>NC_086175.1:91315739-92601239 GCF_023053635.1 Elgaria multicarinata webbii | reverse complement strand
AAAGTGGGGGAGGGGAATCAAGAATGCCTGTCAACCCAGCTCAATTTCATTTGCATGCCATTATACATGTGATATATTTAGCAAACCTTTCTGACAAGCCCAGCTGCTTCAGAAAATTACATCAATAATCTGACATGAAGAAATACTAGTTATAGCTGTTCTGAGAGTAAAGACTTAGGTTACACCTGAAACAAGGCTTTTCATGTGACAAATATCAGGAGGTATTGTTAGCTGTACAAGTAGAAAATAACCATATGTTTTCTATAGGCTTGGATATTTTATCTCAATGGCATGTGATGGAGTTGTCACCACTTTTTCCCAACCTGCTGTACATAGCTAGTCACTGCATATTTGTATCTCTGACTCCCTCAGTGGGTAAATTGCTGGTAGAGTGAAAGCCTTGTGTGTTGGACTCAGTGAAGAGAAGTACAGATATACACACACACACACACACACACACGCACGCACGCACGCACGCACGCACGCACGCACACACACACACACACATATATATATATATATATATATATATATATATATATATATGGGGAAAGACATAACTAAGAAAAAGATCTCACTGAAACATTGTATCAAAGAAGCATTATATTCCATCAGTGGGAGGGGGAAAGAGAAAAGGGAGGAGTAATCAAGATGGGACACAGATCAATTGCGATACATAAAGATTAGATAGAATGCTATAGTATGGGGGAAAGGAGGAAGAATACACAGGGAAAGGGTCTCAGAAAGTCATGTGGAGGTGCAGAGAGACAAGGGTGTGTGGGGTACAGAGGAAACAATCCTGAAGTGGCTTAAGAGAGAGTAGGTTGAAAACAAAATACTGAGTTTGTAATATTTCCCCCCTCTCCGGAGCTCTATATGCCCTGCCCCCTCCCAGCATGTTTCCATTTCCCTCTAGTTATGAAGGATGATTTTCTGAAGAGGAGAATCTCCTGTATCCATGGAGGCTCTCCATGTAACTTTCGAGTGTTGAAAACTGTATAAGGCTCATGCAGGAGGCCCTCCCCCTCAGAAAGTCATTCTTCATGAGTAGGGGGGTGGGGATCAGAAATGTGCAAGGAGGCCAGTAGGTCTAGTGTGCTCCTGCTCCTCACACTACTTAGATGAAAAACACCTGAATAGGGGCAGAGTTAATGTAGTGATAAGGAAATCATTAATTAATAAAATGTTGCTCTATGGCCATATAGAAATAATAATAATAATAATAATAATAATAATAATAATAATAATAATAATGAATTTCTTTAAAATATGGAATCATGTGAGTGAACAGAGTTTAGAAATAAAATGGAAAGATATAGTGGTGACAAGACTTAAAATCATGTTGAATATTTATATGAGGCATTTTTGAGGTTGAAATACCATTTTTTAGCTCTTATCTACTTGACATGCAAATAAATGAAGATTGGCTTTTTGAAAGCATTCTTTCTGAAAGGCATTGCTCACAAATCATCTTTATGGATGAATAATTGTTTAAAACAACTCTGGAGGCATCAAATGGCCCTCATCTTTTGAGCATGATTGCCACATTTTGCAATACTGTACTAGCTGCCTTTTCACACTTCATTAATATAAACATGCCATCGCATCACAGCCAGCTTTTTGTTAAATTTATTTTTACTTATCATGTCTTATTAAACCACAGATTGCAATGAAACAATAGCTACAACTATACAGAGTAAATAAAATATTTTGTTGATCACATTTACATCAATATATTAAATTAGGTGGGGATAATTCAGACATATCTGATTTACAAATTGTTTTTGAAGGTAATTTTTTTGTCTTGAATCCTCAGAACCCTGTCCCTTTATTTCCATGGTTTTCTGTTTTTGTTTGTTTGTTTTGCCCTGCTCTTCCCAATGGCTTTGGATGATGGAAAAATCAAATGTATCTTAAATATCTGTGAACAGAACTGAAAACGTTCTGTGCCAGTATCAGCCCCAGTGACACTCAGGCCTGGTTTTGGAACGGAAACTGCCTTGGTCGCCCTGTGGGATGACCTCTGCTGGGAGAGAGACAGGGGGAGTGTGACCCTGTTGGTTCTCCTGGACCTCTCAGCGGCTTTCAATACCATTGACCATGGTATCCTTCTGGATAGGCTGTCTGAGCTGGGAGTTGGAGGTACTGCATTGCAGTGGTTCCATTCCTACTTGGATGGCCGATTCCAGAAGGTGGTGCTGGGGGATTATCGCTCTGTGCCATGGCACCTAAGCCATGGGGTTCCACAGGGCTCTATCTTATCCCCTATGCTATTTAACATATACATGAAGCTGCTGGGGGACGTTATCCCGAGATGTGGACTGAGGTGTCACCAATATGCGGATGATACCCAGCTCTACCTTTCCTTTTCATCAAACCCAGGTGAGGCAGTGGCTGTTCTGAACCAGTGCCTGGGCACAGTAATGGACTGGATGAGGGCTAACAAACTGAGACTCAATCCAGACAAGACGGAGGTACTGTTAGCGTGTTGTTCATCTGTCCGGCGAGGTGATGTTTACCCTGTCCTGGACGGGATTGCATTCTCTCTAAAGGATCAGGTCTGTAGTTTGGGGGTGCTCTTCGATCCAGAACTGTCACTTGAGGCACAGGTGAACTCAGTGGCAAAGAGCACTTTTTATCAGCTTAGTCTGATATACCAACTATGCCCTTACCTGGACAGAGAGAGCCTAGCTACAGTTATCCATGCTCCGATAACCTCTCGTTTGGATTACTGCAATGTGTTATATGTGGGGCTGCCTTTGAAAATGGTCCCGAAACTTCAACTGGTACAAAACAGGTCAGCACATTTGTTAACAGGGACTGGCCAATGAGACCACAGAACACTAGTCCTTTTCCAGCTTCACTGGCTGCCAGTCCAGGTCCATGCCTGATTCAAAGTGCTGGAATTAACATTCAAAGCCCTAAACAGTTTGGGGCCAGGTTATTTGAAGGAACGCCTCCTCCCATACCTGCCTGCCCAGACCTTAAGATCATCCACAGGGGTCCTTCTCTGTGAGACCCTGCCGAAGGGAGTGAGACAGGTGGCTACTAGGAGGAGGGCTTTCTCTGCTGTGGCACCCCGGTTGTGGAACGAGCAACCCAGAAAAGTTCGTTTGGTGCCTACATTGTTTTCCTTCCATTGCCAGCTGAAGACTTTTTTATTTTCTCAGTATTTTAACACCTAATTTAACTTAAATTTAAACTTTGCTGTTTTAATCTCATATTTTAACCTATATAAATTTTTGCTGTGTGGTTTTATCCTGGTTGTGCTTTTTATATTGTATTTTGTATTTGTGTTTTTAAATTGTTGGTTGTTTTTATGCACTTCATGGTTTTAATTTTTGTGAACCACCCAGAGAGCTTCAGCTATTGGGTGGTATAAAAATGTAATAAATAAATAATAAAATAAAGCTGTTGGTCACTTTGTTTGCTTCGGGTTTGCGCATCCAAGCCTTGGAAAGTTTAGCACTAATTGTACAGAGTGTGGGAACTAGGGCTGTGCTCCCCTCCGATTCGAATCAGCAAACCAAGAGCGGAGCAACCTGATCTGGACCTGCTAAATGCAGATCCGGATTGGGTTGAGGGACCTGCGGATTGAAGTGAAGCGGTTTGGTCCTTTGCACTGTGTTCCCTTTGAAGTGCTAATATTGTCCTGGGATGCACTTTCAGTATCTCCTTTATTTCTGAAGGATTTTGTGGTTGAGGTTTAACTGTAAAAATTTCATAAATATCAGGGGATGATCCAATTTACTTCAAAATTGGCACCTATTTAGAAGCTATCATGGTGCCCAGTTACATGTCTGTATCTTTAAAAATGATGGAGATAGATGCAGTTTTGTAAATTGGGGAAATGGTTGAGGGTTAAATCATTTAAAAAAATGCTAAAAATCCGGGCATGATCTGACTTCCTTCAAAGTGGCCGTGCCTAAGGTCCTATGTGGAAGCTATCATGGTTCCCAGTTACATGTGTGTAGCTTAAAAAGTAACAGAGATAACTGCATTTCTGTAAATGGGGAAAATATTTATTAAATCCCCCCAAATCAGGGGATGATCCCATTTCCTTCAAAGTGGCCATGGCTAAGGATCTATTTAGAAGCTATCATGGTGCCCATTTTCATGTTTCTAATTTGAAAACTAAAAAAGTTATAGGCATTTAACATTTGCAATGGAAGTTATGGGGGTGGGAACGGAGCTCTGGATCCACAGCGGAGCGGAGCAGAGCGCAGTGGACCCGATTGGGATTCGGAGTGGATCACTAGTGCACAGCCCTAGTGTGAACTAGTCAAAAAGTAGCATGAAAATTGGCAGTTCTTTGCCCACCTCTGCAACTTGTCCAAATTGGAGTTGTGGGAGAGGGGAGGAGGATGTGAGATTAATTTATACCATAGAGGGTCTTTTCTTCAGTCATGTATGCATATTAATTTCAGCACTGCCCTTGACAGCCTTTGAGATGGATATGGCAGAACAATCCTATTACGTTGGGGAAGAGAGGAGAGATAAACCACTGCTTTGATGGTGGAATGGATGGCCGTATCCTATGCATGTTGAACCTGGGAGACAAGGGGAGAAATCACATTACCAGAAAACATATTTTAAAAAAATGGTGTAGAACCGGCAAGCAAAGCACCACCTGCTACCTGTATCCCTGTAAATGCCATCAGTACTCACCAATCAGGGCACTGCAGATGCATCTTTTTCTTTCTTTCTTTCTTTCTTTCTTTCTTTCTTTGCACAGTTCAGAGCATAATTGAAGTTGTCCCCAGAAGCACTAGTGCAGTGGTTCTCAACCTTCCTAATGCTGCGACCCTTTAATACAGTTCCTCATGTTGTGGTGACCCCCAACCATAAAATTATTTTCGTTGCTACTTCATAAGTGTAATTTTGCAACTGTTATGTAGCAAAATTATGTAGCTCGGTTCCTAAGACCATCGGAAATATGTGTTTTCCGATGGTCTTAGGCGACCCCTGTGAAAGGGTCATTCGACCCCCAAAGGGGTCGCGACCCACAGGTTGAGAACTGCTGCACTAGTGCAATGCAATTGGTTGGGCAGAAGAGAATTAGTGAGGGTGTAAACTACGATTCTGCCCTATGAAACCAATTCCACACATCAGCTAGAATAGCAATGGCTGGAGGTAGTATTGCATTTTCAAAGGCCCAGAATATGGTTGTTAGAAAAATTGGTTGTTAGAATCCAGCACCAATTTACAAGTCTGGGGGATCAATGTAAGACAGACTTCTTTATAGAATAATATGTCTTCACAACTACACTGGAAGTTGAAAACTGCTATTTGTTATTTGTGTTGACACACCCAAGTAAGGGTGTCAATTAAAGAAATGATATATGTATTATAGAAACAAATATGTGTTTGTTTTCATATACAATAGTCACATCCGATTTCCCAAATGACTTTTCAAGTCAAAGATATTAGTGGTTTGCATGCTAATCCTTGCCAGACACATAATTCAACAACTGCTCAACAACAAAACAGGTGTTTGCTTATTGTTCTTTTCACAAAGAAGAAGCTTCATAGATGATTATGCTGCTGTGTTTGCCTTGCTTGTTGTAGTTAAAAGCACTAGATGCTGGAGATATTCTGAAACTGCTCCATCAAAAAGACTTAAAGTTAAAATTTGGCTTGTAAATCAGAACAGATTTTCTGACAGCAAGGACAACCTGTCAGAGAACAGCTTTTGTAATGAGGTGTTCAAATGAGATTAGATAAGATAAGAGACCAGTATTTTACTTGCTCTTATTTGATGCTTTCTTGCAAGCAGGAAAGAAAATCTGATAGAATGAATAAAAGGTGTTTTTAAACCAGATTGCTAACCTAGATCATAAATATATCTTATTTATTTCAGGAGCCAGTTCAGTCTGCTCTTTTTTATATGGTGCATTATGCTGGCTATCTGAACATTCACATGTTTCAAGGCAGTAGCTCAGAATCAGTAAGTTTGCACTTACATGCTCATCAAACATGGACTGTATTAATGTGATGACAGGTATATGTGAATTAAAGAAAAACAGAAGGGCTCTTCTTGCAGAAGAACAAAACAACAACAAAGGCGGAAGTTGCCATCCACATGATTTTTCCCATTTCAACCAAAAGATAACTCTTTGGGGGTTGAATGGGGAATAGCTTGGAGCTGCGTTTGAGCTCAGGAGCAATTGTGTAGCTTTGGATAAGGTTGTTATGTTTCAAAATTAATTTTAAATACTGATTTTGTAAAATCTAGTTTTAGTGGGCTATTAAAGCATGGAAGTAACAGCTATATATCTGGTTACAAAATTAAACAAACAGTGAGTAGAAATGCAACAAAAATGACATTACCAACCACTTCATTATTTTAATTGAAAGAGGCAATTATTGCACAACATAGAATTTGATTTCACTGCTTTGAAAGATTCAGTAAGATAAAATCATGGTTCTTCTTTTTTATTAGGAGCCTTTTCCCTGGTTGTCCTATATTTCACAGAAAATTTATGCTTTTGACTTATTTAGTTTGTTAGCATGCCCGTCAGATCAGGCAATGTCTAGAATTCCATCATTATGAACAAAGAGCTTAGATTTAAAAACTGAAAGACAAAGAATATTAAATATATCAAGAACAAAGTATATCAGGGAAAACATAAATCATTGAATATATCCTTAATTTAGCTGGTTTCTCATATTCTTGACATTTCTGTTCCACAGTTTTTTATGTGCTGTCTGGAAAATAAAAGCTCAACAAAACATGAAATATATCTAACCTGACCCGACTTGCCATTTTCAAGCTATTGCTGGCTTTGAAAAACTAACAGTTCCTCCATTTAGAAAACAATGCAAAGAATGCTTTCCACTCATGTCTTTTGAATGCATATTGGCAGTAGAACTGATGATGAATATCAACTATTGGACTGCTAAAGGGGGTTCTGTCCTCCTTTAGGTCAATGCAGATGTAACAGTGGTTACATACGTCTTCAACCATGGTTAGTAGATTGGGAAGCCAACTGCAGAACCATGCACACTTTCTCCTCTCTGGAATAAATTCTTGGCTGGGCATAACTGCTAATGAAGGTGTCCATTTATCCAGAATTTGAAACTGAGGATCAATTTTGGTTTCAAGCCTTAGTTAAACTGAAATCCTTGTTAGTATTTACTATAATTGCTGATGCATCTCTTAACTGAAGTAGAATTGTATGATAAATCCATTTCAATTTGTTTATGACCAGAATTTACTCATTTCACACCTCACAAAATGCAATCTTTGGACAATTTCTACATTTCCAAGCTTGTGATCTTTCAGGGAAGTTATTAAAAGTGTTCTAAAAATGCACAGATTTGTAAAATGTGTATGGAAAAATGCATACTTCTGAAAAATACATATAAACAAACTTTTCTCAAAGGGAGAAAATCCATGTATTTGAAAACGTACACAATTGTTGCATACATTTGGAAAGTATGCACAGAAATATACACAGACGTTCATACACGAAGATAAAAAAAACAAAGCTTGCAATCTAATATGGACACGAGTTGGAACAATATTTATATTTGGAGAAACTTAGCAAGTTTGAGTTTTGCTGATTACCACATCCCTAATTTTCAGGAGAAAATTAACACCCATGATGGGGCTGTATGTTTCTTCACCTGGTTTCCAACCTCTTCATCAAAGTTAAGAGGGAGCCAGTGTTGACCACTGCACTAGCCTTTTGAAAGGAGTTATGGCTTATTTGAAGACAGAGGATGCTTTGTAGCAGGATATGGTGGATCCAGAGTTTCAGCTAAGTTCTTTTGTGGTTGTGGAGGGTGCGAAATAATGAGACAAGATATGTAAATGGGATTAAATATGTGCCACATTTATTATTGATCTGGAAAAGGGGTCAAGGCCTAAGCAGGCATCAGTCCTTGGCCAATCCACAGGCCATTATTAGGATTGGGTTAAGCCCGTGAAGTGGCACCTGGTGATTTACCACCTCACAGGCTTGCCCCTCTTGGGGTAGGGAGGCCTTCCAATGCCACCCCGCACTCCAGGATTCAGGGTTCTGAGTGGGTGAGGAGTGTTGGCCTCAAAGGTAACCCTTATCCCACCAGCTGGCACCGCAGGGCTCCTAGTTGTTGGCCTCAGGCACTACTCATCACCAGAACAGTGCCTTTGAATGCTGCACCCCAAAACCAGATGCCCACACCTACCTGCCAAACAAAATGTGACCAAGTTAGATTGAACCAAATTGACCTAATTAATACTCCCTTGCTGTTTTACAGTGTGGAGTAGGTAAAAAACTCTTTAAAAAGTTATGAGCAAAACAGTCCTACTCAGACTCCAAAAGCATGACCAGCAAGCCCACACTGTCTACAGGAAGGGAAGGGAGGGAGCAGCACAGCGAAAGACGGAGCTGAGAGAAAAGCTAAGAAGCCTCACAGTCCCCTCCCCATTCCAGTGACACCATATGGAGGCCGCCAATGGTGAGCCTCCGCATCCTGTCTCTGGCCACCCCCACCCGCATCTGGCCTCCCCTGACCAGGTAAGCTGGGTATGGGTCTGAGGTATTTATCTGCCCAAATGGCTTATGCCTCATAGACCTGATGAATTTTGTTTTGATTCTCTGCGTAAGTGTGGGCCTGTCATTCTTATGCATCAGCAGCTTCTTCCATTCCTTTGTCTTTCATATTTCTGGTTCTGTCTTCCCAGACATGACTCTATCTCCTCTATTACCTCCACCCCTGTTATTTTTAAAGGCTTATTTTCATTCTAAAGATAAACTGTAAAAATTGGCCACAGTACCACCATAGTTAAGCATGTGTAAGTCCAATTAATTCCAGGAGGCAGGGGAAGCCAAGCACGCTCTTGTTCCTTTCTCTGAAATCACTGGAACTTATTTTAAAATGCTAAATTCTGATTGGATACTGGTCCAAACATTAGTTCCCTTCTTGTGTTACTTGTATGAAGAAGCAAAACATGTGGGAAAGGTGCCGTGGGGACCCTTTTGTACTACTCACCCCACCTTCAATGATACATGGTTGCTTCTAGCCCCACTCTTGCCATCCATTCATTATGGAGTAGATGTCTTAGGCAAGCTTCAATCCTTGTCATATAGACCTCTATGCACAAAGGTTATCTCGGTCCCTGGAGCCTTGAGCAATCAATATTCTAAGATCTGGAGCCAGGGGGAGTTTGCTGTCATCAGTGTGGGACCACACACCCCTTTCTACACAGTTTGCCCCATGCCTTCATGTGTCTAATATGCGAAAGGGGCCATTTTGACTCAAACAACTGACTATGGGCCTTGTTTCAGGACCAGGATCCTCGCATCAGATCCTATGGAGTATTGATTCAACAGTAGCTTGTAAGATTGGGCCGTAAGCATTTATTTATTTATTTATTTATTCCATTTCTATATCACCTAGTAGATGAAGCCCTCTGGGTGGTCCAAAAAAACAAAGAAACCAGAAGTACAGCATAAAATATAATATGAAGGCTTAAAACCACAATATAAAAAGTACACCCAGTACTGAGCAGCAATGCAGAAATTTAAAATGCAGATATGAGATGCAGATTTAAAACAGCAGAGTTAAAGGACTAGGATAGTAAATTGTCTTAAGTCCCAGTACTGGGGGAAAGCGGGGAATGAATGAATGAATGAATGAATAAATAAATAAATAAAAATAATTTGCCAACATACTGGGAAAATAAAAAGGTCTTCACCTGGCGCTGGAAAGAGTATAATGTAGGTGCCAGGTGAACCTCTCTAGAGAGCTCATTCCACAGCTGGGGTGCTACAACAGAAAAGGCCCTCCTCCTGGTAACCACCTGCTAATATCTATACATTAGATATTAGTTGTACAATTAAATACTTCCAATTGTGCCTGTGTGCTCACAGACACAATTGGAAGCAATTGTGTAATTGTACGCAATTGTATTATTATTATTATTATTATTATTATTATTATTATTATTATTATTATTATAATATTTATTTGTATCCCGCCTTTTGCCCAATGCTGGGCCTCAAGGCAGCCTTACAAAGTTTAAAATATACATGGGGGGGGGAGGGAAACAAAACCATAAACAATTAAAAAATACACAACAAAATTATAAGACATTAACATAGATGGAGGGCTGGATTATTCTCCAAAGGGCTGCTTGAACAAAAAAGTTTTAGCCTGCTTCTGAAAGCCCATCAAGGAGGGAGCCAGCCTAGCTTCCCCAGGAAGAGAGTTCCAGAGCACCGGAGCAGCCATCGAGAAGGCCCTCTCCCATGTTCCCACCAAGCATGAAGGTGGGATTGAAAGAAGGGCCTCTCCAGAAGATCTCAAAGCACGGGCAGGCTCATAAGGGAGAATATGTTCTTTCAAATAACCTGGACCCGAACCATATAGAGCTTTACAGGTCATAACCAGCACTTTGAATTGTGCCTGGAAACAGACTGGAAGCCAGAGGAGCTGTTTTAACAGGGGAGTTGTATGCTCCCTGTAACCAGCCCCAGTCAACAATCTGGCTGCAGCTCTTTGAACCAGCTGGAGTTTCTGAACACTCTTCAAAGGCAGCCCCACGTAGAGCGTGTTACAGTAATCCAATCGGGATGTAACTAAGGCATGTGTCACTGTGGCCAGGTCCGACATCTCTAGGAACGGGCGCAGCTGGCGCACTAGCTTTAACTGTGCAAATGAACTCCTGGCCACCACTGAAACCTGGGCATCCAGGCTCAGGGCTGAATCCAGAAGTACACCCAAGCTGCGGACCTGCGTCTTCAGGGGGAGTGTAACCCCATCCAACACAAGCTGAATCCCTATTCCTTGATCTGCCTTTCGACTGACCAGGAGCACCTCTGTCTTATCTGGATTAAGCTTCAATTTGTTCGCCCTCATCCAATCCATTACTGCCAACAAACAGCGGTTTAGCACAGAAACTGCTTCCTTGGAATTGGGTGGAAAGGAGTAGTAGAGTTGGGTGTCATCAGCGTACTGGTGGCACCGCACCCCACAACTCCGGATAACCTCTCCCAACGGTTTCATGTATATGTTAAATAGCATGGGGGATGAAACAGAGCCCTGAGGGACTCCACAGGCCAATGGCCAAGGAGTCGAACAGGAATCCCCCAGTACCACCTTCTGGGTCCGTCCATCCAGGAAGGAATGGAGCCACTGTAAAACAGTGCCTCCAAGACTCATCCCAGCAAGGTGGCCCAGAACGATACCATGGTCGATGGTATTGAACACCGCTGAGAGGTCCAGCAGAACCAGCAGGGACACACTCCCCCTGTCCAGTTCCCGGCGAAGATCATCCACCAAGGCGACCAAAGCTGTTTCTGTCCCATAACCAGACCTGAAGCCAGATTGAAATGGATCTAGATAATCCGTCTCATCCAGGAATCCCTGGAGTTGGGAGGCCACCACATGCTCCAATACCTTGCCCGAAAATGGGATGTTGGAGACTGGCCGGTAGTTATCCAATACAGTGGGGGCCAAGGAGGGCTTTTTCAGTGTAGGTCTTACCACTGCCTCCTTCAAACAGGCTGGGACCCTTCCTTGGTGAAGGGAGGCATTGACCACTCTGCTTACCCACTCAGCCAGTCCCCCTCTGGCAGCTTTTATAAGCCAGGAAGGGCAAGGATGTAGTATACACATGGTGGCTCTCACCAATCTAAGGACCCTGTCCACATCATCGGACTGTGCAAATTGAAAGGTATCCAATAATACTGGACAAGCAGGTGCCAAAGTTACATCCACTGGATCTGCATCAACAATAGCATCCAAGTCAGAGTGGATCCGAGCGATTTTGTCTGCAAAGTGCTGGGCAAATTGGTCACAACAGGCTGTTGAAAGGTCTGAAATCTCTTTTGGGGGGCCAGAGTGTAGAAGGCCCCTGACCACCCGAAACAGCTCTGCTGGACAGCTCTTTGCAGACGCAATAGTGGCAGAGAAAAAAAGTTTTTTCACTGCCCGAATTGCCATAGAGTAGGCCTTCAAGTAGGCTCTAGCCTGTGTTCGATCAGATTCACTCATTTCCGCCAATGTCACTCTAGCCTCCGTCTCACTCGTTTCATTGCTGCCAGCTCACTGGAAAACCAGGGGGCTGGTGTGGCTCCACAACGTGAGAGAGGGCGCTCAGGAGCAATCGTGTCCACTGCCCTGGCCATCTCTGTATTCCAGAGATCAACCAGGGCATCGACAGAATCACTTGCCGAGGCAACAGGAAAATCCCCAAGAGCCATCAGGAAACCATTTGGATCCATCAGCCTCCTGGGGCGGACCATCTTAATCGGTCCTCCACCCCTGCAGAGGTTCTGAGTGCCAGCAAGTCTAAACCCCACCAGGTAGTGATCTGTCCATGACAACGGAACTATATAAAGTTCCTCCACTCTAAGATCCCTGTCACCCCATCCAGCACAGAAAACAAGGTCCAAAGTGTGCCCAGCAACATGGGTGGGGCCAGATACTACTTGGGACAGACCCATAGTTGTCATGGCAGACATGAAGTCCTGAGCCGCTCCCGACAGGGCAGCCTCAGCATGGATATTGAAATCCCCAGAACAATAAGCCGTGGGGACTCCAACACCAAATCCGAGACTATCCCAGCTAGCTCAGGAAGGGAGACTGTTGAACAGCGGGGTGGACGGTACACCAACAGAATCTCTATTCTATCCCGGGCACCCACCTTCAGATACTCACATTCGAACCGTGCAGACTGGGACAGGGCACCTGGTCAGGGGGATGGAATCCCGATAGACCACTGCCACTCCACCTCCCCGCCCTCCAGGCCTTGCTTGCTGCTCGACAGAGAACCCTGGTGGGCAAAGCTGAGAGAGATTAACTCAATACTTACATTGCTCATGTAAAGGGCCTTTGGTGCTTCTAAACATAACCCTGAAAACTGTCATATGAATATCCTAGTAAATTCAGGTTAACGATTGCCCCTTGAGCAATTATTCTTTGATTAGCTGAACTTAAAAACAAATTACTGTTTGTATTTTAATGCTAGATGATACCGTTCAATTATTCACAAACTTCAAGGGTACTTCTTTTTCTTTTTAGGCTATGCAATCATTAGTGGTGGAGGGGACTATAATCTAAACACCACATTTCAAGAAACGTGTGGAATCTCTTGGTAAAGTAGAGAGATTGATAAAAGAGATGTGTTTGTTCATCAAATTTGTTAATTAGGTGCATTCCCCAAAGTTCTGAGTTTTCAAGTCTTTTTTATTTTTTGCTACTTAAGAAATATGTGGTTTACAGTATGGAATGCACTTTACATACTTGTTTACCACAATGACTATGGCACTTCACAAACATTTAATGTCAAACCATTCAGTTAGCATTGGGGAATTTCGATGCCTATGGGTCAAAATGTCTCATTCACTGGCCATACAGAAGAAGCCAAGGATTCTTTGATAGCCTTCAGGGGAATCCAGATTTATCTAAAGCAAGTTCTAGGAATGTGTACCACATTGTATTTTCAAGAAAAATGTATACTTCCTTCATTGGCTATTTGGTTTTATTTTGAAATCCACTTTTCTTACTGTTTGTTTTCCATTTACTGAATTTAATGCAATTTAAAGAGTGCAGAGTTTAAGAATCTAATTCAATGAGTGCTTCAGCGTATGTTAATTCTTACACTGTGTATGTTAACTCTTTCATTCTGAAGTTTGCATCTCCACTGTGGCAACATGTTTGGTATTAAATCAGATTTAGATAACCCTGGAAGTTCCAGAGGAATGAGAGATTGTGTAGAAAGAGTGTTTAACACAATGACTATAATAATGGAGAGTTCTGGAGGTGAGGGGATTTCCCGTTTCAGGTGTGCAAGCTGAGACAGACAATGAGGCAGGATGCTGGTGGCTGCTACTTAATGACAGATGGGGGAGGGGGTCTTCTGCAGAGATGGCTGGGTGCCTGTGGTACCCCAGATGAAGGCTGGGGTACCACAGGCATCACGCAAGGACATGGTGGAAAAATGAATCATTCCTGCCTACAAATCCTATGATTTAGCCTACAAATCCTATGATTTGTCACTATTACCTATGCTGGCTAGGGCTGATGGAAGTTGTGGGCCAAAACATCTGGAGGGCCACAGGTTGCTCACCCCTGGTATAGGCAGTAATAATTAGATGAACCAATGGTATGACTTGGTATAAGGCAACTTCTTGTATTTCTACATTTCTATTTAGATCTTGGCCTAGAGGGTATAGGCAATTTCTAGCAACTTACCTGGGAGTAAGTCTCATTGAACATAATGGAACTTACTTCTGAGTAGACATGCATAGGTTTGCACTGTAAGGCCTAATCTACACCAAGCAGGATATTGCACTATGAAAGTGGCATGAAAGCGGTATATAAAAGGCAGGAGCCACACTACTGCTTTATAGCTGTATTGAAATGCATTGACAACTGTTGGGGCTCATTGACACACCACTTTCATAGTGCTATATCATGCTTGGTGTAGATTAGGCTTAGGTCTAACTAATATGGGCAAGATTTTTTTAAAAAAATAGTTTTAGTTATAATAGCAACTATATAGTGATTTTGTGAGTTTTTCATGTACATTTTCAGAGGCCCTAGAAGAGAGGATCAAGGTGGAATCAGAGGGGATAATCAGGTAAAAAGGACTGATGTTATAGTCAAGGCTAATTAAAAAGAAGAATCAGAGATGAAGCCCATTTGCACAGACCCAGAGGCTGACTGCATCATTATGTTTGCTGTACCTTGAGAGCAGAGCTTTTAAGTAGGAGGATTTATGGGAGTGGATCCCTGAACAGTGAGCTTCTAGTTCTTCACTGGGCCTTCTCTATGATGATCTCCCTTTGGAATGACCCCTTCTGCCATAATGCCAGGCACCAACAATCATATGCTTCTGGTGTTAATTAAAACTTACTTTTTCACCCTGGCTTTTCCCAACAATCAACTTGTGTAAGGGCACAATCCAATGCATATTTGGCTGGTTAGGAGTTCTGTCTAAACATGCATAGGATTGCACCTTAAATGCTGCTGTGCTTCTATAATGAACTGTTGTTTTAGAATTTGCTGTAACCCACTGTGGGATTTTTAAAACGGGGAGTGGTATATAAATATTCTAATGGTATATACATATTCTTAACACTTACAACAACCCTGTAAGATATAGGGAGATGTTGCTGAGACCGATTCTTTTGACTCGGGATCCCTAATTAGTCCATTGCTTATCTGAGATTCAAATGAAGAATATCCCAGCTCACAGCTCATGCATTTCACCTCTGTACTACACCAGCTGTTAATGTGCATTTATGATATATTACTAAATTTGTGTCAAGTACTCAGAGTTGAAGGGGCTAAAGAAGGGAAAAGATTTGTTGGCAATTGACTGGAACATACAAAAAGATATGAAAACAGCACCAATCTTCTACTCAGTCTCAAAAGGGATTCTAGTGAAAAAATAAGATTGGAAACCACTTCATTGTGCTGAAGTTATTCAGAATAAAGGAAGTATTTAACAGTAGAAGGGTCCCAGTGCATACAATTGCACATTGGCTCATGCCTGATATTTTTAAACAAATTCCCCTTGAAACAGGATGATAAGAGAAGGATAATTACACATGGCCTTAATTACATAGCATACATTGTGGAGATAAACAGCATTTGCTCACTTTCAAAAGAAAATAATCATAATTACTATATAGCCTTCAGAATACTTAATTGCTTTTGAGTAATTATCCTTCCCCTCTTTATACTATGTTCAATTTAGTTTGAACAATAATTAAAAGAGGAGAATACAAAGTGAAGTTGACTGCCAGGTAGTTGTTGTTTTAACTTCACAAATTTTGGTACGGCATATTTCTTTGTTGACATATTTCTAACATTAAGTTGAACACATTCTCAGTTTTTACACATTTATTTAGATGAGTCATGCCTACCCACTTCAATAGCTGGGTAACATACCTTGAGATTACAATTTAGTAAACTTAACTGATTTACAGAGCAATTGTATGGTCCATGGGAGAGTGTTTCAGGGACCCAGGATCCCCCTTCCCAAGGCAGGAGGCCTTCCTACTCATAATGACTACAGAAAGCACCACAGTAGCTGTTCTTCCAAGCTTGCTACACTGACCTCAGATAGGGTGACCATATGAAAAGGAGGACAGGAGTCCTGTATCTTTATCAGTTGTATTGAAAAGGGAATTTCTGCAGGTGTCATTCTTTAATAATAATAAAAAATAAATAAAAAGTTTTTACCTGAGGTAGGTTAACTGTAATGCCACGGAAATAATGTTTAAAAAATGAGAAAGATTTAACACATTCCGTTCACCAGTTCTAACAACGGTTACTGAAGGCACGTAGAGGAAGTTACATCAGACAGGAAGCCCAGTGAGGGATCATGTGACATTAGTTTCGCAATGTGACACAGAAGACATCGTAACAACAGAGCACATTGAAAGAAGTCTAACGATGCAGAAGTGTTACAACGAAAGGTAAAACGGTACAAAACCTTTCTGTATAACGTTATAAGGAACACATCACGTGGTCGCTGACGTCATCCTGAGTTATCTATAACGTTACAGCTACAGTAATGTAGATTCGGCCAATGTCTGTTGAGTTCAGAGAACAAGAATCAATAGGTATCAAATTAGTACTAAAACATCAGATATCAAATTCAAATGAAATTCCGCTCTATATAGGAAGGTAGATTAAGATTAAGCATTAAGGAAAAAATTCCTCTGCAAGAATAAGGTGTGCAGGGAGGTTGTGGAATATGTTTGGATTATTTCAGTGGGGCAATTTTTCTCTTGCTTTTTAAGTAAGGCTGTATAAGACATCCTAGTTTCTCTCAATTGTTCCATTACAATGGCTTGGAGGAAAGTACTCTGAGCAAAAGGAAGATTGTGCAAGAGGGCTTCCTGTCCCTTCTTTCCCCTTCACCCCAAATTAGGGAGAGACTCCTTTCATAAGCTTTCCTCCCCTCACGGAAAGTGGCTCCACTGAATGTTGGATGATTGTCCCCTTCCTCCAGCAGCCCCACACCCATCACATGCTGGTCAAGAGGGTTCCACAACCCTCTGGTGTGGCCTGGGGAAGGCTGCAATGGTCTGAAGTGGAGACAGGAAAGTCTCCTGGTACAAGTTTCCTTCTGCCAAGCCGTGATTCACAATGTACCTTCTAATTCTAATGCTCTGAAAAGTGCTTCTTCAGCTGAAGTGGAGCTCTGTGGTTTGGTGATCCATAGGATATTGTGCAAGGGAGAGGCACGGGACTGCACACCCTCACTACAGAGTGGTACTAGTTGACTTTGTATGGTGTACCTGGGAAGTACCTGCCATGCATGAAAGACAGAATGATAGCATTGTTTGTGTTCCTTGCTTCAGATCCCTGAAAGTAAAATAGTTTTGATTACTGGTCTGAATGTAACAGTCAGCTGGAAACACCAACCCCCCCTTCATTTCACAACCCTGCAAAAGCAGAGGAGAGATTTTTGGCCATGTTCATGTAGGGAGGCAAATTCTATTTATTTTCAAAGTCAGGGAAGGTTATAGAGAGTTTTCTTCATGTTTTCTTTCTTTTAAACAACAATGACAACAGTAGCAGCATTGCCACTGCTTCAAGGCCAAGAGTGTTCCAGTGGCAATGATGCTGTGTCATGGTGCTGCATCATTCCCATTGGACCACTGTATGAAGCAGAACACCAATGGGCTTCAGATGCTTGAACTGGCAGCATTTGAAGAAAAGAAAGAAAGATGGAGAAAATCCTCTGCCCCCTCATGCCCTGCCTCTGAAAATATAATTTACTCTCCTTCCAAAATGTAAAAAACTCCAAGTGTAGGGACTAGATACTTCAGTCCATTGCTAATTAATAGCATAGGTATGCAAACCAGCAAGTCCAATTAAGAATAGAGAAGCTAATATGTTACTATTTGGACCACATTTTATGGGCTGCACCAAGCAGTTTTGACTTCCACTCTCTCAGTATGTCTAACAAAGCTTGGAGAAGGTTTCTGGATCAAATGAGAAGCACTCTCTCTCTCTCACTCTCTCTCTCTCTCTCTCTCTCTTTCTCTCTCTCCCTCCCCCTCCCCCTCCCCCTACCCCTCTCTCTGTTTCCTCTCCCTCTCTCACTCCGTTGCTGAGCTGGAGTTTGGGGAAGGGAAAAAAATCTTATTTATTTATTTCATTTCTATACCGCCCAATAGCCGAAGCTCTCTGGGCAGTTCACAAAAATTAAAACCATGAAGAGCATAATAAAACAACCAACAATTTAAAAACACAAATACAAAATACAATATAAAAACCACAACCAGGATAAAACCACACAGCAAAAATTGATATAGGTTAAAATATGAAATTAAAACAGCAGAGTTTTAATTTAAGTTAAATTAGGTGTTAAAATACTGAGAAAATAAAAAGGTCTTCAGCTGGCGATGAAAGGAAAACAATGTAGGCACCAAGCAAACCTCTCTGGGGAGCTCATTCCACAGCCGGGGTGCCACAGCAGAGAAAGCCCTCCTCCTAGTAGCCACCTGCCTCACTTCCTTTGGCAGGGGCTCAAATTCTTTAAACAGAATTTTAAAATTCTGTTTAAAATGGTCAGCCCTATTTCAGTACATATGCTCTGTAATCCCTACCACTAGCTGACCTAACTGTAGATGAGGATAAGGCTAGGTAACTTGTATAAGCTATATATAAAAAAAACAGCCTTTGAAGACTTTTGCATCACTGTCTAAGCTGTCTTTAGTGAGCAAGGACTTGGGTAGGAACTACACTACTGCTTTAAAATGGTTTATAACAGTAGTGACAACTGTTGGAGCCCAGGACACACTCCCTATACCGTCTTCAAAACATTTTCAGAGTGTCAGATCCTGTTTGGTGTAGATCTGGCCCAAAAATAGATGAAAATTGGAAACCAAACTCACAATTGTTCATGTGTAGGGCCTCCTTTTACATTTCAATATAATAAAAAAAAATTCAGGGAAATGATTTTTTAATTTGGCTTTGTAATATATCTGAGCATTAAAAGCTGGCAAATTTATATTCTGAACTGGGTCATTATGAATGTTGGCAACATTACTAATGAAAATCATGCTGCCATGGCAGTGAAACAGCACTCATGCACACTAATGATATAGGCAGGTGTACTCATACCCTGAGCCAAGCTGGGACAAATAGTAAGTGCTCAAACAAGCTCCTATATTGCCAGCGTTTGTTTGTTTGTTTACCCTCTTTGAATTAGCAGCCAGCCTGGGCATCAGACAAATTAGCCAGGTGGCCTCTTTTGAAATCCCATTTATTCACCCAGAACATCCCAGTCTGGTAGGCTTAATTCCCCCCCCCCCCCCCGGCAGTTAAAGCTAGAGACATATTTTCCATTCAATGTGTGGGTTGTTCATGGGATTCCGGCCTCATGTTGGGCTGTTTGCTGCTGATGTGACTGTCCTGTTATGAGAATCAAATAAAGATTAAAACAAGGTTTACAAACTGTAAATAAAGATTACCACAACTTTTCAAAAAAGTTGAAATGAGAGAGACAAGTAATAATAAGGGAAGCTTCTTTCCATTTGAAATAAAAGATCTGTGCACATTATTGTTGTTGTTGTTGTTGTTGTTGTTGTTGTTATTTGTATCCTGCCTTTTGCCCAATACATAGACTATGCATCCCTAGGGTTTATCTCTGTTACTTGTTTTGAATAAAATGGCTAAATTGTTCTTTAATTTCAAATCGATTTTTAAAGGGAAATTGTGTGTGGAATGACCCACTTGGTGAGGCACTGGGACCCTGACCTACAAGGCCTATAAAAGCTTTTGGATCATCCTAGGACTTTGCCTGGGTAACCATAGTATCTATTGTGTCTGGTCCTAGTCTGTGATTCCTGGCTTCTGCCTCCTGGGTCCTTGCTACCTATAGCCCATGGCACTGATCCATATAGCCTTGGGCACCATAATTTTAAAAATTATGATATTCTATTATGAAGTATAAAGCACTGTTATGACTCAGAATTGGAAAGAGTAAGTTTATATGCATACCTTTATCTTTTATTTTAGTTGTCATCATCTAAAATCTATAGGACCCTGACCAGGCCATAGACCTGCGTGTTTCTGGTTGAACTAGGGACAGAAAAACACAGAGCCAAACCATTTCTTCATCTATTCTATGTACATCTATCGCAGAAAAGTCTCCTACTTTTAAATAATGAATCCATGCATTATGGTAGCCTCCCATAGATCATATGGCATATTTTGCTTTCTTTTCATCAGCCTTCCTCAACCTAGTGCATTCCAGATATTTAGGTCATTAACTCCCATCAGCCCCAGTCAGGATGGCCAATGGTCAGGAATGCTGGATGTTGTCATCCAAAACATCTGGAGGACATCAGGTAGAAGATTGATGTAGATGTTAATGCAATGAGAGCATCTGGTCAGGAACATATTTCCTTTATTTCTCAGAGCTAGATTTTTTATCTATCCCCCACCCCCACCCCTGTGCCCATTAGAGAAGGCATATTGTTCCCTTTGATGTGTAACAAATATGAAGCACAAAAAGAAAATATCATCCTGATGCTAGAAGAGTATGTTTACTTAGTACCTCCACATACCTGGGAGAGAGAAAAAAGTGGAAAAAGAGGGAGTCATTGTTCCAATGAGTTTAGCTGGATTATCCAATAAATTTATTTATTGCATTTATATACCGTCCCATAGCCGAAGCTCTCTGGGCAGTTTACAGATGTTAAAAACAGTAAACGTTAAAACAAATATACAAAATTTTAAAACATAAAAAGCATAAAAACACAGTATTCTTATAAAAACAGCTATTCTGGGGTCCGTTAAAAACAAACAAAGTCAGCATATGTAGTTAAATGCTGTTAAATGCCTAGGAGAAGAAAAAGGTCTTAACCTGGTGCCAAAAAAGATAACAATGTTGATGACAAGTAAGCCTCGTTGGGGAGATCATTCCATAATTGAGGGGCCACCACTGAAAAGGCCCTCTCTCCAATACATAAGCTTTTCTATACAGGGCTGTTAATCGGTGTATCTATTTTTAGTTTCAATGCAGAATTGAGATATACATGCCACACAAAGATCTTTTCCACTATGTAATTTTTAGGTGGCACTGGGCTATGGCGGAATAGCACAAATACACAAGTAGAAAACTACTTTTTCTACACTTTCCAAAACAATATCCCATTTCCCCTGCTCTTAAAACAAACTGGGAAAATGCTCTTAAAAAACAGAAGTGAAACTGGAAGATCATGATGGGGTCTAAAGAATTTTATTTTTTTTAAGTGAGGAAGGAATCACAAGTGCACAATAAATGCCTCATGTAGATTGCCCCTTAATATCTTAAGGGGAAAATGGGATATCACTATTGTAGACTTTTAGAAGATAGAAAACTGGTGCTATAGATGTAAATCACAACTGCTTTAGAGGTCAATGGAACAAAATAGTTCTGCATTGATATTTATACGAAGTTAGGGCCAACTTTAGAGATATGTAATAGGAAATTATTTCATCAGCTAGTTCTCCTTAAAGATTAAACACATTCTTTAGATATCTGCAAAATAAATACCAGTAATAAAGGGATCAATGAGCCAGACCCCTTTGCAAGGTAGCACAAATATAAATGAAAGTCAACTTCTGAATTTGCAGTTATCTCATCAAGAGAGGTGTCACAGATGGACTGCTGGCAAATCAATTATAGATGTAAGGTCCATGATCCAAAGGTTTTGCTCTAGCATGATGCATCTTCAAGGTATGATAGGTGATAACGATGAAGGAAAGATAAACTGAAGAGATAAAATGAAAGAAACCAATACTATGTTAGTTCTCAGTTTTGTCACTTTCCAAAATGCAATAACGTTTCCTCTAAAAATATTCCAAACTGAATTAGTATTGTAAAACATTTGCTTTTTAACTCAATGCAAATTATATTCAGGAACAATATATGTAATCAAATTAGACTACAATGTGATTTTTCTTTGACGACGATGATACCTTAACATTTTTCCATTTCAGAAATCTTTACATACTTTTTCTATCATATTATTTCATACAAGTGGACTAGAACTTACTCCCTATTTTTAAATGTTAATTTTCAAATATGAACAAATACATTACACACACACACACATACAGAGAGAGAGAGAGAGAGAGAGAGAGAGAGAAAAGAAAACACTCAACAACAATACGAATGTTCCCACAGTGAAAAACATTGGTATTCGTTATCATTAAAAAACACAGCGAATATAGCAGTCTTAACCATACCTTCTTGTATAGAAAAAGTTCCAAGTTAAGTTAGAACCTCTGACCAAATGGATTCTTGGGGCAGTGGAAGTCTACGTTTGCCAGGATTCATATTAATAAATGATAAAAAGTTCAACCAGTTCTCCAAAATTATTTTCCCTTTTGCTAAACTGCTATGTTGAATCAATGTATCATTTAAAGCCAGTTGCCAAATCTTATCAAACCAGCATTGATGGTCAAAAGATCTGTCACTTTTTCCAGAAGTGGGCAATTTCCCACCTGACCACAACCAACAAGTGAGTGCCCAAGGCTTTGGGAGTAATGTTTCTATCGGCAGCCCTAAAAATAGAAAGTAGAACCAGTGCTGGATCAGTTTCTATGTTAAATTGTATTATTATTATTATTATTATTATTATTATTATTATTATTATTATTATTTATATAGCACCATCAATGTACATGGTGCTGTACAGAGTAAAACAGTAAATAGCAAGACCCTGCCGCATAGGCTTACATTCTAATAAAATCATAATAAAACAATAAGGAGGGGAAGAGAATGCAAACAGGCACAGGGTAGGGTAAACAGGCACTGGGTAGGGTAAAACTAACAGTATAAAGTCAGAACAAAATCAGGTTTTAAAAGCTTTAGGAAAAAGAAAAGTTTTTAGCTGAGCTTTAAAAGCTGAGGTTGAACTTGTAGTTCTCAAATGTTCTGGAAGAGCGTTCCAGGCATAAGGGGCAGCAGAAGAAAATGGACGAAGCCGAGCAAGGGAAGTAGAGACCCTTGGGCAGGCGAGAAACATGGCATCAGAGGAGCGAAGAGCACGAGCGGGGCGATAGTGTGAGATGAGAGAGGAGAGATAGGAAGGAGCTAGACAGTGAAAAGCTTTGTAGGTCAACAGGAGAAGTTTATATTGGATTCTGAAGTGAATTGGAAGCCAATGAAGAGATTTCAGAAGTGGAGTTACATGGTCAGAGCGGCGAGCCAAGAAGATGATCTTAGCAGCAGAGTGGTGAACAGAAACCAATGGACTGATGTGAGAAGAAGGAAGGCCAGTGAGAAGAAGGTTGCAGTAGTCCAACCGAGAGATAACCAATGCATGAACAAGAGTCTTGGCAGAAGAGACAGACAAAAATGATCGAATCTTGGCAATATTATACAGGAAAAAACGACAGGATTTAGCTACTGTCTCAATATGAGGAATAAAGGAGAGGGAGGAATCAAATATAAAGCCAAGACTACGAGCTTCCTTGACTGGAGTAAGTGTAACATCATTGACAGTAAGAGAGAATGAGAGATGAGGAGAAGGTTTAGGAGGAAAAACAAGCAATTCAGTCTTTGCCATATTAAGTTTCAAACGACGATAAAGCAACCAAGCTGAGATATCTGAAAGACATGCCGAGATACGATCGTGAACATCAGGAGAAAGATCCGGAGATGAAAGATATAATTGTGTATCATCGGCATACAGATGATATTGGAGGCCATGAGATTGAATAAGATTACCCAAGGGCAACCTGTATAAACAAAACAACAACGGGCCAAGCAACGAGCCTTGTGGAACCCCTACTGAAAGGGGAAAAGAAGAAGACGAGCTGCCATTACTGTTGTTTTATACTTTTGTTTTTATATTTTTGATGGTTTTAAATTTTGTATACTTTTTAATGTTCACTGTTTTTAACTTTTTGTTAAAAACCCGAGAGCTTCGGCTATGGGGTGGTATATAAATTTAATAAATAAATAAGTTTTGCTCCCTAAGAAAATGAATGGTAGATTTTGTTAGGTTTGCACCTGAAGAAGCCTCCTTGGATGAAGAGGAGGAGGAGGAAAACTTACCTGAAGAAGAGGGCCAGGCCAGAGACAAGCACGCAGGGAGAAGAAAGCCGAGCAGCGGAGGGGGACGCAGGTTCCTCAGAAGAACCAGGGCCTAGCCAGCCCTTTGCCCTGCCTGACGCTCTGGAGATAGAACCAGAGACAAAGATTGGGAGCGTAGGCATAGGAAAAGGGCAGAGCAGACGCAGGCAGTGAGAAGGAGTTTGCGTGTGTAAAACTGGTTGGGAAAAGATGCCCAGCTTAAATAGGAGGCTTGGTCAGAGGATGTAGTAATGAGGCACAGCTGGACTCAGGGTCGGGTCATACTGGCAGTGGCAGGGCTTGATAAAGAGGAAGCCGACCGCTGGCCCGGTCTGGCAATCACCTTTTGATTTCCTGATAGTCAGTGCATTCCTTGTTCTATTCCCTGCTTCTGACCTTGGACTCTCCACCCAGACCGGCTGACTGACTTCGCTTGTACGTGTGACCCTGGCATTCTGGACAACGGACTCAGTGCTTGGAGGGGACTGGACTTTAGACTTCGGCTTGGCTCTGGACTCTGTGTGATCGGCACTGATTAGCTTACGACTCAATGACTGCAGTTAGCTACTGCTTGCATTCTCAGCCAGAGATTTATGGCCAGGTAATTGGACAGCATAATAAAACACTTAGAGATAACGCTTTGGCTCAAGGCTCAGCTTTAAAAGTTTTCTGCAGATTTGGGCCATTTCTACACCTGCCTTTTTTCCAAGGATCATCCTGGGATCATCCCTGTGCATACAGGTGACACACAGGGGATCCCAGGAGCAGACAGCGACGATCCCTCCATTTTCCTGGGATAATCCTTAGGTGTAGAAAGGGCCCTAGTTTAGATGTTTCCCTTAGTTAAGTTAATGAGATGGGTGAGTATGTTTTCTCCCTGGTTCTACAATTGCACATTCTAATCTCATAGGAGAAGATGCAATAGATAAATCTTCCTGACACTCTAAACCCAGCATCTCTCTGTGATCTTGTTTCCCTTCCTTGACTGCCCACTTCCTTCCTGTCAGCAGTGCATAGTCCCTCCATCTAGGCCCTATGTGCAGTTTGCCCCATTCCTCCTTTCTTTTTGGCTTCTTTATTTAGCTATACTTATTTAACAGATTTATATACCACTTACTATAATTTAAAAAGAACATCTCTAATGCCTTTAGCTCCGTGCCTTCACCACTTTGTTGAGCTTTGTAGAGCTCCGGCTATTGGGCGGTATAGAAATGTAATAAATAAATAAAATAAATAAATAATTTTCAGGCCACAGAAGGCTTTTTTCTGCTTAAATAAGGCATTCTGCCTCTTCACCAGGTCCCCAGCACTCATCTCTCCTTTCCCATAGCATTCAGCCCTCTTGAATAAATACTGTATATGTTCTTCTAATCCCTTTCTCTGATTAGACCTGTCTTTTCTCAGCTCCCTGTATCCGTGCCCTTCATCCCTTCCTGACATCTCCTTCCAGTTTCCAGCCTGCTCTTGTGCAAGATATAACCCCAAATTCTTCCTTCCCTCACAGAGGTTGAACTGCAAACTACTTTTCCCCTAAGCAGCCAAACAATGTGAGCCATCACACCTGTTTAGCCAATCAGTGTCAGCAGCTTCACTGCCATAAAGGCAATAAAATATGGATTTCTACCTAAATCCACCTCAAGTATTTAATAAATCATACATTTCCTGGTGCATGACAGCACTTTTGTATTAAAAATAACTCTTAATTAAAGGGCAGAGTTTTCATTCCAAATCTTTATTGAATGCTTCTCACTGTCATTTTTTTCAAAAAATCTTTAAAAACTAAGATTAATATTTAGTATTCATTTTTAACGCTGGAAGCTGAAGTAATTCTTGAATAGCGATTCTGTCTTCAGAACATTCAGGACCGGTTGCTTTTATTCCAACTTCCCTTTCTACTTGCATTAAATATTTGTTAACATAAGTGGCATTTGTAGTCCTTTCATTCATTAAGCATGAGTGAAAGAAAGGGCCACTCATTTTAAGGAGGGTTCTCAGCTACACACATACACACTAAATGTCAAGAGTGAGAGAAAGCATTTGCAATGGCTTGATAGATGTTAAGTAATGATGCTGGTGTAGTGGAGTCATTAAGTCTATGACTATCACACCAGAAAGACCCCAGTTCAAAGCACTAAACCATAAGATCACTGGGTCTGAGCTGGCGGTGAGTGACCAAAGAAGTGATGTTGGCGTTCTAGCGCACAAGTCAATGAAAACATCAACCCAGTTTGTGTCTGATGTGAAAAAGGCAAATTCTAATTTGGGGATCATTAGGGAAAGAATAGAAAATAAACATGTTAATATCATAATGAATTTCATAAATCTATGGTGCAACCACACTTGGAATATTATACATAATTCTGGTTACTGCATACCATAGAAAATACTGTATAACTGGCAGAGGTGCAGAAAAGTACAACCAAATGATCAGAAGTCTAGAGCAACTGGCCTATGAGTAAATGTTACAACTTTTGGAGTTTCTTAGCTTAGAAAAAAGGTGCATGGGGGACATGCATGATGGGGGTGTATAAAATGATGCTTGGTGCAAAGGACTCTCATAATAAAACCATGAAACTTAATTCCATGGGGGATCAAGACAGACAAAAGAAAGTAGTTCTTCATGTAGCTCATAGTCAAACCATGTAATTTACTGCCACAAAAGGTAGTGATGGCCACCAACTTGGACAGCTTTCAATAAATTCATGGAAGAGAAGGGAAACAATGGCCTGTTCAGACAACACTTCAGGCTCTGTGGTTAGCAAAACTGTTGTTCTCTGGGGTTAGCACTAATTACAAGCCATGCTGTTGCACACAACACTTTTAGCTGTGATGAGAGCTGCTAACTCTGCTGCACATGGTCCACCTGTGGTTCGTGAATGAGTAGGGTTTAGTAAAACACATCACACACAACAGAGCAGTGTGTGTGTGAGAGAGAGAGGGGGGGAAGATGTATAGCTACGCATTCCATGGAGAGATCTGAAGATCAGGTTATCATGGAACCAGAGGAAGGATGAAAGAGATCTCTCCTAGAAGCCAGGGTGTAGATCTCAGCAAAGTCCAAGTGGGAAAATTAATCCAGGTAGAGAGTGTAGAAAATATTTTAAAATGAAAAGTGCTGTGAAGCCCAACCTTCATCAGTCAGCAAAATCAAAGAGGGGGCAAGCCAGGTGCCTGGGTCAGAGAAGCTGGCCTTGGGAAAAGATAGCTCAAAAGAAAAACATGTTCCAAAAGAGAAAAGAGGAGTCTTCTTCTCTCAAAAGGGAGGCAAGAACCAGGCTGAGTCTGCTTCTCAGACTTCAGGCAGCAAAACTCTCTGTCCTCAAGGAAAGCCAGGCCTGCTTATGAACTAAAGTTTTACTCCCATTCAGTTCCATAGCTTCCTTATGGTAGGGTCTGGTCATGCTGAGGGGATTGCTTGTCCATGTACACACACACACACGTCACAGAAATTCATAGCTGCTTGCTGCTTCAGCTTTTAATCCAGATGGCAGTTATTTCCTCCTCACCCTCAACATTCTGAGTGCCACATTATGAGCTTTCATAGGCTTTCATTAACAATATTTTTCAAAAAAAGTAAATTGAATTTTAAAGAAGAAAAGCTATTCCATCAAAAATAAAATCAAAGGAAAAAGAAATCATCAGGATTTTAATTAGGTAAGCCCTCATATGATCACAAAGGGTGGACAAAATAATTGCCTTTTTTTTTTTTAACCAACACTGGCTGAATGAGGGTTTTTTCCTTTCCTAATTTAAACTGCCCTCCTTCCTTCCTTCCATATTTCACCAATGTTCTCGAAATTGGCAAGTTATGTAAAGCCTACATTTCTTTCTGGCACGTGTAAATTGAAGGAAAATTAGTGAAACATTTCTGATTTTAAGAATGTTAGAATGACCAGCCCCCTATTACCTCTTTATCATGGTAGAACTTTTTTTTCTCCCTGTTGAACCTTAAATGTATCTGTATTGACAAATATTTCAAAGCCTCCTTATATTTCAAAGAGGCTATCATCCAAAGGAAATCCAACTTAGATAGCATTGTCCCCAGATGTTTTCACCCCTTGGGGAAGTGTGGAACTTGCCATGATATTGTTACCCTGCTACTCTGTCTTCTGGCCAGAAAAAACCGTCACCGAACAATCTGTTCTGAATGTAAATGTGTTTGCAGTACCTTCAGGTTCACAGGTATTAGGACTCGGAATAGGAATAGGAAAAAGCAGCTATTGCCCTTATGTCCTTTTTATGAGCTCAACAGAAGCATATGGTTGGCCACTGCGCGAAGCAGAATGTTGGACTAGATATACCTTTGGTCTGATCCTGAAGGGCTCTTCTTATGTTCTAAGCAATAATTCCTGTAATTTGAAATGGACTAAGGAGATATCCTAAAACTGCAGAACAAATTTCCTTTTGAAGGGAAAGTAAACCCAATGTGAACCTTTATGATCTGCTGCCATTCAGCAGGGCTTCAGGGAAGTATTGCTATTGCAGGAATTAGACTGCTAGGCTTTTCATTCCAATTTTTTTGTTTTTGAATCCTATTGCCCTGGGGATAAATCTCACTCATTTTATTTCTGAAGCTTTAAATCTCCCAGCATTATAAAACTTGAGACCATATAGATTGAACAGAGAGAATTCTGACACTTCATTTCCTTTAGTCTCTGTAACTCAACATATTTTGCAGTGGGAAGCATAAAAAAATGCTAAAATTAATTAAAGATGCATGGAGAAGTCCACCAGAGATTTTAAATAGGGTGTGACAATTAGACTAAGAAACATTAGCTTAGTGCTCCATTCAGCCACCGAGTTCACCTTCTCTTTTGTGTAGAGTTCATCAGAACACTTCAGAATGAAGTTATGCATGCAGACGTTATGTTTACACAGAAAGATGTTTCTAAAGAAAGAAACAGACAGACAAGGCAACTGGGAGATATTCTAAAAACTATTCACAAGGCTTATAAAATGGCATTTATTCATGTGCAGCACACTCATATGCACAGTTATTCAGGAATAAATCCTAATGTGTCCAGTAAGGCTTCTTGCCAATGGAGACATGTTTCTTTTCTTTTCTTTTAATCCAAGACTTTGTTGTTTGTTGTTTATTTGTTCAGTCGTTTCCGACTCTTCGTGACTTCATGGACCAGCCCACGCCAGAGCTTTCTGTCGGCCGTTGCCACCCCTAGCTCCCCCAAGGTCAAGTCTGTCACCTCCAGAATATCGTCCATCCATCTTGCCCTTGGTCGGCCCCTCTTCCTTTTGCCTTCCACTTTCCCTAGCATCAGCCTCTTCTCCAGGGTATCCTGTCTTCTCATTATGTGGCCAAAGTACTTCAGTTTTGCCTTTAATACCATTCCCTCAAGTGAGCAGTCTGGCTTTATTTCCTGGAGTATGGACTGGTTTGATCTTCTTGCAGTCCACGGCACTCTCAGGATTTTCCTCCAACACTACAGTTCAAAAGCATCTATCTTCCTTCGCTCAGCTTTCCTTATGGTCCAGCTCTCGCAGCCATAGGTTACTATGGAGAATACCATTGCTTTAACTATGCGGACCTTTGTTGTCAGTGTGGTGTCTCTGCTCTTAACTATTTTATCAAGATTTGTCATTGCTCTCCTCCCAAGAAGTCAACGTCTTCTGATTTCCTGGCTGCAGTCAGCATCTGCAGTAATCTTTGCACCCAGAAATACAAAGTCTGTCACTGCCTCCACGTTTTCTCCCTCTATTTGCCAGTTATCAATCAAGCTGGTTGCCATAATCTTGGGTTTTTTGAGGTTTAACTGCAACCCAGCTTTTGCAATTTCTTCTTTCATCTTTGTCATAAGGCTCCTCAGCTCCTCCTCGCTTTCAGCCATCAAAGTGGTGTCATCTGCATATCTGAGATTGTTAATGTTTCTTCCTGTGATTTTAACTCCTGCCTTGGATTCGTCAAGCCCAGCACGTCACATGATATGTTCTTCATACAATAGGTAAGGTGAGAGTATACAATCCTGCCATACTCCTTTCCCAATCTTAAACCAGTCCGTTGTTCCATGGTCTGTTCTTACCGTTGCTAATTGTTCGTTTACAGATTCCTCAGGAGGCAGACAAGATGACTTGGTATCTCCATACCACCAAGAACTTGCCACAGTTTGTTATGATCCACACAGTCAAAGGCTTTGGAATAGTCAATAAAACAGAAATAGATGTTTTTCTGGAACTCCCTGGCTTTCTCCATTATCCAGCGGATATTGGCAATTTGGTCTCTAGTTCCTCTGCCTTTTCTAAACCCAGCTTGTACATCTGGCAATTCTTGCTCCATGAATTGCTGGAGTCTACCTTGCAGGATCTTGAGCATTACCTTGCTGGCATGTGAAATAAGTGCCACTGTCCGATAGTTGGAACATTCTTTAGTGTTTCCTTTTTTTGGTATGGGGATATAAGTTGATTTTTTCCAGTCTGATGGCCATTCTTGTGTTTTCCAAATTTGCTGGCATATGGCATGCATCACCTTGACAGCATCATCTTGCAATATTTTAAACAGTTCAGCTGGGATACCATCGTCTACTGCTGCCTTGTTATTAGCAATGCTTCTTAAGGCCCATTCAACCTCACTCTTCAGGATGTCTGGCTCTAACTCACTGACCACACCGTCTGAGCTATCCCAGATATTATTATCCTTCCTATACAGAGCTTCTGTATGTTCTTGCCACCTTTTCTTCATCTCTTCTGTTTCTGTTAGGTCCTTGCCATCTTTGTTTTTGATCATACCCATTTTTGCCTGGAATTTACCTCCGATGTTTCTAATTTTCTGGAAGAGGTCTCTTGTCCTTCCTATTCTATTGTTTTCTTCCACTTCCGCACATTGCTTGTTTAAAAATAATTCCTTATCTCCTCTGGCTAACCTCTGGAATTTTGCATTTAATTGGGCATATCTCACCCTATCACTGTTGCCTTTTGCTTTCCTTCTTTCTTGGGCTACTTCCAGTGTCTCATCAGACAGTCATCTTGCTTTCTTGGTTTTCTTTTTCTTTGGGACGTTTTTTGTTGCCACCTCTTGGACAATGTTGCAAACTTCTGTCCATAGTTCTTCCGGGACCCTGTCTACTAAATCTAGTCCCTTAAATCTATTCTTCACTTCCACTGCATATTCATTAGGAATATTAGTGAGCTCATATCTAACTGATCTGTGGGTCTTCCCTATTCTCTTTAGTTTGATTCTAAATTGTGCAATAAGAAGTTCATGATCTGAACTACAGTCAGCTCCAGGTCTTGTTTTTACTGTCTGTATAGATGTCCGCCACCTTTGGCTGCAAAGGATGTAGTCAATCTGATTTCGGTGTCGGCCATCTGGTGAAGTCCATGTATAAAGCCGTCTTTTCGGTTGTTGGAAGAGAGTGTTTGTTAGCTCAAAAAAATTCAGAAACCAAATGGGGGAGAAGGTTTAGTTCTCCCTATATGGTGAATGATCACCCCAATCCAAATCAGTGCTAGACACACTTACTCTAAAATTAAAATGAGAGAGAATAAGCTTAACTATTAATACAATTAATGTAACATGATTTGACCCTAAATATATATGGGATTGAAACCTAAACCCATGGGTTATCCCTTGGCCACTCACCCCTCATTCTGTTAATCTTCTCCCAGCCCCCTCCACTGTCTAAATTTGGACTGTAAACTGCTTGGTTCAAGGAATTAAAATAAATACACACCATATGCAAAGTTGTATCTGTGTAAATTGTTAATAAATAACTAGGACAGTAAGAAAGTGCCTCCCTACTTTATCAGCCCATTTTTGGAATGCAAAGGTGGGAAGCATTCTACTCTCCAACTGGTTAAGAGGGTTATCATGCAAGAGACTCAAAGCCGGTTGGATTTTGACTTTTCTGCACAACAAACTGCTTTTTGTAACCCCTTTGACAGCAATTTATCATGCCGCACAATCCTTCTTTGGCCTCATACAGAGTTTCAAGTTTATCATTATCCTAATCATCATTGTTATCATCGTCATTTTTATTAATGAATCAATTTATATACTGCTTATCATGTCTCAAGATATCACTAAGCAGTTTACAAAACCAGAGATTAAAATACATCATAATACAAAAAAAACACACACACCCATCAGTTAAAATGTTTAATCTATGTAAAAAACAAAGCTGAAAAATGCAGCAATTAGTCAATGAACGTTCCGCATTCAGAAAGCATTCAACAGCCTTCTCCTCTGCAGACATGATCACAATGCATGAATAGTGGGAGTGCAGGACAAGTAGGGAGGTATGAGCAATTCATTTGAGTTTATGTTTTTGTCAGAGTTTACCCAGTTTCCACTTTCCAGACCACACCTGGACTCAGACACAATCTGTGATTTGCAGACACACACACACAACACCACCAAAAACAAAGTGTTTGCCAACATGCTTACCTTTGGAAAATGTGCGTGCAAAAAATTTGTACTTTTGAAAAATGGACACAAATAGACTTGATAGCAGAAGAATGCATACATTTCAAAGATATGCACAATAGATGCATACATTTGGGAGGGGGACACATGAAAATATGCTTGCATTTTCATACAAAAAGAAGCAAACCTGCAAGCTCACAATTTGATATGGATTCAAGTTGGGACATTTCAGAGAGCTGTGAAGTTTGGAGCAGCTTTTAATAAATACGCTGCCTGCTGTTTCCCCAGCTTTCTATCTATCTCTCTGCAAAATGGTAGGTTCAGGAAAAAGGAGGGGGGAAATTGGTCAGCAAGAGGGCTGGTGACAGTAGAAGAACACTTTGGGCTTCACTTTCCCAAGCTTTGGAGGTAATGGCAGAAAACTATCAGAAAATGGCAGGCCAAGCTTTTTTCTGGAAACTCTCCAGAAAGGATCAGAAAGATCTAGAGCATTCCAAACTGAAATGGGTGGGTTTTGCCCATCTCTAGAACTATTTTTTATGTTTCTTATATACGTTTCAGTATAATATCTGTTTTTCATGTCTAAATGAGGATCAAACAGTAAAAGGGGGAAATAAATATTTCCCTAAATTAAAGTAGTGGTCTTACTCGTATTCATATTGCCATTAATCATTTTAGGTTTTTTAACGGTGCATTTCTAGAACCCATTGCTACCAACTATGGCCATGGCTAGACCAGGCCTATATCCCGGGATTGTCCTGGGATCATCCCTGTGCATCCAAATAACACACAGGGGATCCCGGGAGCAGGCAGGGACGACCCCTCCATTTGCCTGGGATAATCCTTAGGTCTAGCTAAGGCCATTGATAGGAGTCAAGCTACTGCATTAATAAATTAATTATAAGGAGTCTGCAGTATGTCTTCTGTTATTTGCCCTTCATGTATAGCTGAAAGCCGATATTGTGCAAAAGAAATAGATGATTATTTGAAGCACATCATTATTTTTTCCTCCACTTAAAATTTTAAAGAAAATGTTGGCAGACTAAATAATAGCTGCTGATCTGAGTGGGTGAATAGCAACAAAAGAGAATACTGTAATAGGAAGAAGTGCCTTTTTTAATCTCTCTGTGAGAAAATGCCATTTGTATCAGCATCTTCCAACTATTCTGATTGCTCACCATCTACTAACTTCATTTAAACAAGATGAAGAAAGCCAATGCCAATTCTTTGGATACTATTCTTTATAGTACCTATAGCATATAGACCAAATTGATTTCTTAAGCAGTCTTTAGAGAAGTTTGACTGAGTTCTTGGGAGTTTAGAAATGTGTTATCATTTTCTCTCTGTACAGCAAAAACTGTCTTAAGGTTGGTTTGCACAGTGTATTTTTCATTCCTATATTTTTCAGTTGAAAAATGTGTACATTTGAAAAATGTGCATGAAAATGCACACATTTGAAAAATTTGCAACCACATTTTAGTCATTTCAAAAATGCACACAACTGAGTCACACCTTTGGGAAAAGGTAAGACGCGATGGCCTTGTAGGCCCCTTCCAGCTCTGCTATTCTATGATTCTATGATTCTATGAAATACATTCAAAAATGCACCTGAATTTTCATATGAAAGAAGCAAATCAATGCTTGCAATCTGATATGATTTATTTATTTATTTAGAATATTTATATACCGCTCCCCATTGAAAAATTTCGGAGCGGTGTACAAGGTAAAATGAAAATAAAAACAGAATAAAACAGTTAAAACAAAATTTAAAAAGAAGCAAAACAACAACAACAACATGATATGATCACAGGGAGGGAGGGAGCTGTGCTTCAAAGTGGAGGAGGGGAGGGTCGAGAGGCAATTTATGGGCTCGGATTTCCCCTCCCCACTCCGGTGGCACCACGTGAAGGCTGCAAATGGCTTGCCTCCAGGCCTCGTCTCCCACCCCCACCCACAATAGCCTCCCCATGCCCAGGCTGTGTCAGGCGTGGAAGTAAGTATACAAAATAGAAGGCATCAGTTGGAATAAACAGAACAAAGAGGTGCTAACCAGCATACAAACTGCAATACTAAATATGAACAAAAATTGGGGTAATGGATTCAAAGAAACATTTTAATTAACAATAGTGCCACAATGTATTAACAATGCAACAGCAGGTAGTTAACAATAGAGACTTAACCAAACAAAAGTTGTTTTGAGTTAAGAAATGCTTGATAAGACACTTGTTTAGTTAACATTATCTGGCACATACTATTGAGTGCTCAGAACAGACAAAAGTAATTTATAGTTGGAAAACGCCTAACAAGAAACTTAATTGAACAAAGCAGTTTATAGTTGCAAAACGCTTGATAAGAAGCGTATACAATAGCTTGTATAATTCACTCACATAAACAAAAGCCATTTATGGTTGCAAGAGACTTGATAAGAAGCTTGTTTGATTTGTGAGACACTTTATAAGAAGGTTGTTTAATTTGACAGGCTGTTGGCTTAATATAAACCCGTTTCGCTTAATGCTTCTTCAGACACCATCAGCGTGTTTGTTGCATTGGGAGAGGGGAGAGGGGAGAGGGGAGGAATAATTAAATTCTTTCCTCAAATTGAACAAAGTTTGTTGTCATCCATAGTAGATATTCACTCTTAATTCTCAACTAAAGCACGCAGATTCTCTAGAGTGGTATAGTCTTGACCAGCTTCCTGGAAGACACTGCTTGCTGGCTGAGCAAAGTAGGAAGTTGTAGCTTCACCGCTGCAGCCACGCCTCGCTCTCCTCATGAAGAATCGGCTGCTGAACGTGTTGTTGCAGCCGTGCTTCAAATAGGATGTGGAGGGGAGGGGCGAGAGCCAATATATGGGCTCGGATTCCCCCTCCCTCCTCCAGTGGCGCCACGTGGAGGCTGCAAATGGCCTGCCTCCCCGCCTCGTCTCCCATCCCCACCCACAATAGCCTCCCACAACCAGACTGCACCGGGCGTGGAAGTAAGTCATTTGCACTTCTAAGAATAACCTCAGAAATGAGCTGAAATGCTTATTTCTGAATAAGTAGAAGTCAATGGAGCTGTCTTCTGCAAGCTCTGCTGACTTGCCCATTCCAGAAACAAGTGTTTCTGCTAATACTGAGTTATTTTTGGGACCCAAAAGCCCTATTACACAAATGGTGTGTCCCACAAGTGCTTGGGCACAATAGGATACTACCTACACCTTCGAACAAGATTTAAGGTGGAAATTGAATAACTGGGACAAGCTTGAATTTTGCTGATTCACACATCCTTAGACATACCTAATTCAAATAATACATCAAACACATAACATGACATACTGCACTCAATATTAATCATATTGTGCGGTTGGTCCTGTTCCCCTTTAAGCAAGTCAAATTAATAGTTGACTTTAATAAGGAGCATTTCATAGACTCTTCCTATCTACAAAGGCACAGCCATTAGCTTCTGTACAATGTGCAAACATCTGTAAAATAATACACACTTTTTGCAAAAGGCTTAAAAAATATACCCTGCTTACTTTCCGGTTCATTCAAATACTCAGCAAGGGCATATTAGCACAGATCTCTTATGCACATCTAAAATGAAAAGTACACATTGGAAAGAAGGGTTCAATTATAACAGAAATAGCTTGTGCCAAAATCAGCTCTGTTGTTTACTTGCTAGGGTTTGAAGTTGATCCCTCTAACTGCATTCTTAATAAACAGTTTGACATCTACGGTTTCTTCCCTGGAATGTTTTAACTCCTTTTAGATGCACATAGTTCAGGTGCCCCTATTTACCAGGTACGGTCAAATATTCCAGGACATTCCCCTCATAGAATCATAGAATCATAGAATAGCAGAGTTGGAAGGGGCCTACAAGGCCATCGAGTCCAACCCCCTGCTCAATGCAGGAATCCACCCTTAAGCATCCCGGACAGATGGTCATACATCACCATCCATATTTTGTTTCTGTTCCCCCACCACCACCTTTTCGGGAGTGACTTGTTAAAATTGCCAATTGTGGCTAGCATTGTGATTCTTTCAAATTCATCTTCTTCCCACAGGTCTGAAGTCAAATCCCTGAGAAAGCAGGACAGATGCCTCTTGACTCTAGTGCTCATGCATGTATGTGCACATGCATGACCACTAAAGTGCCATGTAGCTGCCGAGGGAAACATTGAACTGTGGATAACATCAGGGCCAGCATCAGCAACTGGCATCCATGGGCACTGCCAGAGCAGTGCCCTGGCATGGCCCACTGCTGATGCCTGTCCTTGGAATACCAACTAGTCCAACCAGTCCCAATCTAACCAACCTTTCAATTTCCCACAATGCCTATGACCTAGTCTCAGAGCTTATACTACGCTCATGACTGGCCACTCACGGTTGTTCTCTGATCAGTTTGTTGATGCAATGATCCTCCTGTGCTTCTCCTGCTTGTCTCCCACCATTTTTTCATTATAAATAATCCTCAGAAAACAAAGGTGGCAAAGAGCACCTTATCAGCTTAGGTTGATATACCAACTACGCCCTTATCTGGACAGAGATAGCCTAGCTACAGTTATCCATGCTCTGATAACCTCTCGTTTGGATTACTGCAATGCGTTATACGTGGGGCTGCCTTTGAAAACGGTCCGGAAACTTCAGCTTGGGCAGCCCGTTTACTAACAGGGACTGGCCAACGAGATCACATTACGCCAGTCCTTTTACAACTTCATTGGCTGCCAGTCCAGGTCTGGGCCCAATTCAAAGTGCTGGTATTGACATTTAAAGCCCTAAACGGTTTGGGGCCAGGTTATCTGAAAGAACGCCTCCTCCCATATGTACCTGCCCGGACCTTAAGATCATCCACAGGGGTCCTTCTCCATGAGCCCCTGCCAAAGGAAGTGAGGCAGGTGGCTACTAGGAGGGTTTTCTCCGCTGTGGCACCCCGATTGTGGAATGAGCTCCCCAGAGAGGTCCGCCTGGTGCCTACACTCTACTCCTTTTGTCGCCAGCTGAATACCTTTTTATTCTCTCAGTATTTTAACACTTAATTTTAACTTAAATTTAAATTTTACTGTTTTAACTCTGTATTTTAATTTTATATCAATTTTGCTGCGTGGTTTTTATTCTGGTTGTGCTTTTTATACTGTATTTTGTATTTGTGCTTTTAACCTGTTGGTTGTTTTATTATGGTTTTAATTTTTGTGAACCGCCCAGAGAGCTTCAGCTATTGGGCGGTATAAAAATGTAATAAATAAATAAATAAATAAATAAATAAGAAAACGCAACCCTTCTGAATTGTAGCGATATTTGTTGCTATTTCCTGCCATGTGCAGAAGTTTCACTATAAAACACCCACTAGAGGGTGCTGTCCCACTAAACTGAATAGGCCACGCAGTCACTGCTTGCATCCCCTTTCTCCCCTGTGTGGTTCTGCTCGTCCCTATCATGGAAGTTAAGCAGGAAGCAAGAGTGACGGTAAGGAAACACGATTTTCCCCTGTCAAAAAGAGCCCTCATTTTGGGCTATTGTGAAAAATTGAAAGGGTGACCAGGCCCAAGAACTCAGTGAGCAGCCAGCAGAGGATACTTTGCCCAGGGCCTTCTGAAATATGGAGCCAGCCCTGTACAACATATTATTTGACATTTAAGACATTTTTAGCCAGAAGAACAAAATCCAATCTACTTTTAAATTATTGTAAGAGGTGAGCTCAGTGATCCTTGGCACGAGAATAGAGGTGTTAGAAGTGTGTTCCCCTTTTCGTCTCTGAAAGATTGCACAAGAAGTCTGTAAGGAAAAACAAATTGAGAAATGGTAAGTCTAGGCTTGATACAAAATGCAGATTTGCTGCTCCAAAAGGGCAAACACACATCTGGTTTCCCTTCTTCCTGCAATGTTTTGTTCTTAGAATGTGTGAAATCTGGCCTTTTTAGGGTGCAGGAGGAGGCACGATTGCCCTGGACTTCCCATATGGAGTGGGGCATATTAGCACTGTCAAATGGTACACTCCTGAGTGAGAAGAGAAGAAACAGTAGGTGGATAACCTCAGAAGACAGAGAGCGAATTTCCACCTCCGCAGAAGCTAGCAGCACCACATACCCGTCACCATGACTGACAAAATGAATGCTAAAATCTGATAGCAATTCAGTGGTGGCAATTTGAAGGTGGCAGGTGCCTCAAAGTAGGATACTTTGCTGCATTTATGCAGCCTGTAGGCCACAGTATTGGGCAAAAGGAAGGATACAACTAACAACAACAACGTTGTCCACTCCTGCTTTAAAAACATCCAGCATGGCATCAACTGTGTCTTTCCTTGCCTCTGTTCCATATTATGCATGCCAAAAAGTGTCAATCATGCATTTTAGAAACTTAACAGGATGACAGAGGGGGACTGGATGAGCATCTGCCATTTTTCACACCAATTCACATTTTGTGTTGTGTCTCTTGGACTCATCCTCAGAAACAAACTCTCTCTCTCTCTCTCTCTCTCTCTCTCTCTCTCTCTCTCTCTCTCTCTCTCTCTATATATATATATATATATATCAGCATTTACTCTAGCCTCAAATATTTCTACTAGTTTTCTAATAGCTGGTTACTATCTCCTCTCTACAAGTTATATGACTTCTTGGGAGTTCATAGCTGGTTACAGAGCTGAAAATATAATATAATTCCATCTGTTCTGGTATTAGGGAAGCAGAATTCAGTAAATGAATATATAAAATAGCTCATGGCAAAACGTTTGATAGATTGTAATGTACCTGGCACCTACCTGCACATGTGGTAGTAATGCAGAATGATTCAGTAGTTGTCATCTAAAGTTACATGAAAAAACTGAGCAATTTGTAGAATCCCACCTACCAAACCAGAATTACTCTCACTGAATTATATTGGGAAGAAAGGCTTTGCATAAATTATGTGAATCTCAACTTGAATACTAAACCTCATATAGACAAGTTAATTTTAGCTAGGGCTAATCTGGGGAGCGGATATGTGTAGGCACACCCACTCTGCCCCCAAGCATCTGAGACATTCAGTGCAAAGGTCTGTAAATGGGATGGCAAGTGTGTTTGGCCAAATGTGCTTATGCAGCTCCCATGGTCAGGAACCCTAATAAGGCAGGGTTCGCAATCATGAGAGCTGTGTGAACGCATCAACTAACCATCCTGCATGCCCTATCACAGCCTTTCATGACCCTCTGAGCTACCTGGGCACACAGGATACTTGTGGCAGGGCATGCATGCTCACACACATCCCATTTAGCCCTAATATGTATTATTACATATACATATATTTTATTTACATATACCGCCCCATAGCCAAAGCTCTCTGGGTGGTTTACAAAGGTTAAAAACAGTGAACATTAAAAACAAATATACTAAATTTAAAACCATAAAAAGCATAAAATACAAACAAAAAACCAGACAGTATCCATTTAAAACAACTATTCTGGAGTCAGTTAAAAAAAACCCACTTAGCATATGCTATTAAATGCATGGGAGAAGATAAAAGACTTGACCTGGCACCGAAAAGATAAAAATGTTGGCATCAGGCAAGCCTCGTGACATATAATTCTATAACTACAACTGATCAAAATAGTTTTCAAATGTATTATTATTATTATTATTATTATTATTATTATTATTATTATTGATCCAAACTATGTTAGTTTAGTCCCATTGTTCAGAAAGAATTTAAGTCTGACTAATTTTACAAAAATATATAGTACAATCCTATGATCCCAGAGGTCCTCCCCTAGTGCAGCTGAAACCTTGCTGGAAGTTCTTTCTTGGCATTGGAACATCAATATTCGAAGCACCCTAAGACTGAGATAGAAAAATGGAAACCGCTTTGGCAAACTCATTGGGAAATTGGAGGCCAGATTTCGGCATTGTTCTGGCTACTACTCTCATGACTAAGTAAAGATGAATATAAGCATGACTGACTTGAGTTGTAACATGGAGGCTCAGAGAATGGAGGCTCAGAATTATGTCTAAGTCCTTTGTCATTTTGTGAACAACTGGACTTTTCTTGACGTTCGTTTTCATATTAATAATTCAATTATGGCAGTGGGAGTTATTTGGATTACAAGTAGTTGATCAGCACAGACTTAGGGCATGGCTAGATGAGGGGGGTTGGAGGGCGACAATCTCACGATTTTATGATCGTGAGATCGCCCCCTCGTCTACATGCAGTGCGCAACGTCGCACCTACCATTTTGGATTTTTAAAAAAAGAAAAAGGAGCACTCAAGCGCTCAAACGGGACCATAAGGTGGTTGTTTTTTAAAAAAACGAACAAACAAACTCGCGCTCCCCCCATCCTACCCCTGATGGGCACAGAGCTCCTGCAAGCTCTGTGCCCAGTTCCCGGCTCCTCGCGAGGAGCCAGGAAAAAACCATGACAGCGGGCCACACATCCCGCAGTCTCAGGATCATCCTGAGACTGCAGGAAAAAGCAGGATGGAAGGGTAGGGCGATATCCTGGGGAAATGGAGGAATCGTCCCTGCTACTGGATGCCCCGTGCATCAGGTGGTTGTATAGGGACCATCCTGGGACCATCCCTGGGATATGGCCCTGTCTAGCCATGCCCTTAGTGGGTGCAATACAATTCAAAGCTTGGGTTGCACTCATTACTTGGAAATAAGCTTCATTAAAACATGGTAAGATTTACTCATGAGTAAACATGCAAAGAATGGAGCTGCACAAGTTGCTAATTTTGAGCCCTCTTGGGAAATAGGCAACATTTTGAATGGTGATTAAGATGGGTTGCTTTTATATGCACAACTTTTGCTATTTTCAAATATTCTACAGCTTCAAATTGTGGTGTTTGAGATCAGTAGAAGTGACTTTAATAATGTTAAGTCAAAGTAGTCTGAAACTGCAGGTCACTAGCACAAGAATGATACAGATGGAATGATTGCACATCTGAGCATCTATTCTGGTAATGGGTGTTTTTCGTCCTGTCTGTTCTCTGAAGATTTGACACAGGGCTTAATTTGAGCACTTAAATACAACTTCACATTGTAGAGAAAATCATGAAAAGGACATATTCTATGACAGGAGGGTTACAAAGCACCTTGGATACCTAGGTAAACAGCATTATTATTAATTTCACATTATCTATGACTGCCAGGTATATTTGAAGGTTCTTCAGCTTTTCCTTGCAGTTAACTGGACTGTAAAAGAGAGAAAAAGACCTTACTAAGAACATAGGGGAAACTGTTTCTGTGATAACAGAAATATAGTCCAGCATAGGGAATATAATAAAGGTCTTCAAAGTTATTCCCCTACAGCTCTGTTGTCTTCATAATTCTTTCCCCTGTGGCACTGGTGTTTTGTTCGCTGAGGGATTTCCCCCCCTACAATCACACTAAAGGGCACTAAAGGCAACTAGCAAGTGAGCATGTGCAATTTTGGAAGTCCTTTAGAGGCAATCCTTTCAAAGCTCTCCCTTTGAAGTATGTGAAGGAATGCTGAACTAGATGAATCCTTGATCTGATCCAGTATGGCTTCTTTTGTGTCTTTATGTTCTTATGTAATACTCACTAAAACTACCAGTGTTAGAGATAAAAAATCATTAAACTGCCTAAGAGAATACAAACATTTTTCCTGGCACTTAAAAGCCTACAAGATGGGCACCAGGTGTGTGTATGTCTATCACCAGGGTGCCACACATGAAAAAAGCTCTCCTCGATCATCTCATATCTTACCTTTGATGGTGAGGTGAACCTATCTCCTAGTTACAAGCCTCCATTTTAGTTCCTGCTTGTCTTTCAGTCTGGATAATTCTGCCTTCACCACAATATTCAATCGGGCACCTTTTTCTCTCTACACACATTGTCACTAACAACAGCCTCACCTAAGACCAACACTGCAAAATAGGTGAAAGATCATCCCAGCCAAGGCCAGTCAGGTGGGGAACAAAAATCTACCATGTCCTCATAAAGGATGTCAAGCTAATCCCTCAATGTTATCCTCAAGTATAGGGGCACTATGCCAGTTTGCCTTGCATTGATGCCTGATGATGATGAGAGGCCTAAACGTAGCTCAATGCTGGCTTCAGAAATCCAGCTCTCCAGTCTCATGCCTTCTCCCCCAAAGAGTAAGTAAATCCATCCTTCCAGCAATGAGCAGGGGGATTAGAAACATCACTACCATTACAATCTTTGCTGTAACATCCCAACTCCCCCCTCCCCCACACACACTCTTTGCACATGACCTCATATTCATTCATTCATTCATTCATTCATTGAGCAATCCTATGGTTCCTGGGTGAGCATACCAGGAACTATAGGGTGGCTCCTAAAAACCCTCAAAGGTCTAAGGTTCGCCATCCACCACTGCCCCCTAACTGCTAGCATGGAGAGAACTATGGCGGTTGCTTCTTCAAGGTCAGACTGTCAACTTTGGAGAGGGAAAAATGAGGGAAGAGATCACATTCCAGGATACAGTTTATCCTGAGCCTCCTCCAGCCTCCTTCCGTCATCTTGAAAAGCTCATCTAGTGAACATAAAGGAGACTGGAGGATAGGGAGGCAGAGTTCCCCTCTGCCACTCCTCCCACCCTGCCAGCTTCATCCCAGCAGGGCAAAGGAATCTTAGAAGCCTTCGAGTTCAAGAGTTTCTGTGCAATCAGAATGCAGTCCAGAGGATTAGGTCCTTAACAGGTCCTTAAAAAAAACTTTAAGAAGTTTACAAGGAAATTTAAATACATTTAAATACATCATAATATACTTTATAATACAATGACATTGTATATAAATGTAAACTAAATAAATAAAATTGATAAAACATTTATATAAAACATCGAAAAACCCCATTAAAACCAATACCACCATAATGAACAAACTCAGTAGCAAGCTCACTCAGGCATGGCCTGGGTGAAGAGATTGGTCTTTAATTGGCCCCTAAAGCATGCCACAAATGGTGTCTCATGGATACCAGGGGTGAGGGCATTCTATAAGGTGGGTGCCACTTCCAGGTTGCTGCAAAATTGTGACAATCATACCCAAACTTGTAACAATCATACTCATTTTTTTTAAATGAAATTTAAAAATAAAAAAGCCAGCCAGCCAGCTGGCCAGCAGCAAGCCCAGTTAACAGGAGGAGCAGCTTGCAGCAGAGTGAGGATACAGTCAAAAAGGATATTTGAGGGAAAAGGAGACTGTATCACACAGAGTATAGTAAAAGCTGCAAAGCACGGCAAAAGCTGCAAAAGTAGGAGTAAGTGAAGTTAATTTCAGATACATTGAATATCTTACTTGTTCTTTATTTCAGTGATTTTAACATTAAGATGTCATGTAGAACAGATTCATCTTAATTGTGTGCTATAAAACCAGATATGTGACCAAGGCTACGTTCAGGTGGGTGCACCCCCCACCAGGGGCCAGACATGTTGTCCCCCTTTTTCGTTTCCCAAATATGGTCACCCTACCCAAATATCTAAAATTAGGCTGAAAACCCTTTATGAACTTTAAAGAATCACTCCTAACTAGGGCTTAGAGGGAAGTTTACAGATCACTAGAAGTTGACTTGGCTCTTGGCCTAGCAACAAAGGGCAAACTATAATGTGTGCATAAACCAGAAGTGCATTTCTAATACAAAACATAGTTTGCTGTTTCATTGTAAAAGCCCACTAATATTAAGATCAGACACCCTCACACAAGTCTTCCCACAAGTCATCCCACAAAAATGACAGAATTTTAACAAGCTTAGCCACAAAGCTCCCTTCCGATCATTCTGCATTCCCTGTGTATGTTTCATTTCAGCCTTCTAATATGCAGTAATGTCATTTTGTTGGCTCTGCCATGACATTATATTGCAGGCTTACTTTCAGTCTGTTGGCAGCATGCTTCCATGGTATTGCTGGGTTTGGGGAGGCTATGCATTATAGGGCTGTGCACTACCCCCCCAACACACCTTGGAGGCTTTGAGGGGCATCCACCTCACCTCAGCATCAAAGCTGAGGTAAGATTCACCTTCCTGAAGAGGATTGGCCTTGTGGGCTTCTGGGTGCCAGTCACATTGCTGGCACCCAAGAAAGCTGGGAGCAAAGCTGATCAGGAGTCCATTGGACTCCTCACTCACCCCCTCTCATTGCTCTGATGCCACCACCTCACACACACACCCTACTCAGAGCCACCTCAGCCTGGACTTACCTGGAAATGCATCCTCTTCCTGAGAGCCAGGTTTGAATTTAAAGTTATTGCAGGGGCTCTCTGTTTTTAGTATATCTATAGCCCAAAACTATGGTGGCCATAAAGGGCCATTTCCCCTTAAAGGCCACTGTATTTTTCAGCCATAGATATTCTAAAACAGAGAGCCCCCGCAATATCTTTAAATCATGTCTTGGCCCTCAGGAGGAGGACACATTTCCAGGTAAATCTAGGTGTGGCTGTGGTGGCAGCAGGAGACCAGGGAGGGGGGGGAGAGAGGGAAGTGAGTCCAATGGACTCACATGGACTCACGGCCAGCCTTGCCCCAGCTTTCCCAGGTGGGCTGGGGGGGGGCAGGACTGCCCCAAATTGGCCCAAGGCACCCTGAGGCTTTGGTGCCAATCTGCCTCAACTTCGAAGCACCTGGGGCCAACCTGGTACTGCTCAAGATTCAGCCTGAGGCAGGCCAAATCGGCCTTCCTCACCTCAGATCTGATGATATGGCCCAAGGCAGTGCACAGCCCTACTGTGTACCTCTCCTTGTGCATACAGCCCTCCATTATCTTGCTTATCCTCAGAATCCTTCAACTCCATATACACAATTTGATCATTTCTTTTCAGTTTGGATGGTAGACATAGGGCATTTCCCTCCAAGTCCATGATATTTCTGCATACTACCAAGTGGGGCCTTATTCCTACCACATGGGGTTATTTTTCTAACTGCAAGGGTGGGTGGGTGATCTGCAAAATTAGTACCTTTAGACACTGTTCAAAATGAAGAGACAAATACGAGATAGTGTAATTATATATGCTCTCCCACCCCCCACTGCTTTCTCTTTTGCAAAATTTACTAATCCCCAAAAGGTCTGTTAGTGGTTAGTGAAATTCTACTGAGTTGAGATGATAGCATAGCTCATGATATAACCTAGAAGGAATTCATTAAGCTACACTTTCAATGTATTCTCCATCCCACTTAATGAAATATCTGACTTAAACAGAAAGCTTTTCAATGCAGGAAATCATCTTGCATTAATATAATATAAAAGTGCCCACTGACTATCATTTCAAAAGCTGTGATTTTCCTCTCTTTAATGCCAATTGAAAATCACTATTTTGGGGTCCAAATGACCATTTAATCTATATAACATCTAAAATGTATTTTTCACTGTAATTGCTGTTTTCCCCCTCTCTCTTTTGTGTGTGGATGCAGCAACAATATCATTTTGCAGCATACAACTCATAGCCTCAGATGATACCTCCTTAATATCAGAAATGGGCCAACTGCCCATAATGTTATATGTAATTAATTTGGAATAAATTGATTGATTTCCCAAATGTCAAAAAGTTATTATGAACTTCAAATTAAGTCTGAATCAATCCCCCGGGCTATGCTAGGTCTCACTGTGGGCTTGAGACCACACGACTCAAGCATTTCCTCTCCATATCCCATGATTTACTGGAGATTGAAGGAACATACTTGAGATTGCTATTGCAGGGCTGTGTATGCAAGGAGCTATCACTTGTGAAAACACATAAAAGAAGAACATGTTGTGAGGCTATCTAGCAAAGCAGCACAATATCCAATTAGTGTCCCAATGCTGACCAAAGTCTCTGTGATCCAGGGGTGGGTGGGGTGGCTTCTGTCAGTGGAATGGAGAAGAAGGCAATATTTGGCCATTTCTCCTACCTGGAGCCCCCTCTGTCCCCCCCCATCTGTTCTGGAGTGTTGGTAGAACTTCCAAAACAACATAGGAAGTGGCATGAAGGGGTGCAGGGAGAAGGGGAAATGATGTTCCATGTCCCAACTCCCAACAAAGAAGAAAGCATACAGTTGAGTGGAGTATTAATACAAAGACTTCCTACAGAAAAGCAGATATTGTAGTCTGAGCACTATTCCACAGGCATTGTTTTTACTTGCACTGAAAGCAATGACTTGGTCACAACCTTTCTGTCAGAATCATTAGCCTCTCTTTACATAAGGAATAGCACTTTGAAACTTGTTTTGCCAACTCACAAATCTCTAGTGAGTTTTGTATTGAAGTTTTGTAATTACTTGCGAATTACATCTAGATGGCAAGTAAAGTGCACTCCTAAATTAGTATCTTTAGCTATGAGTCTCAACTATTTTGAGTATAATAACAGGAGGGGCAAACATGAGAGCTGCTGCATCTGATCATTCTGAAATCAGTTTATGAATACCTCAGGAAGGCCCATATGGATTATATACATAATAACAGCAAGGCTACTTCAAATAAACATTTCATGTTGTAGTCCTATCCCAGAGTTATGCTTTCTTCTGGGGCCCAAAATATATGCTGGCATAGCACCGCTGTTCTGCTGATATTAACTTACATCGTCTAATGATATGTGAACTCACCCAGAGTGAATTCGTTATTTATTCAGAAAGTTACAAATTTGTCCATGTGAGTTCAGATGAGAGATCTCCTGTAAAATGATGTCGTGTCCCATGTATATGAGTTTTTGTGCATGCGCAGTAGCTTGGAATCATGCAGTGCAGCATGACGTCTTGACACACCATGCTATGTATCCCCCCTTCCTGATTGCCTGTTTCTCTAATGGCTGGCCTGCATGATAATGTTTAGGGCTGTGCACCCCCTCACCGAACCGCTTTGGATCCCGATCCAGACTTTTTGGATCGGGCTCGAACCGGTTCGGATCGATCCGGACTTCCCTCGCTCTGCTCCAGAATGGGAGTGAGATCCGGAGGTCCGGATCAATATTTGGACACCATTTTGCCCCCCTTCCCCACTTACTTGCCTCCATGGTGGATGGCAGAGGCAGGTAAACCCCCTCCCCCCTTACTTGGCTCCACTGTTTGCCGCCGCATAGACTGCGGCGGTGGTGGATGGTGGAGCCAAGTAAGCCCCCTTCCCCACTTACCTGGCTCTGCCGCCATCACCACACAGACCATGGCAGCTCCAAAGCTTCGGAACCATTATGAACCGCTTCAGGCTGATCCAGACCTCCCCTGATCCAATCCAGAACCAGGCTTTGGAGGCCGGATCGGCCCACTCCACTTCAAATCTGGGGATCTGTAATGGAACAGAGCACACCCCTAATAATGTTATGTGATATTTACTTGCTAATCTGTATATGGAGGGGAAAAGAAGATTGAACCACAGAGTCCTTTCCCCTCTCTCCATTGTGGAGCTGGAGCTCAAGTGATGATAAGAGAAGCAGTGGTGGACACACCAGATCATTCAAGGCTTAAACCAATTCAGCACATGTGCAGAAGTGGCATTGTTTAGATGCAGACTGTTCATACTCTGAAGTTTGCAGTCAATTCCAAACATAATATCAAATTTATTTGTAATGTTCACCTTTGTAGGCACGCTTACATTTTTTTCCTTCAGAAGAGGAGCCACACGGGTGCATGGCGAAACATAAGTTTCTTTTTTTTTTAAAAAAATGCACCAACCCCCCACCCCAATTGGTGAAATTGCTGCCCCCACCCCCAAAGGGCATGGAGCTACTCACAGGGAGGAAGGGAGAAGGTGGGATGGGCGTCCACATCGGCTGCAGTCCTCAGGATGGTTGAGGGACCGCAGAGAAAATCGGGATAACTGCAGAAGCAGTTATCCCAGGAAAATGGTGGGGTCATCCCTGCCTACCCCCTGGATCCCCTGTGCATCATTTTGATGCAGAGGGATGACCCAGGGAAAAAGGGCTGGTGTAGACATGCCCTATATGTGATCTTTTTCCTCTTAAAAAGAAAGACAATTTTACTATTTTGGGAAGTTCATATAAATTGTTTACCTGTAAAAAAAAGAAGAAAAAAAAAGGCATGTACTACATTAATGAAGAAGCTTTGGTACATAATCAGAAATATCAGAAAGTTATTTTTTTTGTCTTTTTTTCTTTAATTAACTGAGCAATGCTTTTGGACCTAAAAAAAAGGGCTGGGACAGGATGGATATCTAAATATACACAGTTCCTAAGGTTCTATCTCATGCTCCAAAGAGCTCAAGAAAGAAAACTCAGTGTAAGGCTATGGAGATAGGAGTGGGTTTGATTCTATGTGGCTCTATTAAGTTCTCAAAGACAAATCCATCCTGGGTGAATGTTGGGGAGGGTGACCATCTCTCCATCACAAGAAAACACATCCATCAAGCTTTAAAAAGAAGATATGCTTGAAACTGATAAGTATTACTGTCAATGTGGTTGAGACTGACAAATCCTTGCCGTATCCCCAACAGAAATACCTTGCATACTTGTACCTGGGGATGACTATTTTGCTATAATATCTCAAAGGGTAGTTGAGGGACTATTTCACGAAGGGTAAAGTGTGGTTGAGCTTCTTCGAACGACTGTGCCGAAAAGCTCAAAATCTCAAGCTGGTGATAAAGTATTTATTGAAGAACAGTATTTTCTGAACTGCTGTATTTGAAAAGGTGATCTCATTCCAAAGCAATGATAAAATAGAAGACAGTAATAATATTCGAAAAGGGTAGCTTTGTACATCCATGAGAAAATAGAGGGCAGAGATGGTGAAATAAGTTTTGTTCTTCCCCGCCCCCCAAAAAACCATATGGTGAAAATGTGTTTAACAAGACTGCTGTAGTTAAAACCGTTTTCTGAGTGGGCCATATCCTTAGAACATTAGCAAAACAGAACAAACAAAATCCAAGCATGCTCAGAGCAGTTCATAATTAATCATTCAAATAGAAGCAACAAAATTATATCTGCTTGGATAATTATCTTTAGCCAACTATAATGTTAGCTAGCTCCGAAAATTAAATCAGAAATGCTGGAGGCTCTTAGATGTTATTTCAAGGGAATGGTAATTCTGGTTACATTTACGTTGCAATTCTGCATAGAATTTTATTGTTTCTCTCTTACAGTTACATTTACATACACAGGGAAGAAAAAGGAAAACAAAATGGCTAATTTATTTGAAGAGAAGCAGAGCACAAAGATGAAGGTGGTGGTGATGATGATGATGATGTTTGTATCTGTGGATTTCAGGTTGTGTCTTATTCAGCCAAAATGTTTGTTCCCTGGCTGTTAGATGCTGCAAGATATCTTTAATATTGGTTTGTCTAAATCATCTAATTGTTGGAGGTGTAATTCAGCTGATGCTTCTTTTAAGTATATGTCTTGGTAATGCTGGTAGTTTGGAATGTCAGAGGACATCAGTTGGGGCTCAAGCTTGGCAGGTTTCCATCATGGACTGGCCCCTCGGATGCCAGTCAACAGACCCCCATGCTTGCCTGCGAGTTGCCATTTTCTGAAAAACTCTGGGTAAGCTTTGCACAAATGACTGTAAATAGGGCCATCTATACAAAATTAGGCCGTTGATGCATTTATGAAACAACAGCATCTAACCCGCTTCAGATATCCAACTCTCACTTCAGCTCTGGAACCAAAGTGGGTCAGACCAGATCCGGATCTGAAGTGGGCCAAAGCAGATTGGCCTCCAGAGTGGGAGGTGGTGATGGTTCTGTACATCTGTAAAAACTGTAATTTCACACATACACATTTCATATATGTGTATTAAAATAGATATATTCCAATTTCTGTAGTCACATTTTTCTTTTTTTGAAATTCTTCTTCTACTACTACTACTACTACTACTAATAATAATAATAATAATAATAATAATAATAATAATAAAATACTTCTGCTGCCAGTGCAACTGTACAGTGACAGGGTCATTAACTTTAACACAATAAAGAAGAAGAAGATAAAATTTAATACTGTGATAAAACACAGGCAATTTTTGCAGCCACATCTGTAGGTGGTGAAATTGGAGGGGGGACTTTGGGGTGTAAAGGTACAATGTGGCTTAATGCACTAATAGGAGTGTCCTCTCAGCAGCAGCTGGATGCCATATTTTCCCCAGATGTGTTGTCAGAATTCTCCTACTTGATGATATAACATTATTTATTTATTTATTTATTACATTTCTATACCACCCAATAGCCGGAGCTCTCTGGGCAGTTCACAAAAATTAAAACCATTCATAGTATAAAACAACAGTTTAAAACCATAAAATAAAATACAATATAAAAGCTCAACCAGATAAAAACAGCAGCAATGCAAAATTACAAATTTAAAACACCATGTTAAAATGTATTTATAGATTGTTAAAATGTTGGGAGAATAAAAAGGTCTTCACCTAACATACCTATGGGACTTCTGGGGAACGTATGACTACCTCTAGCTGTTGATAATAGCTCTGCCAGAGCAGGCGGTTGGACTCAATGGCCTTATAGGTCCCTTCCAACTCTACTATTCTATGATTCTATGAATCTATGCTGCTGGTCCCAGCAGGAGTATTGCCTGTAGTGTAAAACAAAAAGAGGTAAGCCTGGATGGGAAGTTCTTGGGCAAGCCTATCCCCCCCCCCATGACAATACAAATTGAGCAAAAAAGATGAAAAAAAGGGGGAAAAAAGATGAAATTCAGAAAAGGAAGTATGCTATCTTTTTGAGTGGTACAAAATAATCCAGCAGAATTTAGACTTCTAATTTTTTGTTGTTCGGACTTTATACTGTTAGTTTTACCCTACCCTGTGCCTGTTTGCATTCTCTTCCCCTCCTTATTGTTCTACTATGATTTTATTAGATTGTAAGCCTATGCGGCAGGGTCTTGCTATTTACTGTTTTACTCTGTACAGCACCATGTACATTGATGGTGCTATATAAATAAATAAATAAATAAATAAATAATAATAATAATAATAATAATAATAATAATGAAATCATGTATGTGTTGCTGTTAGCTATTTGATCTCTTCATTCACAGTCCAATTTTGGAGCTACCAAAGCATATGGTGAAGCAGTAGCCTTCAACCATTTCAGTATCAGATGCTCACCTTTATGCTAATCTTGATGGAAAGCTGTTTAGTTACTACACAAACTTGGTATCGCATGTGTGTACACAGAGCAGTGCCAAACCTTCTAGTCAGAGCAAAATGATATCATCATCATCATCATCATCATCTCGAATGTGAGCTAAAATCAAGTGTCCCAAGATACTTCAGTAAGGCTGTGACACCTTGGCAGAATAAATGCGATGATCAGTTAGCACATACTTTTTTTTTCTTAGTGCAGGCAGGAAGTGAGTGTTAGCCAATAAGCATATTGTAAAACAAGGCATCAGTGTTTCCTTCCTATGTTGCCTGAAAGGAACTACTAGAAGTCAATAATGTGAAAATGAAATATATTAGGCCATTTATTTCTAAAAGAAAAACTAAAGGGTTCCTATGAAATTTTATTTTAAGGAACAAAAACCGTAAACCTATTTGATCAGTCAGGTAGAACTCTAATACCATTTCCAATTTTGATTAGGAATGCAAGCTCTCTGTGCATTTGAACTGAAAAATGAGAAGCAGCATGGATATCAAAGTTGAACTCTGCATCTACAGCTGTAATTATGGCTCGCTATAGAGATGCTGTGATAATCCACCAATTTTGATTTCTGATGTGGATATTGTTGTTCATCGGGTACAGACAAGTATCCAATTTACTTCTTAGGGAGGGAAAAGACAGTTGGTGGCTGAACATGCAAACAGTTGCTCAAACTTTGTGTGGGGTGGGGAGAGGAAAGAGATGCCGAATTCATGTTAGTATACAAATTTAAATGGGGATGTGTATCAAAACTGCATTGCTCTCATGCATGCACCAGCCTACTGCATCCCCCCTGTTAATGGCGGCAGAGGCGGGGAAGGGTGGGTGGTACCGATGGCTCACAGGGGCTCACAAGCCTCATGAGTACTCGGCTGAGGCACATACAGGGTTGAACTGTGCAAGTGGGTGCACAAGTCCTCGCGGGGTGGACGTGGGACACTTCCATAAAATCCTAATTACCCCCCAACTTGTATGGATTAAATCCCACCGTGTTTGCCCTTATCCCTCCCCAAGCTACCACCAGACACCATTTCAGACATTCAACAACCTCCTTAGGATCAATAGAAATGAGAAGTACCATCCACATATTGATCATTGTTGTTGTTTATTCGTTCAGTCGTTTCCGACTCTTCGTGACTTCATGGACCAACCCACGCCAGAGCTTTCTGTCGGCTGTCGCCACCCCTAGCTCCCCCAAGGTCAAGTCTGTCACCTCCAGAATATCATCCATCCATCTTGCCCTTGGTCGGCCCCTCTTCCTTTTGCCTTCCACTTTCCCTAGCATCAGCCTCTTCTCCAGGGTATCCTGTCTTCTCATTATGTGGCCAAAGTACTTCAGTTTTGCCTTTAATACCATTTCCTCAAGTGAGCAGTCTGGCTTTATTTCCTGGAGTATGGACTGGTTTGATCTTCTTGCAGTCCAAGGCACTCTCAGAATTTTCCTCCAACACCACAGTTCAAAAGCATCTATCTTCCTTCGCTCAGCCTTCCTTGTGGTCCAGCTCTCGCAGCCATAGGTTACTACGGGGAATACCATTGCTTTAACTATGCGGACCTTTGTTGTCAGTGTGGTGTCTCTGCTCTTAACTATTTTATCAAGATTTGTCATTGCTCTCCTCCCAAGAAGTAAACGTCTTCTGATTTCCTGGCTGCAGTCAGCGTCTGCAGTAATCTTTGCACCCAGAAATACAAAGTCTGTCACTGCCTCCACGTTTTCTCCCTCTATTTGCCAGTTATCAATCAAGCTAGTTGCCATAAACTTGGTTTTTTTGAGGTTTAACTGCAACCCGGCTTTTGCACTTTCTTCTTTCACCTTTGTCATAAGGCTCCTCAGCTCCTCCTCGCTTTCAGCCATCAAAGTGGTGTCATCTGCATATCTGAGGTTGTTAATGTTTCTTCCTGCAATTTTAACTCCAGCCTTGGATTCGTCTTCAGCCCAAACCTCCAAAAGACTTCCTCCAGCAGTTTCGTGTTGATATTGAAAAGCATAGGGGGACAAGATGGAATGTTGTGGCCCACTACAGGTCAATAGGGTTGAGCAGAACTCCTCCAGTACCACCATCTGAGACCATTCATCTAGGAAGTAATGAAACCATTATACCGTAAACCTAACCCTCTATGCATTATACATGCTTCCTATGCCCAACCCAGAAATATTATCAAGAAGGATATCATAATCAATGAGTGTCAGGTTTTCTGGTCCTTCAGGCAAACACACATTCTGGCAAACTGACATGGGGCAAACTGACGTGGGACATCTAAATCAGTGAGACTTCCTTATTGCAAGAAATCTCATAGCAAAAGCTTAATTGTTACACTTTTCAGAAATCATAAAGTTGATGGTCAGTAGCTCTAGGGTTTAAGAAATTCTAGAACATTCAAAAGCTAATCACTGTAACCGTGACTGAGATCCTCATGTAACCTTCAGCCTACACTGCAAAGTCTATCAAGTCCAAACTCACAGACACCAGGAGTCCAAAGCCACCGTTTTCACATTGGCATCTCCACACCACATGAGTCCAGGCAGAGAAAAGTCCAAAAGTCATAAACCAAACCCAGTCTGCTGGTACACTGACTCCAATAACTTTGGCCTGGCTGGGTGTTAAAAATGTGTTTTAAATGTTAACTGTTCTGTATGTTGATTTTTAATATTAAGTCTTTTAAATCCAATCTTTTTAATCTTTGTAAATCACCATGAGAGCTTTGGCTATGGGGCAGAATAATCATCATCATCATCATCATTATCATCATCATCATCATCATCATCATCTGAGCAGACAACAAACAAAGACACACAATCCACAACAAGTGAGAGTTCAAGTACTTTGCATGGAAAGTCCTTAGCAATTCAAAGTTCCAAGTAGGAGAGTCCATGTGCAGAATGCCTCCAGAGCCCCAGAAGATAATGGACCAAACAGAGAAGGGGCAATGCAAAGGCTCCTCTCATTTGCATCATCTTAAAAGGGGAGGCGTGACAGTAAAATAGTACCTCCTCCAGACTCCTTGGCAGACAAGGCATTTTAGCCTTTCAGAAAACAGGGCATCACTGCTCAGCCCTCCAAGATGATGCTTCAATCTGGGTGACCCTTCTGTAAACTCCTCCCCAACTCTGTCAAATTCACACAGAGAACTCTTTTGCCCAAGGCCAGAGCAAGCAGTTGGCTTCAGGCAGTAGGACAAGTCTCCCCACCACCACACCTCCCTGCTCTGCTCTGAGAATGCTGACAGAGATAAACTCACACACATCCTGACATTCCATAGGCTGAATAGGCTCAAACCCTTCCAAACTACTTGTAATTAAATCTTAGCTATAAACTACAGGGTCCACTGCAGTGCTGAAACTATTCCCTGACAATGATATTGAAAGCGGCTGAGAGGTCCAGGAAAACCAACAGGGTCACCCACATCCACATTGCCTGGAGTTGAGAAGCCACTGCATGCTCTAACACCTTGCCCCCAAAATGGCAGCTTTGATACTGGGCAGTAATTATGAGAAACTAATGGATCTAAACTAGATTAATCAAAGTTGGCTTCACCACTGCTTCCTTTAAGATATGGATATGGATTCTTAACTGTGTTTGTTTGTACCCTCTCCAAATCTTTCACCATTTATGCTTTCTGGCGCCTAAAGATTAGAGCCAACTTTTTTCTGACAATGCCATACAAGAACAAAACATTTTCACCAATTCTCTTGAACTACTAGATTTAAAACACACACACACACACACACACACCTGGGCAGGAATATCTCACAAATGATCTTTTGTGTCTCTGAAATCGTATTAGAGATATAAAGTATGTCACATCAACATTCAAAAAAGTCCAAAACCTGTGATAATATTTTCACAGCCGAGAGCACTGTGTTTCAACTGCGACAATTCATTTTGGCTCAGGAGGAGTACTCATTTTTCCTAATATACTCAAAGGTCATGTAGTAATTCTGCAGGAGTAAGAGACAGAACTAGACAGATGGATAGAGAAAAACATTCATGCGGCAACAGCTACCCAAATGTATCAATACAGATTATTCTGAATGGGTTTATGATGGATAAATGTTGATAAGGACTTAAAATGTTATTCCTAGAAAAGCAAATTAAACAAAGTAAGGAAACTTGGGATATCTGCTGTGGTACAGTTTGTTTTGACCCTGAGCTATATCCTGTGAGATGAATAGTATATTAAGTAGGCAGATAATAAAATGCTGCATGTTTTCCTTATTTCTTTCTGTGACTAGACCTTCAGCCAAAGAATTTGCTGGTTCATTCAACATGCAGAAATCAGACTCTTCACCCCATACACAGCTTTTTGGCTGTTAGCTTCTTAAGTTTAACACTGCAGTGACAGTCTGTGCCACAATTAGAAGAATTTTCCTGTCAGGTCTGCAATCCAAATCTAGCAACCATACCCATTAGCCACTTGGGCCATAGCTAGACCTAGGGTTTATCCCTGGATCGTCCAGGGGTCAAACCTGTTCATCTAGGCGACACACAGGGGATCCAGTGCTCAGGCAGGGGCAAACCCTGGATAATCCCAGGATAAACCTTAGGTCTAGCTGTGGCCTTGGTCTCTTGGGCAGCTTCTCAAGTTCTTCTGCCCCCCAACTCCACTGACCCACCTACCATGTTCATAAGCACAGTGAAGTTTCTTTTATGTTCCTTCCCTGTGTTGCCTCAGTTCTGTGTCTTGTCTGCCATTTTCCACAAGCTACCTTCCCTGTCTTATTCCACTTTCTCAGTCCATTCATCATGCCCATTCAGCCTCATAGCTTCTGAGTTCTCTGTTCCTTGGTAACTCTGCAGCCTGAGATGTCTTTCTTCCCAATCCTCAAACTGCCCTTTCTGTGAGATTTACTCCCAACAGGACCATTTTCCCTTTCCTCACAGAAGAGGGACAGCAAACGGTTTAGTTCCCTGAGCCACTGAACATTCCTTGACACAATCAGTGTCATGAGCTCAGTATCAGAGGCCTCATTGCCAAAAGGCAAGCACATGACATAGATTTTGCCATGCCCATTTTAAAACATTCACATCATCAGCTGAGAGTTTAGCCTCTCAGGCCTCAGCTAGACCTCAGGTTTATCCCGGGATCGTCCTGGGGTCATCCCTGTTCATGTAAATGACACACAGGATATCCCGGGAGCAAGCAGGGATGACCCCAGGATAAACCTTAGATCTAGTTAAGGTTAAGTTCATATTAAATTTGCATTAGTACTTTGGCAAATGTATACAGCACCTGCTTCCATGGTTGCTATTTAACAGGGACAATACCAAACCCCAAATCTGTTAGTGTGGGGCTGTTCACACATCTAAGCGACCGTGATTAGCATAGGGAAGTGAACCACGGTGCCTTGGTATGTCATGTGAGGGGGGGGGAACCCAACGATGATAACTAATAAAACCCCAGGTAATCACCCACCTGCAGTAGAATTAAGGCCCCCCCAGGGTGGCTTACTACATCGCCTGTCAGGTTCCCACTGTTTAAAAGGGACATTCCATATGAAAACAAGGTGACCATGGAGTCGAGGAGTGATGACTAGAGTGTCCATCACTACTGGCAGTGCTCTAGGCATCATGGCTGGACTTCATGGTGGCCATTGCATAGTGAGGGATGGAGTGTCTGGCACATGCATTTTCCTGGCATGATAGCCAGTGTGACAACCAGTGGTGCCGACAGGAACCCAGGGGATTAACTATGATGCAGAGAATGGTAAGTAAACCACGGCACACTATGCAGTCCCTGGTCATGTGATGAGCACATATATCATTACTTTTTTTTTACCACCACCTCTGTAGTTCTCCTAATATCCAGTCACATCTGGATATGCCCTGTGTGAGCTAGAGGGCTTTTTCATTGGTAGTGCCCTAGTTAAAGAATTTCCCTCCCCAGGGAAGTTTATTTGACACTTGAAATGTGGTCTTTTATACATATTCAGAGTTGCATGAAAGTGATCCCCCCACCCCTCACTGATCTGTGGAAATTGTGGGGGAGATAAGACTTGCTGTATTTTATGCAAGGTGGCCTAGGCTCATCCCCTTCCACTGGTTTTCATTTCAGTTCATGTTGCAGCACCCAACTCAATCTGCATAGAGTTGGGCAAATACAAAGATTTTCCAGGAATTTTGCAATCTGTGTAATTTTTTGAGCAATTTACACAAGTTATGGCTGAAATTGCATAATTTGCACAAATTCAGTTGTGATTTCTGCAAATTGATCAAGAAAAATGATGCTTAGGAAATGCTGAGGAAAAGAAATGCTCACAAAAATGCTCAGGGGGAAAAAAAGCTCTGAAAAACACGCACCTGAATGTGCAAAACAATTCCTGGAGTTTGAGGGACACCTTGCAGCTCAGTTTGCAGTAGCAAAGGGAGTTGTGCATGCCACAGAACTCCATCAAGCAAAAAAAGGACTGGATTTCCCATCGTCCCTAAACCATAATTCCTGCTCTTCTGGGTTCAGTGGGTTCCTTGCCTCCATGCAGCAATGCATGATACTGCCTGCTCAAGAGCATTCATCTAGCCCTCCACACTGCCTGTCCTGTCCCAACTTTGCAAGAATTAATTTTACTTGATAAAGGGTGAACTAGCAAGGCTACTGGGCCAGGCTTCAAATTTAGGCCCAGCTTATACTAGATTTGGGAGAGGGAACTCTGGAATGCCATTATGAGATCTCCACCAAAATCCTGAAATTTTGATGTAGCAGTGTTGTACGGCTTTGTCAGCTGCTTGTAACATGCATTGAGTGTTCTTCTATCTGGTTGGCACATTCACAGTGGTGCTAAAATATCCTTGTATGGTTTTTAGCCATTCCTGCTTTGAACATCTTATCTTTACCTGCTTAGAATTTAAGAGGTTAGAATTTGAGCTGCACTGAATATTCTCTCCCAACATTCACAGGAACATTTTTCTCCTCTTTGGGTGTGAGTGGGTATGGGTGGCTGTTCAGCTGCTTTTATGAAGCAAGCACACTTCATAGAAATTTTGGAAAGAGATAAAGTTTACCATACCTTAGGAAACATGGCTAAGTGGATCCCCCCTCTCTATATATATCTTGCTGCCATGCAGAGCCCACGAGGACAGCCTTCTTTTTAAGACAAGAATGCAGTTGAAAATAATGCTTTGTCGTCATGTAGCACTGTTTCTACAGGAACTCTGTCCCAGGAATGGCAATCTGGAAGCAGTGGAGAGCTCACCACTACATATTGAAAGAAAAAAGAAAAATCAACTAGGCCACCTTGTATAATCTGCATTTCCTAGACTAATATGTGAACTGGAACATAGTCAACCACTGAATTTTACATGTCTTGAGTGTACTGAAAAAGTTCTCAAAAAAAAAAAAAAAAAAAGGAAGAAAAAGAAAAGAAAAAGAAAGCCCAAAATGTATCCAAATATACATTTGAAAATTCATATTTGAGAAAAATATGCTTAGAAATGCATTTTTGAGAGAAAATACATTAAAATATATACATAAATGATGATTTTTGCACATTTTTTTATTGATTGTAGAGCAATGTAGCAATAGGGTGGCTGAAGAACTTACATGGATTGGAAATAAACTGAGTCATCCAATGCTTCAGGTTTCTCTAGTTTTTGTGAAACTTTATGAAACTAATTTTAAGGAAAGCTACGGGGTGCTCAGTGATCATGTGTCACAATTAAGGAAATGTGTTTCCTGACCCTTGCAGCTAGAGGCCTCCTTGTCAGAGTCTTTTTAAAGATTAACACAGGGAGAAGATTCCTCTGTATAGTTAAGAAAAGACTTTCCAAATTATGCATTTCATCCTGACAGTTTTCCTTTGGTGAGTGTCTAAATTATCTATACTTTTAAAGTGAAATGTGGGCTCTGATGACATTGTGCAAGTCTGCTCAGTCAAAAAGACAGACCTGAACCTAAAGGCAGCCATCAGCTACTTGTAGTTCAATAATGTACTGAAGGAAGAATGTAGGTTGGATACCATAATTATCCAAAGACATAAGTTACAGGTCGAGAGGCGGCATGAATGGAACAACTCTGTCAATTGCCTGTGTGTGATATACTGAATTAGAGAGTATCTACTTATTTAATGCATTTTTATCCCTCTCTTTAGCCCCAAAGGCTCCCATAGTGGCTTAAAAAAAACAGTCCCTATCCTCAGATTTACAAAATAAAAGATATGTCACAGAAGGAAAAAAGGGATGGGGATAGAGGAGGAGCGGGAAAGTGAGTTCAGGTACCAGTTCTTCTAGGGCATGGCTAGATGGAGCAATATTCTGGGGAATGTCCTGGGAACGTCCCTGTGCATCCACATTATGCTCTCAGGGGATCCTGGGAGCAGGGAGGGATGATCCTTGCATTTCCCTGGGATATAGTCCTACATATTTTTCATGGTTTTTCCTGTGGTTTCAGGATGATCCTGAAACCACAGGACGTGTGGGCAGCCATCCCAGTATAGTCCTGGCTCCTCACGAGTAAATGCGAAGAGCTGGGAACTGGGCACAGGGCACAGAGCTCTGAAAGTGCTCCGTGCCCATTGGGGGTTGGGTGGAGTGGGGTCAGGGCATATTTTAAACAAAACAAAACAAAACACTTACCTTTGGGCTGGTGTGCTCCAGCTCCTGTTTCTTTTAAAAGAAATGGCGGGCGCAATGTCCTCTTCATCCTGGGATGTCATGCACCACATGTAGATGAGGGGGATGATCTCGCAATCACCATATCATGAGATCATCCCCCTCCACCCCCCTCATCTAGCAATGCCCCTAGTTACAGTTCATACAGCAAGCTTCTGGAATGGAAATGCGTAGCCTGATGGGATGGCTGCTACTTAAAGAAAATTGAGGGTAGGGATGTTGGTGAAATCTGCAATGGCTTTGAATGGCTATGCATCCAACCAGTGGATTTTGAAACAGACTGTCATATGGATTCTGTGAACTTACTTTCTCAATTTTGGGGAATTGTGCTAATTTGTTAGTGCACATTGGCACTAATGCACACTTGCACAAATGTGTATTAGGTAATGCACATTTGTACTAATTTGCATTAGCTAGTCTGCATTGGTGCATTTGCACAAGTGTGCATTAGTGCTAATGCGAATTAATGCCAGTGGACCAAAATTCTGTTTAAAAAAAATCCAATCCTGTCAATGAGTGTATTTGAAAGAAGGCTGACAATCCGCAAAACACAGATGGGATAGATTTAACAAAATCTATACATCCCTAGCTGAAAGGCTAGGGTTGTTGCGAGCATCCAGATGGGTCTGCAGGGGCAGCAGACTCTTCGCATCCAGCCCTCATGGACCCAACCGGATGTGCCTGGCATGAGGGCGGATCCACAGCCAAGCACGTGCAAGTGCTTGGACACAGGTCCACCCTGGAAAGTGCTTTTTCTAGAGCTTCCAGAAAGTGCACAATTCCCTGGGTACTCTCATGGTGGCCATGATGAGTGTGCCCAGGGGAACTGTGCACTTTCCGGAGGCTCTTGAAAGTGTACTTCCCTCCCCCCAATTGCTCTAATCAGGCTCTTAAAGGCCCTCTTAACTCAAGGCTACTTTTAGCATGGCGTCATTAGAGTGAAGGGGCAAAAGGTGGGCACTTGCCGGGCCCGGGGGCTCACGAGCCTTGCAAGCGCTTGGCAGAGGCTTACACAGCCCAGATCGTTGGGACAGACCACACGAGCAGAGTGGGGAGGGAGGGAGAGCTTGCGGGGCAGTCACAAGAAGCATCCATACAACCGTAGTTGAGAGAGGCCAAAAATAACTGGTCCCTTAGCAGTGGTTTTTTAACAGCCCTGCTACACTTTTCTCCCTCTGTTCTGCAACCTGATGGAATGCTTGCCACTAATTCACATCTATAAGCAGAGATGAACTTACAGAATTGCGCTTAAAGTCCAAATGATAGTTACTGCATTGGTGGGGTTCTGTTAAATCGGTTACCACATTATTCCCAGAATTAAAATGTTTAGATGTCTATTTCTCAGATGATCAGCAGCAAGTAGCAATTGCCTGCTGTACAAACCTTTCAATTTTGCTTTGCAGAACTATGAGTCATTAAGGCATGCAGGAGACATGAAAACTGCACATGTAACTCATAAGATACTGTGGTGTATTCGTAGTTAAGCTGCATGCTTTATGTGGGGGGCAGGCAATAGACTCAGGGTCCAACTAGTGCAAATGGTAAGCAACCACTGCTGAATCTGAATTAGCAAGTCCAGTTGCAAGGCTGGTTGGAACATTTCTCAGGTCTGTCTCTTTGAATTGATTATTGAAGCTAACCAAGCCTGCCCTATAATTCCATTCTGAGATGATGATGATGATGATGATGATGATGATGATGATGATGATGATGCAACACAGCAATAATACCCATTGAAATAGCACCATTGCTTAATTGCTTTGGAACTTTAAGAATATATAAATGCATTTTTTTTGGGGGGGACACATTATTTTAAAGCTACTGGTACAAGTGACAATAGGCCATAGTCATGAATTGCAATGGGAACTGACAATTTGATCCTTTACTTTATCCTTGTAATGGCATTTTATAAATTTGTAAGTGTAGAAAGACTGAGATTCTGACAAGTGGAAATGGGAATGCAAAGCAGTGAAATCGTACCATTAGAATCACCACTTCCACATAATCAAGGGCAGTGCAGACCCAGAAGCTTTAAACAGATCAAAACAGAAAACAGAATACAATAGAAACTCTCATGAATAAAGTGTCTGATGCAATTTGGTAGGAGAGGGAAACAAAGCCACCTTGCGACACATACTTACACTTGTTGTGTAACTTTACTCTTTTGATGGGAGACGGAAGGCTGCCATTGAGGCCTTTGTGTAGGCTTTGGCCCTTTCTACACCTAAGGATTATCCTAGGAAAATGGAGGGATTGTCCTTGCCTTCTCCCTGGATCCCCTGTGTGTCATTTGCATGCACAGGGATGATCCCTGGAAAAAAGGCAGGTGTAGAAATGGCCCTTGGCTGTGAAAGAGGGCAGGGTGAGACGTAGGATAACCTTCATCTCAGTTACCATCCTCAGTTATGCCTCTCCAAAGGCCAACTAGCCAAAGTCCTGGTGGGAAGACGGCAAAGTGAAGCAGGTGACACAGTCAATACAACCATCCACCATTCCAGTGTCTAATGTTCCACACAACTTCTGCTTTCACAGTGATGATACCTCTCTTCTCACCCATCCAGCATGCCTGTACATTGAATCCAATGTGTCCCATCCCAGATCATGTGGTCAATTGCCTAGGACTACGCACCTTGCATTGCATCCTTTCCATTTATGAGAAACTATTTGGGCTAGAGGGGGCTCCCCTAACAGAAGAGGAAAGTATGTTGTTCACATAAAAGCATTTCTAATTTTGTATTGCTATTTTAATATTGCAATTATATGGTTTTAAAAAAGTTGCTCTCACTCTCTCTTTTGGTGCTCTGATAAAGAATGTTCTGTTTTAAGTTCTGTTTGAAAGTAGGCACAAATGGTTTTATGTTGTTTATATTTACAGCACCCCCCAAGAAAGAACTCAGTTTGAAACGTATTGAGCTCAATACTTCTCCCCCCCCCCTTGTGCACCTGGAGGTCTCATTCTTTTTCTCCTGAGGAGGAAATGCTTGTTCCTCATGCATATGAAAGGACTAGATATTGTCCAATCCAGCCCAGTGATTGGCTAGTTCAAATCAATTTATATAATTCAGCTTCCCCCTTCCACCTCTGAGATGAAATTAATACACCAGGAGGAGAGTACAAGAAAAAGGAAAGGATAAAGGAATTGAGAACATATAGCAGAAGAAAGTAGCAGAGCACATCTTTTTAAAAACAAAACTCATATTTTGAGTCAGGATCTGAAGGAGGGGGAAGTAGCTGGTAAAGAGAACTCTGGACATAGGGAGGAAAGAGACAGACAGACATGCCCTCAGTATCTTATTTACTGTCCATTCTTTGCTGTACAGAAGATTCGGTGTTTTATGTCCCTAGACTCAATGACCACCACAGCCCTTGCTCTAGCACTGTGAACTGGTCTCACTCTGAGTTGAACAATGTTGAAAGAGGACAGTGCTCTGGCACCAACAACACTTGTGTAGAAGAAGGAATGTCAGCAGGGGCAGCTTGCAATGCACCTATTATTATTATTATTATTATTATTATTATTATTATTATTATTATTAATTTATTTATATAGCACCATCAATGTACATGGTGCTGTTCAGAGTAAGACAATAAAATAGCAAAACCCTGCTGCATAGGCTTACATTCTAATAGAATCATAATAAAACAATAAGAAGGGGAAGAGAATGCACCAAACAGGCACAGGGTAGAGTAAAACTAACAGCATAAAAGTAAGATCAAAATCAAGTTTTAAAAGCTTTAGAAAAAAGAAAAGTTCTTTTTTTTTTTTTACATCTGGCCACCCTAGCTTTTAAGGTTTGAAGGGAGTGAAGTAAGGATGGAAAGGGTGTAGTTTCCAGAGTGAGGGCAGATGGCTGCCGAGAGCTTCTCAGGCTTCACCAAGCCTCAAGGGGAGTTCAGAGGGGACAGTGACCCCTAGAAAGGATACAAATGTGGAAGAAGAAGTGAGGGAGTCAGGAGCAGGTGGAGAGACCATCAGAGCCTTCTCCAGTTGGAAACCCCCCCCACACACACACACCGGGTTAACTGACATCATGACCCTATGGGGAAGAAGAAGGAGCTGTTGGTCTGCCCCTCCACTGGAAGATGAGAAGGGGGAACAGGGCCTTTCCACCAGCCCTGCTAAGCAGTCTCTTTAATTCCTATTTCTTTCCCCCCCCCCCTTCCCTCCCCATCCCCTTTTCCTTGCGTGTCTGTCTTTTTTAGAATGTAAGCCTGAGGGCAAGGACTCTCTTCTTTACTGATTGATTATAAGCCACTCCAGGAGCCTTTTTGGCTCAAGTGCGGGGCGGGGGGGGGACATACTCTAAATAAATAAATAAAATATAGGATTCAGTGTCAACAATACTGGGCTAGGTGGACCAATGGTCTGACTCAGTATAAGGCAGCTTTCTATGTTCCTAAGTTGTAGCCTAACACACGAATGTTTACCATAATTTTATTACTAGACAAAAAATGAATAGAGTAAATTAATTATAATTGAAACCAATATTCCCCTCTGAGAATTTAGAGTCAAATATTATTCAGACATTCCCTGAATCCTTCATATTTTCTGTCCATATATCTATATTATATTTCAGCATTTGATGCTGGACAATATTTGGCAGAATTTGATAGCTGACATGCAAGCTTATTTTATATTTGACAGTTGATGGCACAATATTTAATATTTGATATAGAAGGATATGTAGTATCTGTGAAGGGGTAAAAAAAAGTGTTCCATTTCTTTCTCCTCACTTCCATTTGCATCATGCCTACCAATATTCCAGACACTCTGAATGATAAGCAAAGATATATGTAAATAGCCAACGCTTTGGGGCACAAAACACAACCCCAGAACTTTTATTCAAAAGTATTGCTTTGCTGTAATCATATTTACATTATTAAAAAGAAAGAAAGCTTTGTCTCTGAGGTTCTACCTTTCAGCACAAGCCTCCTGATGACAATTATCAGTTTATTACTCTGAGTAACTGTCGGGAAAAATTAGTTGGTATATCCCTATTTTCATATGTAATTTATATTCCATTTTGGCACATTCACTCATTTGCGATGAACAACAATACAGAAGGATATGTATCCAAAGTGTGAAACATATGCTATTGATAAGTACTGACATAATAGTATGTTTTTCCAGGGAAATTACTCATAATTATTTAACCTGGAACATACACATTCATGAAATCCTCAGCTCTTGAAGCCAAATTGTCTGCTGATGGCATTGCGGGAAGGTGTAGTGCAGAAATAAAGAGGCAACACAAGTATATGGGTTTTAAACAGGGCCAACATTTATTTGGTGGATATGCAGAGGGGAAACCTAGTTGGGCATCTATCTTTGTACGGAGAAAGTCGTAATATAATAGGGCGAGACATTCTGAGCCCTGGTGGTGGTGTCTATTTGTCACTGCCGCCAAGCTCCCCCTTTTGGGGTGGTAGGCCTTCTGGTGTCACCCTTCTTCATGCCGCTCGGCTCTGAGTGGGTGAGAAAGGTTGGCCTCAAGGGTAACCCTTATCTCAGCAGCTGAGCCTCAGGGATTTACCCCTCACCACTTGGTGCCATGGAATGATCACCAACCCTATCCATCTGCAGATGCCCACCTACCTGCCATAAATGTGACCGAATGTAAACAAATTAACCTATTTATTACTCCTTCCTCTTTTTTTGCAGTATGAAGTAGGCGAAAAAACTCCTACTTGGCCCCCTGAACAGGCAACCAGAAAGCCCATACTACTTACAGAGGAGGGAGGGAGGGAGCTGCTTTTGAAAGAGGCTGAAGGGAGGGGCACAAGCCCTTAAATAGGCCTATGCCCCCTCATTATTATTATTATTATTATTATTATTATTATTATTATTATTATTATTATTATTAATTTATTTATTTATATAGCACCATCAATGTACATGGTGCTGTACAGAGTAAAACAGTAAATAGCAAGACCCTGCCGCATAGGCTTACATTCTAATAAATGTAAATCCCTCTCCCGCAGCTTGGCATAAACGAACAGCCAATCCGGTCCCAGCACGTCGCCTCTCTCTGCACTCACCCGCAACTGCCTCCCTGCGCTCAGGCTATGTCGGGCGCAGCAGAATAGCATTTTTATAAAATGCTAATGAGCTTATTCTTGGGGGGGGGGAGAGAAGAGATATTCATAACTTTTCAAACATCCATCCAATATTACTTAATATTTATCTTGCACTTCATTGGCCAAGAAGTACAGTATGGAATGCACCCTTAACCTAATATTTGATTTCAGTGAAACATCATGCTATGTAGCTATTAAGAACAGGCAAATTAGAGGTCAGGCTTGTGATATGGAAAACCAGACCTCTGTCTCTTATACTTGGGGTTGGGGATAGAGTGGGGAAGGGATGGCAGGTAAGAGAGGCAAGGGATGGCAGAGGGGAGGAAAGAAGGCAAATGCACTTCCCCTAAATATCCCTCCCTCTTTCCATTGATGGGTCCCTGTGGTTATTGGAAGGATTTCACTTTTGGTGTCCGATGTGGGATTGCCCAAGAGTAGAGGGTCCTACCCTACAACCAGGTTCTCTACAGAGCTATATTACCTACTCAGCCTGGAACACATTATACACAAACAAACAAAAAAGCTACACTCAACCAATTAAGCAATTACAGTGGCATTCCTATGACTACTTACTTGGAGTAAGCCCCACTGAACTCAATGAGACTGACTTATGAGTACACATATATAGGATTGTACTGTACTTTAAAATATAACTTGTAAATTAAGCAAATTATATTTTAAAAAAAACACATTGACAAACTAAAGTTGTTAAAGACTGTTAGTTTCTTGTTGATAGATACAACCAACATTAGTTAAAGCATTTGACAGAGTACTCTCACTGTTGCAATTACATTATTACAATCCATTGTAATCCTACCAAACAGCAGGTAGGATTAGCACTATAAAAGTTATCAGCTAAAAGAAACCAAAAAAACACATTGTGTCCAATTCTGCTAAAATACAGTTCAACATGTTGCTTTCACTGGGTTGCTTAAGAACTCTTGCTTCAAGGAAATTGAGACAAATGAATTGTTCTGACAATACCCTTGAGATAAAAGGACATTGGTGTTCCATTAAAATAGAGCATTTTAACATACCGATGAAGCAGAAAGACCAGTGTGACCACTACATGCTAAAAGCTGAAAGCCTGGCAGTCAGAATTTGAGTAGATTTGGGCCAGTTCCACTATAATGCAGGTGAATTGCTATTAACCACTTAAGTGCTTCTTCATGAACCATTTAAACTAAGCAATCTGTGCCTTGGTTGTTGCCTCGTCTTGCCAGGTGTATTAGGATTGAAATGCTACTATTGGGGTTGAAGAGTTGCTTAACTCTGTTGCTCTATTTAAAAAAGGACAATGAAGAAATACATCAAGCTGAATCTGAAAATAAAACAAAATGCCTTTTAACAGCTTACGAATTCTAGCTAGGGTGACAATATGAAAAAGAGGACAGGGCTCCCGTATGTATAACAATTGCCTAGAAAAGTGAATTTCAGCAGGTGTCATTTCTATAAATGCAGCATCTGGTGAAAACCCCTCTTCATCACAACAGTTAAAGCTGCAGGAGCCCTGCCTTCTTGACTAAAGAGGGCAGGGCTCCTGCAGCTTTGACTGATATGACGAAGAGAGTATTTCACCAGGTGCTGTATGCATACAAATAACACCTGCTGAAATTCCCTTTCCTCTAAAGATTTTTATTTATTTATTTATTAAACTTATATACCGCTCCCATAGCCAGGGCTCTCTGGGCGGTTTACAGAAATTCTAAAATTGAGGTAAAAACAAGTATACAAAATTTAAAACTCTAAAACACAGAACATACACACATAAAGCATTAAAAACTGATTAAAAACTAAACATGTGGGTAATTAGGATGTGCTGCCATATGCCTGGGCAAAGAGGAAAGTCTTAACCTGGCGCCGAAAGGATAGCAGCATTGGCGCCAGGCGAGCCTCATCAGGGAGATCATTCCACAGTCTGGGGGCCACCACCAAAAAGGCCCTATCCCTTGTTGCCACACTCCGAACCTCTCTCGGAGTAGGCACCCGGAGGAGGACCTTAGATGTTGAACGTAGTGACCGGGAATATTCACGTCGGGTGAGGCGTTCCATCAGGTAAAGATACAAGAGTCCTGTCCTCTTTTCCATATGGTCAACCTAAGTAGCCAAATTAGCCTTTTCTGTTAAGATGTTGCTTTCCTTAGTCATATGCATACGCCAAGGGTGTCAAACCTCTTGCAGTCCAGGGGCTAAATTCAATTTCCGAGAAGTTCTCAGGGGTCACTTTCTAGTGGCTGGCCAGGCAATAGGGGTCTGGCCAAAATACCAAATATACCTGCATGTTTTAGGTATCAAAGCAAAGGCCTAATCTATACCAAGCAGGATATTCCACTAGGAAAGTGGTATATAAAAGGCAGGAGCCACACCAAGCAGGATATGGTGGTATGAAAGCAGTATATGGTATGTGTCAATAGGCCCCAACAGTTGTCAGTGCACTTCAATTCTGCTATAAAGCAGTAGTGTGGCTCCTGCCTCTTATATTCCGCTTTCATAGTGGAATATCCTCCTTGGTGTAGATTAGAGAGATTGTTGCTCAAAGTTCCTCTTGGTAAAGTTTGAGGTCACCCAAAAACAGCCCTCCACTTCCTCTCCTCTCTCTTCATCCCTACCAGAAAATAATTCTCAGGTTAAGGGAAACAGGCAGTTTGGAATGACACTGAGATTATTTATGAGCCAATCTGAAATTACACAAGACTCATTTCTGTCTCTCTTACACACACACAAACACACACACAAACACACACACACATGGGGATGTAGAGATCTTGTCCATTCTGCCTATGTTTCACAGATTGTCATGTGTCTTTTGCTTTATCATCCATTCATTGATGGAGTTGGGTTTTTTTTCAATTTCCCAAATTTGTACAAATGCGCATTTTTGCACATTCACACTTGAAAAAAGCATGCAGCCCTCCTCCATACTCATGTTCATACTTTAGCCTCCTATAATTCCTTGAGGGAGGGGTCTCCCCACTCCATTATCTTGATAGGGGCTACCACAAGCAGAGGGGAGGGGCAGCTTTATAACTGTCCTGTAGAATACTCCCTTCAGTTTCAAACTATCTGTTGGTGAGGGAAGTCTACCACCTAGTGACTGAAGATGATACTACAGACTTCAAAGACATGGCAGACATAGGGATGGGCAAACTCCCCAAGCCCACCTCACAACCTGCTCACCGGTCCCTTGCTCTTTGCCTGACCTGACAGATGCATGGAACAAGCCACCGGACAGTCTGTGGGTGCTCAGCAACAGTTCACAATGTTCTGCTGTTCTTCAAGCCAACATTTTCCACAAAGTCATGGGTCAACTCTGTGAATAGATTACCTGCAATTTTGCACAAAACGGTAGATCACAGAACAGTGGGATGCTACAAGCTTGTCTGTCTGAGCGTGCACTGAGTTGGGCAAGCTCTGAGATCCATGAGCTGGTGTCCAGGGGGCCCAGCTGGCCAATGAGCCCCAAACTGGATTCCTCTGACATCCCTATGGGCACATTAAAATTAACTAACATTTCTTTTCTTTTTCTTTTTTTAAAAAATCCTCTCTCATGCAGATCAGGAGGCCAAAAAAAAAAAAAAAAAGTAATATCTTTTAAACACCTCCTGAAAACACACATTTCCACACAGATTTTCTCTGGATTGTAACTGCTGCTGGGTTTTACTTTGGTTTTATATGGTACTTCTAAACTTTTTAAAGGTTTATATTGTGTCTTGTCATGTTGTATTTTATGGTTTTAAAATACAATATGACAAGAGACAGAGAGCCTTGTCTATTGGGCAGTATAAAATAAAACAAAACAAAACTAAGTAACCATTAAGCGCACATCTCTAAGGGTCCTCTTTATATGCATGCCAAGTTTCAAGAGTCTAGGGCAGTGGTTCCCAAAGTGGGCGGTACTGCCCCCTTGGGGGGGGGATTGCATAGGAGGGCATTAAGAGGCAAGGGGGTGGCAGGGGGCGCTAAGAGGCAAAGGGGCAGCAGAGGGGCACTCAAGGTGGTCTTTTCCAAGAAACACCTCTCCAGAAGGTCTTAAAACCCAAAGACATTTTTATGGGAGAAGGCAGTTTGGTCCCAAGCCATATAGGTGAAGAATCCACACATGTATTAATACCGTTTAAGAAGAGTCCTTTTAATGGTGAATTGAAATGTTTCAAAAGCACCAAAACGCTAATGAAGAGACATACCCTGCTTGGTGTGCCCCGCCACACCGGCTGCAAAACAGAGACGTTCGCTGTCTTTTCCTTCCCTCCCTCGGCAAGCCTGCGGCGGGTGTTTCCCATTTAAAGGGGCTGCACTCATGGGGCACTGGGCATGAGTTTGTGGAACCAAGGGGGCGGTTACCTGAAAAAGTTTGGAAACCACTGGTCTAGGGCCTAATATACACGAAGCAGGATATTGCACTATGAAAGTGGTATGAAAGCGGGAGCCACACCAAACAGGATATAGCGGCATGAAAGCGATATATGGTATCTATTTATAAGTATGTATGTAAATGGGTTTTATACTATAATGTATTTTAATGTATATGTGTGTGTGTGTGTGTGTGTGTGTGTGTGTGTGTGTTCATCTTTGCAAACTGCTCAGATTGCTATTGGGTGGTATAGAAATGTTATTTATGAAATTATGTGAATTGAAAATGAAATGGTACTGACAGGCAGACAGACACATACACACATTATTTTCATAAAACTTCTGCTATCATTTTATGCAAGTGACAGGAACTTTCAGATACATCTGTTCTCTATCTAGAACATGGAACAAAGGGAGAATGATCATCCCAGAGGGTTTTCCTCCACAAAGCGTTGTCTTTTTGCTTTTCAATTTATCAGATTGAAAGAAATCTCATGCGGTTTCATAAACTATCGAAGAGAAGCTAGCAACTGTTTTAGCTATGAGATTTCAGAGATTAACCCAATGGGGTTTACATTTAGTTCGGCATGGGGGTGCTAAGTGCTAGATCTTCTAAGATCTCGACAATGCTCATGCAGTGGAACCAAAGGGAAAATGAGAAGGTTGAAGAGATGCAGCAATTCCTTATGGTGCATCAGAGAAGAAAATCATTCAACTCCCAGGGTTAGGTTGTCCTTTTTATATTTTTGTTATATTGTGAAGGATGCCGAGAACAGCTTTTCCAGTGTGTATGCCTCTTTTCTTCATACATGGCTCACAGACAAACTGTGATTGCAACAGAAAAAGTGAGAGGCAATCCTTTGGAAAGTTTGTACTAATGAACATGCGGAGTAAAGTAGGGCATTTCCTCCCAGAAAACAATGCAAGTGATTTACATCCAGAAATATGACAATATGTAGCAAAATCTAAAGACGAACTAGTGCTGTATTTATCCTACCCATTTTATTTGTTTAACATTCACTGTCACCCCCTCCTAGGAACTTGGCCTCATCTACACCAAGCAGGATATGACTCTTTCAAAACAGTTTGGAAACTGTGTATGGAATGTGTCCTGAGCCCCAACAGTTGTCACTACTGTTATAAACCATTTTAAAGCAGCAGTATACATCCTGCCTTAGAATGGTTTTATGAAGGTGGTGGAAAAGATTATTGATGGACTTCTCAGCATGATCATCCAGGTCCCAAGGATATATTACTTTGTAGATGTAGTTAGCAGCTCCTGCTTGCTTACATGCTTGCTTTCTCTAAAGCACAAAAAGGTAGAATAGTCTCAGGATGCTATAAATGAATTTATTGATGAAAAATCACCTATAAAATCATTTATAGTATTCTGAGACTATTCTACCTTTTTATTTATGTATGTATTTATTACAATTATATCCTGCGTTTTTTCCTCCAAGAATCCAAGGCGGCATACATAATCCTACACCTCCTCTCCATTTTATCCTCACAACATTAACCCTGAGAGGTAGGTTGGCCTGAGAATCTATGACTAGCCCAAAAACACCCAGTGGGCTTCCATGGTTCAGTGTTGACTGAAAACCAGATCTCCTGACTCCCAGTCCAACAATTTACCATACTGGCTCATCTTTTTGTGCTCATCTTGCACCCTTGCGTTCTATAAAGTAAGTGCAGCGGTTTTGTAAACTGCCCAGAGAGCTTCAGCTATGGAGCGGTATATAAATGTAATAAAATAAATAAATGAATAAATCTAAGGTTCTAAGAGGTTCAATTCCATTATCTCCCATTTAACAATTAAAAATTAGCATGGATCTTCACTATTTTAATGCTACATTTAACCCCAACTGTGGGGTTGGGGAGGTTATATTCAGTAAACTTCTTAAGCATCATTTCCTTATAATTCTGGAAAAATAGGGAGATGTAATCTGCCTCTTACACAGAGTACACTGAAGGAATTATAGCAATTTCTACAGAATGAATTGAAGTTATCCAGTCCGTGTCATATTAATCCCTCCCTAACTCTGAAGGATGGTGTTCTTTTGTGCCTTGAATAGCCGTGTGATTGGACATTACCTCATAAGTTATGAACGCTTATAAAAACTGCTGAAAAGTGTTTCCTCATAGAATCATCTCCACATGTGGCCTTACCATTTGACAGCTGCTCACCATGTGGGTTGCCTCAAGAGTGTATTGTATGGTATTGGCTGGAGAATCTCCACACAATTGGGCCAATCTATATTGAAATGTCTCAATTACTTCAGCCATGTAGCTGCCGTGTCTTATAAGGTCAGTCTTTAGAGATATTCACCAGAAGTGACTTCCACCAACTACAGAAAATGGGCCTGTTCAGACAACATGCCAAACCATGATTAGTCCACTACCCCTTTTGCTAGAGTGACCATATGGAAAAGAGGACAGGGCTAGTGTATCTTTAACAGTTGTAAAGAAAAGGGAATTTAGGCAGGTGTCATTTGTATGCATGCAGCACCTGGTGAAATTCCCTCTTCATCACAACAGAAAAAGCTGCAGGACCCCTGCCCTCTTTTGCATCTGTTCAGTTTAGTATAGCTCCTGCATCTTTATCTGTTGTGATGAACAGGGAATTTCAGCAGGTGCTGCATGCATACAAATGACACCTGCTGAAATTCCCTTTTCTTTACAACTGTTAAAGGTACAGAAGCCCTGTCCTCCTTTCCATTTAGTCACCCTACTTTTGCAGCAAATTGTTAGTGAGCATGTTTAAACTGTGTTTATGTAACCACCATGGTTAGGAATGGTTCACAGAACATGATAAACCATGGTTCACAGGATATGCTAAGCATAAATGTTTAGCACAAAATGTTTAACCACTATGGCTTAGTGTGTTGTGTGAACAGGATCTATATGTTCTTTAAGTAACCACAGTTGGCAATTCACTCCCTACTGCCACAGGAGTTTCTTTCAGTCAGAAGTGCTAAACTTGCTTTGTATATTTTAGAGTCCACAATGGTTAGATGGATATTAGTACCTGCTTATTCATCATTATTCAGTAGTCATAAGCCTGTATTTAAATCTTGAAAGAGAGCTACTGGCACATTAGCCCCAAAGCATTTACTGCACTTATGAAAAAGTGGCAGAAAAGCTAAAAATACGCTTCAGTTCCCTAGAGGAAATTGGTTGCTAAAAGAATTTAAAACCTTGTTAAAGGGAATTTGTTCATGCACAAAATACTCCTGTTATGTGCTGTTTAATTAATCACCTACATAAAGTTCAGAACCATCTGTTCAGGGTATGAAAATACAGAATGAGATTGCAGAAGACAATTATTTTGATAATGTCTAACATAAATGGAATGATCATTTGCAATAACAGGAAATTGGGTTAGCACTTTCCCCTAACATCTATGTGATATGTATTTACTGGGGAAGATGAACTATATGGAAGAAGTTATGTCTATTCTATTTGGTCCCCATAGAGACACCGAGATCAGTCTTGACAATGGCCAGGAATGAATGTTTCTGGGGATACAAATGGATTTGGCAAAAAATAAAATACGAAATTATGTCTTCAGTTGGGGAGGGAAGAGTGTATTAAAAAGTTACTGAAACACCAATATATACTTAACTAGCTCTAATATAGGACAGTATCATATTGAGGGAAATTAATTTTGTGTCATACAAAAGTTGAATAGGGAAATAGGTAGCTGCCTGATATTAAGTCAGGCCATTCGTGTGTCTATCGCAGTTTTGCCTACACTGACTAGCAGAGGGTTTTCAGACAGTGGTTCACACCCCCACCCATGTGAGGGATTGAACATAAGGTCTGCTGCATGCAAGGCATGTGCTCTACCAGTGAACCACAGCCTTCCCTTAATTGTGACAATAATAGCAGGAGGTACGTCCTGCTCTTGTAAGCCTATCTACTGAGAGAGCAACTGTCATGGCCTGGTATTTTTTTCTTAATTTTTTATTTTCTATTGTGACTATCAACAAAGCAGAACAGCAAATACATAGTGAAAATGAAAAAAACAAAACCATCCATTACAGATACAAGATTATTGTCATTTTTCATCATGTGTACCATTCATTTAAAAAAAGGAGAGAGTTAGCCAAAGATTTCAAGAAAAGCAGACCAGATATCCGTGTATTTCTCCATTTGCAAGTTGCATCTATATAACACCCATTTAAAAATTGATAATGGTATTAGGCCCTTGATCCATTGCATTACGGGATGTGTGGATTTGTCTTTTCAATGTGATAGTATAAGTCTTTTAGCTGTCGTAAGGGCTCTGGACTAACCATGGCCAGATCCACACCAAGCAGGCTATGACACTTTGAAAACGTTTTGAAAAGTGTATCAGCAATGTGTCCTGGGCCCCAATGGTTGTCACTACTGTTATAAACCATTTTAAAGCAGTAGTGTAGATCATGCCCATGTGTTAACTTCCAAGAAGCCGGTAGGTAATTTAGGAGGACATGCACATTGTTTCATATTATAGATTGTTTCAGTACAAAGTTCATCCTTATGACCTCCTCCCAAAAAAGGGCAACTACGGGGCATTGCCAAAACATATGAGTCAAAGAATCATTAGATGCATTACATCTGCAACAATTGTGCAAGTTAGACAAAATCTTATTGAAAAGGCATTGTGGAGTCCAATAAACCTGAAACATTTATTTTTTTGCTGAATAAGACACAACCTGATATCCATCGAAGCTTCAGATACAGATACTAGGGCAACTGTCAATTGGTTGGGCAAGATAGGGCACTCCAATTCTCTATTTGTCATGGCCTGGTATGACAGCCCAATTCCCATTACAAAATTACAATTAGTGTCCTTGGACTCAGACTGGAAACTAATCACCATGGCCCTCCCAGCTTGGGATCCATCATTACCATTACTTTTAAATATTACATGTTATGAGTGAATTCAGATCTGCAGAATTTGGGTCTCATCTGCTGAATACAACCAAGAAGAAGCATTCTGTGGCCTGGCAAGTGCTTGATAAGCTTTTCTCCAAAATTCTGTAAAGCCCCTAGGCTGACAGAAATGTGAAAAAGTGCTATCTTAAACCAAAACCAAATCTGAAAACAAATTAAGTTTAAGAAAACTGATACAAACAATATATCAAATTTAGGTATAACTATACTTATTACAATAAAATCGTATTAGAAGAAAATATTTTAAACTTAAAGCAAATACATACTTTTAAAATTTAAACAGAATAGTCAACATACATCAAACTTCAAACAAAAATCCCCAAACGTGTTTCAACCATACAGGTTTTCATCAGTGGGAAAAGGATATGTGGATTTTTTTAAAAAATATACAAATATTAAAAACAACTTTTTATGCCCCAGATATAGGGAGTTTCTATCAGACCTGAAAAGCAGAACAAATAAAAAATAATTGCCAAATGCCTATTGGTGCTCTACCCCCTTTCTTTTGAGCCCAAGGTTTTACTCTAATAATGATTATTTACCCAAAGTTGGCTCTTGTAAATCTTCAAGCTTGTAGCAAGAAAGACGGGGGACTAGATACTCCCTCCTGTCTTCAAGAGCTGGTGGATAAAGACACCTAATTAGTTTGCAAAGTTGGCATAATTAAAACAACACTCCCACAACTTGCTCACTCTTAGAGAAAAGTATGTAATATTGAGTAATCTTACCTTGGCTCCCAAGTGATATCCAGGGCCTTGCTAGACCATGCCGGATAAGCCGGCAGGGAAGTGGGGCGACGGCGGGCTAACTTTAACCTCAGGCCGGGGCTGCGGAAAAGGCGCGCCATAAGCGAATTCGCTTATGGCACGTTATGACACGAGGTGTCAGCGCGGCCTGACCCCGGATTCCCCTGTGCGTCATCTGGACGCACAGCAGGGAAAACGGGCCTCACAGCGTGCTAAGACCTCGTCTAGCAAGGCCCCCTAGTTGCATGCGTGATGTCTCAAATGAACAGATATATGTAAAATATGCAAGATAAACTTGGGAGCCATGTTGTCAATAACGCAGTTTTATTTGCTGTCTCCTGATTGTGGCCGGAGCCTGCTCCAGCTGTATTGTCAACTAACTGAGGAGTAAATAATCTCCGAAATCTGTTCCTGATTAGGTTGCCTTTCAAATCCAAAAACGTGTAGCAACTGTACTAACGGACTATATGCTCCCTTAAAGGGGACTGAATATACTAATATAATGCTAAAAACATAGTTGATACAAACCTAATAATACTTACTATGTATAAGAATGAAAATATATCAAAACAATATATATTTCAATACAGCTCTATTGTATTCCTTTTCTGTCATTTCTTGTCATTGTTTTGCACTGCAGATGGTGGTGCTGAACAGTGATATTGGTCAAGTCATTGGGATGGAGAGGAGGCTAAAAGCACTGCTGTTTCCATGCTGCTAATGGCAGTGCTGAAGTAGCAATACTGGTTGGGTCGCTAAGAGAAGGTGTGTGTGTGTGTGTGTACATATGCATGATGCAGCCCCAAGACCCTTGCCAACACTTTATATGTCTCTTAGTGCCAAGAAGTTTGTGAACCCCTGTTCTAGATAGAAAATATAAATTTTATTCCTTCCAGAGACCATTGTTGCATTAACTGCTGTTTTATTAAATAGATGGCGCTTTCCCCTCATTACATCTAACTGACTGAAATTTATGCTATGTCAAAAAATATACTTCTGGCAATCATAGTCATTTAATTTCTCCTCCCCAATTAAAAAGGTTTGTGGGAGAGGAGGCTCAGTAGGCAGCATCTTTTGCCTAGGCAACCAGTAAAACTAGGGAAGCTTTGTGAAATGCGGTGCTATCACTGGTCAACTCTGGATATTTCGGAAGTTGTACAATTTTTTACAGGATGCAATTTATTGCTGTTATTCCTTGATCCAGTAATGTGTATCAGCATCAACTGGGGTTGCACTTGGTAGGTGAGTAAAAGAAGCTGGAATCCTACCAATTCGGCTCTATTTGGCCCTGGTTAGGCCTCATCTAGAGTATTATGTCCAGTTCTGGGTTCCGCAATTCAAGAAGGATGCAGGCAAGCTGGAGCGTGTCCAGAGGAGGGCAACCAGGATGATCAGGGATCTGGAAACAAAGCCCTATGAAGAGAGACTGAAACAACTGGGCATGTTTAGCCTGGAGAAGAGAAGATTGAGGGGAGACATGAGAGCACTCTTCAAATACTTAAAAGGTTGTCACACAGAGGAGGGCCAGGATTTCTTCTCGATCATCCTAGAGTGCAGGACACAGAATAACGAGCTCAAGTTACAGGAAGCCAAATTCCAGCTGGACATCAGGAAAAACTCCCTGACTGTTAGAGCAGTACGACAATGGAACTAGTTACCTAGGGAAGTTGTGAGCTCTCCCACACTAGAGGCCTTCAAGAGGCAGCTGGACAACCATCTGTCAGGGATGCTTTAGGGTGGATTCCTGCATTGAGCAGGGGGTTGGACTCGATGGCCTTATAGCCCCCTTCCAACTCCATTATTCTATGATTCTATGATCTATGCTTTATTGAATAAAGAGAATGGTGGGGAGGAGAAATCTACTACCCTCCATTTTCCTTCCCAAACAGCTGATCAGCAAGAATCTAGGTATTTGCCCTCAGATGTGCATGCATACCTCCACCTAGGCAGGAGAATTGCATATCCAGCAACTCTTCACATACCTTGTTACTAGGGATGTGCTCCGCTTCTCCTCGAACCGGAGAAGCAGGAGCGGAGCGGGGGGCTTCGCCTACCCTTAAGGCGGAGGCGAAGAGAATCAGGGGGGCTGCAGATCGAGGCGAAGAGGATCGCCTCAATCCAGAGCTTCGCCTGAAGGTAAGTGGGGGGGAGGGGGACTAATCTGGCACTGCCGGTGCTGCCATCCATGCTGCGGCAGCGGTGGCAGCACCAGGTAAAGGAGCAGGGAGGAGGGACACTTACCTTCCTCCGTCGCCGGCTTCAATTGAGGCCACGGTTGAAGACGGAAGTGAAGGCCAAGGCCTCTTCCGGCTTCAACCGGGGCCTCAATTGAATCCCGCAACGGAGGAAGGTAAGGGGGCGGGGGCTGGGCTGGGGGGCGGGGCGGGGGTCTGGCCTACCTGGCGCCGCTGGCACTGCCATCCATGCAGCGGCGGCGCCGGCAACGCCAGGTAAGGGAGCAGGGAGGAGGGACGCTTACCTTCCTCCGTCGCCGGCTTCAATTGAGGCCCCGGTTGAAGCTGGAAGTGAAGGCCGAGGCCTCTTCTGGCTTCAACCAGGGCCTCAATTGAATCCCGCGATGGAGGAAGGTAAGGGGGCGGGGTGGGTGGGTGGTTTCTCTTGCGCCGCCGCTGCCGCCGCCCTCCATATAGTGACTGCAGCGAAGCCGGATCTTGCTCCACGGAGCGGGAGACAGGCGGAGCGGTGCGAAGAGGATCGGGCCCGATCCGGATTTTCCGGATCGGGCCACGAAGCAGATTGGGGGGTCCGTGCACACCCCTATTTGTTACCTGTTTAGCTATGAATGCTTAAGACTGCTTCTACATGCCCATAACCCCTAACTAGGAATGGACAAATTGACTTGGGGTTTTCTCAGGGCTCATCTACACCAAGCAGGATATAGCACTGTGAAAGCAGTATATAAAGCAGCCACACTACTGCTTTATAGTGGTATTGAAGTGCATTGACAACTGTTGGGGCCCATGACACAGACCATATACTGCTTTCCTACAACTTTCAGAGTGTTCAATCCTGCTTGGTGTAGATGTGTCCTGGGCCCCAACTGTTGTCAGTGCACTTCAGTACAACTATAAAGCAATAGTGTGGCTCCTGCCTTTTATATACTGCTTTCATAGTGCAATATCCTGTTTGGTGTAGATGAGCCCTCAGTTTGTCCATTTCCCCATCTGAAGCTCATTCCATCCTGTTTCCAGTCAGTTGATTACTTGGGGGTGGGTGAGTCACTGTGAACATTTGCATGCATTTCTGTGCACATCTATCCTAATATATGCTTTTTTGAACATAGGTTTTCCTCATATACATGTTCTTGTATGTATGGTTGCCTAATATGTGCAGTTTTTACAAACAGTTTTTCTTAGTGCTGTTTTTCAGGGTTTCCCCCCCCCCCACTGATATACACTTTCCCCTACTATACACATTTGTGTTTGCATTTTTGTTTTGTTCAGTGAACTGTATTGCAAAATTCTGAGAAGTACAAATGATGAAGGATAACTGTATTCCACCCTGCATATTGATTTGGGAAATGTGATCTCAGTACATTCTTATTAAAATGCAAACTTAACAAAATATTCCTCCATTCCTACCCCCATCACTGGGTGCTAGACTTTATCATGAAAATAAAGTAGTAGCACTCCATAGATATATGTGGGACTTTGCTGCGCATTCACCTAAATGGTTCAATATTGATTTCTATATCTATACCACTTTTATTGCTGCTAATGCACTAAGAAATTCACTACCACAAGATTTAGTGACGGCCACCAATTTGGAAGCCTTTAAAAGAGGACTGGACAAATTCAAAGCTATCAATGGCTGTTAGTTCTGATGGCTATATTCTGTCTCCTGGATCACAGGCAGTAAGCCTCTGTATGCCAGTTTCTGGGAACACAAGTGGGAGGGTGCTGTTGCAGTCATGCTTCACTTGTGGATTTCCCACAGGCAGCTGGTTGGCCACTGTGTGAACAGAATGCTGGACTAGATGGACCCTTGGTCCGATCCAGCACAGCTCTTCTTATGTTTTTATGCACATGATGCATTTGGTTCCAGCTAATGACATTTATTTATCATTTAATCGATTTAGTTCACTTCATTTTGTCCATATGTGAATATTTTTCAATTGGGCAAAAAATTAAAGAACCAACCAAAATAAAACCACAGATGAAGGCTTGTTGTTGAAGGACTTACAAAAACAAGATAAAAGCCAGTTGAGCTAAGTGGTGTACAGATGGGCTCTGCCAGACCATTTCTCAGGAAACACCTGCAGGCATCTCTTGCTTATAGTAAATCAATGCAATTACACTTACGTCAAAGCATAATTATCAATTAATGAGTTCTGTGTATTAATAAGCTTAGTTATTGGTGCATTATCCTTAGTGTCTTAACTCCTTTTTTTAATTAAAATGGTTTGTATGTGTCCCTATGGCTATTAAAGAGATAGCCACAAAAAGTAATTAGTAAAGCATCCATAGTCTTTTCTCTCTCTCTCTCTCTTTTTAACCACAGAAGGAGATAAGAGCTCTTTCATGAAAATGCCTTTATGTTTACTAATTTATAGTTTACATCCTTTCAATTAAAAAGAGATTAGAACTAAATGGACATTCCAATTGTAGAAGTTTTATACTGCAGTAAAGATGTGCATTTAAAAGTGTGGGAATAATGTTCCTAAAATACAATGTTAGTTAAATTATGAATTGACAGGTGAGAGCATTATTGTGTACATTTTCTTTAATAGATAGTAAGGTTGCATTACAAACCTGATGCAAATGGTCTTTAATACAGCAAAGCAACCAAAATGGTTATTTTTTACTCATCTTCTAGAATCTCTCTCCTTTATACACCAAATATCCCACTGTCATTACTTTGCTTCATGGTATCTATTTAAGGAGTAAGGATTAACCCATATTACAGATGTTCACACAACTTTGGATGAGATTCAAATCAAATCAAACAGAGTTGCTTGAAACCTGATCTGAGTGCTCATTTGTTGAGTTGCGACCATTATCCTGTTTTTTCAGCAGTTTGCTCCAAATAACAAAGTGCCAGGTAGAAGTTGGCCTTTTCACTGAAGCTTCTTGGCTACTGTTTCTATTGTTCCTTCCTGTTATTATGTGTATCCTCCTAGACAGTGTATGTGCTGCTTCTGCTGTACATAAGCAAATATGGTGCTCTGGGGAGAGGCAATAGATTGGCCATTGTCTACATTTGTACTTGAGCATGTGCAGCCAAATCCTATGCTTATTTATAGGGATGTACTCCGCCTCTCCTCGAACCGGAGAAGCAGGAGCAGAGCGGGGGGCTTCGCCTACCCTTAAGGCGGAGGTGAAGAGGATTGGGGGGCCGGCAGAGCGTGGCGAAGAGGATCGAGGTGAAGGCGGATCCTTCGCCTCGATCCGGAGCTCCGCCAGAAAGGTAAGTGGGGTTTACCGGGCCCTGTCGCTGTTGCCCATGCGGTGACAGCGGCAGGGCCCGGTAAACCCCCCTCCCTCCTCTCCCTTACCTGCGTCTGTCCGTGGTCCCTGGGCTTCTTCAATTGAGCCCATGGCTCAACCAGGAAGTCTAGGCCACACTTGCAGACCAGACTTCCTGGTTGAGCCACGGGCTCAATTGAAGAAGCCAAGGGACCACGGACGGACGCAGGTAAGGCCCCCCCTCCCCCTTGGTCTCTGCAGGTAAGGGAGAGGAGGGAGGAGGGCCTTACCTGGCGGCACTCCCCTCCACTGCGGAGCTCCGATTCGGAGCCAGAGCTCAGTGGCGAAGAGGAGCGGACTATGGGCAGAGCGGCGACGAGTGGGCCGATCCGAAATTTTCGGATCAGCCCGCGGGGTGGATTGGGGGGTCCGTGCACACCCCTACTTATTTACTCAACCATAAGACCCACTGTGGTTTGTAGGACTCACACCCGACTGAATGTGTATAAGATCGCAGCCTTAGTTCCTCAACACAAATTCAAATAACATAAAAGATTAAACATACTTTTGTGTCTAATCTAGGTGACCAATATACTCCTTGTTTACATGTAGCAGAATGAGGTGCTAAAAACAGCCTCTACAGATTTATTCATATTCAAGATGGAAAGAATTTGAGATTTTTTAAAAAAGCAAATGTGGCAAAAAGCAAAATAGAGAGGTGTCTATTGAGGCCCAGGGAATTGAGTGCTTAGCTCTTAAAAGTCTGGCCTTATATCTCTGTGTATCCAACCATCTTTGTGGTGCTGAACTGGGGTCGCTAACTTTTTTTCTTTTTTGAAAAGCTCTCCATCTCTAATACAGGTAGGTGGATTTGTTAATGTTGCTTTCAACCCACATTGATTTTTTTCGTTTAAAATCAATTCAGCGTTGCCAGTTTTGTACAACATGGTCCTATCCATGCTGGAAATAGCTGTACCTATTCAATTTAGCTGGTGCAGATCAGTGAGAATTTCATTTAACAATTTACCTAAATTTGCCCCCCCCCCCCCAATACATATTTGGAATGGGAAGAACTTGAGATTTTAACATTTTCAATTTAGGAGAAACTGAAACTAGCATGTATTCATCCATTCCTAACTTAGATGCACTTCCTAAGGTACACATCAAGATCAAAACCCTTGGTTTAATATTTCCGGTTTTATTTTAGTGCCTCCATTTTGTCGGTTTCTCCCTTATCAGTTGCAGTCTGAATGACTTGAAAGACTATTGAGCTAGTCTAATGGGAAATCCTGTTTGCCTTTGTATTAGATGTTCAGTTTCTTCAGGACTTCGTTCTCCTGAAGGATTGAGTAGTCCATGCCTGCCTATTTGCTAGCTGGAAGCCTGCTTGGTTGCCCCACATTGCACTGGTAGAATCACCATCAGAGATGGATGTGTAGACAAATTCTGATCCTAGTTTGGTTTCCTGCTGAGGCTCATGGGATTTGGCTGGGAACTCCAGCATGTATAGATTTAGTTTGGGCATTGTTGATGGTACCAGCATTGGCCCATGGTTCTGGGTTTGGGTCTTGCTTGCTGATAATGAATTGCATGGGGACCATTCCCAAATGTCTAAAGTTAGGCTGAAAACCCTTTATGAACTTTAAAGAATGGCTTCTAACTGGGGCTTAGAGGGAAGTTTACAGATCACTAGAAGTTAGCATGGCTCTTGGCCTAGCAACAAAGGGCAAACTATAATGTGTGCAGAAACCAGAAGTGCATTTCTAATTAAAAAAAATAGCTTGATGTTTCATTGTAAAAGCCCACTAATATTAAGATCAGACAACCTCACACAAGTCTTCCCACAAGTCATCCCACAAAAATGTTAGAATTTTAACAAGCTTAGCCTCAAAGCTCTCTCCTGATCTCTCTGCATTCCCAGTAAATGTTTCATTTCAGCCTTCTGATATGCAGTGATGTTGTCATTTTGTTGGCTCTGCCATGACATTATATTGCAGGCTTACTGTCAGTCTGTTAGCAGGATGCTTCCAAGGTATTGCTGGATTTGGGGAGACACTAGGGAGATGTCAGCTGCTTGAGTTTTTCCTTTCACAGATATTTTATCAGATATTAGTCAAACTCAGAAAATGTCATCCTTTTGTCGTCTGCCCATGTGTTATCGTTGCTAAGCCACAATAGTGTGACTCATAAAGCTGCCAGAATTTACAGAAGATGCTCATTTCCTGGTGTTAGAATCTTAACAAAAATGCAAGCCATATTTTCCTCAGAAACAAGCAGCTTATGTATTGGCAATTTTTCAAGATGAACTCCATAAGAAGCTATAATTAAAGTAGTACCCTTGACATAGGCACTATCTTCACAGGAGACAAAAGGTGGTCATGCGAAGGATTTATGAGAAGAACACAGCTATACCGGATCAATGTGGAATAGGATGCTGGGCTTGCCTTTTGTAAGTAGTCAAGATGTTTATAGTGCAATTCTAAGGACAAGGAACCCCATCAACACAGCACTCCTAGCTCAGATGCACTCCTGTCCTATGCCCTGCCAGGTTCATGCCAGCAGACTTGAAGGAATGGCAGAGGCATATATATTTTTTTGCCTCTAAAAAAAAAAGAATTTCCAATAGACAGGCATCTGTGCTGGGGCAGTGAATGCAGACTAGAAAGGCTTTGATCCCTCAAATCCTCAGCCACTTCCTACCTGCCCACCTACAACCACTCCTCCTCATACGTACACACACACACACACACACACACACACACACACACACACACACACACACACACACCACTTTCTTTTATCCTACTTTATGAGATTGGAGTTCCAACCTCATAAAGCCACCACAGAAACCTCCACAATGGTCAGAAGAAACCAAGAGGGAAGTTCTGATATTTGGGAAATTCCTCTGACGTCAGAGCTTTGTCTTTGAGGGTTTTTCCCCCTGAATAATGCTATATCCCCTGGGAAGTGTCTAGGGACAGAAGATTGCTCTCTTTTATTTTTTGCTTTTTCAATGCAGTATCCTGACTCATGTCAAGGCGGTATCCTGCCTCATGTGTTGGGCCTAATATACACTGTTGTCTGTTGCCGTGTTGCCTCTCTCATCTCACACTATTGCCCCGCTCGTGCTCTTCGCTCCTCTAATGCCATGGTTCTCACCTGCCCAAGGGTCTCTACTTTCCTTGCTCGGCTTCGTCCATTTTCTTCCGCTGCCCCTTACGCCTGGAATGCTCTTCCAGAACATTTGAGAACTACAAGTTCCATCGCAGCTTTTAAAGCTCAGCTAAAAACTTTTCTTTTTCCTAAAGCTTTTAAAACTTGATTTTGTTCTGACTTTTATACTGCCTGTTTGGTGCATTCTCTTCCCCTCCTTATTGTTTTATTATGATTTTATTAGAATGTAAGCCTAGGCAGCAGGGTCTTGTTATTTATTGTTTTACTCTGTACAGCACCATGTACATTGATGGTGCTATATAAATAAATAAATAAATAATAATAATAATAATAATAATAATAATAATAGGGTGACCATATGGAAAGGAGGACAAGTCTCCTGTATTTTTAACAGTTGTATTGAAAAGGGAATTTCAGCAGATGTCATTTGTATATATGGAGAACCTGATGAAATTTCCTCTTCACCTCACCAGTTAAAGCTGCAGGTGCCCTGCCCTCTTATAAATCTGGTCACTCCAGTATAGCTCCTGCAGCTTTAACTGTTGTGATGAAGAGTGAATTTCCCCAGGTTCTCCATATATACAAATGTTACCTGCTGAAATTCCCTTTTCTATGCAACTGTTAAAGATACAGCAGCCCTGTCCTCCTTTTCATATGGTCACCCTAGTGTTGCCCATGAAATCCTGAGGTACACTTGTTAATGGATGCACAACATATATGTTAAGGACTGCTGGAGTAATACCTCTGAAGGTTCTTACCATGACATCTGAGGCTTAGCTAGACCTAAGGTTTATCCCGGGATCATCCCGGGGTCGTCCCTGCCTGTTCCCTGGATCTCCTGCGTGTCATTTAGATGCACAGGGATGACCCCAGGATGATCCCGGGATAAACCTTAGTTCTAGCTAAGGCTTGAGACAACCTCTGTTAGTTCAGCCTGGGAGACAGTAGTGTGGTCTACACTTTCCAAGCAATTAAGTGGAGCATCCATGAGGGTGTTGTTGGCAGTGAGCTTATCTGATGTAGCTTGCTAGCTGTGGCTGGTCAGAATCAGCAAGCAAGTAGTGGGCAGAGGAAGTAAGCCACTGCAGCTCCTCCTCCTAAGCTGCTGCTGCTGCTGCTCACCCTGCCACTGTTATAGGGCATGAGGATCTGCTCATATGGCAATACAAGAAGCAAGCCCAGGCAGACACCCCTCCCCCATCATTGCAGAATGGCCACCGCTACTTCCTTCCAGGCATTGCAGCAGTGCACAGACAAAGCTTCTTATTCACACCCAGTACATATGCATGCACAATGGATACATTTCTAAAATTAATAATAAAGAAATAAAAAGGAATGGGGAAATCATATGAAAACTCCCCTCTCTTAGGGGTGGGGAGAGAGAACCTATAAACATGTTAGAATGTTATTTACTGATCAGTTGCCAACCATATTTAATGATGTCTTGGTATCCTGCAATATTCCTTTAAAAAACAGAGGAAAGATACTAGTTTAAGCTAGAATACTTAGAAAGGCATTAAATAAAATACTATTTGACATTAAAAAAATCATCTGAGAGGTAGAAATCATCTGGGAGCCTCTTGTAGAAACCATCACCTATATAAGCCAAGCAATGGTTAGTATAAGGACTGTGTAAAGCAAAGCGATGAAGCAATAATTTATGAAATAAGACAACAGTCTCAGGTTTTAGAATAACGGTGGGCAGATCATCCAATCATGGTAATGATTGCAGGGTAACAGTGGAGTTACACAAAAGATATAGACTGCAATCTCTGCCAGTTAGGCACCCAAATCTCACAAGATCAGGTTTCTTGCAGGCAGATCAGACTTAGAAGTGCATTCATCTCAATATGCTCATTCAGATGCATGTGTTCAAATGTGAACATTCGCTGCAGTATGTGGATAAGTTACTTATGCCAATCCCCGTCGCAACATAAATACACCTCTCTGACATGCTCGGGAGACTGAACAGAGATGTGCTGCATCTCAGATCTCTTTGCAATATGCAGGGCCTTTTTCTCCGCCATTGATGATGCCAAATCTGTTGGTGTGCATTAATCCACCTTGAGTCAGTCATATGCAAAAGAACACAATGAATCTGAGCAACGGACATGACTAGATTAAAATAGCTAAGATGGGGTTGGGGGTGGACATTTAATTTTAACAGAACTAAAGGGCTACAGATGACTGCCCTTGCAGTCATCTGAGAGAAAAAGACATGACCTATAATAGAACTAGGAAGTGTGGGGATGTGGGGAGAGATTAGATACAGGTCTTCTGTGTTTTTAAACAGGCATTTTTATGAAGAATCTATGTAAATAAATGTACAACCTTAAATATTTTAAGGACAATTTTCTACCTTTCACAGAGGCCAGAAAGTTAGATCAACATATCTGGATGAGTAAGACAGGAGGAAGTGGTAGAAGAAAGCACACAAAAAATCCAAAGAAGGGATGGGAGAATTGGCAAACCTTGAGCTCATCAAGGGTCTCCACCTTGAAGCTCATTCCAGCTCATGTCTATATCAGGCTGTGAGCTTTTTCTCACTAGTTGAATGACTATGCCCTGTACCATACAGACTGGGTGCTCTGCTGTGAGGAAATTGTTGATGACCTGCCTAGACATAGATCTTCCCTGGAGCTTTGAGATTTCTGCTCAGATCCAAAACACCGGAACCTCCCTCCAATACCAGAAAATCCACCCACTTCTGCTCGAGGTGAAGTCTCAAAACTGACCAGTGAAGCAACCACCATTTTTACCAATATGCTTTGTACATACTGGCACTCACATATTCAATTTCTCTTTCATCATCATCTAACATTTGCATGTGCTTAAGTATGAGCATTTGGAAGCATCCCACCTGCTATAACTCCTTGAGTTTAATAATTTGATCAAAAAGAAAATTCTGCTGCTGCATGAAGTAGGCAGGCATTAGATTGTACCTCATCAGCCTTAAAGGATTATATCTTCTTTTCTTTTCTTTTTCTTTTGTGTTGAGCTCTCAACTTATCTTTCATAATGAACTTTTTTGCCACCAGGCACAACTGTCAGTGGGTGACAAATTGTGGTTTAGAGTGGCAATTTTTCATTTCATGATTCTACACTTTCTCCAATTTCTTCATTGGCACCCACAAAGTGGATTGCTAAAATATATTATCACTAATGTTTCACTTTTCACAAAGGTAAAATTACAGAATACCAGAAGTCCCTCCCCTCCCCTGGTTTAACTAATTTACTTTCTTATTTATTTATTTTTACGTTAGCATAGAGAAATGTTTTTTGCAGATCAGTTTTAAAATTATTTCTCATAGTAAGGGAGAGCACTAGAACTAGATGTACAGGAAGGTTTAAACTTTTGAAAGGAAAGAACTTCTATCTCCAAAATGAATGGCTTTGGAAACTGTTAGAAATTAGAAGCAAAAATGTTCTTCCTTGAAAACTTTAATGATCTGTGTGATATCTATTTGTTACTGAGAGGGGATTCAGTAAAAGAATGAATTTGTCAGTAGCTGGTAGTAAGTCAGATACTATTGGCTCCGTATAGTAAGAGCTGACTATAGGATTGTTTTGCTCTTGACTGCATTGTAATGTTTGGCACCTGTGAACTGGAAATACCATCTTCAGCTTTTGGCCCTTTAAATAAGCAGCAAATACTTGCAGCGGGGAGGTAGGAGGTAAAAAAAGATATTCTATTTACTTAAAGTGTATACATAGCAACAACAGCAATGCATTTCCAAGGAAACAGCCATCCACTTTTACAGAAGCCAGAAGACTTTCTATTTCATGCTATCCTGCTGTTCGAATAGTCTTCTCCAGTTCCTTTCAACCTATTTAATCTCATGTTGCCAGATCCTTTATTTCCTTTAGATTCTTTAACACCTCATTCACACTCACAAACACTTTATTGCTTTTAGGTAAATTAACCCTAAAAATAAAAACTAGCAGCAATACAGAGATTTAAAATGTAGATGTAAAACAGCAGACTAGGATGGTAAAATGTAGGGGTGTGCACGGACCCCCCGCTCCGCTTCACTTGCAGATCCGCCATTTTCCGGAGCGGGTCGCTCCGCTCCGCCCCCGCTCCGCCCACTTCCGCTCCGCTCCGCTCGGAGCTCCGGATCCGGATCCGGAGCTCCGTTTTTGCCCCCCATAGGGTTGCATTGAAAGCTAAAAAAGTAAACAACTTTTTTTCCGTTGAAGTTAGAAACCTCACGTTTGGCACCATGACACCTCATGGGCGTATACACACACACGCCAAGTTTCAAGGCAATCCCATCATCCCCTGATTTTTGGCGAATTTTTGAAAATCGGGCACCCCATTCACACCCCTTGGGATAGCTCCGTCAATTTGCATGTTAGAAACCTCAAACTCGGCACCAGGGCAGCTTATCCATGTGTCCACATGCACGCCAAGTTGCAAGCAAATCCCATCATCCCCTGATTTTTGGCGCGGCTCTACCCTCTAACGCACCACCCATAACCCTAATTCACACCCCTTTAGATAGCTCCGTCAATTTGCACGTTAGAAACCTCAAACTCAGCACCATGATAGCTTATCCACGTGTCCACATGCACGCCAAGTTTCAAGGCAATCCCATCATCCCCTGATTTTTGGGGAATTTTTGAAAATCGGGCACCCCATTCACACCCCTTGGGATAGCTCCGTCAATTTGCATGTTAGAAACCTCAAACTCGGCACCATGAGAGCTTATCCATGTGTCCACATGCACGCCAAGTTGCAAGCAAATCCCATCATCCCCTGATTTTTGGCATGGCTTAACTCACCCCAAATTGTCCCATTCTACAACTACGTCAATTTGCATGTTTGAAACCCCAAAGTCGGCACCATGATAGCTTATCCACGTGTCCACATGGACGCCAAGTTTCAAGGCAATCCCATCATCCCCTGATTTTTGGGGAATTTATGAAAATCGGGCACCCCATTCACACCCCTTGGGATAGCTCCGTCAATTTGCATGTTAGAAACCTCAAACTCGGCACCATGAGAGCTTATCCATGTGTCCACATGCATGCCAAGTTGCAAGCAAATCCCATCATCCCCTGATTTTTGGCGCGGCTTAAACTTTTTAACTCACCCCAAATCAAGTCCCATTCTACAACTACGTCAATTTGCACGTTAGAAACCTATCCTTTGGTCCCATGACAGCTTACCCATGTGTCCCCATGGACACCAAGTTTCAAGGCAATCCCATCATCCCCTGATGTTAGGGGAACTTTTGAAATTTGAACACTCCAGTATGTCAGGGATTTAAAGTTGCAATTGCAGACAGATCAATGGGGCCAGTTCCAAGGCAATCCCAACATGCCACGAGATAACCCTAAATCTTCTGGCACATTTGAAAAAGGGATTATTGAACTTGATAAAGTCTAAGTGAGCGCAGGAAGGACTTCTCCCCTGAGTCAAAGCAAGACACATACACCATCGCTGCAAGGCGGGAAGGGGAGAAGGGAGGGAAAGCAGGCAGGCAGCATGCATTGTAGTGCCGCAAGGATGGCTTGAGCACTAACGCATAGCAAACCAACCCATAAGTGGGCGCAAAGTGAGGCAAAGATGGCTGGTTATTTCTTTCTAAGCCAGCAGTTACGCCTTGAGGGGCACAGAGGAGGACGATTGGGAGCAAACCAGGCACCAGGCGGGCAGAGAGGCAGGCAGAGTAGGCGAGGAGTCAGTCCTGGCAGATGCCCCACCACAGCAGCACCCCGGGGGAGGCGGGCAGGCAGGCAGGCAGGCTGCGGGCATTTCTGGGGGCACAAGGAAGTGATGGCTGGTTTCTAAGCCAGCATTGCAGTTAGTCACGCATTGCAAACGCAAACCATCCCAGCGAGTCGGTCACCGAGGAGGACAGGCTAGCAGAGGGGCAGGCAGAGTGACATGTCATAGATCTAGTATTGGGGAGGAGTCAGTCCCGGCAGATGCCCCAACACAGTAGCACCCTGGGTGGGCATTGGAAAACGCCATCTTGTGGGTCAATACTTCCCCCACCCCATGTCCTGCAGGGTTGCCTGCCTAACCCTTGTGGGGATGGGAGATGGAGAGCTTAGAGTGGCAGTGCCAGCAGCAGCCTTCGGCTTTCCCCTGGAACCAGTCGCCTTGCCCGCCTCTTTCCCCAGCAAGATCGCCTGGTGCTGCCTATGAAGATGCATCTTCATGCTGCTGGTTCCATAATGCCCTGTCGATGAACCCCTGCTTAGGCTGAGTTTGCAGTGGCGACAGACAGCAAAGCGGGGATCCGCTCCCAACTCAAAGTGGTCCCACACGATGCTTGTCTTTCGTTTCCGTGGTGACACCACCAATTGCCCGCCTGAGCTCTCTGGTGTTGCCACAGAAACAGGGGTGTGGGATGAGACTGGGGAGAGAGCCTCGGCCTGCTGCTGCTCCTCCTCAGCCCCCACATCCTGGAGGCCCACCGCCTCCTCCTCCTCCCCCCCCTCCACTGTGCTGAGGACCTCGTCTAGGTCCATCAGCGGGCTCGTGGGCTGAAAGGAGAATGAAGGAGTTGGGGATACTCCTCCTCCTCTAATGGCACTGCTGCCACGTGCCTCTTGCAAACGGGCACTTTTCCCATTCCCACCCTCAAAAAGAGAACGCCGGGCACAAGTTGCAGAAGAGAGTGGCTCTGCCTGCTGCTTGTCCTGCTTCTGTTTTGGAGCAGTCAGCCAAGGAGTTGCCCGTTTGAGTTTCACAGGAGGAGAGGAACTGCTGGCAGACTGAGCCTTGCTGCTTTCAGCACGCCTGCTTCCTCTTTTCATGATGACTAACAAAATATTAATACTACTAATACTATGTATAAGGTACTACTAAGAATATGTATAAGAAGAATATAATATGTTTAAATGTAGGGAAATGGGACAAGAACAATAAAATATACTACTACTAATATGTATGAGAATATACTAATATATATATATACTACTAAGAATATCTACAAGAATATAATAATATGTTTAAGAATATTACTAATAAATGTAGGGAAATGGGACAAGAAATGGGACAACCACTACTATAACAAGAACAAAATATGAATACTACTACTAATATGTATGAGAATGTATACTAATAGACTACTAAGACTATGTCAAAGAATATAATATAATATGTTTAAGAATAGGGAAATGGTGTGCGTATGCTTTCCCCAAAATGCTCAATCTGTGGCTGCCTGTTGAACTTGACAAAAGCAGCCCACTCTGTCCAAGTTACACAGAGAAGAAAAAGAGAATCCAATTTTTTTGGTATATTTGGTATATAGAAGATAGAAGGAAACACAATCAGGATTTAAGAGAGGGGAGGGGGGAAAAGAACCAACCACTACTATAAGAAGAACAAAATATGAATACTAATATAATATGTATGAGAATATATACTAATGGACTATGTGAAAGAATATAATAAAATATGTTTAAGAATATAAATGTAGGGAAATGGGACAAAAAGTGTGTGTATGCTTTCAAAAGAAAGCTTTCACAAAAGCAGAACAGTCAGGCTTTAATACAGGGAAGGGGGGGGCAACCAACCCAACCACACACTCCAAAATTCAAAAATAAAGTTTATATTAAATCAAAGTAAGGGGAAAACACAGGGCAAACTAAGCTACAAGTCAGAAAGAAGCAAACAAACACACACACGCGCCAAACTAAACCTATCCTAATCTATCTCCAAAGTCCAAAGCAGGAGCACTAACTAACTAAGTGTTCCCTCCACGAACGCCAACCCACAAAGAGACACAAAACAGAAAGTTCTCAGGGTGGGTCTGCCTTAGTCCCCCCTCCAACGCTGGGATTGGAGGAGGATGCTTTCTGAGGAGATCAATTCTCATCAGGATTGGGAGTTGAATGTGCCTGTCATCGCTTCCAAAAAAATAAAAAAATAAATAAAAAAAACCCAAACCCCGATTTTTTAAAAAATATTGCACGTGAACCACAGCACGCAGAAAGTTGAGAGTGGTCTCAAAATGACCCCCATCCACGACTCTCTGTGCACAAGAATTTTCAGAACGATAGCTTAAACCCCCCCCCAGTTATCCCCGATTCTTTCCCTCAATGCAATCCTATGGGCGAAAAGCCGAAACGCAGTTTGAGCCGCGCGGTTGACCCAATTTTTAAAAAAATATTGCACGTGAACCACAGCACGCAGAAAGTTGAGAGTGGTCTCAAAATGACCCCCATCCACGACTCTCTGTGCACAAGAATTTTCAGAACGATAGCTTAAACCCCCCCCCCCCAGTTATCCCCGATTCTTTCCCTCAATGCAATCCTCTGGGCGAAAAGCCGAAACGCAGTTTGAGCCGCGCGGTTGACCCGATTTTTTAAAAAATATTGCACGTGAACCACAGCACGCAGAGAGGTGAGAGTGGTCTCAAAATGACCCCCATCCACGACTCTCTGTGCACAAGAATTTCCAGAACGATAGCTTCAAAAACAACGTAGTTATGCGCGATTATTTGCCGCAATGCAATCCTATGGCGAAATGTTTTCAAGATGGCGACCGGAGCACTCCGCCTGAACTCGGAGCTCCGAAAAATGGTCGCTTCTCTTCGCCTTGCTTCTAGGGGGTCTGCGGTCCGCTCCTACTCCGCCTCTGGGTAAGGCGGAGCAGGCCAATCCGCTACTGCTTCTACGCTCCTAATCGGAGCGGAGCACATCCCTAGTAAAATGCTAAAATACTGGAAAAATAAGAAAGGTGTCATGCCAAGTAAAAGAAGGAGTTTCCACTAGCAGAGAGGGGACATTCACACTTTCCTCCTTCCTTCGCATCTTTCAGATTGCTCCTGCTGGAGCATAAGGTCTAGACATGCATTGCATAGAGCCTCGTATATGCTTAAGGACACATGGCTCAGTCCACATTTCGGTGAGAATATCTTCTTTCATTGGGGCGATTGGAAAGCCCACCTCCACCTCCTAGGAACTGGGTGGGAAAGATATTACTTTCAGCACCTTTTTCTTCACAGAACAGAATTGAAATTTCAAGTCTTTATGCTTTATGTTCACAACTCCATAACAGTCTGTATAAATTACTTTTTGTATGATAATAGGTTTAATTAATCCTAGACATATTAATAGGACACTGCATTTACGTTTCATTTAACTTCACTATCAGTTGTTAGTTCAAAATATTTGGTGAGGCTTAATAACTAGGCAACACACATACCAATTATATATCTTGTAAGAACTCTGATAAATAAGTTGCACAGTTTGTTAGTAATTATGTATTATACGAAAATACACACTCTTAAAACTGCAATAAAGATTATTTGTGACTTGCTGAGTAAATATAACATTGTTTCTGAAATATCCACTTTTAATTAGTTTGTCTGAACTTGCTTATTTGCAGATTTTATTCATTAATGAATATAGCATTTTAAGTTTTTATTATTATTATTATTTTGTTCCTGAGAAGGTAAATAAGGGTTAGTCTTCTAGTATATAACTAGCAGTTACTGCAGAAAGGAGAATTGCTGTAGAATTACCTCTAGTAATGCAACTAGGGATGTGTGAATCAGCTTCTCTGAATTCCATCTCAAAGCTCATTCTGACTCCTGTCCATATCAGATTGCCAATTTGGTTTTCCCCCTCCCCTTTCACACAAAAATCCATGCATATATTCATGCATATTTTCTTTCACAGTTTTCTAAATATATGTATCTGTTACACAGATTTTTGAAATATACATATTTTCATAAAAGCGTGTTTGTGCATATATCTTTTCAAATGTAAGTTTCTTTTTCATAAACATTTTTCAAATCTATGCATTTTTGAACATTTTTTTAAAATTCTGCAAATTGCATCGAAAATTTGGAAATGTATGGACTTCAAACCATAGGTTTCATTTGGGTCTGAGTTTGGTTCTGAGAGGTGCGAACTGGGTAAATTATGATACAAAATGAACTAAAAAAATATTCATACATCCTTGAATGGCAATGTAAATGTAACAAATCCCTCAATGTAACAAAGCAAAGTTGATACAAAGTATCAAGATATCATGGGGGAAATCCTCAGCTCTGCTAACATGTAGTGATAGGTGGACTTCCTTTGGCACAACCTGGAATGGCCTTGGCTAACATGACTTAGAGCCTGTTCAGATGACATGGTAAGACAGGGTGGTTAAGCATTTTGAGCTAAACATCATGACTTAGTGTGTCATATGACATAGTGTGTCGTGTTAACCATTCCTAATCATCATGGCTACATAACCATGGTTTAAACACATTTACTAACCATTTGCTGCAAAAGGGTTAGTGGCCTAACCATGGCTTAGTGTGTTGACTGAGCAGGACCTTATTCTTAGTAGAGAGAATGCTGGGAGATATTGTAGGACTTCATCCTGTCTAAACCTGCATAGGGTTGCACTCTTATTTTTTCAGAGCCCAAATCTGAAATGCAGACCCTGTTGTACTCCAGATGACATTATTAGGCACTCAATAGAGTCTTTCTGAAAACATCTTCCCATTCACAAGAGCCCATGAATGCTGCTCCACTCACGCCTTCCTTTCCATCCAAACTTCGCTGCTACCTGTGGTGGTAGCAGTAGTGAAGAGGCCTTGCTGAACACCTCTCTGAGGTCACCTTTCTTCTCTTGATTCTTGGCATCTTGACTGTTGCAACAGCCATATCCCAGGCATAAGGAGACCTGGGGTGTCAGAGAAATGTGTTGAGGGGGGGGAGGGAGTTCAATGTCTTTTCCTAGGCTCAGCACCCCAGAGGTTGTTTTGGTTCCTGCTGCAGTGCTGGGCTCAATCTGCAGCAAGTCAGACCAGTTTATGGATTTTCCAGGAAGTTTGCACAATTCCTTCTCAGGTTCAGCAATTTGCACAAATTTCTGAGCAATCTGCACAAATTAGAAATTCCAAATTTGTCAAATTTGTGCAAATTCAGCCATAAATTGCACAAATTCAGATGTAATGTCTGCTAATTGCTCAGATATTTGCAAAAATTGTAGAACCAAACAAAAATGCAAAAAAGAAGTTTCCAGACTTTTGGGAACAGATTACAGCTCAGCTCACAAATACAAAGCAAGTCATACACGCCATGGAATTCCATCAAGCCAAAAAAAGAACTGGATTTCCCTGCAATGGACAACCCTAGACATGTCGTTACCAAGATTTTTGCAATTAGGTAGTTTTAGATCTTGAGTTTAGTGGTCTTATGCCCCTCACATTGCAAAGTTTAAAACTGCTTCTGTACCCCTTTTATATTAGAAAGTTTGCCAACCCTGTTTTAAAATACCCTGAACTTGTGTGATTTTGTCTTTCAAGCTCACTAAAATCATAGCATCACCATAAGTAAAATGGAGTTTGCTTCTGCTGCTCTCATCACCTTCCACTCTCTGGGTGTTCATTTGGGGGGAGGGGGAGGGGTCTGTGGGACCCTGAACTTTGGCTCCACGGTCCAGCCATGACTCCACCATTGTTCAGAATGCCTATATTTCAGAGAACTATATTTCCTAGGTTTCTGGGCAGTTGGAACACATTGCAGCATTCAGTGTTCCGGAGAGGGAGGGAGGAATGGAAGCTTCAGATCTCCAGTGAAAAAAGAAGGATTCTCAGTCATATGGGGAGAGCACTTTACATATGTATCTGCCTTGCATTAGATTAAATGAACTCTGATCCACTTATGCCATAATAAATGTGTTAGTCTTCAAGGTATCACTAGGCCCTTTGTTCTTTTTGCTACACTAGACTAATGCAGCTACTCCTCTGAATATATATATATATATATATATATATAAAGGTAGGCTCTTTTCAGATCTAAAAAGGAACACACATAGGCTGGCCAGGGAAGCCTCCTGCTGTGATCCCCCATTGAACAGTTGACTCAAAGGGGCTTATATTACTTGATTTCTTCTTACTCAAATAACCCACTGGTGAATCTATGAATTGATTCCATTGTAAGTCATTGTGTTTGGGTTGAGGAGGTGTGGAAGTCATTTCTGCATTATTACAGCTGTTTGATGCTTGGGGAATTCAATCTTTGCAAATTCCAACATGAACTGACATGATCTGCATCTCTACATATCAGTGTGAGGATTGCAAAAAAAAAAATTATATATTAACATTTCTCAACTGTTCCATCACATTTTGAGAAACTGAATTTTCATGCAGATTTTTTATATATATTTGGAAACAAGACAGGATGGTCTTATAGGTTTACACATGCAAAAGGGAAGCAGACTGAAAACGCATATAGATTCATCTATCACAAACAATGGCTCAGGTAAGCCGTCATGATTTGTAGTCATTAACTGATGAACATGTACACATTGAGTAGTGTTAGGACTGGGGCACTGCCAGTGGGGCAGTTTTCTTAGTGATAGAAAAAAAAGAGACCTAGAGGCTGCCTTCGTGGCACCAAGTCGGGGCCACTCTGCCACCAAACCCCATGGGATCCGTGCAGTGGGGTGGTGATGAATAATCCCCACTGGGGGAGGCAGTGTGGGCATTAGGTTCACCATGCCCTCCCCCTCCCATGGCTTGCAGCAACCAATTGGAGGTCACCTTCCACCCGGGAATTCCCCTGGTGCAGTGCCCAAGCAAGGACCAATGGCAGAAGAGTTGTGCTGACCTCGCTTGGGCAAGAAAAGTCGGGGCAAATCCCCAACTTTTCAGCTGCGAATCTTCAGCTTTTTGCCCTCGGATGACTCTGAAATGGTGGCTGCATCATATAACTGCAGCACAGATTTGTAGCCACCCCAGGGCAAAGGCAACATAAAGAACCCCCTAAACACTTTTTTGCCCCTCTAGAACATTAGCAGTTCTTTTAAATAGATTAAGCTATACCAATGCCTTTTCTCAATGCATTTTAAAAAAAACATTTTGTCATGTGTGCTGAGCAAATAAAATGTTGCATTACTTCAGCAGAATAAAGAATTACATCTGCACACTGGCAAAAACACTGGTATTAACTGGGCTAAAACAATCAGGGAGGCAAGTTTCATGAATATGGTTGTTGTGAAAGTGGTCAATAATGCTTGCAGTGTGCTACCTCCCCCTCTTTAGTCAATTTGCAAGTGCTTAGCCAGTTTAAAGGAGGCAATCCACAGCAGGATGCACAGTGTGATTCCCCACACACACTTGGCAAAGGTCTTGCAAATTGCCTAGAGAGGGGGAGAGAGCACTGGCAAAATACTTTAAATTCATGGTTTAATATAAGCATTATGCAATGCAATAATGTGATCCTTTACCTCTCCAGTATAGAGGAGAGCCAATGTGCTCCTGATTGGCTTGGATCACCTACATGACCAAGCCAGAGCATTACTTCATTCTAATATGGCTATATTTGCTCTCAGCGACATCGTCACAGTCACTATGGGTTCCCTAACTGACTTGGATCACTCCAGGAAAGAGGGATCAAAGGACAAAAATGACACTAAAGTGCAAACCCAAGGCAACACTGGCTGGAAAAAGCAGAATCCTACCATGAACCATTTAGAATGAATAGTAATTTTTTTAAAAAAAAAATCTTATAATGTATTGATACATTCACAGGATAATGATTTGCAATATGTATATATTCTCAAAATCCTGAATTTGGGAGGTATCCAATGATGCCATTTCACTGACTAAAAGCAGTTCCATCAGCAGAATCAGGAGGGGGCAATTTCCCCTCTCCTCACAGCTCCCTGTGCACCTTCAAAAACTGCTCTGAAAGGCTGAAAAACCCTCTGGAGCAGATGTTTGAGCATCACAGAGGTTTGTGGGGGTGGGGGAGAGAGGGAGAAAGCCCCATTACCCTAGTAGACATTTGCTTGTGCAGTGTTGGATTTAACCCTTTGGCTGGCTGTGCAGTTCCAGAACATTCCATATTTATGTGAACCATACAACTGTTGAATTGGAAGAGACCACAAGGATCATCTAGAACAGACACCAGGAAATGTGATTTAGCAATGTAAGTGATTCCACGTGAAACTAGATTATTATTCCAGCACTAAAGAAACAAACCTGAAATGCAGATTATAGCAAAAACTACCATCTAGATTTGCTCATGCCAGATTTATGTTTTACCAGATGTTGTGGGATGATTTACATGGTTCCTTCCTTCACCAATATTACTCTCCCTGTAGGTCAGAAACGCTTGCCTGAGGGGGAGGAGGATTTCAACTATGAGGTTCCATTTTTACAGAACTGCTACATGAACACAGACAAAGAGCAGCCTTAGCTAGACCTTAGGTTTATCCCAGGGTCATCCCTGTTCATGTAGATGACACACAGGGGATCCCGGGAGCAGGCAGGGATGACTTCGTGACGATCCCAGGATAGACCTTAGGTCTAGCTAAGGCCAGCATCATCAGAAAGGGGGAAATTATGTTTTCTTACCATCACTTTCCCCTGCTTCTGTTCCACACTGCTTCCTTTTTCTTCACACAGGAGAAGAAAGAGGAAGTAAGTAAAGGCCACGTGGCCCATTCAGTGGTCACTTTTATCATGCCACATTTCTTGCACACAGCAGGAAATGGCGGCACATTTCGTTTCAATAAAACCCAACGGATTTACTGGGGTCTGTTTTATGATGAAAAGCAAGCAAGAAGGAGTGGGAGATGCATGGGGAGGAGATGACGTTGTCAAAAGGACCCACGAACATCCATAAGTGGGCAGTAATGAGCATGCAATAAAACGCTCACCTGATGATGCTCAAAAAGAACTGGCCTCCATGTCATTCCAGTTATGTATGATGTTTGGCAGTATTAGAATTATAGCAGATGTGTTTTATTCATAGTCTCTTCAGTGTCTGAAAGTGACTCCTAACCCTGCCCTGCTAAAGTGAATTACACTGATGTAACTGTTAGAGAATTAAGCAAATTTTCAGGCGAGAATGTGCAGAATGTAACTAAAATGAAATTAGCATAACTAATAGTGTTCAAGGAATTGTGATTAACAATTAAGTATTCGCTCCAAGCTACAAAGTCCTAAAGTTCATCCCTATAATTAGAAAACATCAGCCATCATGTAGTTAACTTGATTAGCACACACATCACTGAAAAAAAGTAGAGAAAAAACTTTTTGAGGAGTGATAATTAAAAAGGGAAGTGGTTAATTGGTAAAACTGTGGCCTTTAACTTTCCATGGCTGAAACAGAAATTAGGTCGAAGATATTAAAGAAGATCATTTTGATGCTGGTATCTCAGAAGAACTGGTCCTAATCTTTCAATTGTCATAAATGGCACATGCTCACTTGGTTGCATAGTCTTAATTATCTGTCAACTTCTCACTGCACATTAATTACATTGTGTAATCTGCTATTCAAGCAAAAGTTAAATGTAATGTCCTTTTATGACATTCTTGCACCCAAACACTTGTGATGACCAATGTTATGGGAAATCATGGAGAATTATAGAAGATGTGTCTATTAACGTCTATTAGCCTTGTTAGCTAAATTAAATCTTTATTACTAAGCAGTATATCTGAATACCAGACACTGGGGACAAAGGATTGTCTTTGATGTCTTCATGTAACCCTTGTGTACTCCCTGGAAGCATCTAACCAACCATGGTTGGTTACAGAGTGCTGGATTAGATGGACAGACTATGTGTTAACATAGCAATATAAAACATGCTGGGCTGTTTCTGACTCTTGATTAATTTTGACTAATGGCTGTCAATTGTATTTAAATGACAACAAAAAGGAACTAGGGAGACAGGGTTCAAAGTAAGGTATTTCAAATAAAGATTCCAAATCAAAGCTTTACAAGTTGGAAAGAAAGCTAAGAATGGGCCCAGTACTTCATTTTGTGCTTTTGGTTTGTTTGTTTGTTTTGCTTTGTAGAAATTGGAATCACTATCAGTTTAGCGAAGACTAAAACAGCAATTTAGGTTGCAGTCCTCTATCCAGTTATCTAGAGATAAGCATCATTAAAATTAGCGGAACTTACTTTTGAGTAGGCATGTATTAGTTTGTTTATTAATTGCAATTTTACCCCCAACGTATTGCTAGCTGTTCTCAAAGTGGCTTAATGAATAAGATTAAGGTAATCTTTTTTTTTGCGGGGGGGAACACACATACAGAAGAAAAGGACCAATAGACCCACAGTTAAAACGATAAAAACCAGCCAATTAGCAACCCCTCAAATCATCATTTTTTTCAACTGCCTTAAAATCAGTTTATGGAAAAATCATACAAATAAAGATGTCAAATGCCTTAAGTAGGCCCATTCTTTATTTTATTCTAACTGTTATTAGAACATTGGTATTGGAGATGCCTGTGACAAAATCAAGTGGCAGACTGAAAATAAATCCTTTTGGGTTCAGACAGTAACATTTTCTAAACAAACAAACAAAAACCTCACAAACATACATGGGCATTATAGGAACAAACATTTTCCATGGGAAGGTGCACACAGAATTGAAACCTAAAACAGTAGCTATTTTTAGAAGAGCTACAATAAGAACTGCATAGTTTCCTCGTTCTGCATTTCAGTCTCCTGTGGTATCATTTTATGAGGTTTGCAACAGCAAATACTATAAAGGCCAGGTATGCATGATCAGCACAGCTTAAACAACCCACAATGGTTTTTTTTTAAAGATGTGTTGCATGCTGACACATGCCAGGTACCAGTTGCCTAATTATCTGCCCAGTGCACAGTTTGTAGTATCATCTGAACCTGGGCAGGATGGCTTGTTTGGGGGTAAACAACCCTCAACCAATAACAGCCCATGTGTTATTTCAGGGGTCTATCCTCCTTGAACAAGCCATGCTGCCTGGGTTCAGACGACATAACAAACTGTGGTAGAGCAGGAAATTAGGCAAATGGGGCCCAGCATAAGCCAGTATGCACCATAGCAGGTTTAGGCCAAAGTGGTTATGCAAACCTGGACATAAAGTTGCATGTAAACATTCCTCCCAGTGAGGAGGTAGAGATTGGTGTCTCCTATTTCAGTGGGGCTGTGAATCCACTCTGGGTTTCAGTCAGAACCAGTCAGAATTCTAAAGATGCTATCCAAAGTGTTGAACCCTATGGTTCAGCACCTTAGATAGTTCCTTTAGAGTTTTAACTGGTTCTGACTGAAATCCAGAGTGGATTCACAGCCCCACTGAAATAGGAGACTCCAACCTCCACTGCATCTTGAATGTATCTTAAGGAACTGGAATAGTTCAGTTTCCCCTCTGATACTTTCCTAGAGTGGTTTAGTCCCTCTAGGTGTGGCTCTTGTCGGTTACACTTCTTTGTGTATTTGGGGGCATCCAGACATCTGCCTAAGCTGCTCTGCTTTGCTACCAGAAGACTATGTTTCCATGATATTTTCTTAGTAATCAGGTAGCCGTTTGTCATCTTGTGAGTGCTGCCCTAAGAACAGAACCTATTAGGGCAAGTGATTTAAATAAGTACTCTAGCCCTGGAAACAACAGGCAAAGGTTATACGAAGTAGCAAAATCAGGAACTTTCGCCTTTTATAGGCCTATTGCTAATACACATGCAACAACCCTCTTCCCAAACCTCTGACTGGATGTTAGAAAAATTGCTTGAAAATACTGGATCAAAATTTCAGACAAGTCTATTGAACACTTCCCATTGGAATTTTCAGACACGTCCCAGAATGGTCTCTAAGAAGAATTCTATACGAACTGTAATAGTTTCCTCAGTATAGCTGCCTCACCAGGCAGTTTCTATTTATTTCAGCTGCCACGTCTTTTACAACAATCTGCTAAGTCCCGTGAAAGCCTTGTTTACAAAGTGCCAGGCATCAATCACTCCATCTCTACCTTTCCTTCAATTTCACAGCTTTCAGGAAGCTCTTCCCTTTTATAGTAGATTCTTGCTCTATGCTTTGCACTTCTTCTCCTCCCCCTCCCAACCCTATCTACAGCATTTAGTATTTATTCATTATCCACCCAGTTTGGAAACCTCATGATGCCAAAATTCAAGTTGAGTATTGTTACAAATAGCTTCTCACTCATAAACAAAATTCTAGTTTCTAATTATTTTTCTTTGTTGTTTCGATAAAATTAAATCACTTTTGATGATATAGCACTCTATTCCCCCCACACACTATTAATGTATTGAAGTGTCTATGTTCTTCGTGTATAATGAAAGTAGAGGGAAATGTGTTTACTGACATACCCTGAAAAAAAAAAAAGAATGAAAGAGGGTTAAGATGACATCCATTTTAAAACATATTCCTAAAAAGGTTTCATACAGGGATTAATTGATGATCCTAGTTATATGTGCTGAAATGGAAAGAAAAAAAATTCAGCTTGAACAACAAAGCAAAGGCCTCTAGACTGAGGATAATGGCAGGCTAGTATAAAAAGAAGATACACCAGGCATTTTTCAGTTGTGCTGAAAAGCTGGTTTTGCCACTGGACTGACGCATACAAACTGAACTGCCCATTGGGCACTCGTTCAACAGTGTTGTCTCTCCTGAAAGTCATTTATAGCTTGCTACTGATATCTCCTTCACCACCAGTGACTGGGCAAGAATCCTGTAGTTGGGTGCTTATGGGCCAAACTAAATGTTTTCCTAATCATGCATAGTGTAACTTAGGCTGACCATATGAAAAGGAGGACAGGGCTCCTGTATCTTTAACAGTTGCATAGAAAAGGGAATTTCAGCAGGTGTCATTTGTATATATGGAGAACCTGGTGAATTTCCCTCTTCATCACAACAGTTAAACCTGCCGGAGCTATACTAGAGTGACCATTTTAAAAGTGGGCAGGGCACCTGCAGTTTTAACTGTTGTGATGAAGAGGAAATTTCACCAGGTTTTCCATATATACAAAAGACACCTGCTGAAATTCCCTTTTCTATGCAACTGTTAAAGATACAGGAGCCCTGTCCTCCTTTTCATATGGTCACCCTATTTAACTGCACAAGATTTCTTTCCCTACTCCCTTGCAAGCACACACAGGAGAATAGGGAAAGGGTGATTTTAGAGAGAGGAGGGTTTAAGCTTCCCCACACCCATTTTTGTCCTCCCTCAGCCAAAAAAAAAAATCCATTGGAATCAAGAATGTTTTTTTAAACCCCACTCCCACCCGAGGAGAGGATTTTGGGAAGTGTGTGGGGTGGGTGGGTGGGTTAAACCCTTCTCTTCTGAAGCACCACAATCTCAATATTGAATTGGGGCCATGCACACTTGCAGGAGAGTAAGGAAAACAATCACGCATAGCATCTCAGGCACTCAGCTGCTAATATTCCTTCCTGGATCTGGGCACTTACGTAGGGAAGGCCTCTGCAAAACATGGTAAGACGTGATTCAAGCATTATGAACATGGACATCGCTGTATATTTGTCACAAACTCATTATCGCTTAATTGCTCTCATATTGCCTTTATTTCCCTTATTATTTTATTTATTTATTATTAACATTTAGAACTATCATAATTGCTGAAAAACCATCAAGATAGATCATAACAATTAAAAATGACAAAACTTAAAAAAAAACAAAAAACCCACACCAATAACACTCAAAACAATAAAACATTAAAGCATTACAACAATTGTATAATTTAAAAGGCATAATTTAAATAGATTTGTTCACAACCTTTCCAAAAGCCAAAAGATTGAGGGCCAATTGCTGTTCTTGAGGGAGCCCATTCCACAGTTTGAAATCAACATGCTTTTTGCATGCCTGGCAGATGGGCCTCTGAGGGTAATGATGGTATCTCCTGCAGACCTTAATAATCAAACAAGTTCATAATGAGTCAAGAAGTCTTTTCGATAGTCCTATTTAAGGCTTTAAAGGGTAAAACCAGCACTTTGAATTCAGCCAAGAAAGCAAATGGCAACCTTTGTAGTTCTTTTAAGACAGGTATAATATGGTCCCAATATCATGCACTATTTATTTATTTATTTATTTATTTATTACACTTATATACCACCCCTATAGCCAGAGCTCTCTGGGCGGTTTACAGAAATTCTAAAATTGAGATAAAAACAAGTATACAAAATTTAAAATTTTAAAACACAGAACACACACACATAAAGCATTAAAAACCGTTAAAAAAATAAACATGCGGGTGATTAAGATGTGCAGCCATATGCCTGGGCAAAGAGGAAAGTCTTAACCTGGCGCCGGAAAGACAGCAGCGTTGGCCTAGCTGCTAAATTTTGCATCAGTTGAAGCTTCCTGACAGTCTTTAAGGGTAGCCTCATGTAGAATAGTCTAAGCATGATGCAGCCAAGTCATGAACAGCTGATGTCAAGTGAGGCCAACCAGAGAGAGTCTGGTGCACCAAGTGCAATTGTGCAAGCAAGCTCCCAATTGTAACTGGTGCACCAAGGTAATTGTGCAAACACACTCCCTGCCGCCACCACCACCTGAATGTCCAGGGACAGCAGAGGTTCAAGGATTGTGCTCAAGCTACACATTGGATTCATCAGGGGAAGCACAGTCCTTTCCAGAAGAGGTTAAATCCCAATCCCAGAAACCCATTTTCTACTAACCACCACCACCACCACCACCACCATCACAGTCTTTTCTGGATCTAAACTTAGTTTCTTCAACCTCATCTAGCCCCTTAGTGAACCCAGGCATTGTTCAAGGATTTTGACTGTTTCCTTGGTGGCGAGAGCAATCCAGTTCTGTTTGCATTTGCATTTGCATTTGCCACAGAATGGGAACATGTTCTGGCAACATTTTCAGCATTCACTCAGAGGACGGCAGATATTATTTCAATAAAAAGCTTGTAAGAGTGGCAGTGTGTTTTTAAAAAAATAAAAATAAATAAAAGTTATTTATTCTGCTCTGCTCCTGTATATAAACGATGGAGAACTATTCATTTTCATTGTTCTTTATAATATACTCAGGAGATTATTTTTTTAAAAAACTCCATCAACTAGAATATGTGTGTGTGTGTGTGTGTAAATTAGGGATGTGCTCCGCTTCTAATCAGACCGGAGAAGCAGGAGCGGAGCGGGGGGCTTCCCCTGCCCTTAAGGCGGAGGCGAAGAGGATTGGGGGGCCGGCGGAGCATGGCGAAGAGAATCGAGGTGAAGGCGGATCCTTTGCCTCAATCCGGAGCTCCGCCGGAAAGGTAAGTGGGCTTTACCGGGCCCTGCCGCTGTCGCTGTCGCCCATGCGGCGACGGCAGCACGCCCCAGTAAAACCCCCCGCCCTCCTCTCCCTTACCTGCCTCCGTCCGCGGTCCGTCAGCGTCTGCAATTGAGCCCGCAGTTCCACAAGGAAGTCGGGGCCGCTTGCGGCCCAGACTTCCTGGTGGAACGGCGGGCTCAATTGAAGACGGCGACGGACCACGGACGGAGGCAGGTAAGGCCCCCCTCTCCCTTGGTCCTTTACCGGGCTCTGCCGCTGGGACTGCCTTGAGTCTTGGCGTGCATATGTATCCCTGGACAAGCTATCATGGTGGTGAGTTTGAGGTTTCTAAAGTGCAAATTGACTGAGCTATGGAAAGGGGTGTGAATGGGGTGCCCGGTTTTCATAAATTCCCCAAAAATCAGGGGATGATGGGACTGCCTTGAGTCTCGGCATGCATGTGCACCCCTGGATAAGCTTTCATGGTGGCAAGTTTGAGATTTTTAACGTGCAAATTGATGGAACTATGGAAAGGGGTGTGAATGGGGTGCCCGGTTTTCATAAATTCCCCAAAAATCAGGGGATGATGGGACTGCCTTGAGTCTCGGCGTGCATGTGCACCCCTGGATAAGCTATCGTGGTGGTGAGTTTGAGATTTTTAACGTGCAAATTGATGGAGCTATGGAAAGGGGTGTGAATGGGGTGCCCGGTTTTCATAAATTCCCCAAAAATCAGGGGATGATGGGACTGCCTTGAGTCTCGGCGTGCATGTGCACCCCTGGATAAGCTTTCATGGTGGCGAGTTTGAGATTTTTAACGTGCAAATTGACGGAGCTATGGAAAGGGGTGTGAATGGGGTGCCCGATTTTCAAAAATTCCCCAAAAATCAGGGGGTGATGGGATTGCCTTGAGTCTTGGCGTGCGTGTGTATACCTCCATGAGGTGTCATGGTGCCAAACTTGAGGTTTCTAACTTTAACAGAAAAAAAGTTGTATACTTTTTTAGCTTAATGCAAGCCTATGTGGGGGGGGGAAACAGAGCTCCGATCCGGATCCGGAGCTCCGAGCGGAGCGGAGTGGACATAGGCGGAGCGGGGGCGGGGCGGAGCAGCCCGATCCGCAAATCGCGGATCTGGAAGTGAAGCGGAGCGGGGGGTCCGTGCACACCCCTAGTGTAAATCCTGTTAAATATAATTTCTACATTCTATAAAATACACTAAAATTATATTGAACTCTTACAGGCCAGTACTAAAAATATTTATTTGGAAGTTCTGCTGAGTTCATTGAACAATTTATTTGGCAAAGGCTGTAAATAATATCTAAATTAAACATTATAGTGCCTCCCTCCAGCACAGTCCCATCCTTGTAAAATCCTCCTATGAGAACATCCCATATCAGACTTGGCAGCACGAAAGTATTCTGTAAATACTAGTTTTGTCAGAGTCAAATGGCAAAACTTTGGCTTAAACAATGCAGCAGATGAGGATTGTATTAATAGGACATGCTTCGTGCAGCTTGGTTTATTAGAAATAAGATCCCCATCAGTAGTTCCATCTGTCACCCCAAACCTTCTAAAAATATCAAAGCTATAAATGAAAGTTTTAGCCTGTCTGTTCTTTATGAGTTCCCATAACAAAACAAAAATAAACTCCCTCCTCCAAAACAAAAACACCTTCTGGTTACATATTCTTCTCCCATGAACCTATGTTATCACTAAGGACGCCAAAGAGAAATCACTTGTACATGTTTGTTATGTGGAGCCCTAAACAAAGATGTATTTAAGATAGTTGCAAAATTGAAATATATAGAATTGAACAGAACAATTATTATTATTATTATTATTATTATTATTATTATTATTTATTTATATAGCACCATCAATGTACATGGTGCTGTACAGAGTAAAACAGTAAATAGCAAGACCCTGCCGCATAGGCTTACAATCTAATAAAATCATAGTAAAACAATAAGGAGGGGAAGAGAATGCAAACAGGTACAGGGTAGGGTAAGCAGGCACAGGGTAGGGAAAAACTAACAGTAGAAAGTAACAGTAGAAGTCTGCACAACATCAAGTTTTAAAAGCTTTAGGAAAAAGAAATTATCTGCCTTTTGAAATAGTGATCTAGGGATTCTACCAGATACAAAGATTTAAGATAAGGACCATCTGTGCCATAGTGTGGGTCAAGTGTACTACAAGAGATAGTACAGGCAAAAGCAATAGTAACAGATAAAAGCAATCACTACTATTGATGGGTGAAACACTTCCCCTTCTTCATCTTGAGGCCTCTCTATATTTCTAGCATGGGACTGGAACCACTGACTGAAAGCTTCCACCACTATTATTTATTATTATTTATTTATATAGCACCATCAATGTACATGGTGCTGTACAGAGTAAAACAGTAAATAGCAAGACCCTGCCGCATAGGCTTACAATCTAATAAAATCACTACTAAAAGCTGTAGTTTGATCTGAGTCTTGGTGGGGATAGACATTCATCTTATCCTTCATAGCTAATAGGGGGAGACTCTTCTATATAATGCACTGAGTTATGGTGATACTTCTACACAATTAACTATTCATGTGCTTAGCTATTTTCTGTAGTGGTAGAAAGCAAACAAAAAGATTAATTGTAAAAGTCACTTATAATTGTCATTTACTCATAAATAATACATATAACTCTTAAAAGGACGTGTTGGAAACATTTCTAGAACCCTTCAGAAAATAACTATAAATGATGAACAATGATATTGCACAAATTCCATTATAATTTCCCCCTTCCTCTAGAAGACCATGGAAAACCAGACTCAATTAGCCACATTAAAACATTTATAGAGGTCACTTTTGTCAACACTAAGTGATCATCTACACCAAGCAGGATATTCCACTATGAAAGCGGTATATAAAAGGCAGGAGCCATACTACCACTTTATAGTGGTATGGAAGTGCACTGACAATTGTTGGGGCCCATTGACCCATACCATATACCACTTTCATACTACTTTCATAGTGTTATATCCTGCTTAGTGTAGGTGTGTCATGGGCTCCAACAGTTGTCGGTGCACTTCAGTACCACTATAAAGCAGTAGTGTGGATCCTGCCTTTTATATACCGCTTTCATACCACTTTCATAGTGGAATATCCTGCTTGGTGTAGATGAGCCCTAAGAAAGGTTGATGAAGACTCATCAAATAATTCTACAAGACTGCTGTGCTCTGCTTATGATAATAGAGTTGTAAAGGAACCGTGGTGTTTACCCCCAAAAGGTTTGATCTGTTATAGACGATTCAAATGCTCATAAAGGGTTTGAAGGTGCTCACAAAGCACTTGCCACCTTCCTCTTCCATTGCCCCCTGTACCCAAGAGTTTACCATTGGGGAAGGGGAAATGGTGGAGAGCTCCATTGGTGCTCTCAGGACACAAGTCAAATTCCCACTGGAAACTGTGACTGGGATCACCTATCATAAAATTCCTGGCAGGAAACTTTTGCTATGCTGAGTCTTCCTCCAAGTGAAAATGCTACGCCTAACTTCAGTTTACCACTGGAGATTCAGGACCTGGTAGCGATGTGTTTCATTTCTGCCTCTGAGCATAGCACCAATTTTCCACCAAGGAGTCTGGGATTGATATTCCGAGTCCCAAATGCCAGTGAGAAAACACATTCTACCAGGGCCCTGGAATTGCTTGTCACTGATGTTACCACCTTCCACTTTCCCTGGCCAAAGGGAAAGGGTGTCATCCCATATGGAGCAACTTGTGATGAATGACTTCACGGTTTGTTTGTTTCCAGATGGGCATGCCTGGAAATGAGGGGAAATCTATATCTCTCACACCAGGATATAAATAATTCTCATTTCCCACCCATTCTTTTTCCAGTGAAAGGTACTTGCCAAGGAAGTCCTTTAGCTCTCACTGTCACAGAAATGGATGCACTGCTGTCACTTGGGGTCTTTCTATGTAGAATGCTGCCATATTAATGTATCACAACACCTGCTCAGTCTTCTGGAATTTTTACGGTAGTCTTGGGCAATGCAAAAACAAATTACTTAGCACATATGTGCTCAAGGCCAATTGGGGAATTACTTTTTTTAATCTACCCTAAACTGCAAAGCTACCCTGATTTAGGGTAGCTTTCTCAGACAGATCAGGTAAGCACGCCCTCCTTTAAGTACTTCTTTGCTAGGCATTGTATTAAATCTGCTTTGAAATACAAGCTGAAATTTCAAGGGGGAAAGTTGCCATTCCTGTCAAATGCATGTCATTCTGTAGATGTCAACCCTACCCAAGGCAAACAGATGGCTTTAAAAAATGTTGTTTGTACCACCCAACACGCAGATGTTTTTGAATATCGTGTAATTGCTGAATAATAGCTTTACATGCCTAATATAGCCATGCCAGAGCTCTGTCTTTTTAACTTACTTTAAATATTGCTGTCTGTGCAAAGGAAGAAAAACAAAGTAGGCATTTTGAAGATGACACTGTCATTGTCACTTTGTGAATTTTGCTCCAGCTGAAAGAAAGGAATATATCTATGAGACAGAAACACATGAGACTAATGTAGGTAAGCATAAGCACAAAAATGGATCTAACAATTCGCTAAAGCGCAATCCTACATTTCTTTGAGTCTAAATCTTATGGCTGGGGAAACATATTTCAAGACTGCTTATTATGATTTGTTTGTATTTAATTGATTTTCAAATAAAAAATAATAATGGGAGAGGTTTCTTAGCTCATATTTGATTGGTTTGGAAGCTATTTTATTTCTAAATATCAGGAAATAGCTTAGCTGGTAGCTTAGCTTGAAATGAGGAATGATTCCCCCCACCCCAGTCATCCATGGGTAGTGACTGGGCAGATTTTCATCCCATTGCTGCTGCAGGACAAAGGAGGTGCAGGTCTGGGCAGAACTTACTTCTCTCCTAACCTGGGCAGGCTCCACTATGAAAATGGCGGCCACCACTAACACAGCAATAAAAGGTGGCATTTATGCAAGATTACAGGCATAAATAGTCCATTTATGCCTGTAATCTTGCATAACTGGACCCTTTATGGCCACCATTGTGTAAATGGGCATTTACAAAAAAAGGCTGAGTGGCCATTTTTACTGAAATGGCAGCTCGGTGAACCAGTGGGGACTGACACACAACTCATTAAGCACTGAAATGAGCATTTATGAAAAAGGTCAAGCAGCCATTTTTACACAGTGAGGGATTGTGCAGACACTCACTGCTTGCCAAGTGCCCGTAGACCACCCAGCAGCTTGCCACATATGACAAAGGGTTGGCAAAGTTCTGACAAGCATCACACAGCACAGATGTGGGTGGGTTCAGCCATCTATATCCCCAGATTAAGAAGAAGACACAACTTGAAATCCTGTTATATGGGATGGCAGCAATTCGACTCAAAAGGTCATCTAGAAAGAGTCTACAACTTCTATACTTTTCCAAACATGGCAATAGCAACTAGTGGACTGACAGGCCTTGGTTATCATAGTTGGTCCTGAAAGTTCATGCACCTCTGCCAGGAGAAAGATTATCATAATACTGCTGAGAAATGTTACAAAGTATGAGGCCAAAGGGGACACGTCAAGCCCTAAAATTCTGCCTCAACTATAGTAATAGATGTACTACGTTTTAATAACTTGGCAGACCAAAGAGACTACTACCTATCTCTGCAGCATGATAAAGTCCAAGGCTTAGCTGCTGAACTAAGGCTAACATCTGTATTGACCTCTACGGATGTTTTATATGCTGGAACAAGGTACTGCATCTTTATCTCGAGTAGCTTAGAGGAAAGAGATTTGCTTGTGGCTCATCTAACAGTATGTTGGAAACTTGACCTGATTTGTTTGTTTGTTTATTTATTTCATTTCTATACCACCCAATAGCCAAAGCTCTCTGGGCGGTTCACAAAAATTAAAACCATGAAGAGCATAATAAAACAACCAACAATTTAAAAACACAAATACAAAATACAATATAAAAAGCGCGACCAGGATAAAACCACACAGAAAAAATTGATATAGGCTAAAATATAAAATTAAAACAGCAGAGTGTTTTACTCCTTTTGTCGCCAGCTGAAGACCTTTTTATTCTCCCAGTATTTTAACACTTAATTTTAACTTAAATTTAAATTTTACTGTTTTATCAATTTTGCTGTGTGGTTTTTATTCTGGTTGTGCTTTTTATATTGTATTGTGTATTTGTGCTTTTAACCTGTTGATTGTCTTACTATGATTTTAATTTTTGTGAACTGCCCAGAGAGCTTCGGCTATTGGGCGGTATAGAAATGTAATAAATAAATAAATAAATAAATAAAGTTAAATTAGGTGTTAAAATACTGAGAAAATAAAAAGGTCTTCAGTTGGCGATGAAAGGAAAACAATGTAAGCGCCAAGCGAACCTCTCTGGGGAGCTCGTTCCACAACCGGGGTGCCACAGCAGAGAAAGGCCTCATCCTAGTAGCCACCTGCCTCACTTCCTTTGGTAGGGGCTCACGGAGAAGGGCCTCTGCAGATGACCTTAGGGTCCGGGCAGGTACATATGGGAGGAGGCGTTCCTTCAAATAACCTGGCCCCAAACTGTTTAGGGCTTTAAATGTCAATACCAGCACTTTGAATCGGGCCCGGACCTGGACTGGCAGCCAATGAAGTTGTAAAAGGACTGGCGTAATGTGATCTCGCTGGCCAGTCCCTGTTAGTAAACGGGCTACCCTGTTTTGTACCAGCTGAAGCTTCCGGACCGTTTTCAAAGGCAGCCCCACGTATAATGCATTGCAGTAATCCAAGCGAGAGGTTATCAGAGCATGGATAACTGTAGCTAGGCTATCTCTGTCCAGATAAGGGCGTAGTTGGTATATCAACCTAAGCTGATAAAAGGTGCTCTTTGCCACTGAGTTCACCTGTGCCTCAAGTGACCGTTCTGGATCCAAGAGCACCCCCAAACTACGGACCCGATCCTTTAGGGAGAGTGCAACCCCATCCAGGACAGGGCAAACATCACCTCACCGGACAGATGAACCACCCGCTAACAGTACCCCCATCTTGTCTGGATTGAGTCTCAGTTTGTTAGCCCTCATCCAGTCCATTACCGTGCCCAGGCACTGGTTCAGAACAGCCACTGCCTCACCTGGGTTTGATGAAAAGGAAAGGTAGAGCTGGGTATCATCCGCATATTGGTGACACCTCAGTCCACATCTCCGGATAACTTCCCCCAACGGCTTCATGTATATGTTAAACAGCATAGGGGCTAAGATAGAGCCCTGTGGAACCCCATGGCTTAGGAGCCACGGCACAGAGCAATAATCCCCCAGCACCACCTTCTGGAATCGGCCATCCAAGTAGGAGCAGAACCATTGCAATGCAGTACCTCCAACTCCCAGCTCAGACAACCTATCCAGAAGGATACCATGGTTGATGGTATCGAAGGCCGCTGAGAGGTCCAGGAGAACCAACAGGGTTGCACTCCCTCTGTCTCTCTCCCAGCAGAGGTCATCCCACAGGGCGACCAAGGCAGTTTCCGTTCCAAAACCAGGCCTGAAACCCAATTGAAATGGATCTAGATAATCCGTTTTATTCAAGAGAGCCTGGAGTTGTCCTGCAACCACCTGCTCAAGCACCTTGCCCAGGAAAGGGATATTAGCCACCAGCCTATAGTTTTTAGCATCTTCCCAGTCCAGGTTTGGCTTTTTTAGGAGTGGTCTGATTACCACCTCTTTTAAAGAGACCGGCACTGCTCCCTCTCTCAAGGAGGCATTTACAACCTCCTGGACCCAGCCGGCGATCCCCTCCTTATTTCATAGAATCATAGAATAGCAGAGTTGGAAGGGGCCTACAAGGCCATCGAGTCCAACCCCCTGCTCAATGCAGGAATCCACCCTAAAGCATCCCTGACAGATGCTTGTCCAGCATTTGATGTAACAAGCCATGATGTATTTGATGTAATAAGCCATGAAGGGAAGGGTCAAGCACACAGGTGGTCAAACGGACTTGGCCAAGCATCTTGTCCACATCTTCAGGCCTCATTGTTGGGACATACATCCTGAGATGGCTTCATTCATAATTTGAGCTCAACTCTGCCTGGAATCCTCATCCTAGAATGTTGTGGCCTATATGTGGTTAGCTGCTGATAAGAAATAGTGCATTCAGCACATGCTCAGTCTTCTCTCCATCCAACTTCCAGATGCAATAGAGAAAACATGGGAAATACAGATTCTAGGCCAGATACTGAATTCTGGAGACATTTTCTTCTTGGTAAGTAGATTCACTTATATGCCTAGAAGGAAGATGCATTATGTTTCTTGGCATGAACTGGCTTGTAGCATGGATGATGCAGTTCTATATTCCTATAGAAAAAAGATCGGAAACATGTGGCCTTCCAGATGTTGTTTGACTGCAATTCCCATGAACCTAGGCAGCATAGCCGATGGTGAGGGAGGATGAGATTTGCAGCCCAATAACATCTGAAGAGCCGCACATTCTCCATCCCTGCTGCATAACATAGTAAAAATGGGTTGTAATACAACTACTCTTGATTTAACATGCTGCAGGGTTAAGTAAACCCATGGCAGTGAAAACTAGGACAGTGAACCACCTTGGGCCAAACCCCAAATCCAAGGTGAAACAGGCCAATTTGGCCTAACTTGGCCTGAATACAAGGTGGTACTGGGTCGGGCCAAAGCACCTTGAGGTGAAGCAGATTGGTGTCAACATGCCTTGGGCCAATTTGTGGAGGTGTCATTCCCCCACCTGCCCACCCATGCAGGAAAACTAGTACAAGGCCATTGGACTACCCTCCCTCTCCCTTCCTCTCTGCCCCCCAGCACCTGGAGCCACTGCTGCCACTGCCACCACTCATGGGATTTATGTTTGACATTTGTCTCCCTCCATTAGAGCTGCAATTTAAAGGTAAGATGGGCACTCTCATTTTCATAGATCTACAGCCGCAAATTACTGTGGCTGTAAAGGGCCATAGATCTAAGAAAATGAGAGACCCCATCTTACTTTTAGATCATGGCTCTAATGGATGAAGACATGCAGCAAAGTCCCATAGGCGATGGTAGTGGTGACAGCTCCAGGTGCATGGAATCAGCTGGGAGGGAGGAGGAAGAGGGAGAGCAAGCAATGGACTCCTGGTCAACCATGTACCTGGTTTCTTGGGCACTGGCCACGTAGCCAGGAATCTGCAAGGGATAACCTGTTTGTTGGTTTGTTTGTTTTTTTGGGGGGGGCAAACCTTGCTTCAGATTTAGTTACAAAGCAAGATGGCCCAGCCCCAAAGTACCCCACCCTGAGTCAAATTGGGGAAATTTCAGAGGCTCCAAAATGGCCTGCAAGGTGGGTTGGGGAGAGCTGTGCAGAGCCCTAATGCAAATAGACTGTAGATCTCATTAAAAAACACACAACTGGATTATAATAATACATCTGTGAAATAAATAGCATCTCACATATGTGCGATTATATCAAATAAATGTCTCATCTCATCGGATCTCATCTAAGTGTCTTTACTGTATAATTTCCAGCTAGTCAAAAGCAGCAAGAGATATTTTTGAACCATTTTCCCCCTACAGAATGTTCCTGATTTTTTCTACTGACAGTTCCAACAGATTTATGCTCTCTAATGGGAGCAGTTGTCCTAAATATGATTGAAACTTTAAAGACAATGTTACCTACTGCACATCATGCATTAAGATGGATACTACAGATCATACTTCAGAACACACAACAGTGCTTTGGTGACAGTCAGTGCCCTTTAAATGGAATACGTAGTGCTTAGAAAACAATGGGTGAAGACCCATATGACAGTGCTGGAGCATAAGTCCTGCCTGTAGAAGGTCCAGATTTAATACCTGTGAAAGGAATCTCAGATTAGCATGACAAGGCAAGTAATTAGGGTGCTGGCAAACAAATGTTGCAATAATGTCTGTGTTATTATCGAACTTTTTTTAAAAATAGCAACTATTAAGGTAATGAGCACTGTTGGTAATTTTTGCATTTCAATTCCCTTTGACAATACAGTCTACATCTACTCCACCTCCCAGCATATATAGATCTGCCAAGTTCAGGCTAACATTTCATGTAACCACAAAAAGCTTATGCCAGAATAAATTTGTTTGTCTTTAAGGTGCCACAAGACTCTTTGCTGTGAATAGTCTTTAGTAGTTCCATTAATAAAAATTGTTAGACAAACCCTAACCTGAAACAATAAAACAATAATTTTAGAGCAATAACAGTTGATATTGATCTTTCATACAAAGGTAACTCCATAAATAAGGGGAGTAACAGACTAACAGAAGGTCTATCCAATCTGTCTCTTAATATCTAATGGAGGATATGTCTCCAGTTACAATATTGACGATTATATCAATTAATTATGCCCCTGATATAGCTCTGTATTTGAAATCATGTAGCATACTCTTTATCTAAAGAAGCTTTAAGGTGGATTCCTGCATTGAGCACGGGGTTGGACTCAATGGCCTTATAGGCCCCTTCCAGCTCTACTTTTCTATGATTCTATGATTTTAACCCCTTGGCTTTCTTCCCATTTAAGGCAAAAGGAAGGTCTACCTGAAGGAACAGGCCCCAACTTGGGAGGCCTAGTGGAGCACATTCTTCAGTCAGCCTAGAGGAATAGAAATGGCTGCAAGACCCAGCAGAAAGGTGGGGAATTCAAAGCAGCAAGAACAGGTGGCTGTGTCTAATTGCTTGTGGAATGCTGCCAGCCAGGGAGACACATGCCAAAGGACTCTAAGGAGCCAAGCAGAGAAATGCAGTCATGGCAAAGGAGCAAGAGGGCAAAGGATATCAAAGAAAGAGTACAGATAGTTTGAGCCACTTTGGTGTATTGGACAGGATGTTTGACTTGGATTAGGAGACCTCAGGTTTGAATCCCTGCTGGGCTATGAAGCTCACAGAGTAATCCTGGGCCAATCTCTCTCTCTCTCTCTCTCTCTGTCCTTCTTCACAAAGTTAATGATACAATCTTAACAAATGTTATTGCTATCCTGAGTTGCTAAAGGAGGATGGGAACAATCAACTCCAGGTGTAAGAGACCTATAAAACAGCACTAGTTAAATACAAAATTGACAGTAATTGAAGGTACATAGGGATATAGCAGGCATCCGAGAGGCGGGTGGAATCCTGCAGACTCACACAGATACACAATCAGCATCCTGGACTCCTGTCTGCAGACCACCATGCTTGTCTGAATCCGGAGCAAGGACAGACAGCTGCAAAGTGCTTGTCGGGCCTCGCCAAGCCTCAAAAGATGTTTGTGTGGCCCGGCAAGTGGTGGCAGGGAGAGCGTCTGATGAATCAGATGTGGGTAGGTTCACCCATCCCTATGAAGCTAAATAAATTATAAGCAATCAGATTAATTGGTTGGGTTGGCCTAGGTTTAACAATTAATCTGCAGTGACACCGAAATATTTGTTAACCACAGCCAAACTGAAATTACTCTCCTCCCCATACACACACACTTTAGAATACTATGCATTTCAACCTACACTTTGTTATCCAGATCAGCCTTCCATCTGTGGCTCTTTCTCTTCATTACTGCCCATTTTGATCAAATAGAAGAAATTAAACTTCAGAGGCATTACCTGGCTAATAACTATAGAGAACTGCTTAATTTTATTCTATAATACATATTAATTAGAAGTCCAGAAACATTCCACAAATAGAAATTCATGGATAGATGTACAGTTTTGTATGATTGAAATGGGCTTTTGTAATTTCAGTGAATGCATTGTCTATATAAAGCCACAGCATCAGGGTAATTGATGTTAGTATTTGTATTGTATGTGTAATTTTACAAAGAATAAATTCACTGAAGAATGAATTAGGCAAAAGATTGAACCAATCTAAAAGCAGGTGTTTAAAACTAAGGCACAAGAAACGCTGAATCATTCAGTGTCAGCCTGTTAACCATTTAAATAGGGGAGTGTCTCAAACAGAGTTGTGGGGCGGAAGTGAATAGGAGGTGGAATGTACATGCTGCTGTGGGAGTTTGTTTGGGAAGCTGTTATCTCCTCGTTCGGTGGCTGCAAGAGTGAAGACCTCAAGCAAGTTCAGCCTGAAGGTATTCAAGAAAGACTTTTACAAAGGAAAGAAGGAAAAAGGATTCTTTGCAGAGGAAAAGAATGTAACTTAGAACTGTATGTATGAAAGGAATGCAAGTTGTTCATATGCTGCTAATATGAAAAGTAAAGCTACTCATCCTTAAACCTAGAGTAAGAAATTTGTTCCAGCTCATAGGTTTAAAGGGTGAATCCACTGTGTCACTCTGTTTCAAAAGAAAAAAACCCTAACAAAAGGTCATGGGCCCAGGCATTTACATTGCTGGAGCTATATAAATAAATAAGTCAAGCCCAGGCATGCTAAGGTCAGCAGATAGCAGAAAAGAGCAACTTTAAACTCAGCGTTTTTTGAAAGTAACCGAGAGGTGAATTGGAGCTGTGAATACTGTGTCTGGCTGAGTGGTTTGTGAAAGCAGCAGAAATTTAACAGCAGCAAGGGGGAGTACCAAGTTTCAAAATGGCTATGTCTCTAAGTTCCAGTATGCCACTGGAGAGGCTAACAGAGAAGAATTATGCAAATTGGTGTGTTAAAATGGAAATGCTACTCCGGAGAGAAGATTTATGGGACCCCATAATAAAAGACCCACCTACCGACCCTCCTTCTCCTGAATGGCTCCGAAGAGAGGAGAAATCAAGAGCTACAATAATCCTAGGCCTGGATGATAGCCAATTACTAACAATTAGAGGGCTAATAACTGCAAAAGAAGTTTGGACTGCTTTAAAGAATTTGCACGTGAGGAAAACAGCAGGCAGTAAGGTGTATTTGGCCAGGAAGCTGTATCAAACAAGGCTGAGCAAAGGAGGCTCAATGTCTGCACATTTACAGACAATGAAGGGACTCTTTGCAGATCTACAGGAGAGAGATATGCCTTATACTCCTTTACATCAAGTCTATATAATTTTATCCTCCCTAGATGAATCATGGGATGGAATAATTTGCGCCATGGAAGCAATGGCAGAAACAGACTTGACACTAGAATTTGTTACAGGAAAGTTGCTTCAGGAATGGGAACGAAGACAGGAGCAAGAGAAAGTGTTAGAAAATTGTTCTAATGCACAAAGACAGAAGGGAGGAGTGAATGTAGGAGAAAGAAAGAGTGAAAATGTATCAAAAGTTTATGGGATTCATAGATGTTATAGATGTGGATCAGAAAAACACCTTAAAAGAAATTGCCCCAAGAAACATTGGGATCATGCATCTATAGATAAAGGAAAATATTTCCAAAAGAAAAAGGAGCTTTTCTCTGCACATATTGCAACGGTAGATTCCAAAAATGCAGATAAGAAAGATAATATAAAATGGGTAGTAGATTCAGGTGCTACGCATTTTTTATCTAATGACAGAAAAATGTTTAATAAAATAATCCCAGCAAAAGAATTTGTAACCCTTGCAGATGGTACTCAAAGAAAAGTGGAAGGGAAAGGAAATGTTTATGTAAAGTGTATAGGAACAATTGTAACTGATGTTCTGTTTGTTCCTCAACTTGAAAATAATTTGATGTCAGTTTCAAAACTTGATACTATGAATTTTGAAGTCAGGTTTCTTAAAAGGAAATGTGAAATACTTCAGAAGGGGAAGGTGTGCATAACAGGAATGTTAGAAAATTCATTATATGTTGTAAGGGAAAATTGTTTGAATTCTTACAACAAAGAAATTATGAAAATAGGTATGACAGTGACAAATAAGCCTCCACATAATGATTGCATACATTTATATCATAGGCGTTTAGGACATGCTAATTTTAAAACAATAAACAAAATGCCAGGATTATGCTTAGATATGAAACTAAAACCATGTAATTCTTTTATGGAGTGTAATGCTTGCAGAGAGTGCAAATCAATAACAGCTCCCATTAATAAGAAGTGTGAAAGAAATTCCAAACGAGTGTTAGAATTACTACATATGGATTTGGCAGGTCCGTTCCTGAAAACTCAAGGAGGAGCTAGATATTATCTTGTAATTGTAGATGATTTTTCCCGCTTTGGTTTTATTTATTTGTTAAAGCATAAGGGAGAAGCTGAACAGAAGTTAAAGAATTTTGTAAATTGGGTGGAAGCAAAATATAGTACAAAAATAGCTGGATTGCAATCAGACAGAGGAGGTGAGTTTACCTCTAATTCATTTGAAAAGTTTTTGTCAAATAAGGGGATTAAACACAGATTAACTGCACCATATTCACCACAGCAAAATGGCATTGCTGAAAGGAGAAATCGTTATTTACAAGATATGGTCAGAACAATGATAAATGATTCCCCCCTTTCCACAAAATTTTGGGGAGAATGCATAACTTATGCTAATTACATCCAGAATAGAATTTATTCAAATGCAATAGATTCTACACCATTTGAAAAGTTCCATGGAGCTAAACCAAAGATTAGTCATTTGAGGGCATTTGGATCTGACTGTTGGGTGAATGTCCCAAAAGCACAAAGGAAAGGAAAAATGGGTGCAAGAGCCAAAAAGGGTATCTTATTAGGATTTGAGAATTCAAGTTATAGAGTATGGCTACCACATGAGAAAAGAATAACAATAAGCAGGAGTATAAAAGCGTTTGAACAGAATTGGGAAACAGTAGGAAAATTTACTGAGGTACATTTAGAAATAGGAGCAGAAGGCTCACAGAGAGTGAATGATTCTGAAATAAATAATGAAACTGATTCTCCTGAACCAGTTGTTAGTCAACCATTTGAAATTAAGCAAGAGAAAACGGAAGAGAACTTATCTCAGAGAATGCACGAAGAGGAGGGGGAGGGAATTCAAACGAACTCACAATCAGTTCCATCCCCAGAACCTCTTCGAAGGTCAGAAAGATCTAATTTTGGTAAACCTCCTGAAAGATTTCAAATAAGTGAAGTAAAGGCATTTTGTACAAAAGTAGAACCTGAAACATATACAGACATAGAAAAATTACCTCCTGAAATTGCTAAAGAATGGCAAAGAGCCATGAAAGATGAGATTGATGCCATGGAACAAAATTCCACTTGGACATTAACCACTTTACCCCCAAACAGAAAAGCAATAGGATGCAAATGGATTTATAAAATTAAAAGGAATGCAACAGGTGAGATTGAAAAGTATAGAGCAAGATTAGTAGCCAAAGGTTACAGTCAGAAATTTGGTAAAGATTTTGATGCAGTGTTTGCCCCAGTAGTTAGGCATGAAACAATTAGATTGTTGTTAAAGATAGCTACAATGGAAGGATTACAAGTGTTCCATTTTGATGTTAAAACTGCTTTTCTATATGGAGAATTAAAAGAAACATTGTTCATGGAACAACCCCCAGGGTTTATAAAGAATCCCAACCTGGTTTGTAAATTAAACAAATCCATCTATGGTTTGAAACAAAGTGCCAGATGTTGGAATACTAAAATAAACCAAGTATTAAAATCCATAGGATTTAATCAAAGTACTGCAGATCCATGCATCTACATAAAACAAAGTGAACAAAATGTTGTTTATTGTTTACTTTATGTTGATGATATTCTCTTAATATGTGAATCAGACAAACAAAGAGAAGAATTTGAAAAACAATTAACAAATCATTTTGAACTAAAATGTTTAGGACATGTAACCCATTATTTGGGAATGGAAATAGAAAAAGATACTGATGGCGGTCTTCTCCTTCATCAGAAGAACAAAATAGAGCAATTGTTGCAGGAATTTGGAATGCTAGAAAGCAAACCTGTAAAAACTCCAATGACAGTAGATTTTCAGAGGAGTGATGAGAGTCCACCATTTGAACATACTGATTTATATAGGAGTGCTATTGGTAGTTTATTATATATTACGAAATTAACAAGACCTGATATTAACAATGCAGTCAGCATTTTAAGTAGAAAGGTAGAAAACCCAACCCAAAAAGATTGGAATGGTATTAAAAGAGTATTTAGATACCTTAATGGGTCTCGTGATAAATGTTTGAAATTAACAACTTCAGGAACAAGTGAACTAAAATGTTATGTTGATGCAGACCATGCAGCTGATGTATCATGTAGAAAATCCACCTCAGGAATGATAATAATGTATCAAGATTCATTAATCGATTGGCATAGTAGAAAACAAGGAATAGTTGCCATATCCAGTACAGAGGCAGAATATATAAGTTTGTCTATAGCTTGCAATGAAATTATATGGTTTAGACAACTATTATCTGATCTCAATATGGAAATGAAAAAAACCTGTTATAGTTTATGAAGATAATCAGGCGTGTATCAAACTAGCAACTGCAGACAAATGTGCTAACAGAACAAAACATGTTGACATTAGATACCACCATGTTAAAGATAGTGTAAAGCAAGGTTTAATAGAACTAAGATATTGTGACACAAATATGATGGTTGCAGATATGTTTACAAAACCTCTGAATATTGAAAGACATGAAAGATTTGTAAAGCGTATAGGAATGATTGAAAAAGAAAAAACAGGTTGAAATATAGGCTGAAGATTGAATACATGTTTCCAAGATTTTCATTTATTCTATTGTAAAATAAGGAGGGGTTTGTTAGTATTTGTATTGTATGTGTAATTTTACAAAGAATAAATTCACTGAAGAATGAATTAGGCAAAAGATTGAACCAATCTAAAAGCAGGTGTTTAAAACTAAGGCACAAGAAACGCTGAATCATTCAGTGTCAGCCTGTTAACCATTTAAATAGGGGAGTGTCTCAAACAGAGTTGTGGGGCGGAAGTGAATAGGAGGTGGAATGTACATGCTGCTGTGGGAGTTTGTTTGGGAAGCTGTTATCTCGTCGTTCGGTGGCTGCAAGAGTGAAGACCTCAAGCAAGTTCAGCCTGAAGGTATTCAAGAAAGACTTTTACAAAGGAAAGAAGGAAAAAGGATTCTTTGCAGAGGAAAAGAATGTAACTTAGAACTGTATGTATGAAAGGAATACAAGTTGTTCATATGCTGCTAATATGAAAAGTAAAGCTACTCATCCTTAAACCTAGAGTAAGAAATTTGTTCCAGCTCATAGGTTTAAAGGGTGAATCCACTGTGTCACTCTGTTTCAAAAGAAAAAAACCCTAACAATTGAGATATGCTCCCGAGATACCAGAAAGACCTTCCTTAGTAACAGCACAGAAATGTAATCACTGTGACTGAAAGTATCCTATTCAAGTGTATAAATTGTCTCAATTCATTCCCAAACCTATTTATTCTAAAAGAAAAATATTGAAAAACTCTGTACAGATATTAAACAGAAAATATAATCTTTAAGGTGAAACAACAATTTTCTTTTGAAATGATATTCACCATATTTTGCTGCATTCATTATCAACAAAGTTTAATCAATCTTTATTAACAATCAAACTATTCTGTGTGATTATTCACTATGGCACATTGTTATTACTTTTGTATGGCATGAGAATCCAGACATTTTGCTTGGGAGCAATTGAAAAAGTGGGCTTTTCCCGATTTGTAGTTATGAAAACCTGTGTTTGTTTTTCCTTCTTTGTTTTGTTTGCTTTTTTAATTGTTTCTTGTAGCGATTAGCTGACAAAGGATCCAAACTGCATATGAGGTTTACCATCTGTAACTGGAGATGGGGGTAGGGATGGATGAGAATGCTGTAGAATTCAGTTTGTGTATTATATCTGGAAAATATTACTATAGGCATGTCTGTTGCAATGTATTGTATGTGGGGCTGCATTTAAAAATGGTGTGGAAACTGCAGTTGGTCTGGAACAAGGCTGTAAAATTTCTAACAGGGACACAATGGTTCGACCACAAATGTCTCTGCTTTGCCAGCTGCATTGACTTCTAGTCAGTTCCAGGGTATAATTTAAAGTGCACCTGAAGCTTAAGATCTTCAGAGGCCCTGCTTTGAGTGCCAACAGCACATGAAGTGTGGCAGCTAACCACCAGGGCCTTTTTGGTAGTGGCACCCCAGTTAGAGAAGAGTCTTCCCAGAAAGGTTCTCCTGGTGCCAGCTTTGTGGTGTTTTTATCTCCAGGTGAAGACCTTTTTGTTTACTGAGCCTCTGTATTATGGTCTGGTCCTTTTCTTTTACATCTGTGTTTTAATTGTGTTAGTGTGGTTTTTTTTATCAGTTTATAGGTATTAACCTTTAATAGGTTCATTTGTTTTGTGAGCCACCCAGAGCATTTGTGTTATGGGATAGCTATCCAAACTCAGTAAATAAACTAAAATAAAATAGATCGGTATCACTGTATGTCTGATACCGCATAGGATCATAGGCTGAACCTGTAAATTCCAGTGCAGAACACACAAGTGCAGGATGAAGCCTAGCATAGCCTGTGAATTCAAAGAAACCAACCAATCCAGCTGTCAGTCCCCCCACCCCCAACAAAAAACCTGTTTCAACTGGCAGAGCATTCTACCAGAGTGGAACCCTTAAATGTGGTTGTATCCCTAATTTTATCATCTGCAATTTACAGTCATAAAACTTGTGTGGCAACAGCTACTGTGGCATCCAGTGTGAGTTATACTATTGCAATTATCCCTGGATAGCAATGTTTCTACTCTAAGTATTCCTAATGTTGCTACTAACACAATATACGCTGTCTCGGAATTAAAAGTTACCCAAATCCATTGAACAAGTACTTTCTCTTTCCAATATTTGTGTGTTTGCTGAAATATCCTTTTGAAAGGATGTCTAAAAAGCATTACTTGAAAGTGTAATACTGTAAACGTGCACAGTTAGGGTCACAGTGGGATTTATGCAGCCTAGCAGTTTGCAGGATTTGTAGCCCCAAAGCTGCCATCTGGCATCCATGTACTATCTGTCCTCCACTCATTTCAGTGCAAATTCCACCCATCTTCTTAAGATGCTTTGATACATCTGATCAGGATGAAATATATGGGGGAAATATCCAGTTGGGAGGGGATCAACCTTGGCTGATCATTGAATTTACACAGGTGTAACTGTGAATCAATGAAATTCAATCAAACACAGGCTTAACTGGAATGTCCCACCTCTTAATTGCATTGCTAATTTGAAACAGGTCCTGACAGGGAATTCTTTTGAGACTAAACTCAAGTTCCTTTCTAGGTTTGGTCTCAGCAGAATTCTCCCTTAGGACAAGTTTCAAATTAACATTTAGCTCAGGCAAGGCCTTGTCTGCTTGCTTTTGAAGGGAAAAGGTTTAGGAAATGAGTTTTGTAAAGCCTCTAAAACACACACAATGTGAAGGCTGGTAGGTATTTGATTAGACTTTGGAAAACTGCATTTCCATGCTTTCAAACAAGCTTCTAGACTCCCTAGAGAATGATTTCACATTCACGTTTTTATTTTCTTCATAAATAAAGCTGTTTTTATTATAATACATAATCACTTCACCTATTGGAATATAGAGAGGTTTGATTGGTTTTTACTTATAGGTATTCTTTCTGATTAAAAGAGACTATAAATATGAGCCTTAATCAAAATCATAAATACTAAAAGGACACAAATATTCGATTGTTACTAGTTTCTATTGTGTAACTATGATATTTGGTAGGCCAGCCAGAAACAAAAGAGGACAGGGCTCCTGCACTTTTAATAACTGTGTAGAAGACAGGTTTTCAGCAGGTACAGTTCATTATGCAAGCTACACCTGTTGAAATTGCCTCTTTATTAAAAGTGCAAGGCATCCGAGCAAGGCATGTCCTCTTTAGCATGTGGCCAACCTAGTGGTTTTACCAGTACAAATGATGATAGTGTAGGTTATCCATTTGAAAATACCCATCCCATCGTGTAAATTAAAAGTATGTTAGGAATAGAACAGATAAAATATCATGAAATCATCATGAAAAATAAATATACCAAACAAGCCAACTGTCTCTGTAACAGCACCCACTTTCCCTGCCTCATGCAGTTCAGAAGGCGGAAAACGTAATAACCTCCAAACACCTCCTGAAAACATATCTTTTTAGACAAGCTTCCCTTGGGCTGTAACTTATTCTGGTTTTATATGACATTTTTAAAGTTTTAAAGTTTTAAACTTGATTTTTGTATGCAATGGCTTTAACTGTAAACTGCCCAGAGAGCCTTGGCTGTTGGGAAGTATAAATATGTAATAAATAAATACATAAATTGCAAAAAAAAAAAAAAAAAAAAACCAAACAAATCAGCCAGACAGAAAAGGGAGCAGAATATCAAGGAGTATATGAAGGTGCTTGAAACTACAGAACAGGAGTTTCAGACTTTGGTGGGAAGCTTGTTTCAGACAGTTAGGGCCACCAATGGGAAGGCGTATCCTCATTATTTTAAGTTGGACCTCCCCATTCAATTACAGCTAGGAAGCACACCTAGGGAAGCTCAGAGGACAGCAACAAGGGAGAGGGCTTTTTCTGTGGTGGCTCCCCAATTATAGAATAATCTCCCCAATGAAGCCCACCTGGCACCAACATTGTTATCTCTCAGGCACGAGGTTAAGACTTTCCTTTTCTCCCAGGCATTTAACACCATATGTTGAGATTTAACTGACTCCAAAACATGCTTTGGCCTGGCTGAGTGTTTAAAAAAATGATTTAAATGTTAGCTGTTTTTATGTTTTTGTTTTTCAATCAATCCTTTATTTACAGTCAATAGACCAGAAAAAGAAAGGTACAGTTATTCCAAGCAAAAGGTCAATAAGATAATCTAAGCATATAAAACATATAATTAGTAATACATTTTAATACATAAAAATCAAGGGTAAAAGGGAGTAAGATCAGAGCAAGGATGGGACATGTGCTAACATTAGATCTTGAACAGAACATAGGAGGAAAATTCAAGCAATCATATGTGGTCTGATGAGAATGGCCAGATTCAGAAACTTGGCAACCTGTATAGTGATTGGTTTATTTTGGCCCTGGAGGAGGCTAACCCATCAGGGTCTCTGGGGAGCGGCCAGGCAAAGCCTGTATAATAGGTATGCTTGCTTATGAGGAGCTGTCTCAAACGCTGTACCCTATACTTTATAGAAATGCCATCAAACTAAATGGTACAAGAGACCAGTCTAAAAAGTGGTTTGACAGAGAATGTGCCCAACTAAGAAGAGAAATCCAGGGGGTTTACCGTTCATATCGAGAGAACAATGATCCCCGATTACCTAGATTATATTATGAACTAAAAAAGGATTATAAAAAACTTCTTCAACAGAAGAAAAATGAGGCAGACAAAGAAATCTGGCAAATGCTGATAGCGGCCTCTATTTCCAATAACATGAACTCTTTTTGGAAAATAGTGTCAGGCGCCCTAGGTAACTGTAATGGAAGTGGTGACTGTCATGTTCCCCCTGAGATCTGGGAGTCTCACTTCCGAGTGGTCTGGGAGAACTATGATACACCAAACCTTGCTCCCACTCTGCCTCCAGACACTCCTGAATGGCCAAACGTGGACTATACCACGGTAGAGGATCTAATCATATGGCTAAAGCCAGGCAAGGTGCCAGGACCTGACGGCATCCCCTCTGAAATGCTGAAATTTTTGTTTTTAAAATTTGTATATTGATTTAAAATTTGTATATTGATTTTTAATGTTCAGTGTTTTTAATCTAATATTTTTAATCTTTGTAAACTGCCCAGAGATCTTCGACTACTGGGTGGTATACAAATGTAATAAATAATAATAATAATAATAATAATAATAATAATAATAATAATAATGAATCCTTGAGACCTATTACACAATACTCTCTCTCCCTCTCCCCCTCCACACACACATAGGCTGTGCCTTTACCTTTTCATTTATTTAATTTAAATGATTATTTTTAAGACGCTATAACAGCATTTATTTATTACATTTTTATACTGCCCAATAGCCGAAGCTCTCTGGACAGTTCACAAAAATCATGATACAAGAAGCTTTGAAGGGTTGTATCCAATGTTGCCTGCATGCTAGCGGGATCCTCCACTAGTGCAATGAAAGGAAGGTAGTGGATCCTTAAGCAAACAGCACTGAGCCAATTTGTCCCATTCTGGAAATGGGTTTCTGAGATAGCGCTAGTGGTGGGCCCCACTGGTTTAGCAAAAACAGCGGGAGCACAGTGTTGGTATAAGATACTGCTCAAAGTCTATTACAATACAGAAAAAATGTTAGTGTGGCATTTTTATTGTTAATTCTTTTAAATATTACTTGACGGACAGTTTTAAAATGACTGTAGTATTTTGGTACATTGTTGTGAACTGCTTTGGGCTTCCTTTTGGAATGAAAAGCAGGCCACCGTACAGACGTTGAAATGGAATGCTGAGTTTTTGAACAGCATAGGTCATTTAAACTTACAAAGTATATTCTTTGCCCTAGTTTTGCCTTTACTTGGAACAAGGTATGCGTTTATGCATGCTCTGTAAGTGAAGTTGTAAGATCAACAATTAAGCAGTTATCTTTAAGCACTGTAGACATTTTGCACAAACAACAATATGCAGGAACACATACTATCCAGCCACATAGGAAAGCAAGCTCTATCCTTCATTTGAAGCAATAATTAAATGACCAAACACTGAAGTGAAGGACAGGCAGGAGCAATCAAGAGCTGAATATATTTCCATCATGATTTGCATTCCTCCTGTGCTTGAGGTTAATCCATGGCAATGACAAATAAATGGTAGACTAGTGGCACCCAAATATCCTTTAGAAAAACCTTAGCAAATCAAACACATTCATGGCATATAACAATCACAGAGGAGTTTGATTACACATTTTCTTCAGTGAGAAAGAGACACTATATTAAATTTGTTGTTGACTTTCCTTCAACTTATTCAGCCTTACCCTGAAATTTTAAGAGGTAAATTGCTTTAGAAGTCACCTCCCCAAATAGAACATTGTCCTCTGTGTGAAAGGAAAGGAATGGCTTTATGCTGCAATTATTTCCGTCCTATATTGGATCATTAAAATAAAACGGTGCGATACTTCATGAATGCCCAGAAAATTGCTTATCTGTTTCACTAAAATTAGCACACATCCTATTCAAAACATACCTTTCCATCCGATCATTTCTGTGAACCACACTCTCAAAAATTATGCCCCACAACATTTATGTTCAATAATGCTTAAATAATCAGATGTTCTTCGATATTGCATGGTCTTAGAGTCATTGCATATATCTATATATTGCTTAAAGCTGTAAGCCCAATTCCCCACTCTGCAAGTACATGTCTGAAGAGGTGCAAGTTAGCAAAACATATTAGCATCAGATGCCCTTCAAGGAAGACCTGATTTGTGCAATCTGCAGTATAGCCTGTATCTTATCTTTTTCTATTTATTCTGCATATGTTTATGTCCTTGATGAACCAACAGGCAAAGCAAACAATCCTGGATACTCTGCTCTAGAGGCAGATTTGGCACATCTGCCCTGCTATTCCATATTAGCTCCTTGTATTCAGAAAGTTGCACAGATGGGTCTTAGGTATCATGCAGCAGGACAGTTATGTTTCTCACATTTCTGTACATTCTATAAGTAAGAGAGTTCTTGTGGTCTGAATCCACATGGATTTTCTGGGAGGTGCAATGTCAGTATAAGTTATTAGTACCTTGGAACTCCAAAAAAGTAGGTTACATGATTTCAGACAGCGCGCATATTAGGGAATACACAGCCCTGCTGTTTCTTGGGAGGCTATAGCACGAAGACTATTGCTTAGTGTCTCCAGTTCTCCAATTTCAGAGTTATCTGTTATAAAGGATCTCGCAGAAAGCCTTCTGAAATAGGTAATGGAACATCCACTGACTTTAATAATGTTCACTGACTTTAATTTGGAGCCTGCTCTGGACAAGGGGCCTGTGATTGTGAGTTAGGTATAACATGAATGATCAGCAATGTACAGAACAACCTGCCAAGAGGGACCCACTTCACCACTGTTAGATTTTCTGTCTTCTGTGCTGGGCAACCTTGTTGCAAAGCAATCTGCCCTTTATTGCCCTTCCCACCCGCTCTCTGACCATCCCTCGGGAGAAATTCCTCCTCCTATCACATTGCTGACTGAAGCTGAATGACAAGAGACTCAGCCAGCCAGCACTTGCCATCTGCCTCATCTGAGGCCGCCTCACTCTGATGCTTCCCTCAGCTCCTCTTCCTCCTCCCACACTAGGGTGGGGTTTTCCCCAATTTGCCTGCTGCCCCACCACACACAGTCACTTGTTCCTGGTGTACCCAATGTGAGCGCTGAGCTCCTGCTTGCTCACAATATCATGAGGGCCAGCCCAGGCAGGTGTCCAATTGCACTGCATCCAAGTTGTCTTCACTTGCAGGAAAAATGGTATGAGACAGTTATCCCTGTCTAGGGAATTTATGGCATGGGATTTCTGTAAGTGGATGCAAGTAAACTGCATTTTTAAAACTTTGTAAGAATTGTTTCAGGGGCATTGCCTTTAAGGTCATGAAATATATCACCCTCACGGCATTTCTAAGCTTGTAGCAAAAGGAGTGTATGAGGAATGTGATGAGAACCAATGTTTGGTCCTAAAGCTCTTGTATTTTGACTCCCATATTCAAATTATTTCCTATGAACTTGTTTCCCCCAAACAGAATTTCTCTAACAAAAAGTTACTAATTTTTCCAAAGTCCTCAGCTATGATTTGGGGAGCAATATGTTTCATATCTTGTCAGTTCTGCCAAGACAAATTTCCCTTTAAAACAAGATGCCACCAAATTCCCTTTTCTAGGTCCTGTTTAAAATATGTTTCTTAGGTCTATTTACTTCTGACAATATTTTGTCATTTGCATCATAAGCACAACTTGTTAACAATGGTCCAGTAAGCAGTTATTCTTCCTTCCTTCTCATCTATTGCATATGTTTCCGGATTTTAGGTAAGGAACCTTGCTTTTCTTGAGTTTAGTGGGGGAAATAGTTCTAGCTTTTCTCATGCCAGCAAGCTTAGAGGTTGGTGAGAAGTACAGTATGTTGGCCTGAATGCTTCTGTTAAATGCCTGGCTAGAATCAAACTGATTTAAACTTTGTCTGATAATATATTTTAATATATCAGTTGTTTCTTTAGAAAAGTTATAAACTTAAGAAATAGGCATGCTTGTAAGAGAGGTAGAAGACCAACGATCTTTCTTTGGGGCAAAAAATTGCAATGTAGCTTCTAATGGAGGTTGGTGCAGGAATCTTGCAAAGCGCATTTGTCACCGTGGGCAACATGGGGGCTGTGCAGTTGGAGATCCTAGGCCAGCCCTTATCAAATGAGCCAGAAGCCCTCACATCACACTTGGAGTAGCTGCATGTACTGGGCCAGGCAAGGGGAGAAAAACCTGGAACCCAGGAGCAGCTAATGTGGCCAAAAGCTTGTTGCCCAGAGCTTGCCCCCATCTTGCTCCAAGCTATATACAATCCTGCATACATATTTTTAAAATCAACCATTTATTACAGAGGTTAACAAAAATCAACACTAAACATGTAGGATCCACCTTTTACAATATTTTAAGTGAATGATAATGATAAAAGTAAAGATTTCATTCTAGTATGTTTTTAGTAGGACTTGCACGCCCTCCCAGAACCGCTTCAGATCCTGATCCGGACCTTTCGGATCGGGCCCGAACCAGTTCGGGTCAATCTGTACCTCCCCCAATCCACTCTGGAACCAGATCCAGAGTGAGATCTGGAGGTCCGGATCAATATTCGGCCCCCATTTTGCCCCCCCTCCCCACTTACCTGCCTCCGCGGTGGGTGGCAGAGGCAGGTAAGTGAGGAAACAGATCCAGAGTTAGATCTGGAGGTCCGGATCAATATTCAGCCCCCATTTTGCCCCCCTTCCCCACTTACCTGCCTCCGTGGTGGGTGGCAGAGGCAGGTAAGTGAGGAAGGGGGGACAAAATGGGGGCTGAATAAGCCCCCTTCCCCACTTACCTGGCTCTGCCACCATCGCCACATGGATCACAGCGGCAGCAGACAGGGGAGCCAGGTAAGCTCCCCTACCGACTTACCTGGCTCTGAAGCTTCGGAACAGTCTGAAGCGATTCAGACCATTCCGAACCATTTCGGGTCGATCCACTCCGGAACTGGGCTTAGGAGGTCCAAATTGGCCCGCTCCGCTTCAGATTTGGGGATCTGTAACAGAGCGGAGCACACCCCTAGTTTTTAGGACTCCTGCTGGTAGTTTCTGAATTAAATGCTACAATTAATGCTTCATTATTGTTTACCTCCTCCAATAGCCCTACAAACAAAGCCAAATAAGTCATTAAAGAGCACATAAACCCTTTTCTCCACAGCAGCTTCTATTGCCAAAGACTCAAGCCACTATTTAGACTGAACAATGGCAAGTTTCTTCAGGTGTAGGAACTGCTTTGGGGGAATTTTAAAACAAAATTATAAATCCCTGTGGCTGTACTGCACTGGTCCTTCAATCAGATCTAAACAATCATAAGAAATTGAGGAAATCATAACTAATAAAAGAAGATTTCTGAATTCTTTTTTTAAAGGGAGAAGAACAGGTCCTTTTGATGTCTTTGATAGATTTATTTTTTGACATCATGTGACCTGGTCAAGATGGTTGCACTATTGTGAGGTTTTAAATGGGTTTATTTGACAGTCACAAATAAAAAGGAAATTCAGTCTGATGGCTTTCCTCCCTTAAATGCATTTGGTGGTCTCAACTCAATTTGCAGCAATCTCCTCATGTCAAAGATCAGCATTTCATTTGGTTAGAACAACAGACTTCTTGACAACGATGAGGGATTCAAGAGAATAAATGAAAATGGAAACATCTGATTACTTTTATTCCTAAAGCAGATCCTCTTGAGTGGCAGAAGAGCAGAAGTACATCCATAGAACTCTGGGGGAGAATCTTGACTCCCTTTAAACTATCTCCTGCCTGATTATAGATCATGGAGAAGGAGAACTATTTATTTTAAGCATTCTAGGACACAGTCCTCACAAAATAGCTTCCATCAGACATGAATATTTTTCTTGGAAGAAAGGTGATAAATATAATTTTTAACAAATTTAAGAATTAACCTGTGTCAAGATAACTCCTATACAAAATTTTATAACCAACAACAGCAGCATATACAATAAAAACCTTTCAGTTAAAAGCCAAAGAAAAGTAAGTTTTAAGAAGAGCAGAGGGAGCTGGCTGTATATCTCTCAGGAGGGCATGGGCCACCATCAAGAAGGTCCTTGAGGCTAGAAGTTAATGTGAAGTCTTCTAAGAAGAAGAGGTAGAGCTACATGACCCAGAGTATCAGTATCCCAGTATGACTCCCCTTTCTTTCCGTAGGAGCTAAGGATCAGGAAACAACTGACATGTATGCCAACCTCCACTCCATTACAGAGTAGGACTAGCCAGAACAGAGCATCTGAGGATGGATGAACAAAAGCACAGAGTATCTGCAGCTTGGCTGTTGTCTGGAGCTGCCCTTTTCCAGCATACAACTCCTCTGCTGAGGGAACTGCACTGGCTGCTTATTCATTACCGGGCCAGGTTTAAGGTTCTTGTACTTGTGTACAAAGCCCTAAACAACTTGGGACCAGGATACCTGAGAGAGCGCCTTCTCCCCTACCAACCTGCCCAGTCACTGAGATCATGCTCATGGTGGTTCCACATAGATCCATCCTCTGATTGGAGTCCACCAGGGGAAGAGCCTTCAGTGTGGTAGCCCCCCTCCTATGGAATTCCCTGCCTCTGGAGGTCAGGCAGGTGCCAAGTTTGTATTCCTTTCGGCACCCCCTGAAAAAGTCATTATTCCAGGAAGCCTTTCCTTAATGACCACCCATGGTTCATTGTACATTTTGCTTCTTTTAAAATCTATTTTAAAGTGTTTTATTCTGTTTTAATTTTATTTTATCTTGTACACCACTCCAAAATTTTCAATGGGGAGTGGTATATAAATATTTTAAATAGATAAATAAATAAATAAATAATTGAAAGCTCTTTGCATACACACATTAAACTACCTGGCTATTTTCCTTCTTGTGAAGTTTTTCTCCTGCTTCCCACTTTTTTTAAAAAAAAAAGTCCAGAAAACTTCTACTCTGTCTATCCATCTAGTTAGCTATCTCACCTCTACTCTAGTAATAGGGCAACTCAAAGGTTGCCTGCTAGCATCTCATGACTTCTCACTTGCCCTGTGGTTTTGAGTTATGGCCACCAGGTAGTGGGAGGGCCGTGCATTCAGAAGGTCTCAGGTTCCATCTACAGCATCAGGTAGGGTTGGAAAATAGCCTGCCAGAAACCCTGGAGAGATACTGCTAGCCAGTGTCAATAATATCAATGTTCTAACTCAGTAGAAGGCAACTTACTATGTTTTTTTTTTAATAAAAACTTTCCTTTGTCTTAATACGATTTTGCTCTAAAAAATTTCCATTGGGGATTTTTACCACAAACAACTGGCAACAACCAAGCATGACATAAGATATGTATGTATATTGTTCATGTAAAAAATGTCTTAGGCTTGGTTCTTTGTTCTTTTGGTGTCTGTTAATTAATTGCTGTGATTGGGGTCAGGCTTGCTGATGATAGGGGGTAAAAGTTTTGTCTCTCTTGAGTGCTGATTTATGAAGCTCATTACTTCCAGGAAACCTTGATTGAGAACTTAGTAAAGAGCCACTGATATCCTCACCTCTTCATGTTACTAGCCTTTGTGTGAGGAAGGGGTGTCTTGATTCTTACCTTTTAAAAATGTATTTTACTCTCTTGCCAGAGTATAAATTAGAAGTGAGACCTCTGAGTTTCTAATTAATCTGAAGCTCTCTGAGGAAGCGAACAAGTAACATGCAGCAATATAAATGTCTCTAACTTCTTCCCAAAGCATAGTTAGAAAAAGTAAACAATTAAAAAGAAAATGAGGAGAAAGAGGTCTTTTTTTGTTTTTGTTTTAGTGGGGAAGTCCATGTTGGGCTGTGCATGTAAGTAATTTTTTCTTTGTCTATTGCTGTCTTAGCCTGATTGCCCAATTATCAACCAGAAAGCATTCAACCAGAAATAATTTGGATAACTCCCTGCCTAATTCAAAGGTTTTATCATATCAACATGTAAATCAGTTTCAAAAATATCGGTTTGGACCAGATTTGGCCATACTCTGAGTAGACCCACTAAAATCAAAAGAAATCATGATTAGGGATGCTGAAGAAAGTCAAGACGCTGGGATGTATCCCATGGTGGAAAATATATGTGGAGAAAAGTCAAATGGAATGAAGAACAATGTGCTAAACATTACTTGCTAACATAAATTATGTAAATTCTTGCAAACTTTCTTTTGGAATGATTTGCATATTTTTCTGCATAACGGGGAAAAGACACTAAATCCATCTGTGAATGGATGCCGGAACGAACAACACTGTGCAATCCACAAAACAAATGTGGGACACTCTTTACAAAATCTGAACATCCCTATGACTAACTTAAGTCCTACTAATTTCACTGAATCTGCTCTAAGCATGACTAATAGTGCAATCCTATATGCTTAGAAATAAGTGGCACTGAATTCAGTTGGTTCAGTGTTATTTATTATTGCAGCCTAAGTCTGGATCCTTCAACAAAGTTGAACTTCAACTAAGTCTGAACCCTTCAACAAAGAGAGAAAAAGAATGCATCTATCTATCTATCTATCTATCTATCTATCTATCTATCTATCTATCCACATACACATAACTGTATTGAACAAAATATAAACCAGTGGAAATATCTTGAGAGCTTGTTCAACTTTTGGAGTTTCTTTCCCACAAAGCCAAATTGAATATCTATCTGTTAGTTTAAATTTCAGCGTTTCAGTGAGAGTTGACTAATGTTGACATTAACTTGCAGGTATGAAACCTAAATGCAAGCCATTTTAATATTTCTTTGTAAATTGTTTATTGGGCAAGTTTCAGTATAGCTTACAAATCTTAGTACATTCTTTTTTCCAAGAACATGTGAATTATATTAGCACCAGTGAGTTATTATTTTGATTTGCTGGGCCCAACTAGGGACCATTTCAGATGCCCAAGGAGTTAAATATGACACACATATTTAAATCCACATTGCCCTCTATATTCTTAACCACTCACAGCAACCCATATGAACTAGTGAGCCCATTGATATCTAGCAGTACTAGTGTTGCTGGAAGAAAATGTGCTTGAAAGTGTAATTATTGATAAAATCTCAATGTGAACAACCTGAGTGGTTTGGGCTTTGGCCAACTCCTTCCCAGAACAGTCATGAGGAAGAAGGTGCTTGAGCTAAAAGCTCCTTAAAGCATGTCATTGGTGGCACATGGGCTTAATTGTTGGTGTTCATGGGCTTTGAAGTCCTATTTCCCATGGATGCATTAGAGCATGAAATTGCTTCACTTCAGGATACAATCATGACTTATCTATTTTCCCAGACATTTTGACAAAGCATGGTACATTCCATGCAAAGGTGAAATATACCGAAGGTTCTTTAGAAGCTTTTCTGTGCATGTTGATTATTATTAATAGCATTATTAATATTAATAAGTGTATGGAAAAGAATAAAATCGATTGGCACCATGTACATATATACAATATATGTATATAAAGAATATAAAGAGTATAACTTCCAAAACTCATATAATGAACCAATAAATTTCATTTCAGTTCTCATTTGCTATCAATTCATATTGCATTGTTCACTGCTGTTGCAATACTTAGTGTTAGTTACTGAAATCAACAAGCCGAAGGAGGCTGGTGGCTCTGTTTTCAGAGGTCTGTAAATCCACTCTGGGGTAATGTCAGAACCAGTCTGAATTCTAAAGGAACTATCCAAGGTGATGAACCCATTTTGGGGATAGGTTTCAGCACTTTGGATAGCTTCAGAACTAGCCACAGAGTGTAGGGATCTCGCAAGTGTCTGACTAAGTCCGGGAGTCCAATGGACTCAAAAATTCTCCAAGCACTCTAGATGTAGTATTTCCTTGTTATTTTATGAAGGCATTCCTATGGGATAATTTGTATTTAGTATTGAAAACTACTGAATAACGAAGTGTTGCAGAACTGCCAAATAATGCAGTTATTTTATTTTTTTCATACAAATCTCTAAAGGAAAAACTATTATCAGGTACTAGTAAACTGCTTTATTAAGACCATAAAAATAATGTATTGTGTTGTTATTTTTTCCAATGAAGGGTCTATGCTGCATTTTTAAAAACATGCATGTTGCTTCTTTGAAATATGGTCTTCCTGAACAATACAAATGCAGTGTTATGCCCTATTGAGACTATGGTAGCTATAATAATCATATCTAACCACATGCATTTCTTGAAATAGATGTTTAAAAATAAGCAATGGAATAGGAGACATTTAACTAAAGTGATTAAAGGTGTAGGATGATTTTCCAGGTGAAGAAACATTTCACACACACCAGTGAAATGCTACTTATACTGAATTGTTCAATAACATTATCTTTTTCAAAAGAAAAAAACCACACAAACAGCAGCTCAGAAAAATACATTTTGTAAATTGCAAGCCAGGAAACATTTGTAATTATGAAATTAAGTCTCAACGGCAATAAAACAATTTACAGGTCATTGCACATAGCAAATGCTTTTTAATACTGCAGCACTTCAGAACTAATATCTCCACAACAATTTTGTACCTGCTTGTTTTCTGTTTGATGCCAACATAGAGCGTCATTACAAAGGGGGAAATCATGTTTGCTTACCGTCACTTCTCTGCCCATGCATTTGTCCCTCATTACTTCCTCTTTTGAAAGAAAAAGGAAGCAACTTGCATGTGGCCCATTCAGTGGAACGTTTTGATCCACAGCAGGAGATAGTGGCAACTTCCATCTTTAAAAATAAGTAGGACTTACTGGCTGGTTTTTTTTTTTGGTTTTGGTTTTTTTTTTGGTCCCGTGAAGAAGGCTAGAAGGGGCAAGAGGTGCATGGGAGGCAGACATCATGAGAGGCATGTGCAAAAATCCGTCACTGCACAGTAACAAGTGTGCAATAAAACAATAATCTGATGGAGCTCATAGAACCCAATAGTTTCCTCCATTTTCAACATGATCAACTGTGATACAAGTTCGTTAAAGTATTGTAATGGGCTCTTTACTGGGGGGGAGGGGGGAACCCAGCCATTTTCATCATTATCATCACGACTAAGCTAGGGATCTCTTCAGTTTTTTAGATTTAGGTATGTTTTTTAGGCTCATTATCAATGGAATATTTATATATTTTCTCCTTTTTTATTTTTTAAAAAATATATAAATTTGTTATGTTAAACCTGGTGTGAGCAGACTTCAACCTTGCAGGATTTACTCTCTTTTTTTTTTTTTTAACTAGGACTTTGAGTTCAACCAACTGGAGCCTAATGCAAAAGAAATACTTTTTTATTGTTGATATTGCTAAACAAATGGGAACTAGAAATCTTTGATGATCACTGAGAAATTCTATCAATAGATCTAGACCCATCTTCCATCCACCCTTGTTTTAAAATACTTGGTAGAAGATATAGAAACACATTGATCTCTGATGGTTTGAACACTAAACATTACATGCTTGGTACTGTTTACAACCTTCTGTTACATTGTAAATATTTTGTGGTACTATTATGATATTATATAAAATGTTTCCTTAAATCATTTACCCCATTTCTGTTCCTTCATTTAGTATTGCAGTTCGTATTCTGGTTAGCACCACTTCTACACCACTGCTGCCCTTCTACATTGTATAGCCACTGCAAGTGGCAACAGCAGCCGGAATGTTGGCACCCTGGTCCCCATTTTGCATTGTCCATAATACCTTATATCTAGCATCATTCCAGCACATGGGAGGGTGAGGGGGAAGGCAAAGCCCACCAAAATATGGGAGGGGGGGGATTGGGGAAATTCTTCAAAGTGGCCTTTTCCCCCAGCATTGGCAAAATGTCCTCTAAGAAATTTTGGCTCAGCTCTAGTCATCCTTTAGGGTTCAGCACCTATGCCAGGATTTTCTGATTGTACAAGTGGGTGAAATCATCTGCATCCAGTCTGTCAGACACTTGCCCCACTGCTGCTCACCCCTGCTCATCAGGCCACGCGAGCTTCCTTTGAGGCTCACCAAGGCCCAATGAGTGCTCAGCAACCACCTGCCCTCATTTCTCATTTCCCCCTCTTGTGTAAATGGGGCCTTTACAGCTGCCATTTATGCAACAGGGGAAATGCACAATTTCCTGAGCCTCCATTGTGATGTGCAATGGAGGCTCCAGATGAGGGCGGAGGGTGCTGAGTGCTCATCGGGCCTTGCAGGCGCTCAGTGCATGGGTCCGTGAGTGCTCAGGGGGTACCCGACTGGGTCTGGGGGAGATGGACCTGGGGGAGGCCATTGGACTCCCAGTCTCAGGCACTCACAACAACCCTATTTCCAAATGTTAAATTTATGGGGGGTGATTATGGTTAGATCTTATCTCCAATGCAGGTGCCAAGAGATGATTGTACAATGAAAGATAGGACACTTGTACACACTCCTCAGCCACCTCCTAAGTAAAGGAAGCACAAGAACCCTGAGCACAACCCACTGAAATTTCTCCATATATATATATATATATATATATATATATATATATATATATATATACACACACACACACACACACACACACACACACACACACATTCAACTTGAATGAGAATGGTCAAAAATAATGTGGGAGAAATTTTTGGTACAGCACTAAGCTATATGCTCATGCTAATTGGGAGGCAAAGCTCATGCTTCAAGCCTTACTGTCTGTCTACTATTTGTCAGGGTTCCGGCGCTGACCATCAAGACACCAAAACACCAATCTCCTTCCTACCTCTACCACACTTCTGTTCAGGCCCTTCTCACCTTCTAATCCACCAAGCTAAATGCAGACTAACAGCTAGGGATGGGTGAAATCACCAGGGTTAGATTTGTTGGACACTTGACTAGTGCTGTCTTTTGCCTCTGCTTGCAGTGCTGTATGAGAGTCTTTTGCGGACCCAGCAAGCATCCGACGACATCGTGAGCCCATCCGTCCTCATCTGGAGCTCCAGCGTGTGCACAATGGAGGCTTCGGAAATTGCACATTTCCCCGGCTGCACAAAGGCCCCATTTACATTAGAGTAAAGGTGTGAATGCACCTTCATGGCTGCCATTTAAACAATGGGGGAAATTATGCAATTTCCGGAGCCCCCATTGTCATGCACAATGGAGGCTCCGGGCAAGTGCAGACAACTGCCAGGTGCTCTTTGGGGTGTGCAGATGCTGTGCAGATGCCCCCTCCCAGCCTCCTCTTTTGCTGTCTGGCTCCCTCCCTCCCCCTCCCTGTAAACAGTGTGGGTTGGCTGGTCAACCCTTGCTGGCCAAGTAGGAATTCTTTGCTCATAATCTAACTTGGTTAAGGATTTTTTTCACCTACTTCACACTGTAAGACAAGGGGGAATATTAATTAGGTCAAATTGGCTATTCATTCGGTCACATTTGTGAAGGGCAGGTAGGTGCAGGCATCTGGGGCGGGGTTTGTTATTGGTGTACATTCACAGGCACTGTTGCGGCTGATGGATTAAGCCTGAAGCCCGCAGCTGGGAGCCTTGTGGTGCCAGCTGCTGGGATAAGGGTTACCTTTGAGGCCAACCCTCCTCATTCACTCAGAGCCCTGCAGCCGGGGGGGGGGGGAGGTGACACTGGAAGGCCTCCCTACCCCAAGAGGGGGAAACCTGTGATGTGGCAAATCTTACAGGTGCCATCTCATGGGTTGTGAATGGGTCGCCCGATCCTAACAATGGCCTGTGGATTGGCCAAGGACTGAAGCCTGCTTCAGCCTTCACCTCTTTTGCAGATCTTTAATAAACATGGCCCATATTTAATCCCATTTACATGTCTCATCTTGTTATTTCCACCCTCCACTTCCTCAAAAGAAAGGAGAAATCAAGGATGTGTTTAAAAAAAATAAAAAAAGCAAACAAACCACAATCCATTGCTCCATTTCTATCATGTTTGGAAGACATTTGAAATTACTTGTCAAGATACTGACAAAAGAATAACAATCAGTCTCCTTTGTTAATCTCATCACACTTTATTGGTATGGCTAAGTGCATTAGCAGTAACTTCTTTCTTCACAATTATTTCTTCCTTTTATGACAGCTATTACTGTCATTAATGTTTCAGAACTTTTCTTTTACTTCTACTTTCCATGCTTATTTACTTATTCTTTTATTTCCATGACAATACAGTGCATAATGCAGATGCTATGCTTCATCCAGGATAGTTGGCAGTGTTCCACAGAATGTGACCTATTTCATATAAAATTACAATGGTAATTAAGCCCAGAATATCACCTTTGTACTTGCTGTGAAATGGATGCCAAATTATTTGAGTGTCTCATCTCGAGTGAAAAGCTCTCAGGTTGTACTCCATGTCATCCTTTTCACTCAATATGCTAAGGATTAATTAAGATTAGAGAATGCAGAAGTCCCAAGACCTCATATTGCACTGTGGGGAATTCTTACTTTTGAAAAGCCTGTCCATAGATCTAGTCACTGCACTTCAGGGTTATCTGCTAATTTCCTGATCTTCCTGTTCATTTGCTTGCTTTCTCCCTACCTTTTACTCTCTCTCTCTTTCTCTCTCTTGTGTGTTCATTCTACCATCATTTAGCTCTCTCCATAATCATGCCCTTCCAGGACAGAGGGACAAAGCACTACTGATTGGTTCTATTTTATCCCAAGAAAACAAGTATTGCAGCAAGCACAATTTTCCATATTCATGCATTCATGACATGACAGCCAATGATGGTTTGTTTTCCAGAGCAACCCGCAATGGCTTTGCATGTCTTCTATGTGCTTCCCCCCTAAAAAACCCACCCTGAGAATGCATGGTCTGCAGTAGGGGCTGTTTTACATACAATGGTTTAGCATGTTGCCTGATACACCAGCATTGGTTACGGCGATCGCCTTTAGAGATGCTCAGATCCTCTAGGGTGAGCTCTGGTCCAGAGATCTGCCTAGAAACAGACTTAAAATGGTGGGGAAACAGGCATAGGTTTGGGCTGCAAAGTTCTTTTTAAAGGCTGGCTTAAGAATTAATCTGCCCTTTCCAATGAGAAAGACTTGCTGAGTGATCGCTCCTCATTCCCCACGGCCATTGACCTTGACCCATGCCACTATTTCCCCAAAGAGATACAGCAAAGGAACCACCGCATCTTTCCAGTGCCTTAATCCATGAAGATAAACATCATAGCATGATCCATTCTCTGGCAAAGCCAGCATTGGGGAGGCACTCACCATAGGCCAGGATCTCCAAGGCCATGCTGCTGGTTGGAATAAGAGACAGTGGGTGGCTTGCCTGCCTCTTTTCTCTGGCAGAAAGGATGGAGTCATCAGACTGTGTCATCATCGCAGACTTGATGAAATAAACTGGAGTTTTCCAACCCCAAGTATATAGCATTGTATCCTGACTGTGCTATCCCATGTATGTCTATTCAAAAGTAAGTCCTGTTATGTTCAATGGGACATTCTCCTGGGTACACAGCCTATTTCATATTTCTTTCTTTTTTTCCTGTGGAAGTGACACCCCTTTTGCTTCTGATCTGCCCCTAAAAGTTCACATTTGAGGACTTTCATCCAGGCCCTATGATCTTGGGGAATTAGTCAGCCTCCCCAGAGTTAATTGGACCCAGACAACCTATAAGGGATTCAAAACAAGATTGAAATGGACAAGAGATTCAAATGAGATCAAACTTCTGTAAATCAGAGCAGTGGATTGTGCAGCAGGTTGGCTTTTTCCAAGTCACACAGATTCCACAGTCTTGCAAACCATTTTTAACTTTCCAGAATTGTACATGAATTGTACAAAAATAAGAAAAAAATAGTTTTGAAAGATCAACCAAAAATGTGCATTTTCCCCCATAGGCTAAAGCATGAAAGTGCACATTGGGTGGGATTTTTACATTTTTAGAAGTGCTTACTTTTTAATGCAAATGCAAGTTCAGTAAATTGAAGGGGGAAAAACCTGAATTCCGTCAATGAGCAGACAACAGAACAAAAGACACCTGACAATCTGTGAAACACAGAATGAATTTAACAAAATCCACGCATCCCTAGTTTACAGGAGACTGTAAACAAACATTTCAATGCACTGGCATCCTGCTGCCTAATCATTTTGGAGAATAACTTATGAAGTTATTCACAATCTGTTTGAGATTGGGCTATTTAAAATTTCTGTTGCCACTGAAAATGTGACTACTTTATCGTCAGTCCCTGATTTCAGGCCATGTATAGACATCCTGAATAACAGTAGGTCATCACTATGGTTTATTGTTACCAGTAACATTCTCAGTGGTCATTTGCAAAGTTGCAGGTCTTGGAAACGTATAACTCTGAAACATGTCATTCAGTTTGCATTGAAATATCATTCCAGCAGCCCTGAAGAGCCAGATTCAGTTACACACTTAATGCAAATAGCTTGTCAGAGGAATGCAAGCACCTAGCTAATAACAAAATGCTACAGCTGAAGTGATCGCTCAAGTTAAGGTACCTTCTCCTATTTCTATCACGGTACTTGAAAGAATTATGCATACTGTCTTTAAAAACAACAACAAAGGAAAGATGCAACAACTGAAAAGCTTATAGCAATTATCAGAGGTGATTAGCTATCAGTCACCTTCCAAATCTTTCAACATCTTCTAACAAGATTAAGTGGAATTTCCCCCTCTGCCCTTCTCCTTCCATCATTTAGAAGGTCATACTGGGTATTCACCTTTCTGCCAGTAAAAATCAAGGTGATTGATTTTTACTGGCAGAAAAAAATGGTACTGATTTTAAATACATCCTACCAGCACCAACCAAACTTGAAGCAGTAAATGAATCATCACAATTCTCTTTTCTAGTCAAGCTACTGACCCAAGTGTGTGGGTAACTTAGATTAAGGATGTACACATTAGGAAAACATGAGCTCATAGAAGCTCTCTGAATTCCACCTTGACTTGTGTTCCACTTCTGACTTGTGTCCGTATCAGATTGTGAACTTTGTTTGGGGGGTGGTTTCCCCCGCACAAAAATCTGTGCACATTTCCATGCACACTTCTTCAATATATGCATCAATTATCCTTTGGTTAAAGCATGTTTGTGCACATTTTTCAAAAAGATGCCTCTTTTTTCCATATGCATCACAAGCTTGGAAATGTACAGTCTTCCAGGAGGTGCAAACTGGGTAAATTCTCATCGAAAATGAACTTAAACGCATTTCTCATGCATCCCTAACTTGGATCCATCAGACAAATCAGGATACATGGCATTAAATGAATATGTTTAATGCTTATATAAAAGTGTGCACAATGAGTAGCACATATGCAAAGTTCACTTTAATTACATGTCTGCCCAAGGAGAGGAATAGCACAAATGTATGTGGAAATATTTGGTCCATTCCTTCTTCTGCTTTGTGCTTAAGAAGTCCTATTTAATGGAAGAATTTATAAAACACATTCTGGAATTGGATCATATACATTTCTGTTCCTTCTCTCAATTTGCCTATTTTTTTTCCTTCTAAGTTGCCGATGTGCATGTGTACATTGAAAAAAACTACAAAAAACAATGTTGGCATGACTTTATGCATGATTGTAGAGCCTTGAGCATGTTTTGAATTTTTATGAATAGTGATAGATTGTTACTGCAGAGGGATGCTCCATTATCAAGTGAAAATGCACTGGGCTGTATCCCTACACAACAATGAATAACAACAATGCTCCAATAATTTTGGAAATGATTGCTGTGCTGGGCATTTGTGAGGCAGAGGTCAGTAAATAAAGAGATGACACACAGAACTTTGGGTTTAAACAGGGCCAGATTTTTTAGAGATCTGCAATCTGTTGGTTGTTTTATTATGGTTTTAATTTTTGTGAACCGCCCAGAGAGCTTTGGCTATTGGCCAGTATAAACATGTAATAAATAAAATAAATAAATACATAAAATAATAAAAGGGGAAACCTAAAGGGGCATCCAGTCTGGCCTGATTTTTAGACCTTTCTGAGTAGGGCAAGCTATTCATGGCCCATGGGTTGGCGCTGTACAATTCACCCTCCCACAGTCACCCCCTTTTGGGGTAGGGAGACCTTCCACCCCCAACCCAGGCCACAAGGCTTAAGGTGGGTGAGAAAGGTTGGCCTCAGAGGTAACCCTTCTCTCCCAGCCCAGCGACGGGGCTCAATGCAGGGAGCCCTCAGGAATTACCAGTCACTGCAACAGTGCCTGTGAATGCTCATCATTACAAAATCCCTCTGGATGCCCATTCCTTCCTGCCTATCATAAAATGTGACCAAATCAACCTATTTATACTCCCAGGCTGTCTTACAGTGTGGGGTAGGTGAAAAAACCCATGAACAATTTAGAACATGAGCAGAAAATTCCTATTCGGCCCTGAATGGTGACCACAGAAATCACACTGCATACAGGGAGGGAGCCGTGCCAACAAGAATGGAAGCTGGGAGGGGTAAGTGCCACTTTAAAGGCCTGTATTATACCCCTCCCTGCTAGGTGGCACCACCCGCTCACCACCAATAGCGGCAGGGCACATCTCCATTCTGCCCCCGCTCAAAAATGCTTCCCCATGCCCAGGCCTTGCCAGGCGTGGCAGAATGGCCCATCTGAAGGAAGGGTGTGTTTTCAGCAGGTATTGCACAAGGCAGAAAGCTTCTAACCAATTAGCTCCCATCAGCACATCATTCTGGGCTATTAACAACCAATTTATTTATTTATTTATTTGCATTTTAATACTGCCCAACAGCCGAAGTGCTCTGGGCGGTTCACAAAAATTTGAATAAAAAAGGAATAGTTGATGGTTTGCCACCAGCATAACAATACACTATGTGTGGAAGGGATGGATGATTGTATGTAATAATCAAATATATATTCTGTTTTAAAAAGGAATTGGTGGAGTGGAAAATGGTGGACCAAAATGCTTGAACATAAATATCTTTGGATTAGTTCTAAAATGGAATAACAGGGATTATTTGTTTGCTTGTTTGTATTGTGCCATCAATGTACATGGTATCAGAGGATCCAAAAACCTTACAATCTATGTCCTGAATCAAGGACGCAACAGAGATCCACATCCTTATGGAAATACTGGTACAAACAGCTGAACATGAATTGTGAATCATATCGAGAGAGAGACTATTTCTCTATAATCTGTAAATATAATATCCATCTGCATGCAACATTTATATGCGCTTTTTATACTGTATTTCGTAATTGTGTTTTAACCTGTTGGGTGTTTTACTGTGGTTTTAATTTTTGTGAACCGCCCAGAGAGCTTCGGCTATTGGGCGGTATAAAAATGTAATAAATAAATAAATAAATAAATAAACATGTATACGTACTAAAATGTGATTAATCTTCTGTTTTGGCTTTCCTTCATTTCAAATGTATTTAACTCTTTTGTAGAAATCTATTTAATTTTCATCACAAAGAGAAAGCTCTATTTTAAAGCTGCTAAATGAATAGTGTTTCTGTGATTGCTCCAGGAAGAAAGTCAGGGTGTTATTGATGGAAAGAAAAACAAAGATGTATGTAATATATATCATGTTTTAAGCTATATTTTCTACTGTTCCATCTTGTTCCAAATGACAGTTTACTGGTTTCAGCATTCAAGTGAGCATTAACTGCCCAGGAGAACACTTGTCAGGCAAGGATTTAAAAACATGGAAGTAGATAGATAGATAGATAGATAGATAGATAGATAGACGGACGGACGGACGGACGGACGGACGGACGGATGGGGTGATTCATTGACATATTGGTAAGTGAGCCCTGCTGGATCAGACCAAAGGCAATGTATTCTGACATTCTGTTCCCACAGTGGCCAGCTTGATGCCTCTGTGAAGCCCACAAGCAGGACATGAGCATTGTAGCAACTGGTCATCAGAGATATTGAGAGCATAGTCTTTTCACCAGGTGGGAATCTACACTGGTGTTATTCTAACGTTTTGAATGGGTTACTGTGACGCACAGCGTCATGTGACCCTGGGTCTCCAACGTTGTAAATGAGTTGTACTTACAGGTTCTATTTCTTAGTTCCAGCGTGGCTACAGATTCATGTGCCTCGTTCTACCGGTAATTTTCCTCTCCCAACCCAGAGCTGCTGGGTTTGCTCCGCCCACTTCCTGTTCTCCTTCCTTCGCCCCGTTTGCTATCTTATCTGCTACAGCAGATAAATCACACCAGCGTTATACTGTGCAATCACTGACAATTGCATGCAAAGGACTCAGAAGTTTTCCACCTTAGAATCTGCTTTTATTGTGAAGTACTCCCATGCATCCTGCCTTAAAATTTGAATCAAATTGGGTCATCGGTTGATTTTTTATGATTTTTTTTTAACATTTCCCCCCTCTTTGCAAAGGAGCTGAGGAGCGCTCAAAGGATCACTGTAGCTCCGTGCAGGAAAATTAACAAGGGTCTCTTGGTCCCAGTCCAAAACTCATGACCAGTGTGGCTTAAATGCGGCTGCTGCTAAAACTTTTCAATTTGGTCTCCCAGCTAAACCCTGACCAGACCCAACCCTGCTTAGCTTCAGCAAAGTGGCTGGCTCTTATGCGTTCAGGCAATTCCCTGGGACTTGTGTTAAGATGTTTTGGGAGGAGGTTTGTGTGTGCTTATGACTATTGCCCTGCACTGCTGGCTAGGAATGAGGCAGGCAGTGGGTGGAGCAAACCCAGCAGCTCTGCTATGCTCAGAGGGAGAACAACGAAAGGACTTAACAATGTGCCCTGCAGTAACGTTACAGCTAAACGTAAGTAACGCTAGTCTGCACCGTGATACAGAGAACCGATACAGAGAACCACGTTAGAAAGGGACACTAGCAACGCTATAAGACTAGTGTAGATCCAGCCCAGGCTCCCTCATCTCTACTCTGAAGGAGACTGGAAGCAGCAAAAAACTAGTAGGGAAGTGACAATGGTGGGGAGTCCTCTTCCCCATCCTTCTAGGCTGCTAGTGATTCAATTGCATTCATATCTAAGGATGGAGAAATCTGTGTGCTTCACTTGCTCTCACATTTGAATTTTTAAATTGTCAAGCTCTTTACCTCCTGCGTATGAAGAATTCTGCACATTTTGGTCAATTTTTATAAAAATGAACCAAAATACAATCCCCCACCCATCTGCATTGACCATATTGAATAGGTACATCAATTCCTAGCATGGAGACATTTAACAGCTAACCGCTCAAAGCCCCTGAATCTATCAGTTTTGGTTTCTCCAGTATTTGAATTCTTTTCATCCCAGGTTCTTTTTATCCTGCTTATGAAGAAATGTGTTATCTTTTGCAAGTTCTTATCAAAAATGTAATAAAATTCTCAAATTCTTACTCATCCTTATTTATATCCAACTGCTTGTCCAGGAAATCAAGGTGGTGCACATGACTTTCTCTTGCCAGGTTTATCCTCTCAATAAGGTTACGTTGTAAGAGTGTAACTGGCAGACATAGGCATGTGCAGGACTTTTCATTAAGTTGTGCACCCAGGGAGATTATATATACACAGTATATATGTGTGTGTGTGTGTGTGTGTGTGTGTGTGTGTGTGTGTGTGTGTGAGAACATTTATTGAATACCTAGTCAGAAAGGACATTATTTTTATTCATTTATTTATTAAACACTGTAGACACTGATGCCCTACTCCCAGTAGAGAGGCTTCCAGCAGAGTGATTCCTTTTCACTCCTGCTGCCAGGACCAATGGTGCTCTCCCGGAGGCAGCGGTTCTTTGGCATGGTGGCAGAGTGGCTGGAGGGCCATTACTGCTGTCTCTGGATCCCCATCTGGATCCTTACTCAGTGCCCCCCTCAATTGAGTGCTTATTGCTTGAGACATTAGGGTGTGCCTGGACATACCCAGCACACCCTTGTGCATGCCTATGCTGGCAGAAGGTGACCCAGTGAGTTTCATGGCTGAGTTGAGATTTGAACCCAGGTCCCCCTAGTTCTAGTCTGACACTCTTAACCAATACATCACATTGGGGCGTGGATCTGCTTCCTTGCAGGAGTGTGCCTTTGCCTTGAATTGTGCTTTGTCTGTATATTTGTCAACTATTACACAAGTGCTATAAGCTTTCAATGTTCTCTCAATGAGAGGAAACAAACCTGGGTAGAGTTACCTCTGGTAGTTCCCACCATTCAGAGAAGTAAGAGGCACACAGCTCAAGAAAATTATTGTCACAAGTATGATACAAGGGCAGGAAGGTTTAGGGCATTAAGAGTCTCTTAATTTGAAAATAGTACAACATTATGACATAGAGTGACCATGTGGAAAGGAGGACAGGGCTCCTGTACCTTTAACAGTTCTATAGAAAAGAGAATTTCAGTAGGTGTCATTTGTAAGCATGCATCACCTGGTAAAATTCCCTCTTCATTACAACAGTTAAAGCTGCAGGAGCCCTGCCCTCTTTTGAATCTGACATGTATGCTTTCCCACTGAGAGACCCTAGGAAATAGCATGCTACCCAGAGAAACAGTGAAAAATGCCTTCTTGAACATGACACAAAATATACATTCATGTTTGAATAGCAAGCACAACTTGGGTTTTTAAAAGTAAGGGGAGAGGAAACCATCCTTAAAACCTTAAATATTAGCTCTACCCTCTCCTTTTCCCTACTAATGCTTGACCCACTCCCAATCTCCCAAGCTCTGCCCTCCTGGGTACTCGGTGCAGCACCAGCACAGACTCGAGGGCCGGGGAGGGGGGGGGTTGCCATGGTCTATAGGAATACAATCTCCCTCTCTAGGCTTCCTGTTCAGTCGAGTGCTGGTCTGGAGTGTTTGTACTGTGTGTTGGGTACTCGAGACAGATTAGGGATTCTGCGGGTGTACCGTCCACCCCGCTGCCCAACAGTCTCCCTTCCTGAGCTGACGGAGGTTGTCTCGGACCTGGTGTTGAGGACCCCCAGGATGGTGGTTCTGGGGGATCTCAACTTCCATGCCGAGGCTGCTGTATCCGGAGCGGCTCAGGACTTCATGGCTGCCATGACAACCATGAGGCTGTCTCAACATGTCATCGGCCCAACACATGCAAAGGGACACACGCTTAATCTGGTTTTCTCGACTGGGCAGGAGGATGGTGATCTGGAAGTGGGGGAACTAACATCTACCCCCTTGTCATGGTCAGATCACTTCCTACTGAGGTTTAGACTCTCGGCGGCCTTTCCCCTCTGCAAGGGTGGGGGGCCTATTAAAATGGTCCACCCCTGGAGGCTAATGGACTCCAATGGATTCCAGAGGGCTCTGGGGGATTTTCCTGCTGATATGGCCGGTGCTCCTGTCGAAGCCCACGTTGCTCTGTGGAATGCAGAGATGACTCGGGCGGTTGACACGATCGCGCCCAAGCGTCCTCTCCCTCTGAGCAGGGAGAGGTCAGCTCCTTGGTATACACCTCCTTGGTATACACCTGAGCTGAGGGCGATGAAGCAAGAGGGGAGATGGCTAGAACGCAGGTGGAGGAAAACTCGTGCTGGGTCTGATCGAACACGGGTTAGAGCTCACTATCGAGCCTACTCTGTGGCGGTGAGGATGGCAAAGAGGCAGTTCTTTTCCACCAGCATTGCGTCTTCTCAGTGTCGTCCGGCGGAGCTTTTCCGAGTGGTTCGTGGCCTGTTACACTCTGGGCCAGGGCGTGAGATAGTTGAACCCTCGGTAGCATGCTGTGACGAGTTTGCACGGCACTTCGAAGATAAAGTCGCTCAGATTCGTCATGAATTGGACACCACACTTAATGCAGCACCACTAGTAGAGGCGTTCAGAGCGCCGTCCTGCTCAGTTTTATTGGATGAGTTTCAGTTATTGAGGCCCGAGGATGTGGACAAGGTGCTTGGCCAAGTCCGGTCGACCACCTGTGTGCTTGACCCTTGACCCTTGTGGCTCATTACATCAAATGAGGAGGGGATCGCCGGCTGGGTCCAGGAGGTTGTAAATGCCTCCTTGAGAGAGGGAGTGGTGCCAGCCTCTTTAAAAGAGGCGGTAATTAGACCACTCCTGAAGAAGCCTAATCTGGACCCGGAGGATGTTAACAACTACAGGCCGGTGGCTAATATCCCTTTCCTGGGCAAGGTGCTTGAGCGGGTGGTTGCAGGACAACTCCAGGCACTCTTGAATGAAACGGATTATCTATATCCATTTCAATCAGGTTTCAGGCCTGGTTTTGGAACGGAAACTGCCTTGGTCGCCCTGTGGGATGACCTCTGTCGGGAGAGAGACAGGGGGAGTGCGACCCTGTTGGTTCTCCTGGACCTCTCAGCGGCCTTCGATACCATCGACCATGGTATACCTCTGGATAGGTTGTCTGAGCTGGGAGTTGGAGGTACTGCGTTGCAGGTCCAGGCCCGATTCAATGTGCTGGTATTGACATGTAAAGCCCTAAACGGTTTGGGGCCAGGTTATTTGAAGGAACGCCTCCTCCCATATGTAGCTACCCGGACCTTAAGATCATCTACAGGGGCCCTTCTCTGTGAGCCCCTGCCAAAGGAAGTGAGGCAGGTGGCTACTAGGAGGAGGGCTTTCTCCGCTGTGGCACCCCGGTTGTGGAATGAGCTCCCCAGAGAGGTCCGCCTGGTGCCTACACTGTACTCCTTTCATCGCCAGCTGAAGACCTTTTTATTCACTCAGTATTTTAACACTTAATTTTAACTTAAATTATACTGTTTTAACTCTGTATTTTAACCTTATATCAATTTTGCTGCGTGGTTTTATCCTGGTTGTGCTTTTTATATTGTATTTTGTATTTGTGTTTTTTTAACTTGTTGGTTGTTTTATGATGGTTTTAATTTTTGTGAACCGCCCAGAGAGCTTCGGCTATTGGGCGGTATAAAAATGTAATAAATAAATAAATAAATAAAATAAATAAATAAATAAATCTGTGGGAGAGATTTCAACCCCCTCAATGCCTAAACCTCCAAACACTTGATTACGCCAAATACTTTGCCAGCCCCTACTTTCCCCCCCTACTCACTATACTTGATAAAAATCCTGTTTGCAAGCTCTCTTGGCTTCAAGAAAGTACATATTCCAGTAACCCCTGGGAACACTTCTATAGTGCTGAACCAATTTGTGGGAGTTTATTGAAAAATATTGTTCCTACAAACTACATTTCTGTTTTAAATACTGGTTTAGGGTCTGGCTGCAAAATAGGGCAATAATGTTGCCCATCAGAATGAGGGCAGCAAGACATTGCTTTCACTCTATTTCTAATTCAGCTCGGCTTGTAATAGTCTCTGGAGTATACCAAAGTATGAGTAATTGTGGCTAAGCAATCGCTACCAAGAAAATGTCAAAGTTGGCATTTCAGCGAATGCTAATAAAAGACACTTCAAGACACCAAGGTCACTTGAGCTTCTAATGGCAATGCTGGAACAGTGAACCTGATTTTTTAGAGGGATGGTGACCACATCTAGAGCAGGCTGAGCACCATTCACCCAGTTGGATGAATCACCAACCAACAATACCGCCATCTTTTCTCGTTGATGTCTCAGCTTGTTCACTTTTATTCACTCCATGACGATGCCACAGCCTCACCTGCATTTGATGAAAAGGAGAGAAAATGCTGGGTGTGATCCACATACTGGTGACACCTCAGGCCAAATTTTCAGATGTCCATTTCCAGCAGTTTTATATAGTTGTAAAAAAGCATGGGAGACAGAATAGAATCCTGCAGAACCCAAAAGGATGACCATCAAGGGGTTAAGCAATAATCTCCCAGCACCACTTTCTGAAATGATCATCCAAGTAGGAGTGGAACTTCTTCCAAGTGGTGCCTCCCATGCCCAACTCAGGGCTTTGCTAGACCTGCCGGCTTACGCCGGCAGGGATGCGGGGCCAAGGTGCGCTAATGTTAGCGCGCCTCGCCCAGGCTTCCAGACGGCGGAGCCACAGGGAGGACGCAAGCCCTGCGGCGTCCGCCATTTTTGTTGTTGTTGTTGTTGTTTAAAGGGGCTGCGGGTGGCCCGAAGACTCCGGGAAGGTAAGTGGCCTTTTTACTTTTTAAAGAAAAATGGGGGGGGGGGGCGAAGGATGGGAGGGTGGGTGGCACAGGGCGAGGGCGGGTGCAATCGCGCCGCCGCCGCCCGAGCAAGCAGCCGAGCGGCGCTTGCCCGGGCAATGCCCGGGATGGGACGGCATTGCCCGGGCAAGCGCCGCTCAGCTGCTTGCTCGGGCGGCGAGCGGCGCGATCACACCCGCCCTCCCCCCGTGCCACCCACCCTCCCATCCTTCGCCCTCCCCTCTCTTCACCCCCCCGCCGATGGGCACAGCGCTCCTATGAGCGCTGTGCCAGGTCCACGGCTTTTCGCGGCTCCTCGCGAGTAAGCGAGGAGCCGCGAAAAGCCGGGGAAGTCTCCACATTTCCCCCAGCCCCGGCCTGAGGCTGGAGCTGGGGAAAAAGCGTGCCATAAGTGCATTCGATTATTTATTTATTTATTTATTTATTACATTTTTATACCGCCCAATAGCCGAAGCTCTCTGGGCGGTTCACAAAAATTAAAACCACAGTAAAACACCCAACAGTTTAAAACACAATTACGAAATACAGTATAAAAAGCGCAACCAGGATAAAACCACACAGCAAAGTTGATATAGGATTAAAATACAGAGTTAAAACAGTAAAATTTAAATTTAAGTTAAGATTAAGTGTTAAAATACTGAGTGAATAAAAAGGTCTTCAGCTGGCGACGAAAGCAGTACAGTGTAGGCGCCAAGCGGACCTCTCTGGGGAGCTCGTTCCACAACCGGGGTGCCACAGCGGAGAAAGCCCTCCTCCTAGTAGCCACCTGCCTCACTTCCTTTGGCAGGGGCTCATGGAGAAGGCCCCCTGTAGATGATCTTAAGGTCCGGGTAGGTACATATGGGAGGAGGCGTTCCTTCAGATAACCTGGCCCCAAACCGTTTAGGGCTTTAAATGTTAATATCAGCACTTTGAATTGGGCCCGGACCTGGACTGGCAGCCAATGAAGTTGTAAAAGGACTGGCGTAATGTGATCTCGCCGGCCAGTCCCTGTTAATAACCTTGCTGCCCTGTTTTGTACCAGTTGAAGTTTCCGGACCGTTTTCAAAGGCAGCCCCACGTATAACGCATTGCAGTAATCCAAACGAGAGGTTATCAGAGCATGGATAACTGTAGCTAAGCTATCTCTGTCCAGATAAGGGCGCAGCTGGTATATCAGCCTGAGCTGATAAAAGGCTTCTTCAGGAGTGGTCTAATTACCGCCTCTTTTAAAGAGGCCGGCACCACTCCCTCTCTCAAGGAGGCATTTACAACCTCCTGGACCCAGCCGGCGATCCCCTCCTTATTTGATGTAATGAGCCACGAGGGTCAAGGGTCAAGCACACAGGTGGTCAACCGGACTTGGCCAAGCCAAGTTCCACTTGACCTGGAATTTCCCCACTTGGGAAAATCCTGCGTAGAGTAAAGTCAGTGTCATGACTGAAGCACCAGCTGGATGAGTCCTGTTGGCACTTCCAGCAGGGACCCAATGATATTAGGGTCCTACCCCCCAGTGTGATTTAGCCCATGAGATGGGTCATGGGGATCCAGTCCCTAGCCCCTAAAACCCCAGATACTGAACTAAGGAGACGTTTTTCTCCCTTTTCATAATACTAGAGCCTAGAGTCATTCTGTGAAGCTGAATAATGGTGATTTGGGACAAGTAAACGGACATGATTCTTCACAACACCTAATTGAACTACGGTATTCAAGATGTAGTGATAGCCAACCTGGGCAGCTTTAAAAGGGGATCAGACAAATTCATGGATAATAAGGCTACCAAAGTCTCCTAGTCATGATTATTATACATTACCTCCAGTATCAGAGACATGTGTCTTTGTATGCCAGTTGCTAGGGAACACAGGTGGACAATCATGCTAAAGAGCAGCTCAAGGAATGAAGTTGTTTCAGTTAGACACTGGGTGAGATAGGGCCTGAATTTTCTTATCCTGTAATTTTTATTTATTTTATTTATTATGGCATTTATATGCATTTATATCCCACCTTCCCCCACTCCAAGGAACCCAAGGTGGCATACATAATTCTCCTCCTCTACATTTTATCCTCACCACAACAACCCTGTGAGGTAGGTTAGGCTGAGAGCCTGTGACTGGCCCAAAGTCACCCAGTGGGTTTCCATGGCCGAGTGGGGACTAGAACCCAGATCTCCCAACTCCCAGTCCCACACTTTAACCCCTACACTACATTGGCTCTCAATCAATCACAGGTAACAAACCCAGTTTATCTGTCTCTCCATACAGCCCTGTTCTGGACTGATATTCATAAAGACACTTCTAAGAAATGCTGCCTTGCTTTTTACTATGGTAGGTGAGAATTGAATGCAAAAGTTTCATCCATCAAGGCCCACAGCTTTGAGTGCTTTGTTCTAAAAATTCTGGGTTTTAATCTTTGTATATTCAATGACCTTGGTACTGATTCAAGGTTGCCACCATTTTTTTCCTGAGTGGATCCTCATCGTTAACAGCTATATGATATGTTTCTCTCCATATTGTTAATTGCTAAAGCTATTGAATTTGGCCAGTTCAGATGGGTAACCATTTTGTTTCAGTCCATTCTGAGTAAGGTACCCAAATTCACAAATGTCTTCATTTCAGGACATGACGAACATGAGATTTTTTAAAAAAGTGAATGCTGGAGAAAGTGAAACTTATGGAATCGTCTGTCCCTTTTTTAAAAACCCATTTTGACATTCTATTTGGCATACTAGAGTATATTTTCCTCCTCCACAATTAGTAGGGAGGGTCCTTGTATTGATGTCTAGAGTTTAATGAGGACCTACCTCAATTTACCAAGGAAATTGAACTTCTTTGGGGTAAAGCATTCTAATGCTTCTCACCAGATGCACAAATGCCTCTAAACAGCACTAATGAAAGTTACAGGCACCAAAGGAGTGGAAAATAGATCCCTAAGCATTTCAAAATAAATCTGTGTACTTACGGTTCCAGAAAGCTTCTTTGAAAATTATCTTCTATAGCTCTTCTTGCTGCTTCCATTACATATCGTTGATTGATTCATTTCCTACATGTTCCTTTCAGCATGGAAGCAGAATAATTCAGTGACAATCCTATTTGAATCTAGCTATACACTTAATAATCATAAAGTGCTCTTTGTATGAAACATTTTCAAGAGGCAACACACAGGAATGCCAAAGAGTATACAGAAAAGTAGGACTGTGCTGAATTGTCACCTATGCCAATTTAAAGGAATGGGAGTGAAAAGGACCTCTTACCTTGTTCATTTTTTTTTCAGGCAATATGTGCCACCTCTTTGTATGTTTGAAAAAACTTAGCTTGGACAGACCTGGACAATGTTAACATAGGAACACAGGAAGTTGCCTTATAGTGAGTCAGACCGGTTGTTCCATCTAGCCCAGTATTGCCAACACTGACCGGCAGCTGATCCTCAGGGTTTCAAGCAGGTTTCCTAGCCCTTCCTGGAGAAGTTGGGAAATTAAACTGGGGCCTTCTGCATGCAAAACCCTAACAGTTACATTCCCTTCCTGGGCAAGGTGATTGAGAGAGTAGTGGCTGACCATCATCTTGCTCTCTCTATGGTACATTTGTCTATAAAAGGATTGGGACCCTGTGGATGCCTTGGATCTCTCAACAGCTTTCTATACCATCAACCATGGTATCCTTTTTTGTAGACTGAGGGCCTTGCTAGACCAGGCCTTAGCGCACCTTCCAACCCGGTTTCCCTGCTGTGCGTCCACATGACGCACAGGGGAATCCAGCGGCAGGCCGCAGTGAGGCCTGGTCTAGCGTGCCATGAAGCCTAATCTGGACCCGGAGGATGTTAACAACTACAGGCCGGTGGCTAATATCCCTTTCCTGGGCAAGGTGCTTGAGCGGGTGGTTGCAGGACAACTCCAGGCACTCTTGAATGAAACGGATTATCTAGATCCATTTCAATCGGGCTTCAGGCCTGGTTTTGGAATGGAAACTGCCTTGGTCGCCCTGTGGGATGACCTCTGTCGGGAGAGAGACAGGGGGAGTGCGACCCTGTTGGTTCTCCTGGACCTCTCAGCGGCCTTCGATACCATCGACCATGGTATCCTTCTGGATAGGTTGTCTGAGCTGGGAGTTGGAGGTACTGCATTGCAGTGGTTCCGCTCCTACTTGGATGGCCGATTCCAGAAGGTGGTGCTGGGGGATTATTGCTCTGTGCCGTGGCTCCTAAGCCATGGGGTTCCGCAGGGCTCTATTTTATCCCCTATGCTGTTTAACATATACATGAAGCCGCTGGGGCAGGTTATCCGGAGATGTGGACTGAGGTGTCATCAATATGTGGATGATACCCAGCTCTACCTTTCCTTTTCATCAAACCCAGGTGAGGCAGTGACTGTTCTGAACCAGTGCCTGGGCACGGTAATGGACTGGATGAGGGCTAACAAACTGAGACTCAATCCAGACAAGACGGAGGTACTGTTAGCAGGTGGTTCATTTGTCCGGCGAGGTGATGTTTGCCCTGTCCTGGACGGGGTTGCACTCTCCCTAAAGGATCGGGTCTGTAGTTTGGGGGTGCTCTTCGATCCAGAACTGTCACTTGAGGCACAGGTGAACTCAGTGGCAAAGAGCACCTTTTATCAGCTTAGGCTGATATACCAACTACGCCCTTATCTGGACAGTGATAGCCTAGCTACAGTTATCCATGCTCTGATAACCTCTCGTTTGGATTACTGCAATGCGTTATACGTGGGGCTGCCTTTGAAAACGGTCCGGAAGCTTCAGCTAGTACAAAACAGGGCAGCCCGTTTACTAACAGGGACTGGCTGGCGAGATCACATCACACCAGTCCTTTTACAACTTCATTGGCTTCCAGTCCAGGTCCGGGCCCGATTCAAAGTGCTGGTATTGACATTTAAAGCCCTAAACGGTTTGGGGCCAGGTTATTTGAAGGAACGCCTCCTCCCATATGTACCTACCCGGACCTTAAGATCATCTACAGGGGCCCTTCTCCGTGAGCCCCTGCCAAAGGAAGTGAGGCAGGTGGCTACTAGGAGGAGGGCTTTCTCCGCTGTGGCACCCCGGTTGTGGAATGAGCTCCCCAGAGAGGTCCGCCTGGCACCTACATTGTACTCCTTTCGTCGCCAGCTGAAGACCTTTTTATTCACTCAGTATTTTAACACTTAATTTTAACTTAAATTTAAATTATACTGTTTTAACTCTGTATTTTAACCTTATATCAATTTTGCTGCGTGGTTTTATCCTGGTTGTGCTTTTTGTATTGTATTTTGTATTTGTGTTTTTAACTTGTTGGTTGTTTTTTGATGGTTTTAATTTTTGTGAACCGCCCAGAGAGCTTCGGCTATTGGGCGGTATAAAAATGTAATAAATAAATAAAGTGGATCCAGCTCCCAAACCAAAGTGCCAGCTTGAGCCATATTCCTCCAGTTGGCATCTTGGTCAGGAAGCCAGCTTTACTCTGTCCATGCTTTCCCAAGATAGGGAAAGGCCACATGGAGTAAAGCCCACCAAGGCACCTGTTTCACACCTTCTTCACTTCCTGGTGTGGGGTTAGGAGGGAGGTGGAAAGCACACTCAGGTGGTGCCTTGAGGAGCCAGCTGAGCCCCAACCAACCTCTATACTTACCACTGCTGCCGTGCCACCACTGCCATGTGACCATCCCTGTCTCCCTACTAGTGCTGACGCTGGCAAAGAGAGAGGGACAGTTGTGTAGGGGCAGTGGCAATAGCATCGTCATCATGAAAGTGGAATGCCATGCCTCTCCTCTCCCACAATGCCAACAACAACAACAATGCCATGCACCTGTCCCTCTTTCTTTGCTAGTGCCAACACTGGCAGGGAGACAGGGATGGTCACATAGCAGTGGCAGTGGTGGCAGTGGTGACAGCCTGGGTGAGCAGCACCATGGCACTCCCATCCCATCCTGCCACTGCCACTGTACAAAAGCGGAAAATCCACCAGCTGGCCTCACTGGCTGTGGGCCGAGTCGGGCCTGCTGGAAGACGTTGGGTTGGAGCCTAAGGAGCCGAGCTGGCAAAGGCTCGCTGAGCTCTATTCCCAAAATGGATCCCTCTGAGATCCCTATCCCCACATGAGCTCACTGACAGCAATGCCCCTGCAAAAAAGATGTTGGAACTAGGGACAAAGGAGCAATAAAAGATTACATTAGGGCCTGCTCCAATTGTGTTGCTTTCCCTGCTGCCAGGAGAAGAGAAAAGTAAGCAGGGCCATTCCATCAGCCTTGCTGAAAGTCTTCTTAATTTCCCCCTCTTGCATCGTATCCCTTTTCTTGTGTGTTGTGTCCTTAGATTGTAAGCCTGCAGGCAGAGAATGTCTTGTTTACTGATTGACTATAAGCTGCTCCATGAGTCTTTTTTGGGTGAGGAGCAGAATAAAAAAAATCTTTAAATAAATAAATAATGAGCAGGGATGGGGCTAGTGTGCATAGACCCAAGAACATCTCCATGCATTCACTGAACATGTGGAGGCACTCATGCGAACCCCCATGTTAGAAACGAATAAAATGCCCTGGATAAAAGTTCACATTAGTCAAAAGCCACGTGCATCTATTTTATAGAACCTTTGAAAAACATCTAGATTTTCACAAAAGTTTTGAATGTTACCTAATCTAACGATAAAACTTTTAATGAGTGGCAAAGTGTCCTTGCTGGATGGTACTCAGAGGCAATGCTGCTCATTTTGTTTAAAGGAGAAAAAATGGAAAGAAATTCAAGTAAAATTAGCCTCGGAGTGGGCAGTGACAAAATTGCCCAGGAAAACTGCAATTATCTGTACATTTTATCATTACAAAAAATGTGAATGATTTCTTGAAGTACCTTTTCAGCAATGCATCATTCCTCATTCCGTATTTCATTAACCATCTGCTGAACCTTGATCTCCTCCCTGCTCTGCAGACTCAGGCAGGATCTACACTACTGCTATAAAACAGTTTTGAACGGTAGTGACAACTGTTGGGGCCCGTGACATACTCCATTTACTGTTTTCAAAATGTTTTCAAAGTGTTTTATCCTGCTTGGTGTAGATCTGCCCTTAGTGACACTTGCTGTTTCTTTGGTTTTAGTAAATTCAGTAAGGAAATGAACACCATAATATTCAAAAACGTTATCCAAAATTGCATGACTGTTCTGTTGCTACATAGATTCTTCGTAGAAACCATGTGTACCTCTAGTTCCAGCATGGTAACCATGTTTCATACAAAGCATGAGCTACTGGTATCACAAAAAGAGGTGGTTCCTGACAGGACGTGCAGCACACTGTGCAAATTGCATGTTAGCAGACTGCTGCAATTGGTACAGTCCAGGGTTTCCTATTAGCATGCCAAATTCAATATGTGCAGAGTTTTGTGTGTGCCACTGACCATTGCATAACTATCTCTGCTTACTGAAAGCAGATAAAAGTGAAGCAACCTTCCACCATAGTCTGATATTTCTTATAGGGCTCCTCTGCCTCCACGAGACTCAGTTAGTCAAGAGCTTTACAAAGCTAGTTAAGGATGCATGCTCAGGAGTGGTGATGTCACTTGGTTTAGAATACAAATTTGTCAAGTTTGCAATGCTTGGATGTATCAAACCAAAGGGTGCATACCAAACAATGCTCAGAAGAAGAATTGCCATGGGCCCAATCCAAACAGCTGTACCTGAACACATAGCAGCTGCATTTGGATGACATTTGGGTTTCTGCGCTCTTGCCTTGTGACTCTGTGGATGGGAGAATGATCAACAGAGCCCACCAAACAACATAATAGCCAGCAGTTGCTGGAATAGTCAACGGAGCAGCCCGTTGTGTTTTTCTGTTGACTATTTCGGCAAAACAGTCAACAGTATAGCCTACCTTTCTGAACAAAAATCCTCTTAAGACAAAAATCACAAGAACAAATGAATAAATGAATACAATGACATGTATTTTCCACCAAAATCATCCTTACCTATATGTTGCAATACCTAAGGGTTTGAGCCAAATTGTTCCATTTTCAGTAGGACAGTGAAAGCTGTCAGTATTTAGATCTATAGGTGTCTACGCTTCTATTTTCTGAAGTCTAAAATGAAAGGGGGAAAACATTTTATAGCACAATCCTATATGTGTCTACTCAGAAGTAAGTCCCTCTGAGTGCAATGGGACTTACTCATAGGTAAGTGCACAGCACATAGTATTGTAGCCTTAATAGCTTATTGATTATCATGGATAGTGCCTGGCATTTAAATTATATAAACCTCTAGGAACTCATAAGGCATTATCTACATTACTGGGAGAAGTCTTTTGTTAAGAAGTGTTTCTTTTTTTAAAAAAAAAAATCAACCTGACCCTTAATTTAATTAATGTCCTTTCTCTGAATGTTAATTGGTAATCCTGGTGCCAAATCATCTTAGTTCAAAGGAGTCTGTTTGGAAGCTCTAATATTTGTAACCTAATTAGGACAATCATGTGCAATTAACCTCATTTAACAGCTTTTAAATAAAATATAGTTGTTCCTGCACTCAGGCCTATCATTAGGTAAGAAATAGTGGATTCTTTATTGTTATACTTGGCTTTTCCATATGATACACAATTCTTTCACCTTCAGTATCAGAGTTTATTAATTCTTCCCACATCCCCATTGCTGTAAGCTCTGAAGAAAAGAGGCTTTATCACTTGTTAGGGAGATCCTTTTGCAGTTAAACTATTCCTTGCAGCCAATCAATTTGTCAGATCAGAGGCCCATCTTTTGTGAGAGTCCCTCTGAACTAAAGCTGACAGGGTTAGGCTGGGGTCACCTGTCTCATAAATCAAAGGCAAACGCAAGGTAAAGCACCGCAGATGAGAGGACTAAGGATTAGCAGAGATGGCATTATCAGCTGGTTTGACATTGAATGGAAAAACATGTTTGCCACGTTCTGCTTCCAGGAATTTGTGCCCCCTTTTTCCCTATGACATTCGGATTAATTAGAAATGTTCGAAGAGAAAAGGGGCTTATAAGCAATTTATCTACGAAGCTAGCAATTTGAATCATGATGGCCGTCAACAGACAAAAGCTTAACAAAGATTAAGAGCAGCCAATCATTGCTATAAGCGATCTTCATTGATTGAGCTAAATTTGTGCTGTAAAAAGATACCATATCTAAGGGTCAAACTAGACATGACGCCAGGCGATCTGGTGTTTTAAATCCAGATCTGCTACAAATTCATAGGAACTGGTGGATGGTAGGGGGGGAATCTAGTTTAACACCAGAAGAGCTGCATATGTGAGGGTACGGATGTTGGAGAAATTCGAGATGGACTAAACTGAGTTTGGATTTCTAAGACTCCAACAAGTGGAATTCGATGTGGATTGGCCTCCACAGGCCTTACGAAGTCCATGGACTTCTGGGTTTGTTTATTTTATACTTTCCTGAAATTTATGCAAATTAATTTGCAGGAAAATACACTGAGGCATATACCATGCTGGAAAATATATGTGGGGGAAAGTGGAATGCAATGGGGGACAATATGCTAAATGTTACATACTAACAGCAATCATGTAAAATTGCTGCAAACTGCCTTAGACATGGGAGAAAATACTGGGCCAGGATTTGTCAGAATACAGACATCTTTGCTACCCTTTTGTGCTCCTCACCACATCACCTTTGCAAGTGCAGGGGTGCAGCTTCAGACCTATATAGCCAAGTCTATTCCTTTAAATACAGGCAAGTTTGATGGCTGAAAGTGAGGAGGAGCTGAGGAGCCTTATGACGAAGGTGAAAGAAGAAAGTGCAAAAGCTGGGCTGCAGTTAAACCTCAAAAAAACTAAGATTATGGCAACCAGCTTGATTGATAACTGGCAAATAGAGGGAGAAAACGTGGAGGCAGTGACAGACTTTGTATTTCTGGGCACAAAGATTACTGCAGACGCTGACTGCAGCCAGGAAATCAGAAGACGTTTACTTCTTGGGAGGAGAGCAATGACAAATCTTGATAAAATAGTTAAGAGCAGAGACACCACACTGACAACAAAGGTCTGCATAGTTAAAGCAATGGTATTCCCCGTAGTAACCTATGGCTGCGAGAGCTGGACCATAAGGAAAGCTGAGCGAAGGAAGATAGATGCTTTTGAACTGTGGTGTTGGAGGAAAATGCTGAGAGCGCCTTGGTCTGCAAGAAGATCAAACCAGTCCATACTCCAGGAAATAAAGCCAGGCTGCTCACTTGAGGGAATGGTATTAAAGGCAAAACTGAAGTACTTTGGCCACATATTGAGAAGACAGGATACCCTGGAGAAGAGGCTGATGCTAGGGAAAGTGGAAGGCAAAAGGAAGAGGGGCCGACCAAGGGCAAGATGGATGGATGATATTCTGGAGGTGACAGACTTGACCTTGGAGGAGCTAGGGCTGGTGACAGCCAACAGAAAGCTCTGGCGTGGGCTGGTCCATGAAGTCACGAAGAGTCAGAAGCAACTGAACGAATAAACAACAAAACAGGGCAAAGATAAAAAATGTATCTCACATTTTTGTTCAAAATTTTATTTCAAACTTTGGGGGTAGGTCTTAAGCAGAGGATGAAATCAGGAACCTATTTTGGGTGGTGCATGAAATACTGCAAAAACCCTTTGGGGGACACTTTACTGGGATCAGTGCAGTGCTGGTGCCTGTTTCTCAAATGTTGTGGCTATTACTGCCCACTACGTATTTTGAAGCAATGGCAGAATTCCTGACAATGGCTATTGGCCAATGGTTACTTTTTATTCCTGCCACCCCAGAAAGCCCCTGGAAAAGTTATGTCATGATTGGGGAGAAGAAAATAGCAACTCACACTGGCAGATAGTTGGCAGCAGACATGAGGGAGCCACAAAGGCAAGGGACACACTGAGGCAATCAAGAGGCATTGGATACAGGGCGATGGTAGGCATGGTTGGGCACTTGCCAAGAGTTCATACCCCAGCAGGGACCCACTGACAAGAGCTCCCTGGACTTGTTCCTCTTCTTCTCCATTGCAACCTGTGCATTCATCTTCCTCTCACCCTGGCCAAGCCAATGGTATTGGTGAGAAGAAGGAAGAGTAGATGTGACTGCATGTTTGCTCACTGGGCCTCAGCTTGCCAAGTAAGCAAGTGGTAGCAATGATGAGATTTATGTGAACCACCCAGAGAGCTTTGGCTGTGGGGCGGTATACAAATGCAATAAATAAAATAAAATAAATATGAGAAAGATCATGAGGAGCAATAGCAGCTGGTGACCATAGTAGTAGGTAGACTAATTGCAGGAGGGGTCCATTGAGGGTGACTTGCACAAGGGCCCTCACAAAGCTGGGTCCAGCACCAACTGGATGCATGGAACAGTCCATGTAGAGAGGGAAATCAAGAGTTAGAAGAAGCTGCCGCAGTTGAGATCAATGCAACAGTATGGCAGATGATTAGGAATCCAGGGGAAATGGAGGTCAAGAATAACCACAGCTAAATGGAAATAACAAATTTATAGAGATCCAACTAAATAGATTGAAGTTTGGTGTTGTTCCCCTGATGAAGTATGAAGGAATTTTGAGACATCTGGTATTGCTTTGTTTCGTTTGTTTGTTTGCTTGTTTTGCAGGATTATGATCTGTGTTGCTGAGATTGAAATTTGCATATAGGGTAAAATCCATCCATGATCGTCTGCCAGCAGGACAGATGTCATTGGCAGAATGGATTCTCCCTTCACCTACGTCCTCAAAAACTGCTCCGGAGGGTTGGAGGACTCTGGAGCAGATCTGGGGTGCAGGGGTAGGAGTTGGGAACACCCATGGTGTGAGTAGAAGTCCGCTCATACAACATTGAATGGGACCCCTGTGTCTTCACCATTTGAAGAATTAAGTCTTTAAACACAGCTCTTAAGATGACAGGATGCATTTTAAGTTGCTGTTTTGTTTACAGTGTAAACTATTCTATCTTTTTATTTTTGTTTTTAATTAAGTGTATCGGATTTTGTGGTAGAGTTTCTGGTAGGTTCCCCCCCCCCCATGTATTATTTCATGTCCCATTTAAATATAGCTGCAGGGGCAGATATTAGTACATCTGACTTCAATGGCTCTGTATTTCATTCATGTAAGAGAAATTAATCCAGGATAGCATTTTATACCAGAATTCCTTCAAGCTGTGTTTTATTCAGCACTTTTCATGACTAAAGATTACAAAACAGACAAATGGACCAGCCCACAGACAAACAGTGAAATCCGTGATGAATTATTTCCTTATCAACTTGCTCTTTGGACAGTTTGCTGGCACAGCTTCCAGTACCTTAGTAACATGTCTATCAGTACCAAAGGGTATGTCCCCCACTGGGTTATATCAAATGGAAAAGAGACTCTTGGAAATTCCATTTCATTGTTATATTCCACTTCTTTAAAGATACAGCCTTTCTCGGCTTCCTATTTACAAGAAAAAGAAATACCACCATTTCCTTCCATTCGTCAAGACAGAGGCTAAGGCATTGATTAGCATGACCCAACAACACATATCCTAATATTCAATTGTAATATCAGACCATTTAAAAAAGGATGTCAACATATTAAATATTAAAATAACCCACCCATACAACCTACCCAATACCAGTGACCATATGCACCAAAGACATTCGCTGATCATCTGAGAGCATGGTATTAATTTGCCACACATTCTACAATATAATATTATTTCTTATACCTCTATCCTGGAATTGTTTGTTGAAATGAATCTTACTATGGAAAGGTCAAATAATAATAAATGAAAAAGCTAATAACTTTCCTACAATATCTTTGATGACAATCGTTTAAAAGTCCTCGTGTATCCTGAATAGGGATATATGAGAATTTCATTTTTGCTCATAAAACCTCTGAGCATACCCTGTTCTAAGTCCTGAGCATGCGAACAAGCATCTGTCTAGTGTCCACCAAAAATATTTGCAATTTGTCAAATCTGTGCTCACATTCGTTTTCTTCCTGATTTCCAGTTTGATTTGCTCAAATCTCCAAATTTACATGCAAATTTGCATGCAAAGTATGTGTGGTACCACATTGAGGTATGCCCCCCTCCTCAAAAGTTTCCCATTTATATAGGGCAGCAAACACGGATGGGAATCAGGCCCAAGATGAGTGGCAAGACAATTTCTGAAGCATCCTGGCAATCTCAGACATCGACTGAAGAGCCTTCTATGTTTCTTAGTCATGTGATTAACAGAGCAATCTCATGCATGTCTACTCAGAAGTAAGTCCAATTTAGTTCAAGAGACTTACTCCAAGGTAAGTGTGAATAGAACTGCAGTCTAGGGGCTCATCAACACCAAGCAGGATATTCCACTATGAAAGCAGTATGAAAGCGGTATATAAAAGGCAGGAGCCACACTACTGCTTTATAGCAGTATTGAAGTGTGCTGCAGGATCTACACTACTGCTTTATAGTGGTAATGAAGTGCACTGACAACTGTTGGGGACCATGACATATCTACACCAAGCAGAATGTAACACTCTGAAAGCAGTATATGGTATGTGTCAGGGTCCCAATAGTTGTCGGTGCACTTCAATACCTCTACAAAGCAGTAGTGTGGCTCCTGCTTTTTATATACTGCTTTCATACCACTTTCATAGTAGAATATCTGCTTGGTGTAGATGAGCCCTAGGTTGCTGGTAATGCAACAAGCTCTTCTTGGTAGGACTACTATTCTGACCCTTTGATAGGACAATGTAGTCCTGAATAGATTTTTGATCCAGGTGGCGTGTGAGAGAATGCATGTGTGCTGTGTGTGGCACTATAACAGCTGCTGGCTCAGCCCCTGACCTAAACACATTTATTTGAAGACCTGCAAAGACTACATCTATAGACTTGTACAGGCTTAATGAATTTTCTTTGCAATTGGGGTTCCCAAATGTACAGAAAACCCTATATACATAGGCTAGTTCTGATATTCAGATTAATGTAAGTTGCAAGTGGAGCCCACTGCATTACCACTCCACCCACCCGATATATGTCTTTCCTTGAACTTCTATAGAGGTTCAAGAAGCCTGGCTTACCATATTTCCACTACAATAACTAAATGAACATGGGCAGCATGAGAGGAACAGGGTAGTCACACTAGCGATGCTGGAGAATTTTGAAACAGACTAAAATATCCATGGATTTCTAAGAATACAGCCTGTGGAATCCACTGCAGACTGGCCTCATTGGGTTTCACAGAGTCCACGGACTTTTGGAACTTTTTAAAAAACTTTGCCAAAATGTCTGCGAATGTATTCATGGGAAACTATGCATGTTTCTTGCTGAGACTTGACAGTATATGCAGTAGGAAAATTAAATGAAAAAGGATACACTGTGCAATGTTACATTTTAACATTAATTGCATCAATGGTTATAAGTTCTCTGATGGAATTATTTGCATGTATTCCATATAACAAATTAAAGACATCGAATTTGTCTGTGAATGGACACCGGAATGAAGAACACCGCACAATCCATGAGAACCACATGGATGATTTCACATACTGACTTGCAGTGATGGGAGTTGTAGTCCAACACCTTTGGAGGGCACCAGGTTGGGGAAGGGCTGCTCTAAACAAAAAAAGAGGTTGGCCTATGTTGTTCATCATCAGTTTTCCACAACCCCACAATCACCTCTGCATATCCTATTCTCCATCCTGTCCTTATGGTTTATCTGCTTTGGGAGAATGAGAATTTCGCTTGCACTTCCTGCCTCCTTAGGGAGGATGTGGCATTAAGGCTTGTGAGCCTTAACTCCCAATTTCCCTGCTTTTTGGTGCTTGGTTGAAAACTGTAGAGCCTTAATGTTGTTTTGTATACTGTAGGTTTCTTGTTTAATGAATCATTCTATGTGTCTTTACTTCCTTATGTATGCACTTACTGTAGTGCAGATGGTTAATTTATACACAAGTACATTTAACTAAAAAAAAAAGTGCTACGGTGTGTCTTCGGAGCAGAGGTATGTCAGATAAAAGGCCCAAGTCACCAGTGGCCTTGACCATCCTGACTGTCTGCCAAAACCTGTTAAATGTAGATATTATACAGTAAATTATGCCAATAAAGCATTCTGTGTTCTGGCTGCTTTCCTTTTTTCATACTAATAACTTCAGAGCATATGCATACAACAGTTCCCTGCATCCACTGAGATCAGCTTCCCTACTATATGCTATTCAGATATCTGGGCAATGCTGGGTATATTTTGAAAACATGTTTTTAGGTCTGCATCTTTTTTAGCTGGTAGAAAGGGTGTTGTGTGGCCTGATTGTTTTTGAAGTTTCAATGGCTGCTCTGGCCAGGGCATGATGGGAGGTGTAGGCATTTAAGGTAAAGCAAAACATGTGGTTTGTCACAAAGCTCTAATTTAAAATTCAGTTCTTATTAACACAATTTCCCATTTATTCTTAGAAAACTAAATCAACCAAATAAAAAAAAACCCTAACCAACCTAAAGATGAATAAGTTGCAGAGAAATTTACTATTTATCAAATGTTATTCACAGACCTAAGCAATGCCAGGCATATATATATATATATATATATATATATATATATATATATATATATATATCATAGGGCAGAGTGCAACTAAAAGGCTAAAGGACACTAAGAAGTGGATTTTGGATACTGGATTGAGTTAGTTGAGAAGATGAGAGGGAAGAGTTATGAGAATGTTTTAAAACTCGTTAAATCAGAGTTTAAACTGAAGCAACCAGAAGGAATTTTCCATTTGGTTCTACGCCTAGTGTGACTGAATATAATTTGTTCTGCTGAACTCAACCTCTTCTCATGGTTAGTTCACATTTTCCCCTAGCTAATTGGGAAACCCAGATCAATGAGCTGGAATTAAATCAGCTGAAGAAGAATCACCAGCTGCAACTGCCTAAGCATCTGTCTCTTTTCATATTGCACGCTGTATAAAAAGATGGATGGTGCATTCACCTAAGGACCACAAAAATGAACGACACATTTCAGTCTTGCAGCCTAATCCTATCTATATTTACTTAGAAGTAAATCCCAGTCACTTACTTTCCAGTAAGAATAGTAAGCCATCAGCCAAAATCGAAAGGTATCATCCCTTAAAATTCACCATGATGTTTCATTTGCATTGCAGAAACATCTAGATGCCTACCAGCCATTTTATCCCTAGCAAGACAAAGCAGCTTTTAATATAAAAAGGAAAGACAGAAATGTTCAAAGAAGAGGAATAATGCTCATTCCACTGTGGCAAACCAGTCTAACCTGCCAAAAGGGTTCGGTCGGCCCTCAGCAGCAGGCCGGAATCTGGTAACATCCACCCTTCATCCACAGAGCTCAAATGGAACCTTGCACTTGTCAGGTAGGTTTAGGATTGATTTTTTCCCCCTTTTCCTTTGCTCTTGTGTCTTTAATAGCCAACTGACAAGCGGAAATTGTGAAGCCTTTTCCACAGAATGAAGGTGTCAAAAAGGCAAGTTAGTAGAGGATTAGAAAAAACTGACAACAGAAAAACTGCCACCGATGTTTCAAACAGTGTAATTTTAAACAGTCTGTTCAGAATTCAGCCCCATTGGGTTCAGCCCCATTGTGTGAATAGCAGGAGTAGGCAGCCTACGGAGGTCTGGGGACATTCCCTCACCCCCCTGGAACCTTCCCCTCGTGGTCAATCCTCCCCTCTCATTGCCCATGGGTGCTGGAAAATACTTTTTTTTAAAAAAAAAAAGTTTAAAAATGACAAGTTTATGAAAATAAACTTCCAAATAAGCTAATTTTTACCCTTTTGGCACTCTGTAGCCAGTACAGACATATTTTAAACTTATACTGAATTTGGTGGGCAGTGGGGACTGCAGTGAGGACTGCATGTGGCCCCCCCATGGTCTATAAGGCAGCAGCCTAAAGTTTCATATATGTTCTGGCTAATGATGTAACATGCCAGGTAAGAGTACCAATATGGATATTATGTTACTCTAGGCTCCACTTTCGTGAACTTCAAAATGGGTATGAGCTTAAACTCTGTTTGTATGTATTTATGTATGTATTCACTCGCTCATTCATTCTTTTTCTTCCAGGATTTCCAAAAGCTGCATTAGAGAAAACATTGCAATCCTTTGTTTTAATGCAGCGATGTATCCACTGAAAGAATGTGTAATCACACGGTTAATATATGACACACCCAGTCTGCCGCCCATCCAGCTTGGAGACAGACAACATTTCTCCAGCAGTGATGGAGAATAATATCCACATTATTTATGATCTCCTTCCAGGTAGCAGAGATCAATATCTGACAACCGTGAGCTCTTTTGCATGTTGTACAGTATTTTGTAATGGGATGAATGTCATTTTGAGGGAAAACCCACTAACAAAAATAAATAACAATAAGATTCTCAGTTAGGTTCTGACTCTGGAAGATACATGAATTCACGTTAAACATCTTTGAATTTCCTGAACCGGTCAGCAGTCATCTATATGTCCCAAACTGATGTCAAAAGTAACTGAAGACCTGTTCTACGTATCTATGTTTCTACCTCTCATGCATTTGCTTGCAAAAATATAACACACTGAAAATGGCACATATATTAAGGCATTACTTATACAATCCTTTGTATGTCTACTGAACAGTAAATCCCATTGAACTCAGGTAAACCACTATAGGACTGCAGCCTAAAAAAAACCAAAAAGTTATTTTTGATTTGCTCCCTTTGTGGATAGCAAAGGATCCTTTTGCTGTGCATTTATGTCCTTGTGGGACATTGGAGAGGTTGAGTCTGTTAGTATGCTGTCCATTTTTATGCAAAGAACAGATTAGAGTTATTGTTAGATTTAACAAAATCTTTAAATATGCAAGTGAATGTAATATTTCTGTAAATAATACGGATGTACTCCAATTTGACCAACGCTTAAACCAAATCAGGTCCTTTCAGAACATTTCTGGTGCTTCCCAAGGTAAGGCTAGCTTCCTTCTGAAGCAGCCACAACTGGCTCTGCATGAAGCTTCATCTGTGATCAGAGCTTTGAAAAAAAGACGGTCTCTGTAAATACAGAGTGAGCATGGAAGGGAGAAGGGATGGACTGGAGCTGACTGGCTGACAGGTCAACCTGCTAATCCTGGGGCACATTTTATTAGGGGCTTTCCAATTTCTTTCTTTTGGGGAGGATTGTAAGTAACATAAAACATTTTCTCCCAGCTTCTTTTTCTCAGTAGCTAAGTTGTTCTGTAGAAAGCAGGAAGTCTGAGATTATGCGTTCATTTGTGTGGTGGGGTGAGGTGGTTTCAAGTTATGGTAATTCATGCTGTCAAAATTCATTTCTTTCCCCTTCTCAATTAGTAAATTAATCCTTCTCTCAGAATTTTCTTGCACTGAAAAATCTTCCTTTCCAATACCAAACTGATTGCTGGACTCATAAAAATCCAGACTCATTTGGTTCCATTGCAGATTTCAGTGCTCGCCAGTATCCCAGTCAAGTCAGAAATTCTCTTTTCTTAACCTTGCAGGGTTTATCTATTCTCTCCCCACGCCTATCTCATCTTTCCTTCCTTCCATCTGCCACCTTTCCTCTGGGTTCTCTCCTTACTTTCCCTTCTTTCCATTTCTACTCTCTGCTCTCATCTTTCTCTATGCTCTTGACCCTTTCACTCCCATTTCCTAGCTCTCTCAGCTTGTGCTCTTTGGTAAAGATGGAAAAAAATAATATTCAGTGTGGAATAACTCTGGTCCTTTTCGGCTTTTTCAGACACTTCTTGGGGAAAGTTGAACCACTTTCTTAGAACTTTCTGAAAACTCTGAAAACTGGGCCCATTCTTAACCAATCTCCAGCTTTTTACTGCCCTCAGTTTTACTTTTTCCAACCTTTTCCAACTTAAGGCAAGGAGAAGGATGGGAAGCAGCTTTAGGGAAGGCTGAAGGCTCGAGGAGGCTCTGCTTTAAGTTCCACGGGGTTCTGATGAAGCTAATGGAGGATTCTGCACATACTCAAGAAGCCTTCCATCACGGCCAGTAATGCAGGGTTATGTAGTTTTACTTCCTTCTCATTGAACACATACCCAGCACTCCCATTGCGCATAATGAGACATTTGGCCCTCCACCCAGTTCCCCTTCCTGCCAGTTTTCCTTCTCCTCCCACTTGCAAGATAAATTTGGGAAATGAAAGGGAAGAGGAAAGCCTCACTGGAAAGGATGGAGGTGAGAGGTAGCTGAATTAATTATGAGCTAGGCCAAACTTCAGAAGGGAATTTGACTTGTAATTCGGTCAATTTTTCATTTAGAAATTCATTACCATCTGTACTGTCTGGGCATGGAACATTATTCTATGGGTACTTATGCTAAGGGGCATAATATTGTGTTGACGTATGGGTTGATGCATGGGAGATTCTGTTTATGGCACAGAGCTGGTCTAGATGCACTACACCAGGGTGGGCAGAAAGCACTTTTGGATATCAACTCCCAGCATTCCTGACCATTTGCCATGGTGACAGGGGCTTCAGGTTTCTACATGAAACCACTGGGAGAGATCATCCGGAGGCATGGGGCAGGGTGCTATCAGTATGCTGATGACACCCAAATATATTTTTCTATGCCTTCGACAACAGTGTCAACTAAGGATAGTGTGTCTCCTCTGAATGAATGCTTAGAGGCGGTAATGGGCTGGATGAGGAAAATCAAACTGAAGCTGAATCCGGGCAAGACAGAGGTGCTTACTGTCAAAAGCCATTACCTGGGTTTGGAGGTGTGTCAACCAGTTCTGGATGTGATTACACTCCCCCTGAAAGACTGTGGTTGTTGCTAGTCGAGGACTTAGCCCTGTGCGAGGCCCGGGCTCCCTGCTGTGCATGCAGATGACGCACAGGGGATCCCGGGGTCAGGCCGGGCTAAATACTCCCTTGACCCGGGATAACTGGATCCACTTGTGGTCTAGCTACTTCCATGGCTTTTCCTGGCTGCTTGCTTACTCACGAGTAGCCGGGAGAAGCTGTGCCCATCGGGCCAGGGGGGTAACATCACCGGGGGGGGAGAGATGGGGGCCTGGGGGGAAAGAGCAGACCCAGCAGGAGAGATGGGGGAAAGAGCAGAGCCAGGGTGGGGAGATCACAAATGGGGGGAGCAGAGGGGGCATCAGACATTTGTGGGTGTGTGATCGGGCGGGCATGGTGAGCGGGCTGGTGAGTGGGCAGGGGGGGCATCAGACATGGCGGACGGGGGGGAGAAGAACGCGGCCAGGGCAAGGAGATTGGGGACGGGCGAGTGAGCGGAGGCCAGGGCAAGGAGATCAGGGATGGGTGAGTGAGCAGGGCGCGGACATGGCGAGCGGGGGAGGATGGGCGAGTGAGCGGGCGGGGGGCATCAGACATTGTGGGGGGAAATCGGGGGCAGGGGGAGCGGGGAACCCTTTATTTTTTAAAAAAAAAAAGCCTTACCTTTCCGTTGGTGCGCTCCTGCACACATGGCCCCTTTAATTAAAAAAAAATGGCTGGCGCGATGGGGCTTTCCCTTACCCTGTCGCGTGTTACATCTAGCTAGGGGCGATGGCCCGCGCTAGCTGCAGCACGGCCTCGCCCTGACTCCCCACTGGATTATCAGGTAGGTCAAGCAAGGCCCCATGTTTGTAGCTTGGGGGTGCTCCTGGATCCATCACTCCAAATGACAGCTCAGATATGATGCGATGGCCAGGAGTGCCTACTATCAGCTTTGGCTGATACGCCAGCTGTGCCCCCTCCTAGAGTTGGAAGATGGTAGTGCACACACTGGTAACTTCAAGGCTTGACTTCTGCAATGTGTTGTACATAGGGCCACATTTGTGCCTAGTTCAGAAACTTCAACTAGTTCAAAATATGGCAGTCAGGCTGGTCACCAGTACACCAAGGAGTGACCATATTATGCCAATTTTAAAATCACTTCACTGACTGCCAATTAGTTTCTGGGCAAAAGTGTTGGTTATTACCTTTAAAACCCTACATGGTTTGGGTCCAGGTTACCTGTGGGATTGCCTTCACCCGTACAATCCTCCCCCACACACTCAGGTCCTCTAGGAAGAATTTACTTCAGTCAGCCAAAACTAGGCTGACAGCCATTACCCAGAGGACCTTTTCTTCTGCTGCTCCCAGACTGTGGAATGGCCTGCTGGGAGAGATTCGCCAACTTAACAGTCTTTCTGAATTTAAAAAAGCTGTAAAAACTGATCTCTTCTGGCAGGCCTACCCAGTCAAATTTTAAGATGTTTGGCTGTTAGTTTAATAATGTATTCATTTTTATGGTTTTAATCAGTTTTATGTATTTTTGTATTCAATGTTGTTCCACGCCTCGATCGAGAGGGAGAGGTGGGTAAGAAATAAATTTAGTAGTAGTAGTAGTAGTAGTAGTAGTAGTAGTAGTAGTAGTAGTATTTTGATGTCCAAAACGTCTTGAGATATCTTCTGCCCACCTCTTCTCTACACATTACCTCTGTCCCTTTGCTTCTATGTAGCCTAGAGTCTTTGGAATGGGGAATGGTAAAAATCTATAACAACACTTGTAAAAGTATTAGCCAAATGATGAATCTGATGAATACCCCACTGGCATTTTTTTTTTAATAAAGAGCAACGTGGCATATGAGATTAACACAGAGAGCAAAACAGTATGCATCATTTGTCAATGGAATTCTAGATCTGGTCAGATTCCAGAATGCAAATGTCAAATTATTCAACAAATACTGTTGTTCCATGCAAAAAAGGGATGCATTTGGAAAGAGAGGAATAGGTAATTTAATTCACCTATGTGCAATTTTTGAATATATTTTATCAGCGATAACAAAGCATGTTGAATAAAGCAAAGAATAATTTTTAAATAAAATATTTTGATTAAATGTCAATCTTAGTAATTTATTAAACAAAAGACAACCATCTAGTTCTGCAGCTTTGGGCTACTATTATGTCCTCTCCAACTCTGTGAGTGATATTTGAAAGTCTGATATAAATTCTGGCTCTTTTCCAAGGTATAGTTCAAGCTCCATGCCAGGGTAGATTAAACACCCCAAAGACAGTGTGAGCATATGAACAATTGCAGTGCCAGGGATAATTGTTTTCTGGAGTGTAGCTGGCTGCCATTTAGCACATGCCCTGGTAGAAAAGGTTATGCTTCCCCACCCCTAATCTCAAAATGAATGAAAGAACATTCCTAATGCCTTTCATTGAAACAAGCCACTTGGGTGGTAGTCATGCTAGACTGCCATATTTACAGCATTCAAATGGACAGCTTTTTGAAGTAGCCCACTTGTCAAAATATGCTATCAGCTCCTTAATGCCTTCAATGTCAGTAGGGAGAAACGAACCCTTACTGGAACCAGAACATTAAAAAAATCCCCCCATTTGTGGAGATCAGGATTATTCTTGCAGCAATGTGCTGGATTACAGCTGAATTTTGCACTATGGAATTAGTGTGTCCTAGCAGGAGAATGTATTTCTCTTAGAATGGGAAAGAAATTGGTTCGATTCACATCTTAATGTGAACTGTCTAATTTTGCCATTTTCAAAGCGAAATATCAACCAAAATCCACTTTCCCTTTGAAATTTGCATTTCTCCTAATTTTGCAATGGGAGTCTTCAGTCAAAACATGCACACGAACAGTAGTATATTTTTTTGGGAAGTTCTTTGGTTTAACTGGAAATCCATCCTGAATTGCATTTTACTTGCAAGGGGAGCTTGAAACATTTAAAAGCTTATTTCCTGCTTGTTTTTTCTACATATGACATAACTATAGTTTGGGAGAAATGTTGCATCTTAATATGAATTTTCCTGATTTCACAATTTCAACCACTATGCAAACCAAAACTCAGTTATCCTTTCTAATTTGCACCCTTCTCCAAATGTTGCAATTCTTTAGTTAAAAATTGTACAAAATTGTCCATATTAAGGAAATTAAACATGCATCATATTAGAAATGTTGCTTGCAAAAAACGTATTAGACAACCATGCATAAAAAAATAGTATCAGGAGAAATCTGCACAAAAATACTTACTATTTTTAAAGTGCTCTTAAAAAAAACAAAGTTATCAGGGCTCATCTACATCAAGCAGGATATTCCACTATGAAAGTGGTATGAAAGCAGTATATAAAAGACAGGAGCCACACTACTGCTTTATAGCGGTATTGAAGTGCACTGACAACTGTTGGGGCCCATGACACATCTACACCAAGCAGGATATAACATTCTGAAAGCAGTATTAAAGCAGTATATGGTATGTGTCATGGGCCCCAACAGTTGTCAGTGCACTTCAATAGTGTGCCACAATAGTAGTGTGGCTCCTGCCTTTTATATACCACTTTCATAGTGGAATATCCTGCTTGGTGTAGATGAGCCCTCAAAGTTCAGGATGAACTGAACTTTAATTATGAAGACATAACTCAAAATTTGAAATGAAAGGATCTTAAGACTCGAAAAATAAGAAACTAAGAAAAACTGAAATTGACAGGCTTTTCCTTCCAAAAGTATAACAAGGTACAAGCAGGGAGCCTAACCACTATTAGAATGCTTTGAGTAGGGTGACCATATGAAAAGGAGGACAGGGCTCCTGTATCTTTAACAGTTGCATAGAAAAGGGAATTTCAGCAGGTGTCATTGGTATATATGGGGAACCTGGTGAAATTTTCTCTTCATCACAACAGTTAAAGCTGCAGGAGCTATATTAGAGTGACCAGATTTAAAAGAGGACAGGGTACCTGCAGCTTTAACTGTTGTGATAAAGAGGAAATTTCACCAGGTTTTCCATATATACAAATGACACCTGCTGAAATACCCTTTTCAATACAACTGTTAAAGATACAGGAGCCCTGTTCTCCTTTTCATATGGTCACCCTAGCTTTGAGCACTCTAATAGAAATCTCAAAGCTCTGCCAACACCTGCTCAATTCAAGCGTATTAGGCTAGGAAGTAGACTAGGGTAAGGGTGGTGCATTGTTATGCTGCTCCTGACAAGCCTCCCCACAGCATGATGCTCAGCACTACTAGGCTCCCTGCTGCCTTTCCAAAACCAGCATGGATGGGGAGCAATTGCATTCAACAAACTCAAGTACAAGTACTAGAAGTCCAGTTGCAAATGCAAATGCTAGCTGCCATGTAGAGCTCCATGAACTATTCTGCCTCTTGCCCCAAGAGACTGACCTGATGCATAGATGCTTTCTAGGTCATCCCAACTACATCTTTTCTTTCACTGAAGTAGAAACTGGCCATATCTGAAATGTGGAGCCTAAAGCTAATATGCATAACACTCCTTATATAACTGATTTATAACATGTAGTAAAGCTCTTGTCTTTTTTGATTTAAAGAAAGACAAGTATCTTTTGAAGCATTTACTACTTGAGTGAGCATCATAACAACACCCTTGGTTTCCCAGTGATCAACGGTTCTGCAGAAACAACCTCTGTGTATGTAGTCATGAAACACTTTTGACAAAGCCCAATTTATTATGGCACCACAGTTCCACCAGTGTGCTATCCGTGCTCTCTTTCATTGTTATATTTAAAGTTGAACACAAAGCCTTTGAGCCTGTAGTTGTTCTATATATTCACCATACTTTTCTGTACATGCAAGCATATTAAAAATGTATAGCTTTAAGCTTTCGCCAGTCGCTCTTCTATATTTTTGTTCCACTCTGCTTGCTTTGACCTTTTCTCAAAGTCTTCAAAAATCCATTCCCACACCATGCTTTTGACACTAGGTGATGTTCCGTCATTTCTTAAAACCAAGCAGTGATGAGAAGAAAACCATGCTCAGTCTTCAGGAGAAATTTGTAATGATGTGATCACGTCAATTTCAACCCTATGAATTTTGATCAGCGTTCTGAGTAGCTAGTCCAATTTTTTTACAGCAACACAGAAATATTTAAAGGGACCATAATTGCGGAGAGAGGGAGAAGGAAGGAAATAACAACTCGGACACCAGAGCTGGGGTTTAACTAGGGCCTTTTTATTAATAGATGGAGAACTCACCCCTCCCTGGATCTGCATGTGAGAGTGCAGGAATCCAAACAACTTGTCTCCAGGTTACTAGTCTGCATCAGGGTGAACCACTCGGCCAAGCCAGGATTCAGATGTAAACCCGGCTCCTTTCTTAAGTGCACATTTGTGCTTGGGGGGAAACCCACCATGTCACTCCCACATTGAAGCCCCATAGCCCCAAGTAAGTGAGATAGTGAGGTACCCAAAGGCAGGCCGTATCCTGGGTCGAGAGCCCTGTAGCCCTTGAGTATTTATTTTATTTATTTTATTTAAAACATTTATATCCCGCCCTATATCATTATGATCTCAAAGCGGCGTACAGATAAAAACATACAGAATAAAACAATAAATATGCACAGTTAAAGGCCTCAGACCTGCCAATCACCATAATGGTGCCCAATGAGTGCTCACCAACCTCAACTGATATCCGCAGATTCCCACACAAACCCCGCTAGCAAATCAACCTATTTACCCACCCTCGACTAAACTTAAAGTCCAGTATGGAGTAGGCGAAAAAACCTGTGCACCACACCCAATATGTGGCAGGTAAAAAATCCTACTCAGCCCCCCCCCCTACAAAGGGGGTGGCTAGCTAATCCCACCTTACATGAGTTTGCGTAGGCAGCGTGACTTCACCTTTCCTCCTCTCCCCTGCCCTCAACAACCTTCTCCAGCCCCAACCGTTGGCGGGGCGGGAAAAGGACAACTATTGCTAATTCTAATTTCTAACCCCATTCCTTTACTGAATAGATAATCATATATCTATTTTTCATAATGGAAAGGCCAAGCAAATTTTGCTAATCACGTTTTATTGAAGTAGGGTTGCATCCAGTGGGAAAATCCAGGAGCATTCGGATCACTAAACGGCCAAGCATTGCAAAACGTTCTGGTGGCCATAATACGCACATTTTTGTTAGAAATCCTACAATGACTACCAAGTTTCAGACAGTTTTTTTAATCATCTGGTTCCAGCCATGTTTTGTTGCTTTTAAGATCCATCCAGCCATGCAGCCATTTATAATATTTATCAGGCACCTGTCTGCACAAGAGCAGCTGATAGTTTTATGGAGGAATTTGCTGTCCTTCCCCCACATTTCTTTTTGAACTGCTTAAGTCTGTGCCTTGAAATGAAGTTGATTTACAGTTAGCTATCTGTTCAGCTTTGAGTCCAGGTAGTTTATGAATCTGTTAAACTGCACTGGTCCCAATAAAGAACTTCGGGAGATTCCACTATTTACTTCCTTTCATTGTGACAAGGTGTATTTGTATGCTTCCAGTAATTTATTATTAGTAGGAGTAGAAGTGATAGTAGTAGTAGTAGTAGTAGTATTGGTTTATTTTTTAAAAAATAGGCCACCTTTAGGTATAGAACATTTTCAAGGAATGCAGTTAGCTACAGGAACTGTTCCCTTTTCCCATGAGTCCAGAATCTCCAACCTGGGAGATTCCTTCATCACCTATTGTGATGAAGGAATTTCACTAGGAGCTGCACACATAGAAATGACACCTGCTGAAATTCCCTTTTTTATACAACTGTTAAAGATACAGGAGCCCTGTCCTGCTTTGCATATGTTCACCCTATGCATGATAGAATATTCTGGGCTGACCTAGCTGTCCATGAGGTGTGGGGATGGGATTTTCTCACTTAGCCAACCCTTATGTTAACTCCCTCCCTCTCCCCTCACCCCTCCAAATGTCTTGAAAGATTTGTGTCACTCATGCCATGTTAGGGGATACTATTCTGCTTGAAATGACTATGGCAAATTCATTTTGCATATGTACTCAAGTGTGTGGCTGTGTGACAGAAAACGCTGATGAAAGACTGTCCATGAAATAGATGGCAAAAGGTCCAAAAGGCCCCAGGAATTGTATTTGGTGTGATATTCTCTCTTTATCAGCTTATATTTTCTTTGCTATTGTTTGTGTTTTCTTTACATCATTCTATTCTCTTATCCATCTCATGGTTGGATAGAATCATCAAAGAAAATTTATTTTTACCTGGTCAGAGGCTGACTTTTTTTTTTACCATGAAACAAACCATTTCACCAAATTTCTCCAGGAGGAGGAGAAATACTTCTCAAGGTGCTTTGTTGCCTTAAGCTTCTCATAAACCAAGCAGAACATGTTCTGCTACCAACTGAAGTGATCATGTCACTCTTGGAGAATATCTCCCACTCCCCTAGAACAATTTGATGCTTACTACTAGGGGTGTGCACGGACCCCCCCGCTCCGCTTCACTTCCAGATCTGCAGTTCGGATCGGAGCTCCGTTTCTCCCCCCCCCCATAGGCTTGCATTAAGCTTAAAAAGCTTAAAAAGTATACAACTTTTTTTCTGTGAAAGTTAGAAACCTCACGTTTGGCACCATGACACCTCATGGAGGTATACACATGCACGCCAAGACTCAAGGCAATCCCATCATCCCCTGATTTTGGGGGAATTTTTGAAAATCGGGCACCCCATTCACACCCCTTTCGATAGCTCCGTCAATTTGCACGTTAAAAACCTCAAACTCGCCACCATGATAGCTTATCCAGGGACACACACGCACGCCCAGACTCAAGGCAGTCCCACCATCCCCTGTTTTTTGGCGGGGCTTAAACCTGCAGACCTCTCAATGGGGCCATTTCAAAGGAAATCCCAACATGCCATGAATTGGGGAGTAGAGATAAACCTATATGAATCTTCTTCCACACTTGAAAAATGGATTTGGAACTTCCAAAACTCCAAGTGAGCACAGGAAGGACTTCTCCCCTGAGTCAAAGCCAGACACACACAACATCCCTGTGAGGCGGGCAGGGGAGGAGCGAGGGAAGGCAGGCAGGCAGCAGACATTTCTGGGGGCATAAGGAAGTGAGCCAAGGATAAGCCAGTAATGCATATAAAATGGAATAAATAAATAAACGAAGGAGGGGTGGAGTTAAAAGCAGCAGTGTTGCTGAATAAACAGCAAGAAGAACTTTTTTAAAAAGGCTATATCTGTCTTTTACCAGCAATAGGGGGATGTGCCCAGGGGAGGGGGAAGCAGCAGCTGCCAATTTGACTGGTGGTCAACCAGTCTTTTAAGAAGCAAGGCTGTCAGTTCAACTCATGAAAGCCATTGCTCCACCGCTAAGAAGTAGAACTGTAACTTCAACTCATGATAGGCATCGCTCCACCACTAAGAGAATAAACGAAGGAGGGGTGGAATTAAAAGCAGCAGTGTTGCTGAATAAACAACAAGAAGAACTTTTTTAAAAAGGCTATATCTGTCTTTTACCAGCAATAGGGGGACGTGCCCAGGGGAGGGGGAAGCAGCTGCCAGTTCAACTCATGAAAGCCATTGCTTCACCACGAGAGCTGAGGAGTAGAACTCTCACTTCAACTCATGATAGGCATTGCTCCACCGGGTTACTCTCTTTGGAGGGCTCTGATTGCCCTCCAAGTACAGGAGAGAGTGGGGGCACGTCCACATGGGATGCCCTAGGGGAGCTCATCCCCTTGCACCACATCTTTTCAGTTGTTCCCCAAAGTTAGGGTGGGTAGCAGTGCTGTGTTTCTATCTCTTATTATTGGCTTAGTATATGATTTCAGGTTGTGTTTGTGCATTTGGTGGGGCTACTGTTTTAAAAAACACTGGGAAAAGTCCGTTCAGACTAAGAAAGAGAAGTTCCCAGAATCCCAAGTTACCCGTTTTGCCTATCCCCTCCTCCAACTTTGGGATCATGTGATCATGACCGGGAGTTGACTCTGCCCCTCAGCCCTTCGGAAAAGGTATTTTCCCACCGTTTTTTTAAAAACTTATAGCACACGAACCGCAGCACGCAGAGAGCTGAGAGTAGTTTCAAAATGACCCCCATCCACGACTCTCCAAGCACAAGAATTTTCAGAAAGATTGCTTCAAAAACAACACAGTTATCCCCCTTTCTTTTCTGCAATGCAATCCTATGGGCAAAATGTTTCAAGATGGCGATCGGATCGGACCGCGGAAACCGGAGCGCTCCGAAAATGGGCGCTTCTCTTAGCCTTGCTTCTAGGGGTCTGCGGTCCGCTTCTACTCCACCTCTGGGCAAGGCGGAGCAGGCCAATTCGCTCCTGCTTCTGCGCTTCTAATCGGAGCGGAGCACATGCCTACATACTACCCCCTCCCCCAATTTCTCTGCCCGCAAATAGGGTGGAGAATTTTAAGAGGCCATCTGGACACATCAATATTTCACATAGAAAAGGGGGAAAGGTATATAAGACAACTATGAAAGTGGTATGAACGCAGTATATAAAAGGCAGGAGCCACACTACTGCTTTATAGTGGTATTGAAGTGCACTGCAGGATTTACACTACTGCTTTACAGTGGTACTGAAGTGCACTGACAACTGTTGGGGCACATGACACCTCCACACCAAGCAGGAACTAACACTATGAAAGTGGTATGAAAGCAGTATATGGTATGTATCAATGGGCTGCAACAGTTGTCAGTGCACTTCAATACTCCTGCCTTTTATATACTGCTTTCATAGTGGAATATCTTGCTTGGTTTAGATGAGCCCTTAGTTAAAGAAAATCAAGAATCATATTGGCTCACTTGCATACTCGAAATCTAGGTGGCTTGTGACTTACAGAGGCACATGCAGGTAGCAATTTTGCAATAACAGCATTTTCTAAGGACTGTGGGGATACTTATCTGATAAGCTCAGGGGAAGAAGAATATTGGGGAAATAATTTGTCCAATCAGCTCTTGCCTATGGTTGGAAGGTTCCAATAAATTTTCCCATGAAAATCAAGTGGTACAATCAGGAATAGCCTCTTAGGGTGGTCTCTACAAAAGCTAAGAGGAGCTGCTGTGATGTGTGAATCATGTAAAACAGCCTTCCCCAATCTGGTGCCCTCCAGATGTTTTGGACTGCACCCCTCATAATCCCAGACTATTGGCCATGCTGAGTGTGACTGATGGGAGTTGAAGTCCAACACATTTGGAGGTCACCAGCTAGAGCAAGGCTGATGTAGGCTTTCAGACTGACACCTGGTTGTTGCCAGACCAAGAGCTATTGACAGATCTAAAGGGTAAAAAAATGTCTGTTGCTCCTATTGCTCTGGAGGTCATTCCACTCTCCATACCAAGCAGGACATTTCCTATCACTGGGGGTTCCTGACAGCCAGGCAATTAGTGTGCACATGGTCTATATGACAGACAAAAGGTTCCCAATGGAGCCAGTCACTATAACCTTTAACTTGCCAGTGAATATGTGTCTGGCTCTTAACAGATTTTTTTATATATCTAAGACACAACTGTTCTACCACAAGAAACAGAGGAGATTAACTGAATGAGATAACTAGAGATAAAAGCCTGCCAGTGTGACTTCAAGGTAAGTTCCTCCAGCTTTCATCTGCACAGGGAGCCTTTGGATTTCTCAACTGTCAGAGGTTTTCTTCCACTGAGTATAAAGTGCATCCAGGAGGGTGAAGCATATTTGACCCTTAATACTACTAGTAAATGTGATATTGGGTTGGATCCAAAGGTGCCCTTGTATATACTGAAGATGTGTTATGCTCAAAGAAAGGCTGTTTTACCTCCTGCTCCAGATCGCTGCATGAGAAAAAGAGATTATATATTTTTAAAAAAATCTGTTTATGCAGCCTCTTGCACATGGGAGCTGAAATAGAACCTGCATGCTATAGCATTGCACGAGCTCTTGTGGTACTGTTTGTGGAATGTGGAGTGTGGAGTGTGGGAAATAATGAGTCGGACACAAGAGTTGGGTTATAAAACAGGGCCACATTTATTGATAGATCTGCAGAAGGGAAACCTAAGCAGGCATCTCCTTCTAAAACGGCATACATCCATTATTTGAAAGGGCAAGACATTCACAGCCAAGGGGTGATGCGTTGAAGTTCGCCACCCTCTAGCTTCCCCTTCCGGGTTAGGGAGACCTTCCATGTCACACACCCCTTGCAGTATGGGACCACGAGTGAGTGAGAAAGGTTGGCCTCAGAGGTAATCCTTATTTCCCCAGCTGGGTCACGGGACTCTCAGCTGTTGGAACTCAGGTATTTATCAATCACCGCCAGGTGCCTGAGAATGCTCACCATCCCTTGCCAGGTGAAGATGCCTGCGCATTCCTGCCATTAATGTGACCGAATTAACTGCCAATCAACCTATTAATACTTCCTATCTGTCTTGCAGTATGAGGTAGGCGAAAAAACTCACAACCAATCAAAGATTGTGAGCAAAGGATTCCTACTTGGCTTCCATTAAAGGACAACCAGCAAGCCCATACTGCCTACAGGGAAGGAAGGAGGGAGCCGTGCTGCAAAGACAAAACAGGGAGGGACATGATTTGTTTAAATAGGCTCTGTTTCCCCTCCCTGTGTCACGTGGGCCACAGGAGAGGCCACCAATCATCGGCCTCCACGCCTCGCTTCCCCCACCCCTCACAACAGTCCCACCCAGCCCAGGATACACCGGGCGGGGGTTTAGGGCATTTGTAGAACAATATTAGGATCAATCTTCCTTCCACTCACTGTTCTTTGCATCCATTCCATAGTCATTCAGAAGTAAAGCTGCAATAGAAGTGTAAAGCTAGAATAAATTAGTGGAAAGTTAGATAAATGAATCAGTCATTAAATGGTACAACAGTATCTCACTGTTTTGGTATTTGCCTTCATTATTTATTTATTTATTTATTAAATTTATATACTGCCCCATAGCTGAAGCTCTCTGGGCAGTTTACAAAAGTTAAAAACAGTGAACGTTAAAAAGTATACAAAATTTAAAACCATCAAAAATATAAAAACAACAGTATAAAACAACAGTATCCATTTAAACAACAACAGTTCTGGGGTCCATTAAAAAAAACTTAGCATATGTTGTTAAATGCTGTTAAATGCCTGGGAGAAGAGAAAGGTCTTGACCTGGTGCTGAAAAGATAACAATGTTGGCGCCAGGTGAGCCTCATCGGGGAGATCATTCCACAGTCGGGGGACCACCACAGAGAAGGCCCTCTCCCTTGTTGCCATCCTCCGAGCTTCCCTCAGAGTAGGCACTTGGAGGAGGTCCTTAGATGTTGAGCACAGTGTATGGGTAGGTTCATTAGTGATGCAACTAGGGCTGGATCTCGGGGACAAAGTCCAAAGCCCCACAACCTGTGGTGTGTGTGTGTAGATCAAGTGACCACACAGAGAGCAGTAGGTGCAGAAGTAAAGACTATTTTTCCTATAGTCACTATGGTGCTATTATTTGAGTTTAAAATGCAAAACTGCACATGTTTTTTTTAATTAAAAAATCAGGGTTGGCAATAATTTTTGTTGTTCTTTTAATATATCAGGAATGAAGAAGTAGTTTTCAAGCATGGAATGGCATTAAGAGGGTAGAGATAAACGGTAGTTATGTGAAATAATATACATAGCCATTAAAAGGAAGGGGGTAAAACCATTAGATGCAGGGTCTAAACTTACTTAGCTCCACCATTGGCCTTAATAGTGAAAGAGCCAGTTTTCCTTACTATGTTTAGGATTCATCTAGTAATCAGATGTAAAATAAAGGAAGGGGGGAAAGAAATATAGTACATGCCATATCACAATGCTAATATGATATATAGAAATAAATTGAAGGGGGATTAAAAATGCTGAAACGAAGAGTGACTTCAATTACCCACCATCTGACGTGTAAAGGCAAATTTTCTTTGAGGATGGTATCAACTAGTTAATCATCAGAGTGACAACAGAACAGAATGATGTAAATAAAGCACAAATGCTGGGGGAGGGAAATATAAATCAATAATCTGGCATCCAAAGAAGGATACTCACCCCAAAAAATAAAATGAAAAATGTTTGTGCCCTTTTGGACTTTCCCCCATCTGTTTCATGGACAGTTTTTCATCATTGCTTTCTATCACACAGCCACACACTTGAGTACAGTTGCAAAATGAATTAGCCATAGTCATTTCAAACAGAATAGTATCCCCTAACATGGTATGAGTGACACAAATCTTTCAAGACATTTGGAGGGGAGGGGAGAGGGAAGGAAAAAGTTAACCTAAGAGTTGATCAAAAGAGCAAATCCCGTTCCCATACCTCAAGGGACAGCTAGGTCAGCCCAGAATATTCTATCATGCAAAAAACATGATTTTTTAAACAAGCCTAGCACATGGAGGAGTTTCAAAAAAGATATAACCAATTAATCTATCAATTAAATAAAACTGTAGGAAATGGATTGGATGGATAGCCATGGTTCATGTGTGGTTGAAGAAAAGGGTTAGGGTTGATTTTCCTGTGTTGGTTCTCTCTCTTTGCATAGGAACATAGGAAGCTGCCTTATACTGAGTCAGACCATTGGTCCAACTAGCCCAGTATTGTCGACACTGAGTGGCAGCAGCTCCCCAGGGTTCCAGGCAGGTGTCTTTCCTGCCCTACCTGGAGATGCTGGGGATTGAACCTGGGACCTTCTGCATGTAAAGCAGATGCTTTGCCACTGAGCTACACTCCCTCCCTCTAAATGTGGTAAAGGAGGCTGCAATGTATATGGCTGTGTTGCTATGGGTGGATAGGGGGGCTGCCTTTCCTACTGATCTCCTTTCAATGCAGCCCCAACAGCATGAGGCATGGAATGGGATCACAACACAGAAAGAGAGGTAGAACAATAGCCCCATCAAGTTCCCCACCCAGGTTCTCCTGTCCAGAAAGACCCACCTGGCCATCACTGTTACCTGTGTCTGAGCATCCCTAGTGTTATCTAAGTGCAGATCAATGGAAGTACCATGTTAAGGAAGTCATAATGTTCCTGGATAAGGACCCAATCTTCTACTCCTTCCAGTGAGGAAGAGGAACCACAGCAAGTACAGGCAGGCAACATTTGATGAATTGTTGGTAAAAGAAGTGACCCTGATTCTGGAAATACCTGCTGATGGACCATTCATTATGGAACACCAGATACACCAATGCATCTGTTATTGAATTAAAGTCATGAGCATGTAGCATGTTATCATGTATTTGAGACTTTATTAGCATTTGCTTAATTGGGGGGGGGGGTAGCACTTTCTACACATTAAAAACTGTGCTTGCCCACAGAAGTAAAATGAACTCTTACAGTTGTATAAACTCTAAATACCGTTTGTCATTTATGGATAAAATGTCGCTATACACACTGCCCTACCATTTACGCAGCTGCACAGGAGTGTATTTTCCTTCTTCTGGAAAACCAAACAGTTTTAAGAGTAGAGGATACTTGGAGGGTCCTTGAAAGCAAACTGTCTTTCAACACCTTGAACCTGAAATGGTGTTGATCCAGTGATGTATTCCTCAAAATATGTTGCTTGCTGAGGGAATCAGCAGGGAACCTGTAGTTTTTAAATTAGTTTTTAAAGCTTATATAGCTTGACAGTGGCAAAGTTCTTTGGCCTTATCACTGGTGGCAGGCTCAGTGTTCTCAGTTAGCAAACTGTTATTTTCAGAGCAGACGGTGCTGTGGCAGACGCAGCCTGAGGCATCCAGTCACCTTCGCCTTTGTCCTATACTCCATCCCTCAAATGCTTCATGGCTTGCAATGGCATACAGGTTTACACATTTCATATATCTTGTATAAGTTTGTTTTATTCAAATGAATAGCTCTGCTGTTTGCAGCCCCAGTCAGCTACTGCGTCAGCAGTATTTTTATTTGTTTGTCTTGACATGGACATCTTCTTCCTAACATTATAAACAACCATCGTGATATGAGATTATCAATGCCTAATCAGAAAAGACAGGACATACTCTGAATTAATGTGAGTTTTCCCTCAGTGACGTCATCCCATAGCTAATCTGATTGGTTATATGATGGCATCACAGTAACTAGGAAAAAATAAAAATTCTTTAAAAACAAACCAACCAAAAATGTGCTTAAGCTCTACCTGATCAGGGCTGCCTGCAAAGAAGCTCAAAATGGCCTGAATGTCAGAGGTGGGGGATCTTCTGACAGTGGTTGGTTGGGCAAGTGCTCCCTCTTTACCAAAAATACTTCCATCCCATATAAAACACAGAAAAGTTTAATATGTTTTTCAGGGGACATCGCACTAGATCTGTAGGTCTAGCCATGACCTATGACTGTGTTACTGTTTCTGACTGCTAAAAAATAACAAAATAAAAATCCCCCCCCCACAAAGACATCAGAAGTTCTCCACTTAACTTTTTTTACCCCTCCCTTTTTGCTTCCTTCCCCCACACCCATAAAGATGCTGAAGAGTTTCTTCTGAGAATGTTTGGCATAGCCTTTTAACTCTTCTAACGAAAACGAGTCCATTTTTAAAAAGCATCTTAAATCATGGTCTTAATACTTTGAAACAATGCCTCCCTTCCAATTTACTTGAAATCAATGGAATACACTTCCAAGTAATTATGCTTAGGATTGGTGGTGTTTGAGGATGTCTTCAAGATAATTTAGTACAAGGTGAGTTACTAGCATAGTCACAGTCATAATGGTAAGGGGGAGAATTTTTCCAATCCTTTCAAAACTAGAGATGTACAAGAATTTCATTTCAGTTAGTAAAGCATCTGAACTTGTCCCACACACAACCTGAAATGTGAACAGGATTGCATTTGGTTTATTTGAAAAAATGTTTTCAAATTCCGAAACTTGTAAGTGTATTTGAAAAATGCATATTCCTTTGAAAAAAAATGCACTTTTCCCATTCAAAATGCACACTTTTCCTTTTCAAATAAACTAAAAAAAGGGGGGTCAAAAATGAGAATGGGAGCTGAACTAAGCTTCAAACTGAAGTTCGGAGAATTTCCGCAAGCCTGAACATCCCTGGTTCTAGCATTTCTATATATGTTTATGGTGCCAAATGAAGTGGTAGAGTGCAGAGATGACGGGAATAGATTTTACCATTTCAAGTAGAGAAAAACTCATTTTATAATATCCTTGAAAGTAGAGAAGTGGAATGGCAAGGAATGGTCTGTGTTAGAACCTTTTCCACCTGACATGCCAAGTTCATTTTTTTTTTCAGGGACTTTTTTTAACATGCAAATGTGGGATTCCTCACCTGCAGCTTGAAATGTTACAGGCCACTCTACTAGTTCAGTACTCCACCCATTTTATTCTGCTGCATGTGTGCATTGACCCTGAATGAAGTGGCTGTTCTAATCTGCATGTGAAAGAGGCAAAGGAACCAGGGGGTGTCTTCATGGCACTGAGTTGGTGTCGCATTCTCCCCGCCCCCAAAGCCCCATGCTTTTGCTCCTGCAGGGTTGCAGCTGACAATCCCCATGCCATGGAGCAAGCATAGGTTTTATGGCTGTCATCCACCTCCTCCCTCCTTGAGACAGGGCAAGGAGGAGGAGGCAGCAGCAGCTCAAGGGAGGGGAAAATATTGTAGGAGGCAGCTAGCAGGGGGATAAAATGTGTTATAAAAGGCAGCGGTGGCAGGTCTGGGGAACAAAATAAACTCTTCACTCCATGAGGGATTCCGGCATCCATTCTGTTTGCTGGCCAACCCCCCTCACCCTGTCCAGGTGGATGGTGACCAATTTGGGGTCTCCCGATACCAGGAACACCCCCTGAGCGACTCTGGAGCAGCTTCTGAATGAGAACAGACCATAAGAAGAGATGGGCTGCCTCGCTCTGGCTGGAAAAGTCAGGCTAAGTCCCCAACTTTTCAGCTGTGCATTTTGGCTCTTTACACCGGGGCAGCTTCGAATCTGCTGCTGTGTCCTTTAACTGATGCCAAGCAGACCCCGGGGCAAAGAAGATGTCAAGACAGCCCCCAGGAAAAAGTAGATCTTCTGGACCAATGAAAAGCTAGTTGTGTGCTATATGGCATTTGTTCTGGCCCAAATGTGGACTTTTTGACGAGTTTCTCATTTTTCAAGCAACCACCAAGAACTTCTGCCATAGCTATGGGCAGCCATCGAGAACATGGCTATACCCCCTTGCTATTTGAACAAAGGGAACAGATGGTATTGTTAATAAAGTATTCTTGGTTGAGTTTAGAGATAATGATGGGTCAGGGAGGGTGCAGGCAATCTTTTAGGTCTGTGGAGTATAGCCCTCTGGGGCTTCATAAATCAAACCAAGCATCTTGAAAATGGTTTGGTGCACTGAAGTGAACGATCTTAATCCATCCCTACCACCTGCAATAAAATGACAGGACAGAAAGAAAGAACACCGGGCTATGAACCTCTCTAAAACAAGCTCATCTCAGAACAGATTATCTTTTCTGCCCCTGTAGCTCCATAGTGAAGCAAAAGAGCTTTGATCCTGAAGAAGCCCTGCATGCAATAGTGGGAATGAAGCTCTAAGAGTTTCAAGGTGTATAAAACATCAATCTTGGGAATCTTGACTATATGGTAGTGGTAGCTTTATTAGGGTCAAGATATTTGGCCACCCCATAGCAGGCCATTATTCTCATACACAGAACAGTTCATTAATCACTCTCAGCTACATGTTGGCACCTGAAATCTTCAAGGACTCTATACAAATGACAGGTGTCTAGTACAACATCCCAGACTCCTTGATATGACACACATGGGAAATAAAGTATAAGTCAGGGCTTTTCTTGCAGAAAATGTTAGCTTTAATATTGTGTTCAAGTCAGCAGAGTAATTGTGGCCAAGTTATCTGATTTATTCTGGCTCTCATAATGATAAAATTTGCATCAAGTATGTACTATATTGCACCGATCAATATAGTTCATACTTGTTTCTGAGTGTTTATAGTACTAATTTATATATAACCGTTGGGAAATTAAAAATGGAAATGATTAAGCTATACAACAGGATAATGGTTTATTGAGCTAGTGTTTGCAATGTTTCATAGTATGCATTGTATACCTATAGTACTATATGCAGGTCATTTGATCACTGAATATGTATCAATGCATGGTGAAGCTGCATTTCTGTACCACAGGCAGTTAAATTGCATGTGTTGTCAATGTGTTGGCATTTGTTGATTTAAAGAAGTTCACCAACTCTCCTTTCGATTCTGACAATATAAAAAGCCACAATGAATGTGAGAGGTCTATCTCCTCTCTCTTTTGGCTGTAGATCCACGATAGACACTTTGCCCCAACAAGGCAAAGGTTAAATAAGGCCACAAACCAAGTCACCATTTGCCTAAGAAATCTTCTTCTACCCATCCCCCCACATAAAGCCCCCAATATTCTAAATATTAAAATATAAATAGATGAACAAGATATGTATTAATTAGCCCTGTGCAAGGCACACTGCTGTTCCATAGTAAGTACATTGGTGAAATTGCACAAGTAAGAAAATGAGGGACATAGTGGTGGTATCACAATGCTATTGGTTGTATTAAAAAAAAAATTCATAAACCTCACCACTAACACCCTGTTCAGGGATAACCCTTGCAAGGATGCTTATAATAAATGGGAAAAGTTATAGTCAACCCAGTCTTTCTTGCCTGAAATTGAAAGAATAAAACATTTTCCCACCATCTTGAGACTAGTTCTCTCTTTTTGGATCCAGTATGTGTCCAGTTAGCCACAATTTCGCAGTATATCCTCACAAAATAAAAAACAGAGTTTCTTGGAAAATCAGTAAATATTAATTTAGAAAAGAAATGTGCTGTTTACGCATGTCTCCCAAAATGTCACTCTCACTTATTGTAAACAGCAATATGTGAGATACTTGAAAAACAGATAATTTCCCATGCTGTCAAACTATGCAAGGAAAGGTTTCAGGCAAGAAAGACTGAGTTGTCTTTTGCATTGCCTGAACAAATCCGATGTCATTACAGCTACCTTAATGTATGCAACCAAATCTCATTTTAATTACTCTGTATCAGTCAGCAGTAATATGCCTTTGCTCATTTTTCTCCTCCCTTATATACCCTCACTCATTTTATAGAGCCTTCCAGCTGAGTTTCCCAATGCTATCTGACATGTTATATCTTTTTACTGGCTTAGCTACTGGAGGCATATAATGTGCAATTTACATGAAAACAGAACAAAATGCAGGGCATAATTCATCATATGGTAGCATCACACAGTAATTGCACAGCTGTCAAAGAAATTATCATGTTGCTCTCACCAAATTTTTTTCATTTGGCTGCAAGATGGGTTGTTGTTTTGACTGGATTGAGAAATATACACTCGAAGTAAGGGCAACATCACACATGACTATGGGTCTACCTCGAGATATATGCAGGAGATTCCCCAAAGAAGCATCCATTGCAAAAGACATACTTATGCAGACTTCATACATGATCATTGTTTTCCTACATGGAAAGTATCTCTGTATAGAGAAAATGTTGTGTGTGAATTAATCATTAGGGATGTGCTCCGCTCCGATTAGGAGCGTAGAAGCAGTAGCGGATTGGCCTGCTCCGCCTTACCCAGAGGCGGAGTAGGAGCGGACCGCGGACCCCCTAGAAGCAAGGCGAAGAGAAGCGCCCATTTTTCGGAGCTCCGAGTTCAGGCGGAGCGCTCCGGTCGCCATCTTGAAAACATTTCGCCATAGGATTGCATTGCGGCAAATAATCGCGCATAACTACGTTGTTTTTGAAGCTATCATTCTGAAAATTCTTGTGCACAGAGAGTCGTGGATGGGGGTCATTTTGAGACCACTCTCACCTCTCTGCGTTGTCTGGGTCACGTGCTATATTTTTGTGAAAATCGGGTCAACCGCGCGGCTCAAACGGCGTTTTCGGCTTTTCGCCCATAGGATTGCATTGAGGGAAAGAATCGGGGATAACTGGGGGGGGGTTTAAGCTATCATTCTGAAAATTCTTGTGCACAGAGAGTTGTGGATGGGGGTCATTTTGAGACCACTCTCAACTTTCTGCATCGTACGGGTCGCGGGCTATATTTTTGTGAAAATCGGGTCAACCGCGCGGCACAAACGGCGTTTTCGGCTTTTCGCCCATAGGATTGCATTGAGGGAAAGAATCGGGGATAACTGGGGGGGGTTTAAGCTATCATTCTGAAAATTCTTGTGCACAGAGAGTCGTGGATGGGGGTCATTTTGAGACCACTCTCAACTTTCTGCATCGTACGGGTCGCGGGCTAGAAGTTTTTTAAAAATCGGCGGGAAAAATACCTTTTTCAAAGGGCTGAGGGGCAGAGTCAGCTCCCGGTCATGATGATCCCAAAGTTGGAGGAGGGCATAGGCAAAACAGGTAACTTGGGATTCTGGGAAACTTCTCTTTCTTCATCTGAACGGGCTTTTCCCCGTGTTTTTTAACACAGTAGCCCCACCAAATGCACAAACACAACCTGAAATCATATACTAAGCCAAGAATAAGAGATAGAAACACAGCACTGCTCCCCACCCTAACCTTGGTGAACAACTGAATAGATGTGGTGCAAGGGGATGAGCTCCCCTAGGGCATCTCATCGTGGACGTGCTCCCACTCTCTCCTGCACTGGAAGGCCATAGAGCCTTCCAAAGAGAGTAAAACGGTGGAGCAATGCCTATCATGAGTTGAAGTGAATGGTCACTTTTCAGTGGTGGAGCAATGCCTGTTATGAGTCGAAGTGAGCGTCTTCTTGTTGTTTATTCAGCAACACTGCTGCTTTTAATTCCACCCCTCCTTCGTTTATTCTCTTAGTGGTGGAGCGATGCCTATCATGAGTTGAAGTGACAGTTCTACTTCTTAGCGGTGGAGCAATGGCTTTCATGAGTTGAACTGACAGCCTTGCTTCTTAAAAGACTGGTTGACCACCAGTCAAATTGGCAGCTGCTGCTTCCCCCTCCCTGGGCACGTCCCCCTATTGCTGGTAAAAGACAGATATAGCCTTTTTAAAAAAATTCTTCTTGCTGTTTATTGAGCAACACTGCTGCTTTTAATTCCACCCCTCCTTTGTTTATTGATTGATTTATTCCATTTTATATGCATTACTGGCTTATCCTTGGCTCACTTCCTTATGCCCCCAGAAATGCCAGCTGCATGCCTGCCTGCCTTCCCTCCCTCCTCCCCTGCCCACCTCGCAGGGATGTTGTGTGTGGGGTGCCCGATTTTCAAAAATTCGCCAAAAATCAGGGGATGATGGGATTGCTTTGAAACTTGGCGTGCGTGTGTATATCCCCATGAGGTGTCATGGTGCCAAACATGAGGTTTCTAACTTGAACAGAAAAAAAGTTGTATAATTTTTTAGCTTTCAATGCAAGCCTATGGGGGGGGGGAAACGGAGCTCCAGATCCGGATCCGGAGCTCCGGGCGGAGCGGAGCGGAAGTGGGCGGAGCGGGGGCAGGGCGGAGCGGCCCGATCCGGAAAATGGCGGATCTGCAAGTGAAGCGGAGCGGGGGGTCCATGCACACCCCTATTAATCATTACGATTCCATTTTAAAAGTGCATCCAAAGTTTATCTTTCAGAGACCTGAGACTTAGGGAGTCCTATAGAACTTAAATACTTGAAATCATCAGAGCCATTGTGGGGGTTGGGGGTTGGATGAGAGTTGTATGTGAAAAATGTCTGGTATTGGCTGCATCTTTATACCTTCTTCAATTATGCAGTTCAGATGGATAGAATCAAAGTGGTGGATGGGTTCAAATGGGTAACTTTTCCAAATGCCTGCTCAAAAGACATAGTTCTCACTCCCTGCCCCCTGCATCCAATTACCATGATGTGCCAGGTGTAGGAAGCAAATATGTCACTAGAGATGGATGAATCTGTTAGTTTCACCTTCTCCCGCATTTTAATTCTTTAAATCTCAAGTTCTTTCCATCCCAAATATGGAGAAATTTGCAAATTTTGGTAAATCCATAGGGGGGGGAATAAACCCAAATAAAATTCTCAGCCATCTAAACCAACCTAATTCTATAAGTACAGCTATTCCCAGTTAGGAAGACAATCATGTTGTACCTGGCTGCTATATAGTTGGTCAATTCCTATTGGAAACAAATTTAAACTAAATTCACACCAATCCCTATATATAACAAAAAAGATATCTTCTTGGTATAGTTCCAAATGGCTCAACCAAACAAGTCAAAACAGGCTCTTCTGATGAAGACAAAGACCTCAAAGTCACAAGCCAATGTAATCTGGAAGAATTTTCTTTCTAGACTCCAAATATGAATTCATTGGAGGAAGGATCAAACTATACCTGCAGTGCCTTGCTCCTTCACGTATCCATCTGGTTGCAAGGAACCTACATATGTACAATCAGTTGAATACACAGGGGACAGATGTTGGGATAGTGGGCTCAATCCCAATGTCATCTTCCTTGTATCTCAATTAAACATCTGAAAATAGTGATTTTATAGCATTATAATTATAGCATTTATTATTATTATTTACAATATTTATGAAGTTGTTTATTCGTTCAGTCACTTCCAACTCTTCGTGACTTCATGGACCAGCCCATGCCAGAGCTTTCTAACACTGATTCCAGAGCAGTGAACATAGGTATAAACAATACAAGAAGGAAGATTAAAATAGCAATTTAAAATTGTTCAATTTAAAAACAAAGGAACCAGAGGAACAGTGGCTAGTCAGTTAAGGAAGGCTTCTCAAAACAGAGTTGTTTTCAGAAGGTGCCGGAGGCAGCCTAGTGCTGGTGCCTGCTTGACCTCAAGGGGCAAAGAGTTCCACAGAGAAGGGGCCACTATGCTAAAGGCTCTTCTCCTAGTGGATTCCAATCAGGTCACAGGCCCTCGTGGAACCACCAAGAGCATGCCCTCCAATGACCTCAGTGATTGGGCAGGATGGTGAGGGAGAAGGCGCTCTCAGGTATCCTGGTCCCAAGTTGCTTAAACCTGGCCCTGTAGTGAATAGGTAGCCAGAGCAATTCCCTCAGTAAAGGAGTTATATGCTGAAAAGAGGCAGCTCTTGACAACAGCCAAGCTGCTGTGTTCTGCACTAGCTCCAGCTTCCAAAGTAGTCTTAAGGGCAGCCCCACATAGAGCGCATTGCAGTAATCCAGTCTTGAGGTTACTAATAGCTGTACCACTGTGGCTAAGCTATCCCTGTCCAGAAGAGGCTGTAGCTGGCGAGCCAGCTGAAGCTGGTAAAAGGCACTCAAAGCCACCGCAACCACTTAGGCCTCCAGTGAAAATGATGGATCTAGGAGTATCCCCAAACTATGAATCTGATCTTTCAGAGGGAGTGCAACCCCATCCAGAACAGGCAGCCTCTTTCCCGGATTCGGGAACCACTCACCCACAGGGCTTCCATCTTGCCAGGATTCAACTTCAGTTTATTGGCCCTCATTCAGCCCATTACTGAGTTTAGGCACTGGTCTAGGATTTTCACAGTCTCTCCTGATTTAGATGTCACAGGGAGATAGAGATGTGTATCATCAGCATATTGATGGCATTTTGTTCCAATTCCCATAACGACCACCTCAAAGGCTTCATATAGATGTTAAACAAATTGGGGACAAGATAGTGCCCTGTGGATCCCCAAAGCTTAATTGCCAAGAGGTCGAGAAATGATCACCTAATGTTACTCTCTGAAATCAACCCTGCAGGTAGGACCAGAACCACTGGAACACAGTGCCTCCAATGCCCATTCCATGGAGTCAATCGAGGAGGATACCATTGTCGATGGTATCAAAAGCTGATGAGAGATCAAGCAGAATTAACAGGGTTGTACTCCCCCTGTCTCTCTCTCGATAAAGGTCATCCATCAGAGCGACCAAGGCTGATTCAGCCCCATAACCAGGTAGAAACCCAGTTTGAAATGGGTCTAGATAATCAGTGTCCTCCAAGAGTGCCTGCAGTTGTTCCTCCACTACCCCCTCCAATACCTAAGAAAGGGGTATTTGCAACTGGGTAATAGTTGTTTAATACCATTAGGTCCAGGGTGGGCTTCTTCAGGGGTGGTCGTACTACTGCCTCTTTAAGGATGTCAGGGTCCAACCCTTCCCATAGAGAAGCATTCAGCACACTGTGGACCCACTCAGTCAAGCCCCCTTGGCTAGCTTCTATTAGCCAGGAGGGGCAAGGATCAAGAAGGTACGTAGTCAGTCTCATTGCTGCAAGAAGACAAGACCACATGAATGCCTGCAGTATTTAGTGTAGCTGCGAAGATAGTGTTTGACCCACTGGATGATTTAATATTTCCTAGAAAATATTTAAAATGTTATATATTTATTTTTAGTTACCGTATATAATATGAAACAAGAGTTAAGCACATTAATATCAGACACAATGGAGTTTTAGAATGAATACACAATAAAGAAAAGATACTTAATCATTCCAAATATTATACAGCTATACTTTTTGAGTTCTAGTGAATACATATGATACCCGAGTAAATTAAACATTAATGAAGTAAAAATGTTCTATCCATGAAAGACAGCAAAGTTTTGGTATTGAAATGAAAAACAATTGTTCTTTAGAGCAAAATCCACAAGAACCAATTTCATAGCTTTAGTGATATGGAGGCTTTATTGAATTATTGTGGGGGCAGGAACATTCATTTTGCTTGCTAAATGTTATGTTTGTTATCCATTATAAGAAGTTGAAAACATAGCATTGACTTAATGTACAGAGTGAAAAATTCTATTATCAGCTAAGCTATTGGGGTGGTTCACACCGTCACTTTGTCTTATACCCAAGCATCCCAGAGTGTTGGGAGAAGAATGGTGTTCAACCTGTTTGGGCTCAGTTTACTGATCAGGGGTGCTACTTGATAAAAATAATTTAAAAAGTGTCTCTGGAGGTTCACATTTTGTCAGTGGCATGGAGCACCTTTTACCAGTTCACTCATGTGTCAGGTGTGCCCTCTCCTGAGGTTTTGTACAGATGCAGCTGGAAATAGGTATGGAAGTATCAGTGAAGTTTGAGCCATTGAGGCTTTTTGAGTTTCACCTGAAAACTCACTCTTCCTTGTTCCCATTCCCAAAGGTGACCTTTTATTGTTGTTTGAATGGGGAAAGTGTGTATTTGGCTGTGCACTTTTAAAGCACATAGCCAAATGCCAGCTTTCTTGCCATTGACTAAAGTGGTTTTAAACTGCACCTTTTTCTAAGGAATACATTTTGTGAATTTGACCACAAGTTTGGGAAGAGGTGAGCTTTGACTCAAAAATGTGTTCACGGGATGCAAACAGGGCAAGTTCTGAGGTTAAACAAACTGAAACAAAATTTTCATACATCCCTAGCTGGAAACAATTTCTGTTATTGTAGAAGCACTTTTACCAGTGAGCGCTGTATTAGGAATTTCTTCAGCTCTGTCCATCTACAATTCACATGAATATTTTCCCAAATGAGCTGTGTTCTGTGGATGGCCATCACTTCTTGTACATAGTTAAAATGACTATGTGAATCAATCCCACATTTTTTGAACTTCAATTATATCTCAATTCATTATTCATCCTAGTGGCTTGTCAATGTGATCTTCCTGAAAAAGCACTTCTCGTAATTCAGATATTTTAGCTATCAGCTGGAAGTAAGTTAAAGTCCTTCTGGATTCATCTATTATTTTGTGTGGTTTATTCAAATTAGGATTCCTGTTCATACCGAATTCTAGTAACATGCTTTAATTCTGATCATATCTCCTGCCCACTGCTGAAAACATTAGTGACGTATGTACATAAAGGAAATTTTCACAGCACCAGTAATGTTGGAAGTGGAAAATTGTGCATCTTCCGCCATGGGGGGGACAGATATACTGTACCACTTGAAGAGTCCATTTATCTATCACTCCAAAGCATATAATTTGATCTCTTCTTGCATCATTTCCAGTGTTTACAATAGCAGCAAATATTAACTAGTAGGGGGTGTGCAAAGTGGGTCTTCTCCTCAAAATTCAATCTGGAGCTCCATAGGGGTGTTTCTCCACCTTGATTTCTGGAGCGGGTCCCTCTCTCTGCCTCATCGAATTACCTGTCAACGAACCTTCCATTTTGGGGTATTTAGTACATTCTTGTCAATGGGAGCTAACGGAAATGCTTACAGCTCCCTCAGTTTTAAAGATAAACACAAGAAAATTGGCACTGTGACAGCATTTGAAGAGGGCTTTAGGCATGCCAGTTTTGGAGTAGTGCCCCGTATGCAGTGGTTCATAGGGATTTTTTTTAAGTCTGAACTCAAATGTCTCAGGCATCTCTCGCAGGGGAGAGGGAAACAAAACAGTGGGAAAGCGCTTAGCGAAATAACATGTAAGTAAATATAAATGTCACAAAAGCAGCACACAGCTTGCCCAACATCAGAGAGGACAGGAGGCTTGCAGGACGCTGACGACGAGGCACCCCTCCACACTGTTGGTCAGGCACATTGGAGCGAGTCGAATCAAGGAAACAACAGCTTCCCCGTAGGAGGCTACACAGGAGGAGGACGCCCCCCTGGGACTGGAAGCCCAGCCAGCCAATGAGAGTAATAGTTTAACTCAGGAATAAACAGCCTGCCTCACTAAGGTGTAGAAGCTTACTCACTAATGATACCAGCCCAGCAGCAGTTTAACACTGTGGCTGACTTCTGTGAGTCCAAGCAGAAAGGCACAACCAACCAACCAGCCCTGCACTCCCTCTCCCTGCATGGCCAGAACCAGCACAGCAGTAGCAGTCAGTGTTTCCCATTCCTCATGATGGAATGTTATTGAAGCGTGCTTTATTAGTTGTGTATTGCACAACCCTAAAACACACAAACATACAAGTACAAGAAGAAGACACTTGTAACTTTGTAGTCAAGTGTTGCTGGGAAGACTCAACTTTGAGGAAGAAGAGCTACAGCACATCAAACAGTTAAGGGGAAATCATCATCATCATCATCATCATGCAACCCAGCCCTGCAAGGCAGGATGGGCAGGCACATTGGAGGAAAAGCTTTAACAGAACATACAGGAGCGCGCACGCACACACACAGGGGGTGGAAAAGGTGAAACAGTTCCCTCTTTCCTTCTCTCTCTGCAAAGATACAGTTGTCAGGAAATCTCATAGATATCTCTTTCTCTCTCTCACCTCCTCTAAATCTCACTTTGCAAACAAATGCCCCCATCTCACTCTGCACTGTGTGTGCAAAGATAAAAGAATCAATCTCTCTCTCTCTCTCTCTCTCTCTCTCTCTCTCTCTCTGACCCTAACAATCACTGCAAGATCAAGAACAGCAATGAGTGTGTGGAATCAAGAACCATGAGAAAATTCCCTCCCCTGAACACTGTGATTGGAGGAAAACAGAACACAGTCATGGACTGCCAGTCATGGCAATTCAAAATTGGTTAGCCACAGATGTCAATAATATATCAATTATCAAAACTGCCTCACCCCATCACCCCATGTTCCTTATTGGGAGGTTTTCAATTAGACACACCATACACACAAAACGGTTGACTAATTACAGAGACTTCAGAAGCACTGATTGGGTGCGTCTCTGCTCTGAAAATAGTCAGTGGGTTTGGAAGTGCCCAATCTCCACTCTGGAAGATCGAATGCTCCACTGATGTTCGCAGTTACCAGATAATTCTGGGGCAGAGTGCACACCCCTATTAACTAGTCGTTTACCTAGGTCTCAGTCCTGATCCTATGTGCTGATCCTGAGTCCTCCAACCAATTATGTCCTTTTTGTTTCTGATCTATTATGAAAACTTTGAATCTGGAAGACATGTCCTAATCTTACAACTGTTTCAAGCACTTGAAGATCTGATCCAGATTTGATGCTAATCCTGAGTCTGTATCTTCTTGTTTGTCAAATAAAATAAATATTTTATTCACTTTAAATGTTGGTATACCTCCTCTTCTTTCCTTTTGCATTCAGTCCTACCTTGGGCTGGGCACTTACTAGGCAGCTTACTGTAGCTACTTGCCAAAAGTGGATAAGCTGGGAGCAGCTGTTCTGGATAGCAGGCAAATTACAACATTTAGGAAGGGCTCCAGTTGAATCTTTTAACCTTTTAAGTACTTATCCACCAAGACAGAATGATTCACAATTCTCTTGCACTTGTTAAACTACCTCCCATTATTCAGGACTTTCATTCTGTATCACCAAAATTGTACTATCTTGACTTTGTGTGTTGATGTTGTTTTGTGTGAGTTGTTTTTATTTGTTTGTGTGTTTGTTTTTTGTTATATGTGGTTTGTGAGTATCTTTTGTGTTTACTAACATCTATTTTATAAGGAAACCCAGTAGAGACTAAGGCCTTAGCTAGACCTAAGGTTTATCCCGGGATTGTCCAGGGGTCATCCCTGCCTGCTCCCGGGATCCCCTGTGTGTCATTTACATGAACAGGGATGACCCCGGGACAATCCCGGGATAAACCTTAGGTCTAGCTAAGGCCTAAGTCATAGTGGTATGCAAAAAGAATTACAAAAAGAAGTTAAACACATCCTGCCAGGGGAGTTACACAATTTTTCTAATATCACTAAATGGTGCATTAAAGGAACTGTATGTTGCTGATAACTTATTATTCCACTGCAGTGTTGATAAATGATCAGCTAAATATTCATTTTAATGCCTGAAAGCTGGAAAAAGTGAGTGTAAATATTTTTAACACTGCTATTTCTTGCCTTCCTACCCAGTAAATGCAATAACGGGGGGAAAGAATGTTGATAATCTAACAGTGTCACTTATTTTGAAGCTAGGTGCAAAATGTAAGACATATAGTCATGGTTTTAGTTTATTTTGTACTGGACAGCTGCTGATTTGGTACAAGTTGCCAAATGGCCTTTGCAAGTCAGAGGCTTTAGCTAGACCTCAGGTTTATCCCGGGATTGTCCCGGGGTTATCCCTGTTCATGTAAATGACACACAGGGGATCCCAGGAGCAGGCAGGGATGACCCCAGGATGATTCCAGGATAAACCTTAGGTCTAGCTAAGGCCTAAATGTGTTCTGGAGATGAATCACAACTTTTCTCATGCAAACTCCACCAAAGTGATACAATAAATAACCAGGTCACCATGAGATTTTTTTTTTTTTTTTTGCTTGTGCTTCATGATTCAATACATAAAATGCTGGTTTGGATTTAGGTAGGATGTCCTGAATCAAATGCTGGGATCTTACTTGTCTCTTGATCATGCATGTAATAAAGGGAATGGGAATAGATCTTTTCCTTATATCTGTATCAAAACTGAATTATAGGGATTATAACTACAAATGACTACAAATCTGGGCAAATGCTCAAAACAAATGCCCTCCAATATACCATCATTAATACCATGGACACCATCTTAAATAATATTTGTTATAAATAAACTGCTTTTGATTTTATAATGCCATCTGCCATGGTATTTAACATGGCAGATGTTAAATACCATGGATCTGTTAAGACGTTTTTGTGGTTGCTGTTGTTGAGTTCAATACTATCAAGAGGGTCTATTTCTTTTCCTCTGCTAATGTTGAACCCATAGCCACTTTCAAAGGCAAGGCAAATACCATCTAACACAATCTTCTGCCACAAACATAGGTACTGTAAAAAATAAAAAATAAATGGCCTTTGCAATAGCACTCCCACCCCATGCAGGGGGGCAAGATATTTTGACCCAAGGCAGAAAATGCCATAAATCCCTCTTCCTGAGAGTAAAAAATACAATAATAATTAAATAGGTAACATTTAAAAAGCTATAAAGACTGATCTCTTCTGGCAGGCCTACCTCATTGAATTTTAAGATGTTTGGCTGTTATTTTAATAATGTATTAGTTTTATATGTTTTTAATCAGTTTTATGTATTTGATGTTGTTCCACACCTCTATCCAGAGGGAGAGGTAGGTTATTATTATTATTATTATTATTATTATTATTTCATATTGTTGTCTCTTCATATTGCATTTATTTTTTTATTTTGTATGTGAATGACCTATGGCCTAAGCATTAATAAATTACTATTACTACATCAATTATTATTATTATTATTATTATTATTATTATTATTATTATTTGCTGCCCTTTCAGAACACCCAAAATCAGTTGGCTGAGATGGCAGCCTCACTCTGCATAACTGCAGGGTTGGGCCTGCAAGGTGAATCCTTCCGTCTCAAGCTAAGTAAAATGGATCCTCATTCCATTTCAGATGTGAAATATCCTAATACTTCTTAATAGAGAAATAATGCACATATTCATTCAAAGACCTATGACCAGCTGCTTCATTTTCAGCCATAACTTTTTGTCTAAGAAGAGTTACAAAGATTACTATTTCTTAATGTAGATTCTGGGCATGCCTGCATTACAAATAAACAATTACCCCCTTTGGATAGCTTCTTGGGAGAATTGGAGGAAGGGGCTATGCCCATTGTGAGCACTGGAAGAAATATGAGGTATTGAAGTGTCTCATAATGTCATACAGAATATATTATTTCTATGGGGCTTTTCTTCCAAGCACTTTCCTAACATTAGCTAATTAAGTATAATGACCTCTAAATCTGGTTGTTGCTAGTGCATTACTAAAAGAAACAGCTGTGTGGCTGCCAGACACAATTGTACATTATAAGAGTTCTGCCCCTGTTCCATTTCTCCAAATGTGGCATATGCCACTTGCTGAATTGCTCAGGCTGAATCATGTTTGCTTGAGAGACATGAAGAATGCATTTGATTTTTAATAGGGGCAAACTGTATAAATAAAAAAGACAGTAATTGGTCCAAAAACAAGCTAAGTAGAGAATTGCTAAGGAAAGCTTAAACAAAAAATCTTCTCATTGGGCTGTGATACAGGCTTACATACCATGTGATCCACCAAGGAAGGCACAGTTTACCAGTAACGTATTGCTGTCTTCTAGGTACTTCGCAGCTTCCCTCCGCCATTGTTGCAATCTAAGGCAGGCAGGAAAAAGACCGAAAATCATCAAGATTGTGGTGAGCCACCATACATTGCTGATGGACTACATTTACATAAGTCACATGATGTGATGGCCTTTTGCATGTAAAGCAAGTGTGTGACCTCTTTGCTTCCTTCTACAAACTGCTTTATGATCTGGTTGCTAGGGGTAGGGAGTTGCATAATTAAGATGGTGGTAAGAGATGGGCCATGACCACCCCAATTCCTGCTGGCTACCTCACAGCTGCAGTAGCAAGAAGTATGCTGGAGCAGTGGCCCAGGAGCAACGGCATTAACCTGGCATTTACCTGAGTATGCTGCCTGTTGACACCAGGCTTGTTACTAGGGATGTGCTCCGCTCTGATTAGAATCAGAGAATCAGAAGCGAATTGGCCTGCTCCGCCTTGCCCAGAGGCAGAGTAGAAGCGGACTGGGGACCCGTAGAAGCACGGCGAAGAGAAGCGCCCATACGCGGAGCGCTTCTCTTTTCGCGGACCAATCCGATTGCCATTTTGAAAAATTTCGCCCATAGGATTGCATTGCGGAAAAGAATAGGGGATAACTGTGTTGTTTTTTAAGCTATCTTTCTGAAACTTCTTGTGCTTAGAGAGTCGTGGCTGGGGGTCATTTTGAGCCTACTCTCAGCTCCCTGCGTGCTGCGGTTCGCTTGCTAGAATTTTTGGAAAAATCGGGTAAAACAGCGGGAAAATGTACCTTTTTCGAAGGGCTGAGGGGCAGAGTCAACTCACGGTCATGATCACATGATCCCAAAGTTGGAGGAGGGGATAGGCAAAATGGGTAACTTAGGATTCTGGGAACTTCTCTTTCTTAGTCTGAACGGACTTTCCCCAGTGTTTTTTAAAACAGTAGCCCCACCAAATGCACAAACACAACCTGAAATCATATACTAAGCCAATAATAAGAGATAGAAAACACAGCACTGCTACACACCCTAACTTTGGGGAACAACTGAATAGATGTGGTGCAAGGGGATGAGCTCCCCTAGGGCATGTGGACGTGCCCTGTGCACTCTCCTGTCCTTGGAGGGCCATCAGAGCCCTCCAAAGGTAAATCACTGGAGAGAATGCCTATCATGAGTTGAAGTGATCGTTTGCTTCTTAAAGACTGGTACCTAGACAGGACCAGTCAAATTGGCAGATGATTCCCCCTCCCCTTGGGCATGTCCACTCCCCTCTTACTGGTAAAAGACAGATATAGCCTTTTAAAAAAAATTCTTCTTGTTGTTTATTCAGCAACACTGCTGCTTTTAATTCCACCCCTCCTTTGTTTATTTATTTATTTATTTATTTATTTATTTATTTATTCCATTTTATATGCATTACTGGCTTTGAAACTATCCTTGGCTCACTTCCTTGTGCCCCCAGAAATGTCTGCTGCCTGCCTTCCCTCCCTCCTCCCCTGCCCACCTCGCAGGGATGGGTTTTGTGTGTCTTGCTTTGACTCAGGGGAGAAGTCCTTCCTGTGCTCAAGTTCCAAATCCATTTTTCAAGTGTGGAAGAAGATTCATATTTAGGTTTATCTCTACTCCCCAATTCATGGCATGTTGGGATTTCCTTTGAAATGGGCCCATTGAGCTGTCTGCAGCTTTAAATCCCTGAGATACTGGGGTGTCTGACTTTCATAAATTTCCCAAAAATCAGGGGATGATGGGATTGCCATGAGTCTTGGCATCCATGTGGACACATGGGTAAGTTGTCATGGAACTGAAGGTGAGGTTTCTGACATGCAAATTGACGTAGTTGTAAAATGGGACTTGGTTTCGGGTGAGTTAAAAGGTTAGAGCCCAGGGGATGATGAGATACTGGGGTGTCTGACTTTCATAAATTTCCCAAAAATCAGGGGATGATGGGATTGCCTTGAGTCTTGGCATGCATGTGTATCCCTGGATAAGCTATCATGGTGCTGAGTTTGAGGTTTCTAACATGCAAATTGACGGAGCTATCGAAAGGGGTGTGAATGGGGTGCACGATTTTCAAAAATTCCCCTAACATCAGGGGATGATGGGATTGGCTTGAAACTTGGTGTCCATGTGGACACATGGATTAGCTGTCATGGTACTGAAGGTGAGGTTTCTGACGTGCAAATTGACATAGTTGTAAAATGGGACTTGATTTGGCATGAGTTAAAAGGTTTAAGCCCCACCAAAAATCAGGGGATGATGGGATTGCCTTGAGTCTTGGCATGCATGTGTATCCCTGGATAAGCTATCATGGTGCTGAGTTTGAGGTTTCTAACGTGCAAATTGACGGAGCTATCGAAAGGGGTGTGAATGGGGTGCCTGATTTTCAAAAATTCCCCAAAAATCAGGGGATGATGGGATTGGCTTGAAACTTGGCATGCATGTGTATACCTCCATGAGGTGTCATGGTGCCAAACTTGAGGTTTCTAACTTTAACAAAAAAAAAGTTGTATAATTTTTTAGCTTTCAATGCAAGCCTATAGGGGAGCGGAGCTCCGATCCGGATCCGGAGCTCCGCAGCAGAGTGGAGCGGACATAGGCTGAGTGGGGGCAGAGCGAAGCATCCCAATCTGCAAATCGCAGATCTGGAAGAGAAGCGGAGCGGGGGGTCCGTGCACACCCCTACTTGTTACCTGTAAGCAAGCCTTTGATATGGTTGGTAAACTTTGACTTTTCATTTTTTTTCAGTTCAGCCCTGACAGATTTTATTCTGTTTCTGCTCTTGTAAATATCCTTGTCACCTTTATCATCACCATACACTACTTCCTTTATCCCAGCAGAGTCATATTCCATATGTGTCAAAGAACTTGTCAGTTTCATCCTTCACTTTGGCACTTCCCAGGCAAAGGGCTGGAGGAATTGACAAGTCTGCACAAATTTCAAGACAACCCCCACCACCACCACCACACACATACACAAAATTCCAATTTGCACAAATCTGCATTTCTGCAAATGGCAGGATCCCAGGGGAAAATATGCATGAAACATTGCTTGAATTGGTGGGGTGGAGGGAAATCACCTACAGTCCACTGCAGCTTACTGGAACAGAAACAACATTGGGCTTAAACGGAACAGAATTCTCAGCATCGCACATCCATACTCTTGGGAGTAATCTGCATCCTGATAGGGCTTGGCCTTGTCATGTGGTAAAGTGAAGCAAACTGTTTCAGGTGGCAGAATTTAGTGGCGAAGGGAACAGATAAAGGCAGGCTTACAGCTACTGCACCAACTCTGCCTGTTTCTAGGGATGTTTGATCTGGCCCAATAACAACGGTTTTAGTTACATCCCATTTAGACTACTGTAATAAGTTCTACCTGGGACTGCTTTTGAAGTGTTCAGAAATTTCAGGTGGCCCAGAATGCAGGAGCCAAACTGTTGGCTATGGTCAGTTACAGGGAGAATGTGATTCCCTCCTTACAACAGCTTTGTTGGCTATTAGTCTGTTTCTAGGCAGAATTCAAAGTGCTGGTCATGAACTATGAAGTTCTGTACAACTTGAGACCAGGCTACATGAAATACCACATTCTCCCATATAAGCCTGTGGCCATGTTTTAAGAACTTGAGGGGAGAACCTTCTCTTGCTCCTGCTGCCATCAGAGGCATGTTTGGTGGGAATTCTCAGTGGCTACTCCCAGCCTCTGGAATTCCCTGCTGGAGGAGGCTACATTGGCTCCCTCTCTCCTGTCCTTGCATTGGTAGGCAAAGACATTTCTATTCAAGCAGGCCTTTGGCGTAGAATCTGGTCTGTGAGGTTGAGAGCTGCTTTTATTCTTTCACTGTTGGGATTTTAATTTTGTTTTATCTACTTCATTTTATGTTAGTTTTTTTCTATATCTATTGCAGGCCACATCAAGTGCCTTTGGTGGTGGTGGTGGAAAAGTGGTGCATAAACCAAGTCTATCAATCAATAACAGAGGCACCATTTAGTGCTCTGTTTCAGGCAGCAAAATGTCTTCGGTGAGCACAGGCCTTCCAGTGACCACATGGCTGAGTTGGAATTTCAGTCTAAGGCCTTTGCTATACAAGGCTATACCCCAGGCTGATACCTGGGATCACCCCTGTGCGTCCAGGTGACGCGCAGGGGATCCCGGGCTCAGGAAGGGATCAACCCTCCCTGGCCCCGGGATTTAGCCTACCCCTTTGGGCCCGGTATTTTCCACAGCCCAAGACCGCAGAGCGTGTGGCCCATTTTCATGGCTTGACCCCAGCTTTACACCCTGATTTCTAGAGCTATTTACCTGTATATCACGGATTCAGCTCCATGATATATAGATGCTGAGAATTCTGTTCCATTTATGTACACATAATATTATGTGCACAGAGAAAGAGGGCTTTCTCTGTTGTGGCACCCCGACTGTGGATTGCCCTCCCCTTGGAAGCCCGATTGGCACCAACATTGATTTCATTTTGACGCCAAGTACAAACATGGCTTTTTAACAAAGCCTTTGATGGTTAAACTCAATGGCACATTGTTTTAACTGTTTTAACTGCTTTTATTGCTTTTAAATTATATATTTTTTTAACTTGGACCATGGTTTCATTTGTTTCTAACTGTGTATATTTATTGTTTTATACTTTATGTTTTTATCTGTACGTCGCTCTGAGATCTTAATGATATAGGGTGGGATATAAATGTTTTAAATGCTACAATACCACTGATCTATCAGGAAATCCTACTTTTAATATATATTTTTAATTAAGAAATCCATTCAATTATTCATGAAAATTTTAGAGCCAAAAAAGTAAGTCACTTGTTAGCTTTTTATTAGGATAAAAATAAATCACTCATTTCTTAACTTATTCACAAATGAAAGCAAACCTTTATTTGAACTGCAGCTCAAATTTGAACCAAAAATATCTAAATAAAGATGAGATCACATGTAACAATCCACACAAAATTGCACTTACTTCAAGTAGAGTAAAATATTAGCACTTTATGAAATTTTACTATGAACCTTCTTTTTCTTCAGCTGGTTTAATCAAACTCTTCCTAAAGAATTTTGTCTTGCTGGCCCAGCAGAATTTCTCCTCCATTTTACATAATAAGCAAAGCCCTGCTGGATCAGACCAAAGGCCTATCTTGTCCAGCATTCTATCCACACAGTGGCCAACCAGATATCTTTAGGATGTCAACAGCTGGACATGAATGAGCTAACATCTCTCTGTCATGTTCCCCAGAACAGTGGGGCATAGTCAACATGATTGGCATCTTTGAAAATATTTAAAACACTTTTTTTTTCCATTTGAGCAAAGGGTATCTATATTATTTTGTGGTCTTCAGAGTAGGGACCAGATGGGTTAGAAATATGACAGAACATATGTCCCTGAACAAAGCAGTTCTGACTGGAAGGTGTGATGCCAAAGGACTGTCTTTTGTAGGGAAAAATGTGTAGGACTTGAGTGTCGTCCTGATTCAACGTGACACAGTGACTGAACAAAACTCAAAGGATGCCAAAATACTATAGCAGATGAATCCAGTCTGTATCTGATTAAAAGAGAATGAATGAGAGCTCTGAGAGATAGAAGTGTAAGCAGCAGGAGGCCCAGTATCACCTAGAAGAGGAATGGCTCAAGCACAGTATGATCGGTGCCAGCTTGTGAAACATACACTGTAGCAGCTCTTTTCTTCTCTTCATCAAACAGAGCTTCTTATCCTATGATTGTCCTCAGCTACCAGGACCCCTGGAGGGCCCATTGCCAATGAAAGAACTGCGCCCCTCTGTATTTGTCCTTTGCCTGGAACTCCAAGCAAGGCCAGGGCGGGGGGATCCTTGCTATTCTTTTGTTTTCAAAGCCTGCTGCGAATTTTTTTTTTTAAAAAAATAAAAAAATTAAGGAAATAATCAACCTCCATAGAACTATGAATAGGGATGTATTGATGTGTAAAATCCATTCCATTTGTGTTTCATGCATTTTCAGCCACCTTTCATTCCTTCGTTTGACCATCAACAGAACTGGAATTCTTTTTTTAGTTTTCAAATTCGTGCAAATTTGCATGTGAGCAAAAGTGTGATTTCTCCCACAATTCACAAATTCCCCCCAAATGTGCATTTTTTATTCTTTTTTTTATTTTTGCATATTTTTCTATGACAAAAATTTGCACAAAGGTGAGAAAAACAGTCTGCAAGTCTACAGAATCTGCCCAACAGGGGAAAAGATGGTCCACTGTGGAATCCTCAGATTGGATTCACAAAAATCCAAAAACATTTGGTTCCATTGGAGATTCCTCTGACATCTCTCACTATGGAGTGCCAAAAAGTTTGAAGTTCACTTGCAAACAAGCTAAATTTGACTTTTTGAGGCACTCTGTAGTGCTATGGATGGCCATTTTTCTCTAAATAATAATAATAATAATAATAATAATAATAATAATAATAATAATAATTCATTTTCAGGTCACTCAGCAGACTGAGACCCAGGGATGGAGGTTGCTTGCCCCTGAGTTTAACAGAAACTACTGCAAATGCAGTCCTTCCATCATCCACCAAATACTACAGTAAGGTAACGTATCCTAAAACATCGTACTGGGAAGAAAAAGGAACAATTAGAAAAACTGCCTTAGAAGAAGCAGGGTGGCCATCTGTTTTTCCGCCACTCTCCCAGATTTTTCACAAACTGTAAATATTGCAAATAGCTTTCATTTAAACTGAATGGAATCTGTTTTGACAAAATACAAGGTGACAGAACCTCATTTAAATTGTGACAAGTTGTACTATGATATTTATTCACAATTATTATGTGTTGATGAATATCTGTCATATAAATACAAATTTACCAAACATTAATTTCCCCCAATTACCGGTGGGAAATCATGTATAAAATAAAATGTAGTATGCAACAACGCTAATACCTTAGTTATTTTTCCCTTAGGCAAAATCAACACTGCCATTTCAATTTTACCCATATAATTCAGTGTCTATTAAAATGGTAAGCATGATAAAAAACTATGATCATTAAAGATTTATGAAGTAAGAGAACAAACAGCTCTAATGGGAGATAGCTTTGATATGTAGGAGGGAAATGGATGGTTGAGGGAATTACTAGCAGAATATGAGCTGCTCATGTCCACATCACTATTGTTGACTCCAGCAAAGATAGCAGATTATGAGAAGTATCATCTGGCAGCTATTAATGCATGATATAAATCTGATCCTTAACCCAGCATAGGAAGTTGTTTTCTCCTAACTGGCAGTCTTGATAGACATTTTGTCAGAGATTAATTCTGAAAATATACTCAAGAGAAATAGAAAATTATTTTCCTGCAGGGTGGATTTATGTAGGTATGATGTCTATGTAATAATATGATACATAATAACATAACATTTATGAACTAATGCAGACATATCATTTAACCATAGTTCAAGCTAATCATAGTTTGTTTCCTTAACCCTGATCAGATCCCAAATGTACAATGAGAAAGGGAGAGCACATACAGGAAAGACATGTTCAGGGATACTTCCGTGCCACCTTACAAGCAAAAAGGCTGGTGAAGCAGAGAAGGAACTGCCTTAAACCGTGGCTTGCTTGATGGAGATATAATGTTAAATCATGGCTAATGCAAAACATGTCTCACAAACTCATTTCAAACCATGGTTTCACATCCTAGGCCTTAGCTAGACCTACCTGTTAGTCCGCGACAGAGGGGTGAAGATCTCGTGATGGTTTTATCATGAGATCCCCCTCTGTTTACATGCAGTGTGCGATGACCTCAGAGGGAGAGGTGTTATGGTCGCCATTTTTAAAAAAAACAATTCCCCATTAATAGTTTTATTAATTTTCCACAAAAACAAAACACACAAGAAAAGGTAAAAAAAACCAATACAATACAAACTATACAAACTAAACAACTACTAAAATGATCACAAATACATAAGGCTATATTCCATTTGAAGCAATCTTCATATCAGACGGCAAGTGTCAATTATTTCTAGTTTACCAGGTCTGAATTTCATAAAAGCAAGCAAGTATATATAACAGAGGCAAAAATACAAGTTATATATAAAAACCATATACAAATAAATCATCCTTTTGCAGTTTTTTTATATACTCAATAAAAGGTTTCCAGTCCATTACATATGAAGCCATTGTTCTTTCTTTTACTAACACCGTTAATTTCACCATCTCCACCAATTCCTTGAGGAGCCATTCTTCTGTTGAAGGTACTCGTGGTTTTATCCAATATTGTGCATATAGTAATCTTGCTTCCGTTGCCATATATTGGAATAACAATCCTTTATCTTTTAGTTGATCATCCATCAGTCCAAGCAAAAACATTTCTGGTTTCATTTCTACATTTATTTATTTTTTAAAAAATTGCATTAATACATGTATTTTGACCCAGTAAGCCTTTGCCCTTTTGCAAGACCACCACATGTGGTAAAAGGTTCCTTCTTGCTTTTTACATTTCCAACAGTCCCCCAAACAACTGGTGTACATTTTCGTTAACTTTGAAGGAGACATATGCCATCTATACATCATCTTATAAAAATTCTCCTTTAATCTGGTACTTAATGTATACTTTAAACCTCTTGTCCATATATTTTTCCATAGTTCTATTGGAATCTTATGCCCCACATTATTTTCCCATCTGACCATGCAATCCTTCATTTGTTTTTTCTCCCCCTCCAACTTTAACAATAGTTTATATACTTTGGCAATAAGATGTTCATCATTAGTACATAATACTTCTTCAAACATTGACCCCTCGAATCCCCCCGCTCTTACATCACTCTTAAACGTCTCCTGAATCTGTAAATACGAAAACCATTGACAAACGTGTCCCTCTTTTAACAACTCTTCTCTCGTTTTTAGTTTACACTTTTAGTTAACCATTTATGTCCATTCGACAGTTGTCTTCTGTAGAAAGCTTCTTGGGCTGAAACCCACATTGGAATCTTCTGACATAATCTCAATTTATATTTATTCCATACATTCAAGATTGTACATCTTACAAAGTGATTATTAAAATCCACATTGACCTTAGCTTTCTCATACCACAGATATCCATGCCACCCAAATCTTATATCATGCCCCTACAACTCTAATAACTGTCTGTTCTCCAGCACTACCCATTCTTTCATCCACACCAAGCAACAGGCATTTTTAATTTTTAAAGGGACAGCAATGCACGAATGCTCGTGCACAAAAGGTAGGTGTTTTTTTTAAATATAATTATTTCCCCCGCTCCCTCCACCCCACCCCCAATGGGCACAGTGCTCCTGAGGAGCTCTGTGCCCCACACACGGGTCACAGCTCCTCACGAGGAGCCAGGACAACCTGCAGCGCCTGGCCACTGTGGCGCCTGGCCAAAACCGGACCTAAAGGAGAGGGTGAGATCCCAGGGCCAGGGAGGGATCATCCTTCCCTGATCCTGGGATCCCCTGTGCATCATGTGAATGCACAGGGATGATCCCGGGGATCACCCGGGGATTTCGCCCCATCTAGCTATGGCCCTTGTTTGTAGGGAAGTACAAATAGTATAAAATCCATTCCATCTATGTTTCATGGATTGTCAGATGCCTTTCATTCCATTGTGTACTCACTGATGGAATTGTCTGTTTTTGTTTGTATTTTATGCTTTTTATGGTTTTAAATTTTGTATATTTGTTTTTAATGTTCACTGTTTGTGTCTGCCGCTAAAGAGACACAAGCACACAAGATCTTGGTATGCTGATGCACATTGAACTCCATTATTGACATCAGGGTGGGGCTTCTGGACCCACAGAAGCCCAAACTGCCCTTTGACTGGTGCACTTGCTATTTGGTAAATATTCACCTCCCACCCAAGATAGAACACAGTACAGTTGAATACTTCTCTGTCTCTGTCTCTGTCTCTCTCTATATGTATATATTACAATGCACTGAAATTGGCCAGATACACGTTTTTCATCTACTTTTTACTGAGCCTCTTGTGGGGAGATATGTAAAAGGACCTAAGCAGAAACCTTTACACATGCACAGACCAGCATGGCTTGAACCCATGAACATGTGAAGATGCCAAAATAAATTTGGCATCTTCAGCTATTGGGTGGTATAGAAATGTAATAAATAAATAAATAAATAAATTCAAGGCACCAACCTGTAAGAAGGGAGCTTGGACAAATGTATAGCACACCACACAGAAAGTAGGCTTAAATAGCACACTGCACAATGCATTGGCTTAAGCTAACAAGAGTGCAACCATTACTCCTGTGACACCTATTGAAGCAATGTGCCACAAGACTGTGATTCCTCTGCCACAAAAATTCCTTTGTATTTCAAGATGTTTTCTTCTTTGAGAACTCTCTAACATTGGAGAGATCTGCAGCAGAACAGGAGAAATACAGCAGGGAAGCATTTGTGAGAATGTAAAATGAAAAATGTCTGTATATATCAGACATTAAAATCCCAGCACAGTCACAAGAGGTATTCCATTTCAAATTGCCATCTTAGGCCTTCTTTTCCCTTGCCTGCAAATGTAAACTGTATACATAACTCTCCCCCACATATGCACACTATCAAGTAATCTCGCATCCTTCTCTACACAAGGGCTCTTCCTCTCCTGTCTGCCCATTGACACTTGAAGCAGCAATTATGTTCAGGAGGAAAAGAAGCAGAAATAAATTATGCAGAGATATGGTTCATAAAGTGAGATGATAACAGCATTTTTGGGCAACAGAATGTTGACAAAAATAAGCATTCCATTTTATTAGCGACTGGGAGAGAATATATATATATATATATATATATATATATATATATATATTCATTGTTAACGTACTAAAATACAGCAGGTGCTTTACTCTGCAGATGTTTCTCTCTAAAATGTAACAAGCCCATAAAGTGTGTTTATAAATAATGAGGTAAGGATTGACTATTAGGAGAAAGAAATATGAATCTCATAAAGTGAAGAGCCACAGAAAAGCTCACTGGGAGGGAGGGATGCCTCCTGCCTTGGGATGAAGAATCAAAAGCAAGCCTTATAATTAATCAAGCATATTATGGAATCTCACACTATAAAAGGCACTTCTCAGTATCATCAAGAAACAGAACATGGCAGTGGCCTATACAGAGAAGAGCAGGCATGGTTCTCAAGAGTTGGGGTACTGGGGCAAAGAGAAGTTTTGTCCCACATCTCACTGCTATCCTCAAGATCACCCCTTTTATTCCTCTTGTATAAATCCTTGCCATGAAATAAGACATGCTATATTAACATTATCCATAACCTTTAACTGCCATCTTCTCACTCAGGTCTTCACATGTCCACTGTTCTACAGCTGCACCACGTAAATGAGGAATTTGCTAGTGTATAAAAAAATCTGAATCCAGAGAATTTTTTAAAAAACAATATTTCTGACCGTTAAGGCTTCAAGGGTAGGCTTAGAAGTGTGTGAACGTTGCTTGCGGAAATCTCATCAATTTAAAGAACTTCAGAGCTTGCATGAGCTATTAGGTTCCTTTAAAGGAGGGTGGGGTTAGACTCCTGCTGGGTCAGGAGGAGTCTAACCCACTATGGGGTGGTATATAAATTTAATAAATAAATAAAACTGCCCCCTATCTTTACACATAACCCCACCACACACAACACCTGTCTCTGTGTAATGATGCTACATCATGGAATATTGCCCTTCTGAGACATTATTGGCTGTTCCCCCCCCCCATCCCATTTCCCAGTGTAACTCACAATCTCAGAGCCAGATTTAATGTTGCTTTATTCATACATAGCTGAGCTATGCGTGATTGTTTCCTCTACTCTCCTGCAGGTATGCACAGCCCCAATGGGGGCTTAATGTTCCTCCCCACCCCCACCATTTTCATCCTGAAATTGCACATGCACACACACACACATCATGTTTACAGGAGAATAGGGGAATTTTAAAGGAACATTTGAATTTTAAAGGAACATTTAATTCGGCTTGCAGTTACGTCTTTCCAAAACTCTATTTATAAAGAGTCATGTGCATCTTAATTTGTTTCTCAGAAAACAGCCATACAACACTAATTAAGGTACAAGTACATGTCAAATCAATATGAGCATATTCAAATATTTATTATTTATTTATTACATTTATATACCGCCCCATAGCAGTGAACAATAAAAAGTATACAAAAATTAAAAGCATCAAAAGCATAAAAACAACAGTATACAAATACTGTTAGTATACTGAATACTAATATACTAATACTAGAGTACTAGAAGGATGCTAGAATATTAGAATACTTGAAGAAAAATTGACTGTGCCTCAGGAATTCTATAGTTCAAAGATCAATCCTGGAGGAAAACTTGCCCTTAAGGGGTATTTCTCAGTGAATGGCATCAAATGGTGTCATCAAAGAGACTTGGGGGTTGTGGTGGAGAGCTCAATGAAAATGTCAACCCAGTGTGAGTGAGCTGTAAAAGAGAGAGAGAGAGAGAGAGAGAGAGAGAGAGAGAGAGAGAGAGAGAGAGAGAAGGCAAGCTCCCTGTTATGGATATTTAGAAAGGGAATTGAGAATACACCTGCCAATATCATACTGCCTTTATACAAGACTATAGTAAAACTACAGTTGGAATACTGTGCACAGAGAAGGGTAATGAAAATGATCAAGAGGTTGCAGTATCTCTCCTGTGAGGGATGTTTACAACTGCTGGGATTGTTTAGCTTGGAAAAAAGGAGGCTAAGGAGAGACCTGATGGAGGTGTACACAATTATGCATGGCGTAGAGAATCTGGATAGGGAGACATTTTTCCCTATCTCAAAATACTAGAACCCAGGGTCATCCCATGAAGCTGATTGGTGGGAGATTGAAGTCAAGATATATTATGTCCACAGCATTCCCACAGTCCACAAGGGAGGTTACCCAATCAAAAAATGAGATCAGATTAGTCTGACAGGATTTGTTCTTGACAAATACATGTTAGCTTCTAGTAATCACTCCATTGTTTTCAAGCTCCTTACAGATTGACTTATTTATAATCTGTTCCAAAATTTTCCAGGGATGGATGACAGACTGACTGGTCTGTACTTCCCAGGTTCCTCCTTTTTGCCCTTTTTGAAGACAGGGACAACGTTAGCCCTCCTCCAGTCATCCGGCACCTCACCCGTCTTCCATGATTCCACAAATAGACAGTGGTTCTGAGAGTTCTTCTGTTAGCTCCTTCATTACTCTAGGATGCAGTTCATTGGGCCCTGGAGATTTGAACTCGTTCAAAGAAATTAGGAGTTCCTTGACCATTTGTTTACCAATCTCAAACTGCAAGCTTGTGCTTTACTTGTGCTTCACTTTTTCCAGGGGAGTCATAAGACCAGCTTTTGGGAGAAGACAGAGCCAAAGTAGGAATTGAGCACTTCAGCCTTTTCTTTGTCTTGTGTTATCAATTTGCCCTCCTCATTAAGCAGTTGAACCCTCTGGGACTTATTTATCAGTTATGCATTTATTGAAGACATTTATATCCTCCCTTTCTTCCATCATGGAATTCAAGGTTATATACATGGGGTTCCCAGGTGGTGTCTCATCCAGGCATTGACCAGATCCAAACCTCCTGCTTAGCTTCAGCAAGGTGGCCCTGGGACTTATTTCTGAATCAACATACATAGGGTCAGGACACACATTTGTAAAGTGCTCTCATATCCTTCCATAGCCTTCTTGTACTTTTCCATGTATTATATTCACCTTCCAGTTCTATGACCATTTTCGTTTTGGCACATTACATTTGTTTCCATCTAAAGTACCCAAACCACAATACAGAATTCTAAATGAGGCCTTAATGCTGCTAAATAACACCTAATGCATCATAGAGCTACATTTTTTTCATTGTAGACCAACTGGGTCTTTCCCCTTCATTGTCATTTACAGCTGATGAGTCCCTATAAGACAGCAAATGTGTTTTTTGCTGATTTCCCTGCTGAATGACATTGCATGGTGCGTTATTAAATTTTATCCTGTATTCTTGATTACAGTGGGACATCTTTTGTTTACAAGTGACACTTCACCTGTTAGGGAGAGAAGGAAACATGGGAGCCATTAACCTGGTGATGCAATAAAAAAAGAAAGGGGTTTGTCCTTGATATTATGGCTGCTTTTGAAAATCAGAGACTTAAAATAAATCCAACATCCCAGTGAATAAGTGAATTCCTCTCATCACTTCTGAAATGTCCCCTTTCACAAAACTCCATAATTGAAGAAATTATATTTGCTATGATCTGTTATTCTATCAGCTTAAAAATTGCCTTGCTGGATTTGAAAAAGGGCACATCTAGGCCACAGCTTTGTCTCCAACAAGTGGCCAGCCAGAAGTCCTTCAGAAAGTCTGAAGAGCCATCAGAGGTGGCTGTAATATCCCTCAAGTTCCCTTGGTTGTCCAGCAACAGTCGCCAGTCACAGGTAGGGCTGGATTAACATAAGGAAAGGGAATCAGAACATGAGCTCAAAGACTCTGAGGAAGAAGGATGAGATTTGGCTGAAGCATGGAATAAAAGCCTGAATGCTAAAAGCACAGGGAAAGAAGAAAGACAAAACTAGAGCAAAAAGGCTCAGGACTGGCTAGAAAGAGGACCAGGCAAATAACAAAGACCAGAAGATAAAACAAGGGTTAGGAGAAAGGGAAAGGGGCCAGCAAGCTTATTAGAAGAACACAGACCTTATAGGGGATTTCCTTCCCCACCACTGCCATCACCTATGGGGAAACTGTTCCTTCACTGGGCAATCTCATCTATGGGGTTTCTTATATAGCAAATGCTCATATTTCTGGGCCTAAGCTTCCACTATAACTCTACAAGCTTGCTCTATCCCACTGCCATCAATTCTGTAAAAATACTTAGAAACCTCCAAGTAGCTTGTACATAAGTGCCTTAGGAGTGAGATGGGCACCAGTGCTAAAGCCAAGATGAACTATTAAACAAATAATTCTTGAAGAGATATTATGTACATACTGTAAGTTACTAATAATGAGCCTGGGTCTGTTTTTTTGGCTCAACATTTGTAAAGTTATTATAGTGTTTTTAAATTCATGTGCATTTTGCATGACTTTGTGGTTTTAACTTTTTGTATATTGTTTTTAAGTGTTTTTCTCTTATGTGAACCGCCCAGAGAGCTTCGGCTATGGTGCAGTATACAAATGCAATAAAATAAATAAATACTCTAGGATTTTCAAAAGACTGGTTACTTACAGTTCTTAAGGATCCAGGAGATACTGTTGCTGTTACAAGCCTCTAAGGATTTCCTTTGTTGTTGTTTATTCGTTCAGTCATTTCTGATTCTTTGTGACTTCATGGACCAGCCCACGCCAGAGCTTTCTGTCAGCTGTTGCCACCCCCAGCTCCCCCAAGGTCAAGTCCGTCACCTCCAGAATATCATCCATCCATCTTGCCCTTGGTCAGCCCCTCTTCCTTTTGCCTTCCACTTTCCCTAGCATCAGCCTCTTCTCCAGGGTATCCTGTCTTCTCATTATGTGGCCAAAGTACTTCAGTTTTGCCATTAATACCATTCCCTCAAGTGAGCAGTCTGCCTTTATTTCCTGGAGTATGGACTGGTTTGATCTTCTTGCAGTCCAAGGCACTCTCAGAATTTTCCTCCAACACCACAGTTCAAAAGCATCTATCTTCCTTCGCTCAGCCTTCCTTATGGTCCAGCTCTCGCAGCCATAGGTTACTACGGGGAATACCATTGTTTTAACTATGCGGACCTTTGTTGTCAGTGTGGTGTCTCTGCTCTTAACTATTTTATCAAGATTTGTCATTGCTCTCCTCCCAAGAAGTAAACGTCTTCTGATTTCCTGGCTGCAGTCAGCGTCTGCAGTAATCTTTGTGCCCAGAAATACAAAGTCTGTCACTGCCTCCACGTTTTCTCCCTCTGTTTGCCAGTTATCAATCAAGCTGGTTGCCATAATCTTGGTTTTTTTGAGGTTTAACTGCAACCCAGCTTTTGCACTTTCTTCTTTCACCTTTGTCATAAGGCTCCTCCTCGCTTTCAGCCATCAAAGTGGTGTTATCTGCATATCTGAGATTGTTAATGTTTCTTCCTGCGATTTTAACTCCAGCCTTGGATTCATCAGGCCCAGCACGTCGCATGATGTGTTCTGCATACAAGTTGAATAGGTAAGGTGAGAGTATACAACCCTGCCGTACTCCTTTCCCAATCTTAAACCAGTCCATTGTTCCATGGTCTGTTCTTACCATTGCTACTTGTTCGTTATACAGATTCCTCAGGAGGCAGACAAGATGACTTGGTATCCCCATACCACCAAGAACTTGCCACAGTTTGTTATGATCCACACAGTCAAAGGCTTTAGAATAGTCAATAAAACTGAAATAGATGTTTTTCTGGAACTCCCTGGCTTTCTCCATTATCCAGCGGATATTGGCAATTTGGTCTCTAGTTCCTCTGCCTTTTCTAACCCGGCTTGTACATCTGGCAATTCTCGCTCCATGAATTGCTGGAGTCTACCTTGCAGGATCCTGAGCATTACCTTGCTGGCATGTGAAATAAGTGCCACTGTCTGATAGTTGGAACATTCTTTAGTGTTTCCCTTTTTTGGTATGGGGATATAAGTTGATTTTTTCCAGTCTGATGGCCATTCTTGTGTTTTCCAAATTTGCTGGCATATGGCATGCATCACCTTGACAGCATCATCTTGCAATATTTTAAACAGTTCAGCTGGGATACCGTCGTCTCCTGCTGCCTTTTTATTAGCAATGCTTCTTAAGGCCCATTCAACCTCACTCTTCAGGATGTCTGGCTCTAACTCACTGACCACACTGTCTGAGCTATCCCCGATATTATTATCCTTCCTATACAGATCTTCCATATAATTCTTGCCACCTTGTCTTGATCTCTTCTGTTTCTGTTAGGTCCTTGCCATCTTTGTTTTTGATCATACCCATTTTTGCTTGGAATTTACCTCCTATGTTTCTAATTTTCTGGAAGAGGTCTCTTGTCCTTCCTATTCTATTGTCTTCTTCCACTTCCGCACATTGCTTGTTTCAAAATAATTCCTTATCTCTTCTGGCTAACCTCTGGAATTTTGCATTTAATTGGGCATATCTCCCCCTATCACTGTTGCCTTTTGCTTTCCTTCTTTCTTGGGCTACTTCCAGTGTCTCAGCAGACAGCCATCTTTCCTTCTTGGTTTTCTTTTTCTTTGGGATGTTTTTTGTTGCCACCTCTTGGACAATGTTGCGAACTTCTGTCCATAGTTCTTCTGGGACCCTATCTACTAAATCTAGTCCCTTAAATCTATTCTTCACTTCCACTGCATATTCATTAAGAATATTAGTGAGCTCATATCTAACTGATATGTGGGTTTTCCCTATTCTCTTTAGTTTGATTCTAAATTGTGCAATAAGAAGTTCGTGATCTGAACTACAGTCAGCTCCAGGTCTTGTTTTTACCATCTGTATAGATGTCCACCACCTTTGGCTGCAAAGGATGTAGTCAATCTGATTTCGGTGTCGGACATCTGGTGAAGTCCATGTATAAAGCCGTCTTTTCGGTTGTTGGAAGAGAGTGTTTGTTATGCACAGTGAGTTGTCCTGGCAGAATTCTATCAGCCTATGTCCCGCTTCATTTTGTTCTCCTAGACCATGCTTACCTGTAATTCCAGATGTCATTTGACTGCCCACCTTAGCGTTCCAGTCTCCTGTAATGAAAATAACATCTCTTTTTGGTGTATTATCCAGTAGGTGCTGCAGATCTTCATAGAACTGATCTACTTCTGCTTCTTCAGCATCTGTGGTTGGGGCATATATATGGATCACTGTGATGTTAAATGGCTTACCCTGAATTCGAATTGAGATCATTCTATCATTTTTTGGATTGTATTCAAGCACTGCTTTAGCCACTTTATTATTAATTATGAAGGCTACTCCATTTGTTCTGTGATCCTCTTGAACACAGTAGTAGATCTGGTGGTGATCTGATGTGAAGTGGCCCATTCCAGTCCATTTCAGTTCACTGACACCCAATATATCTATATTTAATCTTGACATCTCGCCAATAACCATGTCCAATTTGCCCTGGCTCATAGATCTTGCATTCCAGGTTCCTATGGTGTGTTGATCTTTAGAACATCGGATTCGTCGTTCACCACCAGCACCGTCGGCCGCTAGCCGTCCTTTCGGCTTGGAGCTAGCTGCATCATCACATCTGGGGCTAGTTGAACTTATCCTCTGTTCCTCCCCAATAGCATGTTGACCATCTTCCGACCTGGGGGTCCCATCTTCCGATGGTATACCGACACATCTCTGGTTGTACTGATCCATTTAGTTTTCATGGCAAGAATACTGGGGTGGGTTGCTATTACCTAATCGTATTTAGTCTGACCTCTCTACCATGACCTTCCCGTCTTGGGTGCCCCTTCACGGTTTAGCTCATGGCATCCTTGAGGTGCTCAAGCTCCAGCACCATGACAAGGTAACGATCTCCTTTGCTGGAGAAGGTAAAATTTCTTTTACCTCAGGCCAAATTCCCTAATCTCCATCTTCTTCTGACACCTATGTTCCACCCATTGTATTACTGGCTGCTGGACAACTGGGTTTGGTTTTTACTGCCTGGTCGTATAACATACCTCTAGCAAGATCTTAGGGCAGCTTTTTGGAATAACACAGCAAGCACTCCCTAGTCCTTGTCTTCACAAGCCACGTATGGTTATCCCACAGAGAAAGAACAACTATTTCCTTTCTCCTCAGCTTTCTTGTAGTCATTCTCAAACACTACACACCAACCAGCAAACCTTCTCCAACTCTCACTATAGACTCTGACTAAAACTCATAAATGTCAACTGTCATACCTTAACTGTCATTTCCTAGCTACTCTTTTCCACCTAGCTAGAACCCATCTAGCAATATTCATGAGAACTCAAGAAGCACCATGCTGGATCAGACCAAGGGTCCATCTAGTCCAACTTTCTGTTCACACAGTGGCCAAACAGCTGTTAACAGGAACCCACAAGCAGGACATGAGTGCAACAGCATTCTCCCACTCATGTTACTCAGCAACTGGTGTAGATAGGCTTATTGCCCTTGATAGTGGAGATAGCACACCACCATCAGTAGGCACTGATGTACATGGTGCTGTACAGAGTAAAACAGTAAATGGCAAGACCCTGCCGCATAGGCTTACATTGATGGTGCTATATAAATAAATAATAATAATAATAATAAATCTGGAAGTAGAGACATCTCTGGAAGGCCGCGAAGGGGCTATTGGCAGAAGACAGGAGATGAAGGAGAAAAAAGAAGATGGGAAACCGTCACAAGGGCACATCAGTCTTATTTACTGATCAATTGTAAGCTGCTCTGGGAGCCTTTTAGGCTGAGGTGCGGGATAAAAATACTCTAAATAAAAATACTCTAAATAAAATAAGGGCAGAAGAAGAGGATTGGCGTAGGGGGAGCCCTGGGGAAAGAAGAGAGAGAAATGCCCCTATGTGTGGGGCTAGAAGAGGGAGAGAGGGTGCAGACAGGAGAGATATGAGTGTCCCGGAGGGGAGAGGAAACAGAGGTAATGTTTAGCCTTGAGGAGAAGCCTGAGGGGAGACATGATAACATTCCTCAAATACTTGAAAGATTGACACACACAGGAGAGCCAGGATCTCTTCTCGATCATCCCAGAGTGCAGGACACGGAATAACGGGCTCAAGTTACAGGAAATCAGATTCCGGCTGGACATCAGGAAAAACTTCCTGACTGTTAGAGTATGACAATAGAACCAGTTACCTAGGAAGGTTGTGGGCTCTCCCACACTAGAGGCATTCAAGAAGCAGCTAGACAACCACCTGTCAGGGATGCTTTAAGCTGGATTCCTGCATTGAGTGGGGGGTTGGACTTGATGGCCTTATAGACCTCTTCCAACTCTATTATTCTATGATTCTATGAAAACAGTAGTGTAGATCCTGCTTGAGACACCTGGGCCCTGTACACCGAGGAAACCCAATGCATGTTGTTCAGTATCTAAATTATAGCCAGCTCTTGCCAGGGCTGGCCAAAGACATTTTGCTGCCCAAAGTGGAATAGCAAATGACATGACGCCCCACCCCACCCCCAAACTCACAGTGCAAAGCCAGTAAAGTCATTTTGGCACTTGAGGCCAGTGGACAACAGCTTATTATGCCATAATAAAGTTGTGAGTCTTCCAGATCTCACAGGATACTTTACGGCTTTTGAACACAAAGAAGAAGGGGACTATACCACAACCTGGCCTTGTGGGTCATGTAACCAGCAAGTACAGTCCAGAAAGGAAATCCAGACACAAGCAATTCAAGCCAAACCACACCACATACCCACATACTGTATTATTTTGCCCCAGTCCAAACATTGGTGCTCATATCCCTTTTTGCTGCAGTGCCACTTCTGCCCCCTTGACCCAGATAAGGGGCCTGGGCAGCTTGGAAGAAGCAACAAGTAAAGAAGGCCTATGTCACTCCACTGAACATGTCAACAGTCAGTCTACCCACTCCCTTGCCAGGAGTCACGCTGCCTATAATGGCAAAGTATAGTAATTGCCTGGGCATCTCTCTCTGCATAATCAGGTAGTAGCTTACAATGGTGTTAAGCAATTTTAGAAACCATATGTAATAGTCTTATAGACCCCTTTATGTCTTAAAATGCATTGCTTCAGTTTAAATGGCAGATATATCTTCCACACTGGCAGCTGCTACATTCCTGATACTAGATCAATAGTATATATATGATTCAACACATGTGAGGAGTTTCACATTTTAAACTCATTTAAGGTGCAAGCCTGTGCATATTTAGAAAGAAAAGAAGTCCTACAATTCTCAGCATACCCCAGCAAGCCATGCCAGCTAGGGGATTCTAGGAGTTGAAGGACTTTTTTCTGTCTAAACATGCATAAAATTGTGCCTTTAACTTATCATGTCACACTAACAGGAATACAGGAATCAAATAGGATTTCCTTCAGTGGGACACACTTACTTAGGAGTAAGTACCATTTTGTTATAGGAAAGGATAATATATTTTTAATTAAAATTTAAAAATAACTATCATCTGGTACAGAGTTTTCCTATGGAAGACCTGGCTGGTTCACTGTTGTAATTATTTGATTGGGACTGAAGTAGAGGGGCACTAATTTTGCTGTACTTATTGTCTTTAAATATGGTTAAATATCCCAGTGTGGGATGTACTTAATATGGTTAAATATCCCACAGTTACCTTGCTATTCTATTTCTACAATTCTTTTTCTCCTGTCCTTTCTTCATCCTCTCTTCATTTTCAGGCTGCATCCGGTGCACATTTACCTCAGAGTAAGTTTGATTGATCTCAGTGGGGCTTACTTCTGAGTAGACATACATAGGATTGTGCTGCAGCTCTGTTTTAAAGTGACACAAGATGCACACATCCAATGTTTACCAAAAGAATGGCTTGAAAAAAGGGGGATGGACACCCTAAAATAAGCAAGGGCAGATAGGAAGTGTTTTAGCATGCATTCTGAAAAAGGTGCTGCTGAATGAACCCTCCTTAGCCAGGAGGTCCTGGGGGGGGCATTGCAGTTCTCCCCCCTTCCCCCTTTCTTTTCTCTTGCTGGAGACCAGACTGGGGTGGGCGGTGGGGCAGCGATGAGGAGAGAAGGCACACAAACATGCAGCTTCTCTCTCTCCCTCTTTCTCCCAAACATTACAGTACCTGCAGGGCTGATGGGGAGAGGAGGGCAGCAGCTCCGAAGGGGGGAGGGCCCCAATCCGCAGCTCCGGGCAATCTATCTTACAAACAGTCCCTTCCTTGGCTCCTCCACGTGCTGCTTCCTGGCTCCAGCGTGGCTGCTGCTCCCACCTTGTTCAGCAACTGTCACAGAGGTCAGGCAGAGCAGTTGGGAGCGGCTGAGTGAGTGAAAGAGCGAGCAAGCAAGCAAGCAAGCGAGAGAGCTGTGTGTGTGTGTGTGTGTGTGTGTGTGTGTGTGTGTGTGTGCAGTGGCTGCACCCTGAAAAAAGCCTTCCGGAGGCGGAGCGGGCTAGAGCAGCGGCTCCTTGCTTGTCCTCTCTCCCTGAAGTTGCTCGGCAGGGACGGGGCAAACATGATGGCGGCGGCAGCATATTAGGGGGTTCAGCTGAACCCCCTGAACCCCCTGTCTGCAAGCCAATGTGGGTAGGTTCATGTCGGGAGAGGCGTTCCATCAGGTATTGTGGTCCCAAGCTGTGTAAGGCTTTATAGGTTAAAACCAGCACCTTGAATTGGGCTCGGAAATGTATAGGCAGCCAATGCAAGCAGGCCAGAATCGGTGTTATATGTTCGAAACTTCTGGTTCCAGTTAACAGTCTACAAACCTGCTCCTTCAGGGGGAGTGCAACCCCATCCAGAACAGTTGAATACCCACCATCTGGCCAGAAGAACCACCCACCAGCAGCATCTCAGTCGTGTCTGGATTGAGTTTAAGTTTATTAGCTCTCATCCAGTCCATTGCTCTAGCCAGGCATAGGTAACTGGTTCCATTGTCATACTGCTCTAACAGTCAGGAAGTTTTTCCTGATGTCCAGCCAGAATCTGACTTCCTGTAAGCAACTGATTCAACAACATACTATGTCCTGGGTGACACCACTTAGAATTAAATCCAAGGTCAGTTCCATCTGGTCAGTTCCACGACTTACGGTCCTAGGGCTCAGTCATTTAGGTATTAAGAAATTTAACCTCTTTGTCATGACTGGAATATCTTTACTGGGCGAAGGTGAGAAGTTTATTTATCGGTTTTTTTTAATTTACAATTACTCACTTTGAGAAGGAAGGGAAGAGTTGACTGCCCTGGCTTCCTTGCCCTGCTGCTAAACTCGCCCAGTTGTTTAACTTGCCTGTTTGCTGATGCTTTGTCACTGAGATGCTTCATCAGTAGGGCTCCTTATGCTCAGAGAGCTGACTCCCTCACTAATGTGCCAGCTTATATAGATGGGCCTAAGTGCTGCTGCACTGAATCTGATTGGAGGGCCTCCTTTGGCCGCAAAAGGCCATTAAATACCATATAAGCTGATGGACCTACAACCAATCCCACCTCCTTTGTAGCATTGCCGGCCTTTGAAAGGCCTGTGACAGGAAAGGCAGATGTTACACTGGTGCTAGGATCCTCCCAGCAGACCCTATCAGCTGTTATCTCAGCATTGCAGTGCATAGGTTCAGGCTTCAAGATATGTTTATCTTGTCTCCATCCCACATGAACATGCAAGCCCACACAGCTAAGGTAGAAAGAGATGGAAATTAGGACATCAGGATAAAGTTTGGGACAGGTGCTCAGCTAATGTGTTAGGGCCACCATTTGACCTTCATGGTGATAGAGCTCAATTAGCCACAAAACAAGGGTGTATATTTGAAGTTTGTATCTGTTACTACTTTGCCTGTGCTAATTTATTTCAACATTTGTTTTTCAGTAAGCGAAGCTGGCATACAAGTGATTTGCCAAAGTACTTCAGGCTACAATACTCTGAATTTTCCCTTTGTCTTACAATAGCAGTGAAACAGAGAGAAATTATTTCTTTCTTACTCAGTTTTCTTGCCAATGTACAACAGATGTTGTTTCCACAAATTAGTTTATAATTCCTTTCATAATTCAGTCAGAACAACCCTTCAATTTATAGTCAAGAACGAGATTTAGTGCTGCATATAGTTCTCATAATTATGTAACAAAACTGCACTTTGCTAGATGAAACCATGGCCATCAATCACTCCATTTAGTGTACGCGCAACTTAATCTTCTGTTGCACCAGCTGCACATGGCTCAGCCAAATGCACAAAGGATTTGTTAGCTTTCCATAGGGTGAAATGTCAATAATTAGCAAGGTAGATAATAGACAGGCAGAGAGTTAGAATAGGCTATTAGGTAGCTATACAGAGTTGAACTGTCTCATATGTAGCAATTATAGACATTACAAACTGCAATGCAAATTCTGTGTTGCAAATGTCTTTTTGTCACCTACTCTGCCAAAGTATGAATAATGTATATTAAAAACTTTTTTCTTTCTCTGATATAGATTATAGTGCTGAAATGACAGATTAAAGCATATAAATTATATCACAGTACACTAGGTTAGTTAGGAGAACTAATTGTTCTCACATTTTTATGGTCAATGCCTAGTATTAAAAGCAGGGACATGTATGGAATTCCTATCAGATATAATCCAGAAATAAAACCGCCATTACTAACAAATGACACTTACTAGATGTTTGTTTTATTTTTCTGGAGTCTACATTGTTACTAAACAGCATCCAATCATGTGGAAGCATAACCAACCAACCAACACAAACACACACACACACCCCACACACAAAACTGAATACTGCCCTTCTGAAAAAAAATCACTGCAGATAGTCTGCTGAAATTTTATAGGTTCCCTACATCTTTATTCTGTATGGAGACATGTAAACCCTAGGTTTTGTATTAAAGTCACTCTAGGTTTTGTATTAGGACCAGTGTTTGTTTGTTTTTTACTTATTCATAAATGATATGGAGTTTAGGGTGAGCAGTGAGACGACCAGGTTTGCTGGTGACACCAAATTATTTCAAATAATTAAAACAAAAAGGGACAGAAAAGAGCTCCAAAAAGATATATTCTAGCTGTGTGAATAAGAATTAAAATAGCAAATGCCATTCAATGTAATCAGGTAGAGAGTGATGCTGATGGGGTCTGAGCTGGTGGTGACTGGCAAAATAAAATACTGGGGATTGTGCTGGATAGCTCACTGTGCAACTTCTATGAAATAGCCAAACTCCATGTTGGGGATTATTAGTAAAGGAATGCCTTTATAGAATTATATGGGGTTACCACACCTGGAATATAGTTCTGGTCACCGTACCTCAAAAATGGTATCATAGAGCTGGAAAAGGTGTAGAAAGGTTCAACAAAAAAGATCTAGGGGCTGGAGAAACTTCACTATGAGGAAAGATTACAATATTCAGGGTTTTTGTTTGTTTTGCTTTTTTTTTAACTTAGAGGAGACAGCAATTGAATGGGAATAGGTGATTCTGTGAATTTTGTTTTTGCCTCCCCACCCCACCCCATTTCCCTGACTTCATATTCCATCAACTTGTGAACATGGCAAAATTCATCAGAAAAAAGTCAGCTTGAAAATTCTTACACAAGTTTATGTGCATTTTTCCTAATACACAGATCTTTTCATGCAGGTGTTTTTGTTTTTCTAGTGAGCATACTTTTTGCAAGCATTTTGTCCCTAATATAATGTATTTTGGAACATTAAGTCCCCTAATATATGCATTTGGGGACATACTTGTCATTAACATCTACATTTTCTGCATGCAGTTTCAGAGTAGGGATGCGTGACACTGGGTCCATTTTTTTGGTGAATCTTGAAATTTGCAGAAATGATGCTGTATTCTTACTGTATTTTAGTTCTTTTTAATTCCCCTGGTCTTTTGAACATGTGTAAGTTCTTTATCAATTTCCTTGTATGTTTCACCTGTGAAGGGGAGCAGCAAAGTGCAGCAGGTAACATAAAAGGAAATTAACAAAGTGAGACTGCATACAGGCTAATTTGCACACTTATATCTCGTACATCATGTTTTGAGTTGTGAACAGGATTGCAAAATTCTGAAAAGTGAAGGTTTTAGCATGCAAGTGGTTCAGCACATCCAAATTCTGTAAGTTCATAACTAACATTCAGACCTGACATCCCTACAAGTAAGAGGGGACGTGATAGAAGTGCATACAAGTATGGAGAAAGTGGATAGCAAGATATTTTTCTTCCCCTCACATTCTACTAGAACCCAGAATCATCCAGGGAAACTGAATGGTGGTAGAGCCAGGACAGACAAATGGAAGTACTAGTTCACACAGCACATATTTAAACTATGAAATTCACTTCCACAAGGTGTAGTGAAGTGATGGCCACCAATTTGGGTGGCTTTAAAGGGGATTAGACAATTTCCTAGAGATTATGGCTATTAATGGCCAACTATCTTTATAGCTTTATAGTATCTCCAGTATTGAAGGCAGTTTGGCTCTGAATACCATTTCCTGTAGAAGCTAAGCAGGAGATAACTGTAGCATTTGTATCCTGTTTGTGGACTTCTCATAGAAATCAGTTGGGCCACTTGTGGGAATAGAATGCTGGACTAGATAGACCTTTAGTCTGATCCAGTAGGGATCTTGTTATGTTCTTCAGGACACAAAACAAACTTACCACAGTCCTCTTGTGTGCAATCGCCTTCATATTACAACGGTGCAAATTTCCTTATGCTACCGAATTATGCATATGATTATATATAAGTAGCACTACTTATCCCCCTTCCTGGTTTTAAAGCTAGTTTTATACTGATTCTCTCTTAGTTTGTGCTGGATATTATGCTAACATTGTACAGATTTTAGGTTGGGTTTTCTAGGGTTTATGCTGGTTGTATTGATATTGTTTTTTATCCATTTTGATGTTATTTTATTTTATTTTGTATTTTATTTATTTGCAAGTTTTGTAAACCACCTGGTGGACTTGGATTAATGGATGGTATAAATATGTCACAAATAAATAAATAAAACTTTAGCATCTAATCTAATAACTTTCAAAGGGGCTGACTCTTCAACCACATTTCATTTTATAAAGTAGGTTTGACATTCATCTAATTTCAGTGGTACCACAGTGCTGTCTTGCGTTACCAACAATAAGCCTTTTTTTAAAAAGAGAGAGATAAAGGAACTGTCATTTTTATGAGTTATCATGTGTGTGGGGAAGAGATTTTTGAAAGAACATTAATTAGTTCTATGAACTGATTCATTGTTAGTCAACGTAGTGTCAGAGATTTTTACTGAATAAGAATAATTTATATTCTCTATAAAAGCATTCATTTTGTAAACAGGAATGAAGCAGAGCATTTTTTTAGTCTTATAAGGTGCACACCACAATTTTGTAATATCTGTATACATGGTAAGATAAGTATTCACCATTTTCACATGTCCTGGTGTACATCTATTTTCCTACATCTGTAACCTTTAATATATAGCATGCAACTGTGTCTGTTCTATTTTTACTCAAAAGCAAATATTGGGGACTCAATCCAGATTAGGAACCTAGAGTGGCGGGGAGGAGGCTTTGGTCCATATGGTATTACCAAATGGAGGGTGTTTATTTTTCTTATGCAAATCAGTGATGCAGAGAACCCAATCTAGATTGCAAACACAGCCCCTTAGCATCCACACTAGGGTCCCAATACAAATTGTGTCTCCCACATTTACTTTTGAATAAGAAGGGGGGAACAGACAATGTTGCCGGTTATATACCAAAAGTATCCCAGTCCCCACTTACTGGGCCCATTTGTGCCTATTGCATGGGATTTGTAGAAGAGGGAGCCTCTTGTTATGGTATGGCAAGTGGTCAGGAGATCTAGGTGGCCTCCTGGTTGAAATGCCTCTGCGAAGGTCTTTTTTTCCCCTTTTGCCTTCAGCCATGCCCACTACTGGAATAGAGGCCTTAGCTAGACCTACCTGATAGTCCACAATGGAGGAAGGAAGATCTTGTGTTGCGATTAACGCGAGATCCCTCCTCCGTTTACATGTGAGGCACAATGGCCTCAGGAAGAGAGGCGTCACGCCTACCATTTTTTTAATTTGTAAAGGAAGAGGAACGCACGAACACTCATGTGCTAAAGGTAGGTGCTTTTAAAAAAAAAATTCATTTCCCCGCTCCCCCCCCCCCCCCGATGGGCGCAGCTCCTGGCTCCACACGAGTAATCGCGGCAACGGGCCACACATTCCACGGTTTCGGACTCAGCCTGAGACCGTGGAAAAACTGGGCCAAAAGGGGAGTGCTCTATCCCGGGGCAAGGGAGGGATGATCCCTCTCAGATCCCAGAATCCCCTGTGTGTCATGTGGATGCACAGGGACGATCCTAGAGTTCGCCCTGTGATAAAGCCTGGTCTATCTAAGACCACAGTCTCTGGAAGTTTCTTTAAAATGGAATTTGGCCTGATAATTGAAAGAGGTTCAACACCCCTGATTTCAGGGCTGGATCAAGGCCATGATGCACCCAGGGGCTAGCCATCTGTAGTGGGGCAACTACTCTGCTCCTAATCCTGAACTCACATATCACAAACACACAGAGAGGGAGAGAGACAGCCTCACTGCCTTTTTCAGACACAACAACTAAATTGGACAGGTGGACATGCACACACTATTTTTCTGCCTGAGGATGACCACCAAATGCATCCCATTTCTCACTAGATAACCTTGGTCCAGCCATTTCCTCTAAGACTAGCTTATCTCTCAGAATTATTGTGATGATGAAAATGAAGAGAAAGGATAGAACATAAATGTAATAAAATGAAGTAAAACATTTTATACTAGAAAAACGTAATTGTCTTACACTATATGGTAGGGCTCGCCATAGGATAAATAACACCCTGGATGAGGAGTGCCTTTGGTACCCCTCCCCCTGTGGTCACCTTTGCACAGCCACCCAGAGGGTGCAGGTTTGATGTTGGCATCCCCTTCAGCTCAGCACCCCAGGTGACCACCCACCTTAAGGCTGGCCCTGCTCTGTCCATAATAAGCCTTCCTAGCATGTAAAATGGCTGCTGGGCATTTCTTGTTGTGCATGTGCACTAGAGACAAGCTATATCCAGTATCCTAATTGGAAATGTATCTTATAAAGACACAGGGAGGGAGCCTGAAGACTGATGCCAACACTTATTAAACCCGTGATAGTTCTGCTATGTTGTATAGTTCACTGCCACTGCTCAGAATGTGGGTTTCTAAACATTGGTTTGGGCAAACTCTAGCACAATTCCTGAGAGATCAAGGTTTTCAATAGGGCTGTGCACCCCCTCCCCGAACCACTTTGGATCCTGATCTGGACCTCCCCCGATCCACTCCAGAACCGGATCCGGATCGATATTCAGCCCCCAGTTGAAGCCACTGCCCAGACCACAGTGAACCCAGGTAAGCCCCCTTCCCCACTTACCTGGCTCCGCCATTGTCACATGGATTGGGGTGGCAGCTGTAAAAGAGAGAGCACAGCATACCAGCCGGCTTCTACTGGATTTAGCACGGATCCCGGGCACAGACACTCACAAGCTCACAAAGTGAGGTTTAAGACCTTTTTATTCAGACTAAGGGCAGGGATACATGGGAAAAACTTAATAAAATATCATAAAAGCATGCGTAACATAAGAACCCAGTAACAGGTAACAATAAAACTTAACTCTAATATATCTTACGCCAACATAGAGCACCTTGTTTCCATCACACGCTCTTCTCACCAGCCGACAACCACCACCCTTTTGCCTGAGGCAGGAATATTTTATACTTTCACTTCCTCATTCCTATCCCCTCCCTCCGGCTTTGTTCTTCAATACATCCTCACACCTTTTGGCTGGGTTGCCTTATCCCTCAAGGCCAGTTGACAGATATGGCCGGGCTGGCGCTGGTCTCTTCTCCCCCAGCCAGATGTCATCCTCCCTTTGGCATTCTTATCATCCTACAAAACCATAAAAATTAATTAAAATGACATTGTTCCCAGACTCCAACCCCCATGTGCCCCTATCCCTCTTAACATGTTCATTTCCCTTACAGCAGTGTAGCCAGGTAATCTCCCTCCCCTTCTCTACTCACCTGGCTCCACCGTCACCGCACGGACTGTGGCAGAGCCAGGTGAGCCAGGTAAGCCCCCTCCCCCACTTACCTGGGTACGCAGCTTGTTTCCGGCCTTAGTCCTGGGCCACAGTTGAAGCCACTGCAGTGGACCAGGTAAGCCCTCCTCCCCCTCCCCCTCCCCCTCACCTGGCTCCACCGCCATCACCGCACAGACTGCGGCAGTGAAGCCAGGTAAGCCCCTTCCCCCCGCCCCCACTTACATGGCTCTGTCGTCACCACTGTCTGTGTGGCAGCTTCAACTGCAGCCCAGGCCTTAGGCTGGAAACAGGCCGCAGCTTGTTTCGGGCCTTAGGCTTGGGCCGCAGTTGAAGCTGCTGCACTGACTGCAGCAGACCCAGGTAAGCCCCCTTCCCCCTTCCCTGGCTCCACCGCTGTCACCACAGAGACTGCGGCAGAGCTAGGTAAGCCCACCTCCCCTTTCCCCACTTACCTGGCTCTGCCGCTGTTGCCACACAGACCGTGGTGGTGGTGGACCAGGAAGCCAAGTAAGCTTCCCTCCCCACTTACCTGGCTCCGAAGCATCAGAACGGTCCGAATCACTTTGGACCGTTCCGAACCACTTGGGGCCAATCCAGACCTCCCCCGATCCACTCCAGAACTGGGCTTCAGAGGTCCTGATCGGCTCACTCTGCTTCAGATCTGGAGATTTGTAACAGAGTGAAGCATGTCAGGAGGGTGATGTGTTTCACACCAGCAGAGCATGCACAGAGTACAAATAGCGCAAGCTGAACCAGAGGATCCAGGCAGCAAATGAATAGTCCAATGAAGAAGCAAGACTCAGACACAGCAGCTTTTAACTACTTATCTAAGTTTACTGTACAAGTACATACAGAGAACAATTCAGAATAACACTCCAACCAAACTCCAGCAAACTCTCCACACTGATTCATTATCAATAACATATTTATACATATGAGAACCAATCACAGTGTTCTCATGCAATGTGAACACTGGATTGCATCAGCTAGTTTGCTGTTCTGCCCAGATACCCTCCACCTGAGTATCCTGGCCTCTTTCCAAAGCCTTGAGATGAGTATCCCAATTAACACTTCTTAGGTCCCTAGTTCCAGTAAAAACTTACACAGGCTAAAAACCTGACAGAGCACACCCCTAGTTTTCAATGGACATACAGCTGCACCAGGCCCCATAATTTCTCCAGGTGAGCCTGCAAAACTGACTATGGAGAGGGGGCACTAAAGTCACTCCTTGCCCAGGGTGTTATTTATCCTAGCACTAGCCCTGCATGCAGTTGCTGATAATACTGTTCTTTCCCTGAAAGGCCTGTAGCAGGTGTGATGGGGGGCAGTGATGTGTCTAGCTCCAGGGAAGAGGTAGAGCTGGAACTGTGCCAATCTGACCTCCAATTTCCTGTAAGTTTTCTTCTCTAGTGACAGTGGCTTCCTTTTCCTGCCTCATTATCTGGGGATTCCAGGAAACACAACTGCTATAGAGGTAGTGGAGCACCCAAAGATGTGTGATGATTACGTTTTAAAAGTTAAAAGAAAGACCACCCACACCCCTCAGCCATCCCATAACATTAATTATTTAGATAAGTGCTTAATGCCCCCATTCCCCCAAACTGCTCTCTTAAAATGTTAGCAAAATTATCCCAGCCACATGAATGAAGAAAAAAATGACTACCTCTTTCAGAGGGGTAATGAACGTTCTGAAATTTGGTGCTCAGGGATTGGTACAGGACTAAACAACCCCCTACTATGCACACAAACCAGATTTGTTTTGCTACAGCCAAAACATTAACTCAACTTGGTGTGATTAGAACTACCATTTCCCCCCCTGTGATGACTAAATCCAAGTGGCACAAATACAGTTCTAAGAAGTAAATTATGAATGCTATTAGCATAAAAATGACCATATTATTCAGACCTTTTGTGATTGTCTACTATGCTTCCTTCTTTACTACATTTTTACACTTGTCTTATGACTAAATTCTACAATAAACTTCACAAAACACTTTTTGGAAATCCCAGATATTTTTGATCTTGGATAGCTACGGTCCATTAAAACACCTTTTTATTTTTGCAAAGCTGTGATAAATTCCCATGGAGGAAACAAATATGTCAGTATAATGGTGTCTCTGTAAGAAGTAATGAAAAACTACCCCAGCTAAAGCAGAACTTGTGACAAAAGTTTCTTTCAGTGTCTTTTATACCTCACTGAAATGCTGCAGATTTCAATAGCCCAGCTTTACTCTGCATTTAAATGAGCAAAAACAATGGCAAAGTCTGAATGTTTTAAGTGACTTTTCCCCTTTTCGTTCAGGTAGCCAAATTCTGATTACAAATTTAATATTCCTCAACCTATGTTTTATTTAAAACTTTGAACAATAAAAAAAGATTGTCACAGAGACAAGGTCTTATCTGCCTGCTCAGGTTACACTGTACTTACAATGAAAGATACTGCATGCATGATTAGCCTTAAACAGTCTCTGTGGTGATTTTCTCTTTTAATGAACTGGTCGGATTTCATTATAGAACAATTGTATGGAGGTTTCCACAGATAAGCCCCAGTCTTTAGGGTGTATGGTACTGGCAGATTGCAGGATTAAAAAATTTCTTTTAAAAAATCCTAAGGAAAAAAAAATCTGCATGCCTTCGTCCCTGCTAAATGAAGCATAGACATTAATTTGAAACTTACTATTATCTGGTGGGGGGAGAGAAATGCTACTAATGGGGAGGTATTATGTGATTATGATGAGCCTGTTCGTATGGCTAAGAAATGTCAGGGGGCGGGGGCGGGGGAAGTGCCATTCTCAAAATCTCCAAGGGGAAAGCTTTGAATGTATGTTTGAATTGGAGAGACCTCTGCTGAAATCAGTGAATGTGTGTGGCTGTTGAAATATTCCAGGGAGTTTTGCAACAGCAGATCATTACCTGGTGCATAGCAAGCATACCATTAGAATTACACTAACAGAGATCTCTTCCCTCTGCAGGGTTAGTGGACCAATTGGACTGGTCTTTCAATTCCTGTAGACTGATGGATTCCTGAGGGCCCCTGGGGAATTTTCACTGGACAAAATTGCTGCTCCTCTCAAAACTTTAGTCTTTGTATGGGATGCTAAGATGACTCATGGAGTAAGCAATCAAACTCAAACACAAGCAAGAGCACTTTATTGAGCCTGCGTCATGATAGAGCTTCACTGAACTGATCACCCACAGCTCATCACTGGTCTGTAAGTGGTGGTCTGGAGGGAGTCAGTATGTTTTTGCTGCTTAAACTACATAATTCAATCCATAGGTATTAGCTGCCAAACATCAATGGTTACTACTTCTACTGAAACATTAGAAAATGCAACTTTGATTGATGGACTGAATATGCTTTCTAAGGGTACAATCAGCAAATCTTGCTATGTTGATGCAACTTCTGCCAGCAATACCATAATATCCTTGTACAAGTGCAAGCAGGTGGACCTCAGAAAACTTGTAAGGTGCTCCCTGTAAGGTGATATATTCATGAGAGCTGTTGAGCAGAGGCTATAGCTCAGTGATAGAGCAGAGGTTTCACATGCAGAAGGTCCCAGATTCGATCCTGAGCATCCTCAAGTAGGAGCAGGAAAGAATCCTGCCCAAAATCCTGGAGAGTTGCTGTCAGTCAGTGATGACAATACTGAACCAGATGGATCAATGGTCTGACACAGTATTTTCCTAACCTTTGAAATACCTGAATATCACATGGCTCAGCAGTTACACAATGTCTTCCAAGGCTGCTATGATTGGTCAGAGCCCCAAGCCAAGAACTCCGAACCCATGAATTTAGTGATGGATGGGTATGTCAAGAAATGTGTGAATTTTGGTAAATTCTTATTACATCTAAATTGAAATAAAATAATATATAATAGAATAGAATGGAATGGAATGGAATGGATAGGATAGGAAAGGATAGGATAGGATAAGATAGGATATTTATTTCTTACCCGCCTCTATTATTATTATTATTATTTATTTATATAGCACTATCAATGTACATGGTGCTGTACAGAGTAAAACAGTAAAACAGTAAATAGCAAGACCCTGCCACTTAGGCTTACATTCTAATTAAATCATGGTAAAACAATAAGGAGGGGAAGAAAATGCAAACAGGCACAGGGTAGGGTAAACTAACAGTATAAAGTCCAAACAACATCAAGTTTTAAAAGCTTTAAGAAAGAGAAAGGTTTTTAGCTGAGCTTTAAAAACTCAAGGTGGGGAACAACATTAAATACAAAATCACCATAAAATGCATAAAACTGATTAAAACTTATAAAACTGATACAATATTAAAATAACAATTGGACATGTTAAAATACCTCTGGGTAGGCCTAATGAAAGAGATCAAGCACTCAAAGCCTCAGGCCTAGATGAATAAATCTGTCGATTTTGCTTTCTCCCACATTTGCATTTCAAGTTCTCTCCATCCTGAATATGAAGAAATTTGTGGATTTTGATCATTTCTCATTAAAAACAACAAATGAAATGAAATTCTTACCATCCCTACCCTTGCTGTTTCAAGGCACAAACTGCTTGTTACTACTGCAAAGCTGCTTCAATGTAGAAATCTACCATTGCCCAGGTACAGAGAAGGAGCTACATCTGAATCATGGGATTCCTAGAAAATGCCCTAAGGGTGCAATCCTATGCATGTTTGGACAGAAAAAAGTCCCACGTTTCCCAGCATTTCCCAACTCCCAGTAGGACATTTTTCTCTCTGAATATATGCATAGGGTTGTGCTTTAAAATTAATTAATATTTATAGAAACACAGCATATGTTTGTAGTGGGCAAGCATATCACTTTGTTTTATACTGTTCAAATGAAATGGAATATTCCATCAACGACTAACATCACATTTCTAAGAATTGGCTTTATACATTCTTTTTACAGCAACAACTATGCCGATTACTCTTTATATAAAAGGCCTTGCTAGAAAAAGTCTACATGAAACAGAAGCTATTGATTAAAAAATATTTAATTATTGTATTTTAAACTATGAGTTTGAGCTGGGGGAAAAAATATTTTTCATAAAAATGCATGGTTTCCTAAGAATACATTTTCAGCGAGGTGAAAGGGGATTTGAAAAGTACCAAACCAAAATCTCAGGCATTGTGTTTTAAATTACACTCTATCCAGTGGAGTTTGTTCATGCATGCATTGCACCATATATTGTATTCAAGGAAGAATAGAGACGTGATTTGGTTTCTGGGAAAAACTGAAGATGCACATAAAAACTAAAGAGTCCTCGATCCATTTCCTTTTATGACTAACACATTTTAAACTAAGAGTCTATTGAATGAAGACAAGAGCAAGGAGCTACCATCTATGTTTATTTGTCATCTTCACAATTTGTAAAAAGTATATGGGTAGAGCTATTTTATATCACTAAACAGATACAAAATGAATAACATTTATTAGAAGATGGAGGTCACAATGGAGGTCACAGTCCAGTAGGCTTAACTAACAGGCTTAACTTTGTGTTAGATGATGACCTAAATGCACTAGAAATTCAAGTAGTAGTAGTAGTAGTAGTATATTAGAAGTTAAACCATTTTGGGTGTATAAGAAACTGTTTTGGTCAAACTATTTGCCCATCCAGCCCAGTATTGTCTACTTTGACCGGCTCTGGGTCTCCAGGGTCTCAGAGAGATGTCTTTCACATCACCTGCTGCCTGATCCATTAACTGGAGATGCCATGAATTGAACTTGGGGTTGTCTGCATTCCAAGAATGTGCTCTATCACTGAGCTATGGTACTTTCCCTCTTGTGGTTACATAGAAAGTTTATACCAACCCCATAAAATGCTTGTCAGTATGTTTCCTATTGCTAACATGTAAATGTGTATTCTAACTGAAAGTATATTTAGTCACACTAGACAAGGGACCATATCTAACTCAAATACTTGCACTTAATGGATAATTGAGAACTGTGCCACTAAATGAGCACTTCTAATTACACAGTCACTAGTTGGGGGAGTTTGCTGTCTAATTTTCTGTATGTCACATATTGTCCTTCATGAATTGAGTTGATGAATATACATAATTACAACATTCTTCTTTGAAATTAATAGCGTTAGGGATGAAAACCTGGTAATCAGAGTCATAATAATATCTGCCATGATACTTTCCCTCCTTTGCATTCTTAAAATGCATGTTGGGAAGCAGCTGGAAGAAGAAGTCCCCAAAACATATACTGTCACAGAACAAATGATAAAGACATTAGTCTAATTCCAACATCCAGTGGACTTAGCTATATTACAAATGTGTCTCAGTCCCAGATCATGTCTGATTTTCTGCACACCAAAGGTATTTACTAGCCCCTTTCAGGGGGAGTGACTTGTGACACTCTCAACCTATACAATGTCATTATAATGTCTTACAGAAACTCCACACATACGAAGTATAAATCAGGACTCTGCTGGATCAGACCATGGGTCCATCTAGTCCAGCATTCTGTTCATACAGTGGCCAACCACTTGCCTCTGGGAAGTACACAAGTAAGACATGAGTGCAATACCACTCTCCTACTCATGTTCCCCAGAAACTGTTATACATAGGCATACTGCCTCTGATACTGGGGGTAGCATATAGGTTGGAATGGAGTCTGCTGATGCAACTCTTTCCCTTTCATGTATTCTTTAGACCATGTCTCAACATACTCTGAGAAGCCATGTAAAATTCCATAGTGAAATTGGAAATGGTTAAAATACACCCAGTAAGCCTGCAGGAAGTGCCTTTAAAAAAAGGCATATTTTCACACCTAGGTTTTCTTATGGGCTAAAATGAAAGAAGGCTGGTATAGGATTTCCCTGTAAGCATATGAGGGAGGGGGGAATAATAAAATAAACCTTATGTTGAGTGACAGTTGGACCTTTGTTGCCTGTACTCATTTAGGCTCCACACAGGTGTCAGTAATGCAACACAGGTTTATTTAGCAGGGTTATCTAAGTTCCCATGCAAAGGCCTTAATTCAGGCCTGTGGCAGGGTTTCGCCAAGTTTCACTCGATGGCCTTGTAGGCCCTTTCCAACTCTGCTATTCTATGATTCTAAGTCTGGAAATGGGGGACATCTGGAGTCTGGGGGGAAATTTAATAATTTATGAAAATGTCCTAGAAAGTTGTGATCTCCCCCGTGCTGATCCAGGACTTTTGTCTTGGCCAACGTCATTGTGCAGGCCAAGCAAATGCCAGGACTGGCACCGGGGGAGATCACAACTTTCCAGGACATTTTCATAAATTATTAAATTTCCCCCCAGAAAATTGGTGCTTCCGGAAATGCATCCTCCACCCCCTCCCAGCACCGATCCAGTCCTTTTCTTGGCCAGCACAATCGGGCAGGCCAAGATAATGCCTGGATTGGCCCGGGGGGCTGGAAGATGCATTCCTGGAAGTTCCCAGACTTTGGGGAATGTGTCCTCACCACCACCCAGCGCCAATCTGGCCTTCTCCTTGGCCGTTATGATTGTGCCAGCCACAAAGAAGGCCTGGATCAGCTGGGGTGGGCGCTGGAAGACATATTCCTCAACTTCTGGGAATGCATCATTCCCCCCCCCCACAGCGCCGATCTGACCTTCGACCGGGGGGGGGCAAAATGCATTCCAGGAATGTGTCCTCTCCCCCCTCCAGCACCATTCTGGCCTTCTCCTTGGTCAGCGTGATTGCAACGGCCAAGGAGAAGGCTTGGATCAGCCCTGGGGAGATTGAACAAAGAAGCAAGAGGAAGAAGGAAGAAGAAGCAAGAGGATGAAGGAAGAAGCTGGAGGACAAAGGAAGAAACAAGTAGGAGAAGAAGACACATGAGAAGAAGCAAATAGGAGGTGTTTGTGTGTGAGAGGGAGTGTATGGGTGAATGGGGTGCATTGGGTGCCAGGTTGATTATTATTATTGTTGTTGTTTTGAGGCTGCAGTTTCACAGGAGCATTGTAGTATGTTAATCACATGTTCACAAAACATCCCTGTTATACAAGCAATGCATAATCCAGCCAGCTATGAGCTTAATAATATAAATGTTAAAGTGATCACAATCGTGTCTTTTTCCCATTCCAAAGAAAGGATTTCCTGTAGCAGAGCTCCTGATAGTCATCCAGGATTCTTCTCTGGCTCAGAGGGGGCAAGTTTCAGTATCTCCTCTCCTCTGGCATTATCTGACTTCTGGAACTAATCCTCTTATTTGGTGAGCAATCATATTTTAAATCATATATATATATATATATATATATATATATATATATATATATATATATATTCTTATCTGACTGCCTAAGGTTTAATTTGGCATATTTCCTCCTCCCTGAAAAGCTGCTTTATTTCATTGAGATAAAGTATTGTCAAATTATAAGCTTTGTGCAGCTGTCACTCTTTGCCAAATGTTTCAAAACATAAATGAACTCTGACAAGTCGTTTATCTGCAAATGTCGTGTCAAACTGTAATGGTATTGCCAGGGGTTAGAATTTCAGAGCAAAAGTGGACTTAAAATGCAAACTCAAAATGGCTTGGCTTTCTCCAACTAATAAAATGGGTAGAAGTAAGGCTACAAAGCGCATCCAGCACATAAAATTAAAGCTCAACATATGGCAACATATACATTCTATGAATTAAGAGCAGATAATCGAAAATGTCGGCAAAGTTGTGTAATCACTTCACTGGCTACATCCCTGAAATTGTAAATATCTCAGGTTTGTCAATCTTGCTCAAAGGCTCAGTATACATTTATTCCTATCACAGAAACATATTTCAGGGGGGAAATATTATGCAGCATGATTGACATTCTGTTTGAGAAAGCTTAAAATTGCTGCTATGTCAAGCAGTGTTTCTGTTTTGCAAACTAATTCCCAGATCCTGCCTATGTTCTGGGACTTCAATAGAATTGCACACGGACATGATTTGTTTCTATGTCCAGGTTGGGGCTAGCCAGCCTGTATTTGCAGAATAGAAAAAAAAATGTGGAAGAAGCAATCACTGAATAAAGAGGTCACAAAAGTGATTCAGCTGCAGAATGGAACCTTTAGATTTACTATTGGGGATTAGGGAAGAATTCATAAGAACTGTAATAGAACAAGCACAGCTGGAAAACATATTCTCTGATACACAAACTCCATCTTCTAGTTTCACCACAATGCTAGCAGAGGGTAGAACAGGTTGGTTGTTGACTACTTTCCAGAAAACCTTGCCTTGTTACTAGAATAGTAATAACTAGTAATATTAGTAGTCACTAGTAATAGTAAATACAATTAGGAATTGATAGAAATCAGTGATTGGGTGGTAAATAAATATTGAAGCGCTGACACTCATTTTGACAGCTCCCACAGCCATGCCACCAAGGAGAGTTAAAAATGCAGGCAACTGAGTTGATCCATAGAGGAGGGCAATGAGAATGATCAGGGGTCTGAAACAAAGCCCAATGAGGAGAGACTGAAAGAACTGGGCATGTTTAGCCTGGAGAAAAGAAGATTTAGGGGAGACATGATTGCACTCCTCAAATACTTGAAAGGTTGTCTCATAGAGGAGGGCCAAGATCTCTTCTCGATCATCCCAGAGTGCAGGACACAGATTATTATTATTATTATTATTATTATTATTATTATTATTATTATTATTTATATAGCACCATCAATGTACATGGTGCTGTACAAAGTAAAACAGTAAATAGCAAGACCCTGCCACATAGGCTTACATTCTAATAAAGTCATAGTAAAGCAATAAGGAGGGGGAGAGAATGCAAACAGGCACTGGGTAGGGTAAACAGGCACAGGGTAGGGAAAAACTAACAGTATAACTAACAGTCTAAAGTCCGAGTAACATCAAGTTTTAAAAGCTTTAGGGAAAAGAAAAGTTTTTAGCTGAGCTTTAAAAGCTGCGATTGAACTTGTGGTTCTCAGATGTTCCGGAAGAGCGTTCCAGGCGTAAGGGGCAGCAGACGAAAATGGACGAAGCCGAGCAAGGGAAGTAGAGACCCTTGGGCAGGTGAGAAACATGGCACCAGAGGAGCGAAGAGCACGAGTGGGGCAATAGTGTGAGATGAGAGAGGAGAGATAGGGCGGAGCTAGACCGTGAAAAGCTTTGAAGGTCAACAAGAGAAGTTTATATTGGATTCTGAAGTGAATTGGAAGCCAGTGGAGAGATTTCAGAAGTGGAGTAACATGGTCAGAGCGGCGAGCCAAGAAGATGATCTTAGCGGCAGCGTGGTGGACAGAAACCAATGGACTGATGTGAGAAGAAGGAAGGCCAGAGAGAAGAAGGTTGCAGTAGTCCAACCGAGAAATAACCAGTGCATGAACAAGCGTCTTGGCAGAAGAGACAGACAGAAATGGTCGAATCCTGGCAATATTATACAGGAAAAAGCGACAGGATTTAGCTACTGCCTCAACCTGAGGACTAAAGGAGAGCAAGGAATCAAATATAAAGCCAAGACTACGAGCTTCATTGACCAGAGTAAGCGTAACATCATTGACCGTAAGAGAGAATGGGCTCAAGTTACAGGAAGCCAGATTCTGGCTGGACATCAGGAAAAACTTCCTGACTGTTAGAGCAGTACAACAATGGAACCAGTTACCTAGGGAGGTTGTGGGCTCTCCCACACTAGAAGCATTCAATAGGCAGCTGGACATACATCTGTCAGGGATGCTTTAAGGTGGATTCCTGCATTGAGCAGGCAGTTGGACTCGATGGACTTCCAACTCTACTATCCTATGATTCTATGACCAGACCACTTCTAACAGCTTTATCTCCACCAGGAGCATGTCTTTTTAAAGATAATGGGACTTAATTGACCATTCAAGATCAAGCTTCCCCAAAATACTTGGCATGTCACGAAGGAGCAATATATTGCTGGTGGTGAAATGCATTCCCTCACCCCAGCTACTGTGAGCACTGCAGCTAAGCTCAGAGGGAACAGGGAATTGTAAGGGGGTTGGCAGATGATGTCAGCAAGCCTGCTAATAGAAAAGCACCAGAGATGAGTCCCTGTGAATGCTGGCTCCCCTACACCATTGATAGTAATTAATTGTAATTCCTAGTAGTAGTATTTATTACTAGGATAAAAACAGAACATGTTGTTCTGTTCTAGAAGCCCTTTCCGCTTTTCCATCTATACTGAAAACCATAGCACAGTACCACAATGACTGTTACGTGTGGCATTTGCTTTTTATTTTTTATGGTGAATTTACCAAAACAGAACTGAAAACAAAACATGGAAAGAAAGGGGAAAAGAGCAATCATTACACTCATAGGAATGTAGAAAAGCAGACCAAATTTCCATGTATTTATCTACTCGTAAATGGGGTCTATATACCAACCATTCAAATGTTGATAGCATTGTTAAGTCCTCAGTTCATTGCATTATGGGAGGTGAACATTAACCTTCCAACGTAATAATATCAGTCTTTTAGCTGTCATAAGCGCAACTACGGGGCATTGCCAAAACATATGAATAAAAGGAGCATTAGGTGCATTACATCTCAAACAATTACGCAAATTAGATAAACCCTTATTAAAGAGGTTTTGTGGTCTTGAAACACATTTGGGGGGGGGGCTGAATAAGGCATAGCCTAAGATCAGTGGAAACTTCAGATGAAGATGCTAAGACAACAACCCATTGATTAGGCAAAATAGGATGCTCCAATACTCTATTCCATTCCATTTTTATTTACTGCTACTAAGTATATGTGGATTGGAGGTCAACATGCCTGTTCAACTGCTATAGGTGTTTTCAACAATATTGTTAAGTGTGGCATAATTCAGGTGCTGAGAATAGCACCAAGAGAAGTCAGGGTGTCAGTTTTTGGGTTAGAACTTCCCTCCCAGCTGCAGCAGGTCCCTGATGTATAGTGCTATGACTACATGTGCCTTGGGCCTTATTGAGTGGAAATCTTATTACCCTTTATTTTGTACACATATCCCACCCTTCCTCCAGGAGCTAAGGGTGGTATATATAGCTCCCTCCCATTTAATCCTCAAAATAACCCCATAGTTTAGGCTGAGAGATAATGAATGGTCCAGTGGGGTTCATGGATGAGTCAGGATTTGAACCCTGGTTTCTGGACGATGTAATTAAGATCCAAGTGATTATTAACCCATCACACTCTTTATGGTACAGAGTAAGTTACAGACTTGTGTGGCTTGCCTATCTCCAAAGCATTGATGAATAACTTAGAGATAGCAGAGATAGTTCACTGAAAAGCGACCACTGCTGGCCACACAATGAGCAGTAAGTGACTCCTAATTGATCTCGCTACCAGTTGGAGCACAATAGTTCACATAGCCATTCAACCAAAACGTTTTGATTACTGTTTCTTGAGAAACCGCTGCTACAGTCAAAAGAGAAGATGTGCCCCTGTGTCCATACTCTTGCATTTAAATACTCTGCTACAAAATAATATATTAGCAGCATACTTTTGGATGGTTGGTTTTTAAATGAAAGAAATTCCAGGTGGATGTGTTATTCCTGTCTGTCTTTTAGCTACTATCTTTCACGCAGTATATGCACTGAAGGTATGAAGAAATTACTAATTAGTTCACCTGAAAGGGAAGAAAGTCACAGAGACAGTTGAAGCTTGCAAACGCAGAATTAAAGCATGTTGTCATTGCACTCTGACCCTACTTCCCATGCTCCCAGCGCAGTCATTTTTATTCACTGCATGTACATGGGTGTAATTACATAATTTGAGTATATGACTATAGAAAATGCACATTAAGAAAAGCCAAAGAAAATATATTTTGACCTACTGTTTTTTAATAATACACACACAGCAATAACATCTACATACCATAGTATTGACTCTATCTCTCTTTAGGGCCTTGGGATGAATTTCTAGAACAGAAATTCTTAAACTGCATGACACCTTTTACTCTTGCTATATTCTATTATTTGAAGCAGAACTGATATGCGCATAGAACTTGCAGGCAAAAGGGGGAAACAACGAGACGAGACAACTGTATATGGTATAAAATTTGGGCCACATTTATCAAAGATCTGCAAAGGGAAACTGGGCGGGCCCTAAACTACACCAGCCACTAGCTAGGAATTTATATAGGGTGAAGGATTCTATGTCTGGAGAGTGGTGCCACACCCAGGCCAAACCCCTTTTGGGGAGAGTAGACCGACCCATGCCACTCTCCCCCACAGGTCACACGACAATGAATGGAGAGATGAGAGTTGACCTCACAGGTGGCCTTATCCTCCTACTAGAGCCACACAACCCCCTGCGGAAGGCCTCAAGTATCACTTGTCACCAAGCAACAGTGCCACAGAATGATCCCTTTCCTCTAAGCATGCCTGCCCTACCAGCCTGAACCAAATGCGACCAATTTAACCAGAATCAGAATATTATAATTCCTGAGACACTCTCTCCCCTCTTACAGTGTGAAGTAGGTGAAAAGACACATAGCCCAGGCCAATCAGACTATGTGCCAAAAATTCCTACTTAGCCCCCCAAAGAGCGACCAGGTAAAACAAACACAGCATACAGGGAGGGAGGGAATCACACTTTGAAGAGCTTGAAGGGCTGGGCACTGCTGCCTCATATAAGTTCAGTTGCCCAGCCCTGGCACAGTGGCACCAAATATGCCCAATGGGGAGTGAGCACGTCTCTCTTCCCCCCGCCCACAATTACCTCCCCATGGCCAGTGCCAGGACACGGTGGAAGGGCATTTGGTGATACCTATTATGAGCTGGAGCCAGGATCTGTTGTACAAGTTAGTTACATGTATGAATATGTCTTATGCTGGAACTGTATGATGGGGACTGCCAAACTACATTGTACTGACAGGTCTCTCAGCTATCAGACATTTTCTACAAAATGAAAGTTAACAGTAGCCAGTGGGAAAGCCACCCAGAAAAATGCATAATAAGACCAATCATAAGTTCCCTTTAAATGGATGGGCATTATTTCAAAGTAAAAGGTCAAACCACAGAACCATCAGGAAATAATAGAAGTGCTCCTTGCATGGACAAACATGGACAAAATAGTTCTGCATAGACTGTGATGAGGCCATCCCTTTGGGTAGACCACAGAGCACTGTGTGCATGTATTTATTTAAGAGATCTAGGATGCAATCCTATTCAAGTTTAGACAGGAATCGCCCAGAGAGCTCCAGCGGTATAGAAATGTAATAAATAAATAAATAAATAAGGAATAAGTCATCATAGTTAATGACCAAATGGCCATGGCCAATGAATTTGCATTACTTTATGCAATGTTCTTCATGCAACTTCATCCCAAACTATTACAGACTTAAAAGGTCAATACTAGCACTCTGAACTGTGCTGAAAGCAAATAGGTGGCCAATGCAGAATAGGTGTAATATGATCCAAAAGCTTGGTCCTTAAAAACATCTGACCTGTTGCATTCTGTATCAGCTGAAGCTTCCAGATCATCTTCAAAGGCAAGCCCACATAAAGTAGTCTAGTCTGTAGCACATGCATACATGAGGCTAGGTTTTCTTTCTCTAGGTAGGGCCACAAGCGGTGTACCAGCCTAAGATCACTGCCAATACCTGTGTTTCCATAGACAGTGCTTACACAAAACAGGGAACAATTCTACATGTGTGCATTTCAGAACACAATTAAATGTTCCTTCTGACCCAAGAAAAATCATATCAGGGTTTCAGAGTGAATGTACTGCAAATTCATTGGCCATCTGCGATGAAAAATCTGTATTGCAAAATCTAATTGGACCTGTTGACATGAAGTCAAAGAAAAAGTCCTGTTAAACATGGTACAGATTGGGGTAAGTCTGGCTGGGACCAGACACAAAGAGAAAAGTATGCTCTTCTGGTGTGTTTTGAACCCATTGAAAGAACACTTTTACTTTGAAAATATTCAAGGACAAAATTAAATGCAGACATCTCTTTCTGAATGACTTTGCTTGTGTAAAAATAATGCTCTTACTTTTTGATCTTTTATTTAATGAAGGTAAAACATGCATACACCTATAGGTCTATAGCTGCATCTTCAATTATATAGGGTACAGCTGAGAACCATCAGGTATTTGTATTATAAGCCAAGAAGCAGTACCATATACAGGCAGTTTCAACAACAAGAGAGAGTTATTCTTGGTTGATTGCACCCTAGTCCATTTATCTGAAGCTCTATAACAATAATTAATTGGGCTGTGTCCTTTAAATTAGTTTAACTTGTAGATTAATTGACTATATGTTTAGTTGATTCATCAGTAATGGCCAGTTTTATTCTTTGAGGGATGGAAATAAGGAAACACATTTTTGGAGGCTAATTTAGTTTAGTTTTAGTGTATTACTGTAATACAACATTTAAAAAGAGATAAAATATTAATTCTAGCTTTTCGCTAAAAAGTAATGCCACTTTTTGACAATTAATATAAGTTATTTTTAACTTCCTTCAGATCAGAAATAGGAGGCAACTATACTGAAATTTAGCAATGTGCATTTTTTAAAAAAAGATTAATCTGTTAACCAGGCAATTAATCAAATAAAACTGCAAACCTATACAAACTTGCCATCCATGTAGATATGCATAATGTTGGGCTGTAAGTTTGCTATCCTAAGCACACCTACTAGGGAAAGCACATGGCATTAAATGAGACTTACTTCTAACATTCTTACAGTTTGAGTGTACAATAGTTTCCTTGTTTGGCAGCTCTAATTATGCATCCCTGCAACCCCTTCTTCTTCATTCCAATGTAAAGTACCAGTATGCATTTTCTGGAATTACAAAACACATGGGCATTTTTAATTAGTGTTTTTCAATAAGAGATTAGGAGTTTGAAAAGTGAAACAATTCCCACCTCTCCCCACACTTAAAAAACACCCCCCAAAATCCACCCTTTTCTCAAAGATTTGAAAATCCTGGTCTCAGCAGGAAACAAAGTGATCTTCTCTCTAGTTCTCTTTTCCTGCAAAACACGTCTATATGAATCTCAGCATGGTACAAGCATCAGAAAAGTATGGTGAAACTTCTCACTCTGAGATACCACCTGCTATAGGCAGTGTTTCTGACTCTCAGGATGTAAACAGAAGGCCTGTGAAGGAAACCAAAATTAAGCTGGGAAAGACACATCCTATGGTCCTACTTTTCTATCTTATACTTTTCTAGCAGTAATGTCCAAAGGACAATAATCACAATTGATCAGAGAGCTAACACTCCAAAGGTGACAGCCACTCCATTCATAATGTTGCTACCAACACCCCATATCACCCATATATGGAAGGTACTTATCAACATGCCACCACGGCTCCCCACCCATTATGACATTACTTCATTCATTTCATATCATCACTTACACACAGGTATGCCACCAAAAAGAATTCATTTTTCTCCTATAATAATAATAATAATAATAATAATAATAATAATAATAATAATAATTATTAGGGATGTGCTCCGCTCCGATTAGGAGCGTAGAAGCAGTAGCGGATTGGCCTGCTCCGCCTTACCCAGAGGCGGAGTAGGAGCGGACCGTGGACCCCCTAGAAGCAAGGCGAAGAGAAGCGACCATTTTTCAGAGGTCCGAGTTCAGGCGGAGCGCTCCGGTCGCCATCTTGAAAACATTTCGCCATAGGATTGCATTGCGGCAAATAATCGCGCATAACTACGTTGTTTTTGAAGCTATCGCTCTGGAAATTCTTGTGCTCAGAGAGTCGTGGATGGGGGTCATTTTGAGACCACTCTCACCTCTCTGCGTTGTCCGTGTCGCGTGCTATATTTTTTTGAAAATCGGGTCAACCGCGCGGCTCAAACTGCGTTTCAGCTTTTCGCCCATAGGATTGCATTGAGGGAAAGAATCGGGGATAACTGGGGGGGGGGTTTAAGCTATCGTTCTGAAAATTCTTGTGCACAGAGAGTCGTGGATGGGGGTCATTTTGAGACTACTCTCAACTTTCTGCGTGCTGTGGTTCACGTGCAATGTTTTTGTGAAAATCGGGTCAACCGCGCGGCTCAAACTGCGTTTTCGGCTTTTCGCCCATAGGATTGCATTGAGAGAAAGAATCGGGGATAACTGGGGGGGGGTTAAGCTATCGTTCTGAAAATTCTTGTGCACAGAGAGTCGTGGATGGGGGTCATTTTGAGACCACTCTCAACTTTCTGCATCGTACGGGTCGCGGGCTAGAAGTTTTAAAAAAATCGGCGGGAAAAATACCTTTTTCAAAGGGCTGAGGGGCAGAGTCAGCTCCCGGTCATGATGATCCCAAAGTTGGAGGAGGGCATAGGCAAAACAGGTAACTTGGGATTCTGGGAAACTTCTCTTTCTTCATCTGAACGGGCTTTTCCCCGTGTTTTTTAACACAGTAGCCCCACCAAATGCACAAACACAAGCTGAAATCATATACTAAGCCAAGAATAAGAGATAGAAACACAGCACTGCTCCCCACCCTAACCTTGGTGAACAACTGAATCGATGTGGTGCAAGGGGATGAGCTCCCCTAGGGCATCTCATCGTGGACGTGCCCCCACTCTCTCCTGCACTGGAAGGCCATAGAGCCTTCCAAAGAGAGTAAAACGGTGGAGCAATGCCTATCATGAGTTGAAGTGAATGGTCACTTTTCAGTGGTGGAGCAATGCCTGTTCTGAGTCGAAGTGAGCGTTTTACTTCTTCTCGGAGCTGTGGCTGTCAGTGTCTTGAACTGGCAGCTACTTCCCCCTCCCCCGGGCACGTCCCCCTATTGCTGGTAAAAGACAGATATAGCCTTTTAAAAAAAGTTCTTCTTGTTTATTGAGCAACACTGCTGCTTTTAATTCCACCCCTTCTTTGTTTATTGATTGATTTATTCCATTTTATATGCATTACTGGCTTATCCTTGGCTCACTTCCTTATGCCCCCAGAAATGCCAGCTGCATGCCTGCCTGCCTTCCCTCCCTCCTCCCCTGCCCACCTCGCAGGGATGTTGTGTGTGGGGTGCCCGATTTTCAAAAATTCGCCAAAAATCAGGGGATGATGGGATTGCTTTGAAACTTGGCGTGCGTGTGTATATCCCCATGAGGTGTCATGGTGCCAAACATGAGGTTTCTAACTTGAACAGAAAAAAAGTTGTATAATTTTTTAGCTTTCAATGCAAGCCTATGGGGGGGGGGGGGAAACGGAGCTCCGGATCCGGATCCGGAGCTCCGGGCGGAGCGGAGCGGAAGTGGGCGGAGCGGGGGCGGGGCGGAGCGGCCCGATCCGGAAAATGGCGGATCTGCAAGTGAAGCGGAGCGGGGGGTCCGTGCACACCCCTAATAATAATAATTTATTACCCGCCTCTCCCTCTGGATTGAGGTGGGGTACAACACAAATGTAAATGCCATAAAATACATATAATTGATTAAAACATTTAAAACCAATAGATAAGAAGGAAGGTAGATAAGAAGCAAGCAATGTCGATGGCAAGGAAACACAGCTTCCCTGGCAGCCCAAACAGGATCAGCAGTGAAGCAATGCTTATGCCAGGAACAAGGCCAGGATGGCATTGCAGCAATGGAAGGAACACCATTCCCATGGCAACAATCAACTAGCTCCACAGCCTGTGTTGCATGGCCATGATGAGGACACCAGGGGCTATTCAACAGAAGATTCAAGTCTTGGTCTTGGAACCATAACTGGGCAAGAAGAAAGTCACATGGACAAAGCATAATGGAAGCTGCTACAGCAAACTCAAAGGAACTCACAAAGCCTATCTTTTATGATTTAGGTATCAGGTCAGCAACAATAGTTTTCAATGAAGTTGATGGCCAGATCTACACCAATAAAAAGCAGGAAACAACACTATGAATACAGTTTATCAGTGTACTTCAATACTGCTATGAAGCAGTAGTGTAGATCTAGCCAGTAAAGGCATCAGGAATAACAACAACAACAACAACAACAACAACAACAACAACAACAACAACAACGTGGCACTCACACTTTCAGTAGTGGAGAGGCTGCAAGTTTTGTCTCTCTGCATACTCTCTTAAATCAACAGGTTGAACATCAGAAACTAAGCAGTTCAAACGTTTTCAGCATTCACTCATCAAGCACTGCAATCTGCAAACCATTTGAAATCACTTCTTCCAGCTAAACTCTGGGAACAGAAGCTAAATTTAGAAGCAGCACATTGAGTTTCAATGGCAACGCTCCCTCACTCTTCTGAAAATTATGAATTAAAAAAACAAAAAACAACAACATGGCTTTAAGACAGCAAACACCTTAAACCAACGCCCAGCGAAGCTTGGGCATGGTGAGGCTGTTGCAGGTGGGGGTGGCAACGAGGTGTGGTGGCAGGCCATTGGTGGCCTGGCATGGTGCCACTAAGGAGGGGAGGGGTTTGGAACGCTATTTAAGAGTGCTTACCCCTTTCCTCCTCCTTCTTCGAAAGCGGCTCCCTCCTTCCCTTCCCTGTAGGCAGTGTGGGTTCACTGGTCATCTTTAGGAGACCAAGTAGGAATTTTTTGCTCATGACCTACTATTAAGGTAGTGAGTTTTTTTCGCCTACTTCACACTGCAAGACAGGTGAGCAGTATTAAATAGGTTGATTGATTATTCTAATTTGGTCACATTGGTTGGCAGGAAGCGGACATCTTCACATCGCGAGGATTGGTGAGCATTCCAAGGCACCTAACGGTGATGGGTAAACTCCTGAGGCTCACCAGCTGTGAACCCAACGGTCAAGCTGGCGATATAAGGGTTACCATTTAGGCCGACCTTCTCACTCACCCGGAGGCCAGCGTCACGGGGAGGAGTGACACCGGAAGGTCTCCCACCCCAAAAGGGGGAGCCAAGGGGTGGCGAACTGAGAGGTGCCACCCTATGGCCAGGAATTGCTCACCCTAACATTTTGCGGCTGAAGGCCATAGTAGTTATGATGAAATGTGGCCCAGTTTTAAAACCCAGCTACTTGTGTCATCTCATTATTTCCACACTCCACATTCCGCAACTGCATCTCAGCCTTATTTGGAATACAGCAATAAAAATACTGGCCTACTTTACAAGATTGTCATGAGGATTACTGAAAAAAATGTATATGAAGGGCTTAGCAAAAATGCTATCTAAATACAAATAAGAACACAAGAAGACCCATGCTGGATCAGTCCAAGGGTACATCTAATCCAGGACTCTGTTCACACAGTGGCCAACCACCTGTCAACCAGGAACCCACAAGCTCGACATGGTGCAACAACATCCACCCACCCATGTTCCCCAGCAACTGGTGTAGATAGACTTTCTGCTGGAGGTAGCAGAGCCATCAGGATAGAAGCCATTGACAGCCTTCTCCTCCAGAAATGTATCCACCACCCTCTTAAAGCCATCCAGATTAGTGGCCATCACTACATCTTGCGGTAGTGAATTCCTATGCACTGTGTGAAGAAGTACAGCATTAGGATGACAAATGTTTGCAGTACGTTTTAATTAGTGGGACAATATTGACTCAATCAATATTTTAAAAAACTCTAAGAGAAGAATCCTATGGCCCCTAGAGTCTGAGGGGCCATGGCACAGTTTGGATTCCTGAAGCTGACCTTGGAGTCAATGCTCTGACCAAGGAGTCCAAACTCCCTCCCCCACCCCTTGCAACAGCCATGGAAAGAACTGCGCTGGCTGTTTCTCCAAGGTTGCAAAGGCAACTTCAGACAGGACAGAAAAAAGGCATTTCCATGGGCAGGGAGGGGACTTGGGGAGGCCAGCTCATGGCATATCCCCAGGCCTCCTGAGCCTCTTTACCTCCCTCTCCCCAATACCTCAATTAGACAGGCAAAGAGTGGGAGCAGTGCAGAGGCAAAGATCACCTCTGCCGCCCCTCCCATTCAGTACTGGATGGCCATAAGACTCCAAGTTTGGAGGCTTTCATCCATCACCCTATAAAGGTTAAGTATAAATAATAATAATGAGCTGCAACCTTCCTAGTCATTTTGAACCTGGACAGATGAGGATGTGCTGCCTATCTTTTTCCGCACCTTACCCAGCAAATATGTAATCTGCAATATTACAAAAGTAAGCTGAAAAGACAAATGTCTTAAACATGGCTAGAGAAGGATCTCTGCAAACTGATGTGTCAGAGAAATGAGTGCCCTTTCTGCTTATCTGGAGCCATTTAATGAGTATGCGAGAGATCTTGATAAATTGGCAGCACAGCTTTAAAATATAAAACCATATATGTATATTAAAGCCGTATAATTTCAGTCACTGACTTACACTTCGCAGTTTACTTTCACCAGGCCATACTTTCCTTTATGCGAGCTCTGCTAGCCTGCCCAGTTCTGGAACGAGCATTTTCACTTGATTCTGGAGCCGTTTAATTTCTGTTCCGCAGGTGAGAATTAGAAGAGGCATAAGCACCCTGTTAGATTCTGCCCCACAGTCCTGTCCTGCAAACAGCAGGAGGAAGAAACGGTAATTCTTTCAAGATAAGCTAGAAAATTGTCCAAGAGAAGTAAACAATGCCAGTAGTGCATATCTGAAATCAGTCCAATACAAACTTGGTTACTTTCTTAGAAATAGTCTGGGGAATTTACATTGATATGGTGCATGTATACTCAGCAAAGTTGGATATGGTCTGTTCTGATTTCTCAGGTCATTAGCCTGAATGAGCAAAGAGTTGGAGAAGAGAAGTCAAGAAGGCATTGAACCAATATGCATTTTCCAGACACACATTTTCATCTGCAGATGTGAAGTAGGCTTTAAGGAAAATTAATACTACTTTCTGGGACTTGATTCAACCAACTTTTTTTTAATGTATTGACTTTTGCAATAGCCAACCTAATTCCACATGACAAAAAGTGGTGAATGTAAGATAGATGCTATAGGCAATGTCTGTTGTTGGTCAAATTAGCTTGTTTTCCATTTGGAAGTGGAGTCATTATATATTGGTCCCCTTTAGACCATCTAGTCTTATTGATTATTGCCACGTGATGAGCAAAAGTCAAAACATTTTGGGAGACAATTATTGTCTGGGTACACCCTGAGACTCTTCTTCAGGGAACTATTTAGTTAGATGCTTTATATCCAGAATTTTCTAAATGCTCAATCAAGCACCAATGTTAATTATAATTGTTTTTGTTACACTGCAGCTCAACTCAACTGTGCCAGGCCTTTGAATTTGATAAATGCTATTAAATAATATATGAAAATCTCCTCATGGAAAAGAAAAGCTACAGGTTTAGCAATTAATTGAAAATATAAAGCATCCATGAGGTAATTATTATGTAAACCTTTAAAATGGCTTCATGCTATCTCTGATCCTGTTGCTCTTGATGCTCCCAGGACAGTACGGATACAAACCTCTGATCTTAATCACTTTATATACAGATCCAGGAGGAATAAATGAATATGAGAGGGGGGAAACCCAATCTTGTAATTCCTATTCCAGTCACAAAACATGAGCTTGTTGTAGCAGAGAGGAATCTCTCTCTAGAGTACAAAGTATTGGCAGTGTTCCTAACTATATCAGCCTTAATGCCAACGTTTGAGTAAATGGCGACAACAGAGTATGAATTGATAACAGTGAGAGAGGGGGGGAATGCCATTAACTACAGCTATCTCGTAGTTATGTATTTTCTTTGCTAGAGAAATCTCAGCCTGAGGTATAGCCTGTTAAAATGCAGTCATCAAACCATTTTCATCTTATGCAATCCAATTGGGAACTTATATCTGCTTAATTATTTTCAAGCTTGTTCACGGGATATTCCTGTAAGTTATTACAGTTCTAGATTCATCTGACGTTAACCAGAAAAAATGACCAGAAAAAGAAATTCACTTTTATAGTGCAATGGAAGAATCACACGGCTCTAGACCATAGGTTGTGGCTTAACTCATTTGCTTTATAGCAGTATTGAAGTGCACTGACAACTGTTGGGGCCCATGGACACATACCATGTACTGCTTTCATACTGCCATAACCTACTTGTTGTAACTCCTACCTTTTATATACCCCTTTCATAGTGGAATATCCTGCTTAGTGTAGATTAGGGCCGCTGCTAGATGAGGGTTTAGCCCGGTGCGAGGCCTGGGCTCCCTGCTGTGCATGCAGATGACGCTCAGGGGATCCTGGGGTCAGGCCGGGCTAAACCCTCCCCTGACCCGGGATAACCGGATCCGCTTGTGGCCTGGTTTTTCTGCAGCCCTGGGCTGAGCCTGGGGCTGCGGAAGGTCTAGCTAGTTCCATGGCTTTTCCTGGCTGCTCGCTTACTCGCGAGTAGCTGGGAGAAGCCACGGCGCTGTGCCCATGGGGCTGGGGGGGAGATCACAGACGGGGGCAGAGGGGGCATTGGACATGGCGAGCGGGGTGTGTGGACATGGCGAGCAGGGGGTGGACATGGCGAGTGGGGGGTTGGACATGGCAAGCAGGTGGTGGACATGGCGAGCGAGCGGGGGGTGGACATGGCGAGCAGGGGATGGACATGGTGAGCGAGCGGGGGGTGGACATGGCGAGTGAGGGGGTGGGCAAGTGAGGGGGTGAGCGGGTGATAGACATGACGAGCGAGCGGGGGGTGGACATGGCGAGCAGGGGATGGACATGGCAAGCGGGGGGTGGACATGGCAAGTGAGGGGTGGGCAAGTGAGGGGGTGAGCGAGCAGACAGGCGAGCGAGGGGGCGAGCAAGCGGACGGGCAAGCAAGGGAGTGAGCAGGCGAGTGGGGGGGCGAGCAGGGGGCATCCAACATTGTGGGGGGGAATTGAGGACACAGGGCAGTGGGGAACCCTTTTTTTAAAAAAATACCTACCTTCTCATTGGTGCGCTCCTGCACACATAGCCCTTTAATTTAAAAAAAATGGAGGATGCAACAGGGTTTTCCCTTACCCCATCTCAAGTTACGTCTAGATAGGGGCGACGGCCCGTGCTAGCTGCAGCACGGCGTCGCCCCTACTTCCCACCGGATTCTCAGGTAGGTCTAGTAAGGCCCTAGGTCTTAAACTATGTAATTTGCTGCCACAAAATGTAGTGATGAGAGCCAGCTTAGATGACTTTAAAGGGCAAATTCATGGAGGATAAGGCTATACACAGCTACTAGTCATTCTATCCATAACTACTAGTGATGATAACTATATACAATCGCTCAGTATGCTTCAGAATACCAGTTGCTGGGGAACAGCAGCAAAAGAGTGATATCCTTATATACAAACGGTTTACTTTTGGCTTCTCTGTTTCTCCTTTTTCCAATTTTAAGTTCAGTTCATCTCAAACTTTGAGGTTGCTGTTGTGAAAATTACTTGAAAATTCATAAGCATTTTTGTGCACGTTTCTCCTAAAATTGCTAATCCGGATGTATCCTAAAGAAGAAGAAAGGTTCTCTTTCCTCAATTGGCCCTCCTGTATTCATTAGCTGTAATTGTCTGGATGGTTGAGAGCATTCTTAACTCTGATATCAACCCAGCAATCAGTGCAAGCTTCACTTTGTCAATGACATTTTATGTAAGAAAGCTCCTTTCTGGGTTAAAAATCCAATTACAGCTAATTAGACAAAGCTGTAGCTTTCAATAACACTGAGCTAGTTAAAGACACTTAGCAGCTGGTGTTTTCCATTCAGAATAGACCTTCTTCCATGGAGAACTAAAGGAGAAGCAATACCTGCATAATACATAACAGCTACTACTATAAAACATTTAAAGTAATAATGCATTAGATGTACAGTACATGGAAGTGAGTCAGCCCATGTCCAGATATCCGAAGTACCTACATTGGGTTCCCAGGTGATTTCCCATGTGGCAGGCACTGCACTGGGCAACAGTTAAATATCTGTAGGGTTTCTTCATGTATTATGTTTTTGCGATGTTTCAAAAATTAGAAAAAGTAACCTAATATCAGAGGAAGCTCCTTCTATTGGAAGAAAGGAATCTGTAGATCCAACCCTATGTATTATTGTATAGGTCTACTGGGTAAGACACCAGAATTTGGCTCTGTAAACTATGAAATGCCTTTTAGTAATAGAGTGCTGTGCCCTGTGTTTTTCTGCCAGTTTTGGGGTCCTAAAAGTTAGACTGACAACTAAGGGGGGTAGATGAGATCAATGGCAATGAACAACAAAGGAGCTAGCAATAATACCCTGGAGAGATTACATAAGGGGGGGGGGGCTGAACCCTTTCAACTTGAAGGCCTAATTCCATTTTGGTGAGTGGAACCAAAGCAAAAAGAGTGAGGCCAAAAATACTAGCATATTTTTTAGCTTATAGCTCTTAGTACCAGTTACTAAACCTTAGGACAGGCATTTCTACCTTTTAGTATACCTAATAACCAGTGGCCAGGGTAAAGAGGCAGGGCAAGGGAAAAAGGGTTGTGGCCCCAAGAGGGTTGGATTTTGCCCTCAGGCCTGAGGTCCTACACCCCTGAATTAAGGTGGTAAAGGAAAGCCATGGTTAGTTAATGCATCTTAAGATGACCCTGTTCAGATGACATGCTAAGCCATGGTGGTTAAGCATTTTGAGCTGCACATTGTGGCTTAGTGTGTCATGTGAACTATTCCTAACCATGGGAGCTACATAAACATGGTACCATTTGCTGCCTAACCATGGCTTAGTGTGTTGTCTGAACAGGTCTGATGAGACTTGGAGGAGAAAACAGGTTGGTGGTTGGAGCAAGAGATGTTGTTCCAGGCATAAGAAGCCGAAGAGCAAAATGCAGGGAGGCAGGAAGAGGAGGGTGAAAATTGATGAGCTTTTATAGGATTGAGCAAGTCAAATGTGCAGATATAACCAGAGACTACAACAGGATGGAAACATTCTACATGAATAAATATAATGTTATTTATTTATTTATTTATTTATTTATTTCACTTATATACCGCTCCCATAGCCAAGGCTCTCTGGGCGGTTTAAACTTAACAACATTCTAAAAAGTGTATTAATTAAACAGAATTGGCATAAATTTTCTAATTAAAAGAGACACAATTTTCTCCACTTCCAAAATGTCAACTTAACAAAGTTTACAAAATTGTCTCATAGATTTTGAAGTTTTGTATTCCATTCTGCTAAGTGCTCCTGGGGAGAGATTATTATTTTCCAGTAATTGATTTTCTATAAGTACTTTTTATAAGATTCCTTCATAGCTACATAATACTTAAAACTTTGAACCATAATTAAGAATCCAAAAGTCACATTAAGAAAAATGATAGCAGTAATTAGCACAATATTATACGTAGGCTAAAAAACAACGCAATTAGTTTATGTGAATAAACTTGCTCCACTATAATATTTTCTCATAGAGCCAAAAACAGTTGGAGAAAATCCACTGTTATAAACAACTGTTCCTTACAGTCCAAGCCACAAGTCGACTGAGGTACTAGAACACAAGATGATTTATTTTCAGTGGCTTCAAGGCCAGTAAAATTGTCTGACATTCAAACATTTTAGTTTAAATAGTTTGTGGATTGGACTAAGCATGACAAAAAGCTTTGAATGCAGTACCAGTAATTTCTTATGAGTATTAAATAACTAAAGATGAGTAGGGATAAGAGAACCAACATTTTTCAAGCTCCACTAAATTTTCCAAAAATCACTTTGAAATCATATATATATGAATTTTTTGACCATGATTGCAAGTTTGGGAATTTGCAAGCATGTTCAGAGAAAATGCACTCCTTTTCACATTCACAGTTGTGAACAGGGCATTTCTGAGTGATTTGTACACTAAAACAAAATTCAAAATGTGTCACAGAACTGTTTATGACAATGAAAGAAAACTGGAAACAAATTTCATAACTAGTAATGAAATCTTTTGCTTAATTAGGTGAAACAAATGAACTGTTTTTCAGGCCATGATATGCATTATACGATGAGAAGAAAATTAATCTCATAGCCCCCATTAACCCCAGATAATGCCTACCCAATTATTTCATCAGTTTCATAATACCTGGAGATGTTACACACCTTATGCTTATTCGTATGTTTTGGCAATGCCCAGTAGTTGCCTCTGTTTGGGAGGAGGTCACAATAAAGATAAACTTTGTAATGAAAGTCTTTAATATGGAATGATGTGCATGTCCTTCTGAGCTACATACCAGTTTCTTGGAAGTTAATGCATGGTCAGCACACAAATGAGTTTTCCAAGCCCTTATGACAGCTAAAAGACTGGTATTATCACATTGGAAGGAAAAATGTTCACTTCCCATAATGCAATGGACTGAGGACTTAACAATGCTATCAACATTTGAATGGGTGGTATATAAACACCATTTGTGAGTGGATAAATACATGGATATTTGATCTGCTTTTCTTGAAACCTAGGCATAACTCTCCCCACTTTTTTTTAATGAATGGTGTATCCTATCCATGTATTGTTTGTTCTTCCCCCCAGCCATATTTTTTTTTCTGTTCTATTTTGTTAAATTCACAATAAAAAAATCAAATCCAAATCATGTTCTACTGAAAGTGTTGCCCTCCATTGTTCCTACTTCCAGCCTCAGGAAAAGAAATAATTCAACACTTGGAGAAGTGAAGTTTGTAAACTGGCTGAAATACTTGAGCATTCCTAGATATGGCCTAACGGCCCTTGAAGTGAATGAATTTAGAGACCTGCATTTCTGTGATGATAATATGCTGAACACCACAGAAACTCCATCAGTGCACAATTGTCCCCAAAATTCTTCCCTTGAACGAATGTGCTATGGTGAAACATACCTCTGCAGTCAGGGAATAGAGCCAAATAACTGGGCCGTGTGGGAGAACATTGTGGCTCTTCTGTGCATGACAGTCATCTTCCTCCTGATAGCATACACCAAACTCAGTTTCATGAAAAAGTTCACCTAACAGCCCCGTTCAGCTGCAGCCAGGTGGCATTCAAGACATTAGGCATTTCCAGGTTCAATTAACACAAGCTGTTTTTTCAATTAATTGGTAAGACCATATTGTACCACCCACCCACATATACACACAAACACATACACAGTTGATGTTTAATCTACTTTTCATACAAGAATGATTGAACAATCTTGTTTTTATACAAAATTCTACCTATTTACTATTTTATTTTATTTTATTTCAGGCCAACCTTGGATGTTTCTCAGGAAATTTGTTTAGATTGTATTTGTGTTTTTAGACTGTTGGTTGTTTTATTATGCTTTTCATGAATTTATTTTTTGTGAACTGCCCAGAGAGGTTCAGCTATTGGGCAGTATAAAAATGTAATAAATTAATAAATTAAGAACTTACACAATTTAAATATGCTGTTGAAGTTTCTTGTTGAAATACATGGTGGGGCATTGAAAAATAGGCCTAATACTGCTCCGCATTCATAAGATCACAGTACCCTTTCAGCAATATACTGTAGAATTCCCAATTGACTCAAACATATAGGTTAATTACCATGATCCACACAGTAGGCTGCTACCATTATTTCATCAACAGCCCTTGGATCGAGTGACAGCTATTTTGAAGCAACTATTTATTATTATTCAGCAAATGTGCTACGCAACAAGAGCCATTAACACTTCCACAGAGAGCTCTTATGCCAATAAAACAGAAGCCTGTATTACACCACTTACTATTGTAACACTTAAAAGAACAATTTTAAAGACAAGTAAGCATAAAAAGTTAAAGCCCCAGCCTGTTTACTATTGCTTACAGCAGCACGCAGCTGATGGATACAGTGACAGCTGCGTCATTTCCAGATTGCCATTCAACATTCTGCTTTTAATGCTGGCAATATCACTAGTCACTCAAGAACATTGCTACAGCTGTTAACAACACCCTTTTCTATATTGTTGCTCCATTCAGAGTTTCCATTTCTGAGACAAGCACTGAACCTGCCATCTTGTCTGAGCTTTGTGTGGAACTAGCATATTATTTTTAAAAAATATTATTTCCATTTGTTCTTCCAACTAACCCGTGGTTGACTCATAGCCTATTGTTGACTATTGTGTCTTTTATGGCAGCCAGTGCTTGAACAGATGCATTATTTGTGTTCTCTTGTGGATATCGACTCCTGCAGGAATAAGATCTCAGTTAAAGGAAGGACATACTAAGTAGGTAAACAGGTGTTCACAACTCTGCTATGCCCCTGGCCTTGGGTTTCCTTTGGGGTGATGGGAGAAGCTGTACCAGCCAGAATTTAAATGCCACACTTTAAAAGGATAGGGGTTGGCCCTCTTTCACATCTGCTGATGCTCCCGTCCATTCATTGACCTTGCAGCCAATGCCCAGAACATCCTGACCCTGCAACCCTTTCTCCTTCTTGCTGTTGCTGCCTGCTTCTCTGTGACCAAGAAAGAGATCCTGTTCTAACTGAGTGATCAGTGACAGGAGGAAAGAGAAAGATCAAACATCTCTGTTTGGCTTCCCTTTCCCCTCTGGCCTGTGGTGCAGATTGGGCTATTCCTGAAGGGGGCCTCCAGAGGGCAGCTTTCCCACCCACCCCCTACACACATACACAAATATAGGGCCAACATTGGCTCAGGAATCCTTTCAGAATCTGGAACTGAGAAACCTAGTGGATCCATTTTAGAAACAGATGTTTCTGAGCTTCTGGTCTGACATGGCAAAAAGAAAGGTGCTGCTTTTGAAGATGAGCATCACTTCATATGAGTGAATGAAAGTATGTGTATGGTTATATGCAAGAAAAAGAATACGTCAAGAATCAATGATGAGGTGAAGTGGCTCTTTCCATTCTCTTCCTCCTCCCTCTACACCCTGTGCGCCCTGAAAAGCCTTTCCAGCAAGGGGGGGGCGCTATGGACCATTGTGGGATGTGCCTTATGGGACTGCAGTGGGAAAGGGGAATTGCTGAAAGCAGGGACTTTCTGCAAGATTCTTCCACCCAATTTTAGACAACTCCATCCCCTTCTGTGGTTCTCCTGAATATTGTGGCACAGGCCATAACATTCAGGAGAACAATATTCAGGAGGAGAGGGAAAGAAAGATCCATTGTGTGAGCTTCTTTCCACTTGTGTAAAGTTGGCTGTCACCTATATATGCACATTTCAATCTTTGTTCTAAGCGCTTTAATGATTGTCAATGTATATTCAAGATTGTACTGAATACCACCACTGTATCATCAGATACGCTGCAGCAATTCAGATTTATGAAATGAATGTTAACTTACAAACATAAGTGTAATTGAGAATTATTTCGGATCAAGTATCTCAATATAAAATATAGTTATATAGATACAAAATATGAAAATAATCCAAAGATCCATCAAAATAGTTTTATCTGTCATGTTCATTTATTTGAAAACATATGCTACAGATTGTAGAAATAAAATTCATGACAGCGCTGATCAGAGCATTCTTCTGACAGTCCATAAACATGTTTTATGGAGGTTTCATCAAAAGGCAATTCCAACCTACGATCATAATTACCTTAATTACAATGGCTCATTAATCTTTATTTATTCACTCAATTAATGTGGACTATAGCCATTAAAAAATCAATGTGCTTTTTTTTAAATTTGCACCACAATTTTACTAATTGATTGTATCCAATTTGAAAACATAATATACAAGTCTAAAAACCAAGTTTCTTAATTTGATATTCTTTTTACATGCATAATTTAATGTGTCACACCAATTATTACTATTTTATATAATGTGTATCTCAATGTCCTTCTTTAAAAAGGGGGGAGGTTGTGAATGTCGCTTTTTCTTCATTGAATGAAGGTGATAAATTGCTAATTATACTAGAAAAATCCCAAGGATTTACTCATGAATGTCAGTATACACCCTTTCACATGATTCAGAAAGTATGCTGAAATATAAGTCTATAGTATGCAAGCTAAATTTTATTTATTTATTATTATTGCATTTATATTGTGAACCGCCCAGAGAGCTTCGGCTATTGGGCGGTATAAAAATGTAATAAATAAATAAAATAAATAAATAAATAAATTATATCCCACCTTTTTTCCTCCAAGGAACCCAAGGTGGCATCCTCCTCCTCTCCATTTTTATCCTCACAACAACCCTGTGAGGTAGTTAGGCTGAGAATCTGTGACTGGCCCAAAATCACCCAGTGGGTTTCCATAGCTGAGTGCGGACTAGAACCTGGATCTCCTGACTCCCGGTCCAACACTTTAGCCACTATACAACACTGATCATAGTATGGGTTATACAATTGAACCACTGCACACTCAGATCCAGATGTTTGAAATTGGCAAAATTTCCATCCAAATTGGAACCTCAGAAGCTCATGATAAAGAAATCATACTTTTACTGGAGGCTTCATGGTACTGAACATGTTAGCTAAGAAGCAGAGAGATAATTAATAATATATGTATACATAACACTCTTTGTATGCTTCTGTTTGCATCTGAATCTGTCTTACACTAGGAAATCTTGAGGAATTAGATCGTTGCACATTTTGATATGAACTGAACAGAACCACAAGTCTTGGACATTCAAGTGCAGTTTAAAATGTACTTATCCACCTCAATATTCCAACACAGTTCTTGGCTCCAAAAAAGAAAAGGAAAGGGGGGAAATATCAAAATACTTTTAGCAATGAATATTTGGGTAAATCTGCACTAAGATACATGTATTGGAGTTTTAAAATACATCAATAGGTATTAAACAGCACAAACCTATACATGTATAGTAGGGCTGTGCTCCACTTCGCTTCGGATTGTAGAAGCAGTATCGTATCAGCCTGGTTCGCCTCCGTTAAAGGCGGAGGTGGATCAGGGGGGCTGCAGAGCAACGCGGGGCAGGTCATCCATTTGTGGATCGACCCACTTCCCAACGGAGCTCCACCCACCATGTTGGATTTGATTTTCAATGCAAGTCTATGGGGGGGGGGACACAGCTCCGATCTGGATCCAGAGCCCCGCCGTGGAGCGGAGCGGACCATAGGTGGATTGGCGCGGGGTGGAATGGACCCAATCCAAAAGTTGTGGATCAGGATCCAGAGCAGATGGGGGGGTCCATGCACAGCTCTAATGTATAGTCTGCAGTAAATGCCATTGGGTCTGCTCAAGGTGATCGGGGAAGGGAGGAGGCCCTGTCAGCCCTACAAGGCTTAAGTGTCACTGCTTCAGCACCACTCATGGCAGCGATCTGCTTGGGATGATCCAAGAAGGGAGGAGGTCTTGCACAAAGCCTCTTCCTTTCCCCAGCAATCTGCCCTCCACCACAATCACCACTTCATCATTGCTCATGGCAGCAATGAAGCAGTGATCTGCTTGGGATGGCTAGGGATAGGAGGAGGCCTTGTAGAAGGCCTCCTTCCTTCCTTGGCCTCTCACCCCGTCCCCTTTGGAGGCAACCCAGTTTTCTGCTTCAGCCCCACTCATGGCAGCCCTGAAGTGGCAAACTGCTCCAGTAGACCTGGGAAGGGAGAAGGCCTTGTGTGTCTCCCCACCCCACCCCCAGTGGGTTTGTCTGTATCTCTCCTCACCCTGGTTAGTGCACAGGATGAGCCGTCCAACAGTCTGTGGGCACATGAAGAGTGGCATATGGCATCCCACTGCCCCACAAGCCACCATTTGAGGAAAATTAAGCAATTTCCATAAATTGCAATTTTGTGCAAAATAGCAGCAGCATTGTAGGTGTAAATGGTCAGATTAGACCATTTACACCTTCAATTTTGCATAAATTGGGCTATTACAGCTGCCATTTCTTGCAAATGGCTATTTCCAGAAAATTGCTAACCTGGGCAGAGAAATTGTTTGTGGGGAGGGGACCATTTCACCCAAAATTCCGAGGGAGAGAAGAATTTATCCAACAGATCCTGGGAGGTGAACCTCACCAGTACTTAACCTCACCATCAACTTAACAGTCTTCCAGAATTTAGAGAAAGCCATAAAGACTGATCTCTTCTGGCAGGCCTACCCAGTTGAATTTAAAGATGCCTTTTTTAATGGTGTGCTGCTTTTAATGATGCACTGGTTTTAAACATTTGAATTAGTTGTATGTATTTTATGGTGTTTTTATTTGTGTTGTACCCCGCCTCGATCCAGAGGGAGAGGCTAGTAACAAATAAAATTATTATTATTATTATTATTAGTAGTAGTAGTAGTGGCAGCAGCATGGCTTCTTTCTTTTTCCTAACTTTACCCCCTAACTGTGTTGGCACACTGGTCACCAATTTGCATCCCAGGCATTGTTTCAAGGCATCAAACAGGAAAAAAAAATAGTGGCCACATAAAACAAAACAAAAATGGTAGAAAATGTTCTGAGAAAATTCTGCAAAGTGTTCTTTTTCTAGGGGGCGAGGAAAAGAAAAATGTCAGTCAATTTCAGCTCCACTGAATCCCACAAATTGGTCACTGTAACTGCTATCTTCTTGTGATGACCATCCCTCCACCTCCATTAGCTTCTCCACTCCCCCAGAATAAAAGTCACTAAACGAATATGTTCTGTAATGATTTCAGTGAAACTTTGGGATATTCTAAGACATAGAGTTTGTGAACTTTATCATAAACTATGCAATGAAAATATAGGAACCAGAAAAGGAAGATGTGGCAGCACTTGCAAAACTGTATAATTTGAAGAGACCAGGACAGCCTTCCAAGTGATTTTGGCAGAAAAGCTGAAAATTACTTTCATGAAGAAGACAACAAAGATAATTTTGAGCCCATCACACACCTACCACATGTGAACGAAAGCTTTTGTTCTGTCACAGCTAAAAAAGATTGATCTGCATCTTAATCACAATAATCTTCTAACCTGTAGGTGGGAATGGATGCTGAGAGATCTAAAAGGGTCACGTGAAGTTGCTAAAAAAAAAGCAAGAATCCTGCTATGATTGCTTTTCAGTAACAATGAAAATAAGAAACTATCTGGAGTGGGCTATTTCAGAGCCTTTAACTCAGCTCATACCTATGGCTTAGGCTGAAATGATATTGATTTTCATGAATATTGCTGAAGAGAGATATGCTCAAGGATATTGTTTGGGCTGCATTAACCTGATTTGCACTTCCTGGATTAATACAAAGATCACAACTGAGGCTTTAGCTAGACCTAGTGGTCTAGCGGGGTGGAGGGGTGAAGATCCCACGATATTTTTATCGTGAGATCTCCCCATCAGTACACACATGGCATGCAATGACTTCAGAGGGAGAAGCGTTGCACCCGCCATTTTCTTTTTTTTTTCTTAAAGGGACAGCAGTGCACGAACGCTAAAGGTGAGTGATTTTTTTTAAAAAAATACTTTCCCCTTTCACCCCACCCCACCCTGATGGGCACAGTGCTCCTCCATGCGCGAGTCCCAGCTTCTTGCAATGAATTGTGAGGAGCTGGGGCAAACCACGGCGCCTGGCCACACGTTCTCGGGCTCAGCCTGAGACCATGGAAAAACTGGCCCTAAAGGGGAGGGAGAGAAGATCCCTCCCTGATCCCAGGATCCCCTGTGTGTCATGTGGACGCACAGGGACGATCCCAGGGCTCACCCTGTGTTAAAGCCTGGTCTAGCTATGGCCACAGTCATCCCTTGGTTTTTTTTTTTCAATTCTCCAAACAGTTCTTGGCTTATGAAATATGCCAAAAATGCAAGTGTTACTTTAGGATAAAATGCACACAAAAAATGTATATTTTGTGAATATATGAAAATATGTTAAAAATAAGATAAATTTCCATACTTAAAAAAATATGTTAAGGCAGAAACAGGACTGAATGGATTTATGAATAGACAGATGGAAAACTGCCACAGAAATAAACCAATCTGCACCATCTATCCCTAGCTAAGGCTATTGGAATGATTACAATTTCTTCTCTGATATATGATGGGAAATCTGCATGCAGCTAAAAGTCTTTTCTCTGGCATGGCACATCATGAGGAGGAGGCAAATTCAGCCAATTCCTCCATCTGAAACTGAGAAAGCACTATCTTCAAATGACACCTGAACAACCGCAAACCACACTGTGATAAACTCATAAACTTTGGGGTTTTCAGCAAAGGTGGGGGTAAAGTTTAATTATCCTGCTCTTCCTCCTGTCCACATTCTTCCAGTTGCTTAGGACTAAAGATGTATGAGAATTTCATTTTTGCTCACAAACTATGTGAGCATGCCCCAGTTGAAGCTCCAAATGTGAGTGAGAGCAAATGTCTGCCAAAAATATCCATAAATTGATGAACACATCCTCATGTTCATCTCGTACCCGATTCCCAGTTTGCTTTGCGCAATTTCCTTACTTTGCTCGAATCTCCTCCATAGATTGAATCAGCCTCATTTTACTCTATAGAAGAAAGTTGTTCAAATTAGGAAGCTTGAGCAAATTTCGGGAAACATACATAAATCTCCCATTCAATCACTGCACAAATTTCCCATTCGATCTGTGCCAGTTACCCATTCGCACACAGCAAATAGCATCACGAATGGGAATCAGGCACAACACAAGCAACGGGATGATGTTTGGAGAATCCTGACAATTTTGTTCACCCATTCCTACTTAGGACTCATCAGAACACGCTGCTGTGTTGCTTCTCTATCCTTCATCTTAGGCCAGCATAAGCAACTTATGAGCTGCGGGTGCCCTCTGGCTTTTTTGCAAGCTCCATAATCCCAAATCACCTCCACAAGGCTGCCAAATTTCAGTGGGATGTTAGCAGTGGTGTAAAAAACATGCCTTTTCCCTTCAAAACAATACACACGGAGAGCACATGTGAAATTTTAATGCAAATACATCCACACCCAGGCCTCATGCCTTCCACCTTTCTGCTCATGGATCAAAGAGTCTTCCAGTTGTATAGGCAGCTCAGTAATCCCAAATGCACACAGTTTTCTTGCATCACTTTTGGAGGGCCTAAGTGATGAATAGCAATAAAGGAAAGTTGGAATGATCTGAAGCTATTACAGGTATGTTTCTGGAAGTATTTCAGTACAGTAATTGCCACTTGAGTCACAGGCCAGGCCCTTTAATGTATCCTTCCTAACCTACAGTATAACCCTGCTCTCTGTTCTTGTTGTTTAATTACTTACGTAGAATGCTGCTTTCTCAACAGTTCTAAATAGTGTGTGTGTGTATGCAGTATTACAGTGTAAAATAGTTTTTTTGTTTGTTTGTTTTTTGTGATAATCAGGTTTTATTTAATCTAATTTGCAAGTGTAGGAGTGAGCAGTGCCTGGGAAGATCATGGTGGTCATGTCACTTTTTTTTCCCCAAATGACATTTATGCATTCAAATTTTGACACCAATTTCATCTTTCTCATTCATGTGTTTGAATTGGAAAGTTTGCCATCAGTATTAGGAGATGAACTGTTTTATATTCATGTACAAAGCTTACCGGATGCCAATTTCTATCCATTCTACATACATTTAAAAACCTAGCTCATATTTGTACTGAATCCTTAATAATAAGCTGCTTGCTAAATGCAAAAGTAAAAAAGTAGTGTATGTATTAAATAATTGTAATAAAACTTAGAATAAGCTCTTAAATGTTAACAATTTATGAAAGAAAATGAAGATATATCTCTGATATGAAATGCAGAATTTTAATTATGGGGCATACGTTAGTAGAAAATGCTTTTTTGATAAGTAATAATATAATATAATAAAATAAGCTTTATCCTAAGATTTCCTCTTTTATATATTTTCTAATAATGCTCTACTGATTTTTTAAGAAGTTCAATTTTTTTATGTGAAAGGTACAAAAAAACCACCTTGAAAATCCCACTAATTTTGAAATTAATCCCTCCTAGTTCTCTCCTTATTGTCTGTTGACAGCTCTGATATTCATCTTTCAATATGTTTCCTTCAGCCAATCAGGAATCATGCAATTGATGTGATGGTGTCACAACGCTATGTCACCAATGAGATCTCTAAATATTATGTAGCAGGAAAGGAAAAGCTCTTCATGTAGAGAACTGATCTCAGTTGTGTGACACAACCAGAAGTAGATAGAATGAACTAACAGCTTTGTCTAGAAAAGCTCTATGTTACCTGATAGAAAATGAATCCCACTCGTTGTCCTCTGAATGGAAGGGGTGGGAATATGTTGCTCTGGCTCAGATAACTTCGCAGTATTCCCTCTCCTGTAGTATTGTGGTGGAGATAGGGATGGGCGAGCGCACAAATGCAAATCAGGCACCCATCCACGCTCACTTTGTATGGTGAACCGCCGAGTGGTCCTTGAGCAACTGGCAAGCAGCACACGGCTATGCAATCCCTCTCCAAGCCACGATTTGCACAAAAAAGGCAGGTAATCCTTTTTCACAAATGCACATTTATGCAAATGGAAGCCATAAATCAGTCATCTACACAAGATTACAGGCATAAATGGACCACTTAGCCTGAATTTTTGCATAGATGGCCCCTTTATGGCCACCATTTACAAAAAAGGACAAACTACCATTTTTATGCAAAATGGTTGGGCTGGTGGGAACTACCAAGCTTGCCCAACTTGGCACAGGCCAAGTTGAGCAAGCATGGCAGTCCGTGGATGGTTTCATCCCTCCATTATGAGGATTGATGATTTATCCTTACTTTCTGCTTTCAGTTCTGTTCTCATCAGTGGCCACCTGCAGGACAAAATATGTGGAAAAAAGTTCTCAGAGTTCAGGGGAAAGCCCCACCAATACAAATCAAGTCCTACATGCTGAGGAATTCCATTTAGTTAAAAAAAATGGACATCCCTCATCAGAGATGAGGACAGAAGCCAGATGGGAACCTCCTGAAGGCCATATCTGGGCCATGGGCCAAAGGTTTCTCATCTCCACTGCACAGGAATAGGAAGATAGAGCCGGAAAGAAGGGAGTAGTTAGCTGCCTCTCCAGTGCCAATGATGTCCCTCTGAGCCTTGCTAGTAAAGAAGTGGAGCCACATCACTAGGCTGCAGGTCTCCTAAGGCTGATGCGTATTTGAGAGGCCTACAGGTTTTGCAACTGTGCATTAAGCTTGGATCACTAAGCTGAGTACATTGGTATTCAAATATATGATTTCCCATACAAATATTAGAAAAATCTGCATATGAATATAAACTCAAGCCCAGCCCTCTTAGAAAATCAAACATTGACCTGCAATTATTGTGTGTGTGTGTGTGTGTATTTAAAACAAATGAGAATTTGAAGGACATAAAGAGTGTTTGTTTTTCCCTCCTTTTGGTTCAGAAACATATCCAATTTTGTCCTTTAAATTCACAATTTAAACTCTTTCTCTGCTTGGCTGCTACCCTTTTATGTAGGCCTGTATTTCCCTTCACTACATGAGCTTTGATAGAGCTAAGTTAGAGGAAAGGGAAATCTGGAGGCATAATCTATCTTAATTACTCTGAGAAGCACTTGCTAATTATTATATTGAAAGCTTCTGATTAAGTTTTTTTTAAAAAAAAGAACCTGGCACCAGTCTGGTGAGCTAGATTGACTGGCTAACTGACAAATCATAGAGGATTGTCATAAATACAAACAGATACTTGTACAGCATGTCAAATGGGATTCCCTTGAGCAGTAATGTAAATCACATATTCATATAATACATAAAATGAATAAGTAATTCACATAACAAGAGTTGTTTATAGAAATCCAGCTCTTGCGGCAACATTTTATATTAATATATTATATTAACATTTTATATAATATTGTCATGTCTCATATTTTAGCTTGATGAAAAAATGCTTTAAAAAATAGGAAGACTTAATTATAACCCAAAACATAAAGTGTTTCATATTACTGAAAAAGGGAGAATTGGACTTCAGTTCATTTGATGTAAACATGAACAATTAAATATATATACATTATTGTTGTGCTGAAAATTTCTGCTATGAAAATTCTGACCATTCTCATTCAAGCTGATTGAAAAGAAATTGCTTTCAAAAAGAAATTCAAAGGAGAAGAAATGTAAGAGAAATTCTCAAAGTTTGGTTCAGGGTTCTTGCGCTTATCTTATTTATGAGATGACTGTATGTGTGTTTCCTGTCTTTCATTCTACAGCCATCAATTGGACAGCCTCCTTGGCTTCTTGAACTTCCTGCTCAGGTGGAAGACATCATGGAATTTTATTCCTCCCATAGGGTCTTTTCAGATCAGGAAGTGCAGGCAGCCTGGGAGACTATAGAGCAATGGTGTGATGTGTAATAGAAAGAATAATACAGACAGTGCCCTCAGCCACCTCACAGGGATTAGTTGAGATCAAAAACACCCCCAACATGCATTCAAATTAAATTCTATGCTGCCCTGAGAATGAGGCAGAAAAATGGAAGCCTCTTTTATGGGGAAAGAAAACTTTCAGGACATTCCTGAGATTTTTCTTTTCTTACCCCCTAGAAATAAAAGGACAATTTTCAGATTTTTTTTCCACATTTTCTTCACCATTATTTTTTTGTGGTACCTGCATTCCCTCTCCGCAATGCCCTGGAGTGATGCTAGGCATTGTGGAGGATGCAAAATGGGGGTCAGGCTGCGAACACAGTTGATGCTGTTGCCAGGAGGGGCTCACAAGCACTTGGGCATGGGGTGTAGCACATCCAACTCAGTCTGGGTGGGCCAGATGCGGAAGGTCCGCTGCCCTCGTGGACCAATAGGACTAGACTGTAAGGCAACTCAGTACATATCCAACATTTGTTTCATGATACTGAAGAATCTTTCCTATGTTTAACCCTGTTGTGGTCTACATTATTTGAAATGTTTGTTGGGCTTGAGTGAACTTCATTAACTTTTTTGAGATATATACTTTTTTTGTAAAAAAACAACATATCATACATACAATATGGAGGTATAACCAAATCTCTTTCAATAGTAAAACAGAGAGGAACTTCCAGAAAGAAAATCATTTGGAGGAAATGGAGCTGCATCCTAGGAGACACCAACAAAATAATAGAAGTTTCACCAAGATTTGGTCCTATGATTGAAAATGATTCCATATCCAGAGATGGAACCAGAACCTCTGATGGATGGTATAAACTGAGAGTTTATAGTCCATGGGACAGCATGAAGAACAATGGCCTCCTTGATGTCATTGTATTCAGCAACTTAGCTTGGTGATGAAGTATATGTTCAGTCATCTTCCAGGCAGAATTTCATCTGGATCACAAATCTTAAATTCGGTGGACTGGAAAGGTTCTTTTTATTATGGTTAAAATCATCACAAAACTGTCATCCCCAGTGGAGGTCATCCAAATATTTCTTGCTGTAAAATAGGCACTGGGTGTCTAACTCAATGATTGCCTGCTGGTATTTTTGGGTTGGATTTCTTTTAATGCTGTGTCTGCAATCTCTGTTGCCGCTTCTCCAATACAGCAGGAAGTAAAAGGGAGGGAAGGACTGAGAGGTTCATTCAACCCATAAATCTAGTGGTGTAAGATGACTCAGGTACTGACATTGCTCCTGGTGCCACATGTAGTCCACCACAGCAATTGTACCAAAGGCCATACTACTTTGTTTCCTACAGTTCAGTTCTACAATATAATGCAACTGATCCGAACTTGACTTTAGATGTGCACTCATGCAGAAGCATCCAATAATGCTACTACCAGATTTCTAACACCAATACCTTTCAAGTTTAAAAATTTCTATTGCCTAGGAGGCGGTGACATTAGCCTCTACCATTTGCTCAATGTGCACTGAGGCTTTTTATTTATTTGTTTATTGAATTTCTGTACTGCTCAATAACTGAAGCTCTCTGGGCAGTCACAAAAATTAAAACCATCGTGTACAATTCACGGTATAAAACAAACCGCAATATAAAAAGCACAACTTCTCCTATAATTATCTGTCCCTTGTTGTATGCTAGTTGTATGGTCAGGATGCAAAGGGAAGGATAGGGATGTAATTATAATGCAAACTTTCTGAAGCCTAGTCTTCATGTCTTACACTTTGGAATGTGCAAAAACTGCCCCCTTATTTCTGTGGGCGTCTCTCCATCTTTGGCACTTTGGCAACACATTTTCAGGACTGTTACTGGCAAAAGCAGATATGCTGTTTTCACAATGAGCATGTGAATTATTCCTGCAAAACAGATATGTATTGTCTGCAATTGGCTTCATTGGGCCTCATTTTCCCAAAAACACAGAACTCTCTGGTCCATATAGGTCATGTCTGATTCGCAACTGTAAATGGACTTAAATCTACATTGTTTTTATATCCAGTTCCTGTGTATGTGTGTGTGTGAGTGTGTGTGTGTGTGTGTGTGTGTGTGTGTGAGAGAGAGAGAGAGAGAGAGAGAATCAGACTGTAATATTTCAAACTTGCTGCCTATTTGGGATACTTATCCTCAACAGAATATTTTTCACATCAAAAATGGAAAATCAAAAAAACAACAACACTGCAGTTGTACATCCTTTCATTTTTTGTTACTCCCACTGTGTTCCTTCTATTTTATTTTCTGTTCTTTCTAAGCTACCCTTTTCTAACATTTTTCTCCATGTGGAGTCCCTCCTCCATCTTCTTTTCACTGGTAATATTAGCATGCTATATAAATAAAGAATAAATAATAATAATCAACATCTCTCTCTCTCTCTCCTATACACACACACACCATTGAAGAACCTTTTCTATTGTTTTGAAAAACATGAAAACACAACCTTGACTTTTTTGGATGGCCTGACAGTAACAACAGATGTGATACACCGCCAAGGATTAAAATGTGACTTCATGTAACTTCCAGGCCACAGATGTAACTTCAGCATCCATGTGTTTCTGCAGTGATGAGCTTTTTCTTTCAGTGGAGGCTTCCTATGTGATTTAAAACCCATGGTTTAAATTTCTCCATCAGTATTCAACCCAATAATATATTACACATTAGAACAATAACCACAGGCTATAGCTTTGTGTTTTTCTGTAGTGCTTATGGCCATGCATGTCTGGTTCACTAAAAGAGGTGTACAATACATACACAACAACTTAAATCAAAATGCAAAATATTTCATTGCGATAAATCATACTGGGCCATGCTGCATTTATTCACTTTAGCTCTGTTGTCAACAAACCAGATACATCCTCCAGTGAGTATCCCAGGAGGCGTAAATTAATACAGAACAATTCTTGTCCTGTCATGTCTTATTGCTTAATTATCTGGATACAACGAATAAGACATAGTATACAAACCAAAGTGCATGGCAGTAGGCTAAATGAAAAACAGATCTTTTCCATCCGCTTTACTAGCTAACCAAGTCCAGTGTTCTTGCTTCATTTCTGATTTTGCATTGTAGTCTAGAAACAATTCTGCTGGATGACCTTTAGAGCTGTGAGGCTTGGATTTGCTATATTTTTTATTTATTTATTTATTTATTTATTACATTTCTATATCTTAAGTAAAGGAAGACAGACATTCTGCTTATGGTAGAAGTGGTTTGAATCCATATTCTTTGCCCTGAAAACAAATGTCTCAGAATGATGCATATGTGCTCGACCATTTCCACGACACTTTAGAACACCAGTGTGCAACTTCTACGAAAAGGGAAAACTCCATGTTGGGGATCATTAGGAAAGGAACTGAAAATAAAACTGCCAATTATCATAATGTGTTTATACATAAAAGGGCAGGAGCAACTCTCCAATAAGGAAAGGTTACAATATCTGGCATTTTAACATAGTGCATCATCAGAGTAGCATTTTATAGTAGGGGTGTGCACGGACCCCCCGCTCCGCTTCACTTGCAGATCCGCCATTTTCCGGATCGGGCCGCTCCGCCCCCGCTCCGCCCACTTCCGCTCCGCTCCGCCCGGAGCTCTGGATCCGGATCCGGAGCTCCGTTCCCCCCCCATAGGCTTGCATTGAAAGCTAAAAAATTATACAACTTTTTTTCTGTTCAAGTTAGAAACCTCATGTTTGGCACCATGACACCTCATGGGGATATACACACGCACGCCAAGTTTCAAAGCAATCCCATCATCCCCTGATTTTTGGGGAATTTTTGAAAATCGGGCACCCCACACACAACATCCCTGCGAGGTGGGCAGGGGAGGAGGGAGGGAAGGCAGGCAGGCATGCAGCTGGCATTTCTGGGGGCATAAGGAAGTGAGCCAAGGATAAGCCAGTAATGCATATAAAATGGAATAAATCAATCAATAAACAAAGGAGGGGTGGAATTAAAAGCAGCAGTGTTGCTCAATAAACAGCAAGAAGAATTTTTTTAAAAAGGCTATATCTGTCTTTTACCAGCAATAGGGGGACGTGCCCGGGGGAGGGGGAAGTAGCTGCCAGTTCAACTCAAGACAGCCACCAACAGCTCTGAGAAGAAGTAAAACGCTCACTTCGACTCATAACAGGCATTGCTCCACCACTGAAAAGTGACCATTCACTTCAACTCATGATAGGCATTGCTCCACCGTTTTACTCTCTTTGGAAGGCTCTAATGGCCTTCCAGTGCAGGAGAGAGTGGGGGCACGTCCACGATGAGATGCCCTAGGGGAGCTCATCCCCTTGCACCACATCGATTCAGTTGTTCACCAAGGTTAGGGTGGGGAGCAGTGCTGTGTTTCTATCTCTTATTCTTGGCTTAGTATATGATTTCAGGTTGTGTTTGTGCATTTGGCAGGGCTACTGTTTTAAAAAACACTGGGAAAAGCCCGTTCAGATGAAGAAAGAGAAGTTTCCCAGAATCCCAAGTTACCTGTTTTGCCTATGCCCTCCTCCAACTTTGGGATCATCATGACCGGGAGCTGATTCTGCCCCTCAGCCCTTTGAAAAAGGTATTTTTCCCGCCGATTTTTTTAAAACTTCTAGCCCGCGACCCGTACGATGCAGAAAGTTGAGAGTGGTCTCAAAATGACCCCCATCCACGACTCTCTGTGCACAAGAATTTTCAGAATGATAGCTTAAACCCCCCCCCAGTTATCCCCGATTCTTTCCCTCAATGCAATCCTATGGGCGAAAAGCCGAAAACGCCGTTTGAGCCGCGCGGTTGACCCGATTTTCACAAAAATATAGCCCGCGACCCATACGATGCAGAAAGTTGAGAGTGGTCTCAAAATGACCCCCATCCACGACTCTCTGTGCACAAGAATTTTCAGAATGATAGCTTAAACCCCCCCCCCCAGTTATCCCCGATTCTTTCCCTCAATGCAATCCTATGGGCGAAAAGCCGAAAACGCCGTTTGAGCCGCGCGGTTGACCCGATTTTCACAAAAATATAGCACGCGACCCAGACAACGCAGAGAGGTGAGAGTGGTCTCAAAATGACCCCCATCCACGACTCTCTGTGCACAAGAATTTTCAGAATGATAGCTTCAAAAACAACGTAGTTATGCGCGATTATTTGCCGCAATGCAATCCTATGGCGAAATGTTTTCAAGATGGCGACCGGAGCGCTCCGCCTGAACTAGGAGCTCCGAAAAATGGTCGCTTCTCTTCGCCTTGCTTCTAGGGGGTCCGCGGTCCGCTCCTACTCCGCCTCTGGGTAAGGCGGAGCAGGCCAATCCGCTACTGCTTCTACGCTCCTAATCGGAGCGGAGCACATCCCTATTTTATAGCATCCTCGTTACTGGGCACTCACGGGTTTTCCCAGGTCCCTCTCACGATGCCATCCACCTCCTGCATGCCTCCTGCTGGTTTCCCGCTCCTTCTGCCTTTTTTTTTTTTGTAGTAAAATAGCCCACCAAATGGGACTCTTCTGAGTTATAACAAAATTGGTTGCCATTTCCTGCTCTGTGCAGGGAAGTTTTGCTATAAAACTCCCACTAAAGGACATTGTCCCACTACACTGAATGGGCCACTAGTTAAAGCTTGTCTCCTGTGTGATTCTTCTCACCCTATAGTGGAAGAGCTTGGTCTGCCTCATTCCCATTTCCAACTGTGAACTCCTCCCCATTTGAATGGGGAAAGTACCCATTTGGCTGAACAAGTCTAAAAGCTACTAAAGGATGAAAATGCATGTTGTTTTAATGAGCATCACAAACTTGGGAATGTGCAAGCTTTGCCTGGAAAATGCACTCGTGTTCTCGTTTAGAGGTGCAAATTCGATATATTCTGGTCTTAAATAAATGGAAGCAAAATCCTCATACACCACTACTATATATTATCTCCAGTATCAGAGGCAGTACACCTCTCTAAACCAGTTTCTAGGGAACATGTGTAGGCGAGTGCTATTGCACACATGTCCTGTTGTGAGCGTCCCACTGACCACTGTGGGAACAGAATGCTGAACTAGATAAGGCCTTTACTCCAATCCATCACAGCTTTTATATTCTTAATGCTATAGCTCAATTTGGAATTGGTACTGAGCCACTCTCCCTGCAAGTCAGAGGGCTCTTTTCTCTCTCTAAACTCACTTCCAAATTTGATAATCCCATCATGCTTCTGATGTTACTGAGAAGATCATAGGGTTGTTCATCATTGTCCCACTGTCTTCTCCCCAGCAGTGGCAGGCAGGGCCAGCCCTATCATTACATGGTCTCATGTACCCACATCAGGTGGTAGAGCAAGAAGAGTGACAAATTGAGCCACTCCTCCCCTGCCACCTCCAGCAAGTGCTCCAGTCAGCCCTGCCAGCCACTCTCTAGAGCAACCTGCTGAGTGTGCTGCTGCTGTGGGGCTTCATGAGTGTTTGGGTGAGCTCTCGCAGGAGCCCTGTGGTGGGAAAGGGGTGCAAGGTGGGAGTGACTGGCTGGCCGGCCAGGCAGGAAGTAGAAGCCAGGAGTGTGTAGGGGGGGGGGGACAGCCTTGCTTGAGACAGCAAGTTATGTTGGGCCAGTCCTAGTGGCAGGGCAGAAGTGCCAAGATATCACTCTACAAAACTCTCCCTGCCATGCTCATTTACGACCCTGTTTCATCACCTATAATTCTGAAACTTTAGTCTCCTGTGTTCAAGGATCCACAAGAAATCGCTGCTTGCACTTGGGAAGAAAATGGACAAAATTTCTGCTACTCATTATTATCTCTGAGTAACTCTCAGGAATAAATAAAATATATATTTGGATTTCATTATTTATCTTGACTACATGCAGCTTGCATAAGGGCCCTGATCTAGAGCATGGAAGCCTCATTTTGCACAAGCTATCCTATTTCATTCAGCAAAGCACAGCGAAGCTCAGAACCATCCATAAAAAGTGGATGTGATGGTCTTTATTGCAAAGGACCCCCTTCGTGTAAACTGAAGCTCCTCTCGGCTCTCCCACAGTAAACTGGCTTACTGGAGCACGTAATCCCTCTGACTCACAGAATGCTTCAGTTTCAAAATGTGGCTAATGCTGATATCATGAGATGAACTGCAAAGAATTAAATTGATTCTAAGTATGTATTTTCTGGTTCATTGTAAACTCGCACCGATGAGGCATGTGAAGCACTAAAGACTATAACAGAGCACTTAATGCCTCAAAAAGAGGAAATGAGTCAGAACATTGCTTAGTAAATGTAGGAATTAAAATGAAGGAAATTAAGAGTTAGTTAGAAAATATGAAGGGCGAACTAAGTTCTAAGTTCCAAGTATATGCAAGGAAAACATTGTAGGAGCCCAAACATGAAGGACAAAAACCTAAGGAGACTGATGTAGATCAAGGCTAGGAAATGGGTGGCCCTCAATAAGTTGATGGGAACTGTAGTCCACCAACACCTGGAAGATGACGTTCCCCATCCTAGATAAAAGCAAGAACTTGAAAACTAAATTTGCTCTAGATAAAAGAGAGGCCCAGATGCTGAGATCCAAATGAAAGAAGATCCAACCCACCATGGCTAATCTTCAGCATGGCTTATTGTGATGTGCAACCGGCCCTGTATCTTTTGAATCTAAGGCAGCAATCCTATGTACTCTTAGTTGGAAGTGACATTGAACTCAGTAGGGCTTACACCTGAGTAAAAATGTATAGGATGGCAATGTCAGTGTATTTCTGCTTTAACTTTGTTTAGGAAATATTATTTGTGTTTTGGAGATAAGAATAAGGACAAAGGGAGAACCAGAACCCCAAAGAAATTCCAGGTAAATGTACTGAAGAATGAGCAAAATCTGGGAAAGGAAGTGGCATTTCACAAAACCATTTCTCCTCGAATTACTATGTCCATTTCAAGATGTTTTGATTGAATCACTGTTTCTCGCCGGTTCTAGTTTTCACTAGGGAAACCCTTCTATGTAAGGAGAAATGTGCTACCCAGACAATACGTATTTTAACAACTTTATTCAATTTTTTTCGTTACAAAAAGTAATACATGAACCAACATTTCACACACTCATTTCAAACATAACCACCAATTTTCACTTACATATACTCTTTTCAGAATTACCCGAGTTCAAATTCATTGGAAGTATAACACACAACTTAATACAATACTATACATTTATATCACCTTACCCAACATCTTTGAAACTTGATTTATTAAAAAAAAAAAAAGCATATCATTGTCAATATCATAGTATAAATATAAGACTATGTCTAGCAGGCAAGCACACATTCTCTTTTTAGAATCAACATATACTAGAAATAGAGACAACATTTGCACCTGGGGGCATTTCTATCCTGGAGGCCAGCTGAAATTTGCTGTTAACAAAAGGCTTATTAATTCACATCGTGAACTTGGAATGTTCTCTAGAGAATACATATTTGACAGTCTTCACAACAGGTATCTGAATCCCAGTTCATTACTAACCATTTCATCCTCTGTTCAGCCATACAAATGAGGCGCAATCTTGCAACTATGGATGCCCTGCATGGCATATTCATTTTTAATGGGGTTTGTATAGGGAGAAGGCACATCACATTACACAATATATTTCAAAAAATTTGTAACCCTTGAATAATAGTTTGTGTTCAAGGCTAATGCCATATTTGTGTATATGTGTATTAATTTATGAGATTTAATAGTGGAAAAGTGTCCCGGACCTATGGAGAACACAAAGGTGCATAAGCAATAATGCACTGTCTATTCCCCAGTTTCATGTATTCTGTACTGTAAGAATGGAAAATGCAATGATCCATCAAAATTATTTAGATCAAACAACAGTTATTCTAACATCAGCATGATAACAGCTTTTTATGTCATTATAGCAAAGGCCATTATGTCATCAGTTTTCAATTTTGGAGCCAGTAGTCATTTATCTGCATAACTGAAACCAATTGTGAGCAAATTTCTGCCAGTGTGTGATTTATAATGACTGCTGTTAAAGTCTTTTTTAATGATTCAATCTAAAGCAGAGTTACCCACAGAAAGACAATGCTATTTGTTCCTGGGGGTGGGGGGGATTGTGGTATTTTTTCCCCTCTGAGGCAATTTTATTCTTTTCAATGAATAAAGAAATGTAGAGTAAAATATCTATTTTTAAAAAAATTCTTTGAACTGAAAAATAAGTACAATATTGTGTGCAGGGTACAAAATAGCTAGTTCAAAGGTTTTGAATACTACACAATGAGTAGTAAGCTTCAAGGAGAGTCGATTAATTGTTTTTCCTTAAGTCATTTTAATTATTTCTACTCATTGGTTGAAAACATATTTAGGAGCATGATTTCTTTTCTAAGACAATCTATGTATGAAAATGTTGAATCAAAGATTTCAATTACAAATTATGCAATGAGTCAACACAGCCTATGCATTGATTTCGGATGTTACAATGAAAATATAGCATCTCATTCTCCAATCTCCAAAGATGGAAATGATGTCCAAGCATGTATAAGGGTATTGCTACATAGCCCACGTCCATCTTGTGAATATGCCAGGGGGTCTACATAAGTCTCATGAGCCCTTTCACCATCTCAGTCAGTCCTTAGCCAGATGTGTATGTGGTGTAATAAACCAGCCACTGTCTGCTAAGGGAGGCTCTGTGTGACTCCCATACGAACATCCAACAGCATCAGTTTTCCCTTTAACATTCCAAATTCTTGATCTTTATGTCCATTATGTTTTTGTCTCAAAAGCAAGAAGAAAATTGGTGTGATGTGGATCTAGGTAGGGCTGGAAAATTTCAAAGGAGTTGGGGGTCACTCTTTCCATCCCACCCACCCCTGCCATGTGAACTGTACTCTCACCATAGCTGCCATGCCAGAAAAAATACCAATAAATAAGTAAATCAATCAATCAATCAATGGTTTGCTGCCAGATTTCTGCTGCAAAATATTACAGAGGTTTAGAAGTGACAAATTTAGCTAGTTAATAAAGTTTCCTGTTGACTAAAATAATATATAAAGTACAATATTTGAAAAACCAAGAGCAGTATCCAATGCTGGCAATCTGCCAGCACTAACACATGGTGCTAGTCGAAATGAACACTATTGTGAACTAGTGCTTTCTAGTGCAATCTAGGAATGTAGCCTGATCTAGCAATTCTGGAATAGGACAATACCAGGGAGCTCCCTTCCACAAGTTCCGCTGACTTGATCCATTCTGGAAATTGACTAGTTTCCAGTTGCCCTAGCTCCTCATTGCTCTGTTGTTCATTTTGGCTAGCTCCATGGTAGCACTGGATATTTCCAACTAATTTCCTTGTTGATATTCATTACGACTGTCTAGACCTACTTAGATATGCTATATCTGAGTAGTATAACTGCATAAAGAAGGAAGGTCCACTAGCTGTACTCTCCCTACTCAAGCATTTCCATCACTCTGTACATGTGGAGTGAGATGTTCAGAAGATGAGAGCCTCTGGTATCCATGGGTGGTCTCCACATGATTTGAACTGTGGGAAAATCAGTGTGCTAAATTGTGTGGACAGCATCCACAGATACAGGAAGGTTTCTTCTTCTGAACATCCCCTCTACAAAGAGAGGGTGATTGAAATTCATGAGGAGGGGGTGTAGCTAGTGCATTTCCCTTCCTGAGTAGGGCTTCTGAAGCACCAATATGAAGTGCATGTGCCTGTATGTGTGTGTGTTTCTATGTGTGTATCACACAGACAAATCATAGTCCAATTTTGTACAATGTGTTTGCTGTTTTGATTTGATTTTAATACAGCTACAGAAAATTTTATATCATTTTTTTTAGAACCTACATGTAATGTGTCACAAGATTACAGAGGTTTAGTCTCTGTTAATGTAACATTAACTCACCATCTGTCTTGTTGGTTTTATGTGGAAATTTTTTTTGGCAACATACTTAGCAAGTGCCTAATTTAAAAGAGAGGGAGATTAAGTAAATAAATGTGCACAGAAAATGTGAAGCTAGAAAAGCAGAATGGCTACAATCTTTTACACAGATACATCAGGATTGACACAAAAAACATATGTAGCAGGGATTAAGAACGATAGCCCCTGAAGGTTACCATCTTTCTGCTTGGTTGCCAATTCAAAGGCAAAAGGAGCATACAGAGATAGTGGTGGCTGTCGCCATAGGACCTGCCAGAAAACCACTTCAGGGAGTATTGGTGGGGCCTAGTAGAAGGCCTCGGCTTGTCAGGGCTTTGCCAGACCTGCCGGCTTACGCCGGCAGGGAGGTGGGGCTGAGGCGCGCTAATGTTAGTGCGCCTCCCCCAGGCTTCCACACGCACAACGCGCAGGGACGTCGAGTCCCTGCGGCATCCGCCATTTTTTATTTATTTTTTGTTAAAGGGGCCGGGTGCGGCCCGAAGACTCCGAGAAGGTAAGTGGGTTTTTTTTAAAACGGGGGGGGAGGGGAAGGATGGCAGGGTGGGTGGCAAGGGGGCAGGGCGGGTGCAATCGCGCCACTTGCCACCCGAGCAAGCAGGCGAGCAGCGCTTGCCCGGGCAATGCCTGGCATGGGGCGGCATTGCCCGGGCAAGCGCCGCTCGCCTGCTTGCTCGGGCGGCGCGCGGTGCGATCGCACCTGCCCTGCCCCCTTGCCACCCACCCTGCCATCCTTCCCCCTCCCCTCTCTCCCCCCCCCCGGGCTGATGGGCACAGCGCTCGTATGAGCGCTGTGCCAGGCAGGTCCACGGCTTTTCGCGGCTACTCGAGAGTAAGCGAGTAGCCGCGAAAAGCCGCGGAAGTCCCTAGACCTTTTCCTGGGGAAAAGGCGCGCCATAAGCGAATTCGCTTATGGCGCGTTAGACCAGGCCTCAGCGCGGCCTGCTGCCGGATTCCCCTGTGCGTCATGTGGACACACAGCAGGGAAACCGGGTCGGAAGGCACGCTAAGGCCTGGTCTAGCAAGGCCTTCTTGTTAGTCTCCAGCCTATTCTCAAACGGCTTCTCCAGTAAAAATCATTAATGGCTAAGGACCTATCTTATTATTGAGGTTAATATCTACCTCAACAGGCCTTGGAACATACAATTGGTTTCTCCATTTTTCTGATGTAGGTTAACTGTTACAACACAGACAAAGAGAATATTGTAATAGATTGTACATGGGGCTGCCCATAAAAGTGTTTCAGGGCACAATCCTATGCAAGTTTAGACAGAAAAACACTGGCTGGGGAATGCTGGGAGTTGTAAGACTTATTTCTGTCTAAACATGCATAGGATTGTGCCCTTAGAAACTTTGCTAATGTTAAGTGCAGAGGCTCACCAATTAAGAAGAGTGAGTCATTGCAAGCATGTCACACCAATTCTTTGAAGTCTACACTGGTTGTTACACTTTTGTCATGGTACATCCAAAATGTTCATTATAAAGCCATAGATGTCTCAGTAGATTTCTGAAGTGCATCATCCCTTCGCATGTAGTTCCATAGCCACTGATCTCAGTGGGGAATGCTCTCTTGGATGCAAGGTGTATGTGCTAAAAATGTCCTCAAGGAAGCATTCTCAGTGGCAGATTCCAGTGTCTGCAATACCTCTCCTTGGAAACCTCTTGAAGACTCAGCCTCACAATATTGCAAAAATATTACATTTTGTAAGTTTTGATTCGCTTTTAGCAGCCAGTGATAAGGGCGAGGGGGGATTGAGGGGCATTATCTTCATTCTTTTAGCTATTTGTATACTGTTTCAAGGGTATGCAAACATTCAAATGTGTTCCATGGGTGGAAATGGGAACACATGGCTGGCACACATTACCAAAAAAGAGTGCCACTAAAAAGAGGAGAAATGGGGGTAGCAATCTACACAGAATTTGCATATGCTATAAATACATGTGTACACACACACAGGAAAATAATGATGGGTATTTAAATTTATCAGAAGACAAACCAATTAATTTCCAATCCAAATCTCTCTCACACACACATACCAAATTCTTAACTTAATTTTCACCCCACCCCAGGTTACCTAGATTGGTTCTTATTTAAGTAATTTACCCCCAGATGGTCCTGAACCTGCTCCAAAATCAATTAATCAAATACCCCCATTCTGTTCAATTATTCATATCGTTATCCCCTTCAATTCAATTCAATTTGAGATAAATAATGTTTGCATTGCAATTCTCTTCCAGTGGTGGTGGGATTCTTACCATGAGCTCTGCCTTTGATTGGATTTATTATGTTTAAAAAAAGAAAGACAGAGATATCAGCTAGCCAGTTAATTTTCTCCTTTTTTGTCCTATAGCAGGCATATTGAAGTTGTCAATCAATCAATCAAAGTTTATGCAGTCACAGACCTGTTCAGGGAAAAAAGACACACCAAATCCAGTAAATTTTAATGGAAGATAAATTACAATAAGCTGACTGAAATAAATAACGAAGCATGTTAAAATCGCCAAGATAATAATGTAATCTGCTAAATTAGAATATTCAGACTACAATTTACCTCGATATTTTCTGAGCAGCTTTTAAAATACTGGGTGCCCATTTTGAATGCTTGCATAGGGCTTTTCTTTTATGACATTTTATGGTTCTGTTTCCTAATTTCTATATCTTGAGTTACTTTCTGTCTGGGCCTTGCAAAAACCCAAATCCCCCCCAAATTGATGGATACTGTAAAAATAAAAGAAAGGAATCGTAACAAATAAAAATGTATTGTATCCTGCATGCCTCTCCTAACAGATATCACATGGGCTCAAAAGGCTTGAGATTTTGGCAAAAGATGTTGCAAAACCACACAGCTGTAATAATTCACCTCTACCATCCAGTCCTTTATGCTGAAATAAAGCAGATGCTTAGGATATAGTGTGCAATTCCCCTTGCCTGTTGGATTGCTTTATGATAATATCACAACACTGTTACACAGGATGTTGCATTGCTGAGCCCAATTATACTGTGTATCTGGCCTTAGGTTCTATCTGGCTTTAGGATTGGGCTATTAGAGTCATATTAGAGCTGACAAGAAATCAGCTGCAAAACATCAGATATGCAGAACGTGAGCATGGATTTGGCTGCATATAACAAGTCCACATTTCCATGTGCAAGTACCAATGTATATGTGTAAATGATATCATTACTATTGGTAAATAGATTTTCATATATACATAATTTATGCTGTACAGTGGCTTTTGCATGCACAGATTTTTTTAAAAAAAATCTCTTGGTTTTAATTACGAACTAGCCAACTAGAGCTTCACATCATCTCAGTTTAGAGTGAACACAATAGGAAAATATGAATCAATTCCAGATAAAAATGTAATGAAAAACTTTCATTCCAGCAGACATTTTAAGCAGCAATAACAAATATCCAGTTTATTTCTAATAGAAAGATCTAACATTTTCTACTAATGCAGTCAGAGAGGTGATTTCTCAGAAACTTTGATTCCACACCAATTAGAGTACAAATTCCATATGCTCCTATTTTCTTGTGTTTTGCTTAAGCTATAACTACTTGCTTAACTGGAACGTTGTTGGACAAAAAAATCATGTACACATTGTCAGACAAACTTGATCAGGTTATATTGGCCCTCCCCTACCTGGTGCCCTCCAGATGTGTTAGATAATAACTCCCATAATCTTGTAGTAGGGTGACCATATGAAAAGGAGGACTGGGCTCCTGTATCTTTAACAGTTGTATAAAAAAGGGAATTTCAGCAGGTGTCATTTGTATGCATGTAGCACCTGGTGAAATCCCCTCTTCATCACAACGGTTAAAGCTGCAGGAGCTAAAGTGACCAGATACAAAAGAGGGCAGGGCTCCTGCAGGTTTAGCTGTTGTGATGAAGAGGGGATTTCACCAGGTGCTGCATGCATACAAATGACATCTGCTGAAATTCCCTTTTCAATGCAACTGTTAAAGATACAGAAGCCCTGTCCTCCTTTTCTTATGGTCACCCTACCTGTAGCCCAACAGCCTTGATGGTATCTGGCTGGGGAAAGCTGGGCTACATTTGGCAGTCCTGTAAGCAGATGTTATTGTACATCTTCCTTTCTTTTCTTTTTTTTCCAAATCCAGTAAATACAAAATCAATGGTCTTTATGGCGTAATGTTTCACTGCTATAGTAATTTTAATGGCCACATTTCTGAAGTGCTTCATGATGAATACTTGTTAATGAACCTTAGCCACATAATAATTAAGTGTACCCTTGAGTACCCCACTACATTATTTTGGTGAAGATTGCAATTTGCTCACAGACTGTGTGAGGACTCTGTCACAGATGAGCGGGCCAATATTCAACCCACACTGTAAGGTTGTTTCCAACTCCATCACTCATCCTGCTTTCTGTTTCCATGCTACTGTAACTCCAGCTCTAATGGGAGGGACAAAAGGATAGAAGATATTTCCCCCCCCCCTGCACTGTCCTCTGTAGCAGTGTTAGTGCCAGGAACCACAAGAAAGGTGGCGGGGGGGGGGAGAGATTTACCTCACTTCCTCCTTCGAATGCTGTCAATGGAGCCAGTTGGAGGCTGGTATGTAAGTGGAAGATGAGTTGAGGAAGGGATCAGGGCCAATCATCAAACACTTATTAAGGCTGAAAAGTCCCTAATTAGTTAGGATTTTTTGGAATAGAAAAAAACCCTCTGGTTTTTTTTATTTGGGGTGAAAATAGCTGGGCTCATTTCAATCCAATCCAATCAGAACCAGAGGCACAGTATGCACTGATCCCATAAATGACACCCCATTCATGATACATCCAAGCATTCCCACCTGTCCTAGACAAATTCACTATCTGAAATAAGCAGTTGCAACCTTGAGAAACATCACTGCAGTCACTGACTCAGTGGTAATATGAATCAATACTCCATCTTAGGGCCAAACTACATATTACATTAAACTTTCATCACATTTAATGTGCGTCCCCTTTTTAATAGCAGCTGCAAGAGGGTGGAGGATCAAGAACAGAACTGCAGTGCATAGGAAGAAGAGCTGAACTCTTCCTCCTGTGCCTTAATCCAAACAATCCCACCACCACCACCACCCTAGGCACTTCTGCTTGCTCTGGGAGGTAGCAAACCCAGCTCCCTCCAGGGTCAAATTGTGTTTTGGGTGCCACTTAGAGATATACGGATTTTGTTAAATCCATCCTGTCCGTATATCATGAAATAGCAGATGTCATTTGCTCCATCATCCAGTCATTGATGAATCTGGATTTCTTCCCCCTCCTCACCCCTTTGAAAAAGTCTGCAAAAGAAAAAAGAAAAAAAAAGCCAGCTGCAATTTACAGAACTTTCATTGGCATGTAATATTTTGCATTTATTTATTTATTTGGCTCAGTGTACAATCAAAGAACAGAGCACACACACACAAGGATTGCTACACAGCAGTATCTGAAGAGAAATCAGAGATGTATATATATATATATATTGTATGTGTGTGCGCACGTGCGTGTGTGTTTTAAAAAGATTGTGTATATATTAGTATATTTTCCAGTAACTTGTATTTTTGTACAACTAAATTTGCATACAATTCCAAGAAGTAAAGAACAGACCGCAAGTCCATGCAACTTGGAAAATGTTTGTTCACTGAGGATTCCTCAGGTCAGATTCATAAAAATCTAAACCCATTTGAATCTATTGCAGATGATTCTGACAACCCTAATTCCAGTAGATCATTTCATGGACTCAAAATTCAAATTGAGGCCTAATCAGATGATTTCTACACAAGGACAGGTAATTGTATGGGGAGACGTGCTTTCTCAAATGTCCAGGGTCCAAACCATTTATTTATTTATTACATTTTTATGCTGCCCATTAGCAGAGGCTCTCTGGGCAGTGCACAGTTAAAACCATAAAATAAAACAGGCATCAGATAAATATAAAACATTAAAAGTTTTAAAAAGGCAATCTAAAACTAGCTAAGTTAAAATCCATGGAAAGTCTGTGTTTAAAAGATGTTATGTTTTCCACCTCCCAAGGGAGGGTTTTCCAAAGAGTGGGTGCTGTTGCAGAGAAGAACCACCACCAAGGTTCTTCATGGCGACATTCCATTCATTTTGGAATGGCCAACAGGACCACCTCTGAGGATCATAGCAGTCATCTGGGTGCATATAAGGGAAGGCAGTCCGCTAGGTGTGCTGGTCCCAAGTTGTTCAGGGCTTTGTAGGATAACAACATAACCTTAGAACATTTAGAGTTCTAAGGTTAATCTCAGCACTTTCACTTACAGTCACTGACTAATGAAGGCCTTGGCTTCCACAGAAACTCACGGCCTGGTTGATAAGAGTCTGGGTGCAAGGGGTGCACGGTCTAGTACATAAGGAACTGTCTTCCATGGATCAGTGCTTACATGAGGATGAACATCTTATGCAGTCTTAGCACATTAGAAGGATCTTAATGAGAAATTTCTGACAAATGCATTTTTTAAATGGTGTGGCCAAATGACAAGGTATAAAAACACGTTTGGAGAAAAGGGAGGGAAAAGGGGAAAAAGGGAGAAGGGAGGTGCCAAATAAGGCTCTGTTAACTACGAACCCCCAAAAACTAATATCTTCTTCAAGCCTACATCAAAGTTCTGTGCTAGTTTTGTGCCACAAAGTCTAGGTTTTGTGACACACCAAAAGCATCAAAATGACATATGCTTAGGTGGGGCCTGATGAATAATTTAAAAAATCAAGATATGTTTGGAGGAGACACTAGTTTGAGGGGGTTTGTAGTTAACAGAGCCACTAAATCACACAAAGTCTTCCAAGTCTATCTTAGCTAACTATGTATCACCTGATTGAGAAGCATCTTGAGTTTCAGAGCATGTGCAGAGTTCCTGACTAGGGGTGAGGATCTTAAAGTAATGAGGGCATCCCTGGACTCCTGATCTGGATCTTTCCCAGGAGACAAAATACTGAGATGATAAAAGGGAATTTGAGATCAATAAAGTAGGCCACTTAATGGAGAAAGATTGTTGACTTTCCAGTGGTGAAAGCTGTAATCAGGCCAAATATCTAACCAGATTTTTTTTTAGAATTTTTCCTCCCTCCCTAACGATTTGGGACTTACATTAAGAATGAGTTAGCTAGTTCTAACTAGTTGAGGTACTGTAAAAGTGTGTGGGGGGTTAGGGATTAACCTAAGGATATGCGTTGGGATATCTTTATTCAGAACTCAGCACAGGGGTGCAAAATCACAGACATTCATCACAATATTAGACCATAAGAAAAGCCATACTGGATCAGAGCAAGGGTCCATCTAGTCCAGCATTCTTTTCACACAGTGGCCATCCAGCAGTTGACCAGGAACCCCACAAGCAGGAAATGAGTGCAACAGCACCCTCCCACCCATGTTCCCCAGCAAATAGCACACATAGGCTTACAGTCTCTGCTATTGGTGGTAGCACATAGCTATCAGGACTAGTAGCCATTGATAGCCTTCTCCTTCAGGAATTTATCTAACTGCTTTTTAAAGCCATCCTAATTAGTAGCCATCAATACTTGTTGTGGTAGCAAGTTTGTCTGAAGGGGGTGCTGTCTGCCTGTCTGTTCAGAATACAGGAGTTTGTCACATCTGTAGCTAGCCAAAATAAAATGGTGTGCATTTTATTACTAGCACATTCCCAGTCATGTTTACTGTGTAATAAGTCCCATTGTGTTCATCTCCCTTATAAGTGTGGTTAGCATTGTCGCTTGTTTCTCATTTCCAGGCGTTGAATGTATTTGGATTTAACTTTTAAAGGAAATTAGTTTTTTTTTTAATACTTCAGGATAAATTCAATGAACCAGAGCATATACATATGACATATGTAGGTAAATGTTCAATGGCTGAATATAATCAATTTGTATTCAAAAGAGAGTGTAGCCCCACTTCCCCATAGCCTTATTAATACTAGTTTATATTTCAAATAAGAACTACATGGTAAGTTAAAGGTCAAAACAGCTTTCTTCACTTTTAAACCTTAATCTTAATGTTTAACTGAAAGATGACTTTGCAATGACTTACAGAACCATTAACTTTATAATTGCAGCATCAATCATGATTGTTCAACATTTTGCAATACACAGCAGGAATATGGCTATAAGATGTCCTTTATAACCTGTATAAGGTTAATAACAACAGGTGCTACATGGACACTGCCACCCAAAAAAGACCATCTTAAAGAATTTTAACAGATGGAAGGCTTATTCTATGGCTTTACACAATAAGATTATATATTTATTTAACGACAAAATGGGGTTACATTTTAATGGTAGTTAATCTGCAAAGCTGTATGAATTGCCTCCAGAGTAATCTACTCAGTTTAAGGGGCTTCTCCAAAATAATGTTAGGATGCCAGCTGAATTCTCCTTAATGAACACACCAACAATCATCCTATTGTGGTCTGCTGCTATATTAAAATTAAATATATGTATAGTGAAATTTAAGAGTTGGACACTGGATGTCCAGGATATAAGCATTTTTTTCCTAAATACAGATAGGTAAGGATTTTGTTTAAGTTCAATTTTACCAAAATTTCACACTATTATCCATATTCCAGATGGAAAAAAAATGAGTTTTTAAACATTTGAATGTAAGAGAAACCAAACTTGACCAACATCAAGGTCCTGCGGTTTGAGTGTTTAGCTCTTAAAAGCTTGGCCTGAAACTGAATCTCTGTGTGCTCTAACTTGGTCAGTGGTAAAAGAGATAGGTTATAAATATTACAAATAAGTATGGCAGCATAATACATCACTTAATGATGTTATTCTTACAGTTTGCACCTGTCCATATGTACCTGCCCGGACTTTAAGATCATCTATAGGGGCCCTTCTCCGTGAGCCCCTGCCAAAGGAAGTGAGGCAGGTGGCTACTAGGAGGAGGGCTTTCTCCGCTGTGGCACCCCAGCTGTGGAATGAGCTCCCCAGAGAGGTCTGCCTGGTGCCTACACTGTACTCCTTTCGTCGCCAGCTGAAGACATTTTTATTCTCTCAGTATTTTAACACTTAATTTTAACTTAAATTTAAATTTTACTGTTCTAATTCTGTATTTTAATTTTATATCAATTTCTGCTGCATAGTTTTATCCTGGTTGTGCTTTTTATATTGTATTTTGTATTTGTGTTTTTAGACTGTTGGTTGTTTTATTATGGTTTTAATTTTTGTGAACCACCAGAGAGCTTCAGCTATTGGGCCGTATAAAAATGTAATAAATAAATAAATAAATTTATGGCATTTATATCCTGCCTGGCTTCCAATGAGCTCAAGGCGGTGTACATGGGTTTTCCTGATCCTTGTTCTATATTCCACTAGCTTTTTTCTTATTTTATCTTCATTCGATTGATGCCTGTGCTGTTTTAGGCAATCCCAAAATGCCTGTCTCAAGCAAATTGTCTGTCTAATTAATAATTTTAGTTGGAGAAACAGAAAAATATCTCAAATGTAAATATAGTCATGCTTATGTTGAGTAGTCAATATAACTGAATTTTGATGGCACCCAAATGTACAAGGAGTTCTAACATTTCTGTCAGTCATGCTACATTGTCACAGAATCAATTTTCAAGAGAGGTGTTAATTGAAAAGAAAAAGCTAGTCATTTCTTAATTATACTTCAAAGTGTCTTCCCTCTGACATTTTCCATTTATTATATTTATATTCAAATTGTTAGAGAAGAAATGCAGGAGTAGCATAGGCAGAATAACTACTGATAAATATTATAAGTACTCAACTAATGTCAGCTCCTTATTTTAGAGCATTTTTGGAGTATTATTGCAGATTTCCAATATGAGAGCCAATGTGGTACACTGGTTAGAACAGTCCTCTCCCAATCTTGTACCTTTCAGATGTTTTGGAACAACTCCCAGGATTCATGAGCATTGGCTGTGTTGATGGGAGTTGAAGTGCAAAACATCTGGAGGGCACCAGGTTGGGACAGATTGTGCTAGAGTGTCAGACGAAGGCTGGGGAAACTGAGGTTTAAATACCCACTCAGCTGTGAGGCTAACTGGGCAAGCTTGGGACTGTCCTTCTTTCACAGCAAGGTTTGTGATGTAGATTGCAGACCCATTTTTATGTGTGTGAGAGAGATAGGGGAGGATTTGTGCAAATTTGCACTTGCACTAATGCACATAAGTGTGTGCACTTGCACTACTGCACACTTGCCTAAGGATGGAATAACTCACCTTAGTCCAGGGGCTCATCTACACCAAGCAGGATATTCCACTATGAAAGCAGTATTTTGGCAGGAGCCACACTACTGCTTTACAGTGGTACTGAAGTGCTCTGACAACTGTTGGGGGCCATGACACATCTACACCAAGCAGGATATAACACTATGAAAGTGGTATAAAAATGGTATAAGGTATGTGTCATAGGCCCCAACATTCATAATACCCTGCTTGGTGTAGATGAGCCCCAGGTCACACACCACTCACCAGACTTGCACCAGTTGCCTGTCCCTGCTCGGCACATGCGGTGAGCTGCCATGAAGTCCATGGGTGACTGGCATGCGGTGAGTAGCTGCCTGATCCCTCACCGAATCACCAAAATGGCAGCTTGGCATCCTTTGTAATTGTGCATTTGCACAAACAGCAGCCATAAGGCAGCCATTTATGCATGATTGCAAGCATAAATGGACCATTTACACGAATCACCCTCACACCCTGTGCACTGCTTTCTGCATGAAGTTTCTGCATAGGTGCACACCTATCTTCCCTCCCCATCAGCCTACTTTGCATGAGGTGCTGCATTTGCAGAAAGCCTGGGCATGCTACATGTAGGAACTGGCTAGATTTTCCACACACACATATACCCACCATAGTGAAATAATAGTTATAGTTGCTTTATTTGAATGGTGCCTTTCTGTATACATTATGTTCAAAGCAGCACACAAGACAGCATGACAAAAAACAACCCAAAATATAAATGCTGTAACTTTCGAAAAAATACTTTCGAAAAATAAATAAATAAATAAATATTCATAATAACGAAATTAAATTATATCAATAGCAAAGTAGTAAAACAACATACTTCATTACTGGGTGTTAAAGGAAGGGGAACTCAGAGAAACACCTTTTGGGCTAGGTAGTACCAGTTGTTTTGAAGAGATGGCGCTAGTCCTTGGCCCCCAGTGTTAGCAGTGGGAGAGTAAAATACCCTCTGGTAAATTGGTAGCTTGCAGATCTCTCTCTTCTGGTAAAAGTAGTCAAAGCAGCATTGGCACAAAGGGTGTTTTTGAAGGGCTGCAGAAGGAGTGTTGCTAGCTCTAAATCCCAAGTACTAGCATCCAAATATTATGGACACTTCTTGAAAACCATCCCAGAAATGCACCATAACTTTCTCAGACAATTAGAAATGTCAGTAATGTTTCCATAAGGCTAGGAACACAACACCATATGCAGCAATAGAGCAATGATGAAGACAAGGTCGCTCTCTGCAATGGCTGCTGAGGGAGCTGTCTTATTTGCTTTCCTGTTTTTTAAAGAAGTCCTTATTCATAAATGCAATGCCAAATTGCATTTACAGAGATGCACTGTATGTACAAAAGATAAATACACACCGTGGCTATGGGAAACAGGTGAATATAACAAAATAACCTCTTCCATGGCATCCTACACACGTAATAGAGCGTGTTCACTTTTGTCTCTATTATCCTTATATTACCTTATTTCAAGTGGAACTAGAGTGTCAAAGAAGAGGGGGTGGGGAAATGTGCAAAATAAAATATTGTTTGGGGAGTAATGCTATTTCACTGATTTAGCTTCTCATGTTGCATGAACGACTATATCCTAAGAATGCCTCAAGATGTCAGAAATGTAATCTGTAAAAACTGCTGTCCCTGAGTGTATAGTAAAGAATTTACTCTATTTCAGTACTTTATTTTTCATTTGGGGGAGGGAAGAAGCTATCATTTAATGCCTAGTCTTCAAATCAATTAGATATGGGGCCCCATTGACATGAATGGGACTTGCATTGGTAGGATGCTCTGACAGCTACCTGAATAAGATGAGTGAGCTGTGTCTATTTTTCCACAGTGTATTGAACATGTCCATCATTTTTGATGATTTACTACAAAATAAGGCACTATTATTTTCCTTCCTTCAAAACTTGTTCTCCTTATTGAGATAAAATGGGCATAATTCATCATAGCACTGCTCAACAAGAATGGTTAGATCCTATCAGGATATGCCTTGTCAGACTTAATAACCTACAGTTGAGATCAGCTCCACCATTGTGGCAAACTCAGTAAACCCACCAACTACACTACCCACCTCCCAGAAAGTAGCTGCAATCTGGCTTCATTCTTCCGGCATGGTTACAGTCCATAGCAGACATGGTAGGAAGGAGAGAATCCTGAACATCATTGTATTGTGTACCACTCAGAGATTGTCAGGCGTATAGCTAGGGATGCTGGAAGCACCCAGATGGCTAGATCTTTTGCCTTCACCAGGACACAATGCTAGAGCTGCACTCAACTGTAGGATTGTGCAATTCCTAATCATGCCATTGACACAATGGGGGGTTGTGTACTTTGGGGGAGTCTATAAATGGTGCACTTTCAACCCAATGCCAGTGGCGGCCTTAAAGGCCCCATTGATGCAAAGGTAAAGGTGTGAATGTTCCTTTACTCTCGAAACTAGACAACTCCCCCCCATTACACCAATGGCAGCTGCCATTGACACAGGAGAAAGATGTTTGCAAATTCAGTGCATGGGTGGGTAGCAGCAGGGCTAGCTCAGATTAATTCTCCCACCCCTAGGGATAGCACCTTACATCTGTAGGTCAAATCTGGCCCTCCTGGGCTCCCAATCCAGCCCACTGGGTTTTCCATGTTCATTTATTTATTTACAATATTTATGTACCACTCCCCATTCAAAATTTCAGAGTGTTGTAAAAGATAAAATAAAATAAAAATAAAAACAGCACCAGGTCAAGACTTTTCTCTTCTCCCAGGCGTTTAGCAATATGTAGTTAGCCTGGGTTTGTTTTTGTATGTTTTTGTGTTTTGAAATTTTTGTATATTGTTTTTAAGTGTTTTATCCTTTGTAAACCACCCAGAGAGCTTCGGCTATGGGGCAGTATACAAATGTAAATAATAATAATAATAATAATAATAATAATAATAATAATAATAATAATAATAACAACAACAACAACAACAACACAGGTGCTAATATTATCTCCACTGGGAAGTAAATTTGAAACACCACCACAGAGAAGGCCCTCTCTTTTGTGTGCTTCTCCCAATGATGAAACATGGAGAAGAGCCTCTTTTGAAGATCTCACTGGTTGGCAGGATGATATGGAAGGAGGTGTTCCTTCCGATATTGGGGCTTCAAGCCATTTAGGGATTTAAATCTGGTAAAAGGTACTCTGAGTCATTGAGGCCATTTGGGTCTCCAATGATGGGTTTAAAGTAGGACCTCAACTTCATTCATTTAACACAAAGAAGACCTGCAATGGAATAAGTAGTATGGGCCAGGTTGGTCTATACTGCCATGGTGGGTGTCACCCATTCAAAAGACCTGGGACATCACTTTGTCTGACCCAGGCCTCTGCTGATACATTTGAGTGTTGAGAGGCGACCTCATGAGTCATATCCCCTTGAAGCCCATTCTGGCCCCAAAAGGCAATAGCAGGATTCTAAACAAAGCTTATTTTCTTATCAAAAGCAATTCTTGTGTACCATAATTTGTTTTTAGATATATTCACTTAACATAGTTCTATAGTTTGGGGGAAGTTCTTTGCATAACACTGCAGACTGATATTTCTTATTCATTTTATGTCTGACAGCGATCAAATATAATAGTATATATTGCAAAAATGCTCCCATTTGGTCCTTGCAATGAAGCCAACTGATGACCTAGAAAGCTTCAGGAAGGGCCTAGGAATCTTGCCAATGCTATCTATTACTTTGTGTACTGATAATTTTCAGCTCTACATCTCTGGAGATGATTTTTTAATCTGTTCTTTCTACCCCCTCCCCTCTTCACCTCAACCATTAATACTGTTCTAACTCCTTTCTTTTTCTTATGTTTCTTTCTGTGATTTCTACCTTTGGCAACCATTTCTATTTTAGATATTCACTTTTAAATAATGTTGTGTTTTCTTAAATGCATGTGTACTGCTTTATTTCTCTGCAGGGCTTCTCTGGATTTATTTCTAGTCATCTTCCTTTGACCCTCTTCTTTTTCTTGGCAAACCTTGTGAGAACCTCAAGGTCAAACTTCACATGCAAGGAGCAAGGCTCATATTCCACTTTATAAAGGCACAAATCAATAGCATTCATCAAATGTGAACTTTGAGGAAAATATTTGTTCCAGCACTGAAGTAAATCACAAGAAGATCAAAAACTAACTGTAGGATCACCTAAGGTTTCTCTATTTTTTATTATTATTACTTATAGCTGTTGTGAATGACTAGGTGTGGGATTACAGCCTAATTAGAGATGGGAGAAAAATTTGTTCAGTTTGCATTTTAATGTGAACTTACATAATTTTGAACTTTCAAACCACTATGCAAACCAAAATTCTATTATCCTTCAAAATTCACATTTCTCTGAATTTTACAATGTAGTTCTTCAGTGAAAAAAATGCATACAAAATGCATAAACTAGGGGAAATAATGTTAAAAATGCATAGTATTGGGCAAAAAATGCATACCAAAATGCATGTAAGGAGAAATGTGCACAAAAATGCCTATGAATTTTGATGCAAACTTAAACACAAACACATTTTCAAAATTTGGGATGAAATGAATTTAAGACTGGAGAAATTCACAAAGTTCAAGACTAGCTGAATTTAACATTAGAAAGGTTAAATTGACAGCTTTGTTCTATCCTTTATACCTTATGTCCCCAAAACCCACTGGTAGCATACACCAGAGTTTTAGTGGGTTAGGTTCAAATTTAGTCATGCTTAGAGTAGACCCATAGACATCAATTGGATTTAATTTAGTTATGACTAACTTTCCCCATTGACTTGAATGGATCTACTCTAAGCATGATGAAATCTGAATCTAGGCACTGTTCTAACCTACCCTTTAAAATAATAGAGAGCAACTTCGTACACTAGAGAAAAATGGGGAGACATGAATCATTTGCCCTTCTTCTTTCTGTATTGTATAACATCCAAAACAGAGATGCATGTGTTTTTCCAAGTGGGCATTCTGGCTCCATAAAAAAAGAAAAAGGGGGACAATTGTTCCTTTTTGTGCAAGATGTTGAGCAAAATATTGCCTATTTAGGCCCTTTATACAGATCATGGAAAGAGGCACAATAACCCAACACTTGCCAGCTATTTGATTAAGAGATGGAGATGAGCAAAAAGCATGTTCTTTCTGTTGGTCAGCCTACTTCATTGTAGCTATGCCTTGAGCAAACTTGAAAATAATAAGTAAAAATCTATATAATGCTGTTCTCATGAACTTTATATATTCACTTTCACTGATTCAGGTTGCCTTGTATCTTTAGGAAGACCTTTGCTAGGGTAGCTTTAAACAATAGATATGCAAAATATCCAATTATTTCTGCAATTTTTTCAGCTTTCCAGAAATTAACCTTACGTGATGATGCAAGGTTAATTTCTGGAAAGATGAAAAAAATGCAGAAATAATTGGAGATTTTGCATTTTCATTGTTTAAAGCTACCCTAGCAAAAGGTCTTCCTAAAGATCTTTACGGGCTTAAGATAAGACAGTGGCCAGATCTACACCAAACAAGACATAACACTTTGAAAATGTTTTGAAAACTGCATATGGAATGTGTCCTGGGTCCCAACAGTTGTCACTACCGTTATAAACCATTTTAAAGCAGTAGTGTAGATTGTGCCAATATTTCACAGCCATGGGGGGGGGAGTGCTTTGTTTCACAGGTCATTATCAATACCTTTGGAATCATATACAGTAATACAGCACTCATTCTTCAAGTCCAAATCTTTATATAGGCAAAATGGTACAGTCCATGGAAAAGAGGGAGGTTTCAGCAGATTTGGGGAGAAACTCACAGTTTTCAGATGTACAAGAATACAACAACGATGATGATGATGATGATGATGATGAAGAAGAAGAAGAAGAAGAAGAAGAAGAAGAAGAAGAAGAAGAAGAAGAAGAAGAAGAAGAAGCAGCAGCAGCAGCTGTGCAATGGGTATTACTCAGGTCCATCTTTGGGTGTTCAGATGTTGGGGACAGAGGGCTTACAAGAGAGCCATGGAATTGGATTAAAACTCCGGTGCACAATAAGGGCTGTCTTCCCGAGAGGGCAAAAAAATGTTGCTGATTGGAGGCTGTGATCCAAGAATAAAGCAGTCATGGTAACAAAACATTTCGAGAGTAAGAAAATTGTTTTTGCAGAGCAATATGCCATGCACCAGTGCAGAACCAAATTTCTAGTTGGCAACTGGGAAGATAGAAAAAGGCCAATCAGACTGCAAAACATTTTAAGCCAATGGATCAAAACTGCACCTAGGAGAAGGACTTCACCAACTTCTTTATTTCTTTATTTTCCTTTTTGCATAGCTCCAATTTTTTCCAATGGATTTTTGTTTATTTGGGTGCCGTTGGGGCCATAGCTTGCTTAGGATGGGACTGTTACTCCATTTAAAGAATACCTCTGTAATGACATGTTTGTAAATAAGCACTTGATTTGCCTAGACATTCCAGAATTGGCTTTGTGGATGAAAATAAGCATTACATTAATTGTGTAGTCTGTAGCTGAAGATAATTGGGGGTGGGGAGGTGCTGCTGTTTTTACTCTAGAGTAGTTCTCCTTGTCTCCTATTCATATGGGTACCACTACACACTAGGAAGTGAGGCCGGGGGGTGGGGGGAGCTAAAGAAAGAGGGAAAGGTTGACAACAATGGAGACTTTTTTTCTTTTTTTACCACCTCCTCTCATGGAGTGGGGGGAATTTAAGGGGGAAATGGTGGAGGGAATGTTTAATCCTCCCCACCCACTATCTATATGCTCTTACTCTAAATTTAATATATAGATAGATGATAGATAGATCCATCCTCAGCTGCACATTGCACAATTACTGTAATGTATAGTTTGACCCTGAGTGACTGTGAAATAGAATAAAGTTAAAGAGGAATGGCTCTTCCTAGCCCACTCCTTTTAATTTATTTTCTATTGCAAGGTTAAAACCCACAAATGGCTAATACATGGAATGTGTATGGGAAGATGAGCCCATCAAACATTTTGTTTAGCAGTAGCTTGTAGAGCTTCCCAGGGAGATTCACTGGGCGCCAAAATTATCCCCTTTTTGGCACCAGGAGAAGACCTTATTTTCCAAGGCACTTCTTCTCACATCAGTCCGTTGGTTTCTGTTCACCACTCTGCCGCAAAGATCATCTTCTTGGCTCGCCGCTCTGACCATGTTACTCCGCTTCTGAAATCTCTTCATTGGCTTCCAATTCACTTCAGAATCCAATATAAACTTCTCCTGTTAACCTTCAAAGCTTTTCACGGTCTAGCTCCTTCCTATCTCTCCTCTCTCATCTCACACTATTGCCCCGCTCGTGCTCTTCGCTCCTCTGATGCCATGTTTCTCGCCTGCCCAAGGGCCTCTACTTCCCTTGCTCGGCTCCGTCCATTTTCTTCTGCTGCCCCTTATGCCTGGAACGCTCTTCCAGAACATTTGAGAACTACAAGTTCAATCGCAGCTTTTAAAGCGCAACTAAAATCTTTTCTTTTTCCTAAAGCTTTTAAAACTTGATGTTGTGCAGACTTTATACTGTTAGTTTTACCCTACCCTGTGCCTGCTTACCCTACCCTGTGCCTGTTTGCATTCTCTTCCCCTCCTTATTGTTTTACTATGATTTTATTAGATTGTAAGCCTATGCGGCAGAGTCTTGCTATTTACTGTTTTACTCTGTACAGCACCATGTACATTGATGGTGCTATATAAATAAATAAATAATAATAATAATAATAATAATAATAATAATAATAGTCTTTCAGTTTCTGTTTTATAATCTGGGGAGCCAAACTGATGAAAGCTCAGCGAGCTCCATCCCCTGGGTGGATTCCTCCAAGGTCCTTAAGTTGTAGCAGTGTTTTCCACTTCGGGAGGGGGAATCCAAAAAAAATCCTGTAGTTCTTGGGATGCTCCGCAGGGACCATAGGATTACTCTCTTCATGTTCCCTTTTACAATCAGCACACCCATACCCTTTACTTCTCTTAACAGCTACAGGTTGCTTACTCAGATGAATGTATTATTTACAGGGAGCTGTGATCTCATATGCTTTGTTGGCATCCAGTGATTAAGATTTTCATTTGCAAATTTTTGAGCACTGTTTTGACCGTAGGCAAGGTAAAAAAATAATACATATACGTAACAGAGCAAATCTAATGGAAAATGACTGATATAACCTGTTTTTTCACAGCGCACTGCCTCCCACAAGCAGCATTTAAATGGATTTAAACTAAGAAAGCAATTAAACAGATTTCATCCCACGAAGTATACCAATATATTCATTTCTGAATTGAGGTAAAGAGAATGAACAACTTCTTTCCACATTTCAGAGGATTTTCAGTGAATTCCCATTGAAGTATATGTTATTTTTTCAGAGTCCTCGAAGTATAGAAATAAGAATATAGATACAGACTATGCTTAATAGATGTAGCGTAGCTGCTTCCTTGCATACACACACAATCAAATTCCTATTCTTCCTTCTACAATCCCCTTTGTCCTGCCAGTCTAGTATAAGTCCTGGGATGGGACCAGTCTGTGGTTAACCCATGGCATTCTGAAATTCTAGCCTGTTTCAACAAATACATCTGCGAAAAACTTTGCATTCATGTAGTAATTAACTTCTCTGTATTTTCTAACATAGGATACTATTCTCTTGTGCCTGTGCACTCAAGAATGGGATCCAGCACTTGCACAATGAGGCTTTTCAGGTTTTAAAAAATAACCTGCAACAAGCAGAAACACTTCTTTTCAGAATGGTGCAAATCAGCGGAGCTTGCAGAGAGGAGCTCTGCTGACCTGTCCCAATCCAGAAATGAGGATTATTTTTAGAAGTGCCAAAGCCCCATTGCATAAGTAGGTCTCATGAGCACAACAGAATCCGCAGGGGTGGACTGGCCCTGTTGGTTACTGGTTACTGCCCCTTGGGACCCACTTCTTGTTAGGAATGGGTGAACTTACCATTGTCCCATAGTCCAGACTGGGTGTCACTCATGGGAACCCCACAAGCTGTGTGACCCTGCTGCAACAAGTCACTGGGCAGTCTTGCGGCAAGCCGCTACCTGATCCTTCACTGAGCCCCCATTTTGTGTAAAAAGGGTATCTCAGCCTTTTTTGGATATGCCCATTTGCACAAATGGCAACCATAAAGTAGCCATCTACACAAAATTAAAGGTGGAAATGGACCATTTATGCTTGCAGTTTTGCGTAAATGGTCTCTTTATGGTTGCCATTTGTGCAAATGGGCATTTACATAAAGGCCAAGCCACCATTTTTATGCAAGCAAAATGGCAGCTTGGCAGACCCGTGGCAGCCATGGACTGGAGTCTTTTCGCCTAATTCACACTGTAAGTGGGGAGACAGTGTCTTAGGAATTATATTATTCTGATTCTGGTTAATTTGGTCACATTTAGCTCAGACTGGTAGGGGCAGCATGCTTAGAGGAAAGGGATGGTGATCATTCTCTGGCACTGTTGTTTGGTGACAGGTGATGCCTGAGGCCTTCTGCTGAGGGTTATGTGGCTCCAGTGTGGGGATAAGGGTTACCTGTTAGGCCAGCTCTCATCCAGTGTTAGGCCACTGCATCCAGTGTTCTGTGGCCCAGAGGGTGAGTGGCATGGGTCAATCTACCCTCCCCAAAAGGGGTATGACCTGGGTGTGGCAATCATCTGATGCCACTCTCCAGACATAGAATGCTTCACCCAATATAGCACCTAGCTAGTGGCTGGCATAGATTAGGGCCCACCCAGTTTCCCTTTGCAGATCTTTAATAAATGTGGCCCAAATTTTATACCATACAGTTGCCTCTTCTCGTTATTTTCCCCCTCCTTTACCTGCAAAGAAGTATTTTATCTATGATGACTTTGATGAGAAAAGTTAGAAAAGAGAATATTCACAAAGGGTTGGATCCAGATTCATACTTTGAGTAGGCCCATGGTACTCACTGTGACTAACATAAGTTCCATTGATTTTAATGGGTGTACTCTAATTTGAATCAGGATCCAACCCATAATTCTCTTCTAACAACTAAGAGCTTAGCTAGATCTAAGGATTATCCCAGGCAAATGGAGGGGTCATCCCTGCCTGTTCCTAGGATCCCCTGTGTGTCATTTGGATGCACAGGGATGATCCTGGGACAATCCCGGGATATATAGGCCTGGTCTAGCCATGGCCATAGTGAAGTAGAAAAGAAGTGGGAAGCAACATGTCCCATCAAATGCCACAGATAACCACAACATCTTGCTTATCACAGCTCTGCAGTCAGAAATAGTGCCCCCAGTTGTGGCAAGACATCTGAGTGGCAAAATTACTGGCAGTTCAGGAGTATCATGTGCCCCTATTTTTGGTTGTCCTGATGCCCTGCCCAATTGGAATAGCCTGTAATTCATCAAAATGAATGTTTTGTCCTTTGCTCAATGTGATTCAACTGGGAAACTTTCTGCTGCAAAAAGAAAAAAAATGGGGAGGGAGGAGAGAATGGAATCATTGGCGCATTCTAGACCCAGCAACCTTTTGACCTCCTGACTGTCTCCTTTGCTTGCCTACTGTACAATATAGATTTCTTCTAAAACACTTAGCTCATTAAACTATTGAATAGTAGACTTTTCTGAGTTCATGTAGCTCAATAACATTTCCATTTGAAGTATTGAATGAACATATTTGGAATTCAATGGCCAGAAAAGGTTTTGGGCAGGGGAATTAAATTGAGAGTGATCCCTCCACCCTACTGTCTTAAACTCGGCTGTCTTTGACTTGCCTATTTTCAAGACCATGCAGGTAATGAAAAGAAATGGTTTGGGACTTATTCTCATCCTCAAGTGATCATTTCTTTTCCCCACACTATAACATCATCAAGGCTGAAGGAAATGCAACCTGGATCATTTTTATGTTGTAACTACTAGCGTATTCATTTTAATGTTTTCCCATTATTTACCATCTGTTCTTTGTTTAGCCAAATAGATTTTCTTCATAGTTCATTTGGACACTTGAGACAAATAAAGCATTCTTGTCAGCGTTTATGGCGCTGCTGCAGAAATTTTTAAAACAGAGTATTTTATTCATAATAAAATGTGTTTTCTCTAACATAATATATTTTTGAATAATGGTGCCTTATTTTATTGCTCTCTTAAAAGGGAGGAATTACTTATGTTCTTTGTGCACTTTCAAGGTCTTACATCATAACATAATGATTTGAAAATCACTCAAGACCTGTGCAGGCAGCTATCCAATGTACAGATGAATCTATAGAGGGGAATCAGGATCTTGCCCTTAAGAGCCAACTCCCAACCTCTAAGGTTCCATTTACAAAGAGTCCAGGTGTAAAGGGCTGGCATCAAGGGTAGCCATAGTTGGGCATCTGCCAATGACCCACACCACAGCAGGGCCCCCTTCTCTTTTATTTATTTATTTTTATTTATTTATTACATTTCTATACTGCCCAATAGCCGAAGCTCTCTTCATCATTTCAAGCTCACATGCCTCTCACTTTGGCCCAGACAATGGTCCGGAAGAAGGAGCAGTAGATGCCTCTGGCTACTTGTTCACAGTCTCTTTTCCTGTCAAGCAAGTGAGTGGTAGGAATGATGAGAGAGAGGACAAGAAGCAATAGCAGCTAGAGACAATGGCAGTGAAAAGGTTGAGTCACTGACAAAGGGGGCCAATTCAGGGTGATTTAGAAAAATGTAAGAAGAGCCATGCTGGATCAGACCAAGGGTCCATCTAGTAGCTAACCAGCTGTTGATGGGAAACCCACAAGCAGTACATGAGTTCCCACAACCCTCATGCCCATGTTCCCCTGCTACTAGTGTACATAGGCTTACTCTCTCTGATACTGGAGGTAGCATAGTGCCATCAGGACTAGCAGACATTAACAGCCTGTCTTGCCCCACAGCACTCAAAATATTGGTCCAGCATTGATATTATTATTATTATTATTATTATTATTATTATTATTATTATTATTATTATTTCTTACCCACCTCTCCCTCTGGATCGAAGTGGGGAACAACATTAGATACAAATATCATAAAATACATAAAACTGACTAAAACATAAAATTGAGACAATATTAAAATAAGTCAATTATCTTAAAATTTGACTGGGTAGGCCTGCCAGAATAGGACAGTCTTTAAAGCCGTCTTGACATGGCCTATGTGCATACACCCAAATGAGAATGGGTCACCTGTATCATCCCTTTGTTCAGCATAGAAGAAATCATATGCTTACAGGTGTATGCCAGGTACAAATGAAATCGTTAAACACAGAGAGAACAAGAGCATGGGTGATGTGTGCAGCTCCATTAGTTTCTGCCCTGGATGACTGAATGTATATTCCATTTCAAAATGAACACCACTGCATACCCTTTCAAGATTAACTAAATCTATATACTATGAACTAAATCTATATACTATTAGAGAACATGCCTATGAAATAGGTGAGGATTATTCAGGGTTCAAGAAGAGTCAATTAGAGCTTCCAACAAAACCTCATATCATAGTCCCCCCCCAAAAAAAAAGTGTTCGCAAAAGAACTGCTGTTAAACAGGAGGAAAAACACTCCCCTCAAACTTTTTGAAGTTTGCCCATTGCCTCAGCGCACTTCAATTGTGAGGAGCAAAATGGAAGAGATGGTTGGATGAGGATTAAGTTAGAGAAAGTCTGGAAATTGAGAGATTCAGGGCGAAAACAGACATTACTTTAAATTAGGGATGAGTAAGAATTTTGTTCAGTTCATCCTTTGATAAGATCTTACCAAAATTCACAAATTTCTTCATAAATAGAGCAGAGAGAACTTGAGATTTTAAAAAATTGAATGTGGGAGAAAACGAAACTGGCAGACCCATCCTTCCAGGCAGATGGCTTTGATTCTGATGTCTGAGATTCCCAGGTTTCCGGTAATGAATTAGGGCTGCCACATCATTTTTTCTAATAGGCTCCTCAACTTTAACAGCTACATGATAGGTAGGTGGAACATGAACTTCTCAATACTGGGAATAGCTTTACTAATTGAATTTGGCCTGTGCAAGTGGAAATTTCATTTGGTTATTATTATTTTTTAGGAATTTACCAAAATTTGCAAATGTCTTCAACAGCACAGCCATCACACGCACACCCCAAAAAAACAAATGTGAAAGAAACCAAAACTGATAGTTTCAACCATCCCTACATTAAATCTGTGTCTAGCAGCTATGATTATTATTTTTTCATTAGTGTATGTGGGGCTATTATGATCCAGATTTGGAACCCTGGGCCTACTCCAGAGAAAAATAAAAATTGGGGAGACAGAGCTGCTAAACACAGTTTTAAACTAATGCCTGTTTTGGCCCTATATAAAACTGAACAGAGAAAGAGAGACATAAAGTGTTAGGTTTCAGCTTAGACTGTGGATTAACAGCCTAAACTGGAACCTGAAATACATCATGCAGAATGGACTGCCCTGGTCACCAAAGGTCCTGGCTCCTAATATTTTCTGTCAGACCTGGCCAATGCAGAGGTTTTTAAATGGCTGCCAATTATATGTGCTGATGTTGCATTCTGTTATTCTTTCTTGCCTCTGAGGCCTGAGCTCAGGCACACATAGTACATGTAAACTCACTAGGGTAGGTTCCTGTTTCAAGCTCTGGAGTGCCTGTAGATTGGCCACTTATACAGTACCAAAAGAAAAGGAAATGCATCACCCCAAAGAGAGGATACTCTTTGTACTGTTTGTAAAGTGTTGTTGTTTTTGTTGTTGTTTAGTTTCTCATGGTTGTTGTTCTTTTAATCTATGACTAGGATGTAGAGAAGCACATGCAGACATCCTCTTGCACAATGGGACATGCTGCCCTCCAGCACCAGCACCACCCCAATTCTGAAAGCAACTTTAGAGACCACGGCCAATCCAAGACATTTTGCTGCCTGAGGACAAAAATGGCGCCCTCCATTTTACATACAGAAGCTGACCTGGCAGTTGAGTCTTGTTCCTCCACCATGCCTGAGGACATCAAGTTAGTTTAGGGGGTGTAGTGCAAACATTTCTTAAATCATAAAGCTCTGTACTCCAAAGCTCCCTCTTAGCACCTGCTACCTCAGGCATCTGCTTCATTGTGCATAATGGTAGGAACAGCCCTGTTGGAGACTCCGGAGACACCCCTGAATGTTGTTGCAGATGGCACAGTGGGAATTGGCTGGGGACACCTTATGCAAGCAGTCTCTGCTCTTGGCCTCTTGCAATGCGCCCCCACCATAGTTTCACTGATTTTTTCCTTCTGCTGCATCCCACATTGTGTGGCAGCACTTTCCACACAATTAATGAGGTTCCTCTGATCCTGGCTTTTATGGAGTAGAGAGGGAATGCAGAGGGAAGGAGGGAGTGGTGAGACATTCTCATTTTGTGAATGGAAGGCAATTCTGGATCCATCTATTGTGTTTGTAAGCTGTTTTGTATATGTGCAGACAGAGAAAGAAAGAAAGAAAGAAAGAAAGAAAGAAAGAAAGAAAGAAAGAAATCATGACAGGATCAGTGATAGAGGGGAAGAAAGGGGCAACAGTGAAAAGGAGAAATAGTTGCAGCAAAGTGGCTGAGTCTGTCTTTCTTGAATAGGCTATTATCACTATAGAAGCCTCATGCCGAATGGATATGAAAAGCCAGAGCCCAAACATCTTTGCATATTTTCCGAAGAACACCCACCATCAGTTTACCGTGGCACCTCGTTTGAATTCGATTCCTGAGCCTGTCTTCCACTATAGCATTCATCAGCTCTAAAACTTAATTGATTTTCTAAAACTACTGGACATCGCCAATATGTTCAAGATTGTAAGCATTATAGTACAGTTAGTGCGCAATTCATCATTCCTCATTTTCAGAGAGATACAAGTTCAATTACAGCTGAATGAATGGCTGTTCTTTGTGTGTGCTTGCCTGATATTCTGAGTGATGCAGAGTCCATCTGTGAAAGTATACTTTGACTATTGTCACCCTAATTCGTTTTCTGAAAAATGTATTCAGAACAGCAGATGAGAGCAATAGAACAAAATATTACAGATGGCTGAGAGAAATTCACTCAGTTGAGGGGTGGTTTTTTAATGAATTTACCCAGTTCTTGCATCAAATGTGGATTCAAACACAATTTGCAGTTGATAATCCATACATTTCTGAGATTGTGATGCATTCCAAAAACCAAAACAAAATGAGTTTGACAACATGTGCACATTTGAAAAATGTGTGAATTTTCAAATGCGCACAAACATGCTTCATCAATGGATGCATGCATCTAAAATGCATACATTTTAAAATGTGCATGAAGTACATACATGCATTTTTAAATTCATGTGTACAAATTTCCACACAGATATTTTTTAAAAAATAATAATAATAATTACAACCTCATAGAGTCCTAGAGATGGAAGGGGCCATTTAGGCCATCAAGTCCAGGAGTCCAGTTTAAAGCATCCCTGACCGATGGCTTCTTGGCCATTGCCAGTGACAGAGAGCCCACCACCTCGTATGGCTTGTCTTGAAAAAACAAATAAATGACAATCTTGGTGAGATCAAAACTGACAGTTCCATCCATCCCTGCAACAAATACACAGTGGCATTCAGCACCAGACAGGAAGTTTTATTTTACTTGTAACTTATGCCAAAGCATGGGGTAAGATTTAGATCTTTGGTCTACCACTACTGAATTTACAGCAATTCTCTTTGTCCTTTTTTTTTTTTTTCCTTTTTCTTTCTTTACTTTTTTTTTTTTTTTTACAAATCATCAGTTCTCGATCAACCAAGACTGAAATAACAACCTTAAGTTCCCGGAAGGCAGATTCAAGATCCAGGTGAACAACAGGAAAAACTCCAGAATGGTCAGAGCAGTCAGACAATGGACACAAGTGCCTAGGGAGATGGACACAAGTGCCTAGGGAGGCATTAAAGAAAGACTGGACAACATCTCTTAAGGATTCCTGCACTAAGCAGGAGGTTGGACAATGGCCTAAATGGTCTCTTCCAATTCTAGGATTCTTTGAAAAACAAAGCTAATACTCATGTTATTTGCTTTCGGTGTTTACACAAGTTTCTGTTAGCCAGCTCCATCCTTCATCATTTATTCAGTATACAGAAATGACAGAACAGACCATAGCAAAATAGATGGTAATTGATTGAAATGCCATTGTTAGGCAACATCTCTGGAAAATATTCAATGGTGTGGTTTTTCTTAGTGAGGGAAAATCCAATTCTAGAAGAAATTAGTATTTGTACTAAGAAAAAGAGCTGTTAGTCTTCCACAAGTGAATTACCACATCTTGTCCATCATGTATTGAACATATACATGAAATTGCTTGGAGAGATTGTCCAGAGTTTTCAGTGCCCTCAGTATTTATTTATTTATTTATTTACAATATTTATATACCACTCCCCATTGAAAATTTCAGAGTGAACACAGTACAAGAAAAAAATAAATTAAAAACAGAATAAAACACTTTAAAATAGATTTTAAAAGAAGCAAAACGTACAGTGAACCATGGCTGGTAATTAAGGAAAGTCTTCCTGGAATAATAACATTTTCAGGAGGCGCCGAAAGCAATACAAAGTTGGTGCCTGCCTGACCTCCAGAGGTAGGGACTTCCATAGGAGGGAGGCTACCACACTGAAGGCTCTTCCCCTGGTGGACTCCAATCAGAGGATGGGTCTATGGGGAACCACCAAGAGCATGCACTCAGATGACCTCAGTGACCGGGCAGGTTGTTAGGGGAGAAGGTGCTCTCTCAGGTATCCTGGTCTGAAGAACCTTAAACCTAGCCCGGTAGCGAATAGGCAGCCAGTGCAGTTCCCTCAGAAGAGGAGTTACACACTGGAAAGGGGCAGTTCCAGATAACAGCTGAGCTGCAGCATTCTGCACTAGCTTCAGCTTCTGGAGCAGCTTTAAGGGCAGCCCCACATAGAGCACATTGCAGTAATCCAATCTTGAGGTTACCAACACCTGTACCACCATGGCCAAGCTATCTCTGTCCAGGAGAGGCCATTGAACCGCCCAGAGAGCTCCAGCTATTGGGCGGTATAGAAATGTAATAAATAAATAAATAAATAAATAAATAAATAAATAAATAGTTGGCAAACCAGCCAAAGCTGGTAAAAGACATTTTGAGCTGCCGTGGCCACTTGAGCCTCCAGCAACAGAGATGTATCTAATAGTACCCCAAAACTACGAACCTGATCTTTCAGAGGGAGTGCAACCCCATCCAGAACAGGCAATGAGCCTATCTCCCAGACTTGGGAACCACTCACCCACAGGGCTTCCATCTTGCCAGGATTTAGTTTCAGTTTATTGGCCCCCATCCAGCCCATTACTGAGCCTAGGCACTGGTCCAGGACCTACACAGCCTCACCTGATTCAGTTGTCTTGGGGAGATAGAGCTGCATGTCATCAGCATATTAATGGTATTTAGCTCCAAATCCCCTAATGACCACTTCCAATGGCTTCATATAGATGTTAAATAACATGGAGGACAAGATGATGCTCTGCAGCACCCAATAGCTCAATTGCCAAGAAGCTGAGGAGTGGTCACCCAATGCTACTCTCTGAAAACAATCCCGTAGATAGGTCCGGAACCACTGTAGCACAGTGCCTCCAATGACCATTCCACGGAATCGATCCAGGAGGATACTATGGTCGATGGTATCAAAAGCCGATGAGAGATCAAGCAGGATTAACAGGGTTGCATTCCCCCTGTCCCTCTCTTGATAAAGGTCATCCATCAGGGCAACCAAGGCTGATTCAGTCCTGTAACCAGATCAGAACCCAGACTGGAATGGGTCTAGATAATCAGTATCCTCCAAGAGTGCCTGCAGTTACTCCGCCACAACCTTCTCAAGTACCCTCCCTAAAAAAGGGTTGTTTGTGACTGGGCTGTAGTTGTCTAGTACCATTGGGTCCAGGGTGGGCTTCTTCAGGAGTGGTCGTACTACTGTCTGCTTAAGGACAGCAGGGACCACCCCTTCCCAGAGAGAAGCATTTATCACCCCTTGGACCCACCCTGAGAGACCCCCTCGGCTTGCTTTTATAAGCCAGGAGGAACAGGGATCAAGAGGGCAAGTGGTTGATCACATTGCTGCAAACACCTTGTCCACATCATCAGGCTGCAATAACTGGAACTGATCCCACAAAATTGGGCAGATGGCGGCATCAGACACCTTAACTGGAGCTGCACTAACAACAGTGTCAAGCTCGCTGTGGAGAGAAGCAATTTTGTCCTCAAAGTGAGATGCAAAAAGGTCACAGCTGGTCCTTGATGGGGCCAGGCCCCCATTTGCTGAGGAGGGTGTTAGCAGCCCCCAGACCACACAAAAGAGCTCCGCTGGACAGCTCCCGAAGGATGCAATGAACGCAGCAAAATAAGCCTTCTTTGCTGCCCACAATGTCTTGCAACAGGCACGATTATGCACTCTAGTGTGTGCTCAGTCATCTTCGCTTCGAGTCTTATGTCATTTGCACTCTAGCCAACGTCCAGCCTGTTTCATTGTCTGCAGCTCCCTAGTATACCAAGGAGTAGAGCAGGCTTTACAGGACTGGAGAGGGCACTCAGGCGCAATCAGGTTGATGGCCCTCTACATCTTACCGTTCCACAGTGAGGCTAAGACCCCGGCTGGATCACCAGCTCTCTTCACTGGAAAATCCGTTGTAGACCAAAACATTTGGAGAGCTGCAAGTTTCCACTTCTGCTGTGCAGCATGTAGTTCTACCTTTACTTCTCCTTAATAAAGCATAGGAAATACTTCAAATTTATTTACCTACCTTGTAGACTGAGCTGAGTTTTTGTGTGCCATCCAAGCAAAGGAAAGTTTTAATCTCAAAAACTTGAATACAAAAGGACTATAATTTAGAGGCCACTCTTAATAGAAGCAACTGTGTGTGATAACCTCCTGCCTTTAATAATGAGGAAGAAAGTGTTTATTTCATTATTTTTATTATACATTTTCTGGATGAATGGATAACTAATGACTCATTGTGATTTTAATGCAGCCATTGCCACCAATTAATTCTGCTAGCATATAATGAGGGATGCCTTGTTCCTCCACATACGGCACTCTTATGACTCATATTAAGTACTAGCTTTAACAGATCAAGATTTAAAAATTAAGGGGCAGAGCAAATCAAGATTTCAAAAATAAGGGGCAGTGCAGAGATATGGTGCCTGCTCTAGGGCATTCTATGAAACAGCCATTCCATACTTTCATTATTTCATGTCATCTGAAATAAGGGGCAGCATCTGTTATATTTAATGGAGCTGTCAAGTTCTGGAAATAGGGACAACTTTAAAAATAAGGGGCATACATAGCAGACATAAACATTTGCAGCAAACTGTGGGAGGGAGTGCAATGTAAAGTTGGATGAAGTACAGTATGTGTGGGGAGGGGAGGATTGAAGTTATTCTATTCCTGAAGATTATTCTGTCATTAGGTGGCCAGCTACAAACATGAACAGGGCTCCTAGGAATGTTATCCTTGTGCAAAAAATAAGATTTAGCAGTACACTCATCATGTGGGAGGAAGGCGTAAGATTTACCTATTGAAATTCCCTCTTCTATGCATTAGTAAAAATCCAGTCAAATTTTAGGATACTTTTAATATGCTTTTAGGATTTTTTTTTAGGATGTTTTTAACAGTGTATGCTGTTTTTAATCAGTATTTTGTGCATTTTATGCTTGTTGTTGTTGTTCCCCACCTCAATCCAATCGGAGAGGCGGGTAAGAAATAAATTATTATTATTATTATTATTATTATTATTATTATTATTATTAAATATTATTATTATTATTAAACAGAAGAACCCTACACATAATTATTTCAGATTCTCAGTTTTAAAGAAAGAAAAATGCCAAAAGAAAAGAGAAAGACAAAACCATAATTCCTTACATGTTTTCTTTTTGAGATCATGGGCAAAATTGCAGGTCTAAAAGGTTATACTCTTCCATGAATAAATAAATTACTTGACCTTGGCTCATAAAAGGTAGGAAAACCCAAATGGAAGGGAATTATGAACACAAAGGAGGGGGAGGCCAGCATGATTTATATTCTCACAGGGTAGTCTGCAGTTGGGTCAGGTCTTCAGTTGTGATCGTGAACTCCATTTAGAGCTGTAAATGTATGGTCCACTTAAACCAGGGCTCAAGCTCAGAAACAATTTCAATAAATTCTTGGTAGTTACAGTAGAGCGCAAGGGTGCGCAACTTGCGGCCCTCAGGCTCTTTGTGGCTCTCAACCTAATGTTATTTAGTCCACAGCCTAATTTCAACAGCTGTCTTCATGCAATTAATTCAGATCTCAGGAAAACATGATGTGTCGTGGTCCTGGCTTACTATGGAGTGAGGTGCAGAGAGGGGTTTCTCAGGAAGTGTTTGTGAGAGAGATACACACAATATAGTACTTATAAATAAATAAATAACCATATAACATTCACTCCTGAAAATTCAACTTGCACAAACCAAGGTTATTTCCGCACACTGTTATTTCCTGTGGACAACTAGTTCTTCTAATCTAAACATTAATGCATGGATGGGAGCATTATTTTGTTAGGCGTCAAAGGCAGAAGATGTGGGTGGGTGGTTTTTGATAGCAACTCTGTAGGAAACTTTTGCTTACTCTGAAATATATTGTTTAGCTGACGCACAACTTCTAGAAATCTCCCTTGTGACATACTTAAAGATTCATGAATGTATGGGAATAAGATAGCAGTTCCTAGGTACAGACATAAGCATTCACTGCTATGAAAAAAGGAGCATGGGCTCGAATGAAGAACTCTACTTTTCAAAATAAACTTCCATTTTCAACCCTATTTGTCACACTTCAAACACACAATGCATGGTTAATACATGGAGGGGAAATAGCCACTTCTCTTGTTCTGTGTAAAGCTCTTTTTAAAAAAAGAAAAAAAGAAGAAGAAGGAAGAGCTGTAACAGAAATTTTCAGGAAAGACAGAGAAGATGAGATTAAAATGGATTTATTAGTTCATGAACTTCATGGTTCACATAAGCATGTTGAAAATTCAAAGCCAAAGAGTTCAGAAGTTCTAATACTGCCATTTCTTTGATTTAAAGCTCTTTTTCATTAAAGCCTTTTGCACAATTGCTTTCCAACTGTTTAGTCTGCCACTTGATTAGTTAGGACAGCACGGCAGAGTTTCCAATTGCTCACTCTTCTGCAATGTCATATCATCAACCGTCCGTGCTTTTCACATCCTTTTCAGCATTGTAGGGTAGCCAGGCTTCATTTTGTGAGGCTCAGAGTGCTTTCCTTACAAGGCATTTGCCTTCAGTTGTCCAACCCTACTGTGTTTCTTTAAAAGTGTGCCATGTGGTACTCTTATACATCCCTGCAGTGCTTAAACAGTGTGATCAGGAAATGAACAATGTCAAAAATGGAGAGGGGGAACTACACAAACAAGTTGGAAACAGAATAAAACAAGGAGACAATATTCTTGTATATCTATGGCCCTTTCTACACCTAAGGATTATCCCAGGAAAATGGAGGGATTGTCCCTGCCTGCAGCTGGGATCCCCTGTGTGTCATTTGCATACACAGGGACGATCCCAGGATGATCCCTGGAAAAAGACAGGTGTAGAAATGGCCAGAGACTTAAAAAGGCAATGGGCTGGCAGGGTGGAGAGACCAATAATACAAAGGAATGTACACCACCACCACCACAACAACAACTGAAGGCGTTTGACTGGGTGGGTCCAGGGGGTGATAAATGCTTCCTTTCAGGAAGGGGTGGCCCCTGCTGACATTAAGGAGGCAGTAGTGCAACCACTCCTGAAGAAACCCACCCTGGACCCAGTAGTACTAGACAACTATCATCCAGTCGCAAACACCCCATTTTTAGGGAAGGTACTTGAGAGGGTCGTGGCAGAGCAACTGCAGGCACTCTTGGAGGATACTGATTATCTAGACCCTTTCCAGTCTGGGTTCCTATCTGGTTATGGGACTGAATCAGCCTTGGTTGCCCTGATGGACCTCAAGACAATACTGGGATAAATGGATGTTGCAGACATGCCCACAGACACACCAGCTGCCTATAGGGCGGAACTGAAATGCCTGATCTTGATTCTTCCTATTGTATTACACTTTATATAAGAAACTGATATGCTTAAGGTCTATATGCTCTTAGCGGGGCCAAGAGAATAATTTTCTTTTTATGAGAGACTTTTTGGCTTTTTGACAGTAAACATGAACTTGTCCAGAATGTAGCTTATAAACATGTGAATAAATGCCCAAAGTATACAAACAAGCAGGTTTTAGACCTCCTTGCATTTTAACTGGTTGTTTGTTCCAGTCTGTTGATTCTTTTCAGTTAAATAAGTTGTCGAAGGTTTTAAGGCTAAATCCTACAGATTTTGTGTTTTCTGTTTTTATCCATCATCCAAACTGTCATGAAATGTGTCACTCGCTGTCACTGACTGAGGTGACATCTGAATCTGCAGCCATGAGAACACAGTGGCCAGAACAGAATCTAGATGAAACGTCTCAATGTTCACCTTTGAAATCATGTCAGTTGTTCTCCATTCACAGTATTTAGACGGGCTTCACAGTCAGGGGAAATTGTCAGCATCTCCAACGACGTGTGCTGAATAAATACTAAAATGACAGCCGCTTACACACTTGACCGTAACTTACTGTCAAGCTAAGCTGAATGTTGCATTTACAATATTAGTAAGAAGGCAATTCCCAAATTGCCAGAATAATGCCTCTCCAAGAACAGGTGCTGGTAAGTTTAGAGTAGTATACATTTTTCTCCACCGGAGGAATCAAGTGATTTTAGAAGCGTAAGAAGTTCAGCTAACAAAAAGAAAGCAAATGGAATCCCCGGCTCTGAAGCACACTGAAATTTAGAGGAATGTCCCCACTGATTTGTAAGTAGATGAGTGACAGCTTTTGAAAACCGAAACTTGATTTCACTGGTAGAAGTCCACTTCCTCCATACTTTCCTAAACATTACAGCTTTCTTATTGACACCAGTGAACAGTTCATCTGATTATAATTTACTAAAAGTGTTAAATAGGTAGAAGCAGGAGAAAACAAAATGTGTATGGGGCAGGTGGGTATATATAATTTAGTGCTAAACCAAAAAACATCCACGGACACAATTCAGCCTTGGTCAGAGTGCCAAAAGGGGCAACTGAAACTGAAGTGTATTTTGGATCAGAGAGGGAGTGGGGGACCTGAACCTACACAGACACTATGATCAACATCTGAGGTCTAGAACCCAGATCTCCCAACTCCCAGTCTGACACTTTAGCCACTACACCACAATTGCTCCCAACAACATTAGTCTTTATGTTGGGTTTTTAGCTCCTGAAGTAGGATTTTATCTGAAATGTGTACAGCTAATTACCATATAAATAAATGAGATGTGAGGACTCTCAGTATCAGCACTTGAAATTGCATGAACATGCTCAGAAACATCAAAGTCAGAACACTTTCTTGGCGTTGTTGTTGTTGCTGTTGCTGTTTAATAATTTTGTGAAAAATTGGAAGAAGTTCCAAACAACCAAATGCACAAGCCTACTGAACCAAGTATGCAAGGATAAAGAGGTGAAGGATGAAACATGGCCAAGCTTGTGTTGCCCCCAAGACCATTTCTAAGAGGAGTAGAGACAGAGGCCACAATGCTGTTGAATTTTTTTCAATAATAATAATAATAATAATAATACCTAACATCTGTTTGTCTGAAACTTGGCAGCCTTCATTCCCTCAGAAATTTCAACCAATTCAGCCAAAAATGAAAAGGATCCTCTCTTTTTAAAACTCAAATTTTGAAGTGTTAATCATCTAAAAAATAATAATAATCAAACCACCCAACATCTATTTTTTTCTGGAAGTTTGCGTGCATCATCCCCTGAGAAGGAGCTACTAAGCCTGAAAATTTCATCTATTTCTGATGAATGTGATAGCGGTAAAATTATTTCCTCATTATAGTCAATAGGGAAACATCCAAAGCTTTGAAAAATGTACCAAAAGTGAGGCTCTACTTTGGATCTGAACTTAAACACAGGGGATCATCAGACGGGGAGGGGGGGAAGGGATCATATTTCCATACCTTCACTTTTCACTCCACTGCTGTTCCACAATATTTCCTCTTCCTTCACACAAATGACTATCATGGAGATGAAAGAGGAAGTAATGTGCTCCAAATCTGCCAAAGCTGGCCCCATTCATGGCAAAGGGGGGGAGGGCAGGGGCAGTATCAGTGAGCAAGAGATGAGGTGTATTTAACATTCATTTGCAGGTCGCCATTGGCAGTGGAAGAGGACATCATGGAGGAGGGGGAAACCGGAGAAAAGGAAAGTCCTTTCCTTTTCACCTTCTCTCACACAGAGTTCCTCCCCCTGTGCTCAGCTGACTTCAGTCAGTAAGGTCCAGGGAGAAGTGCAGCCTCCCAGTTCATCCCTACATCCAGCTGCAAAGCTGGCAGCATGTTTCACTTTGGAAAACTATGCCAGATTTAATGGGGTGGACGGTTTTGCCATGCGAAGAAGGCTAGAAGGGGTAGGAAGTGTGCGAGAGGCAGATGACATCATGAGAGGGCAAAAATCTGTAAGTGCCCAGTAACGAGCGTGCAATAAAACATTTGTCTGATGCAGCTCACAGTGTGCCTATTTACAGCTTGGAGCTGAACTATACCCCTGTCCAGAGCAGGTACTAAACCAAATCATTCTCTTTTGTTGTGATGTCCAATATATATTTACTCTAAAACAAGTCCCACTTGGTTTATTGGGAATTGTTCCAATATAGGTGTGCATAGGATCACAGCCTTAGTCGTTTTTTTCTTCTTCAAATAGACTATGGGGACATTTCTTATCCAGCTACTACCTGTGGCAAACTGTATCAAAAGAAGGCATAAAGAAACTGAAAATATAACAAAGGTAACAAGTACTTACCTTTTAAGCTCTGTGTATTTAGGACCTCCTGAAGAGGACATTAGAATGTAATTGCTGGCTTTCTCTTTTCAGCTGCAATGCCTCTTTGTTTAATTCCTCAATAAGAATACGTTTCCATTTCTTTTAATTCCAGAATTCTGATCTATTACATCTGCTCATTCAATGTAGAGACACACATTTTAGAACAATGAACTCTTGCTTCACATGGGGTCCCACTTCTGTAAGGAAGTTTGATTTCTTTCCTTTCTCAGGGCATTTATCTGATATGGTTTTAAACAATCTGTTACAAAATATTAACTTCTGAGATTCAGCTCTGGAAGACAGAGCAGCTTTACAATAATCAAGTCTGGGCTCAGCCTTATTTCTTTCCAGCACATCAGGAAATTGGTTTCTATTAGTAAAATGTGTTTTTAAAATGGATATTTTACCATGAACTACTTGCTTTATGTACATCAGCACCCTAATGAAGTCTTGGATTAGGCACCTGCAATCAAGGTGGTAATAACCCAATTCAGGTTTAATATATTTCCAAGATGTTTTTATAACTGGTTCATGATTTATAGTTCCACATAAATCAGCTCCAGGTGTGAAATCTATGATCCATTCTCTCAAAGTCAAACATTTCCTGAGCAAGAGTGGTAACCAAACAGTCATCAAGAGAAACCCCACTGTAAGGGGATTTTTTAGGTGACTTTTAAGGGGAAATATTTTAAGGCTGGTGGCTCCAATTTTGGTGGGGTTGAGATTCCATTCTGAGCTTTGGTTACAGCCAGAAGTCTAAGAGAGCTATCCAAAGTGCTGGAACCATTTTGAGGATTTTGTTCAGCAGCTTGCATAGCCCCTTTAGACTTCTGGCTGGTTGTAATTAAAACCCAGAATGGAATCTCTGCCGCATCTCCTACCTGCTTCCTAGGATTATACAGGAAAGGGGCTTCTGTTGTAGAAACTACAGAGCCTATTCCTAGACTTCTTTCCTGAGAACATTCCAGGTAACTGAGTCTGCAGTGTCAGCAAGAGAGTGGATTAGATGATGTAAAGGATTCCTGCATGGCTGTGTGGAGCCTCACTTAAGCTCGAAATGTGAGCTGTTAGTGACTGCAGCTGAAAAGGTCTTCCTTGTGAGCAAGCCTCCTATGTGTGAATAGACCTTTTTCTCACAAGAAGGCCTCTGGCTTAGTCTAGCACTCCTTCTGCTTCTATCTTTTCAGGTGGCATGTCTTCAAAGGGCAAGGTCCTTATCCTACACAGGTGATACCCCCATAGTGTCACTTTAAAAGCAAGGCTGGAGCTGAAGGTTGGGAGGCACTGCTTCTTGGAGAGAAATGCTGTTCTAACAAAGTCTTTTTTAAATCTTATCTGGTTTGTTTTTCTGTACACTTGCATTTAGTATATTTTTGAATATTATTGTGATATGGTTGATTAGTATAGTGTTAAATATTGTTGTAGTTTTAATTTTTGTAAACCATCCAGAGAGCTTCGGCTGAGGTGAATCATGGAGTATTGCCAAGCTACACACCTCTTCTTTCAGGGGAAGGGGAGTGCACACAATTGCCCACCCAGTTCCTAGATATAAGAACTACCTACCCTGAGGGTCTCCATCTTGTCAGAAGTCAGCTTTAGTTTAAGTATTTTTGTGAACTGCCCAGAGAGCTCCGGCTATTGGGCGGTATAGAAATTAATTAAATAAATAAATAAATAAATAAATAAATAAAGTATAAGCTGTATAATTACAGAAGGAAAGAAGTTCTGGTCTTGAGATTTGGGAGAAATATATTTCTCTCATTAATCATTATGTGAACTCTGTTAACATAAAAACTGATTCACCACTATTTTTGCATTGATTTAGGAGATGTAGAATAGATCTAAGTACAGTTTTACTTTGAAAGCTGTGATGCTGCCCACACTGAGTGTTGAATAACTAATACGGCCTCTGGGGAAACATGTTCACTGCAGTGCCTTCTCTCTGTGAAATGTTTTGAGACTTCACCAAAAATTATGCTATCTTAACAAAATAATTAGTCACCATAGTCAGATAAAAATAGGGGGGAACAGAGTACAGAGAAATAGAGTTCAATCATTAAAGAATTTTGAAGTAGTATACAGCTAAACTAGAACTGAGATTGGACAAAAGTTAGTCTTCCCAACCAATGATCATTTGGGAATGGCTGCATCACATGAACAAAGAAGTATGTTGTACAGAGATGGATAAATCCCAGAAACAGGGGGGGGGGACCCTCTTTTTCAAATGTAGAGACTGGATTTTGTGTAAGCTTTGGCTCTCTTGGCAGATTCTACCTACAACTCTTGCTAAGTTTCTCAAGAGTTCCCTGACTAATACATCAATAATGCTAGCTGGCATCCATACATTGAAGACTCTTGCAAACTACAGCATGGATCAAATCTTCAATATCATCATCTCTACCAATCCCACAAAGTCACCCAAGTGTACCAGGGAAGCAGCAATGGCCCCATCCATGCACAGACAACCTGGGTGCTTCCACCTAAATCCAGCGCATTCATGGTTGTGTGACACCATTGGACATGTACGTAGGGATAGGGTGACCAGATGTGCCCACTGAATTTGAGGAGGTCCACTATTTATTTATTTTTGCCCAATTTCAAACATGCATGCAAGCACCTGTACAGGAATATCTGAGGCCTTCCTGAAGCGTGTTTTTCTCCCAGCCTAGATAGCATCCTCTTTGCTTGGTCCCCACCTCCACAAGCATCAATGAATGAAGTCTGGTTGAGAGTGAAAATGTGGAGAATGTCATCCATGCTGGAAGAAGATCAGATAGAGTTGCCCCATTTCCTACATTGTGGAGTGTGTGGCACATGGCACATAATAGAGAGTTTAATGAAAATTTTGACCTAGTGTGAAAAAGTCAATTCCATGTTAGGGATCACTAGGAAAGGATCAAAAATAAAACTGCCAATCTAATAATGTCTGTGTACAAGTCTGTGGAGTACAGTTTATTTCTCCAGTTCCTTCATTTTTTAAAAAAAATCTCACTAGCCTGGAACAACTCCCTTGTGAGGAAAGGTTGCAATGTTTGGGACTATTTAGTTCAGAAAAAGGACAGTAAGTTCAGGGTGGACATGATAAAGGTAGGGATGGGCAAATTCCACCACATCCTTCACACTCTGCTTGCTGGACTCCCGCTTGTTGCCTGTCCCTAGAAGACACACAGGACACACTCCACAATGGTCCACTTGTGTATGGCAAGAGCTCACAACTTTTTTTGTCCACAAATTGTGAATATGAGCAAATCATGATTTGAGCAAAAGTTTAAAAAGCAGGAAACCACAAGCGTGTCTAACTCAACACGTGCCAAGTGGACCAGTTCATAGACCCATGAGCTGGCATCCAGAAGGCCAAGATGGCAAAAAACCAACATGCTAAACAGATAAAACAAAGCACTTCTTCAAACAATTCATAGTTCAATTCCTGATGATGTGATGGTGACCAATGTGGGTGGCTTTGGCCATGGGAGAGTACCCTAGCTCTAACCTTAAGTGTTAGGGAAAACTCTCTATTGGAGTGGAGTTCATCATGTTTTCATGACGTTGTGGCCCTTTGTTAACTCCAAATATGTTTCATAGCATCATCTGTGGCAAAGCTTCAACAACAATACTCCAGAGTAAACAGCATAAAGACCTCACTCTGAGTCCTCTCGAAATACATTTCATCTGGTCTAAACCAAGGACTATGCCTTTTGCATTAGTGCACGTCAAGAAGAGTGAGAGCTTGTATACAGTGAAATAAAACTGGCTGCCAATTTAATAATAAAGTACTAAACCTGGCCACCTGATACGTTGTGTTAAAATAATTTGTTTACACACAGATCAAATGTATTTGTGTGCACCTCTCAAAGACTCTGTAAATAAGTTGTTTTATATGTATAGCAGCCTGCCAAAAGGATTAGCGCTATCAGACATTTCCATTTGGGCAAAAAGAATTGGCTCCATTTTCATGTTACATAATCATATCACATAGCTAAAGATGTCATGAGAACCATGTAATGTGACAGTTGCTATGTTACAGCCCCAAACCCCTTATTTTGTAAATAACAGTCCTGGCTGCATAGTAAATAACTGTATAAAACTTGTATAAATTGTCAGCTTGCAAGTTGCTGCTGTTCTCACTGCAGTAAATCATATATGTTCTTTTTTCCCCAAACCTTTCCTTCGATGAATAATGTATGTCTCCAGTACATAAATCCATAGGACTGCCTGTTTGTCATCCATGCATCAGCTCCTTTTGGAATTAGGCAAGCAGAAATGTCTAAATAACTAGCAACCATTTGCATAGATATAATTAATATAGGGGAAAATGACTTTTAATATGAATTACGTGTGGAAGTATTCAGTCACATTCATTTTCAAATGCCAACAAAAAAGGAAATGCAAGAAATTACTTCATCAGAAAGACACCACAGTGTAACATTCCTCAAGCTTTCATTAGTTGTTTATGTAACACTGGGCCAGACCAAGACATTCTGCTGCTTGAGGTGAAAGACAAGATTCCCCACCCATCACTCCAGGTACAGAATTTGGCTACATGGGCTGTTAAATCTTACTTCAACAGTGGTGATGGAACAGTATTCTCCACTACACCAGGTGGCAGCATACCTGCACACATGAGGGCAGCAGGCTTTCTCAGGGACATAGGGCAGCTTAGGGGGAATGGTGGAGAATGGCTGCTGCTCCCTGGCCATCCACCACTTTAGACAGCCAGCTCACTTCCTAATTGATAGGGCCAGCCCCTGCTAAAGGGAGCAATCTCATCCCTTTTCCCAGTCTGGGACAGTGCATTGCCTGACTATATGAACCTTTAACAGTGTCAAAGACACAAAAGTATTGCTGGAAGTACCAAGTCTAAGCAAGACACCTTAATGGCTGCTTTATAAACATATGACATGAGGCAGACTCTGAATACAACATAATTATTAAAGTTGAATTTCCTCACAGTAAAATATCCTTATCTCTCTCCCATTCCCTATAAAAGTGGAATTGCTAAACTTTTGTGGCAGGTGTTACAAATCATATTATTGTAAAAAAAACATACAAAAAACACACATTTGTCCTGAAACCAAACATTTGCTGGCTTAATTCCAAAAATGAACTCAAAAAGAGGATAGAAAAGAAATTTAGGAAATTTAAGGGGGACAGTCTATAAAAAGACTTCCATTGGTTTTTTTAAAATACAAGCATTAGTAGATTAAAAATTCAACATTACAAAAGCAAGTACTGTCAGATCCCTTTGAGTTCAAAGAATTTCTTCATCTCAATTTGGTTTTGGCACATCTGATCAAAAGGAGTGAGAAAATATGTGTCTGTTTGATAAAATACAGAATATTCAAGGAAGGAGGGGGTGTTGCAGTCCCATATGCTCTTTGCATTATATTTCCTGATTGTATTTGGATTAAAAAAAACACCAATGGAAGTTTTATGGGGTGTTTCAGATTCATTTTGTTACTTTATTTCAAAAATTCCAGAGGCCATATAGATACAATTTCAGACCACACATTGATTCTTCTCAAAGAATCAGATGACATTTGACACTTCCATTTTGCTTCCAAAGACTGAAAGATGGTCAAAGTTAGTTCAGTACATTCGTCTTTATCCGAGGACTTCAAAAACGCCAGTTAATTAAACACAGCATAATCAACATGCTTCATGTATAGAATGTTGTCAACTGAGGGCAAAATGTACATTACTTTGAAGAAACAGCTAGCTGCTCTGTTTTGTTTTGTTTTCCTCTAGAGTTAATGCAAGAAACCCAATCTGGATTGAGAGCCTAGTTTGTTTGTTTTTAACTCTTGCCACCCACCATTGCAGCCCCAATCCAAACTGACACTCCCATGCCCACAATCCATATAGGTGAATTCTAATCAATTGCTTTAATGAACTGAGATCATGTTGGGGGAGGAGAAGCATTAAAGTCCCCCTAGTACCCCACTACGATTCCAAGTTGGATAGGGAGCCCTGCATATGCTCAAGCCACTAGCTCATGCTTTAGCCCTGAGCCTTAGCAATTCACTGTTCACAGAGATAGTATCATGTTTTAGAGCTCCCCACCTACCCACAAAGCACTGCATGGGTCATGCTGTAAGCTTACCATGTTGCAGGAACAACAGCAGGAATAGGCAGCACACAGTATTTGATCAATATATTAAATAAAAGAAATAAATTAATAGAAATTTATGATGTATATAAACAGAACGCACACCATATTACAGAGGAAGTAAATATTTATGCATATAAATCAATTCCAATGAATATACATCATATCATATCAGCATCATAACAAACATCAGTCCAATGGAATAGTCTTCCTTAGGAACTATATCAACCACTCTTTTTAATACACAACAAACTATGTAAACTAATATGATAAGAAAGGGTTTTTTTTCACTTCCTCAATATTATAAATTTTCTGTAGTGTACTGGTCACATGAATAAGGCAAAACAGCTAAATATATTACGAATTGTGAGTGAGATAATTCCTCTGGAGAAAACCTCAATATTGTATTGAATGTATAAATTCTGATTTTCTCCAACTCACTCTTTCCCCCAGAATGTATTTGCACTCCAAAAACTAGTCACCTGCTGTGGTGGCATTATCTCTTGTTTAGTGACTGGCTTTCAGTGTGTACATATGTTCTGGGAAAAGAGTGAGTTAAGCGAGTGAGTCAAAACGTTGGACTCCAAATTGGAGCAAGCTTAATTGGGTGATTTTCCAAGGCACCAAATCAGGATCCAAGTTGAAGCTAGAATTCGGCGCACACCTCTAGTAGAAAAAAAGTCATTGTCTATGACTAGTTTGCTCAAGAGACTCACCATAGGCTTGCACACGAGAATTTTCCCAAATGTCACACAAAATTTATTTACAATATTTATATACTGCTGCAAATTTGAAAGCAGTATAAGATAGAATAAAAGAATAAAAACACCATATTTAAAATTACTATTTAAAAAAAGAACATAGTTCAGATAAAACCCGTGTTCTGATAAATCCACAGCCAATCACTCAGGAAAGTTTCCTGAAACAATGATGTTTTCAGGAGGTGCCAGAAGCAACACAATGCCTGACCTCCAAAAGCAAGGGATGCCATAGGAATGAGAGCACCACAATATTAACTGCAAATGGGTGGTGTGTTCTCTAACCCTCTTCCCATTGAATCTAGGGAAGGGCAAAAGCAAACCTTAGCCAGTAAGGAGGAGTAAGAACAAAGAGTATCCTAGATGCACAAGAGGGGTGAGATGTTCGCTTTGTTGATATATATTCACATTTCTTGAGCCATTCAGTGAGGCAAGACAGAGTTTTGTATGGAAATCCACACTTTTGCAAGCTTTCAGACACTGATCGTGTCAGGAAAAAAATGCACAAACAAAAATACACGTATTAGGGAACAGCGCTCACAAAATGCATATGTTTCAGAAATGTATGTGCAGAACTATATTTCTGCAATGTAACACACCTGGAAAAATGTGGACATTCAAAAATGCATGCAAAAATGTGTACATTAGGGGAACAACCACCACCACCCCAGTTACAAATTTCTGCATGGATTTTTTTTCTTTAAATAATACTATCAACCTCATAAAGTTATAAAAATAATAATATCAAACTCATGGGACTAGATCAGGCCCCACTCCACCAGACAATTTCAGTGAGATTTGAAAGTGAGATTGACAGAACTGTCCATTCCTAGCACAAGACACCTGAGCAAGCCTGACTGAAAAAGATGCTGCCTGAACTTCTCTAGTTTAGTGGAATAAAGATATTTGCTTGCTTGTAGAGATGATCTTCCTGTAGTTTGTTCTTCCATTTGGCCAAAATTGGGTTATATATCAAGTAGCAGTATCCGGGGGAATACATCTGAAAAAATAAAGAAACTAATTATTTCACATTAAACAGACATAATTTCTGAATAGGAAAACACACACATACACACAAACACACACACATACACATGCCAAGTTGTGTAGGACATGTTCATGCCTACAATAACTTTTTTCTTCTGACTACAAATGGAATCTTTGTTAATATGCATGAAAACAATAGGCAAATGCTAATATTATTTACAATGGAATAATTTTCTCATTCATTTCAGTGAAAGATATCAAGCCATCCTTAGAGCTTTCTGCAATTAAGGAATTAAATCATTTTACCAAGAAGTTTATTTTCTTCAAACAGGGAAATATTGTTATTTGCCAGTGTACATTACCATATTTGTTATATTTAGGAACACAGTGATCCGCCAAGGGGTGGGAAATAAACCTTGGGCTATTGCTTGTCCATCAAACAAACTTGCAGAATGGAATATTTGAAGTTGATCTGCTTTCAAGCTTTAAGTATGCTAATAGTAATGATAAGGGAAGCACACTATATATATATATACACACACACACACACAGAGAGAGAGAGAGAGAGAGAGAGAGAGAGAGAGAGAGAGAGAGAGAGAGAGGCATATCAAAAAGGAGCAGAAAAGTAATATATGTCATTGTTTTCCATTTAAATATGCCTCAATCTTTATACTTCTAAGAATGTATTTAAAATAGGAGTTCTCCAAATGACCAGAGCATTCTTGAGTTTTAACCTGCATGTTATAATTATATAGTATGAATTAAAGTGTGACTCAGCATCAAAAGGTTCATTGAAGCCATACATGGCTTAGTGGGTCACAAAATGTGCAACCTTGGTTTATGCAGTATGCACATGCAATATATTATTCAATTCTGCTTATTGCAAGGGATGCCACAATCAAATGTAGAATTAGGCACAGCTATAATATAGGGGATTCAAACATGTGATTGCCTCACTTGCAGTCTGAAGAGCTGCACCCCATAATTTTTCTAAGAGTATATGTTCTCATATTCATAAATTATCTGGAGTTCAAGTGAAGCAGTCAAGCTTGCAGATGACACCAACTGTGCAATCCTCATAGGATTGTAGCCAGACAGAGCAATCCTATGGTCCCTAGACAATAGAGTGCTGGATCTCCTCCATGCAGAGCTAAAAGTACAGAAGAGGGCAGCTCCTCTTTCTGAGGTTATAACAGTGACCTTGGAAGAGGCTAGGGAAGGGTGGAAAGGGAACATGCTGGGAAGACCCAAGAGTTTCTGAATTATCCATCCTGCCCACCAAGAGGTAAGTTAGCTGGATGGGGAAAGAGACAATCTAGTTGTAAGTATTCTTTAAGGTAGAATGGAGACCTCCCCCAATTCATCAAGAGCTGTGATTTGTGCAGGTTGGCAGTGAAGGGAGAAAGGCTGTCAAAGAGCGGTTGCACAACTTTAGCAGCAGCATCTTCTTCCCAGGAGGGGATTGCTGAGCTAATCATCACTTTAATGGGATGGGGCCAAAGATGCAGACACAGCATAGTGAGATCTCTCCTTTGCTCTGACTCCACTTCAATCTGAGGCTTCTAAAGGCAGACCTCCCATGCAGCCCCAGGATGGTAGTTGCTGACTTACCCACCCACCCACTCCTGGTAGTAAGATGTTTTGCAGTGGGAGAAGTAGCCACCAGTTAATGGGGCTGGGAAGGAATTTTACCTCCATACCAACTGGCAAAGATTGTGCTGGGGGTTTTGCCTTCCCCATTGCAAGATTAATTTCACTACAAATAAGTTGATTGTAAATTCTTTGTGGATGCTTCATTTTATAACACTCATTGAAACTTACACAGGCACAATAGGCACTAGGTTGGATCCATTGATGAGAGAGAATGGGATTGGTGTCCCTGCGCCCTCACAGTGAGGATTCCCATAAGGAATCTTGGGAAGATGGCACCATAATGGGGACTGTAAACTAGCCACATCCAAGATGGTGGAAATGGGTTCACATTAGCAATCTGCACCATGGTGTGCCCCTAGGCCTGACATCCACTACCAGTTCCCCTGGCATGCTAGCCAGGACGTGAAATTGGACAACAGGTGGGCTAACCAATGACAGGAACCATGCCCTACGCAGCTGCCTAGCCTATTCAAGTGAGTCAATAAAGTTGTGGCCAATTTATTATTCCAGCTATGCCTGTGTGTCTAATTTGTTCTCATCTCTTTGCCAACCAGACCCAATTAAGCACCTCCCACACAAGTGTTCTTTTCACCTCCATTGTTCCTCCAGCCTTGCCTGGCTCTTTCTAGCACAGCTTTGATCAGGTGATGGGCTCCAGACTCAGAATCATCCATCTTAACCATCCCATAATGCTTGATTAATTCATGAAAATAATTGTTGCAAAATGTAGTCATGTCCACTAACATAAGCATGATATTTTTAAATAACTGGCATGTTGTGTAAACCAGATGGTATCTCCTGCACACTGAAAGTATAGCATATACTAAGTGCAGTGTGTAGTAAGACTTATCACATAATATGGAGCATTTTCATGGAAGCACCAGTTCCCTGGAGTGGCATGGAAGCTCTCCCACACATTCCAGTTCAGTACTCATAACATGGAATGGTAGCTTCAGTTGCATGACAGCTTCAGTTTTATGGACTCCATGTGTCTATTCCAGTGAACATACAAATCTAGGACTTAAATCTCCTGACAATCATCCAGCTCCAAGGTGGTGGTTAAACTAGAACTAACTTCAGCATAGGATATCATACCATATGAATATTACCTAAGTAATACATCTAGTAAGGGCATGGCCCTTAACAGTGAGGGAGGAAGCAGCAGCCAGGCACCTCTCCACCGTGCCTGGGTCCAGCTCCAGCTGAGAGCCCCCTCCCTCCTGCTGTCAGCTGTCACTGCTGAACTTTGCAACTAAGATTGTAGTGCCTGAATTTGCTTTCCTTTTCCCCCTCCTCCGCCTCCCTCCCAATCCCCTTTCCTTTTGTGTCATGTCTTTTAGATTGTAAGCCTGTGGGCAGGGACTGTCAAGAAATACTTTTGTAAGCCGCCGTGAGAGCCTTTTTTGGCTGAATGGCGGCATAAAAATCCTTAAATAAATAAATAAAATAAATAAACAACCACAATTTCCCAGCATTTTGAAGCTTGGGTGAACATGGAAAGCCCTTAACACAACATGTGAAACTGAAAGTTCTTTGTTGAATTTCCACATAGGTGGCCCTTTAATTCTAGTTGTTAATTAAATAAACTATAGTTGATTGAGGCAAATGCTGTGTGGCATGTTCAAAAGGGAAAGTGAACAGATTTAGATTCTGTTCGTTTGTTTGTTAAATCCTATGGTACTGTTACTATCCATGCATCTAAGAGGAATTTTGAGATAGAAGAGAAATTTGACAATACGAGGATTGATGTCTGACACTACTAATAAAGCAAGCAAGTTCAAACATTTCTCACAATGTGTTACAATCCCTCAGACAGTACAGTTCAATCAGTGTGATGGTAAGAAAATTGCACCTACTTCTTCCTTACTACATCCTTCTGGCTGCCAAGAACATCTCATGGACAATTTTAGTGGAACATCTCTCTGTCACTTCCACCACTAGGAAATTGCAAACCACCATGTTTAGTACCATTTTTGTGTCATGTTTTACTTGGAACACATAATTGTTGGATACAACCTGTTACAAGATTTGGTTCATCAATACCTTCTGACAGAACAATTCTCAGAGCATTCTCCTGAAAACTGTGTAGAGTCTTAAGAGACATCATTTTCAGATAGTCAGTACATGTTTCCTAAATCTCCTCTCTAGAGATTAGCTTCCATCTGTTTATTAATAATATCCCTATTTATGTTTAAAATGATAACAGTTACATTTTATGAATCAAATATATATTGAATTCTGGGGGTGGGGGGAATTCACTGATATTCTTTGATTTGGGGTTGGGGGAGAATTGTCTAATTTGTCCAATGAATGAAATTAAAATTTGCTCCAATATTTTCAACAGATTGTTGGAAATGAGAGCCAACTATCTCATTAACAGCAGAATTTCATGCACACTTATCTGGAAGTTAGCTCCATTTAACAATCTAGAACCTACATCTGAGTAGAAATGTGTAAGACTGTGCTGCTAACTAAAATTAACACTAAGGATGCAATCCTATGCATGTTTAGATGGGGGGAAAGTCCTAGAACTCCCAGCTTGCTCCAACCAGCTGGGGGATGCTGAGTTGTAGGACTTTTCCACTGTCTAAACATGCATAGGATTGTGCCCTAAATTTGTTTCACAATGAGTAAGTTAACCAGCATTTTTCCCCTGAAGGGGCAGTTATATTCTGCTCTAGAATACAAATATTTATTGTAAAACAATCCTAAGGAATGTCACTCTCATTCAAAGGATGGTACATTTTAAGATGGTCATACTGACAACTGAATCATCTCAATCCAGAGATCTATGGGTTAACATATGTGTACCGGGATATATTGTACATGACTGCCCCTGTGCAGTCAAAACAGCAAGGCATTCAGTACATTCCTTTATGCAGGTGGATCATTTGGCTTTAATGAGGAAGCCAAATAAAAAGTCCCCCCCACCCTGTCTCATACATTTAAAAGAACAGAGTCATCCAATAAGGCTTAAAGATGAGAGATTCAGAACAGAAAAAAAGAAGTATTTCTTCACAAAACACTTGTTCAAGCTATGGGATTTTCTTCCGCAAGATATAGTGGTGGTCACCAACTTGGACCAACTTACAACGGGGCTTAGACAAATTCATGGAAAATAAGGCTATCAGTGGCTATTATTATTATATTATATTATATTAATATCCCACCATTTTCACAGTATTTGGACTCAAGGCAGTTTACAAGATTAAAACATGTACAATTAAAATATATAAATATAAATTATAACAGTTAAAATAGAATTAAATCTACAATAAAATTAAAAACATGTTAAAAATTTTTTAAAAAAACTGTAACAGGTTAAAAGGAGGGGGATCCAATAGAATCATAGAATCACAGAGTTGGAAGGGGCCTACAAGGCCATCGAGTCCAACCCCCTGCTCAATGCAGGAATTCACCCTAAAGCATCCCTGACAAATGGTTGTTCAGCTGCCTCTTGAATGCCTCTAGTGTGGGAGAGCCCACAACCTCCCTAGGTTAATTAACATTAATACATTTGTTTTGCTGAAACAAAAAAGTTTTTGCCTGCCTCCGAAAGCGACCCTGGGAAGGGAGTTCCAGAGCATTGGAGCAGCCACTGAGAAGGACCTCTCCTGCATACCCCTCAGGCATGCCTGGGATGTTGGTGGGACTGAGAGAAAGGCCTCCCTAGAAGATCTCAGAGCACAGGCAGGCTCATATGGGATAATACGGTCTTTCAGATAACCTGGACCCAAGCCGTCGACGCATTATAGCACTTTGAATTGTGCCCAGAAACAGACCAGAAGCCAGTGAAGCTGTTTTAACAGGGGAGTTGTATGCTCCCTGTAACTAGCCCTTGTCAACAATCTGGCTGTAGCTCTTTGAACCAGCTGAAGTTTCCGAACAGTCTTCAAAGGCAGCCCCATGTAGCATGTGTTATAGTAATCCAATTAGGATGTAACTAAGGCATGTGTCACTGTGGCCAAGTCCAACATCTCAAGGAATGGGTGCAGTTGGCGCACTCGCTTTAACTGTGCAAATGCACTCCTGGCTACCACCAAAACCTGGGCATCCAGGCTCAGGGCTGAATTCAGGAGTACACCCAAGCTGCGAACTTGTGTCTTCAGGAGGAGTATAATCCCATCCAGCTACTCATCGTGACTATTTATTACATCCAGTTGTGAGAAAAGGCAAAGGGAGAGGGCTATTTCTCCTGTGTCCTGCTTGTAGGCTTCTCAAAGGTATGTGGTTGACTTCTGTAGGAAACAAGAGCTAGACAGCATAGGCCTCCAGCAGAGCTCTTCCTATGTTCCAAGACAGTTCATAGATCTTAATGGACCAAGGTTCCTACATCTGAGAGTACTGAGACAGACATGGTGTGAGAACTTGCCAGATCACAAGCATCTGGTTCAATTAGGGATTCAATAGTAGCAGGCAAAGAACTTTAATACTCATCAACATAAGGAGGCAAACATGTATGTAATTGGCTTTATCAAGGATGTAGGATGGTTAGGAAATATAAATTCTGAAGTGTTAGAAAGAAGGGATTTCATTTTTTCTCTTAATCACCTTGGCCTTATCCACACCAAGCAGGAGATTGCACTATAAAAGGCAGGACCCACACCAAGCAGGATATTGCACTATGAAAGTAGTATAAGGCACGTGTCAATGGGCCCCAATAGTTGTCAGTGCACTTCAATACTGCTGTAAAGCAGTAGTCTGGCTCCTGCTTTTTATATACTGCTTTCATTCTGCTTTCACAGTGCATTATTAGGCCCTTATCTGCATAAAAAACATCGCAAAGCCAACTTTTCATCAGGTTGCAAGCTCATATTCACTGGTATTAAGGAAGGATATTTGTTTGTTTGTAGAATCTAAATCCCACATCTGTGAACTAAAGGTTCTTGCTCCATTTATAATATAGAAACTATTATGATTGTTGAGAAGTAAATTGCGGGCTGGGGGGTGGAGGGAGAGAATCCTTGCTGACCCATTCCATCAGGCTGCAGCAGAGAAATAGGAAGCAGATTCTGCTGAAAGCCCTGCTCCCTCAGCATGCTCTCTCAATGATCAACTGGCAGCAGCCGATCCATCTGGCTGCAGCTGAGGCAGAGATGGGCAGCAGGGGCACTTCATCAGCTCTGCTGAGAGACCAGCTACATTTAGAGACGTATGAGCATTCCTGTCAGTATGATATTGGCCAAAATGTACTCCGTTCCAGAATTTGCTTTCTCCTCTTCTTCTTCCCTCCCTGTTTTTCCTCTTGTGTTATGTCTTTTGGATTGAAAGCTTGCAGCAGAAACCAATCATATGTAATGTCCTCTGGGAGCTTTTTCAGCTGTAGAATAGAGTAAAATGCTTGAAATGAATTAAATAAGCACGAGATGAGTCTGTGCCTTGAGAGATGGACTAATAGCTTCGTGTATGTATAACATCAGATCTCCACCCACACCCACACCCATTTTCCCAAACTGACCCTTGACTATGGAGTGTGTGCACAGGGTGAATGAATGGCAGAGCCCATAATATTCTCACAAAATTGTGGGGTCAGCCCCTGCTCTTAGTAAAGTCAGAGTTAATTACATGTTTTAAAGCTAATGTTGTCTGGGCCATTGCTCAGACATATTTAGTATGCTGATTCAGTGACCCATAATCAAGCCTCATTTGATGTTCAAATGGAATCTAAAATGCTAATACATATTTTTGAAACAATTTATAATACTTTCCCATTTGTGAATTTGCTTTTCAGAATTGCCACACTAAATGCTTGCTTCTGGTGCTCTGGTAGATGTAGTGTATGACCGGGTGCTGTTATTGTTTATTTCATCCCATCACCTTATTCACTGACTAATCAAATGCAGCTTTTTCATCTCAGACCTGGGAAACTCAATTTAGTAACTTTAAAGAAAAAAAGTAACAGCCTTCAAGTTCTTAAGACTTTGGTCTATAACTTATAATTATCTGCCTATTCAGACAGCATTAAACAGCATCAGATTCAAAGTCATATGCATCATACATGATTGTCAATCTATCAGGCTAGTTCTTTGTATATATAAGCTTAATTTTTGTTGACAGGAGTTAAATTGGGATCTAACTTCTAGCTGGAGTACATTTAAATGTAAATTTACTTCCCCCACCCCACCTGACAATAGATTTGCAGAACTTAGTATCGAAAATGTGAATTTAATCAAGGTATTTGCACACACAATTTCCTGTGCAAAACAGTCATGAAAGCCAGCTATTTCCACTCAGTGCAAATGTCTGAGCATGTGCCAGCTATGTGGTGATTGTTGGTATGATTAAAAATAAGAGACAGGGCAAATAGGGGGGGAAAACAAAAGTAGCAGCAATGAAATCTGTAATTACCTGGTTTGGAATATGAATTTTCCAGCTTGTAATGCTTTGCTGTATTACAAATCAAGTAGAAGTTTTCCTCTGCCTTGGAGTATAAAATGAGATTCCATGCATGCATAAACTTTCAACAGAACAGACTTTCAAAGTAGCCACTTTGTGGGCACCTGTGCACCCATTACTTACTGTTAAATCTCTTCCTCCCACTGAAACTACGTGAACCACAACACCAGCTGCTTTGTAGTTACATGAGCAGAATTTCTGTGATGTTAAACTCTTATTCTTTCTGCCGTTCCTGTTGATTACTTTAAACTATGTGAGCAGCCCATCCAACCAAACAGCCTTTGCTTCTTTTTCAGTTTGAATCAGTTATCTTGATTGTTTCTTGCAAATATTTTATCTGGTTTTATCTTTTGTTTTTGTTTTGTTTTTGTTTTTTGTTTTTTAAATCTTGCCTTCCCATATTTAAGCCCCAAAGGACTTAAAAAGAAGAGGTATGCCAAAAAATTACAGTAAAACACAAAAACAAGATATCTCAAATTGCAAACAGAGAGCAGCCAAATAAAACCAAGAACCATTAAACAATGAGCCAATGCAGCAGGCAGACATATTGTTAACCTGACATACCCAAAAACAGCTGGTACAGGAAGGACGTCACCAGTTGGCGCAAACCAATAACAACGGGACTTCACAGGCCTTCTTGGGCAAAGACTTCCAAAGCCTAGGCTCAACCACTGAGAAGGCCCATTTCTGTATTCCATTTCCCATCAAACACTAGCAGAATTTGAAATAATAGAACCTATCCCATATATCTTAATACACAGGAAGGTTCATATTGGAGATAGAAGATGGTCTTTCATATAGCTTGTTACCCCTCAGCCCCTATCCATATGAAGAACCCACTCTTGCTTTCTGCATTGGTTCTTTTGGGATGGCGGGGTTGAAGTTTCAAGACTCTCTCTGCCAGCAGAAAATTTAGCTATTCGAATTTATATCCTTTCTGTTTTTTAAAAAAATAATCTTAGAAGAAAATAAAAGCCCTGTCTTTAATTATAGCTATCCATTGCAAGTAGAGGCTTGAGCTATCACATATCCTTTCTCTTGAGGCAGGACAGGAAAGGTGAGGACAAAGAATATAGCCTGTTTGCCTCTCAAAACAAAGGGGAAATCCCTTTTCTTTAAGTCCCAAGAGGTGCAAAGGTAATGAGTGCTAGAAACATGTGTACTTTAGGATGGACAGGGTGGCATCAGTGCTGCTGCTGCTTCATTCTCATAGAGAAAAAGCCAGCAGATGGATAAGAAAATGAGAGTGTATGAAGAGCCAGGCTGGATCAAACAAAGAGTCCATCTAGTCCAGCATCCTGTTCACACAGTGGCCAACCATATGCCCACAAGAAACCCAAATGCATGTCATCAATGCAACAGTACCTCCCACACTGAAGTACATAGGCATCTTGCTTGTGATACTTGAAATTAGGGGTGTGATCCACTTCTCCTCGGATCAGAGAAGCAGAAGCGGATCGAGGTGATCCGCCTCTGCTACAGGCGGAGGAGAAGCGGATCGGGGGGCTGGAGAAGCATGGTGACGAGAAGCAACCATAAGCGGATTGCTTCTCTTTTCACAGAGCGCTCCATCCGCCATTTTGGATTTTTTTCGCCCATAGGATTGCATTGCTCCATGCCTGCCTTCCCTCCTCCACCTGGTTGCTGTTGTGGTGCGGCATCTGCTGGGACTGACTTCCCCATAGATCTATGGCATCTCTGCCGGCATCTCTGCCCGCCTGGTGCCTGGGGGCTGTACTACATGATGGGCTTTGTGGTTCAACCCCACAAGCCTCTGGCATGCTTGCTCCCAGTGCTGCCTGTCCTCCTCTGTGCCCGCCTCGCAGGGATGGTTTGCATTACTGGCTTTGAAACAATCCTTGGCTCACTTCGTTGTGCCCCCAGAAATGTCTGCTGCATGCCTGCCTTCCCTCCTCCACCTGGGTGCTGTTGTGGTGGGGCATCTGCTGGGACTGACATCCTCATAGATCTATGGCATCTCTGTCTGCCTCTCCACCCGCCTGGTGCCTGGGAGCTGTACTACATGATGGGCTTTGTGGTTCAACCCCACAAGCCTCTGGCATGCTTGCTCCCAGTGCTGCCTGTCCTCCTCTGTGCCTGCCTCGCAGGAATGGTTTGTGTGTGTATTGCTTTGACTAAGGGGATAAGTCCTTCCTGTGCTCACTTAGACTTTCTGAAGTTCCAAATAAATTTTTCAAGTCTGGAAGAAGATTCATCTACTCCCCAATTTATGGCATGTTGGGATGTCCTTTGAAATGGCCGTAAAGAAAGAAAGCCCAATGAGCTGTCTGCAGCATTAAAAATCCCTGAGATACTGGGGTGTTGGATTTTCAAAAATCCCCCAATAATCAGGAGAGGCTTGGATTTGCTTGGAGCTTGGCATGCATGTGTATACATGGATCAGCTGTCATGGTGCATAATTTGAGGTTTCTAGCGTGAAAATTGACGGAGTTCTAACATGAGACTTGAATTGGGGTGAGTTAAAAGGGAAAAACCCTGCCAAAAATCAGGGGATGATGGGATTTGCTTGAAACTTGCCATGAATGTGAATCTAGATGGCATCTGTGAGGGTGCCTGCTTCAAAGTTTTTATCTGTAAAAATGTCAGAGTAAATCCCATTTCTGAAAATGGGGTGTCAGATTTTCAAAAATCCCCCAATAATCAGGGGATGCTTGGATTTGCTTGAGGATTGGCATGCATGTGTACATATGCATCAGCTGTCATGGTGCCTAATTTGAGGTTTCTAACATGAAAATTGTTGGAGTTCTAGCATGGGACTTGAATTGGGGTGAGTTAAAAGGGGAAAAAACCCGCCAAAAATCAGGGGATGATGGGATTTGCTTGAAAGTTGCCATGAATGTGGATCTAGATGGCATCTGTGAGGGTGCCTGCTTCAAAGTTTTTATCTGTAAAAATGTCAGAGTAAATCCCATTTCTGAAAATGGGGTGTAGGATTTTCAAAAATCCTCCAATAATCAGGGGATGCTTGGATTTGCTTGAGGCTTGGCATGCTTGTGTATACCTGGATCAGCTGTCATGGTGCCTAATTTGAGGTTTCTAACATGAAAATTGACAGAGATATCGAAAGGGGTGTGAATTGGAGTTAGGGGTGATGCTTTAAAGGTTAAAAAACCCTGCCAAAAAATCAGGGGATGATGGGATTTGCTTGAAACTTGCCATGAATGTGGATCTAGATGGCATCTGTGAGGGTGCCTACTTCAAAGTTTTTATCTGTAAAAATGTTGGAGTAAATCCCATCTCTGAAAATGGGGTGTTGGATTTTCAAAAATTCCCCCAAAATCAGGAGATTCTTGGATTTGCTTGAGGCTTGGTATGCCAACTCACTGCAGACTGAGGCTGGATCTACACTATTGCTTTAAAGCACTTTATAACAGTTTTATAGCGCTTTAAAGCAGTTAAAGCGCTTTATAACTGTTATAAAGCGCTTTAAAACAGTAGTGTAGATCCGGCCTGAGTCAGGCCAGTTAGCAGAAAAGGAATCAAAGTCCAGGGGGGCAAGCCTGTTGATCTCCACGCTCAAAATGGATTCCTCCAACATCCTTAATCATCCATCTATCTATCTATCTATCTATCTATCTATCTATCTTTGTATCAGTTGTGGGCCTTTTGAAGCAACCTACTTTCTTTTTAATCTAGACTATCATACTGATGAGAAAGTAAACATGATTCACTAGATAAAAGAGATACTTAACCCTTCTCCAGGTAAGTTCTTTTTCAGAGATACATTATTCAAGAATGAAAGATAAGGCTTTCTCTGGAGTGGCACCTCAGTTATGGAATGCCTCCTCTAAAAAGGCTCAGCTGGCACTGTGCCACTATTTTTCAGGTGGAACGTTTTTATTCACCCAGGTATTTTAATTAGCTTTAATTGATATGGATGGATGTACCTAGCATGAGTGAATAAACAGAATACACAGAGTCTTAAGCAGGAGTTATACAGAGAATTGGATGGTCCTATTTTCCCTAAAAAATAGACTGCTACTTTGGCATCTGTATCTGACATGTCTGTGGATCTTTGTTTATGCCTTATTCACCAAAAAGTCTTATTTCATATCTATTGGATGCTAAAATGCCTCTTCAATAAAGGTTTGACAATTTGGTTAATTGTTGGAAGTGTAATACAGTGTTTTGTTTCATTGAAACATATTATTTAAAAATAATTAAAAATTTATATGGATTTTTATTGTTGTATATTTATGATGTAATCTGGTTGTACAATGCCCTGAAATCCTAAATACTGGGATGAAGGGTACTATAAAAAATATTTTAAATACATAACTGATACATTTATTGAAAAATGGACTCTATTATTTCCTGAAATAGTACATTTTAGCATAAAACCTAACCTTGTATATTTTTGCTGATATAAATGCTTTTTTAAAAAATATATACCTTTATATTTTTCTGTGTTGTTTTGTTTTGCAAAGAAATGTGGTCTTTAAAAATGATACAAGCAGAACTGGATTCAAAAAAGTAAAAAAAAATAGAAAACAACTTTGAGAATATATACTGTGAATGTATATACTAATTAATAGTAAACAACAGATGTGAGATTATGGGTTATTATGCTAGTTCATAAAATATACATTCAAGAATAATAAAACCTAGCTCTTCTGATTTTAAAAATTAGACATAGCTCATTTTTCTTTAGAATATCTGCTCATTGGGATAAATATAAAAACCATTTACTCTTCCTTATGAAGGAGGAAAGCTAGAGGAGGAAAGATTTATTTGCATGAGATATTTACTGGAACAGTTGGAAATGGATCTTGAATAGAGTTGTGCACATCAGTACTGCTGCTTCCTGACTAAAATGTTTAGCCAAAAGTGCCTTGTGTTGTATTTTCTTAGCAGGAACAGAAAATCTGCATGGTGGGTTTTCCATCTGTACTGAGACCTACAGCACACGACCACATATATAATCAAATGAAATTAATTGTAAGAACCAAAGATTTTGTCCTTTCAAATGTAATTTAAAATCTTAGCCATTTTCTATATAATATTGTTACCCTCCAACAATCGATATTCTAAAAAGTCACATTTGTAGACATGGTGTGCAGTTCAACACTGTAACTAACTGTAGTGATTACTAATGATTTTTCTGTCATGCCTTTATGATATTTGGCTTTTGCAATAACTTATAGGGAAGAACTTTTCTTTAAGATGCTCACACACAGTATATTTACAACCTTATAGCATCCTATTATTTGCCTTTTCCCCTGTAGTCAATCATTTCTAACATACTGAGAATATGAATTATTTCAAAATATGCTGCCTTAACATGTTGCGTTAACAACTATTAATTCTATTCGTTCAGCCCATAATGGCCAATTTATCCTTTCTGTTTCTAATGGTATTACTGCACCACATGAAAGGTAAAGGACAAATTAAGTGCTTATGAGATTTCTCAATTGCTAGAAGTTCCCCAATGCTTCGTACATTTTTTAAAAAAACAACAATGCAATGTTACAAGTAGTTTATTCATTTTTAAGGAGCTATTTTCTAAGTAGTCCTGTTGCTTTGGAATATGGGACTCAAGCTTTCATTACACACTTTAGGATATAAGTTCACAGGGTTTTCAGAGGGATCAGATATACTGCTTCAAGCATGCCAGCAAAATACATAGTGATCTAACTGGCAGAATGGACAATAGCACAGGCATCATTTAAAAGGAAGGAGAGGAATTGGGAGGGCAGTTCAGGGAGGGTCAGTTGGATGGAAGGAACTGGCTGTGAGGGAGAGAGAGATTTGGGGCTTTAAAAAATTTGGCATGCTTTGGAAATGAGCTGAGCTATTTTCAGACTTTGGAGGAAATTACCTTTCTTATTTTCAAACCAATCTTATTTCCAAACCAATCTGATATGAGTTGATGAGGAGGCTATGTCTCTCACAACTGTACAAATTGGTATGTATGGAATTCTCCCCAAAGTTTCCTAGGAATTGAGAAAATGTAAGGTTAAGTAATGAAGAATTTTCATCATTCTCTCAAAACAATTCCCAGAGTTGTTTGTGGAAAGCCATATGGTGGTGAGAAAGACAAACCAAAAGGAAGAGAACATTGAAATCAGGTCAGAAAAAGGGAGAAACAAGTTCTCAGAATGCAAAAGATGTTTTATTTCAAAGCTTGATGAAACTTTGGCCTGAATTCTTTCAAAAGCCTTTCTCAGGGGGACTGAGATGTCTGCAGCAATATTTTTGGCAAGATAATTGCCTCCTATGATAATCAGTCGCCATTGATTATCATAGGAGGCAATTATCTTGCCAGAAGTATTGCTGCAGACATCTTCTAACAACCCCTTGAGGAAGGCCTTTGAAAGAATTCAGGCCGAAACGCGTTAGGTGAGAGAGAGGACAACAAAAGAGGCAAAATCCCTCTTGTACTGGTAACCATGCTCATGAGGGGGCTGCTCGTATCCTTTGTACCAGTCTTATCATTAAACTACAGCAATCAATTGGTAAATTCAGTGGAAACTTCAATTGCTTTATAATCCAGAGCAGGACCTAAGATCTGACAGTGTGTCCACTGAATGGCTAGAAGTGGATGCTATGTAATTTAGCTGCAGCAGCTAGCCATATTCTGATTCTCTCCATTCCATCATCTCATTCTTCCATGGTTTTAATTAGGGCTGTGCTCTGCTTCACTTCGGGTCACAGCATTGGAGCAGCCTGATTCACCTCCGGTAAAGGTGGAGGTAGATTGGTTCGGGGGGGGGGCAGCGGAGCAACATGGCGTGGGTCGCTGATTTGCAGAGTGCTCCACTTGTTTTCGGTGGTCCGCCCGCCATTTTGGTTTTTTCCCCTATAGGATTGCATTGGCCAAAAATACGACTATAACTGTTTTTTTAAAAAAGAGATAGATCCCTGAAACTTACTGTGCAAAGATATTGATGATTGTGGGTAATTTGTGTCGATTTTCAGAAGTTTTCGTAGTGTGGTTTGCTTGCTATAATTTTTATAGAATGGCTAAAACGGGAGGGGGGAAGTGCTTTTTTTCCACCTTGATGATTGACAGATTCAACGCCCATCGTGATAAGTGATCACCTGATGTGAAGCATCCTCCAATCCCAATTTTGGAGGGGGGAATAAGCAAAATGGGATACTTAGTAACTTGGGATACTAGTTAGTAACTTTAATTTCTTTGTCTTTCGATCAGACTTTTTCAGTGTTTTGAAGCAGTAGCCCCAGTAAACTCACACACACAACTTTAAATCGTATACTAAGTAAAATAACAGATAGGCAACACACCACTGCAAGGTACCCACCATAACCTTTGGGAACAACTGAATAGATGTGGTGCAAGGGGATGATGTCCATACAGCATGTGGACGTGCCCAGTGCACACTGCCCTGCCTTGGGGTTCATCAGAACCCTCGAAAGGGTAGCCAGTGGAAAAGCCAATGAGTTGCACGAGTTGAAGTGTGATGTGGCTTCTCAAAGGCAGGTACCTAGACTGGACCAGCCGAATGAGTCCACTGTCCTGCTGGGCACGTCCACTTTCCCCTTACTGGTAATAAAGACAGACAAAGCCTTTTTTAAAAAAAAATCTTGTTGTGGTGATTATTACTAGATTCAGCAACACTGCTGCTTTTAATTCCACCCCTCCTGTTTGTTTGTTTGTTTGTTTGTTTGTTTATTAAATTTACATACCACCCCATAGCCAAAGCTCTCCTGGCTTTCCCTCATCAGTGAAGTCAGGCAGGCTTTCACTGTGGTTCAAGTTCTTATTGTTGTTGTGATTATTTTTATTAATAACTAGCTGTACCCGGCCACGCGTTGCTGTGGCTCAGTCTGGTTAAATGGAAAAGAAGGAAAAGAGAAAGCGCACGTTTCTAATATGTTTAATTTCACAATGCTTGTGGGTATACAATTTTTTTTTTTTGTTCCATTGTCTATGCAGATATAGAGATTGTCTGGTTTGCCGACTCTAGAACACGCAACATATAATTGTCCATGTGAGAACCAATCCGTGTCTAGATCTAAACCGCACAATTCTAAAGATTGGCCCTGAGCTTTGTTGATGGTGATTGCAAACGCTAATCGAATTGGGAATTGCAATCTCTTAAATTGAAATGGCATATCCGTTGGAATCATAGGAATGCGAGGAATGAGGACATCTTCACCTTTGAAAGGTCCTGTCAAGATTGTTGCTTCTACGATGTTGCTTAGTAATTTTTTTACTGCAAGCCGCATGCCGTTGCAAAGCTTTGGCTGGTTGATATTTCGCAACATGATAATTGGCACGCCGATTTTCAATTGCAGTACGTGCGGTGGCATAAAAAGCCAGCTCTTTCCTTCAAAATCGACCCTACATAGAGTGCATTGCAATAATCTAACTTGGAGGTTACCAGAGCATGGACAACTGAAGCCAGGTTATCCCTGTCCAGATAGGGGCGTACCTGGGCCACCAACCGGAGTTTGTAAAAGGCACTCTGTGCCACTGAGGTCACCTGAGCCTCAAGTGACAAAGATGGATCTAAAAGAACCCCCAAGCTACGAACCTGTTCCTTCAGGGTGAGTGCAATCCCATCCAGAACCGGTAGAACACCCCCCATCCTGTCGGCGGAATCACCTACTACAAGCATCTCAAATCAGGGGATGATTGGATTTGCTTCAAATGATCTAGGTGGAAGCTGTCATTTGTAATTTTGCATTGCTGCTATTTTTATCTGGTTGAGCTTTTATATTGTATTTTATATTATGGTTTTATACTGTTGTTTTATACTTTGAATGGTTTTAATTTTTGTGAACCGCCCAGAGAGCTCCGGCTATTGGGCGGTATAGAAATGTAATAAATAAATAAATAAATAAATAAATTATGCCCACTTACAGGTCTGTATCTGGAAAAATCCCTGAGATATTTGCATTTCTGTAAATGGGGTGGGGGAATATTTTTAAATATTCCTCAAAATCATCAGGGCATGCTCAGATTTGCTTCAAACTTGGCATGAATGTGGATCTAGGTGGAAGCTGTGATGTTGCCCATTTTCAAGTTCTATCTTGAAAAATGACGGAGATATTTGCATTTTTGAAAATGGGGTGGGGGATTTTTAAATATTCGCCAAAAATCAGTGGATACTTGGATTTGCTTCAAACTGGGTAGGAATGTGGATACATGTATACGCTCTCATGGTGCCAATTTTGAGATTTCTAATGTTAAAAGTAAAAAAGTTATAGGTGTTTGATTTTCAATGCAAGTCTATGGGGGAAACACAGAGCTCCGATCTGGATCCGGAGCCCCGCAGCAGAGCAGAGCATAGGCGGATCAATGCGGGGCGGAGTGGACCCAATCCAGAGGTTGTGGGTGGGGATCCAGAGTGGATCAGGAGGTTCGTGCACAGCCCTAGTTTTAATCTGATCTATTTTCCACTCTTCCCAAATTCCAGTATAACTAGGAGAATTTCTAAAATCAATTGCAGAATTGGTGCATACACATTGTGCATAGCTTTCAGTTCATCGGCATTATGTGCAGTTTCTTTTTTCTCTTCTACATTACTGATTGGCACTTGCAAATTGATGAAACACTTTAAAAAAACCTAATGTTGGTGTGATTGCATAATTGTATGTCCAGTGTTTTACTGATATTCCTGAGCATTGATAAAACAAAACACAAAAAGAATCCGGAAACAACTATGTGTACAATCTAGGCATGGGAGAATTTTGTTTCATCTGCATTTTAAAGCAAACCGACCTAATTCAGTTCCAGGAATAATATGATGATCTGAACAGTGATCCTTCAGACAGCATATGCCTTCAAATGTTGTGATGGAGATCTTGGCTGAAATATTGCATATAAAAATGCATACACTAGGGGAGTTTACATACAAAATGCTCTTGTTAGGAGGCATTGTGTATGAAAATAAAATGACTTTTTGTGCAGCTTACATATGTAGGCCTACATATGTAATTGATGTAGGCCTACATAGACCAGTTGCTGAGGAATATGGGTAGGAGGGTGCTGTTGCACCGTGTCCTGCTTGTGAGTCCCTGGTCAAAAGCTGGTTGGCTACTGTGAGAACAGAGTGCTGGACTAGATGGGCCCTTGGTCTGATCCAGCATGGCTCTTCTTATGTTCTTATGTAGAAATCACATGGAAAGCACTGACAATTTGTCCATACAATTATATCAGGAAATGCTACAACAGTGATGCCATCTCCCATTGGTTTGGAACTGCCTGAGCCTATTTTGCCTTTTGTTCCATAGCTTTATAGCAGAGTTTGGAAAATATGTGGTCTTTTTTATTGATTGATTTACTGAATACATTTCTAATCTACCTAAAAACTAATGTTCTTGGGGCAGATTAGAACCACTTAAAAAACTAAAATGCCACTTTAAAACACTGCTGAAATATAAACCACAACACAAATATGTAGAACAACAAAATACAATATAATGCAAAACAATAAACAGCACAGGAATTGATGGATCATCCATAATAACCTAGAACTAGGCATCTAAAATGCAAGGGAAAAAAGATGCCTCACTCCAAAAAGATAACAATGTAGGCATGAGGCAAACCTCTTTGGGGAATTTATTCTATAAGTGAGTTACCAACACTGAGAAGGCCCTCCCTTTTGTGGCCACCTGCCTAGCTTCCTTTGGTGGTGGCACTCATCTTTCAGACATTTTAACCTACAACTCCCATATTCCTCACCATTGACTATGCTGGGACTCATGGTAATTGTAGGTCAAAACAGCTGGTGGGCCACACACAAATTCAGCAGATAGGTTAGCAGAATTTTTACTGTTATGGAACTTCAAATCCAAATTACATGCAGTCCTCCGATTAAAAAAAATTCTAGAAAGTAAACTAAGTCCCTGTATTGATTCATGAACTTATGGGCTACAGCACTTTAAACTGAAATATAAGAAATAAATTGCTTGCCTATGCAGAGATGCATGCTACTTCAATTATACTCCAGTTGATTGAGGCCAATTTAGTAATGATTAGCAATTTACTAGGTCAAGGACCTCACTCAAGTTGCTCCATGGTTATAAAATGGTCAGCGGTTATTCACGGAAAAGAGGTTAATGTGCAATAAGAAAAGATGAAATAATGCCAACATCTGATTAATAGTTTATTAATGTTCAACAGTGGGCTGTTTAGAAGTAGAAACTAAAGGTATGACTCTAATCCTTTAAAAATCCTATTCGCATTGGCAAGAAAATTACTGTAAACACAGTGTGGTATTAGAAGTCTATACTGTATCCATATATATTATATACTGCAACATTCAGACCCCAATCCAGAGATGCTTACATACACTGCTGAGCATGATCTCGCCTGCTGAACAGTTGCACAGGCAGGTGGGGAAATTGGCAAGAGCCTAATTTCTCTCCTATCCACATTCACAGTACCAAATGGAGACATTTTGCTTTCTGAGGTGGCCCCTCTACTTGGGCAAGCACTTTTAAAAGTATTGCTGCATCATTCAGACATCAAATCCTGGGCCGTTGCTAGACCAGGCGTTAGCCCAGTGTGAGGCCCGGTCTCTCTCCTGTGCATCCAGATGACGCACAGGGGATTCCAGGGTCAGGCCGGGTAACCCGGCATAAGCAGATTCGCTTATGGCCCGGTTTTTCTGCAGACCCGGCTTGAGGCCGGGTCTGTGGAAGATCTAGCAGGGTCCGTGGCTTTTTCCGGCTGCTCACTTACTCGCGAGTAGCCGGGAGAAGCCACGGACTGGGCACAATGCTCATAGGAGCACTGTGCCCATCGGGCCGGGGGGGATCATGGGGGGGAGATAGGGGCTGGGGGGAAGGCTGGACCTAGCAGGAGAGAGGGTGGGGGAGAAGGATGGGCATGGGCATGGCAGACGGGGGGAGAAAAGCAGGCATCGGGCACGGGGGCAGGGGGAGAAGAGCGGGCATCGGGCACTGGGGTGGGGAGAGAAGAGCGGGCATCAGGGACGGGGGGAGAAGAGCGGGCATGGGCCTGGCGGGCGGGGGGAAAGAAGGACGGGGGACAGGGAATCGGGGATGGTGGACGGGGGGGAAAGAAGGATGAGGGACAAGGCATTGGGCATGGGGGGAGGACGGGTGAGCAAGTGGGCAGGGGAGGGCATCAGGAATTGTGGGGGGATCAGGGGCAGGGGGAGTGGGGGGCCTTTATTTTTTTAAAAAAAAATCACTTACCTGCTTCGGCGGTGTGCTCCTGCGTACATGGCCCTTTAAGATCTGACGAAAATGGCGGACGCAACGGGGCTTCCCCTTGCCCCGTTGCGTTTTACGTGTGGGAAAGGGCGACGGCACGTGCTAGTTGCAGCGCGCCGTTGCCCTGACTCCCGGCTGGATTATCCAGCAGGTCTAGCAAGGCCCCTGGTTTCATCTATAACCCCCTTGTGGTATGGAGTCCATGGAGGACTATGCCTAGAAAGGACTTCCTCATGAACAATCTGGACCAATCACTCAATAGGTGGATACAAACGGTTCTTCACGATCAATGAAATACTCTAATTTGTGCATAACTTTTTGTTTACCAAGCTAAAATGATTAGAATTCTGAGACTCTGGAAGGAAGGGAAGTAGGAAGGAAGGATTATGAACCTATATATGGTTAAAACTAAGATACTCTTCACAATGGAAAGCTATAATTATAACTTATTTAATTCACACTTAATATTCCAACTTGAACTGGGAAGGCTAAGTTTTAGCATATTACATAAACAGCAATGCCAGACAATCTGATTCAAACCTGATGCAGAAATCTGGTTTAAAACTAAAACAGAAGTTTGTATCTTATCCACCCACTAGCCCTATGCGGGAATTATTCCTGCACTAACTTAATGCAAGTACAAGGCTGAAGTCATACAGATCTTCCTGGTACCTGATGTGTTGATCGATACCTTCTGCAACTGGCATGGTGCAGAAGAGGCCAAGTAAGTGGAGGAGTCGGCTTTTATAGCACAGAACTTTCTCCCCTGATGCTGCATAGCGTGGATCCATACAGATGCTAGCATACTCATTCCATTCCCCACCCCCATCAGCAACATTATCCCCCACCTGAGCCATTTGGGATTGCAATAATAGTTGTTGTTGTTATTATTATTTTAAAAGTCTGTGGCTAGTAGTTTTAAATTGTTTTTTATATACTATATTTTGTGTGTGCTATATGTTTATATGCTTACGTGAATAATTTTAATAATAATAATAATAATAATAATAATAATAATAATAATAATAATAATATATTTCTTACTCACCTCTCCACTTGGATTGAGGTGGGGAACAACAGCAAATATAAAACACATAAAAGCTGATTAAAAACATAGTATACATGATTAAAACATCCTTAAAACATCCTAAAAACATTCTAAAATTTTATATTTACATAATGCATTTTTTAAAAAAATTAAGTTTTGTAAACTGCCCAGAGAGCTTCAGCTATGGAGCACTATAGAAATATAATAAATGAAATCAAATGTAGTTTATTTACTTGTTGATTAAATCCCAATGCTTCTTTATAAGCAAACTGGTCTTTACAAAATCAATCAATCAATCGTACAGCTATCAATATTTTTTCATAGCATATGTTCATTTGAAATGTTCTCTAGAGAATACTGAGAGATCATATTATAAGCAAAACAAAGCCAGCCCAAACCATTCCTTGTAGTCTCATTGATATTATGGGGGTGAGGGGAAGTTAGTAAAAACTCTTTCCCTTTTAACCAACAGGAATCATTGTAGAATTGTCTTCTCCACTGTGATAGTCACTACATAAGTCATCAGAATTACCGGAATTGCCAACATTAACCACTCTCAACAAGTGAAACTCACCTGTTTCCAGAAAGAATCCAGAGATACTGATCCAGCAAACATCTCCAAGGGCAACCCACCTGGGTCCTTCCAGCAAAAATACATACATACATATATACATACATACACACATTTATATCCTGACTTTCCTGTGTTGATAATGCTGGCCATAGATCAGGATTGGGGAACCTATAGCCTGTGAGTGCATTGCAGCCCATTGCGTTTTTCCATCTTGCCACCTTTTCCAAGTCTTACCCCCTTCTCCTCCTTGGGCCCAGTGAGCTGCTGGTGGAGGAAGGAAAAGAAAAAGGAGAAAGAAGTGAATAGACAGCAGGAGCTGTTGCTCCTTTTGTTCATTTATTGTTTGCTGGGACTCTTACTATCAACCAAGCAGATGAGATGGCAATGGCAAGAAGGTCAGCAAGAGTGCCACCTGCTGAGATGTAGACATCACCAGGTGTCCAGTGATGCTGACTCCTGACACCTTTTCTGCCGATTCCATTGCATAAGCGGGATCCGCCACTTATGCAAGGGAGATTTAGTGCTTCCTAGAGGAAGCCCCGAAATGAGTGGAAACATTCTTTTCTGGAAGGAAGCAAGTTGGTGGAGCTCTCTTATGCAGCTCTGCTGACCTGCCTCTTTCAAAAATGAGCACTTCCATTCATTTTGGGTTGCCCCGGAAGTGTTAAATCGACATTGCACAACCAGTGGGATGCTTGCATACAGAATTGGAAGGGCATAATGGAATTGGCAGGGGCTGCCCAATGTGTTCTAGTACTCATTTTCATTCTCTAAAAATGAAGAAGAAGAAGAAGGAGAAGGAGAAGGAGAAGAAGAAGAGGAGGAGGAGGAGGAGGAGGAGGAGGAGAAGCAGCAGCAGCTTTTCAATTATAATTGACTTCTTTGTTAATTATGTTTCTAATGGTATAAAATCTGAGAATGCAAGGAATGAACAGGTGTGATGCTGAAAATAAATACCATACTATTTCAAGGGTGTGGAAATGAAAGGGAAAAGGAAAACAAGGCTTTTCTTGTCACTGTTCCAAAACAAATTATTTTACAAGAAGGGAAAAAGCTTGACAAAGGGGCTGAAAAGTAACATACATGCGTTCATTGCAGAGCTGAACTCCAGATTGTTTTCTTCAAGCTAATGATTCCTTATCGTCCCTGAGAGGTTCTTGTTTACAGTCAAGACAAGTAAGAAGTGGAAGGAAGAACAAACTGTCAGGAAAAGCAAAGGTTTCCCTGGGGGAGTGGGGTGGCTGCCAGATTTTAAAACAATTCCCAGCTCTTGAGGTGGATAAGATTATTCCCTAAATGTATTGCATTTTGGATGTAACACCTGTAGTAGTTCATTATTATTTTTTGGTCTAATTAAAATACGAATTAATCTTTGCAATATTATCAGTGCCTTAAAAGAGTTTAATCATACAAGGTACCCCACCATGCAAACTGATATTTAATAAATAGAATAGCTTCCCCATTTGCTGCTTTTCAATTGTGTGAAATTAATTCTGCCCACATACCTGTCCCCAGTGTGGTATGTGCTGAGAAAGGGACGAGCTTTTGTGTGTTGTCAGGAAACTTTCCACTTAGAGCTGATCAGTTTGTTATATCAGTCACACAAGATTGTCATCTGGCAATCCCACCAACTCAAGGTGGCAGGGTCAAGCGCAGATCACTGTGCTTCTTCATCAAAGACGAGGATAGCTTGAAGTGCTGGTGGTCACAGGACAGGGACAGGTAAAACGATCAAATGGCTGACAAGACAACAAGGAGATGGCTGATTTGATATGAGGAAAGAATGAGAAATGTTTTGTGTCCAGAGAATGACTATTTTCAATCATTTTCTTTGAGGCATATTTACTGGCTGTTGCTGCTTTATCTGTGTATAAGGTCAACATAATAACAAAGGGTAATGACTTGAGGAATTTGTTTTGGAATTACATAAACTATCTGACTGCAGCCAGGAAATCAGAAGACGTTTACTTCTTGGGAGGAGAGCAATGACAAATCTGGATAAAATAGTTAAGAGCAGAGACACCACACTGACAACAAAGGTCCGCATAGTTAAAGCAATGGTATTCCCCGTAGTAACCTATGGCTGCGAGAGCTGGACCATAAGAAAAGCTGAGCGAAGGAAGATAGATGCTTTTGAACTGTGGTGTTGGAGGAAAATTCTGAGAATGCCTTAATAATAATCAAACCAGTCCATACTCCAGGAAATAAAGCCAGACTGCTCACTTGAGGGAATGGTATTGAAGGCAAAACTGAAGTACTTTGGCCACATAATGAGAAGACAGGACACCCTGGAGAAGAGGCTGATGCTAGGGAAAGTGGAAGGCAAAAGGAAGAGGGGCCGACCAAGGGCAAGATGGATGGATGATATTCTGGAGGTGACAGACTTGACCTTGGGGGAGCTAGGGGTGGCGACGGCTGACAGAAAGCTCTGGCGTGGGCTGGTCCATGAAGTCATGAAGTGTCAGAAGCGACTGAACGAATAAACAACAAAAACAAGGAATTCTAACATTTCTTCATTTCCTTCCACCTCTTCATTTGGTGCGTTGGTATTTCCAAAGCACTGTCTAAATCTTATTTTGAAGGAAGATAATCTGATTCTGCTCCATTATCTTCTCCCTTTTAGTTCTGTATCCATTCTGATAAACATGCAAGTAATACTTAAAAACAAAACCCCTATTTCATGACAATAAAGCAGTCCAGAATCCCAAACATATGCATTTAGAATGCAACCTAAGGACACTTGCTACAGACTAAGTCCTAATGAACTTAGTGGGACTTAATTCCAAGATAACATAGTTAGGATGTCAATATCAGCTATAATAAATCACGGCAGAACCAATTCTCCATTGTGTAGATTTTTTTTTATCTAATTACTTACTTGAAATTTTGTTTATTTTATTTCTATCCTACCTTTCTGCAAAAAAGAAGGAGGAGGGGGCACTCAAGGCAGCTAAAAATAAGATTCAGATTAAAAACAGAATCTTAATTAAAACAGAACATAAAAATAAATACATTAAAACACAATTAAAAACTCAACAGTGAAAGAAATAAACAGCACCAACCAATTAAAAACCTCTTCAACCGCAAATTAGCATAAATGCCAAAGGCCTATCTAAATAAAAACTTATTTGCCTCCTCGCAGAAGGACAACAGAGATAGATAATAGATAGTGATAGATGATAGACAGATCTTAAATTTAATTTTAAAAAATCAAGGTGCTTTTCCCAAAATTAATTTGTTGTAAATCAGATAATTTTGCATAGTTAGTTATGTTAGTGTACAATAAGTATGAAACATTTCTAGATTTAAAGCTTACTATCACATCAGCTCTGTAAAGGTTTAAGATACTGTAGAAAATATAGGATGGCATAACATGGTAGTAAATTTTAGTTATCATTGAAATGATTGTGGAGGTGACAAAATAGTATTTCTATATTTACATTGTTCACATAGTGCCAGACAACTAAAATATGCTTGAGATAAATAAAATCAGCAAGCCCATGCAGACTCTCCTGCTCAATTTCCCCAGCAACTGGTGCCTCCAATCCTGGAAATATATTCATCATGACTAGTAGCTACTGATATCTGTATCCTTCATGAATCTGTCTAATCCTCTTTTAAAGCCATCCCCATCCAAGTTGGTGGTCATCACTATATACTGTGATAGCAAATTCTATAGTTTTACTTTGCATTGTGTGAAGAAGTATTTCCTTTTATGTCTCCGGAATCTCCTCACCATACAGCTTCATGGGATGACCTTTAGTTCTATGAAAATATAATTCCAGTAGGGTGACCATAGTGAAAGGAGGACAGGGCTCCTGAATCTTTAACAATTGCATTGAAATGGGAATTTCAGCAGGTGTCATTTCTATGCATGCAGCTCCTGGTGAAATTCCTTCTTCGTCACAACAGTTAAAGCTGCAGGAGTGCTGGCCTCTTGGTCAGATACAAAAGAGGGAAGTGCTTCTGCAGCTTTAACTGTTGTGGCGAAGAGGGAATTTCAGCAGGTTCTGCATGCATATAAATGATACCTGCTGAAATTCCCTTTTGCAATACAACTGTTAAAGATACAGGAGCCCTGTCCTCTTTTCCATGTGGTCACCATAAATTCCAGCATAAAATGTAATTCACCTAGCCAAGTCGTTCTCAACTTGCCCAAGTTGACGAGGAACAAAGACACTACCTTGCCTGGCCTGGAAATAAATGCACATTAAATAATTCCAAGACACTCACCCACCCATCAAAGATGTTAGTGGCAGACCCTGACAGTTAGGTAAAATGAGATTCAAACACTATTACATTACTTACTTTACTGTCATCACATATGTAACAAGCAGGGCAGAGAAAAAAACACAAGCTGTAAAATCTCAGCCTCATTCGTAGGGTTCCTCTTTCATCAATACTTTAGAAGGGGGTCTTTGAAGTTGGACAAGTCATTAATTGTGCTGGAGACAAGGAAAGGAAAGCTTCTGCCTGCCTCACCCATGAAAAAATGGAAGAAAATAACATCCTCATATTGGCTAGGTTGTTGGATCATTTCCCCCTTTCAACACTATCCTGTGACTTGCACAGAAGAAATGAATTTTAGGTACAATTTGGTTTTCCACTCCCACAACTCTCCCAATTAGGCAGCAATACTTCAGTTCAGATCTAGTAAGTGCCTGGTGGTTGCTTTATATTCATCCTAGAGCTTACCTATACCACTATCATTTCAGTTTCACACCTGGGAAACAGAATGATGGATTATGATCTGCCTAAAGTTATACAAGTGATGGAAAAGATAAAATGTCAACCTATTTTTCCCATTTCCTACTCAACTCTGTATTCACTGAACCATACTATAAAGAACTTTTGTGTTACTCCACTTCTGAAATCTCTCCATTGGCTTCCAATTCACTTCAGAATCCAATATAAACTTCTCTTGTTGACCTTCAAAGCTTTTCACGGTCTAGCTCCGCCCTATCTCTCCTCTCTCATCTCACACTATTGCCCCACTCGTGCTCTTCGCTCCTCTGGTGCCATGTTTCTCACCTGCCCAAGGGTCTCTTCTTCCCTTGCTCGGCTTCGTCCATTTTCTTCTGCTGCCCCTTACGCCTGGAATGCTCTCCCAGAACATCTGAGATCTACAAGTTCAATCTCAGCTTTTAAAGCTCAGCTAAAAACTTTTCTTTTCCCTAAAGCTTTTAAAACTTGATGTTACTCGGACTTTAGACTGTTGGTTATACTGTTAGTTTTTCCCTACCCTGTGCCTGTTTACCCTACCCAGTGCCTGTTTGCATTCTCTCCCCCTCCTTATTGCTTTACTATGACTTTATTAGAATGTAAGCCTATGCGGCAGGGTCTTGCTATTTACTGTTTTACTCTGTACAGCACCATGTACATTGATGGTGCTATATAAATAATAATAATAATAATAATAATAATAATAATAATAATAACAACAACAACTTTGCATTCTAGTAATAGTGGTTTGACACTTTTCTGTTGTAAACCACCTTGGGAGCTAGCTGGTAACAGGGAAGTACGCATTCATAAAATAAATATATAAAATTAAAATGTCCAAAGCTTGACAGGATAAGAACAAGCATTTAAAACATTGTATATTTAACACGTTTTTCAGCCTCTTCCTACTCTTTACTATTATTTGTTGATTCCACAGAATCTTTTAGCAGGCAACTACTAAAGTCATTTATTTAACACATTTATTTATAGCTGGTTAGCATAAGAACACATTCCATCTTCCTCCTTAGACTTGAATCTGTTGAGGTTTCCTACTATTCCTGAATTCTGTTTTCGTTTTCCTCTTTCTTTAAGAATAGTTCAGGGTTCCCTGTATTTTTATTCTTTCAAAGAAAAATAAATAAATCTAAAGAATGTCTAAGCTTTGGTAGCTCTCTGGGGTGTCAAAATAAGTTAGCCTTCTTAAGAAAGACATTAACCTACGCATCGCTGTAATTTAGAGATGGTAAGTGGACCAGGATCAGTTAAAATACTACAGAATGGTAGAAAGATTGCACTTATTCTTCCTTTTTCCAGTTTTGTTACTGAAATGGATTTTTCTTAGGGGTGGATGACAGTTTTGGTTTGGTTTGGTTTGGTTGGTTGGTTGGTTAAGAACTTACCCAAGTGCCACATTTCCTCGTAAACAAGATGGAATTGAAATCTGACAAAATGAAAGTAACAGATTCGTCCACCTCTATTTTTTATGAACTAGAGTCATGGTGGCAAAAGGAACAGAAGTGTGTCATAGCAGAGTTACCAACTCTGTGGTTCCCACTTTTGTGGTCATGACTTCGGCTTTTTGCCATTGAGAACTGAAGACTGTGACTAATGGTTTGATCACAGAGCATAGCACATTCTCCCTCTTCCTGACATATTTTTTTCATGTGCAGAGAAGCTTTCTGAATCAGCATGGAAGAAAAGAGGTCACTTTTCAGTGGAAATCTTCATCTTGACATGTTTGCCAGTACCAGGAGATATTCAGCACTGAAAACATTTTCCTCAGTAAAGAAGAGCCATTGTATTCGTTCCACAGATGAACAACGTGCAAGCAATGAAGAGGAGTGAAAAGGAATTATTAGAACTATAGTTGCTTTGCTTATCTCTGGAGTTGCTAGGCAAAAATTTAAGATAAATTTGGAGGATTCTTGTTTAAGAAAAGCATCTGAAGGAATGTCAAGGGGACTTAAAAGCATTTTGAAAAGATTAGAAAACATTCTTAAGGGAGTTAGTGTTCTGGTAATATTCCAAGCATCCTCTATTCAATTTCATTGCAAGTGTTCTGGGGTGTTCATCTAACTTCCTTCTTTCTGACCCAGATACATCTATCTATCATGCTCTATCTACAGGGAATCCTGCTTTACCAGTGCTGGAGGAGCTAAATGTAAAAGAGGGGATTTGCTTGGGATCTTGAAGCAATAGCCGAACTGGTCATTGCACAACTAGGTAACAGTGATGCAAGCAACCCTGCTATCATTTGACTTTTGTATTAGTACATATTGCCATGGGTTCGGTGGAAAACCCAGGTAGTTAATTAACACCCACCAAAGCACAGAGTTAGCACAAAAAATATGCAGGTCATGGGCTTTTCAGTGTTTAATTTACTTACACATTTTTGAACTGAAATTTTGCATAAATGCATATCTCACTGCACTAAGTTCCTGCTTAATTTTAGAAAACCAATTTCATTTAAGTTTAGCATTATGCTTCCTTTCTACAATCCAGAATAAAGAAATATATTGTGGGATGTTTGTAAGGTTAGAAGATAGTTTGGAATGGCACACTTCTGGGAAGCTGGATGCAAAAAAACCACTCACACTTATACTGCATCCACTTTGATACAAGAAGAATAATTTTGCCATGAGTTTGGATGTTAAAGGGATCCACATTGCCTAAAAACTGAGTAATAAATGTGTCATATCTCCATGAGTGACAATTTAGAAACTCCCACTTGACAAGTAGCAAAGATACATTGATAGAGAATTTAGAGATATATTTTGTGATCTCTTAGGAAGAGAAACAAACAAATTGACTGACAATACAGAGGTGAAAAATATACCCTTTCACACCAGAGAGGAAGACTAAATATATTTGGCACAAGGCAAATTGTTTGCTTGGCAGTGATATGGAAGTATATCTTCAGTTGGTAAGCAAAAAAAAGTATTGTTTTTTAAAAAAGAAAAAAAGAAAGAAAAGTTGGGTCACTAGTGAAAGATTGATTCATCAATGCAATGCAAACTCATTTTGCAGGGAAATGTCACCCATGTAGGAATATTTTCTTTTAATATTTCATATTCTTTATTCTTATAAATGTTAGTGAAGCAAACCTAGTTGTATGACAATATCTGTTTAATTGCATGCTTAATTGATAAATATTACATGCTTAATTGATATCTGTTTAATTGATAAATTTAACTATGTAACTCATCCTAAAGGCTTCTTTTAGGATAACATTTATGCTCAGGTATGTTTGCCTATGTATGAAATGTACAAACCTCTTGGACACATGCCTGCTTCCTGCCCAGCCGGAATGGCTTGGGGGTGCAGCTTTTGCGGGTGGGAAGAGGGAGGAAGAAATATGCTGCATGTGCAGTGGCATGTGGGCAGTGGATGGGGCAGAACCTATAAAGGCCTGGCCTGCCGAAGCTCAGTCTCTTTTGCTTCTCAGCTCCCACCCTCCGTCCCTTTAACTAGTATGGGATTAGCCAGTTGCCCCCTTTGGAGGGGGGCTGAGTAGGAATATTTTACCTGCCAGGTTTTTTGTCTACTCCATACTGGAATTACAATTATCGGAGGGTGAATAAATAGGTGAATTAGATTGGATTGACAGGGGTGTGCAGGAATTTGCATGATATTACAATAGGGATGGTGAGCCCTCTGGCACCTTTTGGTGATTGGCATATCCGGAGGTCCTGCTCATTGAGGGCTGTGCAGCTCTCGTGTCCAGATAGGGTTTGCCTTTGGGGACCCTCCTGTCTCATCTACTCAGAGCTCTGCAGCACTGAGTGGGGATGACGTAGGCTGTTCCCCCCGTACACTGAAGTGTAGCTTGAATAAGGGGCCAGGTTTACCCGACTCCTGTGTTCACTGGAGTGGCTCGCCCTTATTGACAGGCTAGGTGTCTGAAGAAAGGGTCTAATAGATTCCCGCACTTTCACATGCAGATCCAGGGAGGGGTAAACTTCCCTTATTTAAATAATGAGGCCCTAGTTTATCCCAAGCTCTGCTGTCTGTGTCTTTCTTCCATGCTTCCTTCTCCACTCGCAAAATTGTAAAGTGGAGATGGAAGTGGAATTCATGGAAGATCACAACTCTGCAGATCTGTAGATCCGCATCCATCCATTTCAGTCCTCAGACCTTTTGATGATGGGTTATCATGAATGGATGGATTCAGTGCTATTTGTCTCCAAACCCAGGCCAAGAGACTCATGAAGGCATCCATGGAATGCAGCTTTGATTGGATGTATCGATTTTACCATTCCCCACAAGAACTGAGCAGATTTAAACTAAAACATAAAAAGAGCAGTATAAAGATGAATGAATATTGGGGGAAACGAAGCTGATTAAGCTACAGGAATAATCTAACAGCAAATATCCCTGAAGGTATGATGACAATGGGGTGGGGGGATTCTGCATGTCCACAGAGACCCTTGGATAGTTCTTTTGAAGAGGATCAGAATATGAAAAAATTCCTAGACCAACTCCAAAGGGAGTTGAAAGCCCCATGTGCTATTCATATTCAACATAGAATTTATTTTCTTCCTGTACATACATCAAAGTGTCTCGCAGACAGTATTTTTATAGCAGAAAAATAGGTCTCAATAGCTAGTACAAAATGTTTAACTCCATAGCTACCAGTTTATACATGTATTTTTTCTGATCGTATTCATAAATGCATTTAGATACATATAGTTGTCTTTTACTTTTAAGAAATTGGATTTGTTTAATTTTAAAAATAAATTATGGAATCATTTCCCCTAAATGTATCCATTTCAAATCTATTTGCTAATCCTGGCATCTTACTAATTATGAAGAAAGGATAATATGGCCACTTGACACTTATGTCTGTAATTTTATATTTTGATCAGATATTATTAGCATGCTAAATTAAGGGAAAGAGTTTTGTCCAGCAGCCCATTTCATGTCCAGTTGCTGCTTTGGTTTACATGCACCAAACCTGGCAAATGGCATCCTGAGAAGTGCATTTAGTATGGAAACATTCCTTGGGCATTTAAGCTGGGAACAAAATGCATATCCAAGCCTATCTATCAGCCCTATGCAGGCTACATATGACATGAGTAAAGCTAAACTATGTAGGGGATATGGCTGTACACATAAGCTCCACATCCCTTGACTTCATGTTTAGATCTCTCCGCATTCAACAAAAAATATTTTCATAGGGCTCCATAACCATGTTTGGCTGAATTTATGAACAGAGCTCCCATGAATGGAAGTCCTGATAAAGCAGAGTTTCTAATCTTGGGAACTTTGTAACTTTGTAACTCAAACGCAGTTACAGAGCACTATTCAGATTTTCATGCTGAATGCACAAAGACCTTTGATGTAGCCCAGGGCATAGGGACATTTGGGGCAGCGTATGTGTGCTTGCCCATATCCCCTATACAGTTTAGCCCTATTTGAATTGAAGGTGAATGCCTTCACAGGGCTTAAGTCATCAACAAATGACAGATAGAAGCCCTATGCAGGCATTCATCTGCAACTCAAATCTAGGGATGTTGCAGATGTCTGGTTGAGGCTTAAAGCTCAGTGATTTTTCACGGGCTCGGCACCTTGGATGCCAGTGCATGGATCCTCATGCTTTCCTGACTCAGGGCCTTGCTAGACCTACCTTTAAATCTAGGCATGTGGAGGGGCCAGCCTGCGCTAGAAGTAGCGCAGGCTGTTACTCCTGTCTACACGTAACACACAACGGGGTAAAGGAAAGCCCCATCGCGTTGGCCATTTTTTTCCCATTTAAAGGGGCCATGTGCGCAGGAGCGCACCAATGATAAGGATTACCTCCCGTGATGTCTGATGCCCCCGCCCGCCCACCATGTCCGATGCCCCCCCTGCCTGCCCGCCTACAATATCCGATCACCCCGCCTACCATGTCCGATGTCCCCCGCCCACCTGCCCCCCGCCATGTCCAATGCCCCCCGCCCCCACCAGCCACAATCTCTGATCCCCCTGGCCGCAATCTCCCTCCCCCCAGCCACGATCTCCCCTCCTAGCTCCGCTCTTCCCCCCATCTCTCCTGCTGGGTCCGCTCTTTCCCCTCTGGCCCCCATCTCTCCCCACCACCACAATTCCCCCCCCCTGGCCTGATGGGCACCACGCTCCTGTGGAGCGCGGTGCCTAGTGTGCGGCTTCTCCTGGCTACTCGCGAGTAAGCCACATAGCCGGGAAAAGCCGTGGAACAGGCTAGACCTTTCATATGGGAATACCAGGCCACAACCAGTGCCGGTTATCCCAGGCCAAGGGAGGGTTTAGCCCAGGCTGACCCTGGTATCCCCTGTGCATCATCTGGATGCACAGGGTTGCACCCGGGTATCAGCCAGGGCTAAACCCTCATCTAGCAACCACCTTTGTGTGAACTGACTCGGGAAAGCACGGGAATTTCCAATCCCTCCTAGAACTGCCATTTCGCAAAAAAATGATGGCTTAGCCTTTTACAGAAAGGCTGATTTTGCAACAATATTGGCTGTAAAGAGACCATTTATGGAAAATAGCATCTCAGCAAGGGAGCAGGAGGCCACATGCTGCTCACTGGGCACCCGTGGGCTGCCTGGCAGCTCACTGCACAAGGCAAGCTGATTTGGCTGGCTGGTGGGAGTCCAGCGAGTGGCACTTAAGGCGGGCTGAGGTGAGTTTGCCCATCTCAACTCGGATCATGTATCAATTTATCTTCTATCAATCTATATATCTTATTTAACTATGGCCTTAGCTAGATCTAAGGTTTATCCCGGGATCGTTCCGGGGTCATCCCTGCCTGATCCCTGGATCCCCTGTGTGTCATTTACATGAACAGGGATGACCCCGGGATGATCTCAGAATAAACTTTAGGTCTAGCTAAGGCCTATGAATCACAAACGTGCTACATTACAGCAAGGTAGTTCATGCTTTCTATCATGGTGTCAGGTGTCCTTTTATCAACCCTATAATCTCTTCTGATTTATAGTCAGATCTGCCATTTGCTTTAACCTCTATAACTAAACTTACTACAATTTTGGGAATATTAAACTACTGATTATCATGGTGGCAATTTGAAGAACTTGACACATCTCTTTATTGCATCAATACAGACTTGCAATTCAGAAGCTTTTCTGTCTATACGTAATTTATATATTGAGATCAAATTCAAAATAACAGTATTCATGGCAGTCAGTTGACATCTAAAAATTGACAAGACAAAATTGACATGTAATGGAAAAGGTGCAGACAGATCCAGTCTGTTGCAAGGAAAGATCATCATAATAACAGTAATACAATACTTAAGCAATACTTACCAAACCTGTCCTGCAGAGCCTCTCCTGGAAGCATTGAAATGGAGCAGTTTTCCCCTTGCCACCATTATGGTTTATATAAAAATGATCTTTTGATGCACTGTGTAACAGCTTTTGTCTCATTTTTTATTACTGAAGAGATAACATTTTAATCAATTTTCCCCTGCATCCCTTCCTCCTATTTTTGGCTACAGAGAATGCGAATAAACATATAAAAACCTGCAAAAACACCAATTATTGATTTAGGGTTGGATCCACATTTACACTGGATCAATTGTACTTATGGAAATGGATTTCTGCACCCCTCCTTCCCTCGCCAGCCCCTCCAATCTCCTGAAAGTGCCGCAGAGAGAGTCAGGTGAACCTCCTGAATGGAGCAGCCTATGATGTGTGGGGGAGAGGTGGTCCTCTGCAAACTGGAAGGAGGGACAATGTAAACATAGTACTATAGTCAGAAAAAAATGCAAAAGCTGAAAGGGGATACATTATGGACACTGAATGCACCATACAATATGAATAAGGCTATAGCTGGGCCACTACTTTAAATCTCCTTTGGCTCCCTTCACTTTCTTCCAGTGTTTTGCAGTCCTGGGCCATGCCTGTATGAGATTGCACTGTCGCCTCATTATCCAACATCCCACAATTGTGCTCCTCCAGGGTAATACCCATGGAAAGGAGCACAAATGTGGGTTTTGGAGGCTCATGGGGCTGCTGCCACACCTTGCACCCCCGTTCCTGCACCACCACCCCAATTGTTTCCTTCCTCCTCCTCCTCCTCCCAGCATCTGAAAACAAAGGGGTCATGGAGGGGTAAGTCGGCTCCTTAACCGGTGCTTTGGGGTTGTTGTTGTTGTTGTTTTAAAAAAACATTTGTTTGTAATTGTGCAATTATGCAATTCTAGAGAGGTGCAGAGATGAACCGCCCCCTCCCCACTTTCCCGGTAAGCCCATGGTCCATTTGTATTTCATTTTTTAAATTTATTTATCTATTGAAGGGAAGCTCCCCCAGGTCCCTGGAGGTGGTCCAGAGGCCATTCTGCTCACCGGACCACCCCCCTCCCCAGCAGATCAGGGGGCACCATTGCCCCGGCCATACCTCCGCTGTAACACCGAAGCAAGGCTACAGACAGCAAATGCGAGTCTGCGCCTTGCTCGGTGGAAAACGTCGGGGTAAGCGCCTGATTTTTTTTAAAGTAGAGCTGAAGGGAAATGCTCTGGGTTGGCTCCGCAATGGCAGCTGTGTCATATAAATGACCTGCTTCCACTACGGATCCATCCCAGGGCTTTCCCTTCATCAAGACGTACCCATGGATTATGACATTCAGTGAGAAGTAAATTGGAAGCAAATGTGCTGGTGATAATAAAACGATCCTGATAAACCAGTTTGAAAAGGTACCTATCACCAACGCCTCTGAAAACCAGGCCATAAGAAGTGCTCAAAACTTACCTCTTCCTCTTCCTCACTTTTTTTAAAAACTAGTTTATTCTTATCTTTCTGACTGGAATATGCACCCATTTGCACTGAAAGTTGGGAGATAAGTTGCTCCTGAAAAATTAATGCAATCCATAGTTAGTTGGAGATTTATTAAAGCTTTGCTTCGAGCAAGTCATTTCATTTTCAGAAACCCAATTTTAATGAAATGAAGGAGGTCGGCCACTGGATCACTTTTATATTAATCTGCTTTCCCCCCCCGCACAATTATACCTTGTTTCCCAAGTCCCATTGAAGTGGCATTTTTGACACTTCGGGAGGGCAATTTTCAACTTTAAATCGCAAAGGTCTTTGTTTATGAAAAAATAAGTGACCCGTTTGACAAGGAGTACAGCTAATACAGCACCATAGCAGTTGCTGAAATATTAGAGCCATTTTTACAATCAGGGACACGTCTTCCAATCCCTTCAGTGCTACTTAATGGTGCATTTAAAATGATTGAAAGAGCACCCTGGGCGGATGATAGAAGTTGCACGTAAGCCAAAACGTATTTTGTTTTCCACGTAGGGCTATCTGCATCTACACTTCCTCAGTGAAGTTCTGCAGTTTTTGCAATGGCTCATTAACAGGTACCCAATGATAAACTGTGCTGTCAAATTGCAAACATTAAACCTGAATGGTGTGCCCTATATGCTTTTAACTGTATAACCCTGTTATAGTAGTTAACCATGGTATTTTGCGAAAGATCCTCGCCTGAAAGGAAACCCCTTTAAAACAGAAAATTTACCCATTTCAGCATTACACTTTGTTTTTATTCTTCAATGCAAAGCTGACCTTCAAGTTTTCTTTCCTGCCATTATTTTTATATCATCATATTTTTGCCTAGTTTTATGCAAGTTGCATACAACATAGTTTATTAATGTACATTTCCTTATTTAATCTAATGCAGCTTAAATAAGGGTATTATTGAGCTGCAGAATGCTATTAATTTAGATTCTTATTCATATTAAAGTGCAATCCTATATATGTTTTCTCAGAAGTAAATCCCATGGTGTGAGTAGAGGATTGTAGCCTTAATAGTTTTTGACTAGATTTAATTTTATCATTGGCTATTATTAACTAATTCTGGTTTTTTGTTTTTTATTATTAACATTATTATTAATATTATTAATATTATTGGCTGCATTGACTCAGTTTTTACCATTAAATAATCCTATAATTATTTTAAATAAATAAATAAGCTGAATGTCACCCATAAGGCAAGTGGGTCAGCCGTGCAATGCCCATGTGTGAAATAGCACCCGCCAAGATCCCTAAGTGTGCCTGCCGGACTCCTGGCTCTCCCCTCTACTCAAATGGGGATCCCCTGCCAAAAAATGGCTTGTGGGCAAGCCCAGCCCCTACCAGGGGACCTTATGGTAAACCTGCCTTCAGCAGTGGATGAGCTTCCTCCCTTCAGCTGGTTTTTGGCAGGACATCCCTTTCCTTACCTTTATTAAAATCTATGGAGCAAGTGTGTGTGTGTTTTATTCCAAAGTATTAAAGTCATTATTGAAATACTCAATAAGTTAACAAAAATAAATAAATAAATGAGAGAGAGGCCTCTAGGATAAAGTAGTGTCATGTGAAAATGTTATCAAAATCGCTGAAATATTTGTTTTTCTGAAGCATAAGAATCATGAAGGCAAATTGCTGGGCTTATTTAAAAATTGAATTTGTTTCCCCAATATTATGCCATAATATTTCACAATAAAGAACAGGATACAGAAGGAGGAGGAGGAGGAGGAGGAGGAGGAGGAGGAGGAGGAGGAGGATTGTCCTCTCCCATTCCTTTCCTAGCCCTAAGGATCAGGGCCATCCCAAGTTATTTTGCTGCCTAAGGCAAAGAACAATATTATGTCCCCCCATCCCAACCTCCTTGGCATGCCATGTACAGAAGGGGACTGGGCTGGGAGTCAAATCTTACTTCAACTCTGGTAATTGGACAGCATTCTCCACTGCACCTGAGAGCACCAGGCAAGGGCAGGCTGAGTTGCACACAAAATTCTGTCTGCTCAGACCTCATCATCTGCCATCTGAGGCAGCCATTTTGTTGTGCCTAATGAGAGGGCCAGACCTGCTAAGGAGATACCCACATACAATTCATGAAAGCCATTCATAAGGAAAAATGGACTGTAAGGATATGTAGATGAAATCCTCCATCTCTGCAGTGCGCTGTTGAAAGTGAAGTGCCCACCAGAGCAATGTAAGCAGACATACAATATGGGTCCAATTTTAAAATGTCAAACTTTAAAGTTTATTTTTAATTAGCTGTAAACAATTCTAACAAGAAGAAATTAAATCTGCTTTCTGAGGAGCAGCTGGGCTATCTGTTGTTTACAGTGCAGCGTGAAACTGCCTGTTCCACAGCTTGCTTAAACTGAAATAGAAATGAGATTTGATGTGAATTAAACACTGTCAATTGTGTAAATAATAAAGATATGCTTGACAGTCAGAAACTAATTACTGAAGAGTCTAAGGATATGTAAGACTACAGCTCCAGGTGATATGCTGAAAACCATTACTTATTATTTACATACATGAGGGGGGGAATCATTTGTATGAATAATAGTGGCAGGAATAAGCTAAGAGGTGACATCTAAAAAAAAATCCCTAAACTACAATGACATCCGTGAACACTTGCCGGGCACAATGTGTGTTAATGCACTACCCTGTTTGTCTCTCTGGTGTCTAAGTTTTGACAGCTCAGTGAAGTAGCTAGTTTCAAACCATTGCTTTCAATTGTAAGTACTTTATTATCATCTGTTGTTATCAATTTATCTAGTTTAATTAAGGACTCTTTTACACACATTTGTAACAATACAAAGGCTGTCAGACAATGCACTAGTATTATATAGAAGGAAAATTATTGATTTAGGGTATAAACCACACCCTCTTCTATGATATCTCTCTGGCCCTTTCTACACCTAAGGATTATTCCAGTAAAATGGAGGGGTCATCCCTGCCTACTCCCGGGATCACATGTGTGTCATTTGGATGCACAGGAATGATCCCGGGACAATCCTGGGGGAAAAGGTAGGTCTAGAAAAAGCCTCTCTCTCTCTCTCTCTCTCTCTCTCTCTCTCTCTTTCCCTCCCTCCCTCTCTCTCTCTCTCGCTATAAATGTGTGTGTGTGTAATGAAGTGTCACCAAATTAAAAAAAATACTAATAAACAGAAGGAGAGCTTACTGGGCTCAAATAATACACCACACACAGTAGTTTCATAGCCATCATATTCATTCATTTAAAGATCAGTCCTGAAGAGAACTTTCCCTGTACATTGTGCCTATGACATCAAATGATCCTGTGTTTTTAACCAGCTCAAATGAGCATGTGGCAAATCCAACGTTTGTTACAGGTGGCCATATGTCAAAATGGGTTTCTGCTTGATTGATCTTATAGTCAGGTAATTTGTCGATTCGTGACGTAAATCAGAATTTCTTCTGCTCACATCCTTTCGTGCCTTGTTTAATCTGGCCACCAAATTCAGCCTGCCTATTTTGGCCATCTGGGGTACCCCAGATTGTGACACCCACTTTTCCTTGACCATCTATTGTTTAGTGATTTTGCAGGGCTATCATCGGACAAAAAGGATCTTGCTGGATAAAGAGAAACACTTTCAATTTGCTTAGCTGTTGGAGTAAAGACTTTCTCTCACTGGACATGCAAAGTTTGACATAAGAATCAAATTTTTTAAAAAAATCAGCCTGCCTCTAATGCAGTACTAGTTCCACATAAATCACACATACAAGCAGTTTAACATTTCAGCTATATGAAAGCTTTGTAGGTTTTTGGTTAGTTTTTGCTAACCTGGGAAACAATGCCGCCAGGCAGGAAGGAAGAAAAGGAAGAATAAAAGGATCATTTTCATTTTGCCAGTTTCGAATCTAACCAAATCACTGACCTTGTACACATTTATCTATCATTCTCTTGGGCCTACAAGTATATTTCACCATCTGGATGCTTTCTTTGAGATTATCTCAAATAACTTATTCTAAATTTGGTGCTATTAGTGGAAATCTCATACCCCCTGAGAGGATAAAGATTACAGCATTTCTTTCTATATGTTTTTTTCCCAAAGAGATTATCTCGAGATGGCTCACATACATTGCAGGAAAAGCCATTTAGCCATCACAGAGGCAGATGCCCTTCGATAGCTTTGACAAGCAGAATGTATCATCTCAGAAATACTCTGTAGGCCTAGAAGATGAATGAATTTTCTGAAAGGTTCTTTTTAGATGAAAGTATCTTGGTACCTGCTGCTGTGTTCTTAAAAGCTGCAGATTAGTCTGAATATAATGCAAGTGTGATAAAAAAAACCCTATATAGTTAGGCTGCAATCCTATATCTACTTTCCTGGGAATATGCCCTACTGAACTCAGTAAGACAAACTTCCATGTAATATAGAGAGACCTGGCTTCAAATCCTCATGGACACATGAAACACACTATTTATTTATGTACAACTTTTATATACTGCTCCACATCCAGGCAGATTCCAGAGCAGTGAACAATAAAAGATGCAAAATAGCATAAAAGAAGAAAGGGTAAATTAAAAAAACCAAAAAAACTAATGAACCTTGACCACTAGCTCTCAGCCTTACCTACTTCCCAGGATTGTTGTGAGGATAAAATGGGTGGGAGAATCTTACACGCTTCACTAAACTTCTTAAATTGTAATCTATAAAGTAGGTGCGGGGGGGGGAGTTTCTTGTTGCTTTAAAATCAAATTCTTCTGAATGCTCAAAAAAACCTGATGGTTTTTCTTCAGTATTCACAAGGAGAAAATACACATATGTGCATGCACGCGCGCACACACACACACACACACACACACACACACACGGAAATTGAGGTGAACCAAAAGAAGTGTGCCCGTTTCTAATTTCTGAAAGTAATTTTAAAGGGACACAATACAGCGATAAATTAATGAGATTTAGGCCTTAGCTAGACTTAAGGTTTATCCCGGGATTGTCCCGGGGTCATCCCTGTTCATGTAAATGACACACAGGGGATCCCAGGAGCAGGAAGGGATGACCCCGGGATGATCCCAGGATAAACCTTAAGTCTAGCTAAGGCCTTAGGCTGCAATCATATACACTTACCTCCTTATTAGGGTTCCTGATTTCATGGAGCTTTGTAGTTGTTTACTTGTATTAACTTGTCCTTTCACTGCAATGTGGGGATGTCAAAAGTGGATGGGATCAGGACAGAATTATGTCCCCAACACATTTTAAACTGAACACCTGAATGAGACTTAAGTATCAGTGGACTTCTCTTGGAGGAAAAGGCTATCAATAGCACCTAGCTCTGATGGCTATATGCTACCTTCAGTATCAGAGGCAGTGGGCATGGCTAGACGAGGGGGATGGAGGCGGATGATCTCACGATATGATGATTGTGAGATCCAGCCCCTCAGTCTACATGTGATGTGTGGTGTCCCGGGAGGAAGAGGATGTCATGCCCACCATTTTTTTTAATTGAAGAAGAGCGCAAGAGCGTACCTTCACAAGTGAGTTTTTTTTTTTTAAAAAAAAAACACCTCCCGCTCCCCCCCACCCCTCATGAGCATGGAGCTCCCATGCCCAATTCCCAGCTCCTCACTGTTTCTCACGAGGAGCCAAGATGAAAACAGGATGCCCGGCCACACCTCCCATGGACTTGGGATCATCCTGAGACCGTGGGGAAAAACATGATTAAAGGGAAGAGCGATATCCCAGGGAAGGGGAGGGATCATCCCTCCCTGCCCCCAGGATCCCCTGTGCATCATGTGGATACACACGGATGATCCTGGGGTGATCCCTGGGATATCCCCAGGTCTAGACATGCCCAGTATGTGTATATACGCAGTTGCAGCGGAACAATAAGTTATTTTAATGTAACATAGACACACCTTACTTTCTCTAAGTTTTGTCCAGGCAATATTTCAATTTTATGTAACTTTGTACTGTAAAGGAAAGTCTAAAAGAAAAAAAAATGGACAGTATTCAAACTTGATTTCGGTGTTGCTTTAATGCTAGAATCGATTCTGAAACTCAGCTACAGTGAAAATTTCACAGTGAACATAATTATATCATTCATATTTAGCAGAGAATATGAATGGCACAGCAAGATTTTCACTCTTTTCTGAAGCTATTAAGGTATCTTCAATGAAACAAAAGCCTCATTCAAAAATTAAAACAAGGAAAAGAACAATAAGAAGGATTCTTTCTGTCTTTTCATCCATTCAAAGGGAAATAATCTGTAAAGCTAATGTATTTAACAGTGCATATTACAAACATTTGTAAAGATTGCATTTGCATATTATAGAACCAAATATACAAGAGCACATTTTTGTAAATCTACTCTCTGGAAACAAATTTCGTTCTCAAATCTAATTACTATTTGTTGCAATTAATATTTCTTGTAATTAATATTTGTTCCATAAAAATATTAAAATCTATTGGAATATGTTCCTTAAGCACCCCTTCTTTAAAATTAATAAAGCAAAGTTAGAGGGAAAGGTTTGTTTCATTGAAGGGTGAATCGATAAAAAAAATAGCCTCTTCCAAATCAGAATATGATCTATTGTTATTAAACATTGCTGAAACATTTTAGACTGTCTTGAAAAATAAATTTGTTTGGGTAAATCAAAACTATAATGACTTTATAAAGGTTATTGTTTTTAGCAATAACTTTTTTTATAGCAAAATCACTCTCCTGCAAGATTCTTTCTGGTAAAATATTCCCATTCTGCTTTTCCCACCTTCAACCATGACTTGCATCATTTATACTGCATGCTTTCTGCCATGATAATAAATTGTTACAACTCATCATTGCTAAAAGACTGAATGAAATTGAAAGTAAAACACAAAAAGTCATATTTCTTTTTCCAGATATTTATTTTTACATTCCTGGGGATCCTATATTTTGAAGTATTTTAGTTCCAAATAGCTCCATAGCTATGAAATATAATTGTGATAACAAATGTTTATGGACTATAATCATCTTCTGCAGTGATTCCAGGATTTATATCTGGGTATATGAAAATGTGTTTACTGTAGCTCTAATGGTTTAAATATCCTGTAGGGATGACAAACTACAGATACTAGAACTGATGATAAGACTTCTACTTAACTAAAATAAAATGCAGCTTTAAAATAATCATGTAGTACTTTATCATACAAAATAGCTTCTTATATATAAAGAAAATCATAGTAACAACAAAGATAAACAGATATCTAAATTCTAACCATCTTCCAACAAACTAGGAAGAAAAACTCTATATGGTAATATTTTAAGCTACAAGTAACAGTGCAAAAAACTTAGTTGGGGGAGATCCACTATTTGTGCCAATTCTGCAACTGTGCTGAAATTGCAAACCAGACGAATAATTTCTATGTACTGATAGATGGAAAATGCCTACAGAACTCTCCAACTGTATGGCACTAATGGATCTGACCACCTAATTTGTTCAATCCAGTTAATACAACCTGCTCCCATCATTTGAAGTCAATGAATAATAATTCAAGACTACATAACAAAAATTGCCAGATTATACAAACTTTTATGCCTATATTTTGTATAAATAAATAAATATTTTGTATTTGTGTTTTTAGACTGTTGTTTGTTTTATTATGTTTTTCATGGGTTTAATTTTTGTGAACCGCCCAGAGAGCTTCGGCTATTGGACGGTATAAAAATGTAATAAATAAATAAATAAATAAATATGCTAGAGCAGTTCCAGAGATCTTAATGATCTTCTGCCTACTCCTCCTAGGGGTTCATACGACTTATATAGATATCCCCAGCTGATTGGGGAAATATGAATGGTAGTGCAGCCAGCTAATTTTAGACCACAGGTGGGGATTTGTGGCCCGTTGTCTGCATACAGCTTCTGCTGTCCCCTACTGTGGTCCCTGCCACTATTACCACCATCCCCAAATTCAAGCGAATCTTTGATGGTTCCAGGCTAGGGATGGTGTGGATGCTAGGTCTCTTCACATCCTGGTTACCATGGTGGCACTGGCACTGGCAGGCCAGGAGGAGGACAAGGTCCCCTTTACACATTTAATGTTGGTCATTTACACAACTTGGGAATTACAGAAGTAACTGAACTCCCAGTATGCACATATCGATGGTTCCGTTAGGGTATGGACAGCCCACCATGCTTCCTGGGTGGTCGTCGAGCTATTCTGTAGCGAGGATGGCTCAGCAGGTGCCTACACCAACTGGACCGAGGTGAGTCAATCCACCCCTATCCCAGGCTCTACATCCTTCCCATCTGGATTTGTGCCTGAAAGACCAAGGAAATGTGTGTGTGCATGGAAGGTAAGTTATAAGTAAGCAGAGTTTGTGACATCAACATCAACGCTGATTACAGGGCATGTCTGTTAAGGTTTTATCTTTATGCAACTAATTTCCCAGCTTTTCGGAGTTTGAGCCAACATGACATAACAATAACATATTTTTTTTTATAATTGCATTTCCTTGGTTTTTACCCCAGTTCTCATTGAAGAATAGCCACGATATATTGAGAATATGCATAGATGTTCTGTTACTAGCTAATTAAAAAAAGCCCTCTTATTTAAGTAAAACAAATGTACTACTAGGAAACTACAAGCCAATATTAATATCAATTCAGAGGATATCTGAGTTATAAATGACAGAAGTTAATATGAAGAAGTTAATCTGTATGACAATAGTCTCTATTTTTCTTTTGACTTAACTGAGACATCTTAATGCTTTCCTTAAAGAAACCCAGTGAATCTTTACAAATATATATTCATTTCAAACGACTTAATTATACTGAATACATGAATAAAACTGGTAAATGAATTATATTATTGGGTAAATGAATTATGTTGAGTAAATGGATTATGATGAATAAATTATAAGTGGTTAAATGAATTACAAGCAAGCACATAAAATGACTAAATTAAATAATTCCATTTCAATGAGTTTAAGTTTTCTTCTTATTTTTTCAACCAAGAAACATGCTTTAAAACTAAGTATTGGCCATAGGAATGTTGCAAATTACATTACATAATCATGGCACTCTGGCATTATTTTCACTACTTCATACAGTCTGGATGTCTGCCATATGTGTCACCAACATCCATCAGTTTAATTTCATATTTTAGCACATTTTTCACTGTGAATAAAACCAGCATTTATGATCCAGAACCCTGCATGCATTGACGCTTTCAGTCCTCTTGAATAAGAAAGGAATGCTTAGCAAGCCTAGAAAAATATGCTGTTGCATGTTTCAAATTTCCATTCACAAAAGGAAGCCCAGCATTAGGTATGTGGGAGAATTTCATTTCATTTAGCAAATCTCTAAAAAAAAATTAAAAAATGACACATTCACTCTCCCAAACTATAGAAGCACTTTCGCACTTGCGCAAATCACACCGTGGATGGAAAAAAACCCCGAAAATCAGGCCGGTGTGGCTCCGCATCCCGTGCTCGACCCGACAGCACCACAACCGCAACAAACTCCGGCAACAACCCCCCTCCAATACCAGGATAACCCACACAACGTGTGGACCCTGAAGCGTCAAACCTATGCAGAAAAACCCGCTTTCACCCCTCCTCAAGCACGGAACAACGGTAGGTCTAGCAAGGCCCCAAGTTTAACAGATGTGTCCACCCCTACTGATGAGTTAAATAAACTTCACATCACAAGTGCACAGATCCACACTGATTAGGTATCCAGCCAGGCTCTTTATGAGTATAGTATTCCATGGCATAGGTACATCCTCTTCATCATCTCCTTTGTTGGATTATGCTATATTGAAGGTGTACCTTTGGGGATGTCTACACCAGCTGTTTATTGCAGGATTGTATCATAATCGTCACTAACGGGCCACATGACATTCACCTGCTCCCACAGTGATCTCGGTTCCACCTCTCAGTTTTCCTGGAATACTGCTGATAGCTTTTGTTGCCTTTTGGGGGCTCTCTAACATCCATTGCAAGGAATGTTTGTGGTGTGCCCCGCCTTATGAGATCGTTGCTATTTGCCATGAGCTCTGGGATCAGCGAACAGCCAATTAGCTGTAAAGGGGTGTGCATGGGTATTGGCAGTTCACGGCCAAGCAGTTTTGTTTTTTAATACAAACTTATATCTGTGCAGGAGCACATATTAGTCATAGTTCCTATCCCCCATGTATTGCTGTGTATCTGTGCTGGTATGCATCCCTCAGGAGTAATAAAAAAGTCCTGTGCCCTGTAACCATCTACCTAGCCCTGCCCACTTCTAATGATACACATGCGGAACTGCCGTAATGGGGCACACATGCTCCCACAGTGGCACTCCAGTCATTGTGGGAAACTTCACTCAGGTAAGCCCTGTGAGTGCTGATTGCAGAAGCTGCAAAAATCTCAATTACCCCTCTTCCTTACAAAAGAGCAGTAGGTGTAGAAAGGGCCTTTGTAACATCAGCATTAAGCACAAATGAGGAAAAGGAGCCCCAATGCCCCTATCCTTGGGTATTGTGAGGCAGTGTTGGAGGGGAGATGTAGTTAGTTCAAAAACATGCAGGTGCATGGCTGTAGTAGCCAGCATGGATACAGGCTCCTGCTAAGCACTACTAGACAGTCAGTGACCATGTTCCTAAGCAATGATGTCCCAGCAATCCACTGCCTCTACTGCCATCTCATCACATCCACTGGGTAAGAAGAACATCAGCAACCCTCCCTCTTGGATACCATTCAACGGCAGTAGAGAGCAAACAACCACTGCCTAAGAAAATAAGAATATAAGAAGAACCATGCTGGATCAGGGTCCATCTAGTCCAGCATCCTGCACACACTGTGGCCAACCAGCTGTTGACCAGGAACCCTCCCACCCAAGTTCTTTAGCTACTGGGGTATATAGGCTTACTGCCTCTGATTCTGGAGATAGCACATCACTATCAGAACTAGTAGCCATTGATAGCCTTCTCCTCCAGGAATTTATCTAACCCCCTTTTAAAGCCATCCAAATTGGTGGCCATCGCTACATCTTGTGGTAGCGAATTCCATATTTTAACTAGCACACCCCTGCACCAGCTACTGTTCACTAGTAGCTTTAGACTACAGCTCATCAAATCTCATCAAAATTAGGGTAGGGGCCATAGCTTAGTGTGATAGATCACATGCTTTGCACGCAGAAGATGCAAGGTTCAATCCCTGGCTTCTCCAGGCAGGGTGAGGAAATGATTCCTGCCTGAAATCCTGGAGAGCTGCTGCAGGTCCATGTTGATAATACTGGGCTAACTGGACCATGGTCTGACTCAGTATAAGACAGCTTCCTATGTTCCTAAATCTGAGTGACTCTAATATAACAAAGTCATATACTGCAAAGTTTCTGAAAAACATGCTGCCACAGCTTTAATTTTTTGTCATAATCAGGTACACCTGCAAAAGAAATTCTGCTGATTAAGTTCTTTGTCAGAGTCAGCTTTTTTGCTTTCTTGAAGTTTGTATTATGACAAGTATGTCCAGATTTTTGTCTTGTGTAATTGGTGATGGAACTCTTCCAAAAGAACAAACGTAAGAATCATTTATTCGGGTGAAACTAGGGATGTACAAGTATTTCATTTGGGCTCACAAAATATTTTTGCATGTATGTTATATTTGTTTATTTTACACACACTCACACACACACACACACACACACACACACACACACACCAGCATCCAGGCTCCTTTGGTATAATTATAAATGGTTAATACAATAATTACCAGCAACAACATAAATGGGTTACTGGTTCACTTTATATAAAACTTGAATCTACAGAATCTAAATCTATCTTATTTAAAGTAAGGGCATGGGGGAAATGATCCCACATATTCTCTGGAATTCTTCTGTTGAAGGAAACATCACAACTGGATAAACTGGCCTTTCAGTAGTTAGCTTCAAAAGGTAGTTTGCTATTTAAACTCTTTCTGTCTTACATGCTTCCAAATTAAATTCCACCCTTTCAGTTATAGTTTCAGTTAAAATTTCCAAGATGTTTCTTGGGGTACTTCCAGACGAGGCATTCATCGCTCACAGAATTTTACCCTGCCTCATTCACAGAAGATGATGGCATCTTCGATTTATAGCCCTCCATGTTCCCCACCGCTTTTTCTATTTTATGTTTTTTACAAGGAAGAAAAAACTATCTTAAAGAAGAAAAGAGGGAGTAGCTGCCCGATGCCTTTGGATGGTTAGTGCCAGGAACCCTCTCTCAGGACACATCCTTAGGCTGCAACCCTATGGCCCCTGGGAAAGCAGCATGGGATATAGTGGAACTCCCTCTTCACCTGTGGAGGTCTGAGGCACAGGCAGAGAAGAACTGCTCTTGGAAGCCTCTGTGTGGTGACAGGAAAGACTGCCAGTGTCGGTTCTCATTATTTATGTATTTATTTATTTATTTATTTATTTGTTTGTTTGTTTGTTACATTTATATACTGCCCCATAGCCAAAGCTCTCTGGGTGGTTTACAAAAATTAAAAACAGTAAACATTTAAAAAGTATACAAAATTTAAAAACATGAAAACAACAGTATAAAAACAAGAACTCTGTGAAAAGGAGGCAGGCCCAGGATGCTTGCAGGAAGCTTTAGATCCAAAGGACCAAAGCCCTCGCATTCTCCTGATATGCTTCCAGAACAGAGGAAACCCTATGCCAGATCTGGAATTGGGCATAGTTTATTCCTCTCCGATTGGCAACAATGGGAGAGGCAAATTCCTATTGTTGTTCTGATTATTAAGCTGGTTCCTTAATATTTTTTTAATATTTGTAAGGTTTCAACATTGTAATATTTTAATGTATACATTGTTTTATTTTTGGTTGTTGGTTCTGGTTGTTATTTTGTTGATGTTAGGGACGAGGGAATTATCACTGCAAAACAGCCCAAGGGGACCTGCCATTTGGAAGCATGTAAATTCAATTAATAAATAAGTTCAAAGTGGGGGTGGGGGTAACAGCACCAAAGGCCAAAAACAAAAGGAAAATTGCCCACCGCACCTTCTGCCCTGCCAACATGAGTCAGGTAAGAGCATAGGAAAGTGGTAGTTTGTCCACCACAAGTTCTCCCACTGACCCTTTCCACCCACCATTGAGTGGCTCTGCCTATGTACAAAGCAATAAAACAATACAGTTTATGGAATCTGCACAGTAAAAACCCAATGAAATCTAAAAACAAAACAGAACAATTACTGTTCACTGAAAGCCTGATTAAACTGGAAAGTTATAACCTGCTACCTAAAATGGTGCCCCAGAGAGAGGCCCTGGGAAGGTTTTGGCACAGATTGGACACCACTACTAACGAGGCCCTGCATCTTGGGTCATCACTCATTTAATATATCATTGAAGGAGCACCTGGGCAGGTCCTCTGGTTATGATGTCAAAACCGTGACACAATGATATGGGAGCTGGCTAGGTTGGTCACTTACACATTGCTAAAAAATAGGAAATACATGATTCAAAAAGAGGACAAAATTCACATCTGCTAATTTTATGCGGTGATGCAAACTTGGAAAGAATAATTATAATTTATATAGAATACAATACATCTCATCATTGTGGGAAGACTAAGAAGATGGCCTGTATACATGTTCAGTCTGCTGCCCAGGTGTTCACTAACTGTTGGTGAGCAACTCCAAGGTCCCTGCTCTCTCTTCTTTCATTTCTTTATCTTTAAACTGTACTGGTGATCACAGAGCACCTCAGATAGAGGATGCCTTCAAACGAGGACAGTCTTCTGTAAAGTAAGACATGTGGTCATCCTAGCTTGAGATAATTTCTTTGGAAAATAAATTAATTAGATGTTCTGCTACTCTAAGCCTGTTCCAATTTGGTCTGAGGTTTAGGGAAAACCTCAGAGGAGTTTGTTTTAGCATCCATCAAACTATTTTACTGGGCAGAATCTACACTACTGCTTTATAATGGTTTATCATGATATTGACAACTGTTGTGGCCCATGACACATTCCATATATTATTTTCAATCCACTTTCAAAGTGTTACATCTGTCCCTGGTGTTTAGTTTCATTTGTGACTTTTTAAGAGCCCCCTTCATATTGTGCTGATTGATTGTTGGGAAGCTTGGGAAAAGATGGAACAGAATGGCCGCTTAGTCTGCTCCTCCGACTCTATGACTCCACACTGCTAGCCAATTAATGAAACTTTCAAAAGGTGAAAGTGGTTGTTTCCAAAAGACCTAGAAAGCACCAAGCTGGTTTATAGAAACAGGTACAGAACAAAACAAAACAAAACACCCTTACCCTCTCACAAGAAGTAGGAGCCCTGTGTTTTATGTAACCATTCCTGAGAGAATGAGCTAAATCTATTTTGTCCATCAGAGATTTGCCCTCTTTAATCATATTGTACCATTTACTTCTAACCCAGAAAATGCTTTTAAAATGACCCCTTTGCTTTGTCTTCATACAAGCACCGGAACGATGTCCCCTGACTAAACCTAAGTGCTTCTTCATATTGGTTTTAAAAGTGTTGCTTTGTGTATATGGCTTCCATTTGCTAGATCCCCTTTTATGCCTGCTATAATTGGATGTTAGAAAATGTGAACTCAGACTGCATCACCCATGCTATTGTCCATATATCATCCGCAAAGCCATGCGCTTAATTTAATGTTTACTAAATACTTTCCTTCTTAAGAGTGCATTGGTTTAAACTTCGTTAACTTATCATAATCCTATCTTTTCACTCAGCAATATGATTGACCTTTATGCACTGTATTTTTCTTTGCTATAGTGCTGCTTTCCTTGAATTGTGCTATGACTAGAAATGAATAAATGAAGTTATATTGGAGTGTAATGTCAGCATGACTTGCTCCAATTTGCACTTCCTTTTTCTTACTTCTGGCCACTTCTTCATACATTGCTTCTCTATTTTTTTTCTATAGATAATTCTAAGGTGTTTGTGTGTTTTTAAATGAAAACAAACTCTTTTTAAAGGTGAAATGCTGTGGAAGATGGAGACATCCCTATATAAGACCGTTTGCCACATACATAGACATTTGTGTGTCTAGTTCTCTAAAACAATATTAAAGAATCCCAAAACATATTGGAGTATCATCACTACGGGTGTGCACAGACCCCCCCGATCCTCTTCGTGCCCGATTTGCAAATTGCTGATTGGGCCCGCTCCGCCCCGCCTCGATCCGCCTGGGGGCCACTCTGCTCCACTGCAGAGGTCCAGCTTCGAATCAGAGCTCCGCAGTGGCGGGGAGTGGCATCAGGTAAGGCCCCCCTCCCTCCTCCCCCTTACCTGTGTCCGTCACGGCCCATCCCAGCTTCACTAGAGCCCGCGGCTCAACCAGGAACTGTAGGCCCCGATTGTGGGACCGCGGACGGACACAAGTAAGGGAGAGGAAGGGGGGGTTTACTTGGCCCTGCTGCCGTCGCCGCACGGGAGGCAGCGACAGCAGGGCCAAGTAAACCCCACTTACCTTTTTTGCGGAGCTCTGGATCGAGGCGAAGGATCCGCTTTCACCTTGATCCGCTCCACAATGCTCCGCGGCTCCCCCGATCCTCTTCGCCTCCGCCTTAAGGGGAGGTGAAGCCCCCCAATCCACTCCTGCTTCTCCGGTCCGAGGAGAAGCAGAGCACATCCCTAACCATCAGGACTTATTAGAGAATCAACAGAACTGATTGCTTGAGCAATCCTTGGGGTGACAGATGGGAGGAAGATTCAGGCCGCTGAACAAGGGGGATCTGAATGTTATGTTTTTCAGAGCAGAGGATTGTTCATTCATTGTTGCCTGATTTTTGCAGTGGTTGGTCACCCCCATGTTAGTTATTGTTTTTCCACTCTCAGTGAGCCAGCTGAAAAGACTCCATAGGCTTCCTCATATCCTGGCTTCTCTCTTCCCTCTCTGCCAACTGGAACACCGTCTTTCTGACCAAGTCCTATTTTTCAAACTTGGGAAGCAACCTGCATAGTTCTTTCCATGAACCACAGAGAGTAGAGAGGGATGAGATATTGGAGTCATCCTTCCAATGCAGCATGTCTACAGCCTCATGGTGGGGACTCCAAAGAATCCTAGGGGCCCTTGGACACTCTCTCAGGGCCACAGGGTTGCTCCCTTAAGCATTTTGAGTTTCACTGAAACCAATGGGCAATGATTAGGCAAGACAGTTATCTCCTTTTGGTGTACTGGACTATGTTGTTGTTACCTCTAAAACTACTGCTATCTTAAAGTGGACAATTCTTCCTAATTATGCATGGCTGGCATAGGCATTTTATGTCTTACCTTTACCAGCTGAATAACTCTACAGTGTAAAATATGGCCAACAACTTACAGCAGTTCACAGCTAGAAACCTTGCTGAGCTTCCCTGTTTGATTTGGTCATGACATTTCTTTTCTATTTTGCCATTGACAAGAGGCATATGAGCAAGAACTACAATGAAGCCATTACGTTTAATTACGCATGGATTTTTTTTGCACTAAGGCATTCATACTGTGCTTTTATATATGGAAACGCATTAATTCATATTTAGATAATGCATTGTTCGGCACTGAGGATATCATCATTAGGTTGAGATACATTTTACAGAAAACCAAGTACCTTAGTGACCGTTGTTGGGGAAAGCTTGCTGTTCAATTCAACTGTATGAATGGCTTTATAGAAAGAGCAAAATTATTGAAGCTTCTATTTCGCATGCATCTTCTGAGGTACTGTAGAGCTTCTTGTGAGAATTTATTAGAATCCTAACAATTCTAGCTCTCGTGTTGTTATGCTGTTATTGTTGTTGTTGTTGTTGTTGTTGTTTAAGTTAACAAGTGGGACACAAAATATTGCAGGGTGGAGTGCTGTTGATCAGAATTCCAGACACTCTATTGTATGATAGGAAAGAAATCATTTTTAATGTGAATTTACCCAATTTTGCACTTTTGAACCAATATGTGAACTGAAATGCACACAACAAAATATGGTTTTTTTAAAGCAGATTTTTTTAAAATCTCAACATTTGGGATCAATCAAAGTTAAGATTGGAGTAATAAGAAAATGAAATTAAATGAAATTGACAGATTTATTCATTCCATCCTTTTTCTCCCTCCCAGATTTCAGTTGCACACACACACACTCACACACACAGAGAGAGAGAGAGAGAGAGAGAGAGAGAGAGAGAGAGAGAGAGAGAGAGAGAGAGGCCCTATGGAGACATTCAAGTCAGATCTACACTAAGCAGGATATGACACTTTGGAAACAGTTTGAAAACTGTATATGGAGTGTGTCTTTGGCTTTGACAGTTGTCACTACTGTTATAAACAGTTTTAAAGCAGTAGTGTAGATGCTGCCTCAGTCAGCTCATAGAAGGGTTGAAAGGGGCTGTGCACCCTGATGTCACCTCATCCTTGGCTTCGCAATACATGGGTTTTTGCACAAGGAAATGGGCTTCCAATAGGCACTGCAAATGGGCTTTTGTGTTGTGCACAGACTTCTCAGAGAAACACCAAATGCAGCAGTGGACCAGCCTTTAAATTTAAATGGTATTATTTGTAGTGAGTCCTGCTTACTCCACTTAGATTCCATAGAACACAAAATGGTGCCTTGTTCTTCTAATTTTCTGTATACCCAACAGAGGTTCAGTTACCAACATGTCATATGTGTGTTGCACAGTTGTTTAAAGAATGAATTAAATCAAGCAGTTGGCTATAAAGGCACTATAATGTAAATTCTACAGCTATCAAGAGTGAGTTATTTTCCAGGACAACACTTACGTGTGCAGTAAATTAACTAAGACAGATGTTAAAACTATTCTAATGTCTGTTTACTTCCAAATACAGTACAGTTGAGGGAGTTAAAGTAGCTGAGACAGACAAAGAGAATCCCAGAATGTTATTTGAAGTTCTAGTTAGAATCTTCATCTGAAACTGGCAAAAACTCTATTTACCATTTCCTGTTTGTTTGTCTTTATGCTGAGTACTATTTCACTTCAATATATTCTCTGCCAAGTAATACTTGGGGCCTTGCTAGACGAGCTCTTAGCATGCTGTGAGGCCCGGGTTCCCTGCTGTGCATCCAGATGACGCACAGGGAAATCCGGGGTCAGGCCGTGCTGAGACCTCATTTGAACCGCTTATAGGGCGGTTTTTCCGCAGTCCCGGGGGGGGGGGAGATAGGGGGGGAAGGCCAGACCAGCAGGAGAGGGGGAGGGCGGAGGGCGGCGCAGACATCGGGGACGGGGGGTGGCGGAGGGCGGCGCAGACATCGGGGACGGGGGGATGGCGGAGGGCGGCGCAGACATTTGGGATGGGGAGGGAGGGCGGGGAAAGAGTGGGCAGGGGCAGGGGGGATCAGGAGCAGGTGGGGGGCTTAATTAAAAAAAACCACTTACCTTGTCCGGAGTCTTCGGGGCGCACGTGGCCCCTTTAACACTAAAAAAAATGGCCGACGCTGCAGGGCTTCCAGAGTCCCTGCGTGTCATGAGTGTAGGAGGCGGCGCGGCGCACGCTAAAGTTAGCGCGCCGTCACCCCGCCTCCTTGCCGGCTTATCCGGCTAGTCTAGCAAGGCCCTTGATGGAACTTTTATGGGAGACAGGAGGCAAGATCCAGTGGAAAACTCCCGCTAAGATAAACATGGAAAAATGCAGTTTCATGCTTTAGTCAATGGAAGGAATGTATGCATTTGAGTGTGCTTTTTAAAATAATGTGTGACCAAACATTTCCTATTGAAACAAACAAGCAAACTAATACATTAGCCTTCCCAACCCAACCCAGCTTTTCATGAAAAGAAATGCTTATATTACCCTATTATTTTTGAAATGAATCAATTTAAATTTACATGCATGTAGCCCTTCTATTGATTATACTTAAAAGTCTTGTTTTTGCACTGCTAGCCTGAACAAGTGTTTGTTCTGTTACTGTCATTTATGTCATCTGTAGTTTGCTTTTATTGTTGCCTATTGTGCTTGCAAAAACATCAACCAGAACATAATCCTGGTTCACATGTGAGGGCAGTCATTTTAGAAGCACATTCAACCTCATTTACCTAACAACCTGGGTGACATTTTAAGAATGGATTATTTTAGAAAAGGGTAATATAAGGTAGTAGGCATGCATACAGAAAAAAAATGTAGACACCAGGTAAACATCTCTGGGGATGTAACTGGGATGCCACCACCAAAAAGGCTCTCTCATTAGAAAAGTGTAAGAGATGTCTATGATTTTTCCCCCGCTATTGTGACCCAATGCTAAAATTCGATACTGCAGGCACACACCAATAGGTATAGGCAAATCTGTCAGTTGCATTTTCTCTTGCATTTTCATTAAAAAAAATATGAAGACCTTTATAAATGTTAGTAAATTCTTAGCAAAACCAAACTGAAATCTCACCTATGTGCATCAGTTTTGGAGCTTCTCTACATTTTTTTTTTAAAATCCCACTGCTTTTGGCTTCCACTTTCTTTCTGGGATTGCAATTTATTTATTTATTTATTTACTTGTTTATTTATTTATTTATTACATTTATATACCACCCCACAGCCGAAGCTCTCTGGGTGGTTTACAACAGTTAAAAATGGTAAACATTAACAAGTATACAAAATTTAAAACCATCAAAAACATAAAAACAGTATAAAAACAACAGTATCCATTTATAAACAACAATTCTGGGGTCCATTAAAAACAAACTTAATGTTGTTAAATGCTGTTAAAATGCCTGGGAGAAGAGAAAAGTTTTGACCTGGCACTAGAAAGATAACAATGTTGGCGCCAGGTGAGCCTCATCGGGGAGATCATTCCACAGTCGGGGGACCACCACAGAGAAGGCCCTCTCCCTTGTTGCCATCCTCCGAGCTTCCCTCGGAGTAGGCAGAGAAGGAACTTAGATGTTGAGCGCAATGTACGGGTAGGTTCATGTCGGGAGAGACGTGCCATCGGGTATTGCAGTCCCAAGCCATGTAGGGCTTTATAGGTTAAAACCAGCACCTTGAATTGGGCTCGGAAATGTATATGCAGCCAATGCAAGTGAGCCAGAATTGGAGTTATATGCTCAAACCTCCCTGTTCCAGCTATCAATCTGGCCGCCACATTTTGCACAAGCTGCAGCTTCCGGACCATCTTCAAAGGATGCCCCATGTAGAGGGCATTGCAGTAATCTAATTTGGAAGTTACCAGGGTATGGACAACTAAAGCTAGGTTATCACTGTCCAGAAAGGGGCGTAGCTGGGCCACCAACCGAAGTTGGTAGAAAGCACTCAGTGCCACCGAGGCCACCTGAGCCTCAAATGACAGAGATGGTTCTAGGAGAACCCCGAAGTTACGAACCTGCTCCTTCAGGGGGAATACAACCCCATCCAGAACCAGTTGAACACCCCCCATCCGATCAGAAGAACCACCCACCAGCAGCATCTCAGTCTTGTCTAGATTGAGTTTCAGTTTATTAGCCCTTATCCAGTCCATTGTCGCAGCCAAGCACCGGTTCAGCACATCCACAGCCACACCTGATGAAAAGGAGTAGAGCTGTGTGTCATCAGCGTACTGATGACAGCACACTCCAAAACTCCGGATGACCGCAACCAACGGTTTCATGTACAGCATGGAGGACAAGACTGACCCCTGCAGAACCCCATACTGGAGAGTCCACGGGGCTGAGCAATGTTCCCCAAGCACCACCTTCTAGAGGCGACCCACCAAGTAGGAGCAGAACCACTGCAATGCAGTGCCTCCCACTCCCAACTCAGCCAGACGTTCCAGAAGGATACCATGGTCGATGGTATCGAAAGCCATTGAGAGATCAAGGAGAATCAATAGAGACACACTCCCCCCTGTCTTTCTCCTGATATAGGTCATCATACAGGGCAACCAAGGCTGTTTCCATGCCAAAACCAGGCCTGAAAACCAACTGAAATGGATCCAGATAATCAGTCTCATCCAAGAGTGTCTGGAGCTGGCCTGCCACCACCCGCTCAAGGACCTTGCCCAGGAATGGAACATTTGCTACCGGCATGTAGTTACTAAGATTTTCTGGGTCCAAGGAAGTTTTCTTCATGAGTGGTCTCACTACCACCTCTTTCAGACAGTCTGGGACCACTCCCTCTCGCAGAGAGGCGTTAATCACCTCCTTGGCCCAGCCAGCTGTTCCATCCCTACTAGCTTTAATTAGCCAAGAGGGGCAAGGATCCAGTACAGAGGTGGTTGCACGGACCTGTCCAAACACCTTGTCAACATCCTCGAGCTGTACCAACTGAAACTCATCCAAGAAAACTGGGCAAGACTGTACTCTGGACACCTCACTAGATTCACCTGCTATAACACTGGAGTCTAAGTCCTGGCGGACGCAAATTATTTTGTTCTGAAAGTGCCTAGCAAATTCATTACAGCGGGCCTCAGATGGTTCTACCATGTCCTTGGGACCAGTGTGTAATAGCCCCCAGACAACTCTGAAAAGCTCCGCTGGGCGGCAAATTGAAGATTTAATAGTGGCAGCAATTGGCGCCATTACATGGGTGGCCATGGGCAGCCATGTTGTTTGAATTGAATACTTCCTCCCTCTGCGTGCTCCATTCACTTCCATTCAGTTTAATGAGGCAGTGCCATCTAGTGGTGGATTATATCAAGTTTACACACTGGGAGAACCTACTATTGCCAGATATTACTACATTCTCTCTGTGTGTGTTTTTAAAAGCATAATTTCCAGAGGATAGCATAGGAGACATCCAGACAACGTGGACATTGTCAACATCATGCAATGAACCCACAAACTTCCATGCGTGACCAATCACAAGCATGAAAAAAATCACTTGTTTAGAGAAGTGCTTTATTTCTCCCATGTTTGAATTTACTTAATCTCACAATCTTCTATCCATAATATGAAGAACTTCACAGATTCTGGCAAATTGTTATCGAAACCAATTCATCAAAAACAAAATTCACACCCAACTTTACATACCAGCACAATAGCAATGGGAGCAGAAAGCTACCTTTCCTGGGTTAGAAACCTTCTAATCTGACATATGCCTTGTCTCCAATTTAGGAACATGTGAAATATCAATGTTAGATAATCCAGACAGAGAGAGAGAGAGGAATCTGGTGGGGAAAGCCATATTCTGACGATATATGTTCTTCCAGTGCTGCAGTAATCATTTAAATTTTCATCATTTGGCCTTACTATACACACTGAAAATTTAACATTATCTTATTCCAAACTACATTTAAAATACTACATACTCCAGGGATATTACATACCCCAATCCTATCATGGTGGCATCTTCCCATAAAATTGCATGTGTTTTCTGATCTGTGAAGTGCCCCTTAGACATAGGGATACAATGGTTTGGATCAGTTATGTAATATTTAGAAAACACCCACTGAAATCAATGAAACTTAAGTCTATTCTATGTGTGGGGTCTACCTTAGACATGACTAATTCTAGATCTAGCCCTTTTTCTAAGCATTCTCAGAAAAATGCTTAGAAAAATGTATATTTTTTCTCAATGAAAATTATAAATGCACCATCTAAAAGTTGTACTTTTAGCAAATGTGATCTGCCTGATCTGCCTTAAAATGAATATAAGTTCAAAAGGTCAGATTGTGCAGTTTTCAAATTGAAGGCCATTTTGTTAAGTATCATTTTAATATAGTGCTGTGTGTCTACCATTCCTCACGGTATTTTTCTCCAGGGAACAAGGTGAAATGACAAAGAATGAACTACTCTTACAAGGATAGCTCTGAATTTAGAATCCAATTTTAATAAAATGCATTATTCAGATTAATGAGGATGTCAAAAACATTCATTAAATTACAGCTCTTGAATGTGAATATGAGATGTTAACTTTGGGGCACATTGTTCCAATGAATTTATGTTAAACAGAGATGAGATGTGCAGAAGAGTTAATCAGAAAAGTAGGTGTCCTGTGACCTAAAAACCTCTCCATTTTATCAGACTAAACAGAGATCCCAATGATAAAATCAGCAGAAAAATATAGTGAGTACATAAACAAAATATGTATGAAAAACTCACAAAGAATTATTACAAGAAAGGTGAGATGGAGGCACTCTAAAACATATTGTGCTATACCCATTTATCTATTTTCTCTCTCCTGCAGTCATTTTGAACATCAAATTCTTTTTTTAAAAAAAGTTTTGTTTTAGGAAATATCACCTTTTCTGCCTTGTATAGAAATGTAGCTGATTCCACTGAGAAATTAAAAAAGGAGATTTTTGTTGTCAATGAAAGAAAATAAATCTCTTTCCCTCATTCATACAACTATGCCCTGAGAAGGGATGCTTAAGGAATTTGTTGAATCCATATTCTGAAGCAAACTCACCTGATTTGCATCTCCCACCAGTACATGCATATTAAAACATAGTTCTTTCTTGGAATCTGTACTTCAACAAATTTCATGAAGTTGTCTGAGGACTGGCTTTAATCTATATCTATCGATCGATCGATCGATCGATAGATAGACACTCATGCACACACACGCGTGCACATGCACACACAAGCTAGAAAGCCCAGCTGTTGTTGTGGCTGCTTCAACACACAATCACAATGGGATGTTATTTATTATTGGATATGAATAACTTATTTGATGAAAGGTGGGGAGGCGTCTTCTCTCTCTCTCTCTCTCTTCTTGTTAACAGTTTATTAGATGTTTTTCATTTACAAGGAGCAGTAAATGTTTCCTCCCCTTGCCTCCCATTGGTCCTCTTTCCCTCCGCTTTCAGTTCCCTGATACACCCTCCATATCATTCTGGACATATTCCTTAATAGAGCTATCTTAGAACTGAAATGGATTCTCCCACCAAAAAACAACAACAACCCATTCAAAGATTTCAGTGGTCAGCCATCTCCTAATATATTCCAGATTAAATTCCCTGCCTCTGGAAGTCAGGCAGGTGACAACTCTGCATTCCATCTGGTGCCGCTTAAAAACATTGATGTTCCAGGATGCCTTTCCTTATTTGTACCTTGTTTCTTTTAAAAATGTATTTTAACATGCTTTTATTCTGTTTTTATTCTTTTACCTTATTTGTTCACTGCTCTGAAATCCTTGGACAGGGAGCGGTTCAGAAATATTTTAAATAAATAAATTGAATAGATGTGGAAATACTTGATTTTTTATTTTTATTTCCACTCAAAAATTGAATATTCAGAAAAATGAGATTTTTTTTCAACCATACATATCAGCACTTGACATCCAAAGATTATATAACATCACCCTACCATTTGACAGCATCTGAGAGGTAGCATGCAGCAGCAGTCAATATGTATCAGTGGTACCTATCCTGACATGTAGTGGACAACATTCGTCCTTATTTGACATCTGATATTCAGAAGCAGTCCGTATTTGAGAGAAGATAGATAGCTTGAAACAGAATTCAGCAGATCAACGTTATTAATTTATTTATTTGTAATGTCATTTTATTCTGATATTTAAATGATAAATTTTGAGGTAAAGTCATAATGCAAACTCTCTAAATTGAAAATTTATGTAAGTGTGTGCATAGCTCTCTCTCATGGAAGTCAATGGTATTTAGAAGTGCTTAACTTAGAATTGAGTAGAGAAGGAAGGAGGGAGGAAAATAATACCTTCAACAATCAGTGATAAGCAATAGGCAAAAATCCCTACACAGAGGCCCTGTGCAGAGGGCTCACACTCTCTGTTAGGATATGACCCTATGACATCTTTAGAAAGAGAAAACAGGAATGAGAGGATTTCAGTGTTGTCAGTCAGAGAACAACCACTTAATGGCTGACAATAACTACCTACTTAACCAATAACAGAATAGAGCTAACGAGGAACATATCTGACCAGCAAAAAAGTAAAAAAAAAACCAAAAAAAAACCACCACCATCATAGACCACCAATTTGTTTATGAACCCAATTCTAGGTGCTTATGTTGACCTTTAGGGCCTTACATTTCTTCAGTGGTAGCTGTAACTTCTATATCAACTTGCAGAAATGTTAAAATCATTTATACCAACTTGATGCTTTGGACCACAATTCCCATGGTTCTTTACTCTAATGGGAGTTGGTCCAAAACAGCAGGAGAGCACCAGGTTTGGGAAGACTGATCTAAAGATGCTCATTTTCAGATCCCCCAGCACCACCATCAGAGGTGAGGTAGGTGGTGACCAAGGAGAGGGCACTTTGGGGGCTCATCCCATTTGTAGAAATCCGTCCTCTGAGAAGCCCACCTGGCTCCTGCTCTGTTGCCCTTTAGACACCAGGCAAAACGTCTTTTTTATTATTCTCCCAGGCATTTTAGGTTTTAGTCTGCTATTTTAATAAGTGTTTTGTATTTGTTGCTGAAAATGCTTTGAATTGTTTGTTTCTATGTTTGAATTCAGACCTTTTTTTTTTCTTCCCTGTTTTTCTTTTACTGAATATTTTAAGTGAACTGCCCGGTGATGATGAGGAGAAGGAGGAGGATAATAATGTTTTGATTTTCAAGAACTTTAGCAGACTAAACATCTGAATTTAGAAGTCGTTCTTTCATTCTGCGTACCAGAACCAAAACTTGCAATTTAGTGCACTAGGACCAAGACAGTGTATTTCCTCTTTACATAACTCTTTATTCAAAGAGTAAAGTTGTAAAACAGTTCTGGAAAAATAAATACTATCATACTAATCAACCAACCTAATGGCAATCATATTAAGTGATGTAGAATCTCATTTCAGGAAGAATCCTGCACAAGGGGGAGGGGATGTTTCACTTTTACGTTGAACAGCAAAATAGTCCACTGTTGAAATAGGATTTATCCAATTATTATCAGCAAAGTAGCTTTAACTTCCTTCAGATATCCACTAGCAAGATATAAAATGACACTTCCCGGACACATCACTAGCACAATAGGGGCTTTATTGATTTTCATATCATGTTTTTCAGTCTGAGATGACTCTCTTGAGGACTTCGCTTCCCAGCAGGAAAAAAAATTGCCTTTTCTACGTTTGAATTCAAGTCTATTAATGCATCCCTAGCTGGAGACAGTGTCATTTTCATCCTATTCCTTTGTAGTCAATGTGTCTACACCTTGCTGCTTCTGTATCCTAATGGATGCTAGGGTTACAGGTCAAAGTATGGAAACAAAAAAATGAAAATGCTTAGTCTGAGAATCAATAAGAAAAACTCTTAACACTTGTTTGAAGGGTAAAATGTGTAACCAATGAGAGGCCGTAAGAGCATTCAAGTAAAACTATTCTATATCACAAAGTTGCACAGCAAACATAGAAAAGAAAAATGGGTTATGTTATTTGGCATGTACAAGTACTGTCAGGAATAGATGCTACTCTTTTTGATATGCCATCATTACAGTTTCCAAGGCATAACAAAGGGCATGTCTAGACCTCCCAGCATTCCAGAAGGGAGGGGGAGGATCTCACGGTATTCTGATTACGAGATCCTCCCACTCAGTCCACATGCGGCGTGTGAAGTCCCGGGAGGAAGGAGGACGTCACGCCATTTTTTAAAATTGAAGATGAGTAATCTTCACGAGCGCTCCATCAAAAAGGTAATTTTTAAAAAAATGTCCTGCTCCCCCCTCCCACCCCCTCTTCAGGAGCTCCATGCCCCATGCCCGGTTTCCAGCACCTCACTTTTACTCACGAGGAGCTGGGATGAAGCCAGGATGGCCGCCCACACATCCTGTGGTGGAGGAGGGCTTTCTCTGTTGTGGCACCCCGGCTGTGGAACGAGCTCCCCAGAGAGGTCTGCCTGGCGCCTACACTGCATTCTTTTCGTCGCCAGCTGAAAACCTTTTTGTTTTCTCAGTATTTTAACACCTTAATTTAAACTTTGCTGTTTTAATTCTGCATTTTAATCCTTTATCAATCTTATATCAATTTCTGCTGTGTGGTTTCATCCTGATTGTACTTTTTATATTGTATTTTGTATTTGGGGTTTTAGATTGTTGGATGTTTTATTATGTCCTTAATGGTTTTAATTTTTGTGAACCGCCCAGAGAGCTTTGGCTATTGGGTGGTATAAAAATTTAATACATAAATAAATAAATAAGTATTAGAGCTTTTTCTCACTTTCTTTCCTCACTCTTCCTTGTCCACATCCCCTCTTCCTCCCCCTTCCCCCTATTCTCCCCTTTCCTATTTTAAAAGGGGCTGTTTTACAACCAAGGCCTTACGTGTTAGTTTAAGTGATTGCAATAAAGTTGCTTTGGTCCCTAAATGTGTGTCTGTGGTTTATTCCCGTGAACATCTGGCTCGTCCCGGTTGTGGACAGGGCAGGGAGATGGGTTACTTGGGAGTTTAGGATGTTTGGTCCAGGAGCCTACCTTGCAAGGTTGTCAGGTGAATCCTGACTTCCTTTACAATCATAATGTTGATGGCGAGAGGCAGAAGAAGAAACTGCATCTTGAAGTAAATGTGCCTAAAAGCACTACCACCACAGCTGTCACATAAGTCAATAAAGCATAATGAAATGCGGAAAATTAATTTACCTGGGTTATGGAATACACACACATTCACACTCACACAAACACGTTCATATATTCTATAAAAGAATAATGTATTTCAGACAATATGGTATACAGTATTTCCTTCTTCTAGAACTACTCAGCATTATTAAATATAGTATTTTATAGACAATTTCATGAAGCTTAATTTATTGTAAAATGGAAAAGAAAAGAAAGCCAAAGAGGTCCTATCAAATGCGTCAGTCTTTACTGGGATATTTAATACCTTTGCAAATGATATATATTATCACATTTGTAAGAGTGCTTTAAAAGTTTGTTTTATAGACTGTATTGTGAAATGAATTCTTGTTCCTTCATATAACATGACAGCAATCCTAGGCACATTTAATCAGGAAGTAAACTCCAGCTCCTCCTCCTCCTCCTCCTCCTTCTTTTTTAAAAGGAGGGGGAAGTTACTTCTAATAAAACATGGATAGGTTCAAGCTGCAGATCTTTCAAGATTAAGGGCATAATCCTATTCATGGTTAGACAGAAAAAAGTCTTTACATGCTGGCTTGTTAAAGCTGGTGGTCATAGGACTTTTTTCTGTCTAAATTTACATAAGGGTTAGCATTTCTGGCATGAAGATGGCCAAAAATATACTTTAACCTTTTCCTTAAATGTTTTTATTGTATTTTAGTGTAGTTGTTTTGTGTATATTTTTGTTTGTATGTATTATATGTGGTGTAAAGATTGTGTGTTTGTAATGTTTAAAATAATAAAAAAAGAAAAATTAAATTTACATAGGATTGTGCCCTTAGTGGCATAGAGAGTCTCTCACAGTCTGAATGCAAGACCATGCAAACTCAAAAATATGCACACAGAATGAAGAACCATAGCCATTGTACTGTGCTAGCACCACAAGCTAATTTGATACACTGCATTAGTGCAAAATGGTGGCTGAAATTACTAAGTGGAGCACAGAAACCCATCACTGGTTACAGAACTGCACAGACAAACAAAGTATTCTGGGGTGTTTTTTTCATTCCCGAGGGAGCTTAAGCATCTGCATCATGCTTGTAATGAAGATTTGAGGGCTCATTGATGATGTGTGGAAAATGTGTGGTAGAATGTGTGTTAAATGGTCACAAGTAGGGGTACACATATCTAGAATGATCTGTGAGCAGATCATTCTTCTTCTTTCAGGTAAGCCTTCTCATGTATAAAAGTGTTCTACACCTGAAATTTTAATTGAGATAATGTGTACATCTGCTTGTACTGAGAAGCTAGCTATACTGAGCCAGCGATTTGTGTTCTAATGTATACAGTAGTGAAAGGATTGCAATTTTCTGCAAATGATCAAGGGCTGGAGCAACTCCCTTATGAGAGATGGTTACAAAACCTGGGACTATTTAGCTTGGAAGAAGGGTGAGCAGCGGGAGACATGATAGAGGTGTACACAATTATGCCTTGTAGGGAGAAAGTAGATAGGGAGATATTTTTCTCCCTCTCTCATAATACTAGAAGCTGGGATTAGCCCATGAAGCTGATTGGTGGGAGATTCAGGACAGATAAAAGGAAGTACTTCTTGACAAATTATGGAATTGGCTATCACAAGATGCAGTCATGGTGACCAATTTGGATGACTCAAAAAGGGGATTTGATAATTCATGGAGGATAAGGCTATTGATGGCTACTAGTCAATGTAAAGGAAGAGCGCCCAGCAACCTGCTGGCTTCTTGACTGGATTTAGCACGGATCCCCAGGCACAGACACTCACAGCTCACAAAATATGAGGTTTAAGACCATTTATTAGGAAAAGGGTAGGAATACATGGGATTAGCAGAATAAAACTATAAAAGCATGCATATATATGTAAGAACCCAGAGCAAGCAAGCTAAAAACTATAACTACAAGTCATACGTCACCCCAGACCGATCTCAGCCGACACCCCCTGTTCCTTTCACAGGGAGATCTTTATACTATTCTTTTCACTCGTTCCCCCCTCCCTTCAGCTTTGATGCACGGAATGTCTTCACACCTCCGCCCGGGATGGTTAATCAGTCAAGGACAAGCAGACAGTTACAATTGGCTTGGCTCCAGTCTTCTCCCCCATACAGCTTTCTGGTTCTTATCTCCCTTCCTATGGAACCATAAAATTCATAAATTAAAAGACATGCCAGCCCCAAGGTCCAGTTTAACCCTCACCTTACCTTTACAGTCATGATGACCATATGCTGCCTCCAATATCAGAAGCAGTATGCCTATGTACACCAGTTGCTGGGGAGCCTGGGCAGGTAGGTGACGTTGTTCTCAAGTACTGCTTGTGGGTTTCCCATGGGCAGCTGGTTGGCAACTGTGTAAACAGAATGCTGGACCTGTGGACCCTTGGCCTGATCTAGCAGGGCCCTTATGTTCTTCTGTTTCACAACCTGGGCTGATACACCACTCCTACCAATGTCACAGTGGATACTACTGCTATAGCTAAGATGGTGCACATTACTCTAGCCCTGTTCAGGTGTTTGCCTAAATGCATGATGGTTTAAAGTGGCTACAAGGATGGGACTGTGCATGCTGGCCCCACTCCTATGTATCAAGATGCATTGCCCCCATGCTCTCAGGTCAGACCTATCCATGATCAGGAGCTCTATTAAGGCAGAGTCCACAATCACCTGGAGAGTGAACACAAGTACAACTCTAGAGATGTCACAGGTTCTTTATTTGGTCTGGGAGTCCAACTGACTCCCCCATGCCTCAAACCCAGTTCACTGAGACACATTGCATTCGCTGGTCCACTCTTTGAGCACACCACGGCTCACCAACTGCCCAGCAGCTGACCACCCTTGTCTGGAGGTTCAATTGTGCACAACAATGGCAGCTCCAGAGATTGTGTTTTTCCCAAGTTGTTTAAATGGTGGCCATAAAAGTCCCATTTGTGCAAGATTAAAGGCATGAACTCTCTGCTATATAGGGGGACAGCATGGATTTCCCCATCCTTGTACCCACTTCACACCCTCAAATGTTCAGGCAAATACTGGTTTCTGTGCACCCTTGTAAGTCATGCTTCCCAACATTTAAACAAACCCTCCCTGTGAATAGAAAATCAGCATATCATGTTCAAAAGGTCCTCATCTAACAGTTTTCCTCATATACCATTTCTCCATTTACAGAGAGTTTTTAATGAAGGAGAACTTTAAAAGCAGCAGCATCTAGCTGTTGGTTGAGTTATCCAGTCCATTCTACCACCTTATTTTGCTTCATCTCATGGATCTGGAAAACACTTTCTGCTCTGGGTGGAAAATGTATCACAGGAAAGATTCCTATCTCTTTTCTAGCACCCACTAATATTCAGATTACCACAAAGTTTTCTGATGCATTGAACAGTAAAGTAAATGTAGGCTGCAGTTCTACTTACATTTGCCTGGCTAGAGGCTTTCATACCACCAGCCATGGTATCCTTCTGGGGAGACTGTCTGAAGCCAAGCTAAATGTTCTCCTAATCACCCATATTGTAGCCATTGACTCCAGTGGAGACTTTCTTTCTTTCTTTTTTTAACTCCCCATTGGGGAAAGGGGTTGAGTGAGAAATGGGTAGAAAAAAGGTTTAAATCATTCCTCCCAAAGCACCATGTTCCCAATCTAAATCAAGGGTGGGTGTGCTTACAGGAGAGTAGAGAAAATAACCATGCATTGCTACACTATGGGCTCTATCACACCAGCATTTTAACACACTCTTGTCATGCCTTGTTTGCAGTTTTGCAGCATGTCACTCACATGACGTCATGCCTGTCCTGCAGACATTCCCCCTCTTCCCCTCCCTTTTTTGTGTTTTCCTAGAGTGAGGAAAGTCTGGATTATTTCCCCCAAATGGAATTAAAGCACCCTTCAGACCCAGTGTAGTGCCATTGTCTCACTATTTCCTTTGTTGGGGGGGTGCTTTGAAGGGACTGCTTGTTGACGAAAGAGGAGGGTGGGGCAGTTCTCCTCCTCCACACCGCTAGCAAATGAATGGGCTTGTGTTGAGCTGGTCTAACATACTGTTGCTGCTCCAACCCCACCCTCCTTGCCCACAGCTCCTTCATTTTTAAAGATAAGGAGATGAAACTTGGGGCTGTGAGAGCTCTTAAGGCATGCCAAGTTTGAATCAGATCAGTTCTTCCCTGGATTTTTTAGGAATTTTTAATTCCGCCCCCCCCCCCAAAAAAAATCATTCCTTCCCATTAACACACACACTTGTCCGATTCTGCGCAGGGGTGGTTTAAGGCAGAATCTGAGGTGTAGTGTGGGGTGGGTGTGGGTGTGTTCAGTGGAGCTTGTTTATTGCTCAGGCTTGATTCCCTTACTCAAGGGAATTTCAACTGCATTTACATCCAAGTCATACTAAAATCTGATGCATGCTTACCTTTGAGTAAACCCTATTGAACAGATGCCCTTTCTACACCTAAAGGTGTAGAGGGACACAGGGGAAATGGTCCCGGGATTTCCGGGAGAGCAATCAAGTGAAAACAGAGTTCACCAGTATAGCAACAATCATGAAAGGGATGAGTGCTTGCCACACTTATGAAATAGAGGTAAAAAAATGCAGAGGCAAACCAGGGGGGGGGGAAATAGGTGTGATGGAAGGATGTTTAGGTAGTGGGGGTCGAGGTAGTGTTTTACAGTTGTTCAGCTTCTATTTTGAGGTCAACTTCAGAAGGTTCTGCTGGCAGAACTCTTGTTCTGCCTCATGGAGACCCCATTGAGCCATCCTACATGGCCCTATTCTGTGCTGGGAGAGGTTTCTGGAGGGATGGAGACAGATATCACTAAGGTTCAGATGCCTGTTTGTGCAATGGCCAGCTATCAGGGAAAGGGCCTTCACTACTGTGGCCTCGTCTGTGAAATGCTCTTCCCAGGGATATCCATCTGGGATCTTCATTGTATACATTTAGATGCCAGGCTAAGACCTTTTTCTCCTGCAGGCACTGAATCTTTAATTTGTAGTCTTTATTGTCAGTTTTACTACTATATATGTAACATACATACAGTGTGTGTGTGTGTGTTTAATATCTCAATTTGTCAATATTTTCATTGGCTGTGTTATTGTGTTGATTGTTATTTTACTGTTTCAGTTTTTCATGATTGAAAACTACTCCAAAGACATTTGTCAGTTGGGTAGCATATAAATCTAATAAATAAGTAAATAAATAAGACACCCTGGGACTTACTTCTGCATAGACATGGATAGATTTGTCCTGCTGCTGAGCTTATTTACATAATGATATGGATATATCTGATCATGCAAATTTTTGTTGTTGTTAAATGGAGGGCTGTTGGGTGTTTCAGCTGCAAAGTAGAGGATATAATCACCCAGTTTGTTAAGGAAGCTGAGAAATGCTTAACAGCTAGGGAATGTTACATTCCTTTAACTTCAAATCCAGCTACAAGTGCAGATTAAAGCAGCTCCAAGCATTATGTTATATGCTTTAAGGTTAGAGATTACGTTGTGTGCAAAAAAAAATTGCAGTTCAAATGGTGCATTGTGGATTTTTCACACACACATTCCAAACTAGGAAGCATACAGTTTCAATTGTTAATGGGTTTATTCTCAAATACAAACATTTGTTTTTGGTGTGAATTTCAGATGTTGGGTTTTGGTTGCACGATGAGAAGTTGGAGTTTTAATCCTCAACATGTAGCTTTAATTCACAAAATATACATATTGTTTACTGAAAAATGAGCAACTCTCTGTGCTTAAATTGGAATTCATCAAATTGTTTGATTTTCAGGGTACAATTGTTCAGGGTACAATTTCAGAGTCCACCAGCTATGACATTTAAAAACAAACAAACCCAATTGTCAATGCCAACATCACTTCAGCCAATGTCCTTGCTCTCGTTGGCTGAAATCTAAAGCCAATGACAAACTGCAACACACCTTTGCTCCCCACCTGAATTTCAGATGTTGGAATTTGGTTGTATGATGGGAAGCATCAGTTTTAGATATTTGGATCCAATACTTAACCATATTTAAAAACTATGGCTGAATCTTTTCCCAAGCCCTAAGACAGCAATTTTTGCTGTGTGGTTTTATCCTGGTTGTGCTTTTTATATTGTATTTTGTATTTGTCTTTCTAGATTGTTGGTTGTTTTTATGCTCTTCATGGTTTTAATTTTTGTGAACCACCCAGAGAGCTTCAGCTATTGGGCGGTATAAAAATGTAATAAATAAAATACATAAATAAAAAAGGCAGAACAAGGTTTCTCAACCTATCTATCTGGGCAGGGCCATTCACTTTTGATAGCAAAACAAGACTAATTTGATCACTTTTATTCTTTTCTGTCTTTAACATTATATTTATAGAATTACAAAAAGCAGGGTGCTGTTTTAAAAAATAAAATAAAGGCAGGTTTCTCTGAGATTAGAAGTTCACCCAAAGCACAATGCAAAGTAAGAGATGGGGAGAGGAATACTAAAATGAGTAATTGTTAAAGCCCAATAATAATAATAATAATAATAATAATAATAATAATAATAATAATAATTTATTTCTTACCCGACTCTCCGATTGGATTGAGGCAGGGAACAACAGCAAGCATAAAATACTGATTAAAAACATGATATACACTGTTTAAAAGCATCCTAAAAGCATCCTAAAAACATACTAAAATATCCTAAAGCTTGAAGTTAGAATTAACTAGCTTATGCGGAAGTTTCCACACAGAAACTTGCTTATTGTATTGAGTTTTCTAATGTCTTAGGTCAGGTCTGTTTTGTTGTTCCTTCACTACAAACCCACACGGTGCAGTATTATTAAATGAGATTTGTGTTAGGATAACTTGGCCCTCCACCTTAAGGCCAAGAATTTACAAGTCAATCCCATTGATTTCAATAGCGCTTCTATTCAAGTGTTAGTGTAACAACTTAACCAGCTTTGATACACTTCTTTTTAACCTAGGGATTTGAACTGCTGCAGCTTCATCAAGTCAATACAAGCAAAGCCTCATGCCTCACTTTGTGATGAATAAAGATGAGTGTGTCTTCCTTAACATACATGTGAAAGGTTAGCTATTTTGTTCACCTTCTTTATAGTGTTCTCTCTCTCTCTCTCTCTCTCTCTCTCTCTCTCTCTCTATATATATATATATATATATATATATATATGAATGAATGAATGTTTATATTTCTTTTAATAGCAGTGAGTCTCAGGAAGAAATTTAGCCAGTTAGGCTTTTCTGCATGGAAAACAGGCACGGCGACAAAGAAAACAGCATCGATTAAATTTCTACCTGTCATGAAGTTGTGACAGGCACAGAACCTCAATTTATTTACTGTTATGTTTTTAGCATATGGATAGGAGCCCTATGCCAGTCACAGGTGAATTGATTTTGCATATGTGTCCCTTACCTAAATTTCCATTTTCTCTAGTTTTCTTGCAAATCTACAGCAAATACCTTGTTTGCAAAGCCTTCACCTTGACAGGAGTGTCAAGGGCTTATAAACTTACAAGTAATCATTATTGTTTTCTCTCCCAGGCAGAGGCAGCAATTGAACCACAGCTTTTCAGTTGTACTACCCTAAGCGGGTTGAGTGCTTTGACCCTTTGCTTCCATGCTCTAATGTTCCGTCAGTTCTGAGTATGGCATTATGACTTTTGTTTTTCACAGAAATTGGGGAGGTGTCACTGCTGTTTCAAAATGTGTCGCCTCTTTGACACACACTGCCATCTGCATGCCTTGCAAAGCTCCATCCGGAATATCATAATAAATAAAGCTACCCATTTCTGACAATACAAAGGCTGAGCAGGTCCTTGGGGTGGCAATCCCAGCACCTAGCTACACCACATCAGTAGCCTTATTTATAAGCGGTGACAGCGTTTAGAAATGCTTGACCTTCAGGAGTCAATGAGAGATGCAGCTGTCCTCGTTACTGTCTTAAATGTGATTGCCACTTGTGAAGACAAATTTAATGCAGTAACCCTGTTCATCAGCAGAAACCGTAAATAGTCAGCACAAAGCCTGAACACACCAGTCCCAGTGCAGGTCTTCTGGGGAACAAGGCCTGCTTTTGGGGGCCTGGGGGGAAGAGATTTTATGATCTCATCTTCCTTCAGTCAAAGTCTTGCATTCTGTTACGTTTATAATAAGATTAAAGCAAAAGACTATTTTTACAGATTTTCCTATAAGGAAGTAAGAAATGATTCTATTGTCTTGTTTATAGTTCAAAATAAACCAAATATATTTTCCTGTTAGGAAGAAAGAGCACTGGGGGTGCTTTAAGTTTCTTTTGTCCAAATGTTAAGATGTATGCAAGTGTGCAAGATATAGTAGGACTGTTAGATGGATAAGCCTCTTGGTTTTCAGTAGAGTGACCAGATGCAACAGTGATCAAGAGTCCTGGACCTTTCATAGCTGGAGAGAAGAAGAAATGTAGGTATGTGCAGGGTGGGGGGTCTGTAACCCTGTCTTTAAACGAGCTTGTTTAGTTCTTCCCTTAGCAGACCATACTGGATGTAAAAGGAACCTAGTTGGAGTGCTAGGGCACAGTGGTGCAGCTTGGTAATTTTAATGAACCCAGGGCTCATCTACACCAAGTATGATATTCCACTACGAAAGTGATATGAAAGAGGTATATAAAAGGCAGGCACCACACTACTGCTTAATAACGGTATTGAAGTGCACTGCAGGATCTACACTATTGCTTTATGGTGGTACTGAAGTGCACTGACAACTGTTGGGGCCCATGACACATCTACACCAACCAGGATATAACACTATGAAAGTGGTATGAAAGTGTTATATGGTAGGTGTCAATGGGCCCCAACAGTTGTCAGTGCACTTCAAAACCACTATAAAGCAATAGTGTGGCTCCTGCCTTTTATATACCACTTTCATACTACTTTCATAGTGGAATATCCTGCTTGGTGTAGATGAGCCCTTAATGTTCTTACAGAGGAGGAGGCCAGGTGTATTACTTCTGTTGTGAACTACACAACTGATATGTTTCTATACCCCTCCCCAACAAATATTCGATGCTTCTACTTTCCAGATATGTTAGAAAAATAACAACAAAACTGTTTGCTGAACCTGATGACAAAGTAAATCTTCTGAGTACATGCCTTTTAGACCCACTTAAATCATAGTGCCATCTTGACTACAGGAATAAAATGGAGCTTGCTTCTGCTGCCCAGATGCCCTCATTAACTGGCACTCTCTGGGTCATCTGAGAGTGGGGAGAGGGGTGACTAGGCTCTGGGACCCTGAACTCCAGCTGCACCACTGTTAGGGTGTGTTGGTGTCATTCATGGTTTAATTTGTTTTAACTGTGCATATTTATTGTTTTATACTGTATACTTTTATCTGTATGTCTCTCTGAGATCTTAATGATATAGGGTGGGATATAAATGTTTTAAATAAATAAATTAGCAGTGGGGGATATTGCACATTTTTATGGGGGCAATTGAATTGTACGTGGAAATCCAAGCTAAATATATTCCACCATTAGTCTTAAAATTCAGAAGGAAATCTTACTATGACATAGTAGTGTGCTTAGGGATGGACAGCCCACTGAGCCATCACTGCCACTTGTCCCAACCTGCCGAGCCACACAAGCCCCTAAAAGGCTCAGCAAGGGTGCTGGGAGCACCCCACCACTGCAAGCTCCTAGGTGCAAGCCAGCATTTTTATGGAGGATAGGGGCTCTAACTTTTTCATAGATTTATGTGGCGTATAATGGTGGCCATAAAGCAGGAAATTTCCACAATAATAGAGGGGCAATTACCCCATGGACTGGTGAGCAAAGTCTGGGAGTCCAGGCATGGTGGCATCCGTCAGACTTCCAAACCCAGTTGGGCACTGAGTTTGGTCAGTGAGTTTGCTGACCAATCAAAGTATGTGTGCCATATTTAGAACAACAAAATGCATAATAATGGCTTTGAAAAAGTATTCAAAACTTAATGGATCTAGGTAATGATGTACTGTGAAATTCTAGCTAGAATTTTTCTGTCAGCACTAGATGAATCTGTAGCAAGTATAAATTCAATGAACTAAATACTGTTCATTTGTGTTTTACTTCTTTCCATAACTTATCTTTAAATGTGTATGATTTTATTCTCTTGTCTATTGTTCAATATGAAGCTAAATGGTTAGAGGACTTTTTGAGATAGAAATTGCAGGATGGCTTGATGCCTGATGATGCTGACCCCTGATTGATGAGCTGAACTTGCCAATGGGCTTTACATTGATTCTAACTAACTCAAAAAAGAAAGCTTAGGGGTGGTGCAGGAAGTTCAGTGTAAAGCAGTTGTGTTTGCTGAGGCTCTGAAAGGGGTGAGTAGGGTGGAATCATTTTGTGTGTTTTTTTACATTTTATTTATTTATTTATTTATTTATTTGTCAGTCAGCCAGTTGATTTTTTTGCCTATAACCATAGGTTCTTACTATTTTGCCACAACAAAAACAACAAGAATAAGAAAAAGAGTTACAGAAAGAAAAAGGTTGAACAAGGCGCTCAAATCAATTCATCATGTCTACTGTTGTTTGTTTGTATGTTTGTTCGTTTATAATATTTATATACAAACTTTCTGAAAATGTCACCAAGAAGATGTAGAACAGTTTAAAAAAACTGTTGATATATTAAAACATATAAGCAATAAAATCATATGAAATCATTAAAATGATGTTAAAACCACTATTCACAATTGAAAAGTCCAGGTTAAAGTGATATAGCTTAACGCCTTTCCAAAAAAAAAAAAAACCAAGACAGTGAAGACCAATCTTAGTTCTGCAAATGACATCACTCTCAGCCTCAATTCCTTAACTAGTATTGTTAAGGGGTGAGGGGAACATAACAAAATCTGAAAAGCAGTTTGCATGGTACAATTATTTCTTAACTATATAAAAATAAACTCTTAGCATGCATCCCAGGGAATGTACAAACTATACACTAAAATAATCCAGCATAATAGAATAATTTGGGCTTTAATTCTATATACACACTTATCTGGGTGTATGTTCCATTGAACTCCACTGACATGTATAGGATTTCACTGAAAATACTTTAAAATGACAGAGAAGTGGTATTACTAGGGATATCAGAGACATACACAACTGATCCAAATCAGGTTGGATTTCTATGAATCCAACCTGTGGATTTGCAGTAGACTGGCTTTCTCAAAGTCAAGTGAATTCTGTGGGCTTGTGATCCAGTTCTTCCATTTTGGAAAAGGTTTGTGCTAATGTGTATTAGCACTAATGCACACTTGAGTAAATGGGTAATGCAGGGGTCTGTCAGTAAAATGTCACACAAAAAGGATCTCGATGTAATTATGCATACAATTACAAAAACATTGCCAAAATATTTTTGGCAATATTTATTTGTACATCCTAAGATTTCCCATCAAGTTGCTATATTTGTCACAAATAAATGAAAATAGTCATAATATATGTCCATATCATGTTCTTTTCCCACTATTCAGGTGTCCCTGTGTTCACTTGTCCCAGAGATTGTCATTCATCTTAATTAGTCACCAACAGTGCAATCCTATATATGTCTACTCAAAAGTAAGACCCACCGAGTTCAATAGGACTTACTCTGAAGTAATTGTCTATAAGATTGCAATGTAAATCATTTAGACAGAAAAAAGGCCTTCAATTCCCAGGATGGATGGATGGATGGTTCTTGGTGAGAACACCTTAACTCTGGTATGCTATTCTTTCAGAGTCTGTAAAAGTCCGAGTTCTGATAAAGTTTAAAATCGATCTACCAGTCATGATAGGAGACATCTATACTAGAACAAACACTTTTTGACTATAGGTGAGCAAGAAGAACTTCATTTTCTCCTCCTCCTCCTCCTCCTCCTCCTCCTCCTTCTTCTTCTTCTTCTTCTTCTTCAACCTTCTAGGCAATTTCCCCCCCTAATCATAGAGAGAGAAATGAAAGATTTCCAAGTTCAATTTCTGGAAATAATACATGAGAAATACAAAACAATTGGGGGCAAACTCCTTGGCTTATTGCACTTCACTCTTCTGCTAACAATCCATATCTAAAGAACCACCAAAACAGCAGAGATGGAAGGGAATATTTTTTGTAACAACTCAGCAGAAATTAATTGCTGTAGCAGCTTAAGAAGAACTAAAGCCCTCTTTTCTTGCGCTTTCAAGTTCAACCCTTTTTGCCTGAGGAAATCTCTTGGCTCACAGGCTTGATGTCAATCCTTGATTGTGTTTTGATGTTTCTGCAGATCTACAATTGAGTTCAATTCTCAGCAGCCAAAACAGACATTTGTCATCGCGTATGCATCAGATTTCCTGTGGCATACTGCCCACTTAATCATGCAGACAAGGGGAGCCCTGACAAAGCAAGGGGGCCTGACAGCTAGCCACTGTGACCTAGCAAGCATGGTGTCACATCTAATTACTATTATTTATAAGCATCACTCAAGGCATACTGGTGTTGCTGCATACCAGTTTGACCACACTGGAGTGTTTTAAGTAAATATTTGCACGCAACAGGGAGCTGTTCAGCGTGTGTTGTCTATGGCCACAGCCCCCATGCCATGAAATATTCAGCACATGAAATGTCTCCAGTGATGCAGAGTGGTGGGTTTTCACTCTGATTTGATTAGCAGTGATGATTCTTTCATGAGGTGTGACTGTCCTATCAGATTAGCATCAGCCCGGTTTCTCTGCAGTAGTCACGGAAGGCTGGAGCTGGTTGAAGAGCAGCCAATGAGTGCATTTTTAAACTCCCAACTTCTCACGCTTTTTCTTCTGATTCATAATAGACTTTCTTCTCTTCTCCAGTAAAGCCCGGATTCAAATAGATATCAGAAATTATAATCGACAGACTAATCTTCAGGTAAACTCCAAATGCCTAGGAAAAGTTGAATGACACAGTTTCCACAGACACACACACTCCACCAAAAGAACATTTCAGCTATCAAAAATGAACAGTGCAATGGAGCTTTTTTGAAATTAACGCGGCTTTTGCTATTGACTACTGTAGGATGGATGCAGGTAGCCAAAGGAATTAAATGTAAATTTAACTGTAACCCATCTTGCTCTTTAAGCAGAATGCTGAGCTGCAGGTTGCCTCCTGCTTATTATGAAAACAGAATAGCTGACTGCAAAAAGCTGGGTCTGATCCTGCTTCTTAAACAGAACATCTAGTGCAGAAAGCATGAGCCAGCGCAACAGGTATTCTGTGTTCAACAGATCTGATCATGGCAGAAAACCAGGGGCTTAGAGCCTCTTCCTCTTCTTTTAGGAAACAGATCAGCTAAGCTGCCAACCAAGACCACCTGCTCCCTCTTTATAAACAGAGCACAGTGCAGCATGACAGTTGTTTAAAGGCCTTCTAACCCTTTAAACATCCAATTCTATTACACTCCACCATAACTGAAAGAGGACTTTATTTATTTCATCTGAGGGATGGTTCAAGAATTTGATCTTCATACATTTGGATATAAACTGTCCAGATCTGCCCCCGCTGGACTAATGTGCAGATCAGAATGTAATTATCGTTTGGACTCTACACTTTTCCAAATGTTGCAATGTTGTAATTAATTCAATGCATGTTCCAAAGTGCACTTTAAATTGTATATTTTAAGATAAATTATGTTTGGAAAGGTGTACATTTCAATAAAATGTTTATTTTATTTTTAATTATTTATTAGATTTATGTCCTCTCTTTGTTATTCCAAGGAACCCAAGTCAGCTTACATAATCTTCTTTCTCTCCAGTTTAGCCTCACAACAACCATGTGATGTAGGTTAGGCTGAGACTCAGTGAGTGGTCCAAAGTCACCCAGGGAGCTTCCTGGCCAACTGAGGCTTAAACCAGTACCACCTGAGTCCCACAACAACACTCTAACCACTATACCACACTGGCTAACTTATAGACATATTTATAAATATCTTTATAAATCCATATTTTGTGAGAAAAAATACATTTTATATGGCTATATAAAAAGAAATTGCATATTAATATGGAACAGAATGAATTTTTGAATGAGCACATGCAAAATTGACATAGAAAAGGGGGTATAATAAAAAATACGCTATGAGTGCCAGAAAGGATAAGTGTAATATGTTTAATACTTTAATAATCAAGATATAAAATGTTTAAAATTAAGTCTCAATGATTTAAATGGGACATGATCTCAAGTAAGGGATGAGTGTTCAAAATATGAGCCAACCACAATTTATCAAACTATTTAAACTGTTATTAGTAGTACTGCTCCTTCCAGGCTTAGACTATGACAGACTCCAAGTAATAAATTCAAATATATTCTGTCTCCAAAGTGTATTTCTCAACATTATATAGAATTTTTTAAAATATTCAGTTAATACCATATTATTATTGGAAAAATGAAAATCATAAAATGAACCTGCAGTTTAGGAAGTCCAGGAACTTTAAAACAATGAAGACATTTTGAGGGAATCTGAAATTTTGCACACATTTAAATTTTTGAATGTTTTTATATGTCCAGTATTATCTTTAAATTGCAAAGTCTTTGAGTTTGGGTTTTGGGGGGGAAATTCTTAGGAGGATGCAGTTGTTTTTATGCCAAAGTTTAGTATTTCACAACTTCAAAAGCTGACACTTTAGATAATATCATTATCATCATCATCATCACTATAATTTAAAGACTGTTTTTTTTTTCATTCAACATTTTTGAATGTCTGAATTGATAATAAAAGTTGTTAGAGTTGCATCCAATAATGTTTGTCTGACATGGAATGGCATCAACTAGGGCAAAAAGGTTTACCAGAAGCAGATTTACGCTTACATGTATCAAGTATTTCTGTGCTGAAACTGTCTATATGTACTGCATTACTTACAATGAAATGCCCATTCAGATGAGCATTTTATCTATATTCTTAACAGAACTAGTCTGGCAGAAATACCACTTTTACTAGAGCTGCATCAGGGCAATTGTGATGGTCCTGTCATGTCAAGCCAATATCATAACAAGTACTATTTACGGAGAAAGAGTTTCAAATTTTAAATAAACAGGTTTGTTTAGGTACTTACTTAAACTTCCTACTCTGATCCAAAATCTCAGAGTAAATTGCAATATATCCTTCTTCAATTTTATCTTCACTACAGCCCTATGAGATAGAATCATAGAATCATAGAATAGCAGAGTTGGAAGGGGCCTATCAGGCCATCGAGTCCAACCCCCTGCTCAATGCCGGAATCCACCCTAAAGCATCCCTGACAGATGCTTGTCCAGCTGCCTCTTGAAGGCCTCTAGTGTGGGAGAGCCCACCACCTCCCTAGGTAACTGGTTCCATTGTCGTACTGCTCTAACAGTCAGGAAGATGAATACGTTTGAAAGTCAGTAACTTGCTGGAGCCCCACAGTAAACCATATGGCTTAGCAGGGATTTCATACAAAATCTTTTGATAATTCCACCAGACTTTGTTTTTACTTTTTAATAAGTAAACTTATTAAACTTATTAATACTTTTTAATAAAGTATGCTTAAATGTAACAATTGTAATAAAAACAAACCATAGAATATAAAGATATATAGCCAACAGTTATTAAAGGGTTTTTAAAAAGCAAGTGTCTTTTTTTCATCTAGTCTGAATAAAAGAAATCTACAATTTCTGATCATTATTATAGGGTGGGTTTTTTTTAAGGAAGTGTTATATTGTTCTCAACTAGTTGGCATAAAAGAAATCTACAACTTCTGGTCAGTATTGAGCAGAGTCCTATATTTAAAACTTAGGGCATGACCAGCCAAAGCTAAGCACTTATTAGTCCTTTTTATACTAGTGGGAAAAAGAGATGAACAGATACTTAATCTGCACTTTGAAACTAGTAGCACTTAAATGTGCTTATCCTTAGCTGGAACATATGATTGATTGATTGATAGAGATAGATAGATAGATAGATAGATAGATAGATAGATAGACAGATAGATAGATAGATAGAAGCATTAATATGAACAATTGAATTACTGGAGTGGTAATATTGCTTTAAATGTTACTTTAAATTCATTTATCTTAATTGTATATCAGAAATACAAAATGATAAAATTGATACTTTCATTATTTTCTAAAGATCTAAAAAATTTCCCATACACAGTTGTTTCATTTTAGCTCAAGCATTTTTGAAAATGACATTTGTCTTGGAAAACATTAACAAAACCTAAACTAGGGCTAGACCGACAATAGTGCTTTTTGGCAGTATTGAAGTGCACTCGTAGCTGTTGCAACAGTTATCTAACAGTTTCCTAGCATTTTTGCAGCTTCCCCCCATCCCAATAGTATTCAAAATATCACCAACAGATGTCACTGTGTGCACTATGAGGTATAATTGTGCGAGAGGGATATAGCTTCACCATGATGATATTGTGTCGATATGACACTAATTAAACCTTCATTAAGCAACAATTTTATTAACAGGTATATTTAACTAACTTGAATAGTCAAATCCTTACAGAGTTTGCAAGCATAATAAACAAGAATCCCATAATCATTTAAGGGAGGAAGGGGAGGGACAGCTGAAATTTGGAATTAAGGAGATATCAAATCAAAATGGATAAAATGCCACTTCAGGATATATTCTGTTTGGCGGAATAACAATGATTTGTCATCTGATGTCATACCACAAAATACTAGGGAGCAAGCAAAATTAGACCCACATACACAAAACCCTAACAAGTGTGCCAAGCAGTTGTGATGGACAGAAACTCAAATTTTGTCATATAGTGGGGGAGGAGGCAGTGTTACAACAGTATTTCCTGTGCCCAAGTAACATTGTAAGAAGTTTTTGCAATCCTTCTTCTTACCCACCCTTTCTCTGAAAAAGATTTTAGGATCTTTGCAAAATGTCAGCCTACATGCATTTTATATATTTCCATGGTGGTTAACAGTAATTTTTTGCCTCATCAGTATTCAGCATCAGTCCATTGCAAAAAGGAGAGAGAAAAAAACAAAACCCATAGAAACATGAGAAGGAAGAGAGATAAAAGGAAACCACTGAACAGGAAAAATATGTCTCATCTTAATTGAGCTGAGAATAAGGCAGAAAATGATTATATGGCCTGCAGCTATGAAAACATATTTCCAACAAACTAGTGCATGAGAAGTAAGCGTAGCACCACCCTCCCCAACATGCGTTCAGTCTGAGAGATTCTACAAAGAAGTCATTAAACAGCAGAGTACACACAACAGAGGACATTGTATATGCCAAATTGAGCTGGGCTGAATAATTTGCAGCCACTCTTACAGTTCTTCCTTGGTCTCTAGTCTGCCTGCAAAACCTGGCAAGCTGAAAAAATGCTTCATTGGGTGTGGGGGGTGGGAATGCATCCTAGATTCCTAGCTCAAATCACCTGCCCTTAAGGAGCTTTTTAAAACAATCAAGCTTGATTTATACAGTATACAGTTTTATCCAATACACCAGTGTCCACTGTGTGGTGGTGACAGAGATAGGATGGGAGCAGCAGTGGAGGTGGGGAGTGCCACACCCAGCACCAGGAAAGTGCATGGTGGCAGAGTAGTGAGTCACCTCTGCTGATGTCGGCGGTCTCTGCTCATGCCAGAGCAACTGCTTATTCGGCAACCAAACCCTTGCACTCTCCACTCCCATTATGACTTCCCAGCACAGTGACGTAAGGAATGCCCCTCCTCTCACAACCTCTTTCAGCTCAAGGGCCAAATCCAATTATGTAGAATTTGGGGACATATTCCAGTGGTGGGCGAGGCAAAAGGGTAACTCTTCTAAATACTTCGGTTTCCAGTCTAGATTCTGGTTGAGGGAAAGTTCTACTACATTCCTGAAGATAATATACTTATTCTTTACCCTTCCAGTCAACATTCCTGCACAGATAATTCCAGGAGATAAGTTTCATAAAACACAATCTTATACATGAAGCATAATTTTCTGCATGACTTCATTGGGCTCTTAGGTTTTAATTTCACATATTACAATCTCATTTCCTCAGAAGAAATTCTCAGCAATACTTGCAATGTTACAGAAAAGATGAGCCAGGAACCAAGGCATTCTTTTAAGGTAACTCTCCAGTCTACCTCTAGTACACACTTCCTTAATCTTTGTTACATACTTATTTCTCATCATTGACGCAATCCCCTGCCTTTTACATGTGTTTCAGCAGAGAGCAAAAGAGGAACTAAACAAAGAAAGCAGTTGAATTAGAGATTAGTATTTGCAAAATCTCTTTTTTCACTTCAAACCATAGGGGTAAAGTCATAGGTGAATCCCAGGGGATATCTGTATACACACTTTTCAAAGCTTCGGGAAGATACAATGACTTTCGATAAGCTCTTCAGCTTGTGATTTGATAAACATCTTCTCTTTTTCAAAGCGACTGTGTTAGACATATGGATTTTACAAAAGCTCTCACAGTGATCTACACAATACTTGCTAGCTCTCTAACTCATAAAATGTCACCTCTGTCCAGAAAATGCCACTCTTCACATCACTACTCAGATATTGGGTGGGGTTTTTTTCAGTTCCTTTATTATCTATGGAGTTATGACTCCTGCAAGGGTCAACAATATTTTTAGCTGACATAAACAGAAAATATATTGTTAAAAAATAATAATTCATGCCTCAACTATACAACAGAGTTGAAACAAATGTTATGACAGATACTGGAAACAATATTTTCAAATTTTGAAATTGGGCAGAGGAGTCATTTTTATGTTTTTATATTTTTGCATCTTTGTATTAGGGATGGGTCAATTGTTCAAGTCCATTTCCATGGACTTCCTCCTTTCCTAACTACCAAGTCTGTTCCGTGCCAGTCCCATGTGGATTTTGTTTAATGGAAAAGTAGCTTTCTTTATTTTTGTGCACATTTTTCAAATGTACACTTTAATGGATGCATGCCTCTATTGAATAAAGGGGTGGGTGGGTGAACACAGGATTTTTGTGCATTTTTTCAAATATGTGAATCTTGTCGAACACATATTTTTTTTCTTTCACAGAATGCATCACAAGCCTGGTAATCCACTTTCCAACTGCAAATCGTGTCTGTTTCTGCATTCAGTTCCAGGGAGTACAAATCAAGTAAATCATTTAAAAAAAAAAACTTCAGCAAACTTCTTACCCATCTCTGCTTTCTGTTTGCTTGTCCATAATAAGCTATATATGTGTCCTGTCTGAAAGTGTGGAGTAAGGAATAAGCTGTCTTGAAAGTCTCTTGTTGGATGAGAGTTCCACTGAAGCCCTATTCAGGTGTTTCTTAACCATGTAGGGTACACATGTGAGGAAGGGAAAGGTTCTAGCCCCTACTTTCTTCCATGTACACATGAAGGGTGATGTTTTGATAAGGAGAGCTGACCATGCAATTTAATCACTGGTTTTGAACCTTTCAGTAGAAATGTGGCCCAGAAGCGACAACTTCGATATTATCCTGGGATAAACGGCTGGTGTAGACATTTATTTATTTATTTATTTATTTATTGCATTTATATACTGCCCCGTAGCCAAAGCTCTCTGGGCAGTTTACAAAAGTTAAAAATAGTAAACATTAAAAACAATTATACAATGTTTAAAAACATAAAAAGCATAAAAACAACAGTATCCTAAGAGACCCCTTACAGAAGGCCAATAGTGTTAACAGGTGCTATAGTTTTTCTTGGGAATCCTCACATGCCAGCTAATACTATTGGCATTGCACTAGAGATGCCTTATGTGAAGACTGGGCAAAGATTGCTGCAGTCCTGTTGCTGGGACTGGAGCCTCCTTGCTGGCAGAGTTCTCAAGAACAACTTTTTAAAACAGCTTGCTAGGCACTTTCCCAGAAAACTGTACCTGGGTTGTTATCAATGGTGGCAGGGAGGCGCAGCCAAACCCTTAAGGTCGGGGCTAATTGGCAGAGATGGTGCTGCCTGACTTCAGCCATGGGAAAAGCAGCATGGTGGGAAAGGCTCCCTCCCGAAGGGGGGAGAGGCTGAAGGCCAGAGAGAATGCTCTGGCCTATATGGGTCATGGTACCTGCTGGCCCAAAGGGGATGAGTTAGTAACTGGGAGTAAACTTGGGCATTAGTTAGGATTTCTTGTGTTAATTCCTGGCTGCTCCAGGGAACAGCTCTGTCGCCTTCGGGTGTGATTTACGGTGGTTAATTGTTTTAGTGCTGCTATCTACCTCATTCCTTTTCCTCCTCCCCCTTCCCCTTCCTTCCCTTGTCTGTGCTTTTAAGCTGCGTGTTTGACTTGAGCATTACATGACTAGTTTTAGAGTTTTAATAAACTGCGTCAGTCCTTATTTTGTTGTGTTGTTATTCTCCCAGAAGCTGGCTTCCGCCATCTTGGCATGGGACAAGGGAGGTGGGAATCTGAGTAACCGGACTGTTGGTCCAGAGCCTACCTTGCAGGGAGGACAGGTGGACCCTGACTTTCCTTCACACCTTACTCTGGCGCAGTGTAATTTTTGTTAGTGGTTATGTCAACTGGAATCCCCATTTCAAGCATGCCAGATACCACGGCTGGCAAAGATCTCTTCCTACGGCCTTAGGGAACTGCTGCTAATCACAGTAGGAAGTAGGGGCTAGACAGATCAGTGGTCCAAGTTAAGGCAACATTATGTTTTTATAGAATTTGGTAGCAGAAATAACTAAACCCACGTAATAACTTTACAGATTTCCTCCTCATAAAAGTCAGTATCTTGCAGTATTTGCATAGCTGCATTCGTAAATATTTGTCATTCTTTAATCCCCTTCCAATTATAATTTGATCATAAAATCATTGTCCTAGAATGCCATTTGAAAGTCATTTCTGTAATACACCATGCTGTACAAACTTAAATCTCTCTGTCATTCTGATAAATTCCCAGTGGGGACTAACAATAAAATAGTTGTAACCATAATCTTAGCACATGCTGACCATGGTTCAGTAAGAGCTAATTTGCAGCTGCACTTTTCCTATTTAATCATCATATGCCTGACAGTGGTTTACTGTATTTCCATATTCTTCCCATAAAAAATCTGAACTTCAAGTCTCAGGGATAAAAGGTTAATGTAGCACCAGTGAGGCTTCCAGTCCACATATGGCTCAGCAAATGTTGCCTTTTTTATCCCAAAGATTCTAATTTGACAATAGATGGGTAGCTAATTTTACATATAATGACTGCAGAAGCTAAACATTTAAATAATAAGATAGGGGAAAGGCCTTTGTCTATTCAGGAAGCTAAAATTTAACTCAACATTTTATAGCTGTTTTATATCTCCTTCTAACAAAAAAATAACTTTGAATGTATGAAGTGTTCAGAACAGCTTCCAAGACATAACAAGGGAGCTGAGTGTAATATTCAATATTGACTTACATCTTGGTTTTAAAAAATGAAAATAAATTGTGCTGAATACAATGAAAAGAAATGCTAGTGCTTTCCTTCTGTTATGACTGTCTGCACATGTGTGTGTGTGTGTATAAAATTATTTCCACCAAATAGTGTGGATGTAGATGGTAATGTGTGCATAAAGATGGCTTGTAGTTGAGTGGATGAACTTATGCCAGCTCCCACTTCCTTTCCCAGCTGGCTTTGCGCCATCTTCCTTTTGGGCCCCACTTCCCATCCCTTGTTAGCATCATCTCTGTCCCTGCTTGTCCACATCTTGCACTGTTACTCAATTTCTGTTTCCATTTAGTAGATAGTTTAATTGTTCCTTACATCTGTGTCAACACATTCCTTCTTGACTCTTTGCTTCCAGGCATGTAGCAGCCTTTGCCCCATTCCTTACCATATGGTGTGCCTGTTGCTAGGGTTGCATATAGGTGTGGGATGGGAACTGGAATACTAGATTCTGCTGTCACATGGGCACAGATGCCTCCTTAAAGCAAAGGAAAGCATACTATTCCTTTATTTATTTATTTATACCCCACATTTCTACTTTAAAAAAATTGGCACTCAAGGCGGCTTACAAAAGCAATTTAAAATAGCTTAAAATAACAAAACACATTAAAATGCAATAAAAAACATGGCAATTATAGAATAAAAACAGCATCCAACTCACTTACAGGCCAAAGATCTTCTTGAATAAAGCAATCTTTGCCTGCTGTCAGAAAAACAGTCAGGATGAGTGAATCTAGCCTCCCTTGGGAGGCAGTTCCACAGCCTGGGAGCAGCCGCCAAAACCACCCTCTCTCATGTTGCCATCAAACGCACCTCTGAAAGTCTCAAAAGAAGCCCTCTCTGGAAGATCCTAAGGATGGGACATGCTTGCATGGGAGATGGTGGTCATTCAGATAGCCTGGTCCCAAGCCTGGTTATGACCTATAGTGGTTTTTGAATTCTGCCCAGAAATTGGTATCCAGTGAAACTGCTGTAATAAGGGGGTTGCATACTCCCTTTAACAGACCCCAGTCAACAGTCTGGCCACAGCATCCTGGTGTTCCAGATGTTGTTCTCAGGGGAAGAGACATTTCTGAAGTTCTCAGATATTGCAGAATCCCCAAATATAGCTTATATCCTCCTTCTCAGCTATTGCCCATGCCAGAAAAGTGGTTGAAGGAGAGAAAAAGATCCTTGTAATGAATCTTTTTGTGAGATTACCTTGTCTTTTGCCATGCCTCCCATGGCAGCCATTTTGTAGTGGTGCCTAGGGCAATTTCTCATATTGCCAAATATGTGCACAGCTCCCCCCAAAATACCCTATAGGATTATGTTATTGCTATGGTTTCGCACACGCTTTGGGTGATTGGTCACAATCCAAGCAGGTGCTAAATATATATTTTTATCAGGATTGAATTGTGACCAATATGTTTATTACAAGTAGTATGTTTTACTAATAACCACCTACTCTAATATGAAAGGATTCAGCTAGTTTCCCTCTTGCATGAAATACTTTATCATTTTGTCACTGCAGAATTTTCAGAGGGTATCTTAATCATGTGAGTGCTTCATTTCCTGAAGTTAATAATATCTGTTGACAGTTTATCTTCTAAATTAAAGTGTTTTTAATTTAATTTTTCCTGGGATATGCCAGATTGCTTTTGCATAATAGTGTTGTTGTTTTTAAACTGAACAAGACATCAATCAATATACTTCCAGTAATTTTCTTGATCATAGCAGTGATCAGAAGACTAATACATTGTTTTTTGTCCCTTCTGTATAGAGAGGTGTGATTCCAATTTGAGCATACAATACCTGGATTGAGAACAGAGCCGAAAGGTTCTTGCTATTCCAGCACAGGATGTTAATGAACATTCCACCTGCTCAGGGAACAAAGCCATTCAAGTGTTTGCAGCTGGGAGATTGTGAGAGCAGGAAGTTGTCACAGTTTTGTTGGAATTGAATTCTAATCCATACCCTATGGATAAGAATAGCTTTGTGTGATCAACTAAAGCAGGGGTGCAGAACCTCATTCATCCAAAGGCTGAATTCCATTTTGGAGAAGCTCTTGGGAGGATGCATTCCAGTGGTGGGTAGGGCTGAGGACAAAAGACTTCTTCATAGTGGAATTCGCTACCACAAGATGTAGTGATGGCCTCCAGTTTGGATGACTTTAAAAGGGGATTGGACAAATTCATGGATTATAAGGCTATCAGTGGCCACTAGTCCTGATGGCTATGTGCTACCTCCAATATCAGAGGCAGTAAGCCTATGTACACCAGTTGCTAGGATCATGGCTAAGAGGGTGCAGTTGCACCATGTCCTGTTGTGTAAACTTGGGTGGGGGAATAGTAGAGGTTGCAGCAGCTGCTGCATGCAGCCCAGGGACCATGTGTTGCCCAGCTCTGCTTTAAGTCAAAACCAAATTGTTCTTCTGGGTAAACAACCTCTGAAATGCCATGCTTGCAAGTACTTCAGGGGAGGCGTAAAATGACCTTTACCATTGAACTGAATTGTAAAGTCAGCGCATCTGGGAACTTTCCATGCACTACTGAGTACACACTAAAGTCTTCATTACAGTGCAGTACCTTGAGAATCCCTAGAACTTTGTCCACAGATTAATTCATAAATTATGCCCTGTGTTGGTGCCCAGTTGTGATCTTTTAAGCCCTATTTCAAGTCTGTGGTCTCCAACAGAAATGAAAGGCTTGCTATTCCCCTAAGATCCTCTTTAGTTCTCTCATTCTACGTTCTTTTTAATTTAAGTACTAAACCATTTCTGTTTAACATTAGTTTTCTGAAGGAATGTACCTACTGAAGCATGACCAAAGTTCAGGCTGCAACTTTGTCCTCACCTTAGCCTGTTGTGTGAGAAGTGGAAAGGCCTCCAAACAGCAAGTGATTTCTCTTAACAAGACTGTATGCCCCACAGTGCAAGGTGAGCTAAGGGCAGAGCTTACACCTGAACTCTGAACTATCTGGAGTTAAGTCTTTCGTGATTCATTGCTATTGCTCCAAAAATAAGCCACTAGCAGACCCAGCCAAATATTTTATTAATTGTTTTGCAGCCCCTCAAATGTTAACTAACCCACCGGGTTTGGGGGTAGTTATTCCAGCATCTTCATCATACTTGTGGTCTAACAGTAGGAGATGCTCTTAAATTCTCACTGACAGGCTCGCCTTTAACAAGGGCACAAGCAAGGGGGGAAGACATGACTCAGATAATACATAACTCATATAATGTTTGATGGAGCCTCCTCTCTTTATTAGGTTTCTGCATATAGAGTACTTCATTACTGACCAGAGATTGTTACTATATGATGACTTCTGGGAGAGAAAAGAGTAATAGGAGGAAAACAGGGGTTCTTCCAGTTGTCTCTGTTAAGCATTGGGACAAACCATTATTATTATTATTTATTTATTTATTTATTTATATAGCACCATCAATGTACATGGTGCTGTACAGATCAGCATGCTTGTTTCTACAGGGGGCTGTATATTTTCATTTTGCAATGTCCAAATGTTTGCATTCTCTTTTCTCTATTTGATGAAACAAATTTGATAAAACACCATTATAAACTAGGGATTGACAGGTGACCCCATGCCTTCCCTGTACACCCCTCCCCAAATCCCTGCCACTTACCTGACCCCAGTGACTGGTATAGGCAAACCTCTGGGTGGACTGCGGGCACTCGGCAGTGGGGCACAGGTACCCTCTCCCTCAGCAAGCCACCATTTTCTGCAGAAATATCAGCTTGTTTTGTCTATAAATGTCCCATTTATGAAAATATGAATCTTAGAGGGGCAATGTATTCAACATTACAAGCATTCATGTCTTTAATTTTGCATACATTACCCCTTTAAGGCCACCATTTACACAAATGGCAGCTTTAAAGGGGCAATATGTGCAACATTACAGGCATTCATTACAAGTCCTTTAAGGCCACCATTTATACAAATGGAGAAATTTGTGGGACAGGAATGAGCTCCAATTTCTGAGTAAAATGGCAACTTGTCAAGGGAGTGGGCAGCCATACACTTACTCAGCTCAGTGTGTGCTGAGTCAGGCAAGTGTTGGGGTCCATGGACTGCCATCCAGAGCTAAGCCAGCAATTTCTTGCTTGTTGGCATCTGGTTGGCATCCCAACCAGATGCCCACGCCATCACTATGATAAACCTAATAAAAATGATCTCATACCTTGAAACTTGGCATCCATGCTCTACCTGATGCAGTCTACAATTGTGCAAAATGTCAAGTCAATCGAATAAAAATTGCCAAAGGTAGAGCAAGTTTTAAAAAGTGCTGAAAATGGACACATTTTGCACTGGTGTGGATGCACAGAGGGTAAGTTGTGAGCAAACACATTCTGTAACATTACACAACATGATCACTGAACATAGGACATGTCAATTAAGGGATCAGCCTTAGCTTCCAGTCCCCTGGCTTTGTGGAGGTTAAGTATTCATTGGGGGGGGGGGAATTGCCAGTTTTTGTTTTGCTTTATCATTGAATCAAGATTCTTTTTGTGTGGCATTTCACCAATGCCCAGCAATAAATGAGCACATCGTTAATAAGCTTCTTGAGGTAAACATACATATGACATCAGGAAAAACTTCCTGACTGTTAGAGCAGTACGACAGTGGAACCAGTTATCTAGGGAGGTTGTGGGTTCTCCCACACTAGAGGCATTCAAGAGGCAGCTGGACAATCATCTGTCAAGTATGCTGTAGGGTGGATTCCTACTAGGGATGTGCTCCGCTTCTAATCGGACCGGCGAATTAGAAGCGGAGCGGGGGGCTTCGCCTGCCTTTAAGGCGGAGGCGAAGAGGATTGGGGGACCGGCGGAGCGTGGCGAAGAGGATCGAGGTGAAGGCGGATCCTTCGCCTCGATCTGGAGCTCCACCGGAAAGGTAAGTGGGGTTTACCGGGCCCTGCCGCTGTCGCTGTCGCCCATGCAGCAACAGCAGCAGGGCCCGGTAACACACACCCCTGCCCTGCTCTCCCTTACCTGCCTCTGTCCGCGGTCCGTCAGCGTCTTCAATTGAGCCCGCGGTTCAACCAGGAAGTCTGGGCCCTTGCTGGTTGAACTGCGGGCTCAATTGAAGACGCCGATGGACCGCGGACGGAGGCAGGTAAGGCCCCCCTCTCCCTTGGTCCTTTACCGGGCTCTGCCACCATCGCCTCATGGGTGGCGATGGCGGCAGGGCCCGGTAACCCCCCCGCCCTCCTCTCCCTTACCTGCCTCTGTCCGCGGTCCGTCGGCATCTTCAATTGAACCGCGGGCTCAATTGAAGATGCCGACGGACCGCGTACGGAGGCAGGTAAGGCCCCCCTCTCCCTTGGTCCCTTACCGGGCTCTGCCGCCGTCGCCGCATGGGCAGCGATGGCGGCAGGACCCGGTAAACCTCCCACCCTCCTCTCCTGGCCTTACCTGGTGCCACTCCCCTCCACTGCGGAGCTCCAATTCGGAGCCGGAGCTCCGCGGTGAAGAGGAGCGGAGTATGGGCGGAGCGGCGCGGAGCGGAGCGGGCCGATCCGAAATTTTCGGATCGGCCCGCGGGGCGGAGCGGGGGGTCCGTGCACACCCCTAATTCCTACATTGAGCAGGGGGTTGGAATCGATGGCCTTTTGGGCCCCTTCCAACTCTACTATTCTATGATTCTATGAAGATTTCATACTTGCGGTATTCTATTAATATGCGCACATGCATCGTAAACTGTGACACAAATGAGTTGAAGAAAGTGAAAGCTGCAGTAAACTGTGAGTTCTCTAGAAATAATTTTATTAATTATTTATTTTATTTATTTATTGCATTCATATACTGCTCCATAGCCAAAGCTCTCTGGGTGGTTTACAAAAGTTAAAAACAGTAAACATTAAAAACAACTATAGTAAGTTTAAAGACATAAAAAGTACTTATTTTAGAAATTTTATAATTTTAGAAATTATTCTAGTTAAATTGGGCAGAGCAAACATGTGGAACAATACAGGAACAGAAGGGGGAAATCCACTCTGCACATGCTCTAATTTTGCATTAGTGCTGTAGCGGTAAACTTTTGCTACATTCCTAAAGAGAGTCCCAAAATACAAGCAACTATGTTGATCTATCTGTGTGTGTTTGTGTGTGTGTGTTATTGTGTATATTTGTGTGTATGTGTTTTTTAATATATATATATATATATATATATATATATATATATATATATATATATTATAGATAGATGCGTAGTACACACATACAGCAGTAAACTGCATAATACCCAATTTACTAGGTCAGTTGATAGACATAGAACCATGAGCTGGTAAGGGGGAGTATAACGGACTTTGGCTAGACATTGCATGAGAAAGTAAAAGAGAGGAAACAACATGTCCCCAAATGGCATAAGCCAACCACCTCATGATTTTTCAGGAGTTTCCCCCACCCCCAAGCATTAGGGAGAAACATTTTCTTTTAAAGTCAGCAAACCAGTTCTAGTGTTGTTTATGTGAATCACTAGCAAGACTTTTTTAAAAAAAATACACACGATCAAAATTCACAGTGATAATTAGGAGGAGTTTTTTATTTGGATACATTTCATTTTGGCACCCTTCACTGTGGGAAAGTATCCTATGAACAGTATTGTTGAGTCAGGAAATGGGCCGTTTCAATGAGCTTGTAGGAGCGCTATTGTGCAGGTATTGAGGTCCTAGTGGAAAGCTTGTTAGTATACGAAGTTCCTCCAGACAAGGAAGCATTTGTCTTTCTGCTGATGTGGCGGATGACTGTTTCTCATCCCCGAACCCTGCTCCTCACTTCCATTAATCTGGGGTAAAACAAATGGTGCTAAAGTTCCCCGAATTTACTGTGAATATTTGAAAGCCATTAGGATTCCTTACTTCGAGACGGATTCTAGCCATCCATTCGATTTCTTCCTTTCCGGACAGATTAATGGTTACTGGAAGTGAAGACCCTGGCACACGTCCAATGGGAACGATGTGAATCAGGGTGGGCAAAGGCAATTTTCTACTGCATTGCCAGGTCAGAGGATACAGCTTCATTCAGTGATTGCTGAATTATTGATGAACTGCTGAAAACACATTTCTGCCTTTGATGTCAGGCTTGTCTCGTAGCCTCGGTAGGCAGTGAGCATTAGTCACAACTTCTGGGCACAACTCCAGGATGTACCCGAAATGATATGTTTGTAGACAATATGTAATAACTGCCACCTTATGAAGGGCAATATTTACTTGAAAGTATTCCCCATGTAAGATCCAACGCCATTTTCTTCATTCGTAGAAGAGATTTTCAGAAGTGTCAGCATTACATGAGACTTTTGTTCAAGTTTTCCAGATGTAATTGAAGGATAGCTCTGCGACATTAACCTATCCTCATCAAGGTTAAATGCATTATTTTGATTCAGAAGGAAGTACTGGCTGCCTATTAGCTACCGAGCCACATACAAGGTTTATTTATTTATTTAGTACATTTATATCCCACCTTTTTTCGTCCTTAAGGAACCCAAGGTGGCATATATAATCCTCCTCTTCTCCAGTTTATCCTCACAACAACAGCCCTGTGGGATAGGTTGGGCAGAGGGATTTTGCTATATTCATTAGTATATAAATGCCACAGATAAATTAATGCTTCCAAGTAAGCATGCTTCCAAATAAGTGTGCTGTGCTTAACATGTATTTACTTCCAAGTAAATGTGATGTGTGGGATTGTCACTATCCACTTCTGTGCATCTGATTTAGAGAAGCTGCTGAAATCTGTTCTTAACTGGATTTTGGTGGTAGGCTCCCCAAAGAATTGCGCTCAGGACTTATGTGGAAGGACCAGTGCATAAAGAGATCTCACATTTACCATATCAAAACAACTTCAGTTTTCAAGATTTATAATGTATAATTTGAAAAGTTTTGGTAGCTCCAGTGCATGACTAAAAGGACAGATATAATCCACTGTAATGTGAGCTGAATGCATGTATCTTGTACTAAATGCGCTGGTGCATTTATCTTTTATATGGAATTACCCCTGTGCAGTGAATAATTAAGAATCAAACACTGAATTTGGCCAAGTGACATGGTAGCCTTTTTTAAAACAATAAGTCATCTAGTAAATATTGGTAAATAAAACAAAGAAACCTTATTTTGTACATTTATTTATTACGCTTTTCTTTTCCCAGTGCTACTGAGTACTACTGAGCTAGCTGTGTCCTACTTTTAGATATGCTTGGAGAATTTGATCTTTGCAAATTCTGATACTTGATCCACATCTCCCTGACCAAGGAGTACAGCAAAATGTAGTTATCCATTAGATTTTGCATTTCAGTTCTTGGCTCAAAGAACACATCAAAATGTGTTTATGTCCACGGTGAGATAAAATACATTTAGAAATGTGTATTTTGAGATAATATACCTTTGAAATATGCAGCTAAATTTGTATTTAAATGCAAATTTTCATGTAGGTTTTTTATTTAAAAATAGATTAATGCAGAAACAGGACAGAGCAGATTTACAAGTGAACACTTGTGAAAGTGACACAGGCCAGAAATAAACAGATCCATCCATAACTACTTTAGATTGTGGCCTTGGTATATATAATGGGATTTGTCCATGCGTGTAAAGAGCATTTCCCTCTCAGAAAGTAAAAATCTAGAGATGCTGACAAAGTTCAAGACAGGGGGCTTGAAATGTTTGTTTCTTTACTTGGGAATTTATATACCACCCATCCTACAAATATTTTCCAGGGGGGTTACAATAAGAAATTACAATAAGAAATTCATTTACAAAATTTAAATATTAACAAAACCTCATATGCAAGTAAAATAAAAACACTTGCCCAAATTATCACAATTTCGAATCCAATTCAGACATCAGAATGGATGACTCACTTCCAGGGTTTAAAATAAAATGTCATTTTCCATTGGATCTAACAAATTTATTTCATTTAAAATGCCAAAAATAATTTTAAAAGATGTAGGCACCAGATGAATTACCCTGGTCAGAGAATTTCAGAACTGGGCTGCACCAATGGAAAAAAAGTCTTCTTTTGTTGCCATTCTGTTTCAAGGCATAAGCCATTTCAAGTTGATCCTAGGTCCCTTTAAATCGGTAGATAGAGACTCAGACCAGATCTAAACCCTGTGTCAAATCATTATGATCCCATCATGGTAACACTACACCTTGTAGGACACACAATGAGCTCCATCAGATGAGCATTTCATTGCATGCTCGTTACGAGACACTCATGGATTTTTGCTGGTCCCTCTCATGATATCATCTGCCTCCCATATGCCTCCCACCCCTTCTAGCCTTCTTCACACCACACAAAAAACCCAACAACAACCCAGTAAGTCTGACTTATTTTAAAGACAGAAGTTCCCGTTATCCCCTTCAAAAGAAGCAGTGCAATCAAAATGGCCCACTGAATGGGCCAAATGTAAGTTGTTTACTTCTTCTTTCAAAAGAGGATGTAATGAGGGACAAACAAGAGAAGCAATGGTTAGCAAACATGATTTTCCCCTGTGTGATGATGCTCAATGACATTTGTTGTAGTATTTTGGCTAAAGTGGAATAAAAAGCAGGAAATAACACTGAAAGTGATATATGGAATGTGTAATGTGCCCCAACAGTTATCAGTGCACTTCAATACCACTATAAAGCTTTAGTGTAGGTCTAGCCTCAGAAAGGAGTACGCCAACTGCTCTTATGCCATTCACTTTCTATAGCCTCCCCACCACCACCACCTTCTACATCACCAACAGCTCTTTACCTTTGCAAAAGGAGCCTTCTAAGCTGTCCCTACTGTCCTGTCCCTTTCAAAAAAGATTGATATTTTTGCAGAGAAATATGAAGGGAATTGGCAGGGGAACGGAGCTGTTCAAAAACCATGTGGGGTTTTATAGTTGTTGTTGTTTTAAGACTTCCTTTTGAATAGGCTTTGCAAGTCTTCTTGTGCTTTGTGAGAGTTCCAAGGGAACAGTCAAAAAGACATAAATGGGAGGAACTGAAATGAAGCAGATGAACAGACAGGGACAGCCAGCATCCAGGGTAAACATGGATGCCAAGGGCCTACATCTCATGGAGTTGATCTTCTCTTCACAATCTGCTTGTTCGCTTGCCTCTGACTCTGGCCCAGACAACAGTAGTGGTGAGAAGGAAAAGCAGTAGATGTCACTGCCTACTTGCTTCCTGGATTTCTGCCTATCAACCAATCACATTTGTTGACAATACTTATCCAACAGGATGAAAGGGTGAGATCTAGTCGTTGTCTGGTTGGGAGACAATTCACAAAGGGAGTTAAATGTGCACATACCATGTCCAAGCAAACTCCTAAATGAAATTTTAGGCCTCAAATGTTACCAAGCTTTAAATATCCAGGTAATTTTCTTCATGCACTCTATTGAAATCAACAGGACTTCAGTTGACTCCATCACTCATTCCATTGCTTTTCTTGGAAATCCATCACCATGAACCTTAGTTGTACTTGGCTTTACATAGGATCACATGAACATTGGGATCATAGGAAGCTGTCTTATACTGAGACAGAACATTAGTCCATCTGGTCCTGAATTGTTAACATTGACTGGCAGTGGCTCTCCAGGATTTCAAGCAAGATTCTTTCCTGCCCTATCTGGAGAAACTGTGGATTGAATCTGGGACCTTCTACTCGCAAAGCGCATGTTCTACCACTCAGCCATGGCCCCTACCATACACTGGATGGTGCAGTTTGTTTCAAGCCAGATGTCACCTCCACCATTTGTGGCATATAAAGCTGAATATAGTGCATTAACCATGCCTTTTAGACTGAGGGGTGCTTGACAAACCTGTTTTAAATATAATTTCAGGCTGGCAGCAAAAACAGCTCTGTCCTCTTCATTTAATAAAATATTTATAGCCCACACTGACTTTTTATTTCTAAATTTACCAAGGGGGCCTTATTGGGGTGCCATACATGGTTGATAGTCTGTATTTGGGCTTGCGTGTTTATTGACTATATTTAATACTAGAACTAATTACATGTTGCAGGTTTTCACCAGCATCAAATATGTGTGCCAGTCACTTAGGTGAAGAATTTATATGATTAATATTCCTCCATTCTGTAGCTTCACAGAAAGATTCCTTTTGTTCCCCTTTGACTGGAAGATATATCGTATAAAATATTCAGGAAATTCGTGCAGCTCTATAAACAATTCTTTGATCAAAACAATTTCTTTCTACTTTTGGTGAGCAATATGTACAAAATCTTTCCCTTTGGTGTAATTAATGTAGAAATAGAAATACATGCTAGCACATACTCCCTGTACTTCAAATCTCTTGAAAGCGAAGGATTCTGTCTGGAGTTCTTTTTCTATCAGACAACAATAATGTTGAAGCTCATTAACTGCTAGGCAATGTGACCGTATTGTTAAACTACATCAACTGGGTGGTTTGGATTCCTCCAGAAAAAACATACACTGGTTGCGCTCAATACCAGAGAGAGAGTCAGAGAGAGAGAGAGAGAGAATTGCACCAGTGTAGTAATATTCTTCTTCTGGTGGGAGGTTACAGCCACTATAACCCTTTTGCCAGAGTGACTTGGGGAGCATGAGGTAGAAAATGGAAGAAGAGGAGGAGAAGCGTCAGCACAATGGGTCAGCACCATAATATTTGGTTGTGGGCTCTCCCACACTAGAGGCATTCAAGAGGCAGCTGGACAACCATCTGTCAGGGATGCTTTAGGGTGGATTCCTGCATTGAGCAGGGGGTTGGACTCGATGGCCTTGTAGGCCCCTTCCAACTCTGCTATTCTATGATTCTATGATTCTATTATGCCTGCAAAAAAAGATGCAAATGCCACTTTGAAGTCATTGGAGAGCCTGCAACTACTAACACTGAGCCAAAGTTTACAGCTCAGTTGTCTGTTTCATAGACAAACAATTTTTTTTTAAAAAAAAACCCTGAATATTGGAATAATTGTAGGGTGCTTGGCAAGTGTTTTTTTTTAAAAAAAATCATCAGAAAGGGTTACCTTTATAGACAAAGAGACTGAAAATTAGTCTTCCCCCTTTTTTCCTCCCTATTTTTTCTCAAGGAGAAGTGGGGCTTCTCCCTACTTAATTTCAGATAGGAATTTTCCAATCTCCCCTCTCTCACACACACACACTAATGAACCTGGTTTCAATGTTACATCTTGTCCTAGTATCATACCCAATGGATCATGCAATAAAATGCAATAAATAAATAAATAAATAAATAACCTTGGAAATTAACACGAGACACTGCCATGGCCTTAGGTGGCAACAAAGCTTCTTCTTTTTTCAAAAAAAGAGGGGAAAGTAACCCTTTACTGCCTTGTCTCTAATGGTAAACCTCCAGAAATCTTTTAGAATTATTCCTCTCCTTCAAACCCATTGAATCTCTGCCCCCTCCACCTCCACCCCTACTTTTGTAGTGGAAGACACTTGGCAATGCACCAAAAATGACTCCACCCCCTACTTTTTCTTTCTGCAACACTGAAGCCTTAATGGAAGATTGGATTCTGGCAATGGAATATTGGATTCCAAGTAACTACATGGCCAATCATGGGATCCTACCAGGAGTATATAAACCTCACCCAGAACACAGTGACTGATGGGTGGCAGCGGAGTTGCCAGGAACACTGTGGGAATGTAAATCTGCATTAGCTTTTGTTAATATGCCATTGTATATCAGTATTTCTGCCTTAGAATTTGTTTCTAATGCCATTGTGCCATTGAATTTACAGCTGTCTGCGCGTAAGAGGCTAAGACTGATGGTACTTATGATGTAGGGGCTGCTTGGCATAATAGAAACAGAGGTCCACCCTGCCCATTAAAAATAAATAAATATGAAAACTCTACAAGTGTAGGCACTATCTAGGGGATTAATTTGAAGAAATCTACTGGGGTCATAATTAATTAGTGATGGAGAAGAAATTATCTTTTAAAGGCATTAGCAAGTAGAAGTATGTCATTATCCAGGAATAGCTATTCATTTTCCACAATCTAATGCTCTCGGAAATTCTAATATTTTACAGTAAAGGGAGAAAAGTATTTGACTATACTTAATAGATTTTGTAATGTGGTTCTAGAGAGTTGGGCTTTTGCAACAGCTATAGATTTCAGTGAGATTCTCAGTAATTTCAAGATTTCCACAAAAAAGAAATCATTTAGGTTCATGTATCCATAATAGATGACAAGTGGTATGTTTTTCATGGCTCACACACTTCAACAAAAATTAATGCTGCCTCAAGGATACTTCGTATATTTCATTTTGCACTTGGGAACAGATCCCTAAGTACAAACTATTTGCAACGCTGCTCACTCCCTCTACATCATGCTGAAGAGTGCTACAGCTTCAGGACTTACAAAGATGAGTGGTATACCAGCCACATTAGTCATCCTCCTGCTCAGACCCAAACTACATATAAGCTTTCCTGCACAGTTTTTGGTTTTTACAAGTTGCCAATTGGGGAGTGGGGTCAGAGGGCTTTGTCCCCACTGTGGTCCTGATCCATGATGGCAATTTATTAAAAAGCAACTATCTTGCACTCAAGGTCAGAACTCTACAGAAAAGGTAACTTGTGATGGTTTTTCAGCTCCAGGGGATTCTGGATGAGGCAAATCATCTAGATCCATTTTGATCTCGTTATGGGACAGAGACTTCTTTGGTCACCTTGGTAGACAATCTACACTGGGAACTGGACAGGGAGAGTGCATCTCTGTTCATTCTGCTGGACCTCTTAGTATCTTTCAATACCGAGCATGGTAGCCTTCTGAGGTGTCTGTCTAGAATGGAATTTCAGGCACTGTTTTACAGTGGCTTGGGTCATTCTTGGAGGGGCAATTTCATAAGGTGGTCCTGAGTGACTCTTGTTAAAAACTATTTACATATGTCCCTCAGGGTTTGATCTTGTCCCCCATGCTATTTAATATATACATGAAACTGCTGGAAGAGGTTGTCTGGAGTTTTGGGAACACCAGTATGCTAATCACACCCAGTTTTATCTTTCCTTTTCATCTAAACCCAAGGAAACTGTTCTGGTTCTAAATCAGTGTCTAATGGCAGTAATGTACTAGATGAGGGTGAACAAAATGAAGCTTAATCTAGGCAAGACAGAGATACTTTTGGGCAGTCAAAGGGCAGATCAGGCAAAGGGATTCAAATTTTGCTGGATGGGGTTATACTCTCCTTGAAGACAAAGGATCTCAGTTTGAGCATACTCATGGATTCAATCCTGAATCTGGAGACGAAGGTTTCAGCATTAGTGTGTTTGTTGACCAGGACTGGTTACAGGGATTGTGTGACGCCCTTGTTACAAACAGCATCACTGGCTACCAGTCTATTTCTGGACACAATTCAATGCTATTGAAATATTATCAAAATACCGTATTATATAGGGTGACCATATGAAAAGGAGGACAGGGCTCCTGTATCTTTAACAGTTGCATTGAAAAGGGAATTTCATCAGGTGTCATTTGTATATATGGGGAACCTGGGGAAATTTCTTCTTCATCACCACAGTTAAAGCTGCAGGTGCCCTGCCCTCTTTTAAATCTGGTCACTCTACTATAGCCCCTGCAGTTTTAACTGTGGTGCTGAAGAGGGAATTTCACCAGGTTCTCCATATATATAAATGACTCCTGCTGAAATTTCCTTTTCTTTGCAACTGTTAAAAGATACAGGAGCCCTGTCCTCCTTTTCATATGGTCACCCTAGTATTATATCTTTGAAATACGTCTTCTGTTACTGATTTTTCTTTTGATATTTTGTTCTACAAAATCTAGATGTCATATTTTGTAAGAAATCTGCAGCTTAACCCAGTCCAACAAGCCAAAGATTCTGTAAATTTCAGCTCCCAGTGAAAAAGCTGAAGGCCTTTTTTTGTTTGTGAGTGTGATTTAAATCTATGCACTTTCTCCATCCAGATTAAGATGCCTAGCATGGCCCTTGCAGCATCATGGATAGCAGAGGGTTTTGTTTGCTTGGAGCAGAGTAGAATTGTGAGCTGTGTGCAGGCTGCATTGTTAATGATGGAAAATAAACAGAAAAATGCAGTAGGTGCTTGGGTTTTTAAATACACACACACACACACACACCAACAAAGATACCAGAAGCTTATTTCTCTCAAAAGAACATATGAATTAAAAATGGAACGAAAGATCAGCAATTTGAAAATCAAATTGATTTTATTCATAATCATTCATCATTTATTTATTGAGAGAAGTTTCAAACAAATTTCTGCTTGGAACATTATTCTCATCCTACTACTGTACAAGAGAAGTGAGGTGAGCTGATATTAATCTTCCAGCTGAGAGGAATCTTATTACATGTCCAACTGTGAGAGTTCCTTTTGCAGACAACAGCAAAAAAAAGCTTCTGCCCAAAGAACAGCAAAGGGTTTTTTATTATTATTTTCTTTAACAGAGGCTGATTTGAGAAGATGAGAATCTATATTTCTTTCACAGGATAACGTTAAGTATGATGTAGTGGACAGTTTAGATCCAAACCCTTCCTTTTTCATGGAACTTTGTAATGCTCAAGCTACAAGGAGAGAGATTATAATGTATTCCATCCACACACCAAAAAAAACCTGTTTTGCCAAACCAAAAATAGTATGAAAGAATAAATGGATAGATACACTTCCTCTTCAGTTTGCATGTGATCAGAAGCCTGTTTATCCCAGGGCCAGTTCACACAAATTAAATTACTGGATGTGTTTTCTCCTGACATAAATTGCAGGAATAGGGCCTCTGCTTTAGATTAGGACTACAAGAAGAGGCAAAAAGGTTAAACCTCTCCTATCCCCCATGCCAGGTTTCCTATCTGGATTGGATCCCCATGACTACTTTGAGTGTGTGGGGGCGGGGGAGGACTGATGTGGCGGCAATGCTAAAGTAATGTATGGTTTGACCAACGGTACATAACAACAAACCCAGGCCTGCCACTTGACAAAGAACAACCCTGGCTCCCTGATGAATAGACATGAGAGCATCTATGCCAGCATCCTGCTCCTCACAGTGTCAAACCAAAAAACCCTGAGAAGCTTATCATTGAAGGCAATAGCCCGCTCCCACTTTTGCCTCCAAGCAATTGGTGTATCTCTCAATATGAGTTTATTTATTTATTTATTTATTTAATACATTTTTATACCACCCAATAGCCAAAGCTCTCTGGGTGGTTCACAAAAATTAAAATCATGAAGAGCATAAAAACAACCAACTATCTAAAAACACAAATACAAAATACAATATAAAAAACACAACCAGGATAAAACCACACAGCAAAATTGATATAGGTTAAAATATGGAATTAAAATAGCAAAGTTTAAATTTAAGTTAATAGGTGTTAAAATATTGAGGAAAATAAAAAGGTTTTCTGCTGGCAACAAAAGGAATACAGTGTAGGCACCAGCTGAACCTCTCTGGGGAGCTCTTTCCACAGCTGGGGTGCCACAGCAGCCCTCCTCCTAGTAGCCACCTGCCTCACTTCCTTTGGTACGGGCTCATGGAGAAAGACCCCTATGAGGAACACACATGCACTCATTGCTTGCCTGTGAACTTCCTCTTAGCATCTGTTTGACCACTGTAGAACAGGGCACTGGATTAGATAGGCCTTTGGTTAGAGTTGTCCTAAATCTAATGCAACTCAACTTCATTGAATGACTCTGAAATCTAATAATATGAGAGAAGGACAAGAAATTCTCTGTCTCTATGCTACACAGTTTCATCATGTGAGGCTGTTTTCTGTAGAGTTGCCTTTGTATCCTTGAATGGGGGATTTATGGGTTCAGAACAGGGTTCAGAAAACAATGTTCATTCTTAAAAGTCAAAGCAGCAAGATCTGCTCAAGTGCACAGCTTGAAGATGAAGCCAAGTGAGACAAGGCTTCATTGCTGGTGAAGACCAGATGGCTGTGTAATGCCAAAAGGCTGCCTTAAGACTTTGCCAGAAGAAGGCTGTACAAGCAGGCAGCAAAAATCCAGATAAACTGTACAAATAGTAGAGATGGACGGATGGACTTACCTCCATCTAGTTGATGCAGGTACTCACCGAGGTGGCCTTGCAGTCTAACTGTGCAATTCATGCTGCACAAGTTGTGGGATGGTCCAACAAGTGCCTACAAGTGTGGCAGACCATGAGCATATTGGTGACTCAGTTACTTCTGTAATTCCCAAGTTGTGTAAATGGCAGCCTTAAAGTGGCAGCAATAAAGGAGTAAAGGGCTCCTTAACACCTTTAATGTTGGATACATCATCACTCTGAGGTGGCCATTTAAGCAACTTTGGAATTACAGAGCTTGTGCACATATTGGTGGCTCAGTTAGGGGATGGAGCAGCCACTGGGAGCCTCTCATACTCCTCTCATACTCCTCCTGCCCCTCCAGCACTGGGCAAGCAAAGATGGGAATAGGAGAAGGAATGCTCCCTTTTCTTCTTCCCATCCTGTCTACTGCAGTCGGCATTGGCAGGGCAACAGGAAGAAGAGAGGAAAGCCCCAGAAATACCTGAACCACCATTTTTATATAAAATGGAGACTCAGGAAGGGAGCAGGAAGCCACCGGATGCTCTCAGATGGCACTGCAGCCATCAGACCAAGTCAAACATCCACACCATCCCTACCAAGCAGGCAGTAATACAAGAAGAGGACCTTGAATGTCAGGTAAAGACTATACCCAGAAGCTATACCTGGCTGTAAGGCAATTAGTTTGGAGTAGAGGTTTTACACTGAAGGGTGGCCTAGAAATCAATAAAGCAAGCAAGCCAACTGCATGGGGGAAAGGAGGAGCAGGTCCTATCTTTAACTTACATTCAGTGGAACCCAGTAACACAGAATGAAGGAACCCTCATTTGATCCACTTGCTACAACTCATTTACAAATCCATTCCTTGTGGATTGCACAATAAATATACAGTACACTTTGACTAAGAAAACACACTGTTCCATCATTGCATAAACTGGAATCATTTCAATCTTAATTTAACCTAATATTAAGGAAGACTGAATATGAATCCTACTAAAAAAAAAAAAAAAAAAACCTCATTTGAAGAAATCTGCCAATAGGAGTTGTACTTGCTTTCTAGAAGAACACCGTCAAATGTGATCTCAAGCGCCGAAAGCAATAAAGGGGCAACTCTGCAGGAATCAAAGATTTCTGTTTTGTTATAATTAGATGAATGTCTGTGCCTCAGAGATATCCATTAAAAAGAAAGCAGAGTAGATTCTTAGATTGTACAAATTGCTGCCATTCACTGGAGATGTTGTCTGCTGACTATTACCTATGGTTCGTATCTCAGAAATTAGGGCTCTTATTACTTTTGTGTGTGCACAGCTATGATGAAGGAGGAATTGTAAGTTCCTGAGGTAGTAAAACTCTGCCTTTTGTTTCACAAACAAGTGACATTTTAATATTGGACAATTATGCTAATGATAATAAAATACAAGTTAAGATGTCGTAGATGTTACTTCACAGAACCTATACCAATTTCAAAATCTAATGCTGTTACCTATCTTATGAAACTTTCCCTAAAAGCATAGCCTAAGCAAAACAATCACGATTGCAATCAGGATTGGCAAGAATGAAGTAAATGGTTGCCTGTCGAAACACACTATATATTCTGTTCTATCCACAGATGAAGATAGATTTATTAAGTATTCTGGCTATCTCTATTTTCTAAATGCAATGGCACCAGTAAGTCTAGAGTGATTTCAGGAATTTTCTAGTGTAAAAACAAAAGGAGTTCTCAGTGGCATTCCACCACCCCTTCATGTGCCCTAGACCCCTTGTGATGTAAGATTTTGCAGCTTCAAGCCCTCTGAAAGGGATAGCAGTGTTGCGGTGTGAGGTGCAAAATAAGGAGACAAGACAACAGAATATGGTATCATACCATACCCCTTTTAGGGAGGGTAGACCTTCCTATGTCCCTCAGCCCCCACCACCACCAGGCCTCAAAACACTGGGTTGGCCTAACTGGTAATCCTTATCCCCCCACTGGGGCCACAGAACCCTCAGCGGAAGGCATCAGGAATCACCAGTCACCCTGAACAGTGCCACTGAATTATCACCATCCCTTTCCTGTAAGCATGCCCAGCCCTACCTGTCTAAAAGAAAATGCAACCAAATTCACCTATTTAATGTGATTTACCTAAGACATTCTCTTCCTGACTTACAGTGTGAAGTAAGTGAAAAGACCCATAGTCCCAGCCAATTAGACTATGGGGAAAAAATCCTACTCTGCCCCCAACAGGATGACCAGCAAAGCCCACACTGCATACAGGGAGGGAGGGAGGGAGGGAGGGAGCTGCAGAATGCAAAGAAGCCAGGGGGCAGGGGCGGACGCCTAATATAGGCTGCGCCACACACCCCTGTGCAGTGGTGCCACCCCACACCAACCAATGGCGAGGAGGCATGTCTCCCTTCGCCCCTGTCTGCCACAGCCTCCCCACGGCCATGTTACTCCTTCACTCTTTGATATCCATTCAGATATCAAAGAGACCTGTGGCACCTTAAAGACTAAGCAATTTTTGTGCCATAAACAGCTCTTTGTTGTTTTTGCAGCAGCAAACTAACATGGCTGCCCCTCTGGAAACCAGTAAGATACATTCCCTTTAAATATTTCAGGTACCAGCACTGAAAAGCCCTCTTCCTTGAAAGCCTCACCTCTGACAGAGATGATATTTAGAAAATCATTTCTGATAGAGATGTTATTTGGAAAAGGGAAAGGGCATTGGTCCATGATCTCACCATGCGGGCAGGTGATATGGGAGGAGGCACTTGCCTACTTTCAAGTTAAATGTCAACATTTGGAATTGGACCCAGAAGGAAATGGGCAGCAGCCAGTTAAGTTATTTTCAAGCAGGGAAGATACATATGGTCTGAGTGAGCAGTACCAGTCAAAATTCAGAAAGATGTGAAAATGCCTGCTGTCTGCTTTACTCAGAGGCTCTGAACTCTGAGACAAAATCTGGAACCTATCCTTGCTCTATTCTGGAACTGATCTTTGCTCCTCGCTGCCAGCCCACCTAAAAGTGGGCAGGCATCATTATCATGTCCTAAATCAGATGAAGCCATAAGTGCCCAACAGTGGTCACCTATCCAATTCACCACAAGCTGGATCTGGATCTAGGTTTTCACCAGTGTTTTCACTTTTTCACTCTCTTCCCCACACTGAATTTACTTCTTGTGACCTAATAGAATATGAGTGGTCCTTTCTGAGAAACAATTCCTAATACCTCACCATTCAGCAGTGAAGAGTAAGCATCTCTGCAAAAACAAACAAACAAACCACCAATCTTTCCCATGGCCATTCAGGAGAGGAGCCCAAAGAATCCTATAATTTTATATTCTAGAAAGGAGCGTTGGTGGCTTGGCCACCATTTCATGCACACATAAGCTGTTGGGGAAGCTGCAAGCAAATTAACACTATGTTCAACCTGCTCCTTTCTGTCTGTTGTCTGGCATGTGGTGGCCAACGAAGTCCCTCTCCTACCTCAGGACGCCTTCTCCCATGAGCAATAGAAGCAAAGTTGGACCTATACCAACTGTGCAGAGGAGAGTGTTAATGTCAACAGACTTCATACCACCTCTGAAATCCAGGCATTTCATTTGTGCAGTAGAGCTTGGTAATAAGGAAGCAGTCAAAGCATACCTCATATTGCTCAGACCGCTCATAAATTTTCAGCACTGTGATATGGACAGCACATGGAAAGTAGTACATAATATGCATGTTCAGAAATATACAGGGGTGGAGATATAATCAAGGCTTAGCATCTCTTTCCTTCTTAAGATTCATGAAGCCTAATCATATTTATCAACACATGCGCCACATGCTTCTCCTTCACCCAGCCATTTTGCAGCCCCCATGATGTTCACCTCTTGCCACCAAAACTGCACCCCCAAAACCGTTACACAATGAGAAAGTGGGGGCAGCAAAAGAATCAATGCAATTTTGCAGGGAAACAGAATCGTACTCACAGAAGCCTCATGTTTACTCATGAAAGTATATAACCTGACTCATGAAATGAAACTCCCCAAAAGTATGGATAGGATTACAGCAAAAATCAAATAATTCACTTCAGAAGTAGTATAAGAAACAATTAGCAAATAAAAATGAAGACTGTAACTGTTGTATTTATTTTAGATAATCTTATGTTTCTCAACATTTCTCTTTTACGATGGAACCTTAAATGTAGAAATGCTAGATTCCTTTTTTTTAGTGATTGTCATCTTGTCAGTTTAATTCTCCACAGCATGTTATGGGTTCGTTCCTGATAATTAGTTGCGCCTGTTTGAGGAAATTACCTGAAATAGATCAATCTTATTAGTATGGAAACAAGGATGACAAATATTTTATACAAGCAGTATCATGCACAGTTTTATATGTATCATATAAAGCTCTTAAGCCAGCTAATTAAAAGCCACTTACATTTATATAAAATCTAATCACCTACAAAACACAAATGACCTACAATTGTCAATCAGAGAAATGTAATGTATAACAATCTCACTTTGTATTTTAATGAGTGGCCTTTTCAATGAACCAAATTGAATCAAAATACTCACTCCTGCTTTTTTTTTTTTTTTAAGTAAACTCTCTGCACTACACTTGTTAGAGAAACTGGATGGAACCATTCTGCATGTAGCAGCTCACAGAACAAGGGCAAGAATTTGACATGTATGAAGGATATTCAGAAATATTTAGCTGTCTAGCATCATGGAGGGGTGAAGGTCCCTCCAGATTTTTACCACAAGATTTCCTCCTCTGTTCACATACGGCCTCAGAGGGAGAGGGGTCGCGCCCACCATTTTGTGTTTTCTTTAAAGTGACAGGAGAGCACAAGTGCTTGTGTGCAAAAGGTAAGCCTTTTTTAAAAATATATATTTCCACCGTTCCCCCCCCCACCCCCGATGGGTGCAGAGCTCCTCAGGAGCTCTGCACCCCATGCATGGGTCCCGGCTCCTCGTGAGGAACTGCGAGGAGCCAGGACAAACCGCAATGCCCAGCCATACATTCTGTGGTCTCAGGCTCAGCCCAAGACTGCAGAAAAACCAAGCCTAAAGTCCCTGATCCTGGGATCCCCTGTGCGTCATGTGGACACACAGGGACAATCACGAGGATAGCCCTGGGATAAAGCTCCATCTAGCTAAGGCCTAAGTAGGAATATTTCCATTCCTACCTTGGCTGTGGGACAGGGACCATTTTTACCTACTCTATCCAGTCACATTCCATAGGTCCTTCCCCCTATAAATTGGTCACAAATGGAGATTCAGTGGCACGTAAAGGGAAGGGGAGATGTAAAGCAACCAAACTAATGTCTCTCACAATGTATCAGCTTGAGGTGGCCCGAGACCCTGATGGCCTTATTCAGCCGGATGCTCTCCAGCTTGGGGTTGATGCTATTGAAAGGATCTCCACAGCACACATGGAACGATACCTGAAAAGCAGCAGGAAATATGCTTATCCAAGTTCCTGCCTTGGTAGGAAACATAAAATCACAGTGAGCAAGAGGAAGCTTTATCTAAGTAGCTGTTAAGATGTAGGTCAAACATGTGAATATAATAAAGCTGTGGTCCATAGTTCAACCCATTTGCTGTGACTGACGTCTTTATCCTGGTGCTGAGGGGGCAAATTTAAAAGCACTCAGGAACAAATTGACTAGGATACTAGCTACTTATCGTGACAAAGGAATGCTTTGCAAATTGACACAGTTCAATAGGTGTTTATGTGCTCAGTTAGTTTACTAAAAATAAAATTGGGGGAGGCTAGCTTCAGTAGCTTGTTGCTATTTATTTGTTTTTGTTTTGTTTTGTTTTTAAAATGATATAAACTACAACTTTAATCTGAATGTTGCAAACTCTGCAATTCCAGAATAAAATTCCAACACAGGCAATGTCACATTAGCCTTCATTTTTCTATTAGTAGCCATATGGAAAAGATTGTGGTTGACTGTGGCACTGTTTGGTTGACTGTATCTAACATCATTTTTTAGATGTTTAATATTTTTCATTTGTTTTTCATTTCATTTTTTTTAAAAAAAATTATATAAGATGTGTATTAATTCTTCCTTTTTAAAATGAAAGCGGTAGCACGCAAATCGAGTCATGTTTTATGCACAGAGAACTGGAGATATTGTAACACAAATATTCATATTAACTCTTCGGTCATAGCATTGTACTGACAACCTCTAACCATTATGGTTATTTTCTTTCTAACATGCAAAAAGAAAGAAGGAAACAAATAATTAACCACTTCCTTTAAAAAAAATCAACAAAAACTGATCCAGGGATGCAGATTTAACTGCCCATACAGATTTTTCTTTCTGAAAACCAAAAGAAACTTGGGACAACAAAAGAAACCTGGGACAACAAAAGAAACCTGGGACAACAACAGCAAATACCCAAAGGGATTTATTGGTTTTTGTTAGTGGGGTGTTTTATATCTCAGAGGGAGGGAGGGAGGCTTCTTCTGACATCCCCCCTTTGTTTTATTTTTGGGACATTTTACTACCCTGAGTTAAATTGGAACTTAGTTGGGTAGGAAAAATGTTCCCCAAATTACATTTGAAAAAGTTTTTGCATGGGTCTTGGCCAGTATCTACCATGTTGTCCCTCTTTGCTTAGTTTTATCTTTCTTCAAAATTCATTTCTCCATAATACAGGATTAAATTTCAGTTCTCTTAAAATCATGCGTTACCTTACTTAATACAGCTAGTTTACTTTCACTCTTTCCTAACAGCAAATTATGTTACCAGTTTTGTTTTGTTTTAAAGAGAATAGAAGGCTGGGGCTAAAACTATGAAATGCCTTTTTAAACACATAAGTGAAGAAACTTAATAGACTGCATCAGCAGTCGCTGTGAAGTGAAAAATTGTTCACTTAGGAATTAATTTTTAGATGTTGACTGATGCTGGTTGTGGGTCTGGTTTATGGAGAAGAGTCATAGATGCACTCTAGGGAACAGCAGGTCAAGCTTTAAAAAGATTGGGTTGACTGACATATTTAAGAAGTGCACTCTTAGCCAACTATAAATATGTTTGGTATTTGCTGAGGTCACGGATTTTAGAGCTAGGTTGCCATATTAGCATTGGAAGTTTACTGTAGCTCAAAAGGGACTCTTGTTTTAAAGGGCATATTATCATTTCTCCCAGAAGTAAATGCAATTGTGGATTCCTAAGTAATTTTCATTAACATAAGCAGACCTTCAATAACCTTATTTAAAAGAGGGAAACCATCTGTGGCATTTGGAAGGATGCTCATATTTTGCTGTTTAAACAACTGCTTCGTGATGGTTCCTCACTGTGAAGCAATTCCCCTGTCTGGAATTGTGGGGAGGGGGAGGAATGATACTTTTCATTCTGGATGAATAAAAAAGTGATTAATGGGGAACCTGATTTTTTTTTTTAAATGAAAAATGCAAATAATCAAGCTAAACAACTAATTTTAGAAACAGCAGCAAAACAAATGATATGTAGATAGATAGATTCAGACGTAAAATGATATTTGTCTTCAATAAACAGTGTTTTTCAAATAAAGACCATCCAGTTTGTAATTATTCAGTCTTCAAAAATTTGACAAAAGGAATAAAAAATTCCAGTGCTGTCACTGTGCTTTTGAACAGTCTGATCAATATAACACATTAAACTAAAGGCACAACATTGGATTATTGGGAGTTGTAGGATTCCCCCCCCCCATCTAAACATGAATAGGATTGCATCCTAGGAGTACAGTAATTTATCATCATGTACTTTGGTGGGATGGATGACATGGTCTGTTATCTGACAGCTACATCAACTGGGGTCACATCTTGACGAGGGCTTAGCCCAGTGGTGGATTCAGAGTGGTGGCAGGTCATCTATATGATGCAGCTGCCATCATGAAGCCATCCAGGGGCAAACCCGCAAGTTTCCGCCTTTAAAAAGTCAGGCACTTACCCTGACTTTTTTTGCTTGCAGTGAGGCGACAATGGCATCTGTCATCTGTCACCTTGCTCTGGAGCTGCTGCAGAGGTGTGTCACAGCTGATGGTGACCCCTGATTGGTCGCTATCAGCTGGACAGGGAAGAGGGCAGACCAGCAAGCTGAACAATCACTGGACCACCTCCACACCTCTGTGGACCATCATTTTAAAAAAGGGGGGTGGACATACAGAGCCCAAACGCCCCGTTCCTCCGCCTGTTGTTTTTTGTTTATCTGTAAATGCACAGCTTCTCATTTACAGTTAAACCAAAAAAGAAAAAGAAAAAAAGGAGGCTGCCCTCCACCAAGATCAGGTAGGCACCAACCCTAGGCTGCTTCTAGCACCTCCTGAAAACAACTCCATTTCAAGAAGCCTTCCTTAACTGACTAGCCACTGTATCTCTGGTTCCTTTGTTTTAAATTAAACAATTTTAATTTTTTTTAACCTTCTTCCTTTTTACTGTTTATACCTATGTTCACCACTATAAACTGTAATGAGGCATTCCTGGGACCCACCCTGTCCACTTATCCCTGGTAGATTCCATAAGCCTAATACATTTCTTGAGAGATTGCTGCTAGTGGGCTCCTGTAGTGTGACTATTGTGTTGTTGTTGTTGTTGTTGTTGTTGTTGTTTTGGAAGACTATTGGGGGGGCACAAATTGGCTAAAATTTGGAGGAATTGGGGTGGGATTTGTGGATTTCATTAAGGGCCCTGAAATTTTATTCCATAAAACAAGCACTATTTTCCCTAGAATTCTGTTCAAAAGCAGCACTGTAGTATTTTTTTTATGTTAAGCACCAGCAGTTCTGGGTACTATGAGCATATTACATTGATATTCTGTCATCTTCACTGTCTCCCAATCTGTTTCTGGCTCCCAGCCCAATTAAAATGCTTCAGTCTTTGGTACTAGGGATGGACAACTCTGTTGTTTCTTTCAGTTTCTCCTTTTTCCAATCTTAAATGCAAAATTTGAGATTGTTTTTATAGTGAATATTCGTAAGCATTTTTATGCATGTTTCTCCTAATGAATGTATTTTTCTATACATTTTGTCTATTATACAATTTTTTTGCAATCAGTTTTCCATTGTTGTTGTGGAGATGGCCTGTGAAATTTAAGTAAATGGGGAAAATGTAGCAAGTAATCATAGCAATAATTTTTTTAAAAATGGGACCAGGATATTATTATTATTATTATTATTATTATTATTATTATTATTATTATTATTATTATTATTGCATTTATATACCACTCCATTGCCAAAGCTGAGAGAGCACCTTCTCCCCTATCAACCTGCCTGGACACTGAGGTCATCCAAGGGCATGCTTGTGGTGATTCCACATAGACCCATCCTCCAACTGGAGTCCACCAGGGGAAGAGCCTTCAGCGTGGTAGCCCCCCTCCTATAAAATTCCCTGCCTCTGGAGGTCAGGCAGGCGTCATCTTTGTATTCCTTTTGGTGCCTCCTGAAAATGTTGTTGTTCCAGGAAGCCTTCCCATGATGACCAGCCATGGTTCATTTTGCATTTTGCTTCTTTTAAAAATCCATTTTTATATGTTTTTATTCTGTTTTTATTTTATTTTATCTTGTACACCACTCCAAAATTCTGAATGGGGAGCAGTATATAAATATTGTAAATAAAATAAATAAATAAATGTAGTAAGTAAATAAATACATAAGTAAGCAAACATCATTGCAGCCAAAGTCAGCATACATTTTTGTACAGGTTTATCTTGTCCCCAAATAGTCCATGGTGTCAAAAAAAATCATTCTTACATATGGGGGTGGGAATCTGTCTCACCTGAGCTGTGGGCAAGATTTAGTATTTTATCAATAATGAACAGCCTGCCCTAACATTGTTTTAATACACAATTATCAATGAAATGCAACTATTGTGCACTAAGATGCAATGATCAGAAAGAGAATGTTAGCACCACATAATTTATTTAACCTTTGAAAGCAAGGAACTCTTGAAGTGTTTCAACACAGGCATATTGAAATGTCAGTGGCAGGTAACTCTACTGTTTTCAACTGTGGTTTTAGGGTCAATTGGTGTCTAACCTTATAAAGCACTCAGGAAATTATGCCTTATAAAGCACTCAGGAAATTAGTGATGTCAGTATAATATGGTCAATGAAACAAAGCTAGATAGGTTGCATATTAATAATATTTACCTGTCCTGGCACATTATAGAGCTGCTCCTGAATATTCTGAATCTCTGTAATTAATATACAAATATGCCCTGCCAAGTTATGCAGATTAGGAGACATTGCTACCAATTCTATTTTTTCCTATTATCATAGCATAATGGGGATTATTCCCTGAAGGCTTACACTTACCTCTTCTTTCCTTCTCCTTAGGATCTCATATATTCAGGGTTTGGGGATTTCACTGAAGCCTGAAATGGGAAGCTGAATGTCAAAGCCCCATTCATAAGTACAACTGGTGGCATCAGAACCACTACCCTGTGGCAAGAGTCAGCACTGATGAAGTAGATGACTGAATGGAGAATCATTTGAACTGCTGCCACAAGCATTGCCCAGATGGTTAAGAGGAAGGGGATCGGGTGGAAGAAATCACATGGTTGGTCCAGCCTATGCCTCAGTCTACATGTACAATAAGGTGATAGAAAGCTAAGGTGGTAGAGTGGACTACTGAGGAGAAATATTTATTTATTTATTTATTTATTTATTTATTTATTACATTTTTATACCGCCCAATAGCCGAAGCTCTCTGGGCGGTTCACAAAAATTAAAATCATCATAAAACAACCAACAAGTTAAAAATACAAATACAAAATACAATATAAAAAGCACAACCAGGATAAAACCACGCAGCAAAATTGATATAAGGTTAAAATACAGAGTTAAAACAGTATAATTTAAATTTAAGTTAAAATTAAGTGTTAAAATACTGAGTGAATAAAAAGGTCTTCAGCTGGCGACGAAAGGAGTACAGTGTAGGCGCCAGGCGGACCTCTCTGGGGAGCTCATTCCACAACCGGGGTGCCACAGCGGAGAAAGCCCTCCTCCTAGTAGCCACCTGCCTCACTTCCTTTGGCAGGGGCTCACGGAGAAGGGCCCCTGTAGATGATCTTAAGGTCCGGGTAGGTACATATGGGAGGAGGCGTTCCTTCAAATAACCTGGCCCCAAACCGTTTAGGGCTTTAAATGTCAATACCAGCACTTTGAATCGGGCCCGGACCTGGACTGGCAGCCAATGAAGTTGTAAAAGGACTGGCGTAATGTGATCTCGCCAGCCAGTCCCTGTTAGTAAACGGGCTGCCCTGTTTTGTACCAGCTGAAGCTTCCGGACCGTTTTCAAAGGCAGCCCCACGTATAACGCATTGCAGTAATCCAAACGAGAGGTTATCAGAGCATGGATAACTGTAGCTAGGCTATCACTGTCCAGATAAGGGCGCAGTTGGTATATCAGCCTAAGCTGATAAAAGGTGCTCTTTGCCACTGAGTTCACCTGTGCCTCAAGTGACAGTTCTGGATCGAAGAGCACCCCCAAACTACGGACCCGATCCTTTAGGGAGAGTGCAACCCCGTCCAGGACAGGGCAAACATCACCTCGCCGGACAAATGAACCACCCGCTAACAGTACCTCCGTCTTGTCTGGATTGAGTCTCAGTTTGTTAGCCCTCATCCAGTCCATTACCGTGCCCAGGCACTGGTTCAGAACAGTCACTGCCTCACCTGGGTTTGATGAAAAGGAAAGGTAGAGCTGGGTGTCATCCGCATATTGATGACACCTCAGTCCACATCTCCGGATAACCTCCCCCAGCGGCTTCATGTATATGTTAAACAGCATAGGGGATAAAATAGAGCCCTGCGGAACCCCATGGCTTAGGAGCCATGGCACAGAGCAATAATCCCCCAGCACCACCTTCTGGAATCGGCCATCCAAGTAGGAGCGGAACCACTGCAACGCAGTACCTCCAACTCCCAGCTCAGACAACCTATCCAGAAGGATACCATGGTCGATGGTATCGAAGGCCGCTGAGAGGTCCAGGAGAACCAACAGGGTCGCACTCCCCCTGTCTCTCTCCCGACAGAGGTCATCCCACAGGGGGACCAAGGCAGTTTCTGTTCCAAAACCAGGCCTGAAACCCGATTGAAATGGATCTAGATAATCCGTTTCATTCAAGAGTGCCTGGAGTTGTCCTGCAACCACCCGCTCAAGCACCTTGCCCAGGAAAGGGATATTAGCCACCGGCCTGTAGTTGTTAACATCTTCCGGGTCCAGATTAGGCTTCTTCAGGAGTGGTCTAATTACCGCCTCTTTTAAAGAGGCCGGCACCACTCCCTCTCTCAAGGAGGCATTTACAACCTCCTGGACCCAGCCGGCAATCCCCTCCTTATTTGATGTAATGAGCCACGAGGGGCAAGGGTCAAGCACACAGGTGGTCGACCGGACTTGGCCAAGCACCTTGTCCACATCCTCGGGCCTCAATAACTGAAACTCATCCAATAAAACTGAGCCGGACGGCGCTCTGAACGCCTCTACTAGTGGTGCTGCATTAAGTGTGGTGTCCAATTCATGACGAATCTGAGCGACTTTATCTTCAAAGTGCCGTGCAAACTCGTCACAGCGTGCTACCGAGGGTTCAACTATCTCACGCCCTGGCCCAGAGTGTAACAGGCCACGAACCACTCGGAAAAGCTCCGCCGGACGACACCGAGAAGACGCAATGCTGGTGGAAAAGAACTGCCTCTTTGCCACCCTCACCGCCACAGAGTAGGCTCGATAGTGAGCTCTAGCCCGTGTTCGATCAGACCCAGCACGAGTTTTCCTCCACCTGCGTTCTAGCCGTCTCCCCTCTTGCTTCATCGCCCTCAGCTCAGATGTATACCAAGGAGCTGACCGGGCTCTGCTCAGAGGGAGAGGACGCTTGGGCGCGATCGTGTCAACCGCCCGAGTCATCTCTGCATTCCACAGAGCGACCTGGGCTTCGACAGGAGCACCGGCCATATCAGCAGGAAAATCCCCCAGAGCCCTCTGGAATCCATCGGAGTCCATTAGCCTCCGGGGGCGGACCATTTTAATAGGCCCCCCACCCTTGCAGAGGGGAAAGGCCGCCGAGAGTCTAAACCTCAGTAGGAAGTGATCCGACCATGACAAGGGGGTAGATGTTAGTTCCCCCACTTCCAGATCACCATCCTCCTGTCCAGTCGAGAAAACCAGATCAAGTGTGTGTCCCTTTGCATGTGTTGGGCCGATGACATGTTGAGACAGCCCCATGGTTGTCATGGCAGCCATGAAGTCCTGAGCCGCTCCGGATACAGCAGCCTCGGCATGGAAGTTGAGATCCCCCAGAACCACCATCCTGGGGGTCCTCAACACCAGGTCCGAGACAACCTCCGTCAGCTCAGGCAGGGAGACTGTTGGGCAGCGGGGTGGACGGTACACCAGCAGAATCCCTAATCTGTCTCGAGTACCCAACACACAGTACAAACACTCCAGACCAGCACTCGACTGAACAGGAAGCCTAGAGAGGGAGATTGTATTCCTATAGACCACGGCAACCCCCCCTCCCCGGCCCTCGAGTCTGTGCTGGTGCTGCACCGAGTACCCAGGAGGGCAGAGCTGGGTGAGAGCAACCCCAGCAAATATCACTTTGAACATCCCCCCCTCTTCATATGGGGGCTACATACCAGCAAAGGGGTAACCCCACCTACTTTGTGATGTGATCCCTGACCTGATTACCCAGTCCCCCATTTATACACTCAAATATACACATACACACACCTCCTCAAAATACCCTTCCCTTTGCTGCAATGAGCTTCAAAAAAGCCTCCATTGGCCTGTGGGAAATGAAATGATGGCTCCCATACACCTAGCACTTTACTGCCAGGTAAAGCCTTCCCACTGATACAGGACTGGACCCACCAGGGGTTAATTGGCTAAATGGCCTTTTACATTTGGAGCCAATTGTAAAAATAATAGTAACAAGAAGAAGATCTGGAAAGTCAGGGACACAGTGCAAGTTATAGATACACAAGCATACTGTAAAATAAAAGGAAGTTCAATTTTTAATTAGATGCTACATGCATATTGACCAGAAGTGGAGGCGAGAAAAGGTGATGTTGTTTGCAAATATATGGAACTTTGTAAACTCTTAGTACTGGCATTTGCAATGTTCATTGCACTGAAAGATTCTAGTTGAATCCAGCTCAGTTGAAACTTAATGGTATTTCTTCTGTTGCTAGACCAGAGTTAAATATATTATAAGATTCTAAACTGTAGGCATTAGTGAAAACAGACGTTAAAATCCAGGAGGGGGTATCATTTCCTAAATGAGGATAAGAGCTAATCAATCCATGTCCTTCTAAAATCTCATTACAAAGTCTTTTTAAGTGCTTTATGGATAAGAGGTTCAGATAATGCCCAAGCTGTTTAGCAATTGGAAACATACCTCAGGTGATAGTTTTACTAATGGGTTTAGCTGCACACAGTCCAATTGTGGCCATAAAGTTCCTAAATGGCTAAATAACTTTATTCAAGGCTAGAAAATATGAGTCTCGTCCACAGAATGTTAATCTTTTGTACCACTGATTATAACAGGCCTATCTCCCCAAATATACTAATGCTATCAAAGGAGAGTTCTACAAAATGGCAGAGAGTTTTAAAATTATTTATTCCCCAACATATGATAATCAGTCTTCTTAATTTATCTTAGGTCCCCTCTTACAAACTTGATGTAGTCATTGCAAAGATGAGGGTGGGGGTGTCTTTATCTTTTACCTTGAATAATTTATTTTAGTTATTTTCTTGTCAGGCAGACTTGATAATAGGGGCCTAGTTTCAAGAAAAAAATTGTCATAGGATTTTGTTGTCCTGGGAAATTTTGCTGTCTGAGGGTCAGCAGTAAATGGTGCTCCTGCTTGCACTGCCATGATACCTAAGGCCAACCAAGTTGTTCTGGCACCTGCATCAAGAATTCCCCAAGCACCTCTCCCCAAATGAGCGGACACACAATTAACCTAACTCTCTCCGATGACATTTCTGCTGAAGAATAACTGGCCCAACAAGTACTCATGGCACTTGCAGAGAAGATATCACAAACCAGGCCTGAGATTTAGAAGTCATCAAACTAAATGTTGAAGTTATTGCCAAGTGATGCTTCTGTGGGACTTGAGTCACTGCAAAATAATGCTGAAGTTAGTGGTGCACACTACTTGCTCATAGGGATGTATAGATTTTGTAAAATCTGCTCCATCTGCATTTTGCAGATCGTCAGTTGCCTTTTGACAATTGTCCATTCATTGACAGAATTATTTTTCCCAATTTCCCAAATGTGCACAAATATGCACTTGCAAAAATATGCTTATTTCCCCCAAATGTGATTTTAATGCTTTAGCCTATGAGAGAAATGTTCATTATCCACCCAGTTTTTTTAAAAAAAAATATTATTTTATTTATTTTTCTGCAACTAAATCTGCATCAGGAAGTAAAAAACCAAAAACAAACCAGCTTGCAACTCCATGGAATCCATGCAATGAGGAAAAAGCCGCTAAACTGTGGAATCCATGGGTCAGATTCATAGAAATCCAAACCCATTTGATTCCAGTCCAGATTTCTGCAACATCCCTACCTGCACACACTTTTAAAGAATCATTAAAGATTTCAGTTATTTCAATAAGCAAAAGAGAATTCTATGAAATGGAAAGGTGCCTTATAATTCTTTTGGCACGTATAAATTAGTACATCTGCTTTTTGCACCAAGAAAAGAACAATGGGTGAGTGGGTTATGGTTGATGAATAGATCTTTTTTTAATGGTTCATACAATGGAACTCATGATAATTCTATATACACAATGTATGGGGGGTTCCCTGTTTTCATGATGCATTTTCTGTTTTGTTTGTTGATATTCACAATAAAAAAGTTTAAAAATTAAAAAAAGGTTGATGAATAGGCAGTACTTCGTTTTAGACCTAAGTAACTGCAGGGTGTCTTGAATGCACTAAAAATATTAGAAATATGATTGTTTGACTGAGGTGCGTTGGCTTTAATGATGGGTTTGGGGCTGTAATTAATTTTTCCCGATCTTGAATAATTCCTTTTTTAAAAAAAATAAATTGCATAGAACAGCCATCAGAAATAAGTCAAAGGTTTGTATGAAACACTGAATTAATTGCAAGTCAAGAAGAAAAAAATATGTGAAAGTAAAATTTTACTTTAGATACAACACTTTTATTTCAGCTTTAGCCCTCCAGCTACTGATGATTCCTGAGCTCCCCAAGAAATGGCAGCTGCAAACCTGGAACCAGAAAAAAAGAAAGAAGAGAAAGAGAAAAGAATTTCATAGAAGAACTCACAGGACTTTGGAGCAATTATTAAAAGTTTTATGGAAGGACTGCTGTCCCAAACCTCCTTTCAAATTCTGATTCTGTTAGCATGTTTGTTCCAGCAGTAATCAGTATATGGATTGGTACAGTAGTTAGTGAGCTCCCATGGCTGAGTGGGAACTTGAACCTGGATCTCCCAACTCCCAGTCCAATGCTCAAACCATTATGCCACAGTGGCTCTCAGTGTTAAATATTAGTATAACATCTTAAACATGTGGCTGATCTAACAATGAAAAAATCATGGAGGCAGCAAACCTATACACTTTGGCTACTTAATGCTTACATTTTATTGTATCCAGGATTGAAGCCATAGGTTAGGGGTGGGCCAGATGCAGTGCTGAGTAGTGCACACACACACACGACTCTCTCCCCCGGCCCCACAGGGCTAAATAACTTTATTCAGACTGCTAACAGCAGCGCCAGAAAAGTAATTTTTTTTCCTACAGTCCAGCTGATCAGCTGAAAATGCCCAGGGACCACAGGCTGTAGGTTGTCCAGCCCTGCTTAGGCAGAGACCCTAAGCATGCTTATCTGGATGTATGTACAGTTATAATAAATGCTAGTCACTTCAAACAAAAGGTGTTCAGGTATGCCAGGGAGCCAATGACAAAAACTCTTTTGGAAGTTAACTTTGGCCTTAGCTAGACCTAAGGTTTATCCCGGGATCGTCCCGGGGTCATCCCTGTTCATGTAAATGACACACAGGGGATCCCAGGAGCAAGCAGGGACGACCCTGGGATGATCCCGGGATAAACCTTAGGTCTAGCTAAGGCCTTTGATATATACACTTGAAAGTGATGTATCAGGATGAATAGACAGATGCATCAATCCTGTATAATAAAACCAAAATAGAAGAAATTTATCTTATAATTTACAGCAATATCGTTCTATGATAGTATCTGTTAATAAATACCAAACCAGTATTATCCTGTTCTTTTATGTTTTAAATGCTTGTAATACAGGTAATTGTTGCTAATGAACTGTTTCTATATCTGCCTAAGACTTCTCCAAGGCAATTCAATGACTTTCAATTCTGAGCAGGGCTTTTATTCAAAATACTGCCACTAGATTTCCCAATTTTCCATCAAAACCAAGCTTTCTTCCTTCTCTTCTTCCTAAAAACTGTCAACGCTGAAAGTGCTAATCATGTAATCAGAAGGTATGTGTCCAGAGTTATGTGCATGTAAGTCTGGCCATAAGTGAGAGAGAGAAAGGAAGAAAAAGGTTGAGAATGGCTACAGTCGTACAAAGGTATGTGTCAGTAAAAAGGGGGTGGGGACATGAATGCTACCAAAAGTGTCTTTGAAGTTTCTACTACAACTATTCGCATGTCTGAGCAAACAAGCTGGTTTTAAACCGAAAAGTGGCACGCCTGTACAGCCAGGCAAGCAGTTGCATAAGAAACTTCATGGACAAATAGTTTATCCTGACACACCCATCTTCCGTCAATGCATAAATATAGTGTAGATTGAATTAACTTTATTACAGGCCAATAAAATGAGTTGATGCTTTTATGGCAGCATATAGGACGTTTAATCAGTTCCTGGATTGTCTTTTGGTGGGTTGTTTATAAATTGTTTTTAGAAATACATTGTCACTGTGTGTGCTGTCCGTTTATATGTTTTTATGTAAATAGTTTTACACTGTGTATAATGTAATTTTAAATGGTTTTTAATCTTTGTAAGCCACCCAGACAGCTTGGCTGTGGGGCAGTATAGAGATGTAATAAATTATTATTATTATTATTATTATTATTATTATTATTATTATTATTATTATTATTATTACTTTTGAAAAGGCAAATATAACTCAGGCTTTTTTATTTTTTAATTAGAATCTGTGTCTGAAAAATGCAGAAAGTCCAGTCTTGAAATGCGATTGAGCTCTCCTTAAACTGTCCATTTTCAGTAGGGCCGGATCTACACTAGTCTTATAACGTTGCTAGTGTCCCTTTCTAATGTGGTTCTCTGTATCGGTTCTCTGTAGCTGTAACGCTACTGCAGGGCACATTGTTAAATCCTTTCCTTGTTCTCCCTCCCTCTTCTCTGAGAGCTGCTGGGTTTGCTCCGCCCACTGCCTGCCTCATTCCTAGCCAGCAGTGCAGGGCAATAGTCATAAGTACACACAAACTCCCTCCCAAAACATCTTAACACAAGTCCCAGGGAATTGCCTGAACGCATAGGAGCCAGCCACTTTGCTGAAGCTAAGCAGGGTTGGGTATGGTCAGGGTTGGGAGACCAAATTGAAAAGTTTTAGCAACAGCCGCATTTAAGCCCTGCTGGTCATGAGTTTTGGACTGGGACCAAGAGACCCTTGTTAATTTTCCTGCATGGAGCTACAGCGATCCTTTGAGCACTCCTCAGCTCCTTTGCAAAAAGGGGAGAAATGTTAAAAAAAATCATAAAAAATCAACCGATGACCCAATTTGATTCAAATTTTAAGGCAGGATGCATGGGAGTACTTCACAGTAAAAGCAGGTTCTAAGGTGGAAAACTTCTGAGTCCTTTGCATGCAATTGTCAGTGATTGCACAGTATAACGCTGGTGTGATTTATCTGCTGTAGCAGATAAGATAGCAAACGGAGCGAAGGAAGGAGAACAGGAAGTGGGCGGAGCAAACCCAGCAGCTCTGGGTTGGGAGAGGAAAATTACCGGTCGAACGAGGCACATGAATTAGCCACACTGGAACTAAGAAATAGAACCTGTAAGTACGACTCATTTACAACATTGGAGACCAAGGGTCACGTGACGTTATGCGTCACAGTAACCCATTCAAAACGTTAGAATAACACCAGTGTAGATTCCCACTAGGGAGATGAATTTATTTACTAATTGCCTAACATTAACAAGCCTTGTGAAGGACAAAAGAGCAATAGTAGCAAGGTTATTATCAATAGTAGAACATCATCAGATGGTGGGTGGGGGTGGAATCGTGTTTCCCTACCGTCGCTTTGCCTTCTTCTCCTGTCCCACAATAGGGATGAACAGCTTCATACGGGGAAGAAAGATGAAGCAAGCAATGACCACATAGCCCATTGTGCTGCTTCTCCTGCACACAGCAGGAATTGGCAGTAAGTTTCATCACAGCCAAAAGAATCTGACTTTCTGGGTCTTTTTGTTTGTTTGTTTGTTTATTTGTTTCAGAAAAATGAGTAGAAGGAGCAGAAGGCACCTGGGAAGTGGACAGCATCATGAAAAGGATCCGCAAAAATCCATGAGTGGCCAATAATGAGTATGCGATCAAACACTAGTCTGATGATGCTCTTAGTCTAACTGTGTTAGTCTACATTTTTCTACATTGTATTCAAAGGGACTTACTCTCAGGGGAATATGTTTAGGACTTAAGCCTAAATTACCTTAGTATTCATCAGCGGAGTTAGCATTGCATGGAAAAAATATTTTCAATCATTTCCCAAAGGTTACATCTCTCTTTCATAGGCTGGGAGAAAAAGTATGGTGAGTGAATAGAAAAAGAAACATACATCCTTATCTATTTTTTTAATGTCTGAATACATATAACAGGAAGACATCTTTTACAGGAAGATATCATAGTATGCGGGAAATATTGTAAGACATACTGTAGTATTTTAATTTATTTAACATTTTAGTTAATGAAAAGTTGACAAAATGACAATCATTGTGGTATATTTATATAATTTCTATTGGCTAATGGCATCATTCCAGTTAAAGGACCTTCCCAGTACCGGGTAACTTTGCACACAAAACTATTCTGATTTTCAAATGTTGTTGCCTGAAGACTTATTAAACTTTAAAAGAGGTTCATTAAGGTTTCAGGGAAACCTTGTAGCTGTGGGGCTCTATAGTATAAGATGATATTTGGCATCCCACCAGCTAAAAGACAGTGCAAGAATCAAATGTACCACTTCACAGAAACACAAATTTGCTACCATGCTCTATATTGGCATCATGTCTAAAAGATAAACACTAGATGTTGCTCGGAAACATACATTTACTATCTCTTGAGGACTGTATCCACCACAACTGTCTCCAACCTGATAGTTGGGGAATCTTCTGTTTGTGTCTGACTTATCAAAATATTATAAGGAATGGAAATAATGGAATACTTATTCTGAGTTCTGTTCCTGACTATCCATGTAAGAATGATACCCAATTATCCATGGGTGGAACTCTACTCATGAGATGCTTGCCCCCTTCAATCCTTTGTGCACGCCAAAAAGCTGCTCTGGAGAATTCAGAGATTATCTGTATCAGTATGACAGAGCAAACTGAGAACTGGAATCATTTGCCCAAGGTGGTGACTTCGAGGTCAGGAAGGCATTTGCATTTATCTGATATTCCCGTAGTTTACATACTGCAGATGGGTAAGCCTTTTGATTGAGTTCATTAGGACACATGCCTAATGAACTTCAGTTACAATAAAAGCAAATAGCCTAACATACGCCCTCTTGCTCCTAACTGCCATGAGACTCTTGCCCACGTAGACTTTCCCAGAGCAAAACAAAAACAAAAAAAACATGTTAAACAAGGTGCTAAGGTGATGCCAGTGCAAATGCAAAATTCAAACTACAACTGTACAAAAAGCTATCAAGGCTAATAGCTTGTTACATTTTCTGTAACGAGGAGGAAAAAAAAAGGCAGTTTTGAAATGGAGACAGAGGAAGAACGGGAGAACTGAGAACTAAAGGGACCTTGTGGAGCACAAGGTAGCTTTCTCTGGGTAAATAAAGAAATATTACAAAAATCTACACAGAAAGACATAGTCTAGGCCAGATCTACACCTTGTGTCAAATCATTACGAATGTGGAATGAAAAGTAGGATATAACACTATGAAAAAGGTATATGGAATGTGGATTGTGCCCCAACAGTTATCAGCGCACTTCAATACCTCTATAAAGCAGTAGTGTAGATCGAACCTTAAGTAGTGACTCCCCTGTACCTTCTCACAACTTATTATTTATTTATTTATTTATAAAGTTCCATCAATGTTCATGGATCTGTACAGAATAAAACAAAACAAGACAATCTGCCATATGGCTTACAATCTAAAATCACAGTAACAGACAGGGGAGGGAAGGAGGTGGAAAACCAAATGGGGTAGGGGGCATTAAAACTAAAATATAGACTATTATAATCATGCAACAATTGAAAACTTGTGGAAGTGGGGAGCATACAACAATATGCAGTTGCTATATTGGTTCATATTCTTTTATCTCATATCTATTAATGGCACCTAAACCTGAAAGTCCAAAGTCTCATTATGAATTTTCTATCACTTCAGTTAATTGTGTGAATTCATTCTAATTGCTCTTCATAACACGTGAACATGAGGTTCTCCAAATGTGAATAAGTGAGTGAACTTCCAACACTGGGGGAGGGGGATATGAAAAGCTTGGGGGGGGGGGAACCACCACAGGTAAAGAACTGTGTGCTTCCTGAGCCAACTGAAATAAATTATCAAGTTACTTTCTTCACCTATTCCCTTTTAACTTTACCAAAGTTAATTGCAGGATGACAGAATGAAGCAGAATATCTGTGACTTTGAGGGCAGATGTCTTTCAAGGCTTTAGTACTGAATTCAAAGCACTTAGAACAGCTGACACTAAATTCTCTTCATTACATGCTTCCTTTGAATGTATGGCTTATGAGATAAACCAGAAACTCTGAAAGGAAAAGTTTAAAAGGAGCAGCTGGTCTCTGCACTATCTAAATAACTATTATGGCTTAGGCTGGTTTCTTTCCACAAAAGCTAATCTGCCCTTTGAGTTACTGTTCTGAATACCATAGGGGTGTGTGTGTGTGTGTGTGTGTGTGTGTGTTTGTGTGTGTGTTTTAAAGAAAACTGTTTTATATATTTTAGGCAGTACATTACAATATTTTGCAGTCATTTTAGAAATCCATTCATAGAAAATAATATACATCCAGTACTCACCAAATAGTCTCCTTCAATTATCCCTGCAAGCTCACTAAACATTACTGAATGGGTACTACTGAAGCAAAAATTCACACATAAAAGATATTAATGCCAAATATAAATTCATTACAAAAATGAATCATACATAGTTTAAAGAACTTTCACCAGGAGAGCTTACTGCAGGCACTTACTAATTTCATAAGAAACAATTTAAAAAGAATGGTTTATAGACTGGACTAACTGCAAAACAACCTCTTTTCCAGTTTTCTTCAGATTTAATTTAATTTTCCTTCAGATTTGTACTCACTAAATCGTTACTGAAGTTATGTTTAAAATAACTCCATGGACAAGACTTGATATTTGACTGAGGTTTAGTAGATGTACCTTGGAATTCAATGTTTGCTCTTGCTTCTTTGCACAACCAGGTAAATAAACTAGGAAGGAGAGGGTTTTGTGTTACAACTGAACCCAGGATTATGGCTCATCGACCCAGAACAAGCAATTATTCATAAGCCAACCACAAACCTTGGTTTAAAGCTGGTTTATGATCATGGCTTGCTTGAGTGCAATACACAATCCCAGGTTCAAATGCAGTGCGCGTAGCTCCCCCCTTCATGACCTAGTTAGCCCCAGCAAAATTATTGTATCACAAGCCTTCAGACCACACCCTTGTTTGAGTTTAGAAATATCTAGATGAAGTGTTGGTGCATTTAATCTAGGATGGAAATAATATCAGAAGCCATGCAGTACAGTTTTTAGTCAACAAACAAGATCTATCATCCATAATTGTAAGTTTCTGCTCTCCTTTATAATAACTATGTATATCATATGTACTTTTCTGATGTAGTACTTTCTCTGCAAATACCTCCAAAGCAGCTCTTTTGTCTTAGAATTCTTAAACTCACTCCTAAATAGGGATGTCATAGAATCATAGAATCATAGAATAGCAGAGTTGGAAGGGGCCTACAAGGCCATCAATGCGGGAATGCTCAATGCAGGAATCCACCCTAAAGCATCCCTGAAAGATGGTTGTCCAGCTGCCTCTTGAATGCCTCTAGTGTGGGAGAGCCCACAACCTCCTTAGGTAACTGATTCCATTGTCGTACTGCTCTAACAGTCAGGAAGTTTTTCCTGATGTCCAGCTGGAATCTGGCTTCCTTTAACTTGAGCCCGTTATTCCATGTCCTGCACTCTGGGAGGATCGAGAAGAGATCTTGGCCCTCCTCTGTGTGACAACCTTTCAAGTATTTGAAGAGTGCTATCATGTCTCCCCTCAATCTTCTCTTCTCCAGGCTAAACGTGCCCAGTTCTTTCAGTCTCTCTTCATAGGGCTTTGTTTCCAGACCCCTGTTCATCCTGGTCACCCTCCTCTGAACTCGCTCCAGCTTGTCTGCGTCCTTCTTGAATTGTGGAGCCCAGAACTGGACGCAATACTCTAGATGAGGCCTAACCAGGGCCGAATAGAGAGGAACCAGTACCTCACGTGATTTGGAAGATATACTTCTATTAATGCAGCCCAAAATAGCATTTGCATTTCAAAGGCAAAGGAGGCAAAGAAATATAACCCTATCCTCTTTTGGACAGGACATAATGCTCCTTTAGGTAAAGCAACAGAAATCTATGCTTGTGCTGTAGCAGCAATATAGAACCAGGCAAGGAAAGGGAACATTAACAGCCTATTCATGCATGACATGTGTGATTTAGACAAGCAAAAAAAGTAACCTTTTCACAAAGAAACGTGATTTCCCCCACCCCACCCCTTCTTCTTGTAGACCCTGTATATACAAAACAAAGCAAGTCAGACTAATTTGGCAGGCCAAAATAACTCAGCATGGCATTGCAGTCCCAAAAGCATTTGCTCAGCAGGCTCTACTTTACCATGTTTGCCTGACTTTGTACATTGTTGTTATATACGCCGCATAAGCCAGTTCACTGAACTGCCTCTCGCCTTCACCTCTAACTAGGAGCCAGCAGGCGCAGAGATTGAGCGCCTCTTCTGATGTGAAGATCTGGCAGCCGGCATATCAAGCCGTGCATCAAATCAAACAATGGCTGTCAAGAACAGCGGGCAGGGCGCGCAACAGCCGCCCAGCGCACTGAGCTTTCATGCTCATTTTGATCATCTGTAATGAAGCGTTGTGAGCTGGCGAAGGGAGCAGTGGCTGCGGACGCCGTTTAAAAGGCTCTCTTGAAACTTCTTGGAATTCCTGGCTGTGTTTCAGTGGTAGGCAGGCCTTGAAAGGGTAGGTGGGCCAGCGGGCAGGAAAGGGGTTAACGGTCTCACTACACCCTGTGGAAGCAGGTTTAAATCTGACATATTGTGTTCATGCCAGTGTCAGTCCTAGGTAATTTATAATAGCCTAAAGTTCCAATATAAAAAGCACATAGCTGCAGGGAGACTTGTCAGCTTCCCTTACGCAGGCTGTCATTTCCTTGGAAACATAATAATTAAGATGTCTGCTATAACTGCTTCTGCCAGAAATATTTTTAGATTTTAGACCATTTCAAGAAACTCTAAATTCAAGGGGGAAATTATTAAATGCTGCATGACAAACTAAAAAAAAAGCAAAAAACCCAAAACATTCTTGACTGGTTGCTTCTACCATTAAAACTCTTGATGATAAATATCAGTAGAAATGCCTGTATTAAAAAAAGGGAGGGAAAGGCTTATTAATTTGATGAAGAATAAAGACAATTGAAAAAGATGTGAACTGTAATGGTTCATATCAAATGGCCGTAGTTCTGATGCGCTATCATGCCACTTGGTGTCAACATCAAACAGACATGCCCTTGGTTTTACATTGGCCTAACTGTAGAACGTATCAGATGTGTAAAGAAATGTATATAACATTGCAGTCTTTCATAACTTGGTTGCAGACCTGCCTATTTCCTTTTTGGTTCAGAACTTTCTGCACTAGGGCCACCAGTACCATTTGACAATCACCATGTTACAGGTAAGGGAGTGGGATTTTCCTATGTCTATGAGGCATAGGCCTGGGGGTGGGGGTTGAATGCTATGAGACCATATATTCAGTGCACAGAGTGAGATGGCAGGCATTTGTTATGGACTGCAGGAATAATATTTTGTGAACCACCCAGAGAGCTTTGACTATTGGGCAGTATAAAAATGTAATAAATAAATAAATAAATAAATTGTCCCTCCCTAATTGTAGGGATGGACAGACATACCATGTCCAGCTCTGTTAGACGCCCACTAAGCCGGTGTCACATGAGCTTCTTTGGGGCTCAGCAAGTGCCTGACAATGCTGAGAGGCTATCCACCCTCATCTGGACTCTCCAAGATTAAGGCCATAGCTAGACCTAAGGTTTATCCCTGGATCGTCCAGGGGTCAAACCTGTTCATCTAGGTGACACACAGGGGATCCAGTGCTCAGGCAGGGGTGAACCCTGGATGATCCCACAATAAACCTTAGGTCTTGCTGTGGCCCAAATGTATGAATGTGGAGTCTTCACATCTTTAAGTTTGCATGAATGGGGCCCTTAAAGTCACCATTTATGCAGCATAGGAAATATCAGTATCAAATCTTACACTTTGGGGCAAGGTGATCGAGAGGGCAGTTGCCTTCCAACTCCAAGCAGTCTTAGATGATACAAATTTTCTAGACCCATTTCAAACTGGCTTCAGAGCAGGATGCGGAGTTGAGACTGCTGTGGTCACCTTAGTGGATGATCTTCGCAAGAGTATTGACAGGAGTGTGTCCCTGTTGGTGCTTTTGGACCTCTCAGTGGCTTTCAATACCATCAACCATGGTATCCTTCTGGAACACCTGAGGGGATTGGGAATTGGGGCCACTGTGTTCCAGTGGTTCCACTCCTACCTCTCGGGTAGGTTCCAGATGGTGATGCTTGGGGATAGCTGCTCCTCAAAGAAGGAGCTGTTGTAGGGCGTACCACAAGGTGCCATCCTATCCCCAGTGCTGTTCAACAGCTACACAAAAGTGCTGGGAGAGATCATCCGGGGACATGAGTTGGAGTGCTATCAATATGCTGATGACCCCATACTATATTTCTCTATGCCGTCACAACAGCATCAGCTAAGGATAGTGTGTCTCCTCTGAATGAATGCTTAGAGGCGGTAATGAGGAAAAACAAACTAAAGTTGAATCCAGACAAGATGGAGGTGCTTGCTGTCAAGGACTCTAACCTGGGTTTGGAGGTGTCTCAACCAGTTCTGGATGGGGTTCCTGTGTTCACAGCTTGATGGTGCTTCTGGATCTGTCACTTCAAATGACAGCCCAGATAGATGATGGCCAGGAGTACCTACTATCAGCTTCGGCTGATACGCCAGCGGTGCCCCTTCCTAAAGTTGGAAGACCTAAAGATGGTAGTGCATGCGCTGGTAGCTTTGAGGCTCAACTTCTGCAACCTTCTTCTCTCTGGCCTTCCTTCGTCTCACATCAGTCCGCTGGTCTCTGTCCACCACTCTGCCGCCAAGATCATCTTCTTGGCCCACCACTCTGACCATGTCACTCCACTTCTGAAATCTCTTCATTGGCTTCCAATTCACTCAGAATCCAATATAAACTTCTCCTGTTGACCTTCAAAGCTTTTCACGGTCTAGCTCCTGCCTATCTCTCCTCTCTCATCTCACACTATTGCCCCGCTTGTGCTCTCAGCTCCTCTGATGCCATGCTTCTCGCCTGCCCAAGGGCCTCTACTTCCCTTACTCAGCTTCGTCCTTTTTCTTCTGCTGCCCCTTACGCCTGGAAAGCTCTTCCAGAACACTTGAGAACTACAAACTCAATCACAGCTTTTAAAACTCAGCTAAAAACTTTTCTTTTCCCTATAGCTTTTAAATATTGAGTTTGTTCTGACTCTATACTGTCAGCTTCACCCTACCCGGTGCCTCTTTACACTTCCCTGTGCCTGTTTGCATTCTCTTTCCCTCCTTATTGTTTACTACAACTTTATTAGATTGTAAGCCTATGAGGCAGGGTCTTGCTATTTACTGTGTAATCTGTACAGCACCATGTACATTGATGGTGCTATATAAATAAATAAATAAATCAATCAATAAATAAATAAATAAATAATACATAGGGTTACATTTGTACTTAGTCCGGAAACTTCAACTAGTGCAAAATATGGCAGCCAGGTTGGTCACTGGTACACCTAGGGGTGACCATATTACATCAAATTTAAAATCACTTCACTGGCTGCCAATTAGTTTCTGGGTGAAGTATAAAGTGTTGGTTATTACCTTTAAAGCCCTACATGGTTTGGGTCTAAGTTACCTGCGGGTTCGCCTTCTCCCATACAATGTGCCCCACACACTCAGGTCCTCTGGGAAGGGATTGCTCCAGTCAGCTACAACTAGGCTGGCAATTATTACCCAGAGGACTTTTTCTTCTGCCACCCCCAAACTATGGAATGGCCTGCTGGATGAGATTCGTCAGCTTAATGCTCTCTCTAAGTTTAAGACAGCTGTAAAGACTAGTCTCTTCCGGCTAGCTGATGAATTTTAAACCTAAGAATTTTAAGATTATGTGATTGTTATTTTAATATTGTAATGGTTTTATATGCTCTTTTAACTAATTTTATGTATTATATTGTGTTTGGTGTTATTATTATCATCATCATCATCATCATCATCAATCATCACAGCAATGGAGGCTTCGGACGGGGGATTCTGCAACCATTTTGGGCTTGTTTACATGACACAACAGCCCACCATGGGTTATTTAACTGATAGTGAGACTGTGGTACATGCAGGGACCATATTGAATATGCAACCCCCATTTGAGGGTTGTTGTGTTGTGCAAACCTGACAGGCGTGGTTTATGCGAATATGCGATCTGGATCTCACGGGCGCCATAGTTCATCATGGGTCATTGAGCCCCACTAAGCAGAGGCAAATTTTGTTGATAGTCACAACAGTGAAATTTACACCACTTGCTGAATATTTAAAATAGGACTATTTTTAAAGGCAGCAACATGCAGAACATAGAGGTGCTACAGTAAGGCCTAAAATACCCATGGACTTCTCCTCAAGGGCCTGTAGGCCTTGCCATGTAATGGCTCCCAGGCAGCTTAGTTAGAAATGCATGGCCAGTGCTTATATTAAATGGAGCTTATGATGTTGATTCAGTAAAATCTGAGCGACACCAGGGAGGTGGAACTGTGTAATGGTTCAAGACTGCTTTTTTAACCAAGTAGGCAATTGAAGTCTGAGAAACATCCATTTTCCAAAGCTCAGTATACCCCGATCGTGGCATTTCAGTCAGGAAGTATTAAAACAAGGCTGGAAGGTGACATTGCTTTGAAAGTTGGGCTAGATTTCAATTTGACCAGCTTGATCAGCAGTTGCAGTTGTTGTTGGCTTAAAAGGATTTCATCTTCCTGTCATGTAGAAAATCCTGAACTGCTGACCCTTAAATAATGAGTGTGGAGAATGTGAGCAAGAGCAAAGAATAGAGCTGAATCAGTTGCTAAATCAACAGACGGGAAATCAGCAAGATCACCAGCCAGAGCAGATTTGGTCTGAAAACAGTCTTCTCTTCTCATGAGAGCTGATGTCTCCCAACTGTTCCTTGCTCTGACATGACTGAGAGTTTGCTGAGCAAATTGTAGGCTATAGTGACATGCCAGAACTCATGTGATGTTGCTTCTAATAGCTTGTGGCATTTTAATTTCTCAACTAAATCACCACTTCTCAATTCTCCTCACTTAGCAACAACTACTTCTGCCCTGTCCTTGCTTTTCCTTTGGCTACTTGAGACTTTATTCTGGGAGCTAAAAACTGTAGCTAGATCTATCAATAGTGGGTGCACAGCACAAGAAGCTGCATTTGTTCTAGTCAAGGAATTAAAATACAATATAGCTACATCACAGCATTAACCAAGATAATTTTTGACACAGTGTTTTCCATTATCCATAATGAAGACTATTATGCTAAAAATCCCAAAGCCACAGTATGGCAATGATTTTATTAAGACCAGTGAAATGTCGGAAGAAGCTTGCTGTCGTGTTTCTCAGAAAGCTCCTGCTTTCGATGGGAGACAAATGATGAGTCCTGCTAGGTAATCCACAAAGCTTTTATTAAGCAGAAAACATCTCTTCTACCTGAAGAGAGTCTAATCTCTTGGAAACTTCCCCATAGGCAAAACTATGCAAACTAATGAGACAATTGTTCAACCAAGGAGAACAGGAAGTTCCTTCCCAAACGCCCGTAACTTCAGAGAGCCTGGTGCGGAGGCAGGTTCTGGCACAATCCTAGTCAGACCGACTTTCTCATGCCTTCCTTCCGTTCTGTGCATTTTAGCTTCCTGCAGTCCCTAGCATCAGCTAGCTTGTCTGTACACTCTCCTCAGGAAGTAAGCTCACTTCCCACTTAGTATATAGGATTTGGCCTTGAGGAGATAAGCTCTGGAGAGGGCTGACTCCCAGCTGGTGAATTGCCCGTGAGAGCTTCCTCCCCCACTGGTACAGGCTGGCTGGTGTCTGGCACCTACTCCTCTAGGTCCGAATCTGATTCTGATTGATTACCTGAAACACCTTCTCCCAAAACAGGGTCAGTAGGGTTATCCATGATACCCATTTTGACTTTTGGATTATTATTTTTTAATGGACCAACTGATATAGTTATAAGAATCTGAATTTGAGAAAGTTGTGCGATTCAAGGAATTTGCATATTTTAAGAAAGTTGTGCATTTTGAGAATGTTGTGCATTTTTAAAGTAGTCATTTTGCAGACATGACAGTAAGTTTGGAAATTTGCTAACATTTTATTTATTTATTTATTACATTTGATACCGCCCAATAGCCGAAGCTCCCTGGGCGGTTCACATTTGGAGAAAATGTGTTCCTATTTGCATTCAGCACTGTGAATGGGGCATTTTGGGTGATTTGTGAACTGACAAAAAATTCTCATATATCTCTACCCAGACCCAGTGGTCCTCCCAGAACCATTTTTCCCAGTGCTGGAGTTTGGGCAGGAGTGGCTGGTGCCCACCAATTTAATTCCTCCACAATGTACCTGTGTGTTGAGTTGGGTTCTGTTTCTGCCAGGTCCTAGTTATCAGTCAGGTTCTTTTAGTTATCAAGATGAAACAAGCCACTTGTGCAAAAAGATGTCAGTTTATTGATGGAAAATGGATGCAGAATACATACATGCAAAGAAAGTTAGCACCTTCTTCCAGCTAATCAAGCTTTCATAGCTGGGTGTCAATCAGAGCCCCCATGATAGATGGAGCCCCGATGGCTTCTGCCTATCATGGGGGCCCTGATAGACACCCAGCTATGAAAGCTTGATTAGCTGGAAGGAGGTGCTAAGTTTCTTTGCATGTATGTATTCTGCATCCATTTTCCATCAATAAACTGACATCTTTTTGCACAAGTGTCTTGTTTCATCTTGATAACCAAAAGAACCTGATTGATGACTTGAACCTGGCAGAAACAGAACCCAACTCAACATAACCTGGAACCTTGATGTAGCATTGCTGTGATGCTAAGTCAAAGCTGTGGTAGGATTAAAATGGTATGTGCCAGCAGTACAGCTTGCCAGCTAGATCAGCTTTATCCTGCAGCTGCACTCACCTCGTGCTGGGAAAGGAAGGGGGGATGAAATGGGACAGCCAACATGCTGGAGAGGGTGGCCCACTGGGGCCATGCTGAGGGTCTTGCCACACCCTGGGGATTCATTTGGCCACTTCCTTGATGACACTCTCTTCCAGATACAAAATTTTTCTCCCCAAGAGGCTTTTTGTCTGCTGTGTGTCTGAGTTGTTTGCCGAGCAGGGGAAGATGTTGGCAGCTCCTTGGTATTATTTTGCTTTCTTGTATTATCTGCTGACTCCTGTCGGATTTGCTGGGTAGGATCCTTTGCTAGTTTTCTATTGTTGTTATTTATTAGTTTATGTTATAAACTGCTTTGCATATCTCAAATGAGGCAAAAAGCTAGAGTATAAATGTTTTAAATAAATAAATAAATAAATAAATACAATGTGTCTTGTTAATGTACACAGCACAACAGTCAGTACTGATTTTAGTGTTTTATTGCTGTGTGAATTGTATACTATGTAAAAATTGAAAAGTGTGTTATAAATCGCTAAAGAAAGAAAAGCACCAGCAAGGAAATGGAGCCTGCCTAATGGCATCAGGGCCATTTATTCAGCTCTATAAAGAGAAATGTGTTGCATCAGCTCTTTTGAAAGAATATAGTCGTGAGTCTCAAATGATGGTGTGTGTGTGTGTTTTAATTAATAGTATCAAGGGATAGAGTTAGGCTAAGAAATCACTCTCTTCCTCTTCCTCTTCCTCCTCCTTATTGGATCAATCCTTCTACCACCACAGCAGCCATGTAAGACAAACCATGTGAGAACTGGAACAGAGAGGCAGACAGGCTCAGGCACCAATTTAAAGATGCTCAAGAATTTTGTGTGGACCTGAGTCACACTTCCTAGACTTATGTTCAGCTCGGAACACAGTTATGCTTCGGATGCATTTCTCCAGAATCTGTGATGAAGTATTCAGCTCAAATTCAGCAAAAATAAGTTTTAAAATGTTTACCTTGGGTGGGGGTGGAAGAATGGGTATAGAAATAAATGTTTTGTGGGAAAATACATTTAAAATAAATATTTTTCCCTTGTAGATTAAAAAAGAAACCGAGCAGATTAATGCAGAACTGGGATAGACCAGACTTATGGATAAACATATGAGAAACTGACATGAATTAGAAATAGACAGATCTATCCATTCCTAATCAACACTTCCTTGCTATCCCGAGTCAATTCAGAGTCACATCTTCTGCTTCTCCCCCCACCACACTGCTCAGAGAATCTAAAAGTTACATTGTTGTTCTTGGTTTTTTGTTTTGTTTTGTTTTTTAGGTCAGTATTTTAGAAGTCTGTTTTTCCATCCATTCTCCCGCCCCTCAGGGGTCCATTTCATTTATGGTTTAAAATGTCAATGGTACACTTTTTAACATTATGTTTTCTTTTATGAGTGTTAAGCGATACTTTGTGGACTCCAGTCAAAAAGTAGGATGAAAGATAAGAAAGAAAGAAAGAAAGAAAGAAAGAAAGAAAGAAAGAAAGAAAGATCATAGTGGGTTGTTTCCAACTGGCTTTCCTCCAGTGATGGAAGGCTCTTTGATTTAGCAGAGGCTTCCATCAGCTGGGGATGTCATGGGAGTCCGGTTCATGCTCGAGCTTGGTGATTTCTAGGGATATCACAGGTACCTGAATGGGTCTCGGAGTCCAATGGACTCTCCTGCAACTGCTCCCTTGGACTCAGTCATGCACCTGTGGTGTGTTCATTGGCCTGTGGGGTTGAGCTCCTATGTGGCCCAACGAGCACCCGGCAGCTCTCTGCCCTTGTCCAGCCTCCATTGTGCATGACAATGGAGGCTACAGAAACTATGCAATTTCCCCATTGCATAAATGGCGGCCATAAAGGTCCCATTTATGCAAGAGTAGAGAGCATTAGTGCCTTTACTCTTACATAAATGGGGCCTTTATGCAAAATGGCAGCTCGCGGGATAGGAGGGGCGCTGTTTGCCACTCACCGGGCACCCGCAGACTTGTCCAGCGGCTTGCCCAGCATGCCAGAAGGAGGCGGTAAATGTCAGGGGTCCAGCATGCAGGGTGGGCATGGGGCAGTTTATCCATCCTTACCATCAGCAGAATGGGAAGGGAGGTGATGAGCGATGACTCCGCCATCCTCCCCACAATCCCACACCCACCCACAAGTCTGTTCTGTAGGGTTAGGTCCCTTTTCAAAACTGCATGGGAGGTGGTGTGAGAGACAGTAGTGGGGAGGGGGAGTCACAAAAATATTGCCTCTCTCCCAGTGAAGGCTCTTTAATGGAAGTCTCTGCTGGATCAAAGAGCCTTCCATCACTGGAGGGGCAACAACTGGATACAACCCACACCCTTTATGGAGGGAAGCAGGCACAACGATGCTATGAAATGAACTATGGTAAAAAACCTTCTTCATCTTCCACCACTTTGCATGGCATGCAGTGGGGGTTAAAGGTGCAATCCTATACATGCGTCACATGCATAGTATTGCACCTAAAATACAATAATGTAGAAATAATATAGACAGGAATTTCCTAAGAAGAGATGATGGGCCAGCTTTCTTTCTCTTTTTTTCCTCTGCAATTTAAGATCCAAGTGGAAGGTACATATTAGGTGTTTTGTTTGAGTTACAAAATCTACTTATTCCATCAGTAACAGGAAGCATAAAAAGAAAAAAATTGTAATGCTTTTAGTCTCAAAAGCCTATGATGCTCATATATAGCTGAATTAATTGCAATCAACCAAGGTTGTTGGGGTATATATATATTTTTAAAAGTGCTGATTCCAGTCAATCCTTTACTGTAGAACAGGAGATTCTTGTTAGTAATTGCTTCAGTGCTGAAGGCTGTGGCAATGAGTCTATAAAATTGGTATGATCATAATGCTGTCCTAATTAAAAGCATTCCTATTTCAACACAGCTGTTAAATGTATGCTGGGAGACCTCTGAGATGCTATTCTTTTCTCTCTGTACTTTCTCTGGCAAAGTTATATTTTACATAAAGGATTTTTCCAGATTAGAGAGTTGTGTTGATGCTAAAATATTGCAGAAATAAACAGGGTATAAAAGTTCTTTGGTAGCATTTGATTTTGTAAGCTGCAGGTCTTCTGTTTGAAGGAGAGCTTGGTGCTGCACAGAAGCTTGCATATTTTCATGAGGAGAAACAACAGAAATAGTTACTGATTAAGCAGATTAAAAGGTGCAAATTCACAAGCATAAAACAACTCTCAATTCTGTGTAGTTTATGAAATATTTGAAAATAGTAATAAAAATTGGCAAGGAAATTATATCAGTTTGGGGTGGGGGGAGACCCTGAAAATGTATGGACAAACAAAAACTGGATAACAATATATTGTTCTGGTCGCCATACCTAAAAAAAGTTATTGTAGAACTGGGAAAAGTGCAGAAAAGGGCAACTAAATTGATCAACTGAATGGAGCATCTCTCTTATGAGGGAAGGTTATTCATCATCATCACCATCATCATCATCATAATTGTTACCCACCTCTCCCTCTGGATCGAGGTGGGGTACAACACAAATGCAAACATCAACAGTTGGGACTGCTCAGCTTGGGGAAAGGCGAGTAAGGGGAGACATGATAGAGATGTACAAAGTTATACATGGTGTGAAGAATATGTATAGGGAGACATTTTTCTCGCTCTCCCATAATACTAGAGCCCAGTGGGGTCATCACGTGAAACTGATGGTGGGAACTTCAGGACAGATAAGTGGAAGTTCTTCTTCACACAGTGCATCATTAAATTATGGAATTCACTACAAGATGCAATGGAGGCCACCAATTTGGATGGCTTTAAAAAGGGGTTAGATAAATTCCTGGAAGAAAAGGCTATTGAAGGCTACTAGTCCTGAGGGTTATGTGCTACCTCAGTATCAGAGGCAGTAACCCTATGTACACCAGTCACCGAGGAACATATGCAGAAGTTTGCTGTTGCACTAATGTCCTACTTGTGTGTTTCCCATGGGGAGGTGGTTGGCCACAATGGTCTGGTTCAGCCAACATGCTAAACCATGCTGCTCAACCACAAAATGGTTAAGGGAATGCATGCATTCCCTTAACCATTTTGTGGTTAAGTAGCATGGTTTAGCGTGTTGGCTGAACCAGGCCTGTGTGGACAGAATGCTAGACCAGATAGATCATTAGTCTGATCCATCATGGGTCTTCTTAGGTTCTCTTATGTTCTCAGCTTTAAACTGGTTGAGAGGAGGCATGGCAATCTTAAACAGGTGCAGCCAGCAATTGACCAAGCTGTACAAGGAATGGAAGCAAGCCCAACCTCCATGTAAGGATGATAAGGAAATACCCGTGTGGTGGGTTGGGAAGTGTCATTCAGATGGGCAAATATTAACTATGAACTCAATAGAAATGCACAGAACACATCACTCATCCTGTTTATCCCAGGGAGAACTCATTTTTCTAAAAGTCAACAGAACTACACATAGCTTTCATGCAAGGGTGAGATGTATTTTAAGAAAAAGCAGGGAGAATGGTGCATTAGGAATAAATATTTTGGTTTCATTTTTAGCAACTCTTCATCAGTTTCACACTGTTCAGTGTGTCATTTGGATCCATTTCCCATACCTACAGGACTCTCACTGATAGTCATCATTACTTAAATGTAACAAAGAAGTAATGATTTCTCTGTCTCCAGCAGATGGATTTTATCAGCATGTGCACTTTTTCATTGCTGAAAGTAGAATTACTGAAAAGGCAGGTGCTAAACACACATGTTGTTTTTACATAATAGATCATAGCCTTTTCCACCCCCTATGGATGTTTAAGAAAGTTTGAGAAGAAGAAGAAAGGTAATTATTGTTAAGTCCAAGAAAAGAGCTGGAATTAGCCTGGCTGCTCAGAACTAATTGAAGTTCAAGTTGGTAATTACTGACTTTGTCAGATAGATTTATTCTGATTATTGTGCTGTATTAGTACTGTCATTTTTTTAAAAAAAATGTTAACAATATTTAAATTAACCTGTCTCTAGTAATTCACATGAGTTACACAATTACACAGATTGTAATTAGAAAAGCTTAGGCGTCAAGTCTAAATAGCGCTAGTGCTGTGAAAGTATACACCTTGTCCAATATATGATTTAATTGTATAACCAATGAATAATGGGTAAATTGTTTACAAAGCTCATCAATACCACCATTATTTACAGAGTTCTGACATAATACATGAACACCATTTAGGGTCCAGTCCCATGAGCCATTGCAATTGAAATAAAGGATGTAAACATGTGGACCCTATTGAGAAACATGTGTACTCATATAGAAGTGGTTCATGCAGAACTGACGGTAAGACTGCAATTACCACCTCATTCCAGAGCCCTTTTGCATGCTGGAATATGCACAAGTAGCTCCAGCGCATGTGGACCTGATTTGGGCCACTGCGCAAACACAGAGATGCCAGCTCACTTCGAATGAATGGGGAACTCCTTGTTAGTGGGCAAATGCACATGTGTGTATTGGATATTCTGTGCCCTACAAAGAGTTCCTGGACTGGAGCAAAACTGTATCACTTGGGTGCAAGGAATGCTATACCAGTGCAACAATTCAACACATTGTGCAGGCATGTCCAGCCAAACAAAATACATTGTTCTACTCTCACACCACCCTGAATTTAAAGGTGCCTGTGGCATTTCTCCCCTGAAGCCAGAAATTATACCCACCAGCTTCACATTTTAGAATAGCGGCCTTTTGGGGGTGGGGGTGGTGGAATAGGCAATGTTTTCATTAATCTATGTTTTATCAACTATCGGTTGCATCCAATTGAATGGATCTACTCTAAGTAGGACAAACATTGGATGCAACCCTATATATGTTCCAGGTAACCTTCAATAATCTTGAGCTAAGACATCCAAATTGTGACAACTTCTACTATATCATCATCATCATCATCATCATCATCTGTTACTAATACCCAAAGTGATTACCGCTAGTAGAGAAACAACTTTAATTCAGGAATAGACAAAATGCATCCCTGGGGTAAGTGCCAGTGGAGTACAGTTTCCACAAGATGTAATGGATATAACTGAATAATTTGGCCTCTTTGTTATATCTGGGATACCTTTGTTACATATAGAATCTCAAAAATCTCCTCAGCCATTCTGTCTAATGGAAGGGATAACTAGAAAGTTTATCTTCCTTTGAGTTAGCATTTGCTATTGAATTCCAACTCTCTTGTGTTGAATTTAGATGGAACAGATAAAAAATGCAGCACTATCTGGACTCAGCAAAGTATTCCTACATGCTGAGGACAATTAAGTACTTATGGTCCAATTATGGTGTGCAATTCATGCTGTAATATGCATAAGTATAGAATGTAAGGATATCAGTGGTTGTTGCTATCTAAGTTGTTGAAGATAAGCATTATTGTGCCCAAGGAAACTGAAACCTTCTGAAACACTGGAAGAAGTGGAGTGCCCAATTATGTGTTGTGTTTTTGGTGTATTTGTGCTCTCAGTTATCTGTAAATGAAGTGCATTTTAGACAATGTTCTCTTAGTTATGTGAATGCCATTTTATGCAAAAATGTTTACATGACCTAACTGTATGCGCATTGCCCAATTGATTGGGCCTTCCTTACAGGATTGGCACCGCAATGGGGGTGGGGGCAGGGATGTGGGGGCTCCAATTCCATGCAAAAAGTACACATGGGATAGTAATTTAAACATTCTCAAAGTATATGAAGGAGCTGCTCATGAATAAGCAGCTCCCCTGTAGCTGGACATTAAGTCAACTGAAAAAGAGGAGAGATAAGATGGTGGTCTAGCAATGGACCATTGGTCTGATTTAGGACAACTTCACATATTATGAGTTGGTTCCAGACTTCGGCCAGATCTACACCAGCCAGGATATGACACCTTGAAAATGGCTTGAAAACTGTATGTGGAGTGTGTCCTGGGCACTAACAGTTGTCACTACTGTTATAAACTGTTTTAAAGCAGTAGTGTAGACCCTGCTGACATCATACTCGGAGCAGACCCACCCATTGATTTTAATGGATCTGCTAAGTCTGGATTCAACAAACCTGTGTTTGTATATTTTGTTTGGTGCATTCCAAAGATGTTCTAAAAAAATTTAAAATTGTAAAGCATAAACACATGTATCATACAGGTGCATTTCTCAGGGAGTCCTAATTAGATTTGATTCTTTGTTAAGTGTACACTTATCATTCAGTCTTCCACTCTTTCTCTCCACACATACAGTAAATATGTGGAGAGGAGAGCCGTGACCCCGATCTACCAGATCTATATTTGCATATTAGTCAGAAGGTCTGAAGGGGGCTGCTATTAAGGTACAGACATATACACATAGGCATTCCACATGATTTGTAACCCTGTACTATGAGGAATCCCAGTTGCATGGAATTACATAAATGGAACAAACTAATGTTCCCTTAATCACACATAGCTCAACTATACATGATGGCCTCCCTTATTTTTCTGTGATCATGCATTACCCTGATTTGGATTGGGACCATGGTGCTTTGGATTTAAGTATCCTCCTCCCCTCCCAGACCCCATTTCACCCCCCAAACCCCAGTGATTCAAATGAAGACTTTTGTTACTATTTTTAAACCCTGCCTCTGCCACCCCCACCCACCCCCCCACTCCCGGTGGAAGAAGTAGGATTTTGGGATGAAAATGGAGAAAGGGAGCTTAAAGCTCCTCTTAAGAAATGCTATGGTCTTGATCTGAAACAGGGCTGTGCTTGTTTGCAGGAGAGTAGGGGAGTCTGTCACATGTAGCTCAGCTCAGCTCTCTGTGATTAAAGGAATATTATTTTGGCCCTTACTGAAGTGTTAGGCAGAACTAAAAGGACATGGTAATCACAAAGGGATTGGCAGTAGGTACTGTCTTGCTCCCCTTCCACATGTTTATTATACATGTAGAAGGAACTACTGACCTTAGCTAGACCTAAGGTTTATCCTGGGATCGTCCTGGGGTCATCCCTGTTTATGTAAATGGCACACAGGATATCCCAGGAGCAGGCAGGGACGACTGCGGGATGATCTTCGGCTATTGGGCGGTATAAAAATGTAATAAATAAATAAATAAATAAATAAATAAATAAATAAATAAAATCCCGGGATAAACCTTAGGTCTAGCTAATGAAGGGAACTTTTGACCCATTCCTTATGACTACATCTATCCTACAAGCTTAAAGTAGTTTTAATTTGTTAAATTGGATTCTTCCGAGTGACCAAGGGAGCATAAGTTTTTTTGCAGCCCGTGCTAATTTGATTATACATCTTCTATTTCATTACTTCAAAGAATCATTATTTACATTCTTCCTCAGCCCTCTTCAGGTGTGGTGTAGGTAGGCTTTACATGTGAAGAGAGGAAGGGGGTGAGCGCTCTTGTCTCCCTCTGCTGGCATTCTCACTATTATTATTATTATTATTATTATTATTATTATTATTATTATTTATTTATATAGCACCATCAATGTACATGGTGCTGTACAGAGTAAAACAGTAAATCGCAAGACCCTGCCGCATAGGCTTACAATCTAATAAAATCATAGTAAAACAATAAGGAGGGGAAGAGAATGCAAACAGGCACAGAGTAGGGTAAGCAGGCACAGGGTAGGGTAAAACTAACAGTATAAAGTCTGCACAACATCAAGTTTTAAAAGCTTTAGGAAAAAGAAAAGTTTTTAGTTGAGCTTTAAAAGCTGCCATTGAACTTGTAGTTCTCAAATGTTCTGGAAGAGCGTTCCAGGCGTATTCTTATCACCCTCCACATGTAGTAGGCACCTGTCTGCAGCAGAGAACCCCTTCTATTCTTTGAGACTGTCCATGTGATTAGGATTTTGGAAAATTGGGATTCGAAATTGCATCAAGAGCATCCATGGACAGAGGAGCTCCCCACTGCAAACAGCGCAGATGGCCTCTATCTGTGGAAGGCAATGAGAATGGCAATCGAGAGGGGTGGAGGTAGCACACTCATCCCTGCTTTACACACACACACACAGAGGGAGGTAATGCACCCACATGCTTAGAATGCCTGCAAAGGGTTCTTGAGTGGAAGCCATTTCAATTATATTGGTTAGGTTTGTGATGTAGAGATATTTGATGTGACTCATTCCCATTCACCAATCCAAAATAGGTTACACTCTGAAGGGAAATTGTTTCAAAATAACAGGACGATGGAAGCCATCATATCAGGGCAATACAATAAAATATATTTCAAGAGCTGTGCACACTCCAGTTCATAAGGCTTTGTGCACGGTATTTGTAGAACAGCACATCTTTCTTTAAATCAGTGAAATGCATATGAAAGACAATAATGTTTTAGTATTTAAAAGCAGGTACTACAGTAAACTTAAATGGAAATGTTTAGGTCCTACCTTCCACAGTGCCGATGCAATCAGTTTTACTAGTGATATATGTAAGAAATAGGAACCAATCTCTTGTGCCCAAGAATCAATAGGTTTCATAAGATGGTTTGTGTTTTCAGTTTAGGACCTTTTCCTAATGAACTTGAACTCTTATTACATGAAGGCAAATACGACTTGATAGGTATAACTGAAACTTGGTGGGATGACTCCCATGACTGGAATATAGCAATTGAAGGATATAACTTGTTGAAAAAGAACAGAAGAAATAGAAAGGGAGGTGGAATTGCACTATATGTTAAAAATACCTATCCCTGCACAGAAATACAGGCGGATGAGATTGGGAGCCCCGTCGAGAGCGTCTGGATTAAAATAAATGGGGCTAGGAATAAAAAGAATATGATAATCGGAGTCTACTACCGACCACCCAATCAAGGAGAAGACGAGGACGAAACTTTTGAGAAACAAATTGCCAGTGTTTCAAGGAAGTGTGATGTAGTAGTGATGGGGGACTTCAATTACCCTGATATCTGTTGGGAGACCATTACTGCCAAAAGCGGCCCTTCCAAGAAATTCCTGACATGTATGGGTGATAACTTTCTCCTACAGAAAGTGGTGGAAGGAACTAGAGGGTCAGCAATCCTTGACTTGTTATTGACCAACAGGGATGACTTAGTGGATAAAGTGGCAGTTACGGGAACTCTGGGGGAAAGTGACCACGTCATACTTGAATTCTTGATTATGAAGGAGACAAAAGTCGAGCGTAGCCATACACGTACTCTGGATTTTAGGAAAGCTGATTTTAATAAACTCAGAACTATAATAAGTAAGGTCCCGTGGCAAGGGAGCCTAAAAAGAAAAGGAGTGCAGGATGGGTGGGAGTATCTAAAAAATGAAATTTTAAAGGCACAGTTACAAACAATTCCAACAAGGAGAAAAGATAGAAGACAACAGAGGAAACCAATGTGGCTCCACAAAAAGCTTATTGATGAACTGAAAACAAAAAGGGATACATATAGGAAGTGGAAGGAAGGCCAGGCTACAAAAGAAGAGTACAGACAAGTGGCGCAGAAGTGCCGAAATGGCGTCAGGAAGGCTAAAGCTGTGAATGAGCTGAGATTAGCGAGGGATGCTAAAAGCAATAAAAAGGCTTTCTTCAGATACGTGAGTAGTAAAAGACAGAGGAAAGAAATGGTGGTTCAACTGCTTAATGAGGATGGCAAATTGATAACAGACGACAAACAAAAGGCTGAAGTGCTCAATTCCTACTTTGCCTCGGTCTTCTCCCAAAAGCGGATCTATGACCCCCCTGGAAAAAGTGAAGCAGAAGTTGAGGGGGCAGGATTGCAGTTTGAGATTGATAAACAAATGGTCAAAGAACACCTAATTTCCTTGAATGAGTTCAAATCCCCAGGGCCCGATGAACTGCATCCAAGAGTAATGAAGGAGCTAGCGGAAGAACTCTCAGAACCTTTGTCTATTATCTTTGCAAAATCATGGAAGACGGGTGAGGTGCCAGACGACTGGAGGAGGGCTAACGTTGTCCCTATCTTCAAAAAGGGCAAAAAGGAGGAACCTGGGAACTACAGACCAGTCAGCCTGACATCCATCCCTGGGAAAATTCTGGAGCAGATTATAAAGAAGTCAATCTGTAAACACCTTGAAATCAATGCAGTGATTACTAGAAGCCAACATGGATTTGTCAGGAACAAATCCTGTCAGACTAATTTGATCTCATTTTTTGATAGGATAACCTCCCTTGTGGACTGTGGGAATGCTGTGGATGTCATATATCTTGACTTCAGCAAAGCTTTTGACAAAGTACCACATGACATTCTGATTAACAAACTAGCTAAAAGTGGGCTAGATGGAACAACTATTAGGTGGATCCACAGTTGGCTACAGAATCGGACTCAAAGAGTACTTATCAATGGAACCTTCTCAAACTGGGGAGAGGCAACGAGTGGGGTGCCGCAGGGCTCAGTCCTGGGCCCAGTGCTCTTCAACATTTTTATTAATGATTTGGACGAGGAGGTGCAGGGAACGCTGATCAAATTTGCAGATGACACCAAATTGGGTGGGATAGCTAATACCCTGGAAGACAGAAACAAACTTCAAAGTGATCTTGATAGGCTGGAGTGCTGGGCTGAAAACAACAGAATGAAATTTAATAGGGATAAATGCCAAGTTCTACATTTAGGGAATAGAAACCAAATGCACAGTTACAAGATGGGGGACACTTGGCTCAGCAATACTACAAATGAGAAAGATCTTGGAATTGTTGTAGATCACAAGCTGAATATGAGCCAACAGTGCGATATGGCTGCAAGAAAGGCAAATGCTATTTTGGGCTGCATTAATAGAAGTATAGCTTCCAAATCACGTGAGGTACTGGTTCCTCTCTATTCGGCCCTGGTTAGGCCTCATCTAGAGTATTGCGTCCAGTTCTGGGCTCCACAATTCAAGAAGGACGCAGACAAGCTGGAGCGTGTTCAGAAGAGGGCAACGAGGATGATCAGAGGTCTAGAAACAAAGCCCTATGAAGAGAGACTGAAAGAACTGGGCATGTTTAGCCTGGAGAAGAGAAGATTGAGGGGAGACATGATAGCACTCTTCAAATACTTAAAAGGTTGTCACACAGAGGAGGGCCAGGATCTCTTCTCGATTCTCCCAGAGTGCAGGACACGGAATAACGGGCTCAAGTTAAAGGAAGCCAGATTCCGGCTGGACATCAGGAAAAACTTCCTGACTGTTAGAGCAGTGCAACAGTGGAATCAGCTACCTAGGGAGGTTGTGGGCTCTCCCACACTAGAGGCATTCAAGAGGCAGCTGGACAACCATCTGTCAGGGATGCTTTAGGGTGGATTCCTGCATTGAGCAGGGGGTTGGACCCGATGGCCTTGTAGGCCCCTTCCAACTCTGCTATTCTATGATTCTATGATTCTATGATTCTAATATCATCAAGAGGAATTCGTTGGCAAGTATGGCACAGCCGGAGCGTTCCAATCCAGTTTCTGAAAATAGGGCAATGGAGTGAAACAGTTATTTTTATTATTATTTAATCCCATATCTTGTTGGAATCATTGTTACTCAATAGAAATAAATATTGATAGAATATGGTCCTAGCAGGTTGTCACCCCAATCTGGAGATATTATTTGGGAACATGTCCCTATTTCCAACAAAAGTTACTTTCAACTACGGCAGGATCTATACTACTGCTTTATAATGGTTTATAATGGTATTGACTTCTGTTGGGGCACATAACGCATCCCATATACCATTTTCAAACTCTTTTCAAAGTGTTATATCCTGCTTGGTGTAGATCTGGCCTAAGATCACAGGAATGTAGGAGTACCAGTGAATGCGAGAGTTCAGTGTCTATATCCCTGCTTCCATGTACCTCATTGGCTCTGTCTCTCAACAATGTGTGGTATTTCTGAATGGGAGATAGAATAATATGATTTCATGCACATTACTTTCAGTCTCAGCACCTTGGAGGAAAGATGGAACAAAATGTGACACATAAGGAAAATGGTCCAGCCAAGTCTCTGAAGACCACTTGTTTTGTATAATCTGTCAGCTGCAGTTTTTATGGATTAATTTTATTCTGTTTTATAGTATTTTTGTATATTTATTTACTGCTAATTTGAATTTGCATATTTTGGAATTGTTTCTTTATCTTGTACACCACCTTGAGAGGGCTCTACCCTTAAAGGCAGCCTAAAAATAATTTTAAATTAAAAAAATGAATAAAGTTTTTAAAAACATATTAAAAGTGCTTAAGTCCCAGTGATTTCAATGGAAAAGTTCAGCATGAGTCTAAGGCCTTAGCTAGACCTAAGGTTTATCCCGGGATTGTCCCGGGGTCATCCCTGCCTGCTCCCAGGATCCCCTGTGTGTCATTTACATGAACAGGGATGACCCCGGGACGATCCCTGGATAAACCTTAGGTCAAGCTAAGGCCTAAATCTCTCCCACTGAAATATCAAAAGAATGTAAAAGTGACTGGATTGTGCCTAATAATAAATACATAAATAAATAGAGTAACTGTGTTTCAGAGTGCTATTATACTGTCATTCAGAATACAATATTTGCATTTAGGCAGAACTGTGGTCATTTTTCAATGCCAAAAAAGGGCTTTATTTACTATGCCTCTCAATTACAATACAACAGAGAATCTTTTATATAGCAAAGGATAAGATGTCTCTTTTGATCAGCAACATATTTATTGTGCAAAGTAAATGCAAAGAGTCTTTTAAAAAATAGAGATATATCAATGAGACAATAATTCAAACCAACCTACATTGCAGAACAGTAAATAAATGTATGAGTTGTCAGAAGAATTGAATGGGAATAAACCAACTTAAATCCAAACACTTCAATGTAACTGACTGGTGACTCAGGCTGATACACAAAAACTTTAACACTATTTTACCCATGGGAGAAAAGCAAGTTTGAAATATCAGTTCATGAAACAAATTTCAGAACAAATTTCTAGCGCATGTCAAAAAGCATTTGCTGGGGAAAATATGCAAGTATCTTTGTCATGGAGTCTGGTGTCAAGAATGTACATCAGCAACTTACAATGACAGTGAATATAAGCCTTTTAGGGGAAATAGGCAGAAGACTAGCAAATTGCCAGTGTACCATTTCAGGGCAGGGAATGAATTTATGTTAAGCCATTGCAACAAAGAGCTTCTAATTATTTAAGGGGAAAGTCAATTGAGTCAGATGACTAGAGCTTTCACTGAAGTAATGATGAACAGAAGCATCTTGAATTACAGTTTGGGGGATAATACCTTGAAGTCAGAATACAATTTGATGCCACTTGGTTTTGATTAGTCTGCTGAGAATTGTGTCATTTTTTCATTGTTTAACTTCTGTGTAATATGAATTAAGAAGTGGCTGTGGTTGCCTTAAAAAAACAAAAACCTCAGAAGCAAACTATTCAAGATGCACATACATTAACTTGTAATAATCCTTCCAACAACCGCATAAAGCAGTTTTGTATTATTATTTGTTGTAAACTGAGAACATAGTTATTGGGCAGCACATAAATATTTCAAGAATAAGAATGAAATAATAATAATAATAATAATAATAATAATAATAATGATAATAATAATAATAATAATTTAAATTCTCTATATATTACATAGGAGGTTTTTACTGAGTGGCATGCCTAAGGCTATTTACACCACATGTCTATAAGCAGGATCCAAGCGGCAGTTCCACCAGCAGGGTCCACCACTGATTCCATTCCACAAGCAGTACCCACTGCTTGTGCAACAAGTTATTTAGTGCTTTTCTTAGGAAGCCCCGAAATCAGAAAAAACACTAATTTCTTATGCAAGCTCTGCCAACCTGATCTATTCCAGAAATGAGCTTTTCCTGTTCCTAGAGGAAGTGTTAGGAGCCTAGGAACTTACACGAGCTGTGGATACAACCTTCAGAATGGAACCAGCAGTGGCCTCCACTTGTGCCACGGCCTGCTTGGATATGGCCTCAAATGTGTCTAATCAGAAGTACATTCAATGAAGCTTACTCTCAGGTAGGCAGGTATAGCATTGCAGCCCTAGAGTAAGCTCTAGTGAACACAATGGGACTTACTTCTGAGTAGACATTATAAGAGTGTTCTGTTTATGGCTGAGTTGAGATTTGAATTAGAGACTTGATTCTTAGCCACTACGTCATAAACAATTTGAAATATAAGTGTGGCTGTTTGCTCATTTGTGACTTGTTTCTTAAAAGTAGTGTGAATGGGAGCCATCTTAGAATGAAGATTCAGAGCACAAAGCAGACACAGCCTTCTGCTATGAAACCAGTTTTAATAATGAAAAACTTCACCCACCAGTCTGCAACATATCCTGCAGGACAGGAGACTAATCCTTAAGTTACCATATCACACACCCCTAAGATTTATGTATACAGCCGAACAACTGGATGCAACCAGAAATGAACCAACCAAACAACTAATTAAAAATGTGGGTAGACTACCTAATCTCAGTGGTCAACATTGGTGGGATGTAGAGCAGTGTGCTTGGCTGCTGCTACCCATCTTCACAGGATATCTCTGAATTCTTATAGATCTATATGGTTAAGACAGCACTGTTAAGACAGGTTCAGAATCATAGTTGATAGTTTCTCAGCAAAACTCTATGCTTTTGATTGAGAATTTGGGTCTGTGAACAGTGGTTAGTCAGTCTCCCCAAGCACTCAGGATAGAGCAGGTTAGAAACCTAAATATTCCAATTCCAAATTGACTGCAATGCTGGTTATATGGTAGCCCCATTCTGGTGTTCCCCCTCCCGCATTGCCCGTCATGTGAGGGTATAGAGCAAAGCTGCTGGCCTTGTCCCTTCAACTGCATTCCCATCAGGTCTGCCAATCTCCATGCATTGGGACTGAACATCGGCATTGGGGAGCCAGAACTACTCATGAAGCCTACAGACCTGTTTCAGATCCCTCATTGTACTAGATTACCATATGCTTCTTGATTTGTGAATACAGACAAACAACTGGTTGCAAGCAGAAATGAACCAACAAAACAACTAATTCAAGATGTGGGTGGGCTGCCCAGTCTCACAGTCTCAGCAGTCAACACGAGTAGATCTTTTCTGCCGTGGCACTCCAGCTGTTGAATGAGCTTCCTAGAGAGGTTCACCTGGCACCTACATTGTACACTTTCCAGTGCCAAGTGAAGACCTTTTTATTTTCCCAGTAGTTTAGCGACTTACCTTCTGAGTCTTTTAACTCTGCTGTTTGAAATCTGCTGTTTGAAATCTCTGCATTGCTGCTTGGTTTTATTCTAGTTGGACTTTTGTGTTGTGGTTTTATATTGTGGTTTTAAGCTTTCATGTTGTATTTTATGCTGTACTTATGGTTTTAACTTTTGTGAACTACCCAGAGAGCTTCAGCTATTGGGCAGTATAGAAATAAATAAATGAATGAATGAATTCTAAATCACACAGGAAGCTTTCACAAGTGTAGAGCCAGTTCCTTGCTGAATACATTCAGCCCCAATGAGTGGAGGCCATCAGGGATGGGCCATCAGGGATGCAACAGAAGGAGCAGGGGAATGAGCGTGTCCTAATTCTCCCATGTCACATGATGGACAAGACTTGAGGGGGAACTCCAAAGCAAGGCTAATGTTTCACAGCCTATGCAACAGCAAACCCTTGTTTGCTTCCCAGCATGAATTCTACAGGAGAGCTGCAGGGAGTCTATGCTCTCTAACAAGTGTACCTGTAAGATATATGGCAGTTGTTGGGGGTTTGGGACACCTGCTGAGGCTCATACCCCATTGAGGACCTGCCACCCTCTGGAGCCCCTCAGCCCCTGCTACTACTACTCTTTACTGTCACTTCCTGCTCACTCAGCAGCCCTGTCTTTGGTGGGTTAGTGGGGCCAGGGCTCACAGGGATGCAGCACAGGCACTTTTTTATTAGTAGGGCTGATGTCATCTGCCCCTCCCCCTCAGAATTCCTTGTTCCTTCTGAGTTTAGCTAGGAGGAAATGGATTTTCCCAACAACAATATATTGTTCCCTGTAATGGTGGAAATAAAACTACTAGAACCAGTTAGCTGATATAGATCAACACAGCTGCCTGGATTTTTGGACTTTCCATGGGAGCATTGCTATGGGGAATTTCATGCTAAGTGCCTGCCCTTCAAAATGTACCACTACCACACTGATGGTTAATCAGAGGGATGACAAAGAGAGGACTCAGTAACAAAATTTTACCTGAAACTATGACTGGGATGATGCTCATGATTTCCAAAATGTTTATCACATTTATACTTGGCATTTTTAGTTGTACTTATAAAACAACTCCCACCTACTGTAAATTCAAATCAATCCCATCTGTAAAGCAACCCTTTCAGGCTTTGATAAACATAACTAGCATAGCTGCCATAAGTGGGATGTTAAATGAAGGCCATGGCTCAGTGGTACAGCATCTGCTTTGCCTACCGAAGGTCCCAGGTTCGATTCCCGGCATCTCTACATAGGGCAGGAAAAACTCCTGCCTGAGACCCTGGAGAGCCACTGCCAGTCAATGTTAACAATACTAGGCTAGATGGACCAATGGTTTGATTCAGTATAAGGAAGCTTCCTATGTTCCTAAGACTGAGTTGTGAGCAGAGCATATGGAAACCTCAGTCACCCGCCCACCAATCCCAAATGTTGCAGACGCCAACTTAACCAATATGACTTAGTTATATGAAGTGATTGCTGTGTTTCTCCAGTATTTTAAGAACCTGTATCTTTTTCTGTCTTACTTTCAACTTGGTGACATATGCCTGCTGGTGAGAGTTGGTGACCTAGGGTAAATAAGTAATTATCCCAATTTTACAAATAGCCATTAAAATATTAGATGTATAATATATTAATAGAGAGTAACACTACAATCTGGAGACAATTAAGCATGATCAAGTGTCATTGAAATCAATGAAACCTGAACATACAGTAAAACACTCAAGTTGTATTGATTTTAATTGGATTTCAGAAAGCCTTTACTACAGGATTGAGGCCTATAGTTTAAAAATCCCATTATAGCAATGTCCTCTTAAATTACTCAGGTTTTACTGCAACCTGGATTACCATCTCATATATTCTTACTGGGCCGGCTGTCCTTCATATTCTGTATTTGTGGTCTTCAATCATTCTTTGGAAGGGGAGCTCATAGGAACAGACAAAGAGGATTGAAAGTCCTGGAGTTGGATACATTTTTTATTACTTTGAATTTTCAGTAGTCAGAAAAGAAAACCCTTCATCAATCAAGTTGATAGAAGTCCAAAGGGCAAACAATCATTCTATTCAGAACAGGATCCGATGAGTTCAGATCCTTATTTATGTTCATGGAGTGCCCAGACATTACACTTTCCTGGCTAACTGAACATTACTATTTATTATTAGTCCACAATGGGGATCCTATTGTAATGAACTGTGATATACTGACCTAATTCGTGTTTGCCAGTCATATGAGATTTATTGCAATTGGTCTTGAGAGGAGCAGGCATAATTTACCGAAATCTCACTCTGTGGGAGGTCAGCAATGTGTCTGTGTGTCTATGTGTAGGGGGTGTTCCTGCGGAGAGATAATGTTTTAAGACCACAGAGACAGCAAGCACAAGCTCCAATTTAACAAACTCTTTATTGCAAGACAGGCCACCTGAGACAAAACTGGCCATAGCCATTTTATACCAGAACCAGGAGTGCAAGCTACTGCCCTTTAAACAACCCGTTTGGCAGCAGAATGAGGTGGTTGGATCCTGTGGTGGTACCAGTTCAGACTGCAGGTGGCAGTCACCATATATTGCATTTCTCCTTCATATACAAAGCTTTGTGCAACTAGAAAACCAATATATTATTTCTATTCCATCCCAGTCCCTGTTGTTCTTGTTTTCTGATCACATGTGTGTATGTGCGCATGTGTTTTTACACCAGCTATCCAGGTTTGGTTTACAGTTCCCAGTATACCTGACCATTGGCCATGCTGGGGCTGATGCAATGTGCTTGTCAATCTATTATAGATTTATTATTATCACAATAGTTATGTGTGGAAGGATATTATTATTCCCATTTGACATATTAGAAGATAGCAGTCAGTGCACTTCAGTACCACTATAAAGCAGTAGTGGAAATCTTGCAGTGCACTTCAATACTGCTATAAAGCAGTAGTGTGGTTCCTGCCTTTTATATACCACTTTCATACTGCTTTCATAGTGGAATATCTTGCTTGGTGTAGATGAATCCACTATCTCACCAAACTCTTTGATTGCAAAATAAAACACAAAAGAACTAATAGAGAAGAGCCAATCATCAAACAGAAAATTCCAAATCATTAGTTTTGACTAGGCATATCCATCCCTCATATAACTGTAACCCCATTGATTTCAGCAATATTTGCAGTTTAATCTTAAAAACAGAAATTGAAGTGTTATTGACAGAAATCAAGTGAGCATTTCATCATTTTGTTCCTCAATCATGAATATCAGGAGGGAGGAATTATCAGCGAGGGAGGAAAAGACCAATCCATAAATTTCTCATTACCCAACAGAGAAAAACATTTGCTAGAATAATTGAATATGTTTAGCATCATAGCTAGTAGTTAATCATGTTTACTCACCTTTACTTTTACTGCATTGAAAGGCTCTACTACTATGGCATAGGGTTTTACAGAGAAATATGCAGAGAGTCGCTCACCCTATGAAACCAAAATATTTAAGACATAACAGCCAAACATTCCAAATCTTAAAGGAACAAAAATCTTCTGTTTAAAATGTTTAGCATGTTACCATGGGAGGGGGCAATTTAATATAGGAGCATAGGAAGCTGTCTTGTACTAGGTTAGACTATTCGTCCATCTAACCTACTCTGGGTTGGATCCAGACTTAGTCATGCTTGGAGCAGACCCATTGATCAGAGGGACTTAAATTAGTTATAACTACATTCAGTCTCATTGCTTTCAATGGGCTCATCTTAGCATGACTAAGTCCAACCATCTGACTGAAAGGAGCTCTGCAGTGTTTCAGGCAGAAGTCTTTCACATCATCTGTTACCTGACTCTTTTTATAATTGGAGATGCCTGGCATTGAAGCTGGAACCTTTGTGCAACGTATGTGTTCTCAGTTTTGAGTTCAGCACCTTGGATAGCTCATATAGAGCTCTGGCTGGTTCTGACTGAAACCCAAAATAGATTCACAGACCCAACAAAATCATAGAATAGTAGAGTTGGAAGGGGACTATAAGGCCATCAAATCCAACCCCTGCTCAATGCATGAATCCACCTCAAAGCATCCCTGACAGATGGCTGTCCAGCTGCCTCTTGAATGCCTCTAGTGTGGGAGAACCCATGACCTCCCTAAGTAATTGGTTCCACTGTCATACTGCTCTAACACTCAGGTTTTTCCTGATGTCCACCAGCCCCCACTGTATGCTCTACCATGAAGCTATGATGCCCCACCCCACCCAAATATTGTTACCAGTACAGACACAGACCCTTCTGGGTTTTCATAGAATCATATAATTTTGGAGTTGGAAGGGACGAAAAGGATCGTCTTTGCCAACCCTTTGCAATGTGAAAGAAAACCATCTAAACCATCCATGAGAGGTAGCTCTCTTCTTAAAAACCTCCAGAAACGGAGAACCCACAACCTCCATAGGTAGACTGTTGCACTGTTGTACAGGTCTTACCATCAGTAAGTTTTTCCTTATATTCAGTGCCTACTGAAGAGATGCTTGTTCCAGGAAGCTTTCCCAGAATAGTAATCTTGTCTTTTTTTGTTGCTGCCATGCTATTTTCTCTTCTAAGTGTTATACAGTATTTTGTTATGGTTTTATACTGTATTGTTTCTATAACATTTAGGAATGTATTTTAATGGAAGCAATTCATAAATATTGGTAAATAAATGAATAAGAAAGTGAACGTTAGAAACAATGCATGAATACAATTCTCAGTGAGGAATGCATGCAGTACTTTGAATTAATTTCCTGCTGTGCACAGAACAACTTGAGTGAATCACAATTTCTTGAATGCACTGAATGAGCACAAGGTGGGGAAAATAAAATATTGAAAAATTGAATTTGATTGCTTAGAAGTGATAGATTACATTTGAACTTGGCATGCCTTTGCTCTGAGATGGAATTATTTTCTCTAAGATATTGACCTTTTTTGTGGAGGAAAGATTTACAATGTTGCCCTTGATTTAGCAAAATAAATCCTGTTGACTTCATAATAAATGGAATGAATGTCCTTCCACATGTTTCAATTGCCTACCCTGAGCCATGCAGCATATTTTACAGTCATAGTTATCCCTAATTTGCTAAACGCCACCAATGATCTGCTGTACATGATTCAAAAGTCCGGTTTACATTAGCTGCCAGTCCACAGACACTCTGCAGGTGTCTGCCTGGCTTGTGAATGGAAAGCACTCACGTTGGAGGCACAATTTCTTCAGGTGGCCGGTTATGTATTACCATAAAAAAGAGGGAATGCACCATAGAAAAAAAGAGGGCAATAGTGGACAGGGAGGGGCCGTAACTCAGGGAAGGGCTGTAGCTCATTGGTGGAGCACCTGCTTTTCATTCAGAATGTCTTAGTTTTAGTTTTCATGTAGGGCTAGAAAGGAAACCCTGGAGAGCTGCTGCCAGTCAGTGTTGACAATGCTGGGCTAGATGGACCAACAGTCTGACTCAGTATAAGGCAGAATCCTATGTTCCTGGGACACCAATTGGCATAGAATTTAAAAGTGCTAATTGTATGCATATATACAAATTGTGAAAGAATTGCTAGGATTTAAATTTCGCAGGAGACAAACCAACAGACTTACAATCCAAATCACCCACCCAAAATTCTTAAATTACTTTGCACCCCACCCAGCTCACCCAAATCCATTCTCTTATTCAATTAATTAATGAACCCTCGGACAATCCAGATCCTGCTCCAAAATTAATTTCCCATCAATAAATTACCCCCATTCAGTCCAGTCATTCACGTCATTATCTTCCCTAAATTCAATCAAATTCATGATCAAGTGGGTCTGAATAGCAATTCTCTTGAAAGTGATGGTGCTGAGATGCTTACTTTAATGCAAAGAGACAAGGTGGCTGGCTGAATGGCTAATTTGTCTTTCTTTAAAAAACACCAAAAAAACATAATTAAGGCAGCCAAAGCCATGGGATTGCCATAGCTCAGTTGAACTGCCTGTTGCACAATGCATACTGAGGGCTCACTGATTCTGTGACTCACCAACTCTTTTTGGCCCCACAGCAACCAGCCCAGCACCCTCTATTCACCCTTATCCTTCACTGCTGCCACCATTTACCACTGAACCCTTCCACAAGTTCTCCAAGGCCGTAGCTAGACCTAAGGTTTATCCCAGGTTCGTCCCTGCCTAAGCGCTGGATGCCCTGTGTGGCACTTAGATGAACAGGTTTGACCCCCTCCCCCAGGACAATCCTGGAATAAACCTTAGGTCTAGCTGTGGCCCAAGAATTCACTCCAGTTATGAAACAGAAATAACTTAATTAACAAGAAGTATAGTTATGCAGTTACAAAGCTTATGTTTTCAGTTGTTGTAATACTTGTTTGTTCAATACAGATTCAGTTGCAATCCTGCCTACTCTACCTGCCCACCCCAGACTACATTCCCTTGTCCCTCTCACTCTTTCCCCCAAAATAATAAAATACGTTCTTCCTACACTTACGCTAGACCCTGCACAGACCAAATCCCAAACTTCTGTCACAACCCCCAAACTCTTCTGACTAGCTCTTCACACAAATCCTAACTGTTTCCTTCCCTAACTCCTCCCTCTAGCTGCTAACTGCCAGTACAAACCTTGTACCACCAGGCAATCAGCATTCACCTCACGCATTCTTCTCTCTCTCTCTCTCTCTCTCTCTCTCTCTCTCTCTCTCTCTCTCTCTCTCTCTCAGTAACATTAACTACTTACCATCCCATGTCCACAGCACTTACATTCTAAACAGCTATAAACAGTAAATCATTGCAAATACTTATACCATAACATTGGCATCAAACAGTAAAACATCACAGTAGCAACAGAATAATGTGAGAAATGTTAAACGGTGGCTCCAAGCCACTTAGCCAGGGCAGGGGTCAGACCATGGAGGGCCCTGATGGAACACTGAAGCTCCAGCAGCTGCCCAAGGGTGCCATGTGCTGATGCTGTGCATGCAAATAATGATGACTATATTTACTGTTCCATTGTTCATGCAAATGTTCATACTTGAGTACCATCCAGCCACAAACTTGATGACCCAAAGCACTATCATCTGGGTAGCATAGCCCAGCCCACACAGGAGCAAAATGACTGTTATACATTCAGTTCTTAAGGATATCCAGGTAGAAGAACACACCTTGACCAGAGGTTGTGTGTCCTAAATATGTAGTTTTAAAAAGTCGTGCATATGATTTTCACCTAAAATAATGACTTTTGGAGGGTATTCAAACTGTTCCTTCTGAATGAGGTTGTACTCCCCCATGAAGAAACAAGTCCGTAGCATGGAGGTTCTTCTGGAGACATATTTGTCTAGAGGCTCAGGTGGCCTCACTAGCATGGAGTGCCTTCTACCAGCTTCAGCTTCAACCTATGGCCCAGCTATGCCCCTATCTGGACAGTGATATTTCAACATCGATAGTCTATGCTCTGGTAACTTCCAAGTTAGACGACTGCAATACACTCTATGTGAAGTTCCCCTTGAAATTGTTCAGAAGCTGCAGCTTGTGGGAAATGTGGCATCCAGATCGATAATGGGGACCATTAGTTTGGCTATTGGGCAGTATAGAATTATTATTATTATTATTATTATTATTATTATTATTATTATTATTATTATTATTATTATTTTGCAACAAAAAGTCTCCAGCTTCATATTTTGACTTCCATTCCACCTGTCACTGCCACACTTTGGAATATACATATAATTTCTTTATTCTGAAATTATATTGTATTTACGAGTTACCACTTTCACCAGCAGGAAATTCAAATGTAGCAAGAACTTCAGGGTTTTTTTTCCACTGGTAAACATAATATGTCAGTGCAGCTCCTGTCCTCCAGACTCATAAGCCTTCAGATTCTTGTAGGCAGTTGTGGTCCCTGGAATATATTAGCCAGTGGGTTAATGTCTTTTAAATGTTAATGGTTTGGTGCTATAATGGTGTCACTGGCCTCATCAAAATAATCTTAGAAGTTTCTCACCCAGCAGGAGCTTATGTTATTGAGCTTTTAAAGATACAGGGCTATATGACGTATATGGTTTGCCATATTAAATTTGGATCCCATTGCTGGAACAATGTAGGTTTTTCTAAGCCCCAAGCCACACTTTATGCAACAAATAGAATAGCGATGTGGACTCAGGTGAGTCACTGCAAACATATAAATTGTGGATGATGTACCCAAAGCTTTTAACACCTATGTGCATCACATCTGGGAACACTAGCTGGGCCAGGGTTCTCACACAGGTGTATATGAGTGTAAAAAGAAGTGGGTATGACATCCATACTTTCCTGTTTGTTACAGAAGATAGCAGTGTGCACAGCCATTTTGTTTGCTACACGAAGTTTGGCATCACCCAAAGAGTCTGGTAGAAGCATGTTTATTTGTTTATTTAAAACACGTATAGCCCACTGTTCAATAACTGTATGACTGATTCACATATACCATGTACATTATATGGTTATTCAACACTTGATGAATCAGAGCTGAATGTGTAAATGTGTTCCATTGACAAACTGTGTTTGAAGTGCTTTCCAGTAATATATGAGCTCAGTCTGCGGTATTTGATCTCTGATGTCACTTTCACACACATAAGTCACCATATAATGGTGCAGTTATCAGTGTGATCAACAAACATGTGTGAAAAAGAAATGTTGAACATGGGATGGATACTACCCAATATGGCTGTTTCTTCAAATGAGATTAGCTTGTTGAAATATTTCATATCCAATCTTTAACACTCATTGGTTGGAAAACTAAAGGGTGAAAGGAGAGGGGGATAAAGAGATGAGTCACAGGTATATGGTATTAACATTGGGCTGTATTTATTGTCATAAATTTGTAAAGGGGGAAACCAACATCAGAACATGCCTAGAAATGGGATAGTTAAGATGCTTACTCATGGAGATGACTATACAGGACTCAGGTTTGTTAGATAGGAACCTTCACTCGGTACACATACAGGCAGGGCCGGTGCTACCATAGAGGCCACTCAGGCGGCCGCCTAGAGCGCCAAGCTAAGAGGGCTGCCAGGCACAGCACAGCACTCATGCATGTTGGCTGTGAGCTGGCCCGCCCCGAGGATTCAGCTGGGCCTGGGCGGGCGAGATGGCGCCCCACGCCCGCCCAGCTGAAACGAAGCCAGGGACGCTGGGCTGGGGGTGGGGTGGCTCCACGTTCAGACTTCCGGAACGCGCCTGGAAGAGAGAGAGAGAGAGAGAGAGAGAGAGAGAGAGAGAGAGAGAGAGAGAATGTATGGGTGAATGGGTTGCATGGGGTTTTTGAGTTAATGCATGTGTTCATGCGTGTGTTTGTTTGGAGTGAGTCATGCTGAGTGTGTGTGTGTGTGCGCGTGCGTGCGTGTGTGAGTTGGGGAGGGGATGATTTGGAGGTGATATTCCTATTAAATAATGCATTTTAGACCCATAGACGTTCCTTTCCAGTTTGTTTGCTATAATTGGCATGATGTATTTCTTGCACTTTAAAATAAATTTAGCAGTTTCAAGTTTTGTGCTTCTTATTTTTTCCAGGAAACATCTGTTCTTAAAAATCAAAGTTGGCATTTTTTGGAGGGTGGGGTTGGGGGGGTGAAAGTAGCTCACCTTGCCTAGGGCGCAAAGTAGTCTGCATACAGGCATTATTTATTAATGTTTAATTACATAATTTTAATGTTTTAATATGTTAACTGTTTTTAATGTTGTTATTTTCATTGTTGCAAGGTTTCATTGTTTTAAATTGTTGTACAATGCCCTGATGGCTTTTCAGCAGATAAAGCAGTATATAAATGTTAATAATAAATAAATTATGAAAACGACAGATTCTGCAAATAAACTAATTCTAGAGTTGAGTAGGGTTATCCAATGAATTCAAAGACTTCAATACGGCACCAGATACAATGAAACGCTGTGGGTTAGGGTGGAATTAAACATTACAACATCAGCAACACTGTGCCAAATTCCCTCCTCCCTCTTCTTGTTTGTTTGTTTACAGCATTTATACCCTGCCCTTTTGGCCAAAAAGGCTTTCAGAGCAGCTTACAAAGACAAGTACAATGACAGTCCATGCCCTCAGGATTACAACCTAAATTTAAGACAATAACGCACAAGGAATAAGAGAGAGAGAACAAGGAGGAATTTACTATTTTACCATTTCGTATAGCTCATCCTGTGTCTAGAGATGCCTTTATGATGTGCATTTCCTCATCCTCATTGACAGCTATTGCAGGGGTGAGGAGACATACTTCTAATGAAATCAAGATACACAACAAGTTAAATTTGAATTATGGTGGGCCACTCATCATGGAACTGTCAGACCATCCTCTTTGTAATGACTAGCTCTATCCTGAATGGATCATAAGACTAGTCTTATTTAAGTCTGCTGCTGTTTGGAAGGTCACATTTCAATGGTTTTTAAGCATATTTACTTCAGTAGACCCCAAAGTTAGTAAAACAAGCACAGGTACTTCTCATAAATATAGAAATAGCATGACCGAAAGATGTAATTTTCTTACAATGTGGACTTCCTGTTTGGTTTGAGCTATAGTGCAATACACTGAAAAGAAAATAAGTCTTTAGAGATCACAAACAAACAATTTCACAGTACAAGCAGACATAAATAGAGCTGAATTCCCTTTCGTAATACACTATTCATCTTTGTGCTTCAGTGAGTTCAAAGAAAAGCATTTTTCAGAGTTTAAGCAATTACGTTTATTCCCCCCCCCCACATTCCCTAGAAAGGAAATTATCGCAAAACCATGGGATTAGGAACCACCATGATGTTGGAGGTAGCTTCTGTGTATGAAATTTCAATTTAGCAAAGCATGTAAAACCCTAAAGGCAGTTAAGACTTAATATACTAAAACCATTTTGTTTTCACAGTATATTTATTTTGTATCATCATTAACCAAGGCTAGTTACTGAATTCAAATGGCCAAGCATTTGAGACATGAAGCTCTGTCTGCTGCAGCCCGTCATGCTGATGATTTACTGGACAAATTAGTCTACTTTAAAGGGATGTGTGCTTACAAAACGAATCCCAAAAGGCAGAGAGAAACTAGTACATGGACATGCTCAAAATTCAGATTAGAAAGCTGACATGCCAATCTGACTGGGAGCTTTGAAATGGAAAGGAACCTGAAGGAGGTTCTGAAGTAATGGCATAATCATTTCCCTATGGCCGATATGCCCTATTAGCTAGGCTGAGTTTGAAAGCTTCTGGCACGCTAACGCAATATAAAGAGGATTCCACAAACAGGTCTTTCTGAATTCTCAGCTATTCCATCTTCCACCCAATAATCAACATGCTCCAAAGTGTCCACAACTTCCTGCATCCCAGATAGACATCTTTCTCCTCTACTAAGGCCATAGCTAGACCTAAGGTTTATCCCAGGATCATCCCAGGTTCATCCCTGCCTGAGCGCTGGATGCCCTGTGTGGCACTTAGATGAACAAGTTTGACCCCAGGACAATCCTGGGATAAACCTTAGGTCTAGCTATGGCCCAAGTTTCATTTTCCAGAGGGGATAGGCTGGTAGACTCTATTCTACCAAACACATACCCTTGAGGAGATCCTATAAAACACTGCTTGCACATTATACTTACTATTTTAACTGAAAATAGTTTTTGGTGTAAACACAAGTAAACACAATTTATGCTTATGGAAGATGAAAGGAACAGAAATTAATTGATATAGAAGCAGGGATCAGATGTAACAGGAAGGTCTTTGGTATTACATATCAAATAACTAGCTCCATGTACAAGTGGATTAAGGTTTCTTATTTGGGGGTCACCAAAATAAATGTGCCATTGACTCTGGTAAATATAGGTTTCACTATTTGAAACATGTGTGTTTATTTCAGCCTTATTGGGTTCTATTTTGGTTAAGGAATTCAATTCTCTTGGAAATATGTATTGCCCCTTCATCACTAGGTTTTGATTTTTAAAATTCTTAAGACATTTGTATTGCAATCTTCATTTTATTATTTGCCATGCTTTGGATTAATTTATATTGCTTATTTTAAGGATTGTATAGGTTTTAAAATTTATGATTGTATGTGTTGTTACATTTTATCTTAGAACCAAACACCACTTTGTGAGGGCTATCACACTCTGAAAACAGCTTAGAATTTTATTTATAAACGTGCATAGGATTGCACTTTAAGTGAGTTTAAAATGTAAAACCCTGCATGTGTGTGGAATCTTTTAAAAGAGTATTGTTATTGGTCTAGCATCAGTTATGTAGCAGCTGTGGAGGGTGGAAGGTATACCTGCCATCTGAAGTGAAATGATGCATTTTAGATACCCTATTTCTTCAATTCTAAGACGCACTTCTTTCCCCATATAAACATTTCTAAAAATGGGGTGCGTCTTAGAATCGTGGGTGTGTCTTAGGGTTTTTTTTCCTGTTGGTGGTACTGAAATTAGTGTGCGTCTTACAATCGATGGTGTCTTACAATCAAAATATGGTATAAAGGGAGCTGTAAGACTATGGGCCTGTTCAGAAGACACCTTAAACCTTGGCTTTAACCATGGTAGTTAAGCCAGAAAACCAGGCTGTGTTCAGAAGACACTTTAAACCATGGCTTCTGGTGAACGTGGCTTTTTGCTTTATTCACTATGGTTAAAGCTGTGGTTTAACTTGACTGGTTTATGCACCATGATGTGAGCCTGGGGGGAGGGGTTCATTTGATAGTCTGCATTGGGCAGCAAAATGTTTTGGTCTGGGCTGGACCTAGATCATATGAATGGCCCAAAATTATTATTATTATTATTATTATTATTAATTGCATTTATATACTGCCCAACAGCCAAAGCTCCCTGGGGGTTTCACAAAAACTAAAACCATTCAAAGTATAAAACAAACAGTATAAAAACATGATATAAAATACACATTAAAAACTGATTAAAAACATACCATAAATGATTAAAACATCTTTAAAACACCCTTAAAACATCCTAAAAACATTCTAAAATTTCAGTGGATAGGCCGGCCGGAATAGATCAGTCTTTATTGCTTTTTTAAATTCTAAAAGACTGTCAAGTTGACGAATCTCCTCCGGCAGGCCATTCCACACTCTGGGAGCAGCAGAAGAGAAGGTCCTCTGGGTAACAGTTGTTAATCTAATTTTTGCTAGCTGAAGTAGATTCTTCCCAGAGGACCTGAGTGTGCAGGGTGGATTGTACCCAGTGAGCTTCATGGCTGAGTGGGACTAGAACCCAGATCTTCTGAGTTCCGCTCTACCGCTACAACACATTGTCAACAAATACTGCAGTGATTAATTTAAACATGATCCCCATGGAACCAGAGGCTATCCTAAGGTCTACCTACTCCCTCTGTTCTAAACATATATGGACCAAAACTGCAGTAGGGTTATCACTTTTGGGACCTACCGAAAAGGAACTGCCACTAACTAGTACTTGTTGCTACTTACCACAATGGCTCCTTCTGTTTCAGCCAAGAAATGTCCTATCTCCATGCCCAGCTTGCCTGGCCGTGGGGGTAGGTTGCAGGAGGGTGGGAGGAAGAGACACAGGTAATCACCATTGGCATTCGCCATATGGCGCCACTAGCTGGGAGAAGGGCGCATGAGCCATTTTTAGCCTGCAATGCCCCTCCCTTCAGCCACTTTGTACTGTGGCTTCCTCCCTCCCTGTATTCCGTGCAGACTCCGCTGGTCACCCTTTTGGGGGCCATGTAGGGATTTTTGGCTGATTGGCTGGGGCTATGAGTCTTTTGTACTTAAGTGGGGCAGGAGTGACTTATAGGAAAAACTGCTAAAGTTTCAACCATTAGGTTAATTTGGTCACATTTCATGGCAGGTAGGCTGGTAGTGGCAGGCACTGTTAGTGTGAACAGGGATGGTGAGCATTCTGAGGCAACATTTTCAGTGAGCATTCTGAGGCCTCTCATCCTGGGTTTTGTGGGCCCAGTGGGAGTATAAGAGTTACCTGTGAGGCCAACTCACTTCACCCACCTGGTGTTTTCTAGCCTAGGAAGGGGTGACAAGGGAAGGCCTCCCTTCTCCAAATGGGGTAGTACTGAGGGGAGGCGATCTTATAGATGCCACTCAGCTGGCATAGAATATTTTTCCTAATTTATAAAATGCCTGGCTTGTTGCTGGCATAGATGAGGCTCCCACCTAGGAATTCCCCCTTTGCGGATTTTCAATAAATGTGGCCCAAGTTTTATACCATATACAAAGACATGTGTCTTTTCTCTTAACGAAGCCCAGAGAGCTTCGGCTATTGATGCAATAAATAAATAAATAAATTTTCCCCCTCCTTTCACCCACAAGCAGCAAAGAGTGGAATCTAGACAGACCATCATATGTTCTGTGAATATCCAGTACCGAAATCCAATTGCAATTTTAACAGACTTGTTTATCTCTAGGCTTGGGGAAAGAACTGTTCAAAATCTTTCAAAATATGAATGAAATTTATAAAATTAGAGTTAGGGCATGTCTACACTAGCCCAATAGCCCAGGATCATCCCAGGATCGTTCCTGTGCATCCAAATGCCACACAGGGGATCCCGGGAGCAGCCAGGGATGATCCCTCCATTTTTTCTGGGATAACCCTTAGGTGTAGATAGGGCCCCTGTTGTCTTATGAACTGTACTACTTTAATCAAACTTCTTTTTCCATTAGCATCCCATTAGAGTCTGTTCTCAAATTAATTGTGTGTTCTACTTTAAATTCACAAGAACCTGTACAAATTATTGTCCCTTAATTTCTTTCCTACAATACAATATTGACTGCCACTCTCAAGCACTTCGATCCTGAGCGCACATACTTCGAAGCAAGTTCCACATGAAATCAATTGGAATGAAGTAGATATGAATGTTCTCAACTTTAAAGCATAAATATATTCTAATTTCTGTTGCACAAATTGATTCTTTGCTCCCAGGTTTATGCTGCCTAGCTAAATGTCAGTAGTCTGCACCAAATCTAGTATTTACTGAGTGCACTCAATCAATAGTAATAAGAATGTGTCTATAAAATAAGCATGATTCAAAGCCCCCCGTGCACAAAGTCTTCCTGTGCATGCCACGATTTCCTTCCTGGTATCCCTCCCAATAATTTCTATCCTTAAATCCAGGGATAGGGCAACCAACTTTAACATTTAGCTAGTTCTGTCAAAACCTCTTTTTGCTTGCCTCAGAATTCCTTGGATATGTGTCCTGTAGAAGTATTAACATATTTGCCTCAAAATTTTGCTTTTGGTGAATTTTGTTTGCACTTCTAAGTGAAATAATGGCACTCCTTTGCATGCAAAGCTTTATTATTGTGTTTGTTACTTCTAGGGTGACCATGTGGAAAAGAGGTCAGGGCTTCTGTATCTTTAACAGTTGTATTGAAAAGGAAATTTCAGCAAATATCATTTGTATGCATGCAGCACCTGGTGAAATTCCTTCTTCATCACAATAGTTAAAGCTGCAGGTGCCCTGCCCTCTTTTAAATCTGGTCACTCTAGTATAGCTCCTGCACCTTTAACTGTTGTGATGAAGAGGGAATTTCCCCCAGGCTCTCCATATATACAAATGACACCTGCTGAAATTCCCTTTTCTATGCAACTGTTAAAGATTCAGGAGCCCTGACCTCCTTTTCATATAGTCACCCTAGTTAACTTCTTTTTTTAATAAAATGGGTAAGCAAACTATTCACCACTTACAATAACTGAAACCCCTTCATGATTTCTAGAAAATTAGTATTACTATATTTGCCTGGTGCCAGTTCCAACACTGGACCAGTATTTTACTTACCATAATGTTCCCCATGCTATAAACAACTGTCCATTACTTTTTAACCGATCATTTTTGTTCATTTTTAACTGATCTTTTTTGTTCATTTTACCTACATTTTACCTACAAAGAAAACAACTCAGAAAGGGGTATTATGGAATGTATTGATTGTACAAAAGCACTATCAGTTTGTGACACAAGAGGTGTAGATAAAGCTGCAGGACTTACTTTAGGCTAAAATAACAAAATCATCAGACCATTTCCCAAATCAAAAAGAAAGCACATTTCCTTTTTGCTGAGCACTCCCCAGGCCAAAATCCGGCCTTGTGTATATTATTTACTCAGCTCTGGTAGGATTTAAACACAATAACCTAAAGACAAACCACCTTGTGATTTTTCTCACTGTGTGTGTCTCTTTTGTTATCATATCTGGATTTTAGGGGTGGTATCCAGGGATCTGTTTATTGACAGCTTCATCTAGAAGGAGATTTCTTAAAGCTATATCTGTGCTAGACACTACAAGAGTTCATTGGGATTCTGCTGATGTTGTTTGACCTGAGATGAATTTCTTTCATTGCCATGCAATGCCTTCAGGAACATAGGGATGGGTAAGAATTTGGGTTCAATTCAGTTTTTATAAAAACTTACCAAAAATTTGCAAATTTCTTCATTTTGGGGCTGGAAAAAATGTAAGATTTTTTTTAAAAAAAGAATATGGGAGAACCAGAAATGACAGATGTGACCTAGCATGCTTTGGACTTTGAGGGCTTAGCTCTTAAAAGTCTGGGTTTCAATACCAGTGTATTCAGCCATGTTTGTGGTACTGAATTAGCATTACCAGTTCTTTTTTCTAACAAGCTTTTCTTCTTCAACAGTTGTGTGGCAGGCAGGTATAACTTGGTTCTCTCTGTATTCCTATTGAATTTGGCTAGTACAGATGTGTGAGAATTTTAGTTTGGTTTGTTTTTTATTTAAAAAATGCCACAATTTGCAATTTTCTTCATATTGGAGATGGAAAGAGCTTTAAGTTGTTGTGGGTTTAAAAAAAAAAACAGAATGCAAGAGAATGTGAAACTGACAGATTCATCCATCCCTAAAAGAAAATGGTTGGAAAACACAATACTAAAATTAAACAGAAAGGAGGAAAAACAGCCATTATACTTTACAAGGTATGTTCTAAAATCCTCTCACATTGTAATATAGAGGATTTTAAAGGTCATATCATTACTGCTAATTGTCAAAATCCTCAGTGGAAAATATTTTGTTAGAGTAATATTACCAAAAACAATTTGCACAACACTAGAGAAATAGGATTGATTTAAATTACAAAAGTTGTGAAATATCATATCAATCTTATGGATGTTCCTACATGTCTATGCTTGGCTGAATACAATCAGACTTCTTTCAAAGTTAGTGTGTCTATGATTGCATCCTTAGACTGAAAGGCAGTGTGGTGCAGTAAGCAGTGTATTGGATTTAGCTGTGAGAATCCCTGGTTCAAATCCCTGGTGTGCTGGGAGGTCCACTTGGTATCCATGGCCAAGTCATTAATTCTTGGCCTTACCTGTCTCCAGGGGTTGTTGTAAAGCTTCAACTGCCACTCCTTGTAGGAAGGAAGAGATGAACAAGAACATCTTACACATGCTCTAACGTTCTCTATTTGAGGATGTAGATACAAAATCCAAAGTTATGCAAGAGCGCAACACCATGAACTGGATGATCCCACCAGCAGAAACAGTGAGCAGGGGCAATGTTTTCCAGTTGCCCTTTCCCCTGCAGCCCCTTATGTCCCTGAAAATCTGCTTTGAAGAATTGGGAAACACTGCAGAACAGGATGTGAGGTTGTACTGAGGGCTTCAGGAGGAATGATAAATCAGCTGGCTGGGGAATGCTGTGAGTTGTAGGATTTTTTCCTGTCTAAACATGCATAGGATTGCACCCTAAATGGCAAATATAAAACATCTTTCTGGAGAATATCACTTATTTCTTTCTCAACTACAAGAATTGCTTATGCCTTTAAAACAATGCAATTCATTAAAAAGTCATTAGCATCCCCAATAAATTAACAAAGCTCAAATAACTGACTTCCAAACTTTGCAGTGAAATTGTCATACAGAGAAAGCTGAGATTAAAAAGAGTCTTCTGTCCAGTGAAATATTTACCTTTGACATTAGGATTCAAAACCTCTAAGAATGCAATGAGATTATACTACATTCCTTGCCATCTTCTGTCACATAGGGTCATCTACCCAGGACTTTAGAGGAACAGTGAGATAATGCTGATGAGGTCCCCTGTCCCTTAGTGGTGCTTTATCCAGATTTGTCTGTATTATTAGCATGCAGTCGCTGCTGCTGCTGCTGCACAATTCTCCTTTGAGAGGATCTACTGTAACAAAACGTAAGCGGGTTATGCCACTGCAGTATGGAATCCATGACCTGAACCCAGCCCCCATACCGTCTGATATTTTAATTAAAGAAGATTACCATAAGGACTTCCACATTCTCTCCTCCTCAATCACACACCAAATCCCCCGAAATCCAAGCTTTTCTATTTTAGAACCATTTAGAGTCAGTGCTGCTTTGATTCACCATAGTGTCATTAGAGAACTCGCTGTCAATCAGCCATTGTTGTCCCCTGCTCTATGAATGGCAGAAGAGTCATGATTAAAACCCCAGACTCACAAGGTTTTTCTTCCATTTTTAAGTCACTCCCTTTGAAAATGTCATGTGTACATGTGTTGCTGGAACAAACGCAAACAATGTAGAAAATTGGATTGCTGTAAAAATGCCAGTAGGGCACATGGATGTCAAGAAGAATGACTACAACAAGACTGGATATAATAATTATGTCAGCTTTACCTTTGCTTTAAAGAGGAATTAAAAGAAATCACTAGGCATTTACGTTGCTCTACAATTTAGTAGGAAAACAACCCAGGCAAGGACCATTTCAGAAAATAGTCAGAAATAAAACAATGATTTATTTATTCACAGCAGTGGTGGAAATGGAAGATTTCTTTTTTAAAAAATCACATTTTATTAGCTTTGATTTCCTGTGCATTTAAAAAGTTCTATAAATATCTTGGGTTTTATATAGGTTTTGCTGATTTATTAAAATATTGGCCTGTATTTCCATTTAAAATCTTTAAGGAAGCTTTCAAAGCATATTAAAAACAAAACAAAAATTAATGCTTCATTTTAAAAACATCTAGGAGTAGGTTTTTTATTTTTGTTTTTTAGAAAAAGCACCACATTTCCATTAAGCAACCACTCTAAGACAAAATATTACTTTTAAAGAAAAACTAATCAGAACCCTCAAGGTGAGGGCTGCCTTGCCTTATCATCTAAACTCCAAAAAGAGAGAAGCAAGGTGATTTTTCCATAAGAAGAAACATCTATACCTTTGGTCCCAACATACAGAAGTCCCACATCACAGTTAGTTTATTTATTTGAAATATTTTTCGATTGCTCCTGAACTCAATCATTTGGTTCATATGACATATCAACCCACCATGGTTTAATTTACCCATGGGGGCTATTGCATTGGTGCTGGGTGCCATTTTGCATGGTGCCTGTGGGTGCCCAGCTTGCTGTGGCTTGTCAAGTTGTGCAAAGCCAGGCAGTAAGGGTTGTTTGAAGGTTCGACAAGCCTCAAATAACCTAAAACTACCCATGGATTATTTTATGGTTGTCTAACCCCCTTCCTCCAGGGTTCACATGACATGGCAAGCTACAGAAAGCCATGTGTCCATGGCGGCCATGAAAAAAAATGGCACCCGGAGGCATCCAACATGATGCAACAGCCCCCATGAGTAAATTAAGCCGTATTGGACTGTCATGTCATGTAAACTGGGTCAATCAATGTTCAAAGCAATGTACAATAAAAAAATTCAAAGACTGAAATACATAAAATACAAAAACCTAAAACTATTTTTTAAAAAACTGAGAGCAGCATTTACAATTAAAAGCTCAGTGGAATAATATTGTCTTCACCAACCATCTGAAGAACACTAAGAAGGAGGCAAGTATAACCTCCCTAGGCAGGGTGTTCCACAAATGGGCTGCTGCTACCCAAAAGACCCCGTTACAAATACCCACCAATATAACCTCTCTAGGAGGTGGGACATGCAATGAGGCCTCAGATGACAAGTGCAAATTTCAGGAAGGTTCCTATGGGAAGAGGCAGTCTTTCAGATATCCTGGCACCGAGCCACTTAGGGCTTTATACATAAGAACCAGCACCTTGAATTGAGCTCAGAAATAAACTAGAAGCCGGTGAAGCTGTTCCAAGACCAGTGTTATATGGACTGTAAAACGTACACCAAACAAAAAGCTGGCCTCCTTATTTCAAGGGCAGCCCCACATAGAGCACATTACAATAATCACAACATGATTAGATCTTTTGTAAACTTCCCAGAGAGCTTCAGCTGTGGGGTGGTATAGAAACATAATAAATAATAATAAGGCATGACTCTCCATGGCCAGAAATGGACACAAGTGACACAATGACCAAAGCTGAGCAAAGACACTGCTCACCACCAGCACCACCTGACCATCCAGAAGCAGCACAGGATACAAGAGCTGTATCCCCAAGCTGTATGCATGATCCTTTGTACTCTAATCCCAGGTGTACAAAACATCCATTTTCTATGAATTAAACCTCAGTTTTTCACCCACATCTATCCATTCCCTCACTGCACTCCTTGGCATCAGTTGAAAAATGGAGATAGAACTGGGTATCATCAACATAGTGAGGAGACGCAAACCCCAAACTCTGAATGAGCTCTCCCAGTGGCTTCAAAACAGAGGCCTAAGGGATCCCATAGGCCAATGGCCAAGAGGATGAGAATCCCCCAGCACCACCTTCTAGGAATGCTCAGCCAAATAGGATTGGAACCATTGCCACACTGTCCCGTATCAGCCAAACCTCCCAGAGAGACACATGGTCGATGCCACCGAGATGCCTAGCAGAACCAACAGGGACATACTCCCCCTGTTTAGGTAATCAACCTGGTCTGTACCTATTTTTTACATTTTTATACTGCCAAATAGTCAAATCTCTCTGGGCAGTTCACATGCTGAAACATAATATAAAACCTTTAACATTCAAGAATTTAAAACAGTTTGAAAACAAGTTAAAAACAATTAACAATAAAACTAACAGGACCTGATAAAAATCTACAATGCCCCCATCAGATGCTGTCAAATGCCTGGGAGGAGAGGAACCTGGCACTGAAAAGATGACAATGTTGGCCCCAGATGGACCTCACTAGGGAGAGGCAGGACTGAGAAGGCTCTCTCCCTTGTTGACATCTTCTGAACTTCCCATGGAAAAGAAACTCAGAGGAGTGCCTCAGATGTTGATTGTAATATATAGGTAAGTTCATACCAAAAGAGGTGCTCCATCAGCTATTGCAAACCAAGTCCACTATAAAGTATTATTTATTTATTCACAGTAATTGCATACTGCCCAGTTAGAAATGACTTCCAGGCAACAAACAACAACAGTTTAAACCCATGAAAACAAGAGTCCTAAAACCAATGACAGAAGACTACATTTTTAGACACACTCTAATCACAAGCACAAACCTAGCTTTCTTCAATGGAGAAATGGATTGTTGCTTTGGAGTAATGCTTCAAAAATCTCCATTACTAGGCAATTCTCCAGCAGGCCTCTCTATCTCAGGCTTCATGAGTGATTGGTCATCCTTTTGGGATGAATTTAACAATTAGTTCCAAGTGTGGCAACAATTTATGGAGCTGTTTTGTCTTAGTTACATTTTTATACATGGATCTACGTTTTACACTATCAGTGCAAATCAGACACCTACAATGGTGTGTGTGTGTGTGTGTGTGTGTGTGTGTGTGTGTGTGTGTGTGTGTGTATTATAACATCATCTACAGGCACAGAGATGCCTTTTCATTTTTTAATACCAACCAATAATGTTGGGAATCTACCAGCTGCTAAAGAAAGTTGGACATCCATTTCCTATTAACGCTACTGGGATTGAACATCTAAATCCATTAAGGAGTTTGGAGAACTTCACCCTTAATATTCATAGCCTGAATGCTTCTGAAATTCTTGTCAACATCTGAGCCTGCCTCCAACTGCAAGCACAATGCTATAAGTAAATATTGTATGAGGCTCTATGAATATATGTATTCCTAGCAATGCTATGTGGAGCAATAGAACCTAATCCATTATAGCTGGAATTGATTTGAGAAACACAGATCATATGAAGATAAGAGTGTGCCAACAGATTGCAAGGATAAAAAGAAGCATGCTTATATTTCATCTACATTTTAAAAGTACCATGTTAGATGAGGAAGGGGAAGCTCGTAAAGTACTACAATGTTATGATAAGTGGAGGAAATGGCAATAAAGAAAAAAATGTGATCAAATAATGTCAGATCAAAAGATGAAGAGGTATCTTGTGGAACCATATATTGATTGGTACTTCAGCCAGCATTATTCAGCATATCAGTAAATGGCCAAAGGGAGAATCAAATCTTTCCAGTATCATAGCTGTCTCAATACCACTACTAGACTTAACACAGATTATCAAATTTATTTTCTGAGGTATCCTTTCAATGTGGTATAATGTTCTAAAACCAAATCAACATCTTTTAGGATGTGGTTGTCCTGTGAACCTCTGCCCAGTGGCACCACTAGGGCTGGATCAAGTCTTGGGCTCCATGGTCTGGGAGAGCCCCTAAATGAATCCATGACAAGTGTTGGCAGCTCCTCCTCCTAGTGGATTTGCTGATAAAAGGAAGTGCTGTGGCATCTGGCCAGCCAAGCTTGTATCCCTGCAGTGCAGCATTTTAAATGCAAGGAGTTTTCTTTCTTTCTCTTTCTGAGTAGCAGTGAGCTGAACCAATGAGATCCTGCCTTTGGGGGAACATGCCAATGAGAGTGCAGAAGCAATATGAAGACCACCCTTTCTCCATTCCTATGACCTCATTGTCTGTGTGACCCGCCCCTGCCCCTCAAAGGTAGTATCTTATTGGTTCAGCCCACTGCCACTCCAAATTAAGAGAGAAAGAAAGAAAAACATTGAATTAAAATGGTGTGCCACAGAGCTGCAATCTCAGCCAACTGGAAAGCTGGCCAACTGCTTCCTTTTACCAGCAAATCAATTAGGAGGAAGATGAGCAAGAGCTGGAGCAAAAGCCACCATCAGTATCCCTATGTAAAAAAAAAAAAGCACAGAAAAAAAGGAAGGCTGGTAGGGTGGCAGGGACAGGGAGCCAAACTGAGCTCTGCTGTGCTGCACCATGCCACTCTGCCCTCCCACCCCAAGATAAAAAGGGGGTATGCCATGGAAGTGGCAGCAAGTGGAGTGGAGGGGGAAATAAATACACCTTTGCCAGTATAAATATTTTGGCTTGTTTTTCCTGTAACACAAGTTAATATTAAAATGTAACAGAACTTAACCTGGTGTCATTATTGTCATGGCCCAGGACTGGCATTCCTCAGAGACTGAAGCCACCAGTGACAGTGATCTTGGGAGGCATCAGAAACTGTTCCTGGTCCTTCTGAAATGGAGCTCAGTGCCTCAGATCCCGTGTCTTATCCAAGCAACCCCACAGGAAGTGCCACTGCCCTCTGACTTTGAGGAGTGGACTCCGGATTCCTCAAGTGAACATGGAGATCCTGGGGAGAAATCACCAACTGGCTTCTCCCTCATCCAACCATCATTCCATAGAAGAAGCCAACTCCTGAAGGAAAAAGCCTTCTGGCCTTTTAATCAAGTGGATGCAGCACCTGAAGGGTTGGCGTTTACAGAGAGACTGTCCTGCACACTGACTATAAAAGTCTGACAACTGCTCTCAAACTATGCTGGAGTAACTTGTTAGTTTTCTAGCTTCAGGATTGCTGACCAAGGTCCTGAAACACCCACACTTGAGCTGTAGCCCAAATCAGTTTCCCTGGTGGAGCTCAACAATTACAACTTCTTAAAAAACATAATCATTCAGCATCAGTCATATATTATGTTGGCCCCACCCTTCACATGTGTTGCAGGTGTACAGCTGTGGAGTAAAAATGGTGCCATAGGTGGGTCCAGCAGTACAGGTCTTGGGACTCTGTTCAATGCTACTGCTAAACACCACTGCTGCTAGGCAGATTGCCTGCCTGACATGGGCACAGACCAGAGTGCATGGGAAGACATCAGTGACACCATCTTATGCAAGTTCTGCCCCTGATTTAAGTGGGGCTGCCATAACTATGATGGAGTGTGGACAACACAATGTGTGTGGGAGCAACACTCCTGTCAGTGCCATGACCCAGCTGACAGCTTGTCCGCCAACTGGTAAGGTGCCAGGGTGCAGGTGCCACCAAGAGGTATGGCCAAGGGGTTGGGCACATCAAGGGAACCTTGACTAAGTTCCTACAAAAAAAGGGAGGCAGGCTTGCTGTTAGTAGCTGGAGAAAAAGGTCGTGAGCAACTTTTCACTGAGGCAGCCACTCCAGCAGAAGGAGAGGAGAAAGCAGGGCTATTCAGTGAGCTCTGTTGAAAAACCAGCTTCATCAGCCTCCCCCATTCCCTGAACTGTCTCCTTTCCAGCTGGTCAATAATAACTAATGTTTTTCTTTCAGAATTGATGTCTGGGTTTGAGTTTTCCTTCTTCTTTTCCCACCCCTTTTTCCTTTTGTGTTGTGTCTTTTAGCTTGTAAGCTCACAGGCAGGGACTGTCTTGTTTTATTGTTGGTATGTAAGCTGCTCTGGGGCCCTTTTCAGCCAAAGGATGGAATGGAACGTCTACAAATAAATAAATAAATAAATCTTAGGTGCTAAGGCAGAACTCTCGCCCAATATATTGCAAATGCAATATTTATAATATAAAGATTAGACACCATTTCACATGTCAAGTTAGATGAGAATGAAACTTTCAAGGTCACATAGAAAATGGCAAAAAAGGCACCAGAGAAATTATATCTCTATTGAAGTCAGTAAAGCTAGAATTCAATTCACTGTTAATAATGTTTTTTAAAAAAACTTTTTGTGCAGTGCAAGAAAAAAATCTTGTTTTATGAAAAACAGAAAGCAGTTTCTATTACTGATTTTATGGAGAAAAAAAGTCAATAATAATTGACTTTTTTCTTTCAATTCTTTCTTTATCTCCTACCATCAGTTCTGGAAATACTCATTCTACATATTTGCTCTAGGCTAACCTTGTCATTACTGAAACTGATCACACAGTAGATGCAGAAATGAAAAGAGTTCTTCTGATATCATTTCAGTTCATAAGGTAGATTTGTAAACATTCCAGCAGCTCACTGTCTGTAAAGACATTTAGTAAAAATGAAGTTTACAGGCCATGAACTCGATATGTTTGATTTCAAATTATCAGTTCTCAGCTACTCTTATGAAAATAATAGACTTCCTGATTTTGTAAAACCTTTAGGTTCATTTTATAATTATTGGTCTTCTTTATCCCAGGTATAATATGTTTTATTTGAAAAATCGAGGGTGAAATGTTGCACAATGTCAGATTTCATTTTAAATACAAAAACTCATTCACTTACACAAAATACTGTGAAACCTGCCCGACCTTAGGTCAGGCTTTGGTTTTGGTTTTCAAACTACTACAGAGTTATCGCTTGAAATATTCCACAACCAAGGCCAGAGCTGTTTGAAGAATTGCATTTTTGAATCCAAGGGGAGGGGGGAATGGTGGCAAGGAGAAGTCAGGCTTCAAAAACACAGCTGAAAATATGAAGAACGAGTGTCTGGCCCATCTAATAGATGCTCTTCTATTGGGCATTGGCCCAAGCAGCTTTTTCCAACCTGCTGCCTTCCAGATGTGTTGGACTACAGCTTCCATCAAACCCAGCCACCATGTGCTTGCTTATTTAAATTGAAACAATTGACTCCCACGTGTTGGGCTGCAATCCCATTATTTTCCCAACCCCATTCTGACAGTTGGCAGGGTGGCACTTTCACATCCACCCAAGGTGAAGTGAGGGTAGGGCCTTCTGCAGAGCAGAGGGGTCACATGCAAAAGAGGATGGAGTTTGAGGTCCCACTGCATCCCTGAGGCAGTCTCTTCCTTTTTTCTGGATTAGGACCTATCCACCCTCCCAAGATGCAGGGTGGAGTTTTGCATAGGAATATTTTAACCTTCTGGCCTTTTGTTTTGCTTTGTTTTTTGCTTATATCACACAGGTAGGTTCAGTGCAGGAATTGGGGACAGAATAAGAATGCCAATTTATCCTAAGGCTTTGTAATGTCCACTTATTTCTTTATTGCAAAATAAAGTAATAAAAATCAAAACACTTTTGATGAGAAAGGCATCAGAAGAGAACATGGTAATGCAAAATGTAAAAAGTTAGTGCAGATACAGGGTCAAAACTATTCCGTAAATAGCCAGATGTTCTTCCAATTTGCTAATAACAAGGATCAGTGGATTCCAGGTGATCCATGGAAGAATTTTAATGAGCTTTATTTCCAACTGATAGATCTGTAAGAGAAAGGGTAAAACAAAAAAAATATGATGGTGGAATGGGAAGCATGCATTACTAAAATGAAGTTGTTTCCACTTGTGAAATGAGTTCTGTCTTATACACACACACACACACACACAGGCCATTTAAATTAGCCAGTATTTTAATATGTACTATAATATTCTCATGGATTAATTATCCTAGTCAATGTATAATATCTGTTCTTGCTATCCTTTGTACAGGTATTTGTCCATGTGGTTTCTCTAATATTAATAGGGCCATTATAGCCTATGGATTCGAACTGGACTTAGTCATGTTTAGAGAAGATCCATTGAAATCAGCAGGACAAGCTAGTCATGACTAAGCCAATTCCCATTGGGCAGTGTCCAATGCTGCCCATGCACTAGCGGGAATGACAGGTAGCACAAGAAGAAGCGAATGACAGCACAAGCAGAATCCAACACAAACTAGCATTTACAGAATGGACAAGTCAGCAGAACTTGTGGAAGGGAGCTCTGCTGAACTGTCCCATTCCAGAAGTTCTAGTTTTAGCTAGTGTCCAGGGTTGTGCTATGAAGCACTAGTTTCCTGTTGTGCTAGTGGTCATTCCCATGAGTGCAGTATGACTAATGCTAGCAAATGTCCAGCATTGAATACTGCCCATAGATTTCAGTGGGTCTGGCTACAACACTTTGACTACAGTCATTGGCATTAATTTGATTAATATCAACATGTCCTTTTTAAAGGTACTTTTGCAGTGTAATCTCATGTGTGTGTGTGTGAAGAAGTAAGCTGAGTGAACAGAAGTTACTGATATGAATTATTGTGTGCTGCACAAACACACCTCCTGATAATGTCCTTCATGTTTGGAATGTTGTTACTATGTCATTTTACACAAAAAGAAATAGATCTAAATACCTATAATTACATAAGAGGAAGTGGCACTGTGCAATTTTTGTATTATGCCTTTTTGGTCCTGTGCCATAGTGATGGAGCTGTGGTGTTAGGGATCCAATATACAGATCAATTACTCAATCTCTAAATCAGACATAAGATCTCTGCCTATGCCATGCACTTTGTATAATAAGGTTCATGTTTCGAACGTTTTCATGGCAGGAGATGACAATAATCCAAATCTAAAATCCTTAGAGTTTCAGCTTCATTTTAAAATCCTCCATGGTATTTTCGATATAGTAGCAATCAAAAGGACATCACATGGATTAGAGCCAATTTATTGGTAAGACCCAGAAATCTGAGACACAATGAAAAATCTTGCCTACAGAAGCAATCTATTGTGAAAGGGTCATTTAGGTACTGTGGAGCAATGAAAGCAGTTTTGGCTGTAATAGTAATCCACTTTCAGATTATATTACATCTTCTTAGAATTTTTTAGGATGAATGAAATGCACTTTATTGTAGGTTCTGTACTTCTATTTCTTCATTATCATCATTCAGGACAAGACTTTTCTTTTTTCCCAACCAGTTAACAACATATGCTGAGTTTGTTTGCCCTTACTTGACCCCAGAATAGTTGTTTTAAAAAGGTTATTGTTGTTTTTATGTTCCTGATTGTTTTAAATTTTGTAAACTTGTTTTTAATGTTCACAGTTCCTAACTTCTGTAAACCGCCCAGAGAGCTTTGGCTATGGGGCGGTATATAAATGTAATAAAATAAATAAAAATAAAAATTCATAAAATACATGTTATGAAAGCCTATTAAAAGTAGTGCTACTTCATTCATATTCCTACAATAAAATTTTAACACTGCAATCCTATACATACTTACCTTTGAGTAAGTCCCACTGAAGTCCATGACATTTATTTCTCAATAGATGTGGCTAGGAAAGCACTGTAGAAGCACAGAATAATTCTCAAACAGACTGCAAATAAATTCTGTCGACACCAACATTTTGTTGGTCTAGGCGCAGAAACTAATTGGCAGTTTTGAGGATATGTCTTATGTCCTGGAGCTTCCAAACCCATAATAGGAAAGACTACCTAGCTTGTCATGGTATTCAGCAGACTGAGAGAAACACCACAGAACCTTAATTCGGCTCTGTGCTGAAGGAGTGCATATCCACTATCATTCATATAATGATAGAAGAAAAATGGAAGTGCTGGCATTGTAAATCATATACAGGTAGAAATGGGGAAATCAGAGATCGCCGAGATTCTTTGAACTCAATCTTGAATCACCTCACTCCCATTTTTGATGGTGAGGTTTTTCCTTTCATTCAAACAGGAAAAGTGCATATTTTGGAACACGTTTTTTGAAAGTGTGCACCCAAATGCACACTTTTCTCCCATAGATTAGAGCATGAAAATGCATTTGGGGGGGAATGCACAGTTTTGGAAGTGCACATCTTTAAAAGTGTGTATTTTGCACATGTGAATGCAAGTTCAGGAACAAACAAGATTTCCCCCCAAAATATGCTCTCATTCATGTTCAGAGGTGCAAACCATGAAAATTTGAATCATACATCCCTATCTATGGACAGGTTTAATTCTCAAGTAATGTATAGATATCCAGTGTGGTACTTTGGTATGTATCACACTGCAGTGCTCTAATCAATAATTTCCAGAGTAGTCTCATTGACATCAGTAAAATATTTCAGGGCACTAATGTGATTATCTTTATTTTCAGTAGCACAGGGCTGCCTTTAACTGGTTCTGTTAGCATTCTCTCAGTGAACCTTAGCAGTAAGAATGAAGAAATAATTGAGAATTATTATACCTTTATATCTGAAAAAGTAGTTTAGGCTATTACAGCATTCAAGCTATTGTGGGGTCTTTTTTTAAAAAAAAAAATCTTCTAAACATTTTCCCCATATCTCACTTGTTGTATGTCACCACTTTCCCAACCGGGATGTAATTTTTCAAGTAGGTATTTTAGATAGATGTTTGAATCTTCTGAGTTTTAGCATTACAGCAGAGGATTCAGGAGAACTCATTAACACATGAATGCAAATATGATGCATGTTTCTAAATACTGCTGTGGGTGTGGAATATATTGTGACATAGCGCGTAATCCTAGGAATGCTTAGACAGAAGAAATTCTACAATCCCCAGCATTCTTCAGCCAGCATGTAGACCTTTCCTTTGTCTATAGATGATTAGGATTGCCCCTTAATCTCATTTCAAGTAAAATAAATCCAGAATATTTGTATTACAATGTTATTATTTATTTGCATTTATTAAAATAATTCATTCCAGATGGTGCTATGTTTGGTACTCATTTGGTGGTATCCATTGTCCTATGAAGTATTTAAAGTGATTGACAACTTTTATTTGCATGAGCAGATGATCCAAAAAAGTAGTTTTTAGGCTGCAATCCTATACATATTTATCTGTGACTAAATGCTATTGAACTCAATCAGACTTCCTTCTGAATAGGCATGCATACGATTGCATTGTTTGTGTTCTTCTCAGGAAGTTGAGAACATTCATGAAGATGATTACTCCCACTTATCTAGTGGGAATGAGTCCCATTGAACTCAATAAGATTTACTTCTGAGTTGATATGCATTAGCCTTGCACTATAAATCTTCCAAAACCTTCCACAGTAATCTATATCAGGCTTTGTTTCTGACAGTATCCCTGCCGTAAAATCCCCTGTCTCTTTTATGAGAAAGCTCAGCAGACCTTTCTGAGAATTCAAACGGAAGTCAGATAAGGGTCAGACTCCCTATGCCTATTCCACCCAGTGCCCTCCTAAAACCTCCCACACCTTTTACACCTTAGAAAAATTAATGAGACTTATAAGTTAATGACCAGTGAAACGGCGTAGAATGCTGACATTTGAAGCACCATTTGCCTCTGTATTACAAACCATCAAAATATCAGAGGCAGTTGACAGCTGAGAGAGTGTTTTGGCTTTCTGCAAATTCAAGCCAACATAAGGCCTTGGAATCTTTCACAGAGATACCAAGATGAACATGAAATGCATGCATGAACTACGGGTATCAGAAGAAACCATTTTGAGTGGTGGAGGTCAACAGGCTTTCCATGGTTTGCCCCACCCCATACTTCAGTCCATTTTCTGCTGCGGAGCCTGACTTGGTCTGCCATGAGTAGGGCCAACTCTCAGATTTTCTTTGTTTTTTTCATTTGTACAAGTTATGGTTGAGTTTCACCCAAATTTACACCCATTTTTCAAATTATGGACCCATGCCAAAAAATATACAAAACATTCTTGAAGTACAAGGGAGGAACTGTGGCTTGGCCCAAACTGAGATGGGCATGCAATGGGACTTCATCGAGCCAAAACAAAAGTGGATTTCCCAGAGATGGCCATCCCTAGCATAAATTCAACCCATTGGTGTATTTATTTATTTAATTTATTTCCTTGGGTGTGCAAGGTGGCTAATAATAAAATACAGATTAAAAACAGCATCTTGATTAAAAGGTAACATAAAAGTAGTGCTTAAAAACACAACAATAAAACAAATAGACAACACCCAACCACTTAAAAGAGCAGGATGGCTTCTGCTCTAAACTTACATCTTTTATTATTTACTTATTTTAATTGTCCCTTCTCTCCTTTCAAGGAACTCAGGGCAACATACACTGTTATTCCTTCTCCCCCATTTTATCTAAACAATGTATCTGTGAGTTGATTTGGACTGAGGCCTTGGCTAGACCAGGCCTATATCGCGGGATTGTCCTGGGATCATCCCTGTGCATCGAAATGACACACAGGGGATCCCGGGAGCAGGCAGGGATGACCCCTCCATTTGCCTGGGATAATCCTTAGGTCTAGCTAAGGCCTGAGAGAGATAGAGAGACTGGACAAGCAGGGCCAATCCTATGCCAGGATTCTAGTCAATATACTGCATACTCTCATGTTGGCTGAAAACACCCCTTGCTCTGGAGCTTTATGGATCACTCTCTTTGATGCATGATCTGTAGTTGAGTGAAAAGCTGTGGGGCCAAGGTAAGGAGGTGTGGCCATTTGGGGAACCCCAGACAGCAACTCTAGGTGAGACAGATTTTGTCACCATGCCTGAGGTTCTGCCTCCCTCCCTTAAAAAGCAACCAGAAGTGATGTCTGACCCATGTAGCCACATGGACACCAGAACATTCAGGCATGAACTACTTATCTCTGGGCCTTAGGAACCTGGAAAACAAAGCCATCACTATTTCCCTATCATTCCTAAGCAGTACATTCCCATTATTATTATTATTTTAAAAAATTAAAAAAAAACATCTGTGCCATCTGAATACATAACACATTTGCTTTTCTGAATCTCATGGGGTTTATTATTTATTATTTTTCTCTTTTTATTGAGATTGCTAAAGAGAATGGAGGGTTTCAATAAACTATTGATAAAAGAAAATATTCTTTATCCAGTTTCTAATTTTTCAACTGGGAATGTGGAGGGGGAAACCCCTGAAGCGACTATCTTCAAAAAACACTTCTTTAAAATATTTCTCTGCAGAAGAAATCAAAGGCAAGCTGGGGGAAAGGGGGGGGGGGGATAAGAGAAAAACAACAGTCATAAAAATGAAGAGAAAAGCAGAAAGATGCTAGTATAAAGGATTCCACATTGGGGAAAATAATAAAAAGCTACTTAAGCAACAAAAAAGGAAACAAAGAAATCGTTAGAAGAAAAAGAAAATGCTTAAAAAGCAGAATGTCATAACCACACAATGCAATGTTCCTGACACATTAGCATGCTACTATCATCAGAACAACTGTGGTATTATAATTTTTGAATTTCCAGTTATATGAGCAGATTTGGTTTGGTTCTATGCTTTGGTTCTAGTTAGTATTTTATTATATAAACTCCTACCATCAGTGGCTTCTGTCTACAGCAACAAAACCAATCATTAATGAATATAATTTGCCTGTTTCTAATTACTATTGGCAGACTTTTAACATCTATTCATGGTGTTACAAGTGCTAGAAGACCATCCCTTTGTTAAGCTGATATTTCACAATGGGGGCTAACAGGAGCTGTTATCCTCATAACAGAGTATTTCTCCATCTTTTGGAACGTAACACCCATTAAATGTGGGAGGTGATATCCTCCAGTTCGGTCTGTACTGAATAGACAAGGACTATTTTTCAACCATTTTATGCACCTTAAAATTGTTTTCCCCCTTTTGGCTATATTTGAGGATGAGGAAAAGTTCTTTTGGTAAGAAGAGAAACAGAGACACTGCCATTTTGTTTCCCCCTAGAAAGCTCTATTCTGACTTGATTTTTCAATTTTGAGGAAAATAAAATGAGTTTGGCCATAAAAAAAATTGCCTCCTTTACCATTCACTGAGGAGAAGGAATCATAATGGTTAGCAATTAAATATCTACAGAAAAAGTCACACTTCTACAGAGTAGGTGGTTCATTCCTCTAGCAGCACGTTTTACTTGAGAGTGTTAAATATCCCTCCAAAGAAAGTGAAATATAAAATCACAGTGTGGTTTTTATGTTTTAATTTTTTTTTAATGTAATAACATCTTGCAAAAACAAAAACAAAAAATGAAGTCACTTTATGTGAAAGACCTAATGGTTTAAAAGGCATCCCATTTAGTTTGAAGTTAATAAGACCAGAGATTAATAGTGCAATCCTATGCAGGTCTAATCAGAAGTAAACCAAATGAGTACAGTGGAACTTACTCACATAAATGTGCTAAAGAATCAGCAAAATGATTCAGAGAAACAAAGTTGGTGGAGGTGCCACTTCATGAAGTCATTTCTCCGTGAATTGCTGGGTCAATTTCATGAATGCTTGCCCAAATCTCTGTTTCTCTTCAGCCTGCTTACAGTGAGGGGCCAAAGACACTCAGAGGCCTTTGCTAGACCAGGCTATATCCCGGGCTGATACCCGGGATCACCACTGTGCATCCAGATGACATACAGAGGATCCCGGGCTTGGGCAGGGATCAACCCTGCCTGGCCTCGAGACATAGCCCTACACTTTGGGCCCACTTTTTTCGCGGTCCCGGGCTGAGACATCTGGATTAGCGTGACAACCCGTGATAGTTGCATAGCGGGCTCTCCTCTCCCCTCCCCCGTCGTGGATTTAACGGTAGGTCTAGCAAAAGCCAGAGAGAAACAACCCACAGACTAGGAACAGATCTACACCAAGCAGGATATAACACTTTGAAAATGGTTTGAAAACTCTATATAGAGTGTGTCCTGGGCCCCAGCTGTTATCAATACTGTTATAAAACAGTAGTGTAGATCCTGCCTAGGTTGCTCTTTGAGAGAATTAGCATTCAATTACAAGTAGGGATGTGCTCCGCTCCGATTAGGAGCGTAGAAGCAGTAGCGGATTGGCCTGCTCCGCCTTACCCAGAGGCGGAGTAGGAGCGGACCGCGGACCCCCTAGAAGCAAGGCGAAGAGAAGCGACCATTTTTCGGAGCTCCGAGTTCAGGCGGAGCGCTCCGGTCGCCATCTTGAAAACATTTCGCCATAGGATTGCATTGCGGCAAATAATCGCGCATAACTACGTTGTTTTTGAAGCTATCGTTCTGGAAATTCTTGTGCACAGAGAGTCGTGGATGGGGGTCATTTTGAGACCACTCTCAACTTTCTGCGTTGTCTGGGTCGCGGGCTATATTTTTGTGAAAATTGGGTCAACCGCGCGGCTCAAACTGCGTTTTCGGCTTTTTGCCCATAGGATTGCATTGAGGGAAAGAATCGGGGATAACTGGGGGGGGTTTAAGCTATCGTTCTGAAAATTCTTGTGCAGAGAGTCGTGGATGGGGGTCATTTTGAGACCACTCTCAACTTTCTGCATCGTACGGGTCGCGGGCTATATTTTTGTGAAAATCGGGTCAACCGCGCGGCTCAAACGGCGTTTTCGGCTTTTCGCCCATAGGATTGCATTGAGGGAAAGAATCGCGCATAACTACGTTGTTTTTGAAGCTATCGTTCTGGAAATTCTTGTGCACAGAGAGTCGTGGATGGGGGTCATTTTGAGACCACTCTCAACTTTCTGCGTTGTCTGGGTCGCGTGCTATATTTTTGTGAAAATCGGGTCAACCGCGCGGCTCAAACGGCGTTTTCGGCTTTTCGCCCATAGGATTGCATTGAGGGAAAGAATCGGGGATAACTGGGGGGGGTTTAAGCTATCGTTCTGAAAATTCTTGTGCACAGAGAGTCGTGGATGGGGGTCATTTTGAGACCACTCTCAACTTTCTGCATCGTACGGGTCGCGGGCTAGACGTTTTTAAAAAATCGGCGGGAAAAATACCTTTTTCAAAGGGCTGAGGGGCAGAGTCAGCTCCCGGTCATGATGATCCCAAAGTTGGAGGAGGGCATAGGCAAAACAGGTAACTTGGGATTATGGGAAACTTCTCTTTCTTCATCTGAACGGGCTTTTCCCCATGTTTTTTAACACAGTAGCCCCACCAAATGCACAAACACAACCTGAAATCATATACTAAGCCAAGAATAAGAGATAGAAACACAGCACTGCTCCCCACCCTAACCTTGGGGAACAACTGAATCGATGTGGTGCAAGGGGATGAGCTCCCCTAGGGCATCTCATCGTGGACGTGCCCCCACTCTCTCCTGCACTGGAAGGCCATTAGAGCCTTCCAAAGAGAGTAAAACGGTGGAGCAATGCCTATCATGAGTTGAAGTGAATGGTCACTTTTCAGTGGTGGAGCAATGCCTGTTCTGAGTCGAAGTGAGCGTTTTACTTCTTCTCAGAGCTGTGGCTGTCAGTGTCTTGAACTGGCAGCTACTTCTCCCTCCCCCGGGCACGTCCCCCTATTGCTGGTAAAAGACAGATATAGCCTTTTAAAAAAAGTTCTTCTTGTTGTTTATTGAGCAACACTGCTGCTTTTAATTCCACCCCTCCTTTGTTTATTGATTGATTTATTCCATTTTATATGCATTACTGGCTTGTCCTTGGCTCACTTCCTTATGCCCCCAGAAATGCCAGCTGCATGCCTGCCTGCCTTCCCTCCCTCCTCCCCTGCCCACCTCGCAGGGATGGTGTGTGTGGGGTGCCCGATTTTCAAAAATTCGCCAAAAATCAGGGGATGATGGGATTGCTTTGAAACTTGGCATGCGTGTGTATATCCCCATGAGGTGTCATGGTGCCAAACATGAGGTTTCTAACTTGAACAGAAAAAAAGTTGTATAATTTTTTAGCTTTCAATGCAAGCCTATGGGGGGGGGGAAACGGAGCTCCGGATCCGGAGCTCCGGGTGGAGCGGAGCGGAAATGGGCGGAGCGGGGGCGGAGCGGCCCGATCCGGAAAATGGCGGATCTGCAAGTGAAGCGGAGCGGGGGGTCTGTGCACACCCCTAATTACAAGGCTATGTGTTGGTTTAGAGAAGGTAAGATCTGAACTTCATGAGGGGATCAGTAAAGGAACAGGGTGTAGAAAAGTTGGCATTAGTGGGCACACCAGTCACCAGATCTACACCTTGTGTTAATTCGTTATGAATGTGGAATACAAAGCAGGAAACAGCACTATGAAAGTGGTATATGGAATGGGGATTGTACCCCAACAGTTATCAGTGTACTTTAATACCGCTGTAAAGCAGTCGTGTAGATCTAGCCCAGCATCCTTCACTTTTAATCTATTTTGCCTTACCTTTTAAAGGTTAAGGTAACATTGGTTGGATAGTAGCAAAGCTCACAGGGAGAAAACCTCAGAGAGAAATCATGAAGCCTATCATTTTAAAAAAACATTTTCCAATTTCTAACTACCTCTAATTCAGGGAAATGGAGATCAATAGTAATCAACTTACTTTATCCTTGTAAAATGGATCATCACCTTGACTTTCCAGGCTTGCCTTTAAGAACCATCATTTCTCCTAAAGACAATATCTGACACCATAGTAGTTCTTTGGCACTATATATAACCTTACAGCATGATCCTGTTCATCTTACTTGGAAGTAAGCCTTACCAAGTTCAGTAAGATAGCCAATTAGTTGAAAAATAGAAGCCAACCAAAACATGGAAGTCAAGTAACTGATAAAATGCCTTGTCCTGATTTAAACTCAACTTTACAGAGGGTGGATTTTGAAACAGTGGGCATGTCTACACCAGCCAGGATCATTCCTGTGCATCCAAATGCCACACAGGGGATCCTGGAAGTAGGCAGGGATGATCCCTCCATTTTCATGGGATAACCCTTAGGTGTAGAAAGGGCCAGTGAGTATAGTTGTGACAAACCTATATATTCTGACGTAGCTCCAGTGCCCCCTATAGCATCCTGTAAGTTAGCATCATGCTGGGATGCCTGAACACGCTTATCCCACATTCTCGTTCTTCAATATGCATCCACACGCCCAAGCTCTTTTTTTAAATATATAATAGGCTAACTGGATTCAAAAAGGTTGGCTGTTTTGAGATGCCAGCTTAGGGCCATTAGGAAGAAATTTTGTTATTTGCTGGCTAAACCACTGACATCAGAAACAGAGGGTATTGCATTATTGGACAAAACAACAACCAGTCTCCATTAGGGGGCAGGCTTTTAATGAACTCAGTTTCCCATAAAAGTAAGAGTTTGCTCAGTCCTGGCAGACTGAGTCCTTCTATTAGAGTCCTTCTATTTGGACTCTAAGATGCTCTCCCTCAGAGTGCAATGAACTCTGCATATACTCTGGAACCTAAGACTCTACTGAAGTGAGTAACATCTAACTAGCTAAGTTAGCTTGACTTTATTGGTTTTATTTGGAATTCTGTGTGTGATTGTTGGCTTCCTTGTTGTTGTTTTTGCTTTATCCCCAAATGAACTGCTTTTTGCTACTTCAAAAAGGAATTTCTAACTGAAAACCTTTCCTGATGTGAAAGACTACATGGTTACAAAGACGCTGCTTCTGTTCTTAGTATTTTCACAAGGTTTTGTTAAGTTCTGTGTTTCTGAGCTTTGGGCAAGAAAATCCAATGCAACTTTTTTTAAAAAAAATCCTCAGGCTTGGCTGAAAGGAAGACACTGTGGGCAGTATCCAATGGTGTCATTCTGCAGACTCAAATGCCACTAGTGGAATTCTGCCAAATCTTTCTGTTGAGCAAGCAGTTGCACATTAGGTTTACACAGCTGGTTGTGAAAGTGGCTGCACAAATATAATGCACAACCAGTTGCACAAGCATAATACGTAGCTGCTTGTGCAATCACACTTGCACAAACATAATTTTACTTATTTATTTATTTAAAACATTTATATCCCGCCCTATATCATTAAGATCTCAGAGCGGCATACAGATAAAAACATACAGTATAAAGCAACAAATATGCACAGTTAAAAACAAATTAAACCATGATCCAAGTTAAAACAGTATATAATTTAAAAACAGTAAAAGCAGTTAAAACAGTTAAAACAATGTGCCAGTGAGTTTAACCATCAAAAGCTTTGTTAAAAAGCCATGTTTTTACTTTTAGTTGAGTTTTCCTCTTGACCATAGTTCAGAACCTAGTTTCCATTAGTGCAATGTTATTTACACTAACAGAATGACATAGCTGGATACTCCCCCTTGACAACAGGATTCAAAAACTCCAGAAACAGCTGGATAGACTAGGGTGTATCAAGAGGTTCATCCTGATGGTAGCCTATCAATAATTCTTTTGACGGTGAACCCTCATAAAGAAGGGGGTCCACCAGTAGGAAAAATCATCCCCCTCCTAGTCTGTAACAACAGTTAACTACATTTACTATTTAATCTGAACCCAAGAAACTGTTAGAATCATTTATTAGATGGTGATACATCAATCAAGGATCATTGCCTCTCATCTTGTCAGGAAATAACCCTGGAGGGGAGTCAAGCTGGAAGATGTCAAGTCAATCATAGCTTAGCTATGTATTATTTGGAGTTGGCTGACTTAAATTGAATATGTGAACTCACCCAAAGATAGTGGGGAAATGAAATTATTACACTGAATATTTAAGTTATCTATATAAAGGTCATCAGATGGTAATTATTTAGTCATGAGCAGCTCACTTAGCCCAAGGAAGACTGCTCAAAAATAAATGGCTTACAGACTACACAGCCAACAGAGCATTATCCAGAAAAATAAATCTAGATATGCTAGTTTTTGTTCTACTGAATAAAATCTGAATGCTTTCTTGTGATTTTGAGTCTCATTGGTTTCAATTATATGTGAGAGTGTGTTTTTCTTTCTTTCTTTTTTGTGCCCTCAGTTTGAGGGAGCACAGATAATGCAAAAACCAAAATTAATAGGTTACTTTCCAGAGATAGAAATAAACACAACTATTTCATAGTGCTTTGTAAAAGTAAAAGTAATTCTATCGTTCAACAGCTCTTGTTGATCTTTGTATCAAAAAAGTTTGAGAAGATAAAACTTCTAGCATCCCCCCACACCAAAGCTTCCAACTATGATCATCAGAGCAAAGTTTTAAGTCAAGAGCATGACATTTTATAAAGGAGGTGTATAGAAATTCTCTAATTTCTGTCAGACTTTAGTGTGTTTTGCATGATAATGCTATGAAAGAATTACTTGGCTCAGGTCCCAGAGTAATTATATTTCCTGTACTGCTGTCTTAGCTTACTGCCAAAAGTGGCAAAGTAGGCCGTTTCCCTCAGACAACACTGTTAATGAAAACTGTCAAAGTCCTTTCAACCCTCCTTATTTTGTTATACTTAAGTTGTCATCATACTCCGTAAATTTCTTCCAACTCTGGGTGGGGCGGGGGGTGGGGGAGCCATGCCTTGACTTTACATTCATTCTTTCATGGCAACACAGTAAAGAGTTTCAGTGGACTATGATTCTTTCAGTTTAAAAATAATCCCTTCTATAACTTTAAGCAGGGAAAGTTTGTCAACTTTCCCTCAGCTGGCAAAGATGCAGGCCTACATACTTTCCCGCACCATGTTAAGCTCAGTAAAAAAAAATAGTGAATATGGAAGAGAGGTGGTTTTTCCCCTACTTCTCTTGTCAGGCATGGAATTAGTTCCAGTTTCCAAACCAACATCAAACTGGTGCCAAGATGTTTAACAGATTTTTCATACTAAAAAGGTAATGGTTTGTGTGGAAATAATCATTGCCAAGTTTGAAATACAATGGAACTCCTCTCCATAGGATGATGGCATCTCTGTTCCTTCCAAGTCTTAAAAGTACTTAAAAAGCCTCCCTGGCCAAGGTTAGGGTGACCAACTGTCAGGATTTCCCCGGATTTGTCCTGGTTTTTGTTCTTTCCATGGTGTCAGGGGGGATTTTCTATAATTTTCAGTAATGTCCTGGAATGACACACCTTCCCCTTTAAGGCTGCCATTAGCATGGCAGGAGGGAATGACATGCTTTCTTGAGGCACATCATTCCCCTCACCCCGAGCTCCAATTGAGGTCTTAAAGGGGAAAGTGGGTCATTCGTGGACATTATAGAAAAGGCCCCAATTGGAGTGGATGGTGGTGGTGAAGAATGAAATCCTTTCCCCTCCTCCACTCCAATTGGGTTCTTTAAGGTGGCGGGGGAATAATGTACTTTCTGCAGGACTCAGAAAGCTGCTTCCCCACACACACACTAGGTGTCCTCTTTTTTGGATTCCCAAATATGGTCACCCTAGCCAAGGTGGAGTTCTTCCAGCCCATGACTTGGTTAGGATGGCTTCATTTCCCTGCTGCCTTTCCCCATTGGGGAAGATGTGAGGGATGAAGTACACAGCATGCTGCTCCCCCCTCCTAGTTGGAGCATCTGATCAGAGATAGCAGCAAGAATTCATTTCTCTGTTAGCATCTCCAAGCCCCTACTAGCTCCCAGGAGCTGGGAGGCATGGGAGGGAGATGGGCTTGGATAGGAGGCAGAAGGCTTCATGGGCCAGATGGGAAACATCCATGGTTTTCCCCATACTTGCTTGAGATCTGTCAATGCACTGACCCTTATTCCAAATCATAAGGTTTATACAGATAATAGTTGTTTCCCTGTTCCAAAGAATCCCATCTCCATAAATCACAGTGAATTTATCTTCCTCCAAACAATGCCACTCTTTTCCTTAAAAATGTTACACGTGATAAGTGTATTTGTCTAATGGCAAAATCACACAGCATAATCCTATCTAATTATTATTATTATTATTATTATTATTATTATTATTATTATTATTAACATTTGTATACCACCCCATAGCTGAGGCTGTCTGGGTGGTTCACATAGGATAAAAACACTTAAAAACAATATTTAAAAATTTAAAACCACAAAAACATAAAATTGCACTTGTCTATATACATTCCAACCCACACCGTTAACGCTCTAGTGCAGCGAGTTCAATTTAGTTCTAGACAGGTTTGGTGTCAGACAAAGAGCCGCCCTTTCTGTCATAAATGCAGCTGTATTGTCAAGTAGTAACTTCCAATGTGAATGAATATTTTTAGGGAAGACTTGTCCTCCAGAGCCAAATACACTCAAGTTTTTCTGCAAAAAAACCACAAAGTCAGATTTGTATTTCTCTGACTTTTGGGTTGTTTGATAAAGGCATCTGTTTCCATTCTCTTTGCTGCGCTACCTTTGTGTATCTTGGCAGGTGATCATTCTCTTTACCCATCACACTTCCTATCTTGTTATTTAAGATACAACTACCAGCATTTGTTTAATATTATTGACAAATAACTCAATATCTCAACTTGTTTATAAAAGCTAGAACTACAGAAAATCAGGGACACTCACAATGACCAGCTACACCGTTCAAAGTGATCTATGCCAGAGCTATTTATACAAAAAACAAGTTCTGTACCTTTCAGAACTACCTCCTGAGAGCAGGGTCCACTCTGTCCTGAGGCTGAATATAATGCAAAAAAGAAGAGTAGGGATGTTTCCAAAGTCTCCTCACTGAAGATTTTGGAGTTCTTACTTACCTGAGCTTCCTTCCAAAATGGAACCAATGCATTAGGTATGTAGTATGGTTCTGTTTTTATTTCTACCTTTTGTGTAGATTACTGTACATGTGCATTATGCTAAAGCTTTTATTTCCTTAAGTTCATCACTTCACCCTGGCCCTCTCATGGTGCAATTTGCTGGTAATGGAATCCACATGGAGGCCAGTCTTCTGAATTGGTCCAATCCACATCACCAAGGGAGAAGACATAAGATAAAAAGAGGCCCCTAGTATGGTCTCCAGCCATGCTGTCGGTCTGCCTTCACAACTGAACAGATGGAGGAGTGTCCAAGAAAAGTGAATACTGGTTGGAGTATTCAAACTTTCCCCTCCTTCCATTTTCCCTTCTTCCCTCCCTCCAGCACAATATTCATATCACCATGTTGCATATGAGGGATAGAAGCTGGGGATGAGCGAAACAGTGGCTTGCCTGTGGCTATCATGTAATAGAGCTTCACCTATTGGGTGGTATAGAAATGTAATTAATAAATAAATCAAATTTGTGGTTGAGGTGAGATCTTAACTATAAACAACCTTTTGGCCCTCAGCACAGACATGTAGCCACCATGGGGTATCTACTCAGCAACCACTCACTCTGATGGAAGGAATTATTGTACTTTGTTGCTACTATTGACATGAAAGAGGCTTCAGTAGGGAGCAGAGCTACTTCTATCATCTGTGGATCTCATATGGCAAGGGAGCATTTAGCCTAATGGCTGCAAACATCTTTGCATCAGCAACAAGAGCTATCTAATGGCATCTGCACATTGTCGGATCTCTAGAGAAAATGAGATATGGTGGATTGCATGGGAACTGCGAAACGCTGTTGTATCTCCAAACATCTGGAGGAAAGGAGAAAGGGTCTGTTTACTAGAACAACCAAATGCCCCTTCACACAAAGAACATTTGTCAGACTGTCTCAAGGAGAGAACGCACTGCTGTGCTCATATTCAATCAGGCTGGTATCACGAGAGCCACAGGAGGTACAGTAGCTAGAGGCTGAGCATCTGTCATGCAGCGAGAGTGCTAATTTTTCCTGCCTTCAAAAAATGAAGAGGAAATGTGTATTAATTTGGAAACAATTTACAGAGCAGAGTTTTCTTCCTCTCACAAGTACAGTAATTAACATCCCTTATTCTGCAGTGTCCAGCAATGCATTCTGTGGTTTTCGTCAGCTAAGTTGTTATTCTTTTTATCTCCTGCATTCAAGCCCTTCATAAACACACTTTTCCTTTATGAAAAAGGGTTTTACCCCGTTTTCCTGAAGTTTTTCCTTTATGAAAAAAAGTAGTCATCCCCCCACATGAGAAGCTACGGGAATGAGCTTCCTAATGGTATGTATCTTTTTCAGAACAATAAAAAAATGAGCTGAATGGGGCTCATCCAGTTTAAATTGTTAAGTGTTCTTAAACAATTCCACAAAGCAATGGACAAGTATGAATAAATATGATTTTCCTTACTTTCATCTGTACCCTTTCATTACTCATTCACATCATTCAGTGGGGAGAGGAGTGATCTTTCTCCAGCAGTGGAGCTAACTTCAATGGCCTGTTCTGATGGCTTTTCTCAGAATGCTCTAGAAGTTGTGTTGCTTTGGGAATTCTGAGGAGAAAATGGCAGCTGTGAATTGGACCTTTCTTTCTTTCTTTTTTGCAGCAACTGCCATTTGACCCCCCAGGGTGCTCCAGAATAACACAATGTCCAGGCCGTTCTGAGCAAAACATGGCAGAGGCTGCCAAAATCAGCTCTATTGTCACTGCAAAAGAACAAAAGAACAACACAAATGCAAATAACAAATGTTCCAATGAATCAATAGTTAAATGAATGCTATTTTAATGCATAAGTAACAAACTGAAAGATTTGAGCAATGTAAACAAATGGAGTATAAAAAAAAATGATCCTAAAGCTCCCCAACATTTCTCCATTGATATGTGACTCTCCTTGCATTGACGGCAAGGTGAGTTACAAAAACACATCACATGATTCTGTAAACATCACAGGTTTTACTTAGTACATATTAGAGGCAACTTGATACAGGGATACCATTTTCATCAGCAGCCTCATGGTTTGGGTAATGTCTTGTTCTGTCTCTTTGCAGTGGAAACTCCACCATGACTTTCAGGCCATTTCCTAACTGTAATATGCAACCATAATGGTGATGTTTTCCAGGTTGTGCCATATTTCCTTGTCACATTTCAGTGACAAGTGCTCTAATTCCTTTCCCAGTCCTCCTAGCCCATAGCTAGACCTAAGGTTTATTCCTGGATTGTCCAGGGATCAAACCTGTTCATCTAGGTGACACACAGGGGATCCAGTGCTCAGGCAGGGGCGAACCCTGGATGATCCCAGGATAAACCTTAGGTCTAGCTGTGGCCCAAGTGTCCATGGAGAGGAGGATAGATCTCATAGGGTTCCTCTTTCCAGTATTTTTCTAGAAACCAAGTGGAGTTAATTTGAAATTATCTCTTTCCTTGCCATCCTCAAAAGAGTTGTCAAGAATGAACACTTAAAAATCACTCCAAAAAGTCCAAATACAATAAAATACAAAGAGAGCACACACACAAAATGTACTTCAACCAGAAAGCTAAAACCCATAAAAATACATCAGCATAAATAATACCCATTTAGCTACTCTCTCAAATGCTTTGTGAAGTCAAAATTTCTTGGCCGAACTCCTAAATGCCCTGGGAGAACTCACCTAATGGGCCTTCCAAAGCAGGGAGTTCCATAATGAGACTGCTACCACTGAGCAAGATATGCCCCCTGAAGCTATACACCTAAATTGAGATCACTGAGGTACTCAGAACAGGGTCCCTCCTGCTCTAGCTATATGGGAACGGTCATATTGGAGCAAGTATTTCCTGAGATAACCTGGACAGAGACTTTAATGGGTAGACTACTAGGAATCACTGGTGAGCAGAAGCTTCACTGCCATTATACCACATTGAAATTGAGATTCTACTGAGATTAGATTCAGAAGGCCAGGGAACATGTAGTGTCTTCAGTTGTCCATAGCTTCCGAGGTTGATAGTGCTTACATATCCCTGAGAAGTTGAGGACTGCCATGGAGGGTTGCTGATTAAGTGCTAGTACTGCTGAGTTATATGTTCAGAGGCTACAGAGGCTTGACTCTTGTGTGATGGCCTGCACCCACCAGCAAGCTTTTAAGCAGGTATTGTGAGGGCCCCAATCATACAATTGCACCCAGAGAGTTTATCCCACAGAAATATGTTTCATTGATTTTTGTATAAATGCATTTGAATTCAATCTAAACCCCCAATTATTGAGGGAGGGAGGTAATCAAGACTAGAGGAGTCCCATTGAAATCAGTGGGACAAGTTAGTCATGCCCTTGAAACAAAGGGTGCATACTAAGTATGACTTGGGGCTTTCCTAGACGAGGGTTTAGCCTGGTGCGAGGCCCGGGCTCCCTGCTGTGCGTGCAGACGATGCACAGGGGATCCCGGGGTCAGACCGGGGTAAACCCTCCCTTCACCCGGGATAACCGGATCCACTTGTGGCCCAGCTTTTCCGCAGCCCCGGTCTAGTTAGTTCCATGGCTTTTCCCGGCTGCTTGCTTACACGCGAGTAGCCAGGAAAAGCAGCGAACAGGCCACAGCGCTCCATAGGAGCCCTGTGTCCATCAGGCTGGGGGGGGGGAATCACGGGGGGGAGATGGGGGCCGGGGGGGAAGAGCGGACCCGGCGGGAGAGATGGGGGGAAGAGCGGAGCCAGGGTGGGGACATCACGGACTGGGGGGGCGGAGGGGGCATCGGACATGGTGGATAGGGGGGAAGGAGAATGGGGACAGGGCAACCAGATCAGAGACGGGGGGGGAAGGAGAATGGGGACAGGGCAACCAGATCGGGGACGGGGGGGGGAAGGAGAATGGGGACAGGGCAACCAGATCGGGGATGGGGGGATGTGGGAAGGAGAATGGGGACAGGGCAACCAGATCGGGGACGGGGGGGAAGAATATTTTTTTAAAAAATAAAAACACCACTTACCTTTTCTGGCTCCTGCGCTGCTGCTGGTGCTTTAAAAAAAATGGTGGCCACGATGCCTCTCCTCCAGAGCTCGCCGCGGCTCACGTGTGCATAAGGGTGAGATCTCACGTTAGTCATAACTCGAGTTCTCTCCTCCTCTCCCCCGGATTTTCGATTGGGTCTAGCAAGGCCCTAAGTCTAGATTAGGGATGTCCAAGGAATCTGTATTGGGGTGGAGCTTGGCAAATTGTTGCCAGCTTGAGGGGAGACATGATAGCACTCTTCAAATACTTAAAAGGTTGTCACACAGAAGAGGGCCAGGATCTCTTCTCGATCCTCCCAGAGTGCAGGACATGGAATAATGGACTCAAGTTAAAGGAAGCCAGATTCCAGCTGGACATCAGGAAAAACTTCCTGACTGTTAGAGCAGTATGACAATGGAATCAGTTACCTAGGGAGGTTGTGGGCTCTCCCACACTAGAGGCATTCAAGAGGCAGCTGGACAAGCATCTGTCAGGGATGCTTTAGGGTGGATTCCTGCATTGAGCAGGGGGCTGGACTCGATGGCCTTGTAGGCCCCTTCCAACTCTGCTATTCTATGATTCTATGAAAAAAAGATGCAAACTCTCACTGGGAGCCTGTGGACTGTCTGGTGGTTCGCCCTGTATGCACTCTGGGGGTTAGGTGGTGAACAGAGCGCAAACAGGATTTGGGGGAGTTTGCTCTTCCCTAGTCTGGATGTAATGTGTATTGTTAGTGTTTTCATCTGAATATATTTAAATGACATTTCTGTATTTATTACTAAACTGAATAGCAAATTGAATTTTCATTTATATGTAAGTATTTGTAGATCAAATGCACAATGCTTTGAAAGGCTCCATTCCATATATTTTTAAAACTTGTTATTGTAATACATTGGAGAGAGATTAAACAAGGACAGCAAGCACTAGCTTCAAAAGAATATAATCTGGTCATGAATACATAGATATGTAGATAGATTTGTGCTGTATAGAAGGCCTTAGCTAGACCGGACGTTATCATGGGGCGAACCCTGGGATTGTCCCTGTGCGTCCACATGATGCACAGGGGATCCCAGGATCAGGGAGGGATGACCCCTCTCTTGCCCTGGGATAGAGTCCTCCTCTTTGGGCCCGCTTTTTCCACAGTCCTGGGCTGAGACTGAGACCACGGAACGTGTGGCCTGTTGCCGCAGTTTGCCACAGGAGTGCTGCGCCCATCAGGGTTAGGGTGGGGGGAGTGGGAAAAGTAGTTAAAATGAAAAAAACCTACCTTTAGTGCACGACCATTCGTGCATTCCTTCCTCTTTAAAAATAAAAAAATGGCGGGCGCAACACCTCTCTTCCTGAGGTCGTCGTGCCTCACGTGTAAATGGAGGAGGGATCTCGCGTTAATCACAACATGAGATCTTCCCTCCTCCATCGCAGACTATAAGCTAAGGCCAAAGAATACAAGATAAAGAGTTCTGCTGGATCTGACCAAGTGTTTAACCAGTCAGTTTATTACAGACAGAAAACAAGCTACTGCTGTGTTGGATCAACTCTTGCATTGTAAAATAAGACATCTGTGTATCTTCCTGGAGGTTACCAGCATTCGTTGACTTAACCATATGCATGCAGAAACCATTTGTAGATACAAATCCAAAATCCATGGGTGAGCAATACCTTCACCAGTTTTCCTTAGTTTTTATTTGTAGATAGTTTTTGGTGGCATTTTTTTTTTCATTTCTACAATGTCATCAATGTACAGTGCTGGCATAAGCATAAGAAAGAGAGCTCTGTGTTCCATGGAGATTACAATCTAAATACTCATTACAATACTGATAGGGACAGAAATGACAGAGGGTGAGGAGTTAAGGAAAAAGGCAAGGAAAACAGACAATAGAGGGGAGGTGTGGGGGAGCAGAAGATACACGGGGGGGGGGGGGCGAGGGGGCAGACAAAGTAACATTGTCCACGTACAAGAAGAAGAAGAAGAAGAAGAAGAAGAAGAAGAAGAAGAAGAAGAAGAAGAAGAAGAAGAGATGGACAGTTCATTCCTACTGTCCTGCTAAAGCAGGGCTAACAATGATGTTACTATCCTATAGACTCCCACCAGCAAAGTTGAAAGAAAATCAATACTAGAGAAACAATAGATCAGCCATCCCCAACTTGGTGCCCTCCAGAAGGTTAGGACTACAATTCCCATCATCCCCTGACCATTACTCATGCTGACTAGGGCCCATAGGAGTTAAAGTTCAAAAGATCTGGATGTCACCTGACTGGGAATGGCTGCAGTAGATAATGTAGCAATGCTACATAGTCTCTCTCACAGCATCCCTGGTAAGTTCACTATGGAAACTCAACACAACATTCATAAATTGCCAGCTCTATTTATATTGATTTTGCGCATGTGCATTCTTTAGGGATGTAGAAGAAATTCATTTCAGTTTAGTTTTTGATCAGGATTTACCCAAATCTCAGCTTCCAAATTAAACACGGACTTGGACACAATCTGTGGTCCAAGTCCATACATTTCCAACCTTGAAATGTGATTTGGGGAGGGACTGTTCAACAGCATGTATGCATTTGTTTTGTCCCAAGTACAGGGATTATTTTGAATTTTGGTAAATGCTTATCAACATCAAAAGGCAATGAATTTCTCCCCATCCCTATTCTGGAAAGCTCACCCATCTCTAGCGGCCACTAAAACAAAACCTTTGTGTATGTCAGGGACTATGGGCCTGCTACATTATATGTGGGAAATGCATCATGCATCAATGCATCATATGGATAGTTCTTATGCCAATGTCGATCATTTCACAGAACACTGGCGTAAGGACAATCCACAGTCCATATGCTGAGTCCCTTTTACTACGTACTGTAGAAACATTTTCCCATGGAGAGCACAATTGCTGCAGTAACATTATGAAGTAGCCCTTACTATACTCCATAGCACCTAGTATTCACTACAGGGCAGTGCAGCAATAAAACCTAACTAATCAAGGTCTTTCCCATTCATCCAATGATGCTACACACGTTCTATTTACAACCTCTGCCTTCCCTCATGAAACTAACCTTTCCAATCTAAGTAGAAGCAAACTAACTTTTTTTCCAGGGTTCTGATCTCTGGTATCTACTTCCCAACATGCTACTTGTTACTTTGATACACTGGTCTAAAAAAGGGGGGGGGGAGATTTTAATATACAGTTCTTCATTTAGTCTGAATTCAAAATGTTTATAGGTATATAAATCTAAAGTGTCATGCTGGATGCTCCATGAATTGTAAATATAGACACTAAAACTAAGGGATGCTGTGTCCTGCTTTATAGAGTCAGCAGTGACTAACGAGATGTTAGATAGAAACTTGATTAGGATATTTTATAATAAAGCACACAGTATTGTATTTTAAAATGAGACACACTGTCTCCCACTTTCAAAATCCCGGTCTTAAATAAGAGCCAATAAAAAATTTAAAGGAGGAGCAGAACATAGCCGAATGTGAAGCTTATAAATCCAATCAGCCTATGTGTTTATGCTTTCATATCTATCAAGTGGTAATGATGAAAATGCAAGGCAGATATAGTATGGAGGGTTTTAAGGTACCTTTTAAAAAATAGGACAATACAAAGTAGTACAATACTGCTAACTGCCACTTTAACCTGCCGGTTTGTTAAAATCATCATCCGATCTTTCTCCAGGTGTCCCTGCAATCAGGGTAGTGATAGAGAAAGGATCTTTTTGGTGGCGTCGCCTCAACTCTGGAATGCTCTCCTCAGGAATGCTCAAACGATGCCTGACTGGATAGGCTTTAGGGGGAGGAGCAGAACCTAGCTAAACATGAAGCTTATAAATCCAATTGGCTTATGTGTTTATGTTTTTTTATCTATCTTTTTGCAGAGCAATCCCATAGTCCCTGGGAGAGGGTCTCCAAAGGCTACAAACACTTCTATGTCTTCATGGGGTGGAATCCAATATCAGGGTGTTTCCCCACCCTCACCCACTCACAGCCACCATGGAAAGCACCACGCTAGCTGCTTTTCCAAGACCACAACAGCAACTTTAGTCAAAACAGCAAGACCTCAGGGAGGGTGAGAAGAGGCTGTTCCAATGGGTGTGGAAGGGATGAGAGGAAAGAAGAGAAGGAGAGGCCAGGATACTACAACCTCTCCATTGCCATCCCAGCCCACCATGAACAAGTGAGCTAAATAGCCTCAGAGACCTGTCCAGTTGAGTTTGTATTTTTATTTTTTGCTGAGGAACAGGAGATGAAATCACCTCTGCCAGCAGGGCTTTGAATGAAGGGAAGGCTCCGATATCTTAATTGCCTAGATTTTCCATATGTCTTTTGATGCTGATACTTTTGATTTTTGCCTGCAAGTTTTATCTGTTATTTTTAACGCTTCATTGTTGCTTTCATTGTTTTATGGTAGGGTTTTGTTTTCTTTACGGATTGTTTAACCCTGTTCAGTACTTCACTATTTTATAAACTACCTTGATAATTCCTTGACTTATATTGTTCGGATATTGATTGGTTGATTGATTTGTTTATTTGATTCATAGCCCACCTTTCTACCAAAATATGGCACATTTTTTAAAATGTCTTATTTTAAAAAGCAAAACAAAAACTAAGTGGTTACTTGGATACAGGTCCATCTGAATGGGATTTCCAGATAGGTGTTCTTAAGACCACATTAGATAAGACAGCAGTCATTTGCTTTGGCCTTGTATAGTTCATTTTAAATAATCAGTTGTTGTTAGAGGGCATGATCTGGATCAGACCTTAATGTGGAACAGGGGGTATTTAAAGCTTGCCAGGGTTCAGATTGTAATGCTCTCTTGCTCTCTTGCTCGCTTTTGCTCTCTCATACACACACACACACACACTCACAAAGTTCCAGTTTGTGCCAAGTAATGTCCACTTGGTACAAACCGGAGTTTTGTTTATCCCCATTACAAATAGCAGGAATGAGGGATGATTCTGATCAGGACCACAGAAGGGACAAAGAGTTAAAGCTTCCCTCACCCCATGCCATGGTCCTGATCCATCTTGGAGGAGGGGGCTCACATAAGCTTCTTCCTTTAAAAAAAAGCAAGCATACAAAGGCAAACTATGCGACAAAAGTTTGTCCCTATCACTACACGTTATCAGAAGTTCCATGTTTCTTTCCGCTGCAAAGGGTCAAGACAGGAGCTAGTGTTATTTGAGTGTGACAAGGCTACTTAACCGTCTTTGTTCCTGTAGTTTTTCAGCTTAAAATCTGCCATTCCTATATATTTTTCTTAAAGAGAAAGATGCAGTGTTGATTGAGGGATCCTGTATTTCTTCCCACTGCAGGTGAAATATCAGCTTGATGTGGGAGATTTCGAGCTGGAGACAGACCAGAGGTGAAAAGGTTAAGCAGCCTCTCTAAACGCACCCTTCTTCTGCTCAGATACACCCTGGAGAATAGAGGAATGAATCACAGAACACCATGAAAGATGTAGGTATTTCAAACAAGCCAAAGACAGCTAACACCTAAAAGTGCAGCTCCTTCATAATCATAATTTTAAAAAGTTGAAATGTGTTTCACAGTTGGCAAGAAAGAAAAGTCTCTTATGTTGTTAAGTGGCTAATCATGCTGAAATGCAAGCAATCTCATGGTAGCAATATTTATCACAGAATAGAATCACAGACTTGGAAAAGATCTGAAATGTCATGTAATCCAATCCCCAGGCAATGCAGGAAATCCACCACCACAGCATCCCTGATATACATTTATAAAGTCTTGTTTCTATGAAGTCTACTGTTTTGCTCTGTTGTACATTTCAGGTTTTATGTTGGCTGTACAAAGCTCTTATGGCACCTGCTAAAGAATGGTTCTGTGGGCAGTTGTAATAATAAGGCAGCATTTAGTTTGCTCAAAGCAGACCAAATGATTAAATCTCCCTGCAAAAATGTTGGAGTGTTCTGTGCTTCAGGATACAGAATGACTCCTACCTCAAGTCTCAACCTCTTCAAAAATGTCAGAGAAGTGTAGCATTCTTGATCTCTCAAAAGAGTACAATAGCTGATGCAAGGCAAATTCTGAAGTATCAGCTGCAGTTAAGAGGCTCCCTGACTGTCTATACTCAATTCCACAAGTTACAAGAGCAAAACCAAAGCACAAAAGAGGACAAGAAATTTAGCGGTGCAATTCCATAACCAAAATGCACTGATCAACATTTTGTGACCCAGTGTGTCTCAGAAAAGGGTACAACTTGTTAGAAGCTTTAATTTTAAATGCATCATCCCATTATAAATTTATTCACAATATTGCCATTCCACTTTTTCTATTTTAAAACATCAAGACATTTAACAATAATTAATCAATAAAACAACATCATTATCCATTCAGTAAAATTCATCTGAAAATATTAAGAAGTCAAAAATAGCAGCAGACAATAAAGACAGCAACCAACATCAGTCAAGAATCATCTAAGTAACTACCCCCAAAAGATCCTTGCAATAAAACCACCTTTGCCACCTGAAAAAAATGGTGAGTACTGAAAAGACCAGACAGATCTTTGTGGGAGATTATTCCAGACGTTTAGTTCCCTGTCTCTTGCATCTGTCCTTATCCTCCATACATCTGATCTACAGTAGGACAGGCCCTCAGAGTGGATCACAGAAGGTCCACATGGAAGAGGAGATATTTAAACTATTCTGGCCCCTAGCTGTTGAGGACAGGCATTCAGAAGTTCACTTAATGCTGCAATCCTATAATAGGGATACAAGAGAAAATTATTTCAGTTTGATTTTGACCATAACTTACCCAGTTCACAACTCCTAGAACTAACTGCAAACAAGAATGCAGTCTGCAGTCACAGTCCATTTATTTGTGAGTTTGAGTTTTGCAGAACAAACCAAAACACTCGAAAAATGTATTCATTTGAAAAATGCACATGAAAGAATGTGTGTTATTTCAAAATGTACCCAAACACACCTTAATCAATGGGATTAATATGCACAAACATGCTTTCTTATCTTTTTGGAAATATGTGCACTAAAAAGATAACTTCAATTTTCATGCAAAAGGGAAGAAAAAATCCCAATCTGATATGAACACTAGATGAAACAAATTTGTGGTGCAATTCTGAGAAACCTGACCAGCTCCAATTTTGTTGATATGAACTCAAGGGGGCATATCTCTGAGTACACATGTATAGGATTGAACACAAATTATTTGCTCCTTAACTAAGTAACTATATTTTTTGTTGATACAGTCATTGTAACTAATAAAAAAGCATTTTTCCAAGGAGTATTGAAAAGATGACATGTTAATTCCACTCCAAATTGGGCCCTGCTACATTGCCAAAGACCTCAGGTAAATTAATCTGAATGATGAACCATGGATTAGGATTCCAAGAAATCTCTCATGAACAGGCAGTAAAACAGAGATAGAGGAAGAGGAGTTCCTTCACTGGTTATCAATGAAAGATGACTGAGGATGAAATCTTATACAAACCAACCTAAGAGTACATCTTAGTGAACAAAATGGTACTTATTCTGGGTAGACATACCTAGAATTGTGCTGCAAATAACATTACTATTTAATTAATCCATATGAACAGCATAGAAATGCATGCCAAGCCAATTAGGAAAAGAGTCCCATGAACTATTTTATCCAGAAAAAGCAGTATGGGTTTGTAACTTTTCCCGGTATTTAGCTATGTTAAATATGTGAAATGAGTTGATTCACTGGAAGATTACAGATTATAGCATTAATAGTTTTTAGATGAGTAGCCATGTAAAGCTGTTGAAACAAAAACAACAAATAGTTCTTCTGGCAGTTTAAAGACTAGCAGATTTATTATGGCATAAGCTGTCATGGACCAGAGTCCACTTCATTAGCTAGTTGTGAGAATGTCCAGAATTCAAAGGTCATGCTGTACTGTACTGTTTGCAGACTGCTTGAAGCAGGAACACTTTGGATGGATCCAGATGGTGGTTTTCAAGGGAAATGGATGAGAAATCCATTACCAGCCAGCCATATGGCAAACCAGCAGAAATCTGCTTAAGACTTCACTTTAAAAAAAAAAACAGACAAGGGGAAATGTGCAAAACTTAAACTCTATTCAGGTGTTCCTAATCTGGGAAAAGTAACAATGTGAAGAGAGGAAGCATGTCATGGGCAGATTAAATAGTTTAGGAAGATGAGGAACTAGTGCCTGCTAGTTTACTCGCCATGAATTAGGAAGACTTGCCAGATCTATGTCAAATCATTCTGATACCATCATAGTAATGCTATATCCCTTTTGTACATTTATACCTTGTATGACACACAATGACATTTGTTGCAGTATTTGGATAATATGAAATAAAAAGCAGGAAATAACACTGTGGCCTTAGCTAGACCTAAGGATTATCCCAGGCAAATGGAGGGGTCATCCCTGCCTGCTTGTGGTATCCCTTGTGTGTCATTTGGATGTACAGGGATAATCCCGGGATATAGGCCTGGTCTAGCCATGGCCTGTAAAAGTAGTATATGGAACGTGTAATGTGCCCCAATAGTTATCAGTGCACTTCAAAACTGCTATACAGCAGAAGATATATCCTTGCATAGGCCTAATAGTGTGCTAATCTAATATTCTAAGCCCAGATCTACACATACATATGAATGAGGTGATCTGACATGGTAGAGTAGGCTATACATGTTAGATTGTGGGCGTGTGGGCATATGTGTGTGTGTGTAAACTTTGTATAAATTTTTTTTTTAAAAAAAACTCCTTGAAAGTAGGAAACAAGAATGTCTTCCAACAGGAGAGGAGGAAACCCAAAGCCACAGGAAGTTGATTAAAGTGATTAAACATATGCATGTCAGGGAGATGTGGATCACACTTATTTATGCACCAATCTCTATACCTAAGAAATCTGCATGTAAGCAACACATCTAAACTCATTAGTACTACTATACTGATGCTATGTTAACAACTCCCTTGTTCAAAAGCAACAACAGTAACAACAAACTCTCTTTAGGATCTAGGTTTAATAGAACACTGTCCTGACTTGATCTGAGAAAGGAGTTTCACCCACAGCTGAATTAAACAATTGAGCCAAACTTGGAATGGGAGTGGTAGTATTTGAAGAAAAAGGTACCAAGTAGCCCTGGGAGAGGAGCACACTATAATTCCTATCAAGGCTGTAGGACCCAAGCTGATTTTGATGAATCCCAGGTCTCCCGTTTGGATTAACTGGAATTGACACAGGAGTTACCATAATCCTGGATTTTTATTTATTTATTTAAAACATTTATATCCCGCCCTATATCAATAAGATCTCAGGGCGGCGTACAGATATATTTGTTGTAAACGGCTTCGGCAGGGGTCGGGAGCTAATCTTGGTTGACAACTATGGTCTCAAAAAAAAACAAATATATTCCTCACAGATTGTGAATGCTAAGCCTGACATTAAAAAAAAATGCTTCCACCTGGAAGTTGATCATTTGTAATGGACTATAAACATGTTTGTCAGTTTTGTATTTTATTTCATTCCTGAGTAGGGTTAAACCATCAAGAAAGGAACTGCACTGCCCCCTTACAGAACTTATCTCAGGGCCTCATTTGATGATATCATTGAATGTGAAAACTCATATGAGAGAAGGCATTTCTTTCTTGGATACTTCAGTTAGATCTTCTTTGCCAAAAAAGCATGAATACAAATACAAACATTCTTTATTTTCTTTCATTAGTAAACAGAAGGAAAACGTATGATGTCCTCTACATGTTGAATGTGAAGATGGGACTGCGGGGCCACAGGGGTCAGTTCTGCTTATTACTGCCACCATGCATCACTGCCATACTCCCCCAATAAATATCTACTTGATGTTCCTGAGAAAGAATTCTCCATGTCCACATATGTATGTGCAGAGAACTCTTTCCAATGAATGTCAAATGGACTTTCATCAGAGGAGTGCAGCAGCCTGTGGTGGACTTAGCCTGCATGGTCCCATGATCCCCTCCACATGTTCATTCAATGCATGGAGGGGGTTGTGTGTACCCTCTTCAGTGTAAGGTGATTTCCATTTCCATTCCTCTTTTTCCTGTTTATTTTTGAAATAGTTCAACTTAAACCTCCTACTCATTCTTGATAAACATTTTGGGACAAATTGTAGCAGTCTGATGCAGTGCCTCATTCCAGACAGTTCTATGAAAACAGCTTCAAGAAACCATTTTGTCTGAGATTGGGTGTGTTTTTCTCCTCCTGTCAGTTGCAGAATGTGAGAGGGTCTGTAAAAGTGACCACAATGGCTTTTAGTCAATATACCTCTTTGACAACAACACAAAAATGCTTCCAGCTTGTTTCATATCTAGTACTGTATGAGCTGGCACAAGTGCTGAAATCTGGATTAGTGGCCCTCTATTATTTGGTCTCACAGAACTGTTTGACGCAAGACAGGATCTGTCTGGAGTGGGACATGAGAGAAGAAAGAAAGAAAGAGAGAGAGAGAGAGAGAGAGAGAGAGAGAGAGAGAGAGAAGCATATTCAAATATATGTGAACACACGAATAATAGGGAATCAGTGATACTGCTAGGAAAGACTGTACTATATCTCCTATTCATAATGTAATCTATTTACAATATAATAATCCTTTATAGCATAAAATTGGCAGAAACAGGGAAGTCTGTCAGAAGTTCGGACCATGCATGAAATGTCTGTCTAGTCACAACTTTCTGATTTCTCTATTCATTCCCCTCAAAAATACCGTTTGAACAAAATGCCGATGTGATTGTCTTCAAAGAAACATCTTTCCTTCTTCTTTTGTTATAAAGCATGCATGAGAAGGAGAGGAGTATACTATCATTAGGGTTACAACATTCTGGGCAGAAGCATTAACGGCTATGCTGGGGATCAGGACAGATTGTACAATATATTCCACTTATGCATGATTTCCAATACACTTCCTGGTTGAGAGCTGGTTGTAGGTATACAGGTGACATAAAGAAGATTTATGACAATGGTAAGGTCAGGGGATCTTCTGGAATAGAGCTTAACATCTCTCTCTCTCTCTCTCTCTCTCTCTCTCTCTCTCTGGGCGTTGCTAGACGAGGCCTTAGCACACTTTGAGACCTGGTTTCCCTGCTGTGCTTCCACGTGACGCACAGGGGAATCCGGCCCCAGGCCGCACTGAAGCCTCCTCTAACGCGCCATAAGCGAAGTCGCTTATGGCACGCCTTTTCCCCAGCCCCGGCCTGAGGCCGGGGCTGGGGAACATCTAGCTACTTCCGTGGCTTTTTGTGGCTACTCGCTTACTCGCGAGTAGCCGCAAAAAGCCGCGGACTGGCCACAGCGCTGAGTGCTGTGCCCATCGGGTGGGGGAGATCCTGGGAGGGAGAAGGAGGAGAGATGACACAGGACACACACACACATGAAGGGAAGACGACACAGGACACACACACACACGGAGGGAGAAGGAGGAGAGACGACACAGGATACACACACACACGGAGGGAGAAGGAGGAGAGACGACACAGGACACACACACACACACACGGCGGGAGAAGGAGGAGAGACGACACAGGACACACACACACATGGAGGGAGAAAGAGGAGAGACGACACAGGCCACACACACACAGAGGGAAGACGACACAGGACACACACACACACGGAGGGAGAAGGAGGAGAGACGACACAGGACACACGCACACGGAGGGAGAAGGAGGAGAGACGACACATGGGACACGGAGGGAGAGAAAGATCAGGAAGGGATCAGGAGCGGATGGGGGGGGCTTAACTAAAATAAAAAACCTTACCTTCTCCGCAGTCTTCAGGCCGCACGTGGCCCCTTTAAACTTTAAAAAAAATGGCCGACGCTGCAGGGCTTCTGTCGTCCCTGCGCGTCGTGCGTCTAGGAGGCTGGGCGGCGCGCGTTAAAGTTAGCGCGCCGTCGCCCCGCCTCCCTGCCAGCTTATCCTGGCAGGTCTAGCAAGGCCCTCTCTCTCTCTGAGCAAAAGTGTCAGGATCTCAGCCATTGCATTGCTACTCTACATGATTGAGTTTCTAGTGGGTTGTATGTTACTTTTGCTTTACAGGTATTATGCTGTCATGTTAATATGCAATATTAAATTCCTATAAATCTAAAATAGTTTCAGACTGATATTTTTCCAGTTAATATACAAGGGCTTTAAAGCAGGAAACAACCCATCCACGTAGAAATGTTTGGAATATATGCTCCCAAACTACTCTTTATGGTCAATAAAAATTATTGTACCATGAAGTCATGAGTAAGTGTGATTATGTCATTTTGTCAAATACCTTATTGTCCAATATTGTAGAAAAAAGGAAACAAAATTTTAGGGGGGGGGGGAGAAACAATAGTATTCATTGCCTCCTACTATTTTGCAGAATAAAACTATGTAAATTTCCTAAAAATTCTAATATATTCAAAATGAACCTGCAAACAGATTTTTAATGGACAAATCAAAATAACCTAATACTTGAGTATCTGTTCAAACTTCTGAGGCCCAAATTATGATAAATGCATTTTTCCATGTGTAAATAATAATAGGAGCAATAGTATGTGGGCCTGCATTTGAAAATGGTTTGGAAACTTCAGCTGGACCAAAATAGGGCTGCAAAGCTGTAAACAGGGACAGCCCAGGTGACCATTTTATGCCAGTACTTTTCCAGCTGCACTGGCTGTCAGTCCATGTCTAGGCCTGGTTCAAAGTGTTGAGATTTTAAAGCCCTAAACAACTTGGAGCCAAGTTACTTGAAGGATCAACACCTCTGATATGTACCTGCATGGACCCTAAGATCAACTTCAGCTGCCCTTCTCTAACCAAGGGAAATGAAGTTGGTGACTACTAAGAAAAAGGTAGCCACATTTGTGGAATGAACTTCCCAAAGAGGTTCAACTAGAAGCCACACTGTACTTTTTTTGGTACCAGATGAAGACCTTTTTCTTATCCTAGGCATTTGAATTTTTCAATTCCTATTTGAAATCTGGTATTTCAAATCTGCTCTATAGCTAGGTTCTATTTGGTTATATTTATTTTTACTTTTATACTGTAGTTTTAAACTTTTAATTTTTAATATTACATTTATCACCTTTTATTTAATGGCTTTAGGGTGCAATGCTATCTACATTTAGACAGAAAAAACGTCCTACATACAGCTATGCTGCCTGGGCCATGCATGGAAATGTAGAATATTTTTCATAGAATCATAGAATAGTAGAGTTGGAAGGGGCCTACAAGGCCATCGAGTCCAACCCCCTGCTTAATGCAGGAATCCACCTTAAAGCATCCCTGACAGATGGCTGTCCATCTGCCTCTTGAATGCTTCTAGTGTTGGAGACATGCATGGGACTGTCTAAACATGCACAGGATTGCACCCTTAATTGTTGTGAACTGTCCAGAGCACTTTAGCTATTGAGGGGTATAGAAATGTAATAAATAAATAAGTTCAATATTCCCACTGCTTCCCCCTGTCCCCATGATTCACAATTTCTAATAATGCCAGTCAAAGAGCTCATCATAAATACACAAATGACCTTCCTTCTGCATACTGTTCTAGATGGACCAACTGAAGCAGTCATTTTCAGTAATACAATTGATCAGATTAATATTTTTAATGTATAACCATGAAGGCCTGCCTTCCAAATGGCATTATCCTTTTTGGTTCATTGCACAATATTTTTTTATTATAACTAGAAATTCCATATAACTTGTTTTCTTGGTAATAGAGGTCTAAAATTTAATCCCAGAATCTACAGAAGATTTTCTGGCAACAGTGATGAACTTGCCTACAATGTAATAATGTGGAACTTGTCTTAAATTGAATGTGGCATAAATTGAAATTCCTATTTCTATGTAAAATATGCACTTGTGAATAAAGGTTATTTTCTGTCCTCCAGTGGCCTGCGAATTTGGAAGGAAGGGACTGGATTCTCTTTCTAGAAGAGACATTACTCAGTTTTTGATCTCAGTAGGTCATCTAGAGCATATATTTAGCCACAGAGAGCCACTTTTTGGGTCTGACAACAAGTGAGAAATTTTAACTAATAAACCTTTATTATTTATTTAAGTTAACGTTTTATTTATTTATTTATTTATTTATTTTGTACATTGCCTTTTCTATCAAACCACCCTAGGTGGCTAACAGATTTTTTTTTAAAGTCTCAACATTTTAAAAACATCAAATCAAGAGGCAAACAAACAAAATATAGTCCCAAGCCCTAATTACACATCACTTGAATTAGCAATCATGTCAACATTTGTTTCTTTTTAAATTAAATTTCTGGTGTATGCTGAACATAGTCATCTGCAACATATGACTATGGGGGTCTTAGTCCTTTCCACACCCGCTGCATTTGCAATAAAAAATCCCATGGCATGCACTGATAATCATTAGGAAAATAACTTTATGACATTGTCTTATTCAAGGCCACCCAGTAAGCTTCATGCATAGGCAGGTCTTCCTATTAGCCCCAGGAGAATGGGAATGAGTGAGTTTGTGTGTCTTAAGGTATGTTTTGTTTGTTAGTTTGTTTGATGGGTTGTTTGATGATGATGATGATGATGATGACGATGATGGATCATGTTCAGACAATGTGAGAAGGCTAAAGGGGAGGATCTGGTCTCCTAGGAACAAACTATTCCTTCTCCAGCTATTTATTTCATTTAGGTTACTCTCCTGGCTAGATTGGACAGGTTATTAATACAGGCTTGGATTTGCATTGGTTCTTTTGTTTTCGCTTTAGATTCCCAGTACAGTGTTGAATCAGAAGAGGAAAGCATAAACCTATGATCCACAACAGGAAATGATGCTCCTAAATATGCATAAGAACTCCTCCCACTAGCTGGGCTCTGAAGATTTTAAAGGGGCAGGCCACAAGCCTGAAGGTGACCACTTCACCAACTCTCCATTATTTCCTGCCTGGTGTATTCTGTGCACTAGACACTGGTAAGTAGGGAAGTGTTAATGTTGCGGAACTCATGATAGTCCCTTGGAAGATGGCTTAGGAAGAAGTTTTTCTTGAGGAATGCTGGTGTAGAGGAGTTCATGATAGTCCCCTGGAGGATGGCTGAGGAGGATCCTGATTGGGATCCTGGTGAAAGAGTTCCAGACTCCAGGGCGTGGTTCTGGTTTTCTGGATCTCGCCAGCTCCTCCCTCCCTGTGTTTCAGTGCTTCCTGCCAGATGTAATATCAGCTCTACTTCAGAAATAAGACTGGGTTATTCAGAACTTGAACATTTTAATAATTTCAGAACCATCACTAAGGGCCATCTCTAGTGTCTGTGTTTGGGGTGAAGGACTGTCCTCAAAATCTCCACAGCATCAGAGCCAATATCTGATGTGTCTGAAGATAAGAATACTTGATAAATTTGATGTTTTTGAATTCCTATACAAAATGACCTGACCTGCATTACTTGGACTAATGTGTAGATCAGAATGTAGCTATGTACCTGATTTTGCAATTTTGGAAATGTGGTGACACAATTCTTGGAGGTCTATCAAAATATGCATGTAACAACATATTATGAAATACATACATATATATATATATATATATATATATATATATATAGTTTCTCAGTTATGTATTTAAATTATCTGTTTCATATTATGTAGTTACATGCATCTTTTGATATAGATAGATAGATAGATAGATAGATAGATAGATAGATAGATAGACAGGGTTCATCTGTATCCAAGGTATTGTGATAATTTCTTCCTATACAATTTCAGAATAGAGGTATAGAAACAATGATTCAATAATAACCCTAAATGTAAGAAAATGATTAGTTTGTCAAACAAGCAATTTGAAATATGTGAAGAATAGCTAGATCAAGCAAATGTATTACTAACAATGAATAGTTATGCAATGTGTGGATATAATTATAGTCTTTAAAAAAAAACTTCAGCAAACACTAATCTTAGTTGTACAGGTCACCAATATAATTTTACCCTTGAAGGATAGTGTTAAATATATTTTTCAGAGACGGTGAGGAAAAAGACAGGTGCTTCATCTACAACAATGGATTTCAAGACATATTTTGTAGGTGTCATGGTGGGAATCTTGCTGCCAACATAAACATCAATGAGTGGCAATTTTGTCACTGACCTCTGTGGGCAAAAGGATCGGAATGCAGCTAATTAAAACTGACAGCATCTATCAGGGCTACTGAGCTATTATAAGACTCCTTGGGAATCTCCTGATTACTTGTGTGAAAAGGGAATTGAAAGATATTTTTCATCTCCTGATACATCATAAGAATGCTACCATCACAGCCGAATAAGCTTCTGGCTCATCCACATTGTGTCCTCTCCGGTATCCCAGTGATGAAAAGAACAGTATTCTCGGGACTGCTTTAAGCTGCTAAGACAGCTAATGGGCTACAGGCCTTCCTATCTGACTGATTCCCCTCCTCACGCATGCTTGTTGGAGGTTAGAGCACTCAAAAATTCTGGCACTTTCCATCCAGAGCCTGAAAAGACATAAAGACCCTTCAGGTATTACAACTGGGGCTTTGGGCAGATCTCACTTGAAGCTTCTTCAATAGCTGATATGTGATTTAGAGGTGATCACTCTCCTCCCTTTCTGTCAGTCATTCTGTGCCTCCCTTTGTCAGCTACAGGAAGACAGAAAGTGAAGAAACTGGCAGTGCAGCACCTGAGCAATCCTCACAGTAACACATCAGTATACCAAGAAGCCCTGTTTGGGACAGATTTGGAGGACAACTGGCTATGGCTACTACGCATGTGTGCTTGCCTGCCTGTGGGATTGTAGGCATAACTGGGTGAGCTATATTATTTGGAAAGGCCAGAGATATCTGCTAGCATCTCCCTGCCTACCTGCAATGGAAACCTCACCAGCAGCCATGTGGTGCTTCTTTTTTTACGTTTTCCTGCTGAAATGATGAAATGACAAGAGGAAAAGATATGAAAATAAAAAAACTGAGATATGAACATATAAAATATACTGAGAGCAATTCAGAGAGCAGTTTTATGTTATCCATTGCCATGTTCAGCATTGTAGCCTAACAATATTCATTTTGCTGATAGTATACATTAAAATACATTAAAAAACAGTAATCAGTGCCCTATTTTCTTGTTCTTTAGTAAAAAAAAATTAAAAAAAACGATCATAAATCTTTTCTTTTATTTCCACTTGATTTTATTTATCATCATTTTAACAATGTTCTTGGAAATTAATAAGCTATGCTTCGTATGGCCACACGGCTTTCTGTGAGTAATGAATTTGAGATGCACAGATTTTGGAAAATTTGTTCCATCTGCATTTTGTGCATTGTCAGGTGCATTGTCCACCCATTGGTAGGATCAGATTTTTTCCAATTTCCCAAATTTCTGCAAATTCACACTTGCAGAAATGCATAAATCCCCCCAAATGTGCAAATCTCCCCAAAATACAAAATTCCCCCAAAAATGTGCATTTTCATGCTTTAGCCTATGGGGGAAATGTACATTTTGGCTAGTGTTTTACTCATTTTTCTACAAGTAAATTTGTTTAAAATTCCAGAAAGTAAAAAAAAAAAAAACTGGTCCACAAGTCCGTGGAATCTGTGCAACTCAAGAAAAGGCGGTCCACTGCAAAATCCACAGATCAGATTTATAGAAATCCGAATGCATTTTATTTCTTTGCAAATTTCTCTGATATCCCTATAATGAACTGCATGTGTTGATCAGTGAATCAGTTTTTCCCCTTTTCCTTTGACAAGACTGAAAGAAAAGGCTGAAAATATTCAACAGCACTTGCACTGGTGTAATAACATTAAAATCAATGGGATGTTGCCATTGCAATTGTCAATACCTAGTTAAAAAAAAGTAAACCAATTTTGATGAAGCAAAAAACTTAAAAGATTGGGTTACACAAAGAAAACTCCCCTGGGTCAATGAGGATTTTGCAGAGAATTCAAAGTATTTGTGCCTCAAAACATAGTAAAAGGTTTTTTTTTAAAAAAAAAAAATAGAATACAAAATTATGCACCTCGTTATCTGCCTGTTCAGTATATGCTTTCTATGAAGATATGCTGCCAACATATTTAGAAATAATATAGGCTTGTTACCTGAAACTTATTGTCAGAATTATCATGCTGTTGATTTCAAGCAGCACCTCAAGATACTACAATGAGTCCATAACACAGCAATCAATTTCCCTTTTAACAAAGGTATCAAGATCAATATGCATTACTTGATGCTTCAGCTGTAGTTGCAGTATCTCCCAACACTGCCCTTACAGTTCCCAAAAGCATTTATCATTGTGCGCAGTCCTATTGGCAAATTATGTAATTTGATACTTTTGATATTTTACAAGCCGGTGCAATTATCAGATATCCTTTTTCCAGTAGATACAACCATTACGACAAACAATATTTTACAGGCAGAAAAATGCAACTGCTTTGGTTGCCAAGAAACTGGAAAATCTAAGGAAGATGGTAAAGAGATGTTACTGTGCCTCCTGATCCCGAAATCATGGGGATATCAAAATTCGCCAACCATTCAAATTTTAAATCTCCCATCAATTAAAAGGACAGATGTAAGCTTTATGATCTCAGGAGGAGGGAGGAATCCTTCCCCCTCATTCAAAGTTAGCAACTTTAGAGAAGGAATTTTGACATTTTGAGGGGCTGTGAAATTACTGCCTGGATCTAGACAGTAGGTTGTGAACCGCCCAGAGAGCTCTGGCTATTGGGTGGTATAGAAATGTAATAAATAAATAGATAAATCTATCAAGTAGTGGGAGCAATCAGTGGAGGCTGGTTGCTCCGATTCAGTGGGGCAGGGAATTTCAATCAGAATTCTGGATTTCAATCAGAATTCTAAAGGAGCTATACATGGATAGCCTACGATTCACCATCTCACTGACATCAGAGCCACCAGCCTCCACTAGGAGCAATGGTCTTTTGTTTTTCTTCCCATTTTAAAATTTTTAAAAAATTGTTTTGGACACTGCTACAGAGGAGCCCCTCTCAGTGTCCAATTTCCAGCAGCTGCTGTTTTCCCCAATCATGCCACATTTGTAATTATGCTTTCGCTAAGTATTGTAATGTTGGAACATGGGAAGGGGGAAGAGGCGTCAACCAAACATTCTGTCACCCCTGCCAATATATGGAGGTGCCATATATATATATATATATATATATATATATATATATATATATATTTTATAAAAAAATAAATAAAGAAAAACTAGCTGAACCAGCACACAAACAAACAATCCCTTTGTAAAATCCTTTGTCATTAGTTAAGGACTATTTGCTCTGCGTAAAACCATGCCTTGCCCCCATATTGGAATAGTCAAAGTATTGGATTTCCTTCTCATTCTTCTTTACATTTCCAAGCAGCGGTCATGGTAAAAAATCCAGATTCAGAATAGATTCCTCTAGGGACTAGAACCCTGCGGGGGACCCCCTAATTAAGTCATAGCAATGCATGGTAACTCCAATCTTTTGTCATTGTCCAAACATTGTCCAAGAACATGATATACTTTATCAGCTAATTCAAATAGAAGCATTCTCTTGAACGCCTCCTATTAAAACATACTTTTACACATTTATTGACAGAGAATTCCTGTACAAGCATACTCAAAAGTAAGTCTCATCAAGTTTAAATTTATTTATTTATTGTATTTTTAAACCAACCAATAGTCAAGGTTCTCAGTGTATAATACATTTAAAAACATAAAATACAAACATTAAAACAAAAATAAATGGAACTAGCACAGAATAAAACCGTTTCAGCACATAAAAACTAATTAAAACCAGCAGCAGAATAAAGTATTAAAAGCAATTTAAAAAACAACAACTGCTCTTAAAATGCGTGGGAGAATAAAAAGTTTTTCACCTGGTGCTGGAAACGCCATAACATACCTAAGTGTCAGGCAAGCCTCCGTAGGGAGGGGAATAGGGTCCCACCACTGAAAAGCCCCCCCCTCTCATGTAGTCACCCACCTTGTTTTATTTGGTGGGAGCACCTGGAAGAGAGCTTCAGATTATGATCTTTATGCCAGGTAGCTAAATATGGGAAGAGATGCTCCTTTGGGTAACCTGGGCCTGAGCCATTTAAAAGGGGTTATTCCCGGGTAAGTGCATATAAGATTGCAGCCTTAATGTCTAAATTAAGGTTGGGGTGGAATCTACTGATATCTGGGAGCCCCACACACACACACACACTTAAAATGGACTTCCCAACAAGTTAAAATCCTGTTAGGGACGCACAGACTGTATTGCCTCCTGCATGCTGCTCCTTTATGTTCTCCTAGTGACTGGATGCCTGACAGTAGCTTGATATGTGCACAATACAGACATTACACCTGGATACAAAATCTATTTATTCCCCTGTGTTCTCTGGGGATGATATACTGAATGAAGAAAAATAACACCACAGAAGCTTCAATGTGTTAAAGCCTCTGGCTGACACAATGTAATATAAGAACAAAGGCTTGGATTGGGGACACTTCATTGATCAAGGAGTAACTACTGGCAGCACACTGTTTGTATTCACCCAGAATAAATTCCTAAAACAAAATAAGCGAAGATGATAAGAATCAACAGCTTATCCTTGTTAAAAAATTTTTTTTTTAAAAAAAACCAAGCTCAGAGTAGGCAAAAGCAGTCAGGCCATGATTAAACAGGATAGAAAAGGACAGAGCGCCAATTAACTGCCTTCAGTAGAGTATTGAAAGTAAAGTATTAATGCTTATCCCAAATCTAAGCACACTGAATTGGAGTAAGTACCACACTGAAATCAGAGGGATGTGCATTGAAGTAAATATGCTTAAGATTAGGATGGTTAAAGGGGGTGGGGGAATCCAGAAAAAAGCTAGAACCAAGAGGCTAAGGAAAGTGGAGCCTTTGAGCGGTTTCCAGTAAGAAATTCTTTTTAAATGTCTTGCTTATTTTTTCATCTTGTCCCCCCAGTCTCTGGATGTCTGTGTAACATGATTCCTGAAGCAAAGCCAGACTATTTGTAAACTATGTAACATAGGGCATGTCTACACCAGGGGAGGGGAGGGGGAGGATCTCGCAATATGGTGTTCGCGAGATACTCACCCTCAGTCCACACGTGGCACGCGATGTTCCGGGAGGAAGGAGGACATCGCGCCCACCATTTTTTATTATTATTTCATTGAAGAGGAGTGCATGAGTGCTCCAATGATAAGGTTAGTTTTTAAAAAAAGTTAGTTTGCATTAACATGTGAACAAATTTCTCCCCCACTCCTAGATCCAGCATTCTGTGTTCTCTTTTCACTTGTTTTGCATTTCCATTAAATGCGGAATGAGTACTTGTCTGAGCAAGGTTATATTTCAGCCCTGCTTAAATGTTGGCACAACCCCCCATGGAGAAAAATCCACAAGGAGGATGCCACACCCGAGAAGCCTGGTCCACAGTCACCTCCCCCTTGTTATAAATGGAGGTGTGCATGGAGGAGGACCTTCAAAGGTGAATGCACAACTCCCCCCTTTTCCCCTCTATTCACACCTGGGGTATTCCGTCCTGCATGACATCTCTCTCTCTCTCTCTCTCTCTCTCTCTCTCTCTCTCTCTCTCTCCAATCATTCTGTCTCTATAGTGTCAAATAGATTGCAGCCATCCTGTTCAAGTCCTGGTTGTACACTGCCACTGTTATTTTCACTTTTGTAATAAAACAGCATGTTTGATCATTCTAAAGCTCTGGTCTCTGTACCTCCTTTTTATCTGGGCAAAAATCAAAGTGCTCACACTGAAGTAAGCTTAGTATGAGATGAACTAAACATAAGATTTGTATAAATCTTTGGTTATGTTAAAATACATTCATATGAATGCCTTCATGCTTTATACACCCAATTCTATTTTCTGGGTTTTTTGCCACTGTCATGGACCTTCAATGACCTGTTTTCTGTGAGTGGAAGGCAAAAATAATGTGCTTACACTCCTTTTTGCCCTTTCCTTCCTTTTCTGCTACCACTAAGTGGAAATCTTTTTTCCCCCCTTCTGGCTGCCTCCATCAAAGCAGGCTGAAAATTCTCTGAGTCTCAGTTATCTACATTAGGCAGTGTGGTGGTTGGCTATTAGTGGTAGGTGAGTAACCCAAAAAGCAAAGAGATCACAAATTTTCAAGCACTGTAGTTTACAATTTTATTGAATAAATCTTAATAGAAAGTTGTAACACCTGAATGGAGACACACACACACAACATAACTAGAGATTATAAATGTATCCAGCTAACCTAACTAGAGAGTGATAAGGGAAGAGGATGGATACCTCATTTGCAGGCCTAATTGCAATGAGGCAAACTCAAGAGAAGTCACATCACACTTGCACAGGTCGAGAGGACTGACCTTTGGAAAAGCAGAAGACAGACCGAGAAAGTCCAAAATAGAAGACATTGGAGTGCAAATATTACATCATCCTGAGAAGAAGGACAAAAGGGTTTCTCTTTAAAGAATGCTGCCTGCAAGTTAGGAAGCTCTGCCACAGAGGTTGTCCTCATTGGAGACCTTGAGGCCATAGCAGCTCCATGTAACCTTTCTATATGGTGAGGCTTTTTGGAGAAACGTTTTCAGGGAGAGAAACAAAAGGCTGTGTGGACCCTTGAATGGGAAAACTGGGGGACGAGTTTATAAGTGAGGAGCAAAGCTAATTACAGCAGGAACTTCACCTTTACTGGAAAGGCCTTGGTTTAGGGGCCCCACTCTGGAACAAATGGGGATCTAGTTAAATAAGGTTGTTTATCTTGGGTGCTGTGTGCATAATTGAATGGCATTTGTTGATTGAGCACATTTTCTACTTTGGGGGCAACTGGACTTTTGTGCAAACCTTGTGAGTGAAGCCCACCTGAATCAGGCTTGCTGGGAAGGAAAGGTCAACTTCACCTGCCCACTCCCCTCTCATGAACCCAATGCAGTCAAGATTGCTGTTAGCAACAGGGAAACAGTGATTCTGATCAAGATCACCAGGAGAAGATTTAACCTTACCATCCCTCAGCGATACTGATGTAGGCAAGATTACAAGGGGGGTAGGATTTACCATCACCCCAAGACAACTATCCTGATCACCGGAGGGGGAGCTGTGTCTGTATGTGTGCATGTCCTGGCCTACTGATTGTTGTCATGTCTAATACCAGTCTCTACCCCACCTGTGTGGCCTCCAAAGGCTTTTGCACCCACCAAAGGCATTTTGCATCCACCAGAAAGTGTTGCCCATTCCTGCTTTAAGGAATGCTAATGAGTGGTAGTGTACACCAGTTGCTGAGGGACATAGGCAGGAAAGTGCTGTTGCATTCATATTCTGCTTGTGTGTTTCCCCATGGACAGCTGGTGGGCCACTGTCTTAACAGAATGCTGGACTAGATGGACACTTGGGGCCTTGCTAGACCAGGCCGGCTGAGCCGGCCTGGAGGCGGGGCGACAGCGCGCTAACTTTAACGTGCGCCGCCCAGCCTCTTAGACGGCTGACACGTAGGGACGACGGAAGCCCTGCAGCATCGGCCATTTTTTTTTGTTTTAAAGGGGCCACGTGCGCCCCGAAGGCTGCGGACAAGGTAAGCGGTTTTTTAAAAAATTAAGCCCCCTGCCCCCTCTTTCCCTGCCCTCCCTCCCCCTCCCCGCCTTGTGCCAGCTCACCCTCCCCCTCGTTGCCTTGTGCCAGCTCCCCCTCCCCCTCATCGCCTTGTGCCAGCTCTCCCTCCCCCTTGTCGCCTTGTGCCAGCTCTCCCTCCCCCTCGTCGCCTTGTGCCAGCTCTCCCTCCCCCTCATCGCCTTGTGCCAGCTCTTCCTTTCCCGTGTCACCCCCCGGGATCCCCCCCCCGGCCCGATGGGCACAGCGCTCAGCGCTGTGCCCAGTCCGTGGCTTTTTGCAGCTACTCGTGAGTAAGTGAGTAGCTGCAAAAAGCCACGGAAGTCTCTAGACGTTCCGCAGCCCCGGCCTCAGGCCGGAGCTGCAGAAAAGGCACGCCATAAGCGACTTCGCTTATGGCGCGTTAGAGGAGGCTTCAGTGCGGCCTGGGGCCGGATTCCCCTGTGCGTCATGTGGACGCACAGCAGGGAAACTGGCTCTCAAAGCGCGCTAAGGCCTCGTCTAGCAACGCCCTTGGTCTGATCCAACATGACTCTTCTTACGTTCTAATGTCTTTATTGGTCGTGGCACTGCTTTTGGAAGGGTGCTTTACCCTCACCATGTCTTGACTGAAATAGGATCTATATACTGACCAAGGCATTTACATATATCCAGGGTTCTCATGCTTCTTTAGCTACTGAGGATAAAATACACCATTCCACAAAATACGATAGCTGGTTACATCATCTCCTGGCATTATGCTTCTGTCTCGCACAGACAAAGCACTAAGAGGTATACTTGAGAAGGCAATGAGGTTGAGATCTTTGGTAACATACATATACCCCCATCTAACCATTTATAATTATTGTTAGATGAGGTACACATTCCTCCAGGGGAAAATAGAAATGATGGACACCTTCATTTTCCAAAAAAATCCAACAAAAATGATGTTCCCAACTCACTAAAACATTCATAGCAATGAACAAAAGAATCGATAGCAAATATTAAACGTTTTCCCCCTATGAATTTGTTATAACAATTTATTGAATGTTTAACAGCTCCACAGTGGAAGTCACACATGTTTTATTTAAATAATAAATTATGGCTGTCAGAACATCTCAAGTAAGAAAAGAGAGAGAGAGAGAGAGAGAGAAGGAAGATAAATTTTACTCCCTTTCTTTTCCTCCATCTCTACTTCAAAAACTGAGCCACCATAAACCAATAATACAAAAGCAGTATTGAAAATTAACCTTTGATTCAATGTATTAATTGCTGCATTAAAACAATATTTCAACCCAGGCACATTTACTTCGAAGTGAGATTAATTGATTTTAATGGAATTTACTTCTGAGTAAGTAATTTAAGTATTGCAGCTTGACTGGTGTATGAATAAATCAGGGAGCCAGCTGAACAATTTCACAGCAGAAGTGCTACAGGCAGCACAAGGTGGAAAACAACAGATGAACATATACTCGAAAGAATGAATACCGTATAGAATAGAAAAAAGGGAAATAAATGAAAAGATATTGGACACAATCCATCCAGCTAAGGGGAAGCACTGTCTGAGTTCCCATTGGTTTTAGTGGGAGTTAAACATATGCTACACTCAAAGTTTAATCATGCTTTGCTCCAACAGTGCACCTTACCCCAGAATCAAGGCACAAGACAGTAATTGGGTGGAATGTTGGGGCACAACTTTATTAATTTAAATGTCTGATCTGCAACTGTCTTAATTAGTTCAAGACAATTACTGTGTAATCTGTACAGCACCATGTACATTGATGGTGCTATATAAATAAATAAATAAATAATAATAATAATAATAATAATAATAATAATAATAATAATAACTCAGAGCAGGTGTAATATTACTACAGAGACGGCTGAGATTCGCTATTCCTGCCAGTCACCTTGGAGGCTATCTATACGGCTCCATGTTGGCTTCAGGAACCCTTGAAAACCGGGAATATCATGGCTGTGATTCAAGAGTGATAGGCTTACAATTATTATTATTATTATTATTATTATTATTATTATTATTATTATTATTATCCCACCTTTTTCCTAGTACTGGGACTCAAGGTGGTTTACAAGATTAAAACACGTACAATTAAAACATATAAATACAAATTTACAAAAGTTAAAATAGAATTAAACCTGCAGTAAAATTAAAAACATGTAAAACATTTTAAAAACAGCAGCAGATTAAAAGGGGGGAATCCAATACATTAACACAGGTCCAGAGTAGTTTCAAAAGCCTGCCAGAACAAAAAAGTTTTTGCCTGCCTCTGAAAGTGTAGCACAGAGGGAGCCAGCCTAGTTTCCCCGGGAAGGGAGTTCCAGAGCCTTGGAGCAGCCACCGAGAAGGGTGACATGATGGATGGGTGACCCCTTTCTGGCTCCAAAGGGCAAATCAGTGCTACAGCTGATGTTTTCCTTTGACTTCTCACGCACCTTAAAGGTGTGTGAAAAAAGGGTTCCTATCAGCATTGCTAGTTGTTAAGCTAGTAAGGCTTAGGTGTCAATGAGTCTTTCAGGGTCCAAGGGGGACTGCCTGCTCCATGTCAGATTTTTTGAGATTTTTCTTTTTCTCATTCACTAAAAAAAGAAGGCAAGTTCGTAGAATTTTCTCTGAATATTCTACACTGTATTTTGTTGCTCACAGCCATTTTGCTGTAGCAGCAGCAAAAGCAAACAAACATTGGGTAAAAAGCAAGAAAGAATCTCCGCTTCTGATCTACTAACCATGGAGATATTGAAAGCATTATGGCTGCACCAGGGGGGGACCTACACTACTGCTTTAAAGCGCTTTAAAGCGCTTTATAACAGTTTTGATAACTGTTAGGGCCCAGGACACACTCCATATACAGTTGTCAAAACTGTTATAAAGCACTTTAAAAGCAATAGTGTAGATCCCCCCCAGGTCTCTGAAGTTACATATAGACATTAATATCTGTCGTACAATGACAGCAACTTCCCCTTCGTCACTACTGAGGCAGTGTTGTAATATTTGACTACCCCTGGGATTAATGCCCTATGTCGTTTGGGTCCAGGCTACCTGCAGGATCGCCTTCTCCCGTACAATCTGCCCCACACACTCAGGTCCTCTGGGAAGAATTTACTCCAGCCAACAAAAACAAAGCTGAAAACTATTACCCAGAGGATCTTTTCTTCTGCCGCTCCCAGATTGTGGAATGGCTTGCCGGGAGAGATTCGTCAACTTAACAGTCTTCCCAAATTTAAGAAAGCCATAAAGACTGATGTCTTTTTTAACGGTGTGCTGCTTTTAATGATGCACTGGTTTTAAACGTTTGAATTAGTTGTATGTATTTTATGGTGTTTTTATTTGTGTTGTACCCCCACCTCGATCCAGAGGGAGAGGCGGGTAACAAATATATTATTATTGTTGTTGTTGTTGTTGCTAGGATCGTTGTGCATTTAGTGATTTGTGAAACAATTACTCTCTGTCAACAACTTGATTTAGACTTGATTTGTTTTCTTGTTTGTGTTTGTATTTGGAAAATTAAAAATATCTTTAAAAAATCCTACCCCCCCCCCCAAAAGGGATGAAGAAACATAGAAACTCAAGGTAGTTTACAAGATGAAAACATGTACAATTAAAACATTTAAATACAAATTTACAAAAGTTAAAATAGAATTAAACCTCCAGTAAAATTAAAAACATGTTAAACATTTTAAAATCAATAACAGATTAAAAGGGCGAATCCAATACATTAACACAGGTCCAGAGTAGTTCCAAAAACCTTCCGGAACAAAAAAGTTTTTGCCTGCCTCCAAAAGTGTAGCACAGAGGGAGCCAGCCTAGCCTCCCTGAGAAGGGACTTTCAGAGCCTTGGAGCAGCCACTGAGAAGGGTGTCATGATGTGACTCCTCTCTGTCAACAACTTGATTTAAACTTGATTTGTTTGCTTGTTTGTGTTTGTATTTGGAAAATTAATAACATCTTTAAAAAATCTTAAGAACAACCCCAAGAACATAAGAAGTGTCATGATGGATCAGAACAATGGTCCAACTAGTCCAACACTCTGTTCATACAGTGGCCAACCAGACATTGGCCAGGGGCCAACAAGGTAGGACATGGTGCAACAGCACCCTCTCACCCATGTTCCCCAGCAACTGGTGCACACAGGCTTACTGCCTCGAATACTGGGGATAGCACTCAACCATCAGGGCCAGTAGCCATAGATAAACTTTGCCTCCAGGATTTTAACCAACCCCCTTTTAAAGCCATCCAAATTGGTGGGCATCACTACATCTTGTGGTAGTGAGTAGGGGTGTGCACGGACCCCCCGTTCCGCCCCGCGGGCCGATCCAAAAATTTCGGATCGGCCCGCTCCGCTCCGGGCCACTCCGCCCATACTCCGCTCCTCTTCGCCGTGGAGCTCCGGCTCCGAATCGGAGCTCCGCAGTGGAGGGGAGTGGCGCCAGGTAAGGCCGGGAGAGGAGGGCGGCGATGGCGGCAGAGCCCGGTAAGGGACCAAGGGGGAGGGGGGCCTTACCTGCCTCTGTCCGCGGTCCGTCGGTGTCTTCAATTGAGCCCGCGGTTCAACCAGGAAGTCCTGGTTGAACCGTAGGCTCAATTGAAGACGCCGATGGACCACGGACGGAGGCAGGTAAGGGAGAGGAGGGTGGGGGAGTTACCGGGTCCTGCCGCCGTCGCTGCCCATGCGGCGACGGCGGCAGAGCCCGGTAAGGGACCAAGGGAGAGGGGGGCCTTACCTGCCTCCGTACGCGGTCCGTCGGCGTCTTCAATTGAGCCCGCAGTTCAATTGAAGACGCCGGCGGACCGCGGACGGAGGCAGGTAAGGGAGAGGAGGGCGGGGGGGTTACCGGGCCCTGCCGCCGTCACCACCCATGCGGCGATGGTGGCAGAGCCCGGTAAGGGACCAAGGGAGAGGGGGGCCTTACCTACCTCCGTCCGCGGTCCGTCGGCGTCTTCAGTTGAGCCCGCGGTTCAACCATGTCCTGGTTGAACCACGGGCTCAATTGAAGACACCGACGGACCGCGGATGGAGGCAGGTAAGGGAGAGGAGGGCAGGGGGGTTACTGGGCCCTGCCGCTGTCGCCGAATGGGCGACAGCAACAGCAGCAGGGCCTGGTAAACCCCACTTACCTTTCCGGCGGAGCTCCGGATCGAGGCAAAGGATCTGCCTTCACCTAGATCCTCTTCGCCACGCTCCGCCGGCCCCACAATCCTCTTTGCCTCCGCCTTAAGGGCAGGCGAAGCCCCCCACTCCGCTTCTAATTCGCCGGTCCGATTAGAAGCGGAGCACATCCCTAGTAGTGAGTTCCATAATTTAACTATGCACTGTGTGAATGTCCTCAATCTCCCACCAATGTTTCATGGAATGAGCCTGTGTTCTAGTATTTTGAGACAGGGAGAAAAACATCTCTCTATCCTCATTCTCCATACCATGCATAATTTTGTACACCTCTATCATGTCTCCCCTTAGCTTCCTTTTTTCCAAGCTAAACAATCCCAGTTGATGTAACCTTCGTCATAGGGGAGATGCTCCAGCCCCTTATTAATTTTAATTGCCCTTTTCTGCACTTTTTCCAGCTCTATAATATCCTTTTTTAGATGTGGTGACCAGAACTGTACACAGTATTCTAAGTGTGGTCGCACCATAGATTTGTATAAGAGCAGTACGATACTGGCCGTTTTATTCTCAATTCCTTTTCTTATAATGCCTAACATGGAGTTTGCCTTCTTTACAGTGGCTGCACACTGGGTGGACATTTTCATTGAGCTGTCCACCACAACCCCAAGATCTTTTTCTTGTTCGGTCACCACCAGCTTATATTTATTTATTTAAAATGATTTTTAGGCTGCTCTTAAGGGTAAAACTAGGGAATCCCTCGGGGGTGGGGGTTGCGTCCTGATCTATCACAGCTTGCCCCCCACCCCAGACTTCAGCTTGTTTCCTGAGACCTAGCCTGACTAGCATCAGAGATGTGACTGCTCTCACCATTGAACAAAACAAAGTTCATCTCAGTCAAAGCGCCAGCATGTAGTGTTCTCAGATTCCAATAAAAATGGGAGGCTTTGCTCTCAGTTTATCTCTTAGAGCTAGGGCCAGCCCTTCCATTAGGCAGGGTGAAACAATTGCCACAAGTAACAAGTGCAAGGTGGGAGCAGTGACAGACCCCTGGCTGCTCTCATGAACTCTCTGACTGTTGTGGTTTGTGGATAGAACACTGTATGAGACACAACCTGTCTTGGACCCCCTAAATGTAGCCTATGACGGAGGATGCTATACCATTGCCAGTGTTGAAGTAAGGTCCAATTGCCAATTCAATCAGCTTCTATACACGGATTGGGAAAGGAGCAGGCACGATCTTGTCTTTGTCTCAGGCAGCAAAATGTCCTGGGCCGACGATGGTTGGAACCATACAACTGGGAATCCAAAAATACTCTCCTTCAGATCCTCTTTTGTGCAAGCAACTCTGCATATGTCAGTACCATCTTAAACTATGTCTGTATGAGAATTTTGTTTCAGTTCACAATTCATCAAAACCTCAAGTGCAAAATGAACAGCAGCGCATTTTATCAGAAAAAGCTCGCACATTCCCAAACTTGAAATATGAGAAACTACTTTTTTTTTCTCTCACTTTGGACAATGGGGTGAAAGCACACACTTTTGATAAATGCTCATGGAAATTTGCACATTTCCTGGTTGAAATGCACACTTTTCCCATTCAAAAGCAAAGAAAAACAGTTCACAAACAAAAACAGGAAAAAGGCAAGCTCAACTCCAAAGTGAAGATTGGAGAATCCCTGTGAGCTCAAACATCCCTGGGCAGGATCTACACAACTGCTTTATAATGGTTTTGACAACTGTTCAGGCCCAGGACACATTCTATGTACTATTTTCAAACCATTTTCAAAGTGATATATTGTGCTTGGTGTATATTCTGCCTGGCTCTAGTTTTACCATCCCATGGAAAAAAAAACCCGTCCCATAATGCAATTCAACTTGATACTATTTTAATACTCTATGACCCTAATAAAAGTATTGGCTATGATGCCCGCTGGTAATGAGGTGTTTCTATGAAGGGGGAGACCACTTTTATTGTGTAAAAAAGTAAAATAAAATCCACAAATGCATAATACACCAATGTAAACACAAAGGGACAAAACAAGTTAACAAATGCAACATATTCTAGGGAGGATCCGCACGTCGCTCCCAGAGCGCTTCTATGCGATCCCAGTGCACCCCGAAAATGATAGTCTGACTTCCCTGTAAAAGAAACGAGGAAGAGCCGTCCACCCCTCCTTCTTTTGCCGATCTCTCCTTGCCGGGGGAGAGCTCTCCTCGTCGTCGTCGGCATGGACGGCTCTTCCTCGTTTCTTTTATAGGGAAGTGAGACTATCATTTTCGGGGTGCACTGGGATCGCATAGAAGCGCTCTGGGAGCGACGTGCGGATCCCCCCTAGGTGAAATTGAAGTCAGACAGATGAAAACTTTCTGAACCATGGGCAATTCAGAATGAATAAGTTTCCAGTCAAGTATACTTTTTCTTCATCATTGAAAGACGAAATCATTATTTCAATTAAAAACATATATAAAAGAGAGGCTTTGGGATTTGAAACTCTATTTGGTATTCTTTAAAGTTCTTATTCACTATTTTTCTTAGAGTGTTCTTATTCACTCTTTTTAAAGCCAGCCATGTCATTAAAACAAGTACTATCAACTAAAGCTTTCAGAAGCAGTTGGGAAAGATTATTTCCAGTGCTTTTTGCTGGGAAAAATGATAACCCAGTTCGCACTCTTTCTTTCACAATGACTTCATATAAGCACAATGGATTTTGAACAATGTTAGTAGAACTACATGACTCCCTACTGTAGCTTGTTTTATTACCATATGAAGTGTGATTGTCTGTAGCCTTCAGTAAAACCTCAAGGAAGTGGTTCAGTACAATAATCCTATTCACAGACTCTCCTTTCTTCTCTTTCATTTACATTTGAATGTACTGAACTTTATACTTCGCCATGCATCAGTATTCATTGGATTAGATCATTTTGCCTATAGAAGGAGAAACCTCAGTACCGGTTAGAAACTATATTGTAAAAAAGAACCCAAAAAACCAAACCCTAAAACAAAACACAAACTACCCTGTTTCAAATGCGAAGGAATTACATTTCTTGCCCACCTTTCTTATCAAGTCTTTGGAACTAAATCTTCAGTAATTTGTTCATTTTATATGGGCCTTTCAGTGGTGTATTTTTGAAAGAATGGGTGATTTCTTAACTCATGGTTTGGCTCTCTAGTGCTCAGCTAAGAATAAGGAAAGTCTCGAGGTGAGAGGCAGGAAACTTTCTATCAGGTCACCTTCAGGTGTACACCAGAAGTCAGCCTTGAAAACTACAGGTCCCACACAGGTGCATTGCTAGTTCCTGTAAACAATGATAATTTATCCATTCCCCCCCACCCTAAAAAAGGAAATTCACCACCCAAAACTAGGACAAAATATATTTGCATAAAATTGCTAATTTATATTTACATTTTATATCTTCTATATCGTGTGCTGCAAAAGTGCAAATGCTGCAGCTTCTTCAGTGGCTTCTTCTTCATCATCTTCTTCTCTGATTCATCTTTTAATTTGTTCACATATTTCTTAACACAGTGCCCTAGCGAAGACCCCCACTGGCAGCTGCCATATTTTGTGGCAACCACCATCATTTCCCCTGTAGCTAGGCCACTGCTATCTTTGACAGTGGCAAAATAAAAGAATGAATGAATCTGGTGGCACCACCACTAAAGGTACAGCCCACAAATAAATATTGTGGGGAAATCCCAGAAAGGGGAAAGGGGGCAAATTTGCAGGAGTGAGCACATGGCTGCTGACATTCAGATGCCTGGGCACACACTACAGCTGCTGCAATCAGAATTGTCCCCCATCACTAAAGTGTGGACACGTGAACATACTTCTGTACATGAACACATCAAAACTAAATCAATAAATGCATGACAATTACTAGGGCACTTTGCTTTTCCAAATGGATTTTAATGACTTTGGCACAGTGGCCTTTCAGGAAATTGCCCAATTTATTGCTCCATCCTTGGATTAAGCTGCACGGTGTACCTTACATGAGTTTTTGCTGATATAAAAAGAAATGTAGACAATATTGATTTCCTTCCATTGTTCCTCTCCCATCAAATCTTGCTGGGTTTCTTTCTCTTTTTTTCTTAGATATCCCAGCTGCTTTACTTTAGAATTATACAGACCAAACTTCATAATGCTTATGTTGTCTTACTAACTTTCCTCTGCTGTTAATTAGACAGTCCACAGTTTATTCAGCTTATAATCAAGTAGGTTCTAAAAAGAGAACATATACTAGTATGCTGTGTACTCCTTTGTAAATGAGCTTTAATGGATGGGGCAACCCATATTGCACAATATACTGTCTTATTTTTTAAACTAACCTTGAGCAACATCTAGACAAACTTAAAGAGCCTCAGTGCAGAGAAGCATGTGTGATCACAAAAACCTCTCCCCTTGTGAGCTATGATTGACTCTGACAGTAGCCAATAGCATGGTACATTAGTGATACATGTATGGCAAACTGCAGTTTTACTACTGCTGCCGGATGCAAGCTAAAGACAAATATGCATGTCCCACTGAAATCAAGGGAACGTCAGACACTTAATTGTCTTTAGAATGCATACTTCCTCTGTAGCCATTCTTTATGCCATGAAAGTTGCTTACATTTATTGTTTGATTTACAGTTTCCAATGCATTTCAGCAATACCTTCAATTTGTTCTATACCCCAAAGAAATTATTGGGCTTACATTTCTTCTTAAATTGCTCAAATCGTCAAGCTCATTCCCTTTGTCGGCTTTAAAAAAATTCCCGTGTGATGTATGGCTTGATAAGGGCAGTCTACAAGGGCTTCTAGGATGCAAGTAATCCTGCATCATATTTAGCTACTGTATTAAATAATGGAGTGCTGATTGGTCCCTGGAGTAATTTACACACATGGATTAAGTGTCAAGATTGAAAAATTGCGCTTTAAATCATCTCATAGCTATAGTGAGAAGGTTTAAGCTATAGCTCAGTCACTGCTCTCTTGAACACTATATTTAGTCACCTTGCATGGATTCAATAAACTCAGCCTGGGAATTGATGTGTAAATGATCTTTCTTTCTCTCATGGGACTCATACCAAAATGTAGCAACTTTAATATAAAACAGAACACTGAAACCTGTTTCTTAAGGAAGATGTTTGAGCACCTCCTAACCTTATCAGTGTCTATTAAACAGAACAGTATATTGGCTTTTCTGATGAAAACCAGTATAATAAGAATATTATTTGTAACAAATTGCTTTACTGGGCAAAGAAACACATTGTTTAACAGAGTCTCTTTGTACCAGTCACCTGGCTGAAGTTATTCTTAGCTTAGAATTCACCCCATCATCTAGTATTGGAGAATCATTCACTTATTCGATGTCTAGACTTTCCCATTCTCAGTTTTCAAGGTAGTTTAATGTCTTCATAAAACAGAATTGTATGCTAACATACTCGATCCATTAAAATGTTTATTCTGATCACTAGAAGGCATGACTCTTCCCAAATGAAAAACAGAAGACACTCTATCTCTCTCTCTCTCTCTCTCTCTCTCTCTCTCTCACACACACACACACACACACACCCCTATGGTGCACCAACAAGGTCAAATTTAGTTTGCAAGTAAGCTATAAATTTGACCTTTTGCTACTCCGTAGCAAGTATGAAAGTAATTTTATATTTATGGCCACCTTGTGGACTATGGCCCATAAGGGTGAGGATCCAGGGGTGAAAAGACACCCCAGATCTCCTCAAGTTGCCCACCCCTGACTTAGAGGATATACAACTAGGGTGACCATATTTGGGAAACCAAAAAAGAGGACACCTAGTGTGTGTGTGGGGAAGCAGCTTTCTGAGTCCTGCAGAAAGTACTTTATTCCCCCGCCACCTTAAAGAACCCGATTGGAGTGGAGGAGGGGAAAGGATTTCATTCTGCACCACCACCATCCACTCCAATTGGGGCCTTTTCTATAATGTCCACGAATGACCCACTTTCCCCTTTAATACCTCAATTGGAGCTCGGGGTGGGGGAATGATGTGCCTCAAGAAAGCATGTCATTCACTCCTGCCATGCTAATGGCAGCCTTAAAGGGGAAGGTGTGTCATTCCAGGACATTACTGAAAATTATCGAAAATCCCCCCTGACACTATGGAAAGAACAAGAACCAGGACAAATCCAGGGAAATCCTGATAGTTGGTCACCCCATATACAACACATAATTCTTCTATGGCCTTTTCTTCTTTACAAAAATATTGCACATAGATATATTTAGATAATAATATATGTACAAGTCACTACAAAAGAATTGCAAATATTTATCTCTCTCTGATGAGATTTCCCTAATAATTTATTCACCTAATAATAATTAATTAACAATTAATTTAATTGTCTCATTCAATGGAGTGCAAGCAATTTTGTTTAATATACTGGATAGAATAAGGTATAAGCTTAGAATCCATTTATTAGATCTAAAGGATAATTACATATTTCATATCATAACAAACATGCAAATAATGATCATGCAAACCCACTCTGACAGTACAATCCTAAGTAAGCTTACTGAGAAGCAAGGTCTTCTGATTTTAATGAGACTGTAGGTGTCGGGTAAGTTAAGTGTGTATAGATTGCAGTCTAAGGCCTTAGCTAGACCTAAGGTTTATCCCAGAATCATCCCGAGGTCATCCCTGTTCATGTAAATGACACACAGGGGATCCCGGGAGCAGGCAGGGATGATCCTGGGATAAACTTTAGGTCTAACTAAGGCCTAAGTCTAAGGTTCTCAAGGGTTCCACAATGTTGTAGGACAATCATGGAAAATGCATATCTACATGCCCTTGATTTCCTAAATCGAAGGAAACCCAAAGAGCTTCTCTGTTCATTGGAGAGATCCTGATGGGATGGAGAAGATGGATATATATAAGCCATCTCTGATGTTTCTGGGCGGGGGACAAATTTCTCTACTGGTAGACCCCCTTTTTGTAGGAGTTCCTCCCCAAACAAAGAATTCTGGGAGGGTGCCATCGCAGGCTAATCCTAGTCTAAACACTAGGCTGCCCATCTGCTTGGGGCCTGCCAAAGACCCCTCCCTTCAGTTCAGCTCTAGAAATATGGTGGAACTTAGAATTAGCTTTCCCAAAGCCCAGAAGACACAGAACTTAACAAAACATTGTGCCATATTCTAAGGTCTTATTCCTAACACCAATGCAGTCTTAGCATACAGGATTTTTTTGGTGAGAAATTCCAGAGAGATTCCCTTTCAAAACAATGCAAGCTAATGTCAATATATAAAAAGAAGAATATTTGAGGCAAGGAGTGGGGGGGATAAAAAGAGAAAGTAAACACCAAATCACAGAGACAGTCTTGCATAGAAAATCATCTATCTCTCATATTGCCTGCTTGAGTAGAGCCATAGGCTTCAGGGCATATGCAGTTGCTTGCACAAAAGAGGATCTGAAAGAGAGTATCTTTGGATTCCCAGTTGGATGGTTCCAAGCAGGGTCGGCCCAGGACATTTTGCTGCATGAGACAAAAGACAAGAAGCTGTACAGAAGCTGACTGAATTGGCAATTGGACCTTACTTCAATGCTGGCAATGGTATAAAATCCTCCATCATAGGCTACATTTACGGGGTCCAAGACAGGTTGTGTCTCATACAGTTCTATCAACAAACAAGAACAGCCAGAGAGTTCATGAGAACAGCCAGGGGTCTGCCGCAGCTCCCCACCCTGCATTTCTCACCTGTGGCGATTGTTTCACCCTGCCTAATGGAAGAGCTGACCCAAGCCCTAAGAGATAAACTGAGGACAAAGTCTTCAATTTTTATTGGAATCTGAGAACACTACATACTGGCACTTTGACTGAGATGAACTTTGTTTTGTTCAATGGTGAAAGCAGTCACATCTCTGATGCTAGTAAGGCCAGGTCTCATAGAATCATAGAATAGCAGAGTTGGAAGGGGCCTACAAGGCCATCGAGTCCAACCCCCTGCTCAATGCAGGAATCCACCCTAAAGCATCCCTGACAGATGGTTGTCCAGCTGCCTCTTGAATGCCTCTAGTGTGGCAGAGCCCACAACCTCCCTAGGTAACTGATTCCATTGTCGTACTGCTCTAACAGTCAGGAAGTTTTTCCTGATGTCCAGCTGGAATCTGGCTTCCTTTAACTTGAGCCTGTTATTCCATGTCCTGCACTCTGGGAGGATCGAGAAGAGATCCTGGCCCTCCTCTGTGTGACAACCTTTTAAGTATTTGAAGAGTGCTATCATGTCTCCCCTCAATCTTCTCTTCTCCAGGCTAAACCTGCCCAGTTCTGTCAGTCTCTCTTCATAGGGCTTTGTTTCCAGACCCCTGATCATCCTGGTTGCCCTCCTCGGAACATGCTCCATCTTGTCTGCGTCCTTCTTGAATTGTGGAGCCCAGAACTGGATGCGATACTCTAGATGAGGCCTAACCAGGGCCAAATAGAGAAGAACCAGTACCTCACGTGATTTGGAAGCTATACTTCTATTAATGCAGCCCGAAATAGCATTTGCCTTTCTTGCAGCCATATTACACTGTTGGCTCATATTCAGCTTGCGATCTACAGAAATTTCAAGATTCTTCTCATTTGTAGTATTGCTGAGCCAAGTATCCCCCATCTTGTAACTGTGCCTTTGGTTTCTATTTCCTAGATGTAGAACTTGGCATTTATCCCTATTAAATTTCATTCTGTTGTTTTCAGCCCAGTACTCCAGCCTATCAAGATCACTTTGAAGTTTGTTTCTGTCTTCCAGGGTATTAGCTATCCCACCCAATTTTGTGTCATCTGCAAATTTGATCAGCATTCCCTGCACCTCCTCGTCCAAATAATTAATAAAAATGTTGAAGAGCACTGGGCCCAGGACTGGGCCCTGCAGTACCCCACTCATTGCCTCTGCCCAGTTTGAGAAGGTTCCATTGATAAGTACTCTTTGAGTCTGATTCTGTAGCCAACTGTGAATCCACCTAATAGTTGTTCCATCTTGCCCACTTTTAGCTAGTTTGTTAATCAGAATACAAGCTGAAGTCTGGGGGCCAAGCTGTGAAAGATTGGCAAGCAACCACCACCACCCCCAAGGGATTCCCTAGTTTTACACTTAAGGGCAGCCTAAAAATCATTTTAAATAAATAAATATAAGGTTTTTCATAGCACCCTATTCCTAGTGCATACATATGTAAGGACTGGGGGTTATGGATGATCTGTATCAAATGATTCCAATACTGTGGGCACAAATACTTCAGTTTGTCTCCAAATTGCTTACATCATGAGATGATGTGGGGAATAAAGAGAAATGTGAGCATTAAAGCTCCATCACACCGGGGAGAAACACGCTCCCTACCATTGCTTCTCCACCCAAGTTTTCATTCCTCAGTACACAACGAGAACAAGGCCTATTGAGTACGCTGCTCTAGTGGAATACAGCAGGAGAGAGCAACAATTCCGAGTTTAAAAAAAAACATCGGACTTCATGGGGGGGGGGGGTGTTTGTCGCAAGAGGAAGACCAGAAGGGGTGGAAGGCATGCAGGAGGCAGATGATGTCATGTGAGGGCCCTGAGCAAACTCCATGAGTGCCCAGTAATGAGAGTGCAATAGAATGCTCATTGGATAGAGCTTTTAGATGCTGGGCATCTGAACAAAAAAATAAAAAATAATTCCTAAGGATAAAAAAGGTAGATCCTTAGACCCTTCAAGAAACATTTTGCAAGCAATGTCCTCTTCCCCATAGCTGTAAGCATTCTTGGCCAACGCAACTGCTTCTCATAATGCATTTTGGAGGACTTCCAACCTCTTAAAATGGGAAGTCTTTTGACATATCCACCTTGTTAGAGCAGTTAAAGCTATTCACCTTTAAATGGCATTTTTCCAGATTCCTAAAAGGCAATAGCTATTTTTTTTTCTTCCTTATGCACTTTGCACCTGATTAGAGAATTAAGGGGGCAGTTACATCTACCCCTGCCTTGACCAAGATGAATAGGTTCTTTTGGAATAGGATATTTTGCTAGAGAAATGTGGAATAGGATCTTTTGTTAGAGATGCACAGAACTTTCGCTGCCTCTCCTAACTAATTCCAGGTGTTGTGTGTGCCTCCTTCATCGGAGTAATTTATTGCAAATAGTTTAGTGTAGGTCAGCAAGTTCTTGTTGTTGCTTTGTTTTCTTTAGGGCCTACCTTGTTTTTTCTTCTTGTTTCTTCATGTATTCTTTTAATAAATTTGCCTCTTAATTTGGAAACTGGAGGTGGATTTCTGACCAAAGTCAAGAAAGGGTTTGTTTTTCTCTCCCCCCCCCGCCCTGCCCCCCCTCCCCAATTTGGCTTAAACTGTTTAGAAGGAAGAGGAACTAGGTCAGGACTGGAGACTTGGATGTCTGTCTACTTTTTCTCCAGTAATACACCCCAATAGCTGGAGGAAAACCTATTCATCCCACCTGGGAGGACGGGGGGAGGGAATTACGTAGCAGCAAGTGGTGGCAGTTTCTGCTGATTGGCTAATAAAAACAACAAAAAGCATACAAATGTTCTCTGCCACCCATTTCTGAAAAACAGTCAGAAATGTATGAAAATTATATGGCCTTTTGTGAGCCAGTGTCTTTCAAAATAATAATAATAATAATAATAATAATAATAATAATAATAATAATAATAATAGATTTATTTATTTATTACCCGCCTCTCCCTCTGGATTGAGGTGGGGAACAACACTAAATACATAAAATTAAAGGGAACTCTGGATGTACTGCATAAACTAAAGGTACCCAAAGTGAGACCCAGAGGTCTAAGCTAGCAAGACCAGCTCCAAAAGACTAGTTGGAAGATCTAGGTTTGAGGGGGCTCTGGGCAAAGTGCATTTCATGACCCCCACCCTGTCTGTAGGACTGTCTTCCTCAGGCCCATGGACTAAAACATCTGGGGATCTATCTGTACAGCACCATGTACATTGATGGTGCTATATAAATAAATAAATAATAATAATAATAATAATAATAATAATAGATAAGGCTGAATTAAAGGAATATGAGAAAGCAGGTATATTATGATTTTGAATTTATACAGCATTATCAGCATTGTGTTGGGATGTTAGATGGGAACATTAGTTGAGAAATTTAATATTTAAACTATAAAATCAATATTCTCTGAGGCAAACTTTGCACCATGTGGAAGATAATTCCCATTGACCCTCGCAAGACATATCTCAACTATCCATACTTTCTTGTTACTACTTTCCCCTATCCCTTCATTAAAAAAAACCCTACCCTTCTGAAACCTCAGAACCTTATACACTATTTCAATGATATGTACTATGTCCTTGCTTTGTCCTCATTACTCTGTCTCTTTTATTATTATAAAACCTATAAAGCACTTACATTCACAACAAATATACAACACATTCAGTGAGAGAAACTATTGAGACGGATAGAAGGGCTAGCTACAATGGATCCCCTTGAAAGTAATTGTTCCTGTCTGCCTTGCCTACACATGTTCTTGTCAAATTTCAAGTACTGCAATGAAGTAACAATACTGCAATAACATGAATTCTAAAGAAGACTACAGAGCTTGTGATGCCTTTGTCCAAAAATTGATCTATCAGAATAACCACCTAAAGTATGGCTTTGCCTTTTGCATGAATGCAGATAAGAAAAGAAAAAAAGAAGAGCCCTGCTGGATCAGACCAAAGGCCTCTCTAGTCCAGCATTCTGTTCACACAACTGCCAGTGGGAAGCCCACAAGTAGCACTGTACTCCATCAACTGGACATAATATATAGCCAAATATTTATAGAAATTTAATGAGAGGACATTTCTCAGCTAAAAACTTTTCTTTTCCCTATAGCCTTCAAATATTGAGTTTGTTCTGACTCTATACTGTTTAGCTTCACCCTACCCGGTGCCTGTTTACACTTCCCTGTGCCTGTTCGCATTCTCCTTCCCTCTTTATTGTTTACTACAACTTATTAGATTGTAAGCCTACGCGGCAGGGTCCTGCTATTTATTGTGTTATCTGTACAGCACCATGTACATTGATGGTGCTATATAAATAAATAAATAAATAAATAATAATAATAATAATAATAATAATAATAATAATAATAACAAATGATACCTAACATAAAACGTCTTCTCTGGAGGTGTCAGGTGATTGATTCCAGTCCATTGCAAATCATGCAATGATTGATGCCATGACAACTATGTAGTCAAGACTTTTTGGCTAAAGGGTGACATCACTAAGGGCAAATAAAGCCATTTCAGAGTGAAGGCCATGTTTCTTAAATTCTTTTGAGCCATTTTCCAGTAATCACTAGGAAAACATGTGGTGGTGGGGATACTTTTCCCCAATTCATTTCAGTCCTACTTTCAGAAAAAAAATCACCTTCATCTCCAAGGATATATGGAAAGTAAGCATGAATTTTAAAAAAAGATCCATGACCATCCAACTTTTTTAAGACTTATTGCTTCTGTAGATAGTTGAATATAATTCTGTGTGTCACTGTATTTAGTTCCCATACTTCCTCACAGCTAGATACTTTACATCAGCACCATATTTCAAGACTGCATTATCTCCTTTGGAAAACATCTCACACATGGTTTCACATTGTTTTGTGAATGGAGACATAATATATTCAAATTGCCAATGGTAAGAACAATCACACTAAGAGCTCCCATATTAAATGGAATAAAAGTGCTCTTTTCTCTCCAGAATTTGTGAACAATTCTTTCCCTGATGTATGCAATTCCACAACTTCGTCTTCAGTTACTTTTTCCATATTTTAAGCCAGGACACAAATTATGCTCCATGTTAGTAAAATTCTGTTTCTTATTTAGCTATAATCCCAGCTGAGGGAGGACAGTCATCTTGCTATTATAATGACAGAATATTCATAGTATCAGAAATTATAAGGTATTCAAGAGAAGATATTTGTGTTAATTTAGCTAATGAAAGACATATTCAGGAATTCAAAATATTGAACAATCTCCAAAAATATCATACCGTCACTTTGAAGGCTAAGAACTTGTTCAGAGAGAGAGAGAGAGAGAGAGAGGGGGGGGGGGAGGGAGGTGGAACAAATGAGAACCACACCCAGTGGGACTAAACCATTAAAAGCCAAGAATCAGAGAAGAAACCAGATTATTCCATTACAGGACTCTTACTGAAGGCCCCTGTAATGGAACCTCAGGTTCTTTCTAAACCTGAGTGTTCAGAGGCTGTAAGCATCTAACTGTTGAAAACTGAATGCTGTAAAAGATAGACCTTTGGTCTCATACAGCCTGCCCCTTTTTGTGTCCTTATGTTACTTGAGTGTTGGCATCACCCAGGATAAATATATATGCTACCTAACTTAGGCCAGGCACTCACATTCTGAGGTTAGAGAGGGAAAACACACTCATATGCTTTCCCTAGCAATGCACATTTCCCTTTCTGTGACTTAATTTGTACAAAGAGGAAATGCTATTTAAGAAGTTGCTCTGGAAACATTTCAAAGTACATGTGTTTGTTTTTCAAGGAATCTTACATATATGTAAATTCACTCCATGTCAGGGGAAAGCTTACAGAGTGCTTTTATTAATGAAAATTGGGCACAGGAGGTGATATTAAGGTCTACAACTTCAATAAGTTTTATATTGAAGAGCTGTGCTGACTCCAGGTTTTTGAGAGCCCTTGAGCAGAATGCCCTCAATAGGCCCATTCCCTCAGTGAGTCTACCTTTTCACCACCATTGTCACCAGCTGCTACTGTTACTCATCCCCTTCTTCATCATTGCTACCACCTGCTCCCTTGACAGGAAGATAGCTAATGAGCAAGCAAACAGGCCATCTAGTGCCCTTTCTCCCTTCACACCATCACAGTTGTCTGAGGCCAGAGCTAGAGGAGGGTAAACAACCAGGTTGCAATTTTGAAGGGGAGGAGCAGGCCCTGGGGCTTCTTTTCGATAACCACTGCGGTGTAGGCCCTCGGCAGATGCCCAACCACACCAATCCTTGATGCTGGCCCAGTTGAGAAAAATTAACAACTCTATGAGTAATTAGTTTGGATTACACCTATGGTAACAATTCGGACTATTGTAAACTAGAATACAGAGTTGAAGCTCTTTTAAATAACCATATCTGGACATATGAATAGTGGGGAGGATGCTTGATTTTAATTAAGGGATGATCACTATGTGAAGGATCCTTATCCAAGCCTTTTCAACTCATGCTACCTTTCCAACAATAATACCCTATGTAACAACATTTACCCCAATCCTCGTAAGGAAATCTATGCACATATCACTTACCTAGCAAGATAAGACACTGCATGTGTAAATCAACCAGAATGCACATCTATGTTCTTGTGCTTAAATACCTTAAAAGTCATGCTTAAATATCTTTTTAAAGTGTGACGAGTTGAATGAGGCAAGAATCTTTAAATACTGATAACTTTGTATGACACACAGAGCTTCAGCTATGGGGCGGTTTATAAATGTAACAAACAAATAAATAAATAAAATCAAACGCACATCAAAGTGCACATCCAAATCTACTTTCTGGTAGTATTAGCTGTAGCTGGATTGAATCAAGTATCATTAAATGCTGATAAATGTCTATGATCCCCTCCCAAAAATAACCCCAAATGTATATAATATCAAAGAATGACTATTAATATTTATCTCAATAAATCAAATAAAATCATGCATGAAGATGCAAGTACTGATTCATTTGACAATTTTGGTGGAGCAAAGATGAGTTCTTGGAAGCAAACCCCTGCTTAATGGAAAGCAGAAATATAAATATGAGACTAAATTTGAAAGGTGACTCCTGCTTCATAAGTGCCTCCCCTGTAGCCGCATGAAAGATTAAACTGGTCTCACCAAAATGGGCACAGCATTATTTTGTTTGTGCCTTTTATTTCCTATTCCAGGAATTTATTAATACAAAATGCCATGCAGGGCCTGCAGGTGAGTTTTCTTATAACCATCCATTTCATAATAAGTAGATGAGGGGGTGTTTTAAGTGATGAGCAGCAACTGGTATTTTCTGTGTCCCTTAAGATGGATAAACAGATGTGCATAGCAGACATCTTTAACTCAACTTAGGGCTAATTCAGACAAATATTTCTTCTACTCTGAAGTAGTATTCAGACCGTTGCAACATGGCAGAGATCTCTCTGTGTGGAACCTTTCTTGTGAATGTGTTCACCATGTGTCCCTCCGCTTTTTCATTATACACCAGGCAAAACTTATTTTAGCTTCAAATGGCCATGAGCATGGAAAGAGCACATGATGAACATTGTACAGACCATAGAATGCCACTCCTGAAACACCTGCACTGAATTCCAGATTGTTCTGAGCTCAATTCAAGATTTTCTATAAAGCCCTAAATAGCTTGTGACCAGGCTATCTCAAAGACCATCTCTTAGCATACAAACATGCCTGAAATTTTCATTCATCATTTGAGGACTTTTACATGTCCAGCCTCCCAGGGAGATGCGGTTGCTAGGTACAAATCCTTTTGTGTAGCAGCACCCTGGTCATGTAGCTCCCCTCAGTTAGGATAGCCTGCTCTTTATTGGCTTTGAGAGGGCTGTGAAAACAACCTTATTCTGCAGAGCTTTTAATAATTAAGGTCACTCTTCGGTTTTTACTAATCATCTTTGGCTTTAATGCACTGGGGGAGGTGTTCTTTTAGGATTCAGAGCCAATAAGCACAGAAGTGGATAGTAGTTAAAGATTTCGTTTAGCAACAGGCAAAAAGATACAGAGAGACAAATCATACTAAGCAAGACAGCTTATTTCTCCTTTCTGTTGTTTAAACAGGAGCAACAAAAGAGAGACCCCAATCAATGGCCAGCACGCAGTTCCTTCTGCAGGCCAGGTCTACGTTGAAGACCACTGTGGACGTATATACCTGACGGTTACATGGACTACACACTGACTTGCCATGCCAGTGACCTTCATGTTATTAAATCAGGGGAGTTGACTAAGGCCTTAGCTAGACCTAAAGTTTATCCTGGGATCGTCCCAGAGTCGTCCCTGCCTGCTCCCAGGATCCCCTGTGTGTCATTTACATGAACAGGGATGACCCCGGGACGATCCTGGGATAAACCTTAGGTCTAACTAAGGCCCCACTTTCAGCCCAAGGAGTGAATTCAAATTTGGAGAGCTCTCGTAGACTGCATTCCAGTGGTAGGCAGAGCTGAAGGCAAAAGGGGTGTGGCCAAAACAAAACAAAATATCCACATATTTGAGCTTAAAGCTCTTCCTGCCAGGAACTACACCCTAGGAGAGATATTTCAACCTTTTAGGATGAAAAAAAACCCCGCAGATCTATGAAATCATCAAACAATTTGTGATCAGGACAAAGGGTGTGGGACCAGGGGACAGTGGCATTGCCATCTGGGAAATCCAAGAGGCCTAATTTGAATCCAAGTTGGGTCAGATTTGCTCTGCAGGCCTGAGGTTCAATAACCCTGTATTGAAGTATTAAGTTAGTTTTATGTTAACCAATGACAGGACTGCAGCTCAGGGGTTGTGGACATACTCTATATAAGAGATAGGCAACCCAGCACCATCCAGATGTTTTTGGACTACAATTTTCTTGACCCCTGACCACTGGTCATGCTGGCTAGAGCTGATGAGTGTTGTAATCCAAAACATCTGGAGGGTGCCATTTTGCCTACCCCTGGTATAGAGCATGACCCCAGCACCTCCAGATAGGTAAAAAGTGGGATTTCTGCCCCTTAACACCTGTTTAAACTTTAAGCAAAACCTGTAAGGTCCACTTTATTTACCAGCTTTGCTCTATCACATTGAAATATTCCTGAGCTGCAGAATTTATTCGTTCCCTGTTGCTTTTTTTTAATAAATTCATATCCACCTCTGGCTATAACATTAAAAAGTCATGAGAATGGAGTTTTAGCTATTTATAGTCCAAGGCAAAAGTACATAGCATGGGTGTCAGAGTCTGGTGTGCTCGTTCAATGTTTCACCTCCCACGCAAGATGGAATTAAAGTGATCAAGCTCCAAAGGAGTTATTAAGGCCAGGATGATCAGGGGTCTGGAAACAAAGCCCTATGAAGAGAGACTGAACGAACTGGGCATGTTTAGCCTGGAGAAGAGAAGATTGAGGGGAGACATGATAGCACTCTTCAAATACTTAAAAGGTTGTCACACAGAGGAGGGCCAGGATCTCTTCTCGATCCTCCCAGAGTGCAGGACACGGAATAACAGGCTCAAGTTACAGGAAGCCAGATTCCAACCGGACATCAGAAAAACTTCCTGACTGTTAGAGCAGTACGACAATGGAATCAGTTACCTAGGGAGGTTGTGGGCTCTCCCACACTAGAGGCATTCAAGAGGCAGCTGGACAAGCATCTGTCAGGGATGCTTTAGGGTGGATTCCCGCATTGAGCAGGGGGTTGGACTCGATGGCCTTGTAGGCCCCTTCCAACTCTGCTATTCTATGATTCTATGATTCTAAGGCTACTGAAATCCACTGTTCCAAAGATTGCTTCTCACTTCACTTACATTTCCCATAATATGAACTCACTTGAGATTGAGCTGAAAACATATGAAACCTAGACAAGTGTACACTCGCCCTTTCTTAAAATGCTTGATCGCTGGCAGTAGAGGAGCTTGAGAAAACTGCAGGCCTCAGACTGCTGAAAGCAGAGTGGAACCAGAATACTACCCAGAGACCCATGCATGTGGATGCAATTTGGAAGTATTTGAAATGCATTCCTGGATTTTTTCAAGGTACCTGAGAGGACATTTCTATAGTCTGCAATAGAAAAGGTCACACAGAGAACTATGGCCTAGATGCTTGGGCTTCCATACCCCTTATGGAGCTATCTTCCTTTGTAGACCAATCCACATCTGTCTCTTGGAATCTTTTGAAAAACCTATAAGTCTTTGTTGGGAACTTGTGCTAATAGCACTGGAGTTAAAGGGCCAGTGTATTTCTGCATCCATTTCTTTGTGGAAAAATTGAATGGCCAGCACCGGAAATCTTAGGGTGAAGACTCAAGATCCCTAATGCAAGTTTTGCTTGAAACTCTACAGCAGGATGGGGAATGTGTGACCTTCCAGATGTTGTTGGACTACAGCTCCCATCATCCCTCACCATTGGCTATGTTGGCTAGTACTCATGAGGGATTCAGTCCATAAATATCCGGAGGGCCACCCATTTCTCACCCCTGCTCTACAGTTTCAAAGTATTTCCACCAAGCAGATCCATCCATATGCAGAATCATTTAATGTGGTTAGATGTAGCATGAATGTGATATGATAGACATGGATGTAAAATAGCAATGAATTAAAATATAGTTCCTCAGCTAATGCTCTGAAAATGAACATCACTACTGTTATGGATGTGTGTGTGAAAGGCAACAGAGTTTGAGATGCAAGTATTGGAGTGGTGTGCATGCAGTAACATTTGCTTTTGGGATTTGTTGGGAGGACAGATTGCTGTACTATGTAAAAGCTTATTTCACTAGTCTCTAGTTGCTCAGGCCAAGTCCTTGGTGCATAGTGCTCCTACTATACCATGCAAGCATCCCAGGTCCTTAAAGAAAGTAGTTGCAGTGACACATTAAGCCTTGATGATAAAAGTCTAGATAGATGCCCCTTATATTTGTTTCCATTTGGCCCCACCACCAACTTCCCTGAGCTGCCACAATGTTAAATATAGTGCACATGTGTTATGTGGTGTGTGTGTTTTTGTGACATCCTTGCTGGCATACCTAAGAGTATATCACCATGTTTATATTGCATGCAAAATATTTGAATTGGTGTTGGATGAGAAAAATGAAGGTGGCAATAATAGTAAGGAGCAATAAATGGAAGTGATTGTGGTTGAATCTAATAAGCCGAGTTTGGCTTCTGAGGAGAAGAGATTCAGAAGAATGGTTCTAAGATCAACTTAATTACCTCACTTGATTTGATTGATTGATTGATTATATAAGAACATAAGAAGTGCCCTGATGCTGGATCAGACCACGAGTCCATTTTGCCCAGCACTCTGTTCAAACAGTGGTCAACCAGCCACTGGCCAGAGATGAACAACCGGGACATGGTGCAACAGCAGCCTCCCACCATGTTCCCCAGCAACTGGTGCACACAGGCTTATTGCCTCGAATACTGCAGATAGCACACAACCATCAGGGCTAGTAGCCATTGATAGCCTTCGCCTCCAGAAATTTATCCAACCCCCTTTTAAAGCCATCCAGATTGGTGACCATCACTACATCTTGTGGTAGGGACATATTGATTTCATTTCACTTGTGCCCTGCCTTTCTACCAATAAAATGGCAGTCATGTTGGCTGCTGGGGTGCATGGCCCAGCCCTGTAAGTGTATTGTTTTCAATAGAAGGACTTAGGCTGAAGTTAGCCTGCAGCTGCAAGTTCGCTCCATTCCCATCCATATTGAGTTTGCTACGTGTGCAAACTCAGTACAACTTGTACAAGTGAATTTTTCAACACATGTCTCCTGATATTAATGAAGATTGGAGATTATTTTAAATGTCACTAATTAACTAGATAAAAAAATTATATCTGCCAAAGACAAAACTGTAAAAAAAAAAAAAAGAGTGCTGTTATTAGAGCATTTTACATATGCTGGCTACATTTCTCCATAGGTCAATGGCATGGGGGCAGCCTGGAATTTTGATGAAGAACTGAGAATAGAAGAGAAAGGAATAGTTAGAATATCTGCACTCATCAGAGATGCATAAAATTTAAAAGTAGATGTGTGAAATGTCACATAATACATCCGCCATTTTTTCAAACACTTGTCATACATTTTTTAAAAAAATTATTCTCAGTCCAAGTACAAAATAGATATGTTCACACATATGTAAAATACTTTTTGACATTTCTGTCAAATATATTGAGGGTAGTAATTTCTTATATAGAGGTGAAAACTAAAGCACACAAAGGGTTTCAACATGGTCAAAGGTTCTTATGATATTAAAAGAGCTGTTGAAAAAGCACACATCTTGAATCTCAGGCCTTAGCTAGACCTAAGGTTTATCCCGGGATCATCCCGGGGTCATCCCTGTTCATGTAAATGAGACAAAGGGAATCCTGGGAGCAGAGAGGGATGACCCCGGGACAATCCCGGGATAAACCTTAGGTCTAGCTAAGGCCTCAATTTGTTGTATTCTGTGACAGAGAATGTGGAACACACATCCATAATAATACCCCAGTAAAAGGATTAATTGTCTCTAGAGCCAGTTTATTTTGATGTGGCAGAATCTGGGTTGCACACAAGTAGACTTATGTGTATTATGTCACTCGTCTGAGCAACCTGAATCCCAAACTGCATGAGGGATACTCAAAAAGTGGAGTATGTAATTAAAGTCCTGCTAGCAATCTGGGCATGCAGGTGAATCTTTCAAATGTCTCACTGAAGTCAATTTAATTCCAAGTAAGTCTCCATCCTTCAATAGGTGGCACTATCTTTAAGATTGTCTAACCTTTAGTTCCAGGGCTCTTGTATACTTTTCTTTGAGGAATCAGATTGCTATCTGACTTGGAGTACCATAGTGAGAAAAGTATGTGCACCAAAATTGGAGGTGACAGTATCTCCCACTTGGCAATGTAATCCTCTCACTTTTAAGTGTGGAACTGATACTGGTCAGTGTCCTCCTCCAATTCAACACTTCTCTGAGGCCTTAGCTAGACCAGGCTTTGTCACGGGGCAAACCCCGGGATCGTCCCTGTGTGTCCACATGATGCACAGGGGATCCTGGGATCAGGGAGGGATCATCACTCCCTTGCCCTGGGATAGAGCACTCCCCTTTGGGCCCGGTTTTTCCACAGTCTTGAGCTGAACCCGAGACCATGGAACGTGTGGCTCGTTGCCATGGTTTGACTTGGCTCTGCGCGATTACTCGGGGGTAGGGTGGGGTAGGGTGGGGGTAGCAGGGAAATGAAATTATTTTTTAAAAAAGCACCTACCTTTAGAGCATGAGCGTTCGTGCGCTCCTCTTCCTTTAAAAAATAAAAATGGCGGGCGCAACGCCTCTCTTCCTGAGGTCATGATGCCTCGCGTGTAAACGGAGGAGGGATCTCGCATTAATCGCAATGCGAGATCTTCCCTCCTCTGTCACGGACTATCAGGTAGGTCTAGGTAAGGCCTGAGTCTCCAGCAAGTCCAGAAAGGATAGATATTGGCACACACATGCGCATACACACACACACCTTTTTGTGGATTCTTTTTCAAGGAGTTATTGCAGTAACGGCAGAAGTAACTTCTCAAAAAAGCAGCCACAAAAAGGGGGCACCTGGAGTACATGCTGGAGCAAGCTGGAGGATTGAATGAGAAGGAGAGGGAGAACAAGCCACTGTATGCCCCATTGTCTGTTGGGCGCACTGTGGGTTGTTCTGCTAAACAAGCAAGCCACCATAGCTTATTTGCAAGACGGCTTAGCATGACATGTCAACCCGCCCAAACAGACCTTATCTTCTCGGGGGGCAGGGGATGCATTAGGTAAGCATTTGATGACAAAAGTGACTGCAAAGCCACATAATTAACCATCTGTAATACAATATTTTTGATCATCATATAAAATGCATCAAGGCCCCTTTCTTTTGAGTGTCTGTGCTCATTTCAATTGTAAACTATCACCATCAACGTGTAGGATATGACAAAATCTCTTGGGTATTCATTCTGCCTAGTACTATATATATATATATATATATATATATATATGCTCATTAAACAGGTGGGGAGGAGTATATTGCCTTAGAAATATTGCAGTCTGTCAGGAGTGCCTCATCCCAGAGCAGAAACTTATCTGTAAAACCTGCACACAATTACATTTTAATGATTTTTATCTTGGCTCATTAGGAGAGCAGTCGCCACTGAGACTTTAAGGACAATCATGCAGATGGACCGATGATACAGCTACAGCAGATCTTTTGAGAAGATAAGCATGTATCGGCTAGAATAGAACTACAAACCTAGAACTGTTCAATGAAACAAGAAGGAAAATACAGGTTTGTGTCAGGGCCTCTGGGCGGACAGTCTGAAGCAGTGCAACCTGCACTGTGCAGCAAGTGGAGTCAGACAGGCCAATCAGTAGTTAAATTATTATTATTTATTGCATTTTATGCCGCCCCATAGCCGAAGCTCTCTATTACATAAGAAAAAAAAATTGAAAACAATACACAAAAATTAAAAACCACAAAAACATACAATAGACGCATACATTTTAAAAAAACAAATAGGGACAAAGATCTCATTAGCTTCTTGGATCCTGCTGGCCTGATGGGTGCAATGCACTTGTTGGCCATCAGACGTACAGCGCTGCAAAGGAGCAGGAATCAGGACAGCCATTCCACCTGTACCTGGGTTCTGCTGCCAGTCTCCCTTGCTCCAGGATCACATCACCTTATAGTTTAGGACAGGAGGTACAGAACACCTTTCAGTCCAAGGGCCAAATTTCATTTCAGAGGGTTTTTCAGGACCCTTGCTGCCAGTAACAAAGCCTTAGGAATGGCATTTCAACTTTTTTGGAAGGGGGAAGGTGTGGGGACAGTACAAAAGCTGGGAAATTGGGAGAAAGAAGCAGAGGGGAAAGGACACAGGGTCTTCTGGGGAAACTCATTCATTGGGTTTGCTTGGCAAAGACCCTTTAAAGCCATACAGGTATTTATATTTGCAGTTGCACATTTGATATTGAATGCTCTAACAATAGTTGACAGCTAAATGTGAACTAACTTCAATGAGGAATCCTCTTTATAAGTACTACGCTCAGCGGACAAAGTTAAACACTGTAAATCAGTCATCAAGAAAAGTTCTCAAATTGCCAATAAATCCTATCAGCGGATCAGCGGAATTGTATAGGACAGCTTCATTTTAATGGCCTAGAGCAGCCTTCCTCAGCCTGGGGCATTCTGGGAGTTGTAGTCCAACACATCTGGAGCGCCCCAGGTTGAGGAAGGGTGGCCTAGAGGAAAGCTAAATATGCTGATAATCCACAGTTGAGATAAATAAAGCTGCTGTCCTTTTGAAGACCCATTTGTCCATCCAATCCACCACCGCGGCAGTATCTGTAGATCGGCTCCTCCTCACACAGCATCACAGAGCACTCTTACCCCCACCCCCATTCCTTCTGCTCATGAACAAAAGCACTTAGCTTAGTAGTCCATCACATGAAATTGGAGGTTTTAGGGGTTTATTAGGCATGCTAATAACAGGGAATCATGCATAGCCATCAACTTGAATTCATGTAATGTCATAGAATCACAGAATCATAGAATAGCAGAGTTGGAAGGGGCCTACAAGGCCATCGAGTCCAACCCCCTGCTCAATGCAGGAATCCACCCTAAAGCATCCCTGACAGATGCTTGTCCAGCTGCCTCTTGAATGCCTCTAGTGTGGGAGAGCCCACAACATCCCTAGGTAGCTGATTCCACCGTCGCACTGCTCTAACAGTCAGGAAGTTTTTCCTGATGTCCAGACAGAATCTGGCTTCCTTTAACTTGAGCCCGTTATTCCGTGTCCTGCACTCTGGGAGGATCGAGAAGAGATCCTGGCCCTCCTCTGTGTGACAACCTTTGAAGTATTTGAAGAGTGCTATCATGTCTCCCCTCAATCTTCTCTTCTCCAGGCTAAACATGCCCAGTTCTTTCAGTCTCTCTTCATAGGGCTTTGTTTCTAGACCTCTGATCATCCTGGTTGCCCTCTGCTGAACACGCTCCAGCTTGTCTGCGTCCTTCTTGAATTGTGGAGCCCAGAACTGGATGCAATACTCTAGATGTCAAATAGCTTTGTTTTCTCCTTTTCTGTAATCTCAACAATGCCCTTAGGTAGCAGTTTTAAACAGATATAATCCACACACAAATGAATTTGGTTAATATCAAATGATGTGGTGGGTTTTCTACACAGAATTTCAATAATTTTAATAAACAAAATAATATGATGTCATGAAGCAAGCTCCCAAAGTGATCATGCCAGACACACAGAGAAGTTAAATTTAGTATAGTCTCATCCTGTTACATGATAAGCTAATAATAATGGCCTGCTTCCCTTCGCTTACACCTGATTACTTCACATTATTTCCAGTAGTACTACATGACATTGTAATTAGCTGAGGACCCCACCTCACGCACCAAGGTCAACTCTGAAGATATTTGTGTACAGTAAATGCTTATTACTGACAAAAGTACTGACAAATCAATTGGACTTGTTAATTACTACTATTTTCATTGGGTCTACTCTAAGTAAAACTTTGTCTGGATCCAACCCATTGTCAAACATGAACTTATTTTATCTACATGGAAGGCAAGGGAAAATCAGTTTACTTAAGAGGACATCTGCATTTTAATATAAAGGGAGTTTTCCGCCTTATATGCCTCTTTTAGAAACACCCACATTCATTTGGCACAATCCTCACCATGTTCGACACAACTGTATCCCATAAAAATAAAAGGAATTTAAGCACGCAGGTATTTATTCTTTTCAGCATGACACAGGCACATGTAACCTATTCTGGATTCTGCCCAATATATCTGATTACTTACACTGGCTTGCATGGAATTTGTCAGTACATTATAATTTACAATTTCATAAGTAAATAAATTATTAATGGCATAATGTTCAACTGCTGTAAATAATTTACAACCTGGAAATGGTGCAATAGGCATGCTCTTAGTGGAAAACATAAACTACCGCAGTGTATTTTGAATACTTAATCAGAGTGTACTTAACAAATCAAAGTCCATTATTAAACTGTGCTTATGCATGTTATCCTTTAGCAATTGTATTTTGGTTTGTAAAGGAAACTATGGCTTGACACATAAAATGCTTGTTCTTCATTTTAGGAACTCTTGTTTTGCATAAGGCTAGAATCCATATTCATTTCTTGCATAATGAAAACAATCTTTCTGTAGCTTATTTTAGGCAGATGAGGTGTTGCAGCATGACAGTTCAAACACCAAGTATGGTTAAGTAAGCTAGGATATCGTTTTTGCATAAAGCTTGACATTTCAATTAAATTCAGTTCAGTTCATTTTAACTGAATTGATCATTTTTTGCATAAATCTTGGTGCAGATTTATGGAACAAAGCAAGGCATGTGAACATAAACATAAGAAGCTTAACCTTATGCTGACTCAGGGCATTACTAGACGAGGCTGTAGCGCGCGTTACCTTCCGCAGTCGTGTCAAGGCTTCCAGATGACGTTCACCAGGATCCGTCATTATCCTGCGGTGAAGCCTCTTTCTCCCGACTTTAAAAAAGTGAGTTCTAGTGCGCCTTTTCCTGCCGGCCGCGGTAATTCGGAGTACGTGTGGGAGGATGTGAGGTCACTGTGGTCCGCACTGGTCAGGAAAAGGCGTGCTAAGGGAAGTGGCAAGCGGCTTCGGTCAAGCCGCCTCCGCCATTTGCGCCCAGCCCGCCAGCTGGGGCAGCGCGGTGGAGCGGCTTTTTTTTATTATTTCCACAGTGACAATTTGTGCAGGACCGGAGGACCGGAAAAGTGGCTGGTGCGCTGCTGGGGATGGCTGGGGCATGTGTGCCTGTTTTTTCTACTGCAACCTCTGCGTGGGTCAGTTTTCGGAAAGCCGAGCATCCCACAGTCCGCCTTCATGGGAAGTTGGTGACTCCTCGCGGTGGGCAGCCACCGTGGCCGCATAATGGCGGTGCTGTACGCTGCCTGTTGGTGTGGGTTCCAGGCTGGCAGAGGGCAGAGCTGTTTGTGGGCTGCTGCCATGGCTACGGCCAGATGTGGGTTGGCTCCTTGGGATGGGGCAGAGGGCACAGAGGCGGTCATCGGCGGCAACACCTCAGAGGCATGATGGGAGATGTAGGCACAGAGTGCCCATGCAGACGATTGACCTCAGGTCATATTACACCCGCCACGACCCCCATCAGGAAGTGAGCGCATCAATGTTGACCCTCAACAGCACTAGCAGCACTTCAGCTGGCACTGGCACTGCCGCCACTGGCTCCGCTGCCGCCAGGGCCGGCGGCGGCATCGCTGATGGCTGCGCAAGTTTGCGGTCTTTCGGACTTGCGCAAACTGTGCAGCGAGCGAAAAAAAAGCCGCGGCAATCAGGCCGGTGTGGCTGCGCAACCGTGCTCGCGGCGGCGGCAGCACAACTGGCGCAAACTTCTGCCACAAATCGAAGGCAGGTGTGGATGATGAGGCGTCACGGCTGAACGGGAAAAGCCGCTTTCACCGCTCCTCAACTGCGGAACACCCGGTAGGTCTAGCAAAGCCCTGAGACTACTGGTGCATTTTGTCGAGTTCTAACTTATCTAACTGGCAATGACTCTCCAAGATTTTTCCTAGTCCTATGACCTGAGATCGTTTTCATTCATTCATTCATTCATTCTGTACCACCAAAGCTGATTGAGCAGTTGCAACATGATAAAACATAATACAAATCCTTTAACACACACACACGCACACACACACACACACACACGAAATTAAACAGATAAAAACAATTGGCCATAAAACTGCCAGGACCCAATAAAAAACTAAGATTAAAAAGCCCCATCATATGCCATCAAATGTCTGGATTTATAGCGGCAAGTCTTAAACTGGAACTCAAAAGATAACAATGTTGGCACCAGGCGGACCTCACCGGGAAGAACATTCCACAGGGCACTCTCCCTTATTCCTATCCTCTGAATCTCTCTCAAAGGAGGCACTCAGAGGAGTGCCTCAGATGTTGATCGTAGAGTACAAGCAGGTTCATACTTTTTAACTGGAGTCACTGGAAACTTACATGCAAATCCTGAACTCAGCCACTAAACCAGCTTTTCACAACTTGTTGTATTCCAGATGTTTTGGACTGCAGTACCTAGGATTCCTGACCATTGGCCATGCTGGCTGGGGCTAATAGGAGTTGAAGTCCTGAACATCCAGAGGGCAGTAGGTGAGGAGGGTTGCCCTAAGCTTTGGATCTTTCATTGGCCAGCACTGTGCATATAAACATGTGTATCACAAGAAGAAAGATAGTAATGCTTACTTGAAACTGCTCATCTTGTTTTCAGGTGAGAAGTCTGAAGACTTTAATACTGTCACTCCTCCTATTATTGAATTTTGAGTAACAACAACAACAACAACAACACAGTGAGGTTCTATATAACAAATGCTAAGCTAACAATATTTTTAATTAAGAGAGCAATCCTCTACATGACTACTCAGAAGTAGTCTATGGCAGGATCTACACTACTGCTTCAAAATGGGTTATAACAGTAATGACAACTGTTGGGGCCCAGGACACACTCCAGATACAGTTTCCAAACCATTTTCAAAGTGTCATGTTCTGCTTGGTGTAGTTCTGGCCTATACCCATTTACCCAAACTGAATTCAATGGGACTTGCTTCTGAGTAGACATTAATAGGATTGCACTGTAAGTTAGATTTATTTATTTATTTATTTATTTATTTATTACATTTTTATACTGCCCAATAGCCGAAGCTCTCTGGGTGGTAAGTTGTATTGTACTGTGAGTCTCTCACTTTATTTGGGGGGGGGGGAATAAAAGTGGGTAATATCTTTAGTAAGCTTACATTCTCAAATAAGTTACTTCCAAAAAGAATAGAAATAGAATTCTGGAAAATAGAATTCTGCATGAAGTCACTCTGAGTATGTCTTCTATAACAAGCAGAAGCCATTCTGAGAACAGTGATTACTATTTCTGCCCACAGGCAGAGATCTTTGAAGTGTGAAGGTGAAGCAAATAAAGAAAGAGTGCAACAATCTAGAAGTCCGAGATTCCATGAACAATTGTACTCTTTGTCCAGTGATTAAAATGTAAGGAGTTCCATACAATTGGTTGGATTTACTGGCTGACAGTGAAATGAAACTCTGCACATGGTGTTGCAATTTAAAGGAGAACAGATGAAAAGGGCTTTCTTCATTGATGTCAGGATTTAGCCTTGGTTATGAGGAGGTATCAACAGAGACACACATGTCCAGCCTGAGAAACTAGTATTAGCCTGGGGCAGGGTAGGAGGAGGGAATCATGGATTTGCAGCCACAAAGAGACAAACAATTTTGCACTGAGCACACTAGTGGGGCAGTAGAATATAAGTGATTATATTAAAAATATCAAAATAAAATACATTTTCACACAGTGGGACCAAATATTTCATGGCCAAATAACGCCCTTTGAAGAATTTGTGCAATAGCCATGTTCATTACTATTATTCCTAACTTATCCCTAACTGGTTTGTTGTTAGCCATATCGAAAAGTGGCTCTTCCTATCTCAATTTGTATATTATAACAAATATAATTATGCTAGAAAGAAAATAGGATTCTATACATTGCTACATGTTCTTTTTCAATGAAATTTTATATTATTTTGAAATAAGGTTAAAAACATAAAGGCAACCAAAAACAATATGCATAACGATATAACAAGACCACCAAAGAAATATACTAATTATAATTCTATCACAATGTGCTTCTGAAACATCTACAGTATAACAGCCTAAGTAGGAGCTAACTATCTAATGAAATGATGAACATGAAAGTTTTACAGCAAATGATGAGCCTTTTCGGATGTCACCTCAAGCCCCGGTGGTTAAGCATTTTGAGCTAAACATTACGTCTTAGCATGTCATGTGAACCATTCCTAGCCATGATGGCTACATAACTATGATTTAGACACACTCACTAACCATTTGCTGCAAAAGGGTTAGTGGCCTAACCATGGCTTAGCATGTTTTCTGAATAGGCCCAGTAAAGTGTATGCTGATGAGTGTTATTTATGTGTGTGTGTTACTCAGAAAAAATATAGGCAACTGTAGAATCAAATCATAGAATCAAAGTTGAAAGGGGCCACCGAGGCCTTCAACATAGGAAATAAATGGAAACCAAAGTACCATAATGTCTGTCTTAAAATTAGGATACCTTGATTTGCTGATTAAATTTATACGTAGTTTAGTTTTGGACCTTAGCTAGACCTAAGGTTTATCCTGGGATCGTCCCAGGGTCATCCCTGTTCATGTAAATGACACACAGGATATCCTGGGAGCAAGCAGGGACGACCCCGGGACTATCCCAGGATAAACCTTAGGTCTAGCTAAGGTCATAGTCTCCCAAATATTATCAACCCATTGCTATTTAGTTGGTTGCTTTGAAGACTTCCAATTATGCACTGTACACAACTTTGCAGCTATATGCAATTGCTTAAGAATGTTTTTATGCAGTAATCCAGGGTCAAATAAAGGCAAAACTAAATATTGTGAAAGATGTGCTCAATCCCATATTGAATTTGAAACCACATTTAAGTTATTTCGTAAAAAGATGGTATATGTGTGTAATGCATAGAATCACATTAAAATAAAACAGTCAAACAATTAGATCAGAAATGCAAATTTTAAGTGGTGGAAATGGTAAATGATAGTTTTAAAAAACAACAGATATGTTAATTCAGACACTTTTGCTTTGGGGCATTTGCTTCCCTTGCACCTGCTATAGCCAAAACATAACAAGAGTATATTAGGGTGACCATATTTTGGAAACCAAAAAGGAGGACAACATGGTCGCCCCAAGGGGGCGTGTCCAGTACCAAGGGGGCATGCCCACCTGAACATAGCCTTGGTCACATGTCTGATTTTACAGCACACATTTAAGACAAATCTGTTCTACATAACACCTTAATGTTAAAATCACTGAAATAAAGAACAAGTGAGAGATTCAATGTATCTGAAATTAACTTCACTCACTCCTACTTTTGTAGGTTTTGCTGTACTTTGAAGCTTTTGCTATACTCTCTGTGTTACATTCTCCCCTTCCCTCAAATATCTTTTCTGACTGTATCTTCACTCATTGCAAGCTGCTGTTGTTGTTAACAGGGTTTGCTACTGCCCCCAGATCTGTTTCAAATTTGGTACGGCTAAAGTTCTACCTAAAAGTATCATGGTGCCAACTTTCAGCTCTTTATCTTTAAAAATGAGAGTTTTAAAAATATTAATTTTAAAACCTTATTTTTAAAAAAATTCCTAAAAAATCAATGGATGAACGGATCTGTTTCAAATTTGGTGTGGCTAAAGCTCTACCTAAATCATATCATGGTACAAAGTTTCATCTCTTTATCTTTAAAAATGACGATTTTAAAAATAATAATTTTAAAACCTCAATTTTTAAAAAAATCCTAAAAAATCAATGGATGATCTGTTTCAAATTTGGTGTGGCTAAAGCTCTACCTAAATCCTATCATGGTACAAAGTTTCATCTCTTTAACTTTAAAAATTATGATTTTAAAAATAATAATTTTAAAACCTTGATTTTTAAAAAAATCCTAAAAAATCAATGAATGAACGGAACTGTTTCAAATTTGGTGTGGCTAAAGCTCTACCTAAATCCTTTCATGGTGCAAAGTTTCATCTCTTTATCTTTAAAAATTACGATTTAAAAAAAAAATTAAAACCTTAATTTTTAAAAAATTCCTAAAAAATCAATGGATGAACGGATCTGTTCCAAATTTGGTTTGACTAAAGCCCTTCCTTAGAGCTACCATTGTGCCAAGTTTCATGTCTTTATCTTAAAAAATGACGGAGTTAAAAGCATTTTTGTTAATTCCCATTAGAGCTGCTCTTTGAAAGAAAATCCGGATTTCCCCTCCCGGATTTGCCATCAAAAACCCGGGCAAATCCGGCCATATGGTCACCGTAAGTATATGTTATTGTTTTAACCTTTGATTTTATTCTTTGATGATCCTATTGCTATGTGTTTACTGTATGATGATTTGTTATGATCTTTGATCTGTGTTGATAATAAACGTTTTCATTCATTTGTTACCCTTGCAAAATATTTTTCTTATCCTTTGTCATTTACAGGTTGTTCCATATATTTTCAATTTTGGGGGACTTCCTACTAATTTTAACAATGTGAACAAGATTTTTGACATTGTTCTACAATATTAAAAATGCAGCACAAAGCTGAACTGTATAAACATGCAAATACACATTCCATTATAAAGTGCTTACAGCAGCATATAGTTAAATAGGTATATACTTTAAAGCATAATATCGTTCTTTCATTTCTCTTTTTCTTTCTATGAAATTTTCAAATCTAGATACAGAAATGAACTGTTTGTATATTGCCCGTTAAAAAATAATCCATTTGCTTCATGTGGCTTTCCAAGGCTCATGTAAGAAACTCTTGGCTATACAAGTCCCTCTAGTGGAATATTGTATGAAACTGATGTAGTTATGTTTCACACCCTCGAGTTCCATATTGCTAAAAAAAATTATACAGCAAAGCACTGGCACATATACATATTCTTATTACAAGAAAACCTTGCTAATTTATGATACCAAAATGTTACAACATAGATAGCTCTTGTGTGCCGACAACAGAATACATTCAGAACAACACGAGAGACAGGGTGATATATTTTCTATTAGAATGTGTGTTGTAGAAATCTGCTACTCATGGAGCAAAACTGTTTATGTTTGATTAAATGTGTTCATTTGTAACCAATTTTAACCTCTCAATACATGCAACAAATGGAGCTCCGAAATTAAAAGTGGATCAAAACACCTTGTAGTAATTATTAAGTTAAATTATTAACTCGTTTCTATCATGATTTAATGAATTTCATACACTTGGAAATGTATATATTTTTAAAAAAACAAAAAACAAATGGGACATTTATATACAGACAAATGTGTAAATTTTATCATACCTGAAATTGGGCACCTAAAAACAGAGAACAATTAAATTCTGCACTTAATTTGTTGTTGTTATTATTAATTATCATTACTATGTTGTATCCAGTGGTGACTTTGCATTAACAGAAATTGCTTTGCTTGTGCAACGTGGGGTATCTGATTTGAGCTTATTGCAGTCCTCCACACATATCCCAAACTATTCCAGAGACTACTCTAATCTAAGAAGCAGCTTTGGCAGGTAGCTACAGGTTTAGGAGGAATAGGCAAATATTAGGTGCCCCACTTTACATGAAAGGAAGTTCCTTCTGCTAACACAAAGCCATCTTTAGATACAATTTGTTGTCATTATTGTTGTTGCTGCTGTTGTTTTTACACCAGTATATGGCACTTTCCTTACTCTAAGGGGCTTGCAATGTAAAAAGAGACATACAGAAACAACTGAGGAAGGGGGAGAAATAGAGGCAGGGATAAAGATGGAAAGAATTACATTTCCTTAGGCATAGTTACAGTAGAATATTGGGGACTAGAGGTTTGTTCAAAAGGCTACACAGAAAATGTGACTTTTGAGGAGAGATTTTAAGGGCGGTCTCACAGCAGCTTTGAAATGGAAAAAAAACCATTTCCCATTAATCCACTGTGATAAAGATTTCTATACACACACGTACCGTTAATGAGCACGAGAGACAGTGCTTCATATATGTATGGGGAACTTCCTTCAATGCTATTGGGCATAACCCCACAAGCATGCATGGGAGAGACTGAACTCCACCTAAAATAGCTGAATTATATTAAAGATTGTGAATGCTGCGGATTTAAGTAGCCAGTTCCAGTGTATTCCAGGTTTTTTGTTTGTTTGTTTTGGGGCCATTTAAGCATGGTTGGGCCTCTCTGTGTTGTCCTTTTGCTGGCAGGCAAAGGGTTTTTTATTTTTATTCAGGCAGGCCTTTGGCATATAAACTGATCAGTTTCTCAGGGGGGTTTAATTGGTTGTGTTCTGTTTATTTGTTTTATTATTTTGTCCATATTTTATTGCTAGCCACCTTGAGTGCCATTTTTTGGAAGAAAGGCAGGATATAAATAATAAATAAAACCCATATGATATTCCCTACAAATATCACAGTTCCATGTGGAAAGACAGGATATTAAATAAACAATAAATAAAACCCATAAGATATTTCCTTCAAATATCACAGTTCCATGTAGACTCTGTCATTTTTAGAATCCTTCAAGCTGAATGGTAGTGTAGAATTTTTAAATAAAATAGTACGACTGCAAAAGACCCAAAGCGAAACGGTTACCTAATTGTACAGTTACACTGACACCCATTTTATTGTACCCTTTACCCTGACCCTTTATTTTTTCTTGCTGGATTGCAAGTCACTGGAGGTCAGGGTAATTTCTTTACCTTTGTTGTAAGAGTATTTTACATGATCCTGTGATTATGCTTTAGACTGATAAAAGTGCCAATATGAAATGAAGTCATAAGGTTGAACATCTGGATAGAATGAATTAAACCTCTCAAATATCAATGGCATTCTTATTTCCATGAAAGACAACCATAGCTGCCTACAGTGAGGGCACTACTGCAATATTTTGATAAGTTTACAATAATAGCTAGTATACTTCAACAGGATTAACCTTTCGGTACAAAAATCATACACACACACACACACACACACACACACACACACACACACAAGCAATTCACATTTGTTTCACAGGTAGATATGTAATCAAGTTTGTGAGTGCTGCAGCTCACTCTGTTCTACACATGAGAACAAAAAAAGAACAATATTTCCTTCCCAATAAGTAGGCTTATTAGGCTGAAATGCAGCACTTACATGAGATGACTCACTGCTGTCATCAAGATGAGTTCATCAAACATTTGTACGGTAGAAGCAAAAGTTTTTACCAGAAGGCAAATGAAAGGACAGATTTTCTCATGGGTTTTAGCTGTGGTTATGCTACAAAATTCAATCCGTTCAGGGGAAACTGCTGAATCTATACTGCTATGTTGGTAGAATATTGGAAATGGAAAGGATTAACATTTATTTTTAGCCAAATCTATCCCTATGGCTCAGGGCATGCAACAATCCTTCTCATATCCCTTCCCTTCTCAGACCTGTAAAGTAAGTTATTAATTGTGTTTTAGAGGTGAAGAGCGGACAGTGAACATCATACTGGGGGCATCCATTGAACATGGAGTAGCTTGGAATTGAATCTTAGTCCATATATTGTAATACAATCAGCTCTACCTTCTGGACCATATTAGTGCACTAACTATGGCACAGGCATATGAATGGTCAGTATTGTTTGTTTGCCCCATTTAGGTAGATAATGCCCTTGTGTGACTTTCTACAGCCTTGTGGATTATCTACATTATTAGTAATTTACTTTTGGCGTTTTCTTCCCCTGTCTATATGTGTATAAATGTACTCTAAAGACTATGCAAAGCTTTTGAATATTTTTGCATTATGTTTGCATTACAATAAGGCCAAATTCTGTCTTCCTCAATTCTCTTCTCCATGCTGCCCTGGCAGATACTTGAAAAAAGTGTTGGCATTGAGTGCATGCCACTATTATTACTATCAGCTGTTGCTGAGCTGAAATTTCTCAGAATACATTGTTTTCTGAGAAACATTCTGTGATTTATCATTTTCTCAACCCTTCCCCTCAGTTTCTCAGAATATTCCCCACCATCTTTGTAGTGGCTGCCATCTCTTCCCCACTATGCTCTGGAGTGATGCTGGTATTGTGTAATAGTGGCCAGGCTGAGAACGTAATAAGTTGAATAGTATAAATTAAAAGATAAGTGGGGAACGGAACTCATTAGAAGCTAGAATCAGTTGAAATCAGTCTAACATGACCAATATTTAATTCATGCCTTTCCCCTTGTTAGTAGATTTTTTAAAGACTGGAAAAATTAATAAATAACACCCTTGCATCAAGAACAGTACGGAAGCCAATTCATACTGGTGATTTATAAGGTTATCCCATGCATGCATACTCAGTAGTAAGACCGACTGTGTTCAATGGGACTTACCCCCAGGTAAAAATGTGTATTTAGAACTGATGTCTGTGTCGATGTCAGGATTGAGACCAGAGCCCCTGAAGTTTCTGAAGATTCCAATTCTTATTCAGAACTGGAACTAGGACAGTTAGAACAGAGAGCGGTGGAAGGAACTCCCTGACAGTCTTCCCAAGGCCTTGACAACCAGGAGGTCTAGGCCAAGACACTGCCTTCCCCTCCCCCATCCCACCATGGGAAACCTAGACCTTTCTGAGGGTGGACATGACCTGGTGGATGTAAAGGCACATCATAGGTCAAGGCAAGCAGAGTTAGAAAGTGGCTTGACATGCTTTGCTTGGATAGCTGCTTAGGCCCTGGGCAGTCTTTGAGTTTCACTGAAGTTGTATTGTGGAAAGGCTCTCCATTTGCCTAATAAAAGCCATGACTAGTTTTGAAGTTCTTGCCTCTGGCAGAATCTACACTACTGCTTTATAACATTTTATAATGGTATTGACAGCTGTTGGGGCCCATGACATATTCCATAATCTGTTTTCAAACCTCTTTCAAAGTGTTATAACCTGCTTGGAGTAGACCTGGCCTCTGTTATGCTGTTTATGTAGAGAGAGGGCTATTCATCACAACTGCCTTTCCTTATCTTGAGTGTTATTATCAGTTAGAACAGCTATGTGCTTTAGGACAATGAAGAGATCAAGAGGGGAATGAAGCTTAGATTATGGTAAACAAGTCCTGATACCAAAACCCTTGGATGTTTCTACCTATATAGGTGAAGAAAAGGCAACAAGAATATCTTATTTGGGCAAAAAATCCTCTCTCTTCACTGACTGGCATTCAGAGAGACATTTAGAAACAAATTAAGGCCCTTTCTACACCTATGGATTATCCCTGGAAAATGGAGGGATCATCCCTGCCTGTTCCCCGGATACCCTCTGTGTCATTTGGATGCCCAGGGATGATCCCGGGACAATCCTGGGGGAAATGGAAGGTGTAGAAATGGCCTTTGTTTATTTAGTTATCACTATATTTTTTAAAAATATCTCTAAGCGGGAAATTAAAACAATTAGATACATTCAAATACATGATATGAATTAAAATATGTAACAATTGCTAATACATTTATACAAACCTTATAAAAAAAACATTAAAACCAATATTCACAACACCGTAATTAGTTGCTGCTGCTGCTGCTGCTGTAATAACTTTCATTACAAGAAGAGCTACAGTATACTCAGTGATAGAGCACATACTTTGCAAGCAAAACTTCCATGTTCAGTCAAGCATTTCCAGTCCCAAGCATCTTCTTGGAAAGACCCATCACCTGAAAACCCTGGAGAGCTGCTCCTAATTGGTGTGGACAATACTGAGCGAGATTGACAAATAGACTGTGTTGATATATGGTATTATTCTTGGTATTATTCTCCACTATGGCCTTAGCTAGACCTTAGGTTTATCCTGGGATCGTCCCGCGGTCATCCCTGTTCATGTAAACGACATACAGGATATCCCGGGAGCAGGCAGGGACGACCCCGGGTCGATCCCAGAATAAACCTTAGGTCTAGCTAAGGCCTATGTTAGAGTAACATAGGAAGCTGCTTTATACTGAGTCAGACCATTGGTCCATCTAGCCCAATATTGTCAACACTGACTGGCAGTGGCTACCTGAGGTTTGAGGCAGACATATTTTCAACCCTACCTGTAGATGCCAGAAATTAAACTGAGGAATATCTGCATTCAAAGTATGTGCTTTACCACTGAGCTATAGTCCTTGTTCCAAGCAGTTTTCAGTATGTTAAAGTTCAGAGCTGCAAGGTTTAATTAAGTCTCAATGTTAATTAATTCAAATTTAATCATGGATTTTTAAAAAAAGCATACCAGTTAATTAATTGGGAAAGTTATCAGCTTTGCGGAAAAGTCTCTTTTTATGTTCTAAAAGAATTCCCTTTTGAAAAAAGGGAACATGAAATTCAAAAGAAGCAAAGACAGTGCATTCCCCCCCCCCCCAGACATGTCACTATTGTTGATACTGTAAGGACACAACCCTATGCATGTTTAGACAGGGACTGCTTGCTGGGGAATCTGGGAATTGTATGACTTTTTTCTGTGTAAATATGTATAGCATTACACTCTAAACAAGCTAGGATTTACTTCTGAGAAAACATGCATACTATTGTACTGTAAATACCTTCAGTAAACTGATAGCACATTAAAAATGGATAAATATTGATATAACCCTTAATTATTCTATGCCATCTAATACTTAACATATGGTGCATACTGTCCATCTCCAAGCTCCATCACACCGGGGGTTAACACGCTCTCTACCTTCGCTTCTCAGGTGGTGTTTTTGTTCCTCAGTTGCTTCCTCTTTTCAAAAGAGGAAGTACAGAACGAGCACAAGGCCCATTGAGTCCGCTGCTCTAATGGCGCTGCTTCTCCTGCACACAGCAGGAGAGAGCAACAATTCCGAGTTTAAAAAAACATCGGACTTAATGAGGGGTTGTTGCTTTCTGCCCAAGGAAGGCCAGAAGGCGTGCAGGAGGCAGATGACGTCATGTGAAGGACCTGAGCAAACTCCGTGAGTGCCAAGTAACGAGCGTGCAATAAAACGCTCATCAGATGAAGCTCTCCATCTCAGAAAGTACTCCACCCTGAGATCTTAATGATATAGACGGGATACAAATGGTTTTTTTAAAATAAATAAATTAAGTGCTGGAAAGAGAAACCAAAATGATCAAGAGATTCGAGAAAGGAAGGCTAACATTTTCGAGGACTTGTTAGTTAGAAGGGGAGGGGGGAAACTAGGAACCTCCAGATCCTTTCTCAGCTTAGATTAATATCCAAGCCAAAGAAGAGTTTCCCAATACCCCTGTGAGGAGGGCTTTTCTGAGCTGTGAAGAACTGGCTTGAGACTCCCATTTTTCCCTGCTGCAAATATCAGTTCCATAAAACAAACACCTCCAATCTTAGGCTAAAACTCGCAGACACCTCCCTGAAATGGAGATTCCTGTGCTATTTATTGTTTTGCATTATATTGTATTTTAGTCTTTTTAATGTTGATATATTTAACTGTGTTTTAAAATCGCATTTTAGTTTTTTGACAGGTTGGGTTCCACCAGAGAACATTGGTTATTGGGTAGATTAGAAATGTGCTAAATAAGTAAATAAATAAATAAACAAATGTCATTGAACCAGCTTCACGTGGTTTTAGAGAAACATATTGGAACATGAATCCTGTTAATATAACCTAACTTTTCTCATCGCCTTTTCCATGTAGATGAAAACTGAATACGCTATTTCCTTACCTGTGTACTTTTCTCCAGTTTATTTCTCTGAGTAGAGTCTTTGCTGCTTTTTTGTAGATTTCTTGGAAAACTCACCCTTACTAGTAAATTAATAAATAAATTATGCAATCAACTTACCGACAAATGTTATAGATGCTATTTTATACATCCATTCATATTATATGCTAGTTTTTAAAAATATGTTATTTGCAAAGTTTATATCTGCATGTAACTATTCCAGTGTGTGTTTGTGTGTAAAACAAAAAATTCTCTGTAAAATCATGAAATTAGCCTTGTAACTAACGATGTACATAAGATACAACACTGACAAGATATGTAAGGAGTTTGTTTGTTTGTTTATTATAAATCACCACATCTCAGACTAGTCTTTTTTCTGCCCATGCCTCCTCTCTGGACTGAATATTCATATGGTGAACCTGGCATCCTACAATTTCATTGTGACCACAGATTCTGAGAAAACAACTTACAATGACAAGTGAGACATCAGACATCCCTGATCATTCCTAAGAAGGCACCTCTCCCCCTCTCTCTCCCAGGTCTGTAAAGTTTCTTTTACCAGGGAGTCCAACAAAATCATTAGCCAAGTTGTGGAAGGCTGCTTTACTAAATAGATCTGTGGTTACCTTTATATGCCCTCAAGTTAACTTCTGTGGAGTTTCCCACTGTCTGAGCTGTGAATCCTAAAGTCTGCACTCCTTTCAATGCCAGGTGAAGACCTTTACATTTTTATTTTCCAAGCCTTTTAATCTAAATTGTTTGATCTCTTTAAAAAATTTACACCGCTCTTTTTATATTTCAGATCCCGCTGCTTTTCGTCTGTTTTCATGTTTTTTTATTGCATCTTTGATTTTGTACTGTTAGTCATCCTGGGAATTTCTTTCAAGGGCAGAACACAAATTACCGTAATGAATAAAAAATAAATAAAATATTGCACTGCACAGTGTTTTGCCAGTGCCACAGGGCGGGGTTAGTTATTGAGAGCCTGGTTTTTATTTGTGCGCTGTGATCAGACTCTTACACTGGATTGTGTACAGTCATAGCAAAAACATTTTTTTGGCTGAGATTAGACATTTATTCTGTGCAAGGGATTGTAATTGTGTCTTACATTAGCATTGTGTCCTATGAGAAGAATTGCTTCCTTTTATTGCAAACAACCTCAGCAGAGCGCATAGAATCATGTGTGTCACATCATGCCAAACAGTAAGATAATTCAGGCACAACAAAGGGGAGAGTTATTGTTCAAACAGAACATTCATCTGTGGCGACGATAACCATGTCTGCTCCTGGGCCTGAAACACTTCCTTCATTATGGTTTAGTTGGATAAGGGCAAAGATAAATGTCTTGGTAATAAGTCTGGTTGTTTGCATTTCTTGTTATTTGTACTGTGCTGTGGTTTACAACCTCTGTGTCTCCTCATTTTCCCCTGCAAGATGCCTGTATTGAAAAATGGGAGGTGGCAGAACAATCAGGAAGATTAAAATCTTCAGGTAGATTCCAGATTAGCTCATGGCAAAAGGTCAGTAGTCAAATGCTTGGATTTCAAAAGCAACATATATCACACAAACCTTTACATTTCCCCATTGTTTCCTGAATTCTGAAATTCAAGTAGAATATATAGTAACAGTTTCAATTCTTCTTAAACTTTACAGTGCTCTCAGGACAATGATGGGGAGATTAAAAACGAGTTTTAAGAGATCATGGGTATCTTGTAGCCCCATCCTATGCATGTTTACTCAAACATTAGACCTACTGTTTTCAGTGCAGCTAACTCCCAGGTAAGTGTACATAGTAAGGTGGGGGTGGACTTCAAGCTTGCAGGATCTATTCTGTTTTTTTACTAGAATACTAAAGTCTACCAACAAAAGCCAGACACAAAACAGTGGCCCTGGGGGTGGAAATAGTTATCTACTACACCTCATATACTGGGATATGTACATATCTGTATGTGAGTTACCACAGATCCTCACACAGCATTGTAAAACTGGCCAGCAAAGCTGAATAAAGAAATGGTACTTCCAGACAAGGCTTTTATTGTGCAATCACAATAATTATGCTTATAGATATGTTTTCTCTGTGTGTACTGTATGTTTGTGTGCTTTTATATAAATGATTTTAAAATTTTGCATGCTGTATTTTGGAATGGGTTTTAATCTTTGTAAAATAGCCAGATACCTTTGGCTATGGGGCGGTATAGAAATGTAATAAATCATCATAATCATCATCATTTATTAGCCTGCCTTGTTCATGTAATTTTAAAGGGAAACCACAGTATGTTGTCTTCAGTCTGTAATCCTTCCAGTTTTTCCATCTCTTCTTCCTTCTTTTTCTTACAAGTATAAAATCCTTTAAGAAGGTAAAGACAGAATAGTTGTACAACACCATCTGATCATTAGTGCTAGGAGCCTGCCTTGTCAAAAGCCCTGGTCAAAAGCAACCAATTAGTACTCCATTTTTCATTATTATTATTTACAGATGAAGAACACTAAGGCTGAAAGATAAGCAATTAACATAAGGACTGGTGTTGTAGAGAGTCCCCACCCCCCTCACAATTTTACTTCATTTAAGTATTGGGAGTCAGAAATCTTTGGAGAGCTAATAAAAATCACCGAGAGATCTACCTTCTTCCTGCCCCTTTAATTTATTTAAATTATTTCTTCTGGGGGCGGGGGGTGGAGGTTGAAAATGTATGGTGTATGGAAAAGTTATGGCATTGTGTATATGTGTGTTTATATACAAGCCTTCTGTTAATGCAACATCAAATCACATCTGTAAATACCTAAGATTAATGTCTTTAAACTAATGTTTCTGCCTTAGTAAAATCAGATTAATCCAGAATGGGCCCAAATGAAGTTCTGGCTGCAAACTCTAAAAGGCACTAAGACTGCAAACCTATGCTCCTTTAAGAATAATCCCATTGATCCCAATGGGATGTAATTATAAGTAGGATTGTACTGTAAAGAGACTTATCAATTTTACGAATCCATCTGACATTGTAGTTCATTGGAGCAGGCATTTGGTTTTTCCCCCCTTATAATTACTTATTGGCTTTTTCTTACTGTCTAAAATGCCATGTCCACTGATTGTTGTTGTTGTTGTCATCATCATCATCATCATATCCTTCAACTTATATGAAGATGAATTAAAGAATGGTATGAGCAGGTGAAAAAAAATGAGTTATAATACTATCAAATCTTGCAGGTAGCTATTGAAATTAGAAACAATACTTTTTTAAAAATCAGATTGCTACCTACAGTATATAGGTGGGATATAAATTGAAATAATAATAATAATAATAATAATAATAATAATAATAATAATAATGTGACAATTCATCCTTGGAATGCTATTTGAGGTTCCATTGACAGATAATGTATATACACATTTGACATTTCTGTGGTACTAGAAGCTCCAAAGCAAAAATACTGAGTTGGATCCAAGAAGCATGTGTTGAAGAAAAAGAGCTGCTATTGTCGTTTCATAAATACTTGTGCAAAAGCTTGCAGAAGTTTTCAGTGTAGGTGAGGCATACAGCAGGTTTCTCTTTGTGCAAGAGGTTGTGCAAATTCTTGCACAAGCTGTTGCATGGTGGAAGAAGATTTTAGGATTAATTTCATTTTTAATGTATGATGCTGTAGCATGAGATGTAAGAGAGCCACTACATGAAATGAAAATGTATTCTGCTTTTGGAAAGGCATTCACCTTTAAAATAATAATTTTAAAAGGACAGGACAGAGGGATGGAAAAGCTTTTACAATTTGATGCTGTTTGGACTTTATACTGTTATACTGTTAGTTTTACCCTACCCTGCGCCTGTTTACCCTACCCAGTGCCTGTTTGCATTCTCTTCCCCCCTTATCGCTCTACTATGATTTTAATAGAATGTAAGCCTATGCGGCAGGGTCTTGCTATTTACTGTTTTACGCTGTACAGCACCATGTACATAGATGGTGCTATATAAATAAATAAATAAATAATAATAATACAATAAATGTGCAAGGTATGGTGCAGAAAGCAAAAGAATTAAGACCATGTAATATACAGAAAGTAAGATGAAGAGAAAAATATTACTCTAAAGTGAATGTTATAGTGAAGAGAGAAACAACTGGCTAATGAAAGACAAAAGCAATGACATCAAGTACCAACTATGTAAAAAGAAATCTAACTTTGAATACAATTGAAAATGAAGCGGGGGGGAGTTACCAGAAAAGCAGTGAAGTTTGCTCTGGCTCTTTTAAAGTGAAAGTTTTTAGAATAAAATATTTTCTCATGGTTCTCAGAAATACTACAATAGTTAGAGATACAGTATTAAGACCATAACATGCTAATTACAATTATGTTATTTGGTTTGTCAGGAAATATGAGTTCTTGTAATCGTCTCATCTATAGCACAGTACAAGTCAGTGAGACTAGACATGCAGTCTTAGCTTCTTGAGAGGAATTACCACTGAATGTAAGTAAAGTTCAGATTAAATATGCTTAGGATCAGACTGAATAAATTTAGATCTCAAACCCTAAGTTTGACTACATTGTGAACTGAACTTTACATGTTATTTTTTTCCTATGAAGTAGTTCATTGATATTTTATGGCAGTCTATATATGTTGGGTATTGGGCTGAATGAAGACATCTCAATATAATTAAATATCTATTTAATTTATATTTACAAGAAGGGAAGTTTTCATGGCAGATAATAGAAATTCGCAAACTCAATTCCACCACCAATACTTCTAATGAATACGTTTTTTTATTAACCTTCATAGCATAACCTTCTTATATTTATTATTTAAAGTATTCTCTTTCATTTTTGTACTGTTGTTTGTATTATTTGTTTCACGTATCACAAACAAGATATATGACCTTTCTGCCAAATGCTTTTCCCATTCCCAGTGTTATATCATTCCTAAAACATTAAATTTAAAAATTACTAATATACTTAAACTTTAACAAATTAATAGTTCATACAGTGGTAACGTTAACTGAGAAAACAGAGTGGGTGGTTAGATTGGGCTTTATTTCTATTTTATGAATGTTAAGACCTTAGCTAAATAATCAGCATTCTTCTTTTCTGGAACATTTTTGTAAAGAATCTATTAGATATCATTCATTTTGTATCAGAAATACTGGCTGGCACCCTTTTCTCAAAATACCTATGCAAGACTATTTGAAGGGACTGATTTGAGTAACTCTGAAGCTGGACTAAGTTAAGGAGAAATTGGAGTATGGGGGAGGGAGCTTAGTTGACCTATGAAAAGAACAATAGACCTAATTGCTTAATGGACTTACTGCTCTGTATCTTAAAAGTTATCACTGCATTAGATTTAAACTATTTCCAAAAATTAAGACAGCAATCCCAAATCCCATTTAACATAGGATAACATTTTTAACTAACCATGTCTAGAATCAAAACAAAACATTACAGCTAAAACTGTAACGGTGGTTTAAAATGTCAACCTTACTCCCTTATAACATTATTATTTTATACTTGCTCAGTTATTAGATTTTTTAAAAAAACTGTCACACATCACTAGCAACTCTTCCACACTTTTTTTCCCCAAAATGTGGAACATACTACTGCTGTGGGGTTGGGATTTTCCTTTTCTTTTCATTTTCTTTTTAACAAGACACATTTTTAAATAGGGTTTGTTAATACCAGGGATAGTGTCAAATATCCAAGTAATCACACTGCACATCACATCCTGAAGAATGACTTACAAGGAAACCACATAGAATTTTGATCTGTACAGTATGGTAAGAATAAAAACAACATAATTGTGCTGCCTTCTAGACAAGATGCTGACAGAAGACTGCAGACAAAGCACGCTTCACAGATGCCTCCTCTGTAGTTTCTTGACTAATAAATGGTTTATAAGCATGGCAACATTGTGTGCCCGTCAGCAAATTTTGCTTTGTCTGAATTTCTATATATTATAAAAGTAGGGGGAAATCACTGAAATAATAGAAAAGTTTGATAGCTCCTCTAAGCTCTGGTGACAGTTAATTAACATTGAAAGAAAGTTTTGTGTTTTTTTTAACTTTTGTATGTGACCAGCCAGACCAGATCTGTGTCATTAAAGCTTTCCCTTTGATTGTGCCCTAATGAAATAAACTATTTATCAGTGTACATTTTAGTTCTCTATAGAACACAGCATTCAAACAATTTTAAGCCATTTGGGGATATTTGTTGTTAATGTTGATAACACAATGTTCTGAAATCTATCCTGATTCTGGAGCTCTCTTACTTGTAAAAAAAGACAAGAAAAAAAGACAGAGAGTTGTATATAATTTTCCAAAATAATTCCAAAAATACATTTGGAACTTTCCTACTTGATTTACATGTTTAACAATAAGCTGTGCATTTTCGCTTTTGTTGTCACTAAAAATACTAAATGTGAAATACCACAAAGATGGTAGTATAGCTTTTTCCCCCACAGACATACGCAACACACATTGCCTATGAAATTCTGAACATTTTTCAGAGTGCTTATGATTTTTATGAGATTCATATAATGATTATATTTAACTATAAGCCACAAAATAGATTCAAATAAATGAAGTAACAGTACAATAGTATTATTGTCAAGAGTACCTTTTCAAAGATGTGGTCATGGACAGTTCATCAGAAATTAACCAATAAAGCAATATGCATCTACTTTTCACTGTTAGGTCTTTTCACTGTTCTGTTGCATGATTTTTTCCTATGTCTTAAAGAATTCAAGGTTATTTGGAGTTCACCCTTTACTCTGCTTTGTAGTGGAAGCATATATATCTAAGATGTTTTCAGTCAGTCATTTCCTCTGTAGCCTATGGCATGGCATGGGAACATAAATATAGAAATAGATAAAAGGTTTCAGCTACAGTTTGGGTTGTTGTTGTTACTCATACTTCTTACAGTGTTCTTTTTAAAAGTTTGGCTCAGTATACCAGATAATATTCTCATCTTTCTTGATGGGAACCATGTGTCCCCTTTGTGGAAGACATACTAGTTATTCTAAGTTTTTAATTGGCCAAAACATGAATATAGTGCTTAGTGTAGAACTGGCCCAAATCTATTATTCAAATGTTGCTACATTTTCCAAGATATAACGGGAGCGGTCAAGCACATGCAGCTTTGAATACAGAAGGTTCCACCCATGTTTGATCCCTGGCATTTACAATGAACGTGAGCTCAAGTAGCTGGGTTGAGAAAGACCCTGTCAGAGATGTGGGGAGCTTCTGCAAGCCAGAGCAGATAACAATACTCAGTTCATGACAAATGACCTCTTGATTTGGTTATTGATGGATGGATACTCTACAGGCATGCCACTGTCCTTGGCTCCGAGTACCATCTGCTATCCTGATCTAGACACAAACATTTCATTCCTATTCTCATTTAATTGTATCGTTCTCCTCTGTGCTTTACCTTTCCTTCATTGGCAGGAGAGTGATGTTGCAGTCATATCCTGCTTGTGGGTTTCCCATCAGCAGCTGCTTGGCCACTGTGTGAACAGAATCTGGAGTAGATGGCTCCTTGGTCTGATCCAGCATGGCTCTTTTTATGTTCTTAAGAACCCTGTAAAATATTCATGCAGTTCTATTCCCCTTAGTACAGATTGGGAATGGGTGGGGCTGATGCCATAGGAGGAGTTCATCATGGAAATGAAATTTAAACAGGGGCTACTAGCTCAAGCTCATAACTACAATTTTACACCACTTCATTTGTTGACTTACTTGTGCCTCTCCTTTCTTCTGTAGTGCCAAATCATCCTCAAAGTCCAGGATACTTGTCATTTGCCTTGAGCAGCAATGAAGTTTTAGACATCCTTGTTACTTTCAGTGATAGTTTAGTTGTTATCACTTTACAACACAAACCTATACATGTCTACTCAGAACTGAGTTCAGTTGGGTTTACTCCCAGGTAAAAAATGGTTGCTGGATTGCAGCCTTCATATGTTCTCTGAATGGGTTGTATTAGATCTAATTAGATAAATAGAACAGAGGGGAAAAGATTTCTGTATGGCCCCAATAGATTTAAAAGTGAAGAGTTTAGACATCAAATACACATCCAATTATTTATGCCTGAAAAATATTTCTGCTGCTTGATATTTTTAAAATGATTTTTAAAACAAAAAGTAATGCAATCTTTTATCTTAGCATTGTTACTTTCCATAAGTTAGGTGCGATGTGAAAGCAAATGCTTTTCCTGTTCCCGAACCAGCCACTTTTTTATTGTAGAAAGAGAAAGAAAGACTTCTGACATCAAAATTCACAATACCCATCTTTTTCTACATGGCCTTTTCCTTGAACATTCTGAGGGCCTAACTAAATGTGACATATTTGAAAAGGCTGCTTAATACTGCTGCTTTAATTTTGAAGGAAAAGAAGTTGAGTCGAAAAGAAAAAGAGATCATACAGTAACTAAAAATTTGTCCTCCTTTCCCTTGCTCTTTCAGCAGAGGCTGGAAAAGAACATTGCAGAAGGACTCTCCAGCCAGGAAGCCCACACACATGCATGGTTCACCCCACTCCACCTCACCCCGCCACCCATGGCAGCACCTTCTTTGAGCTTTGCCACTTCTGGTGGTGGGCAAAGAAGCATGCAAGCAAGAGATTGGGCAGCTTCTCCTAGTTCCCCCTCACATTCAATCATTCCAGTCACCACAGCAGGCAGGACTGGGCCAACAATGCTGCCTAGGGAGAAAGCTAGGGTGACTATATGAAAAGGAGGCCAGGGTTCCTGTATCTTTAACAGTTGTATAGAAAAGGGAATTTCAGCAGGTGTCATTTGTATGCATGCAGCACCTAGTGAAATTCCCTCTTCATCACAACTGTTAAAGCTGCAGGAACCCTGCCATCTTTTGTATCTGGTCACTCTAGCAAGGCTCCTGCAGCTTTAACTGTTGTGATGAAGAAGGAATTTCACCAGGTGCTGCATGCATACAAATGACACCTGCTGAAATTTCCTTTTCTACACATCTGTTAAAGATACAGGAGCCCTGTCCTCCTTTTCATGTGGTCAACCTAAGAAAGCACCAGTATGCCGAGCAGATACCTCTTTCAGCTCATTTGCCTGCCTTCTCCCTCTGGGCAGTGCAACATAGAAGGCTGATCAAAAAAGGAGAAGCCACCTCATCCTCCCACTCACTCACCTGAGCTCTGTGCTGAGTGGCAAGGTGATGAAGTCTGGGGCCCAAATAGCTCTACAACACTTTTCATGTGGGTGACCATATGAAAAGGAGATCAGGGCACCTGTATCTTTAACAGTTGTGATGAAGAGGGAATCTCAGCAGGTGACATTTGTATTCATGCAGCACCTGCTGAAATTCCCTCTTCATCACAAAAGATAAAGCTGCAGGAGCCCTGCACTGTTTTGTAGGGTGACCGGATACAAAAGAGGCCAGGGCTCCTGCAGCTTTAACTGTTGTGATGAAAAGGGAATTTTACCAGGTGCAGCATGTATAACAATGATACCTGCTGGAATTCCCTTTCCTATACAGCTGTTAAAGACACAGGAGCCCTGGCCTCCTTTTCGTATGGCCACCCTATGCAACACCCAGTGAGGAAGTGAGTGAGGAGGCAAAGGTGACAGCTGTTCTTCCTTGAAGGAGTAGCCATCCTTTGCTCGCTTACTCCCACTGGTTGTCTAAGTCCAATCTCCTCCCCCACAATATTGTCCAAAGAGATGCTGCACAAGCAGGCAGAGTGTTTTAGGGGGAGAGAACAATTGGAGAGACCTGCTACCATTACATGCTCAGTCCTTCCTGCTGAGAGAAGGAAAAGCTGAGTGATTGTAGGGAGGCTGAGGCTACTCCTGTAAGAAGCTCCTGCCTCCTCTCTCTGGGCACTTGATCAGGGTGGCTTGGCTCCATGGTACTGCCTATACAGAGAGCATGAGCAGCTGCCTTTGCCTGCTCACTCACCCTCTCTCCCTCTCTCTCTGTATACAGGGTTGGTCATGGAAGACACAGGGCATGTCTACACCTAAGGGTGTAGAGGGAGAGAGTGGGGAGGATCATGGACTTACCTGCTTCCACAATCCTCCCCCAGCATGTTGACAGCTACGCAACATCCTGGAAGGGAAGAGGGACATTGCAGATGCCATTTTCCCCCTCCTGGAAGACCATCCCCCTCCCCACACACACAATTGCACTCAGGCACATGTAAGGTGATTTTAAAAAAAACACCTTGCAACTGCTTCCCACTCCCACCTCCGATAGGCACAGACTGCCCCTGCGCAGCTCTGTGCCCATTTCCAGAACCCCACTACTTGTGGGGAAGAAGAAACAATCTGGGAGCAGTGGCCACACCACCCACTCTCCTTGGAATGGTCCGGGACCACAGAAATATCAGGAAATCCCAGATATCCCAGGGAAAATCCCTGGTCATCCCAGCTTGCCCCCAGGATCCCCTGTGCATCATGTGGATGCACCAGGACAACCTGGAGATGACCCTGGGATATAGGCATGGTGTAGACATGCTCAGTCACCTCATCTAATTTTGCCCTCTGGGCATCACAGTGCAGGGATTGTGCCCAGTGAATCAAGTTCTTCCTGTTGTGCCACACAGAGGGAGGGCAAACCAGAGGGAGCAGCGGCCTCCACATGATCCCTTGCCCTCTGCTGCTTGCTCACCCTCTCTTAGTGGAGCTGTAAGTAAGTAGCTGCTCCCAGGAGGAGGAGGAGGAGTCAACCAACTTTTGCATGCTTTCTCACTGGGTGGTGTGGATGTTGGACTAGATGGGCCCAATCTCCACCATCTTGCCACTCAGAGGCTGAGCACAGGGGACTGAGTGAAAGGGTGAGGTGGCTGAGTGACAGGAAGCATTATTGCACAGGGAAGGAAGCAGCTTGTCTCCGGGAGGAGTGAGAAAGCTGAAGAGCTTCAGCTATTGAGCGGAATAGAAATGCAATAAATAAATAAATAAATAAACAAACAATTTGCCCTCTAATGCAATTTTAAGGTTTCACCACAGCCGTCCTCCCAAAGCAAAGGAGAGGGATCTCTCTCTCTCTCTCTCTCTCTCTCTCTCTCTCTCTCTCTCTTTCTTTGAGTGAGGGTTTTTTTGTTTTGTTTTTTGCCTTGTCAACTAACCCCCTCTAGTGCTGAACAGGCTGCATTTGACCTGCAGGCGGCTCGCAGTTTCCAAGCCGGGCGAGTGTCTCCTCCTGCACACACATCCGTACCTACCGCTCTGTCTCACCTCTTCTCAAGAGAACAACTGAGGGGGTGACAAGAGTCCAATCTCTCTGCTCGCTCGCCCGCTCGCTTCTCTTCCTTTCTCCCTTCCCATTTAAGGATCCAGTATCGCTGTGATTTCCCCCTCCCTCCCTCTTTCTCTTTTTTGGCGGGGGAACGAAAGAGGAAAGAGGGATTTCTGCAGCAAGCGGTGGCTGCTGCCTGGAATGTTTTGCCTGCCCAGAAAAATCTCAGCAGCCCGCCTGCCGCCTCGGACGCCAGGTAGCATCGATCCCTCTTATCTCCACTGCTGAGGGCTGATTTGCTTCAAAAACAGCCCTTCTTCGGAAAAAGCAAGCGGGGAAGGGAGAGAAGGGAGACCGGTCAGCCCCAAACCGCAGCCGATGGGAAGGCACGGGCGACGATGTCGCTAGGCGCAAGGAAGAGGTGCAGCCTATCCGAGTCCGACTGGCGGCTGCTGGGCGTCGGGGAGCCGCCGTCCCAGGCCAGGGGAGTCCGGAGCCGCGCCTGGGAAATCCTCCTTGGCAAGTTTTCTTGACGGCTTGAGGGGAAGCCGGGGAGCTGTCCAGCATTTCAGCACCTTCCGGAGAGGCTGTTTCGGGAGGGAGCTGCCCACGCCAGGGCGGGAATTCTTCTTCTCTCTGCCGGGCGCTGTCCCTCATGGTCAGCCACGGGGACGGGCAGTCGGCGAGGGGGGCGGAGATGTGGCTCCCCCGGCGGCGGCTGCAGTTGTGGGGGGTTTTGCCACCGAACGGTCTGCTGATGAAAGGCTGAGAGAGAAGCGAGGTGGACGAAGGTAGCCAGGTGGGCGCCACCAGCCTGGTTATCCACCCACCCCGACACACACACACACACACACACACACACACACACGCATAGAGTGCGCCCGAGCCAGGGAAAGTTTGCCTGCTGAGCTCTTTGCCCTGCTCGCTCGCCAGCCCTCCGCCTTCCAGACTCAACGTTGCCCTTTGGAGTCTGTCCGCTGCTTGGTCTTCTCAGGACGAACACCCTCCCCCCCACACACACACACCGTGGTGGATACGATTTCTCCTGCTTTGGCAGCATCTGGTAGCCTGGACCCTCCTTCCCCCTGGGGCCTGAGGCATTGCCCATTAGCCTGGAGGAGGAAGAGAAGCTGAAGCCCCAGCCCCTCCCAGGGGCCAGGACAAGGGGCTCAGGCACCACCAACCATGGGCAGCTATGAAATGAGGGGCTTCCTTTGGAAATTTAGCCTGGTCTTCCCTCTGCTGACTGTGGGCCCTGGGGGCTGCAGTCACATCTCCAGCAACCAAGGTAAAGGGGAAATGATGGGTGGGAAGGGAAGGGAAGGGAAGGGAAGGGAAGGGCTGGGCTGTGGGAGACCATTATTGAACGTGCCAAAAGAAAAAGAAAGAAAAGAAAGCCAACCTGTCTATGGCTACAGGGTGGCTGCTGGGAAGGGCAACCCCCACAGGCATGGAATGATCATAGGCATCTTCCTGATAGGATAGCAGAAGCCTTGCTTCTTCTCATTTTGGAGTGTCAATTGACTTGCCCCACTTACGTTACAGATGGAGGAGAAGCATTCTCGGACATGGTGAAAAGGAAGCCAAGTTCAGGTGGTCATTGAGGGATTCCCCAGGCCCTGGCCACAGTGGCAGGTCAATTATTCTAAGACTAAAGAGTGATCGGAAGCTGTACCACTGATTAGAAGCCTCAGTGAAACTTTAGAGGCACTCAGCACTCCATTTGCATGAATATCACAGCTCTGTAAAACAGAGCCTGAAAATAGACTGTGTGTTCACAATATTTCTTGATCAAAAGCATTTATTCTTTTTTCTACAGTCTCTCATAGATGGGTGGATTTCCTTAAACTGATTTAAACACACACACACACACACACACACACACACACGTGTGTGTTACCTAAATGGAAGCCTGGAGGCCAGTTGCTCTATATTTCTTCTTCTTCTTCTTCTTTCTTGCTCATCACCATGCCAAGGTGATGAGCAAGAAAGGTGATGAGCAACAGGGGTACACACACCCCTGTTGCCTTCCTAGCAACAAACTTAGTTTTCACTTCTGTATTGGTAGTCATTGGATGATATACAAAGAACATGGACATTGCTTCCAAAGATACACAGGAGCATCTCAGGGACTTCTGAGGCCCATCTTGATTAAAAGTGGCACTCAAAAAGCCACTTCAGAAAAAACAGGGGACTTAATGAAGCAGTCTCCAGTGCAGAATGAAGAGGTGGAGTTGCATGAGAGACCTCAAATAGACCCTGTACATTCACAAAATATTAGGGTATGTAAATAATTGGACTATTTGGATCCTGGCCTTAGCTTTCTGTTACAGATGTGGTTATTTGAAACTTAGTATTTTGTTTCATGCACATGTGCTTTCACAATTATCCTCACCCCATCATTATTTTATGTAACACTTTTACTGTGCAAGGTGCATTTACATACTGTATCTTGCTTGTCGTCATATCAGCACTGCAAATAGGTCACCAGTTTTCCCATTTTACAAACGGGAAACTAAGACTGAGAGATGGTGATTTATGATAGGCCAGTCAATGACTTTTTGCTTGGGCAAATATTTGAAGCCATAGATACTAGAGCTTAATCAAGCACAGTATCCAATAGACTACATTGGCTGTTCCACTAAAAACACTCTGGGGTTCCAAAATGGTTTAGATAATAGCTTACAGTCCAGCACTGTTGGCTGAGTACAGTATAAAAGCTTTCAAGAGGGTCTTATTCTTCTCAGAAGATGCCTGGGCAAGTCAAAAGCTTTATATTTTGCCCTAACAGCATAATTTCTCTAATAAAAGGTATCATTGGAGCCATTCTGGATCCCACTTTCTTTCTTTTGGGAGTCTCATGGCAACCAATCTTGCTACTATTTAGTGATATGTGGGTACTCATACTGACAGGAAAAGCCACAGAATGTCAACAGATGAACTATTGATTTCTGTGAGTACAGAATTCTACCCCTGTAGAAGACAGTGGGATATATATGTGATCCTCAAAGCAAGGTTATATTGGTAAAGCCTTTTTACTGGGTTATGTGTGAGACTGCCATAAAGAGACGTATTTTGTGGGATGAAAGAAAGAATCAATCTCTACTGGTGTAAGTAAAGAGCAGCCCTTTCCTTTTTAGGACTATTTCCACATATTTGTACTTGGATAACGCACATTGCTCTGGACTGAAAAATAGACAGCCAAGCTGCAGAAATGTTGCATAGTTTTGGATTCAGATATCAGTTTTGGGCTTGGATTTTGCTTATATCCAATTCAGTTTTCACACTGAGGATGCAATTTTACAGGCTATTTCAACTCAACATGGAGTGACTGGTGCCTCTATTAACAACCCATATAAGGCTTTTTCTGTTTTCATATCTGTAGTGAATGTTCAGGCCCATCAATGTTGCAGTGTTAAAACACCATTTCTAAATGCTTGAGTTTGTCAAAGTGCTTTTAGAATTGGGACCTTAATCATTGATCATTTATGCATGATGCAATTTAGCTGTGTTTTACTAACTATGCTATATTTTAGATCTCTGGCATCCTCTGCACAGTTAATTCGCACAAAACTGTACTGCTAGGTTTATTATAGAGCAGCACAATGATTAAGGAAATTGTACCTGGCTTGCAGGGCTCCCGCTTTGAGCCCCATGGCACCTGACCATCTAATTACTGTTAGCTTCTCACACAGAGACTGTCTTACTTCTGTGATTTGTGTGTGCATGGAGGGAGGGAGGGAGAAAATAAAAGCATATTGATGGGGAAACCTACACTGTAAGTGCCATTCAGCATCATGCTAGAGAGACAAAACATCATTCCTTAAATGAACTACGTAAGTAGACAGAGGGCTATGTGCACTTTTGCAGGGCATATAAAATATATAATTTAAACTCATTTTGAGATGTCCTTACTACGTTGGACATGAGCATGACATGCTTTTAAGTCACTGCAAGAACCAAACTGCATGATTTGACCCCTTCATTATTTGTATCCACCAACACCTTCCCACCCTCTCCTCCCAAAAACCTTCTATTTTCACTTAACTATTTTAACCTATCTTTGCAATAGGCACAATCTTGTTTAAAGTACAATAATAATTCAATATTTATTACAGAATATGTCAAACAGAAGTTTGTATATGTCAGTTGTCAGGTCCCTACTCCTTCTTTTGCTTCACTGCATAAATCAGCATTCATAACATTTTTAACAGAGATGACATTTTCAGAAAATAGAGTGATGTAGTTGAAAAACTAATACCAAGCAGATTTTGATGAATGCTTGCCTCTGCAGCTACCTCTAGTTCTTAAATAGCCAGTTGATGGCATTTTATTTTCCTACCTGACAAAAACTGCAGTTAAAATATAACAACCTCATCTGCTCTTAACTAATGCATGCTATATTGCAAGATGCTCTATAAGGTTAATCATAATCCATCATCTATACAGTGTTTTCCCCTCATAAGAGCTCAAAGCACTTCATACACTTTATCTCCTGGCCTGGTCATTTGTTACCAGAGTGGTGCAGCTGCCATTTGCCTTCGACTCAATTCCACATTGCTCCACTAATACCTGCATATGGGAAAACACATGGGACAGGCTGAAGGCGTAGTTGCCCCCTATACCAGCACCATTCACTCCAGGTAAGGACAAAGGTGATGTAGCCAATATTCACATCATTGGCCTATCCCATCAGATTTACTGCATACAGAACCTGATTGTTATGGGATGGAGCCATAGAAAAGTAATAACTAAGTAATCTATGCATCAACCCTATAATATATGGCAGCAAGTATGTCTGTTTCCATACTATCAGGGATGGGGAGTCTGTGGGTAAGAAATTATTGTTTGCCTATAAAATCTATGAAGCCAGTGAATTCATAGATGAGCTGACATTTAATGTATAGACTTACTAGATCATAGCTCATGCACTTAACCACTAAACTACTTTTATTAAGATATCCCTTTCTTCATGTACTATGCTTCTTTAATGCCTTAAGGCATTTATCTCTTAAGATACCTTAAGTGGTGTACAACAGCTAAAAACAAAACTAGTGAATTTATTATTATTATTTTCATTATTATTATTATCATCATCATCATCATCTATTAATTGTAATGTAAAAACAGCAGTCTTTAAAAAGAAATTATCATTCTCAAATGTTGTTAGGGAGATATAAAGATGTTAGAACACAAAAATATTCAAGGACAAAATGTATAGTTTTTTGTGGGGACTTTCTTTGCTTTGTACAATCCAATATATTGTACATTGGTGGTACTATATAAAATACATATTAAATAAATAAATGAGAGCTCTACAATGCCAATGGCAATAAGACAATTTTATGTTGTGTTTTATTTTATAATGACTGTCCCCTTTTACACCTTTTCCTCACAAACTTTGCAGCACTCTGTGGAATACCAGTCTTCTTGAGCCACAAGATCATACTTCAGTTATCATTTAAAAATCTACTCAAACTAGTATTGATCACTAGTATTACATGGATTAATTCACACACAATCCCACAGCTCCTACTTTAAGAAACAGAAACTTTGCTTTTATAGAATACATCTCTTTCCACGTAAAACCGGCATGCATAGCCCTGAGGTGGAATAATTTAATGTGAGTACTGCAAGTGTAAAACCACTGACTGCACAAATATACCTGAATAAGTACCAATTAATTACTTTGAATTGATAGAGGGTGAAAACCCAGGTTTTTATTATCTCTTCCCTCTATAGTCAGCAAAACATAATGAAACACTCCATGAGGACATTTCATAACATTATTTCACAAATAAATTTGTTTAAGACAGTAAGCAAAGGGCAGGATCATTTCCAATTGCTATAATGAAAGTTTGAACTTGGCTTGGCTTTGAACATCCAGTGTCTTTGCCCTCTTTTGTTTCAAAGTATTTGGAAACAGTAATGATTTGATACAGGGATAAAATAAAAGTTGCACAGGAAAGACCTGTGGAGATTTTTTTAAAAAAAATAATAGATGTGATCCAGAGAAAGGAAAGAATTATAACCCTCTCTTCATCACACAGAAATCAACTGGACTTCCCCCCTCCCCAAGTAACTTGTGTACTAGTAGAGTGTTAAACCTTATTGATTTCAAAGGCATTTAGGCTTTCCTAAATTGTTAATATCATTACTGACATCATCATCATATTATATACTGTACATGTTTATTCTGGATTATACCGATACAGTATGAATAACTCACTCACTGGTATGTACAAATATGGAGAGAGACATAGCTCAATGGTAGAGTAGATGGATGCATGCAGAAGGTCCTAAATTCAATCCCTGGAATTCCCTTTTTTTAAAAAAGGTTTAGGTCGCAGGTGATGGGAAAGATTTCATTCTAAAGAGGTTTAATCCTAACACCCTAAAGAACCACTGCCAAATAAAGCAGACAGTACTGGGCTAGATAGACAAATAGTCTGACTTGATGGTGTAAGCCGTCTTCATATGTACAAAAAGGTTGTAGTTAGACTTCTTCCTTCTCAAAAAATATAATCCCCCTCAAATGGCAAGTAGAATTATAATGGGTTGATTTTTTAAAAAAACACAAGCAAAAAACATGAGTGAATTTATTTAATTTTAAAACCCTTATATTCATGAGGCGATAGCGCTCGCTCGCTCTCTCTCTCTCTCTCTCTCTCTCTCTCTCTCCTGCTGCTCTAATAGAAAGGAAACTTTAATTCTTTAAATTTACTTCCCGAACTCTTCAGTGGGTATCCCTGCCTTGTAAATCAATGGATAGTGCCTTGTTCCATCTCTAGAAAGGTAAACTGAAACAATAGTATTGACAAAGTAGTGAACTTCTTCATTCATCTTAATTGAGTGGTAACTTCAAAAATAAATTGTGACCGAGGTAAGGACTGGTCTCCACTATTGAAAAGATCTGTGGACAGCCCAGATAATTGCTTACAGAGTACTGTGCACAAGCACTGCATCAAAAATCAACTTGAAATCAAGGCCTTCTGGCTGTGCGAGTTCTGCTTGTAAATAGCATTTTCTCCCAGTTTCATATTAGTTCTCCGCCATTAGTATTCAACCAATAGCCAAGCTGTTGGTCGGGTTACGTTTTTGTTTTTGATGTTGTTGGCTGCCAGGCTCATAGCAGATCGTTTTTTCTTCTTGTCTTGTTTCAGGAAGAAAGTTTCAGGTTTCTTCAAGCAGACAATTCCAAACATTACAACTAGAAAAGGCAAACTATGTGCAATTAATGTACAATTAATATGTAATTAAGCACAGTAACAGAGTAATCCTATGGTCACTTGGGAGAGATTCCCTAGAGCTATGGTGTACCCCAACCCTTCCCAAGTCATTAGTCACTGCTACAGGAAAAGGGAACCTGAAATTAGATGGTTCCCCCTCCCCCTTGCCCTCCCACTCATAGCCACCATGAAAGTACCAACACGGCTGCTCTTCCAAGGTCACAACAGCACCCTCAGAAGAGCTCAGGAAGAAGGAAAAAGGAGCGGGATGGTAGGAGGGGAGAGAGGAGGAATAGACAGGATCTGCAGAATATGTACAGTCTCTCCATTGTCTGCCCTGCCCACAAAAAATAGAGCTGAGAGCCTCATCTAGCTGTAAATGGAAAGAAAGGGAGGAACTGAAGGCATTTATGCCTCTATTCTCCTCCCACCCTTCCTGGCTCCTGCTGGTAGGGCATAAGATAGGAGCCTTCTGTCTACTGTGCAGCAATCCCTTAGGATTGCACTCTTAAGAAAATATGAAACATCCACTTACATGCCTTAACTTGATTATATATTATTTGTTTAAAGGTGGATTACCAAGTTTCATTTCAGATTTATAGCAGACTGAGGGGGAAGGGATGTGATTAGAAGTTGTTGTTTTAAAATGAGGATAACCAGGCTGACCAGTTATGCAAAAAAGAGGAAATGTTTGCACAAAAAGAGGACAAAAGATTGATTTTTATATGCTAATTTATATGTATAAATGCAACCTTAGAATTAATTACTATAATTTAAACAGAAATGTAATACATTTCATGCATTACCACCCTGATGAAATAGATGCATAGGAGCAGAATGGCAGATGTTGAGGACAAGGCACAGGGATTGAAACCTCTGCTTATAAAGAAGTCCTGGGAAGAGGATGTGGGGAAAGAAAGGGAAGGGGAAGGGAAAGGAGGGAGTGGGCCAAATAATATTTAAAATAGTGCCTTGCAGCAGCAGGAAGCATAATCGTCACCAGGGTGTATGGACAAACTGTTCAGCCCACCCACCCCTGGTTATGTGTTCCCCAAAGTTGACCCTGTTTGCAGCCTGCAAAATATTTGGAAAGCTAGGGGCATTTTGGCTCAGCCATAAACATTTAAATTAAATCCAGGAATACTGTACTATCTAGATGTAAGTGTTGCAAAAGGTTAAGGAAGCAACAGTGCCGAATCAAGACCTGTATAACTGAGTCATGAAACCCACATGACCATTAGTCATCTGAATCTTTTTATTATTATTTTGGTGGTTACACAAAGAAAACTCAAATTATTGTCGCTCCTATTGACCCCAGGGTTAAGTACAACAATTTGTTTTTTACCTATCAGTGACATACAAGCTAGGGATTTATGGATAATTGGGCCTTTCCCTGAATCCCTAAGCTTAATTGCTTAGTTTGGTTACTTCTGAATCTCACAGAAACTAACAGCACAGTTTGACAATGCCTAGGTGCAATTGCATCATACCAAATTCAAGATGCTTGTGCTAAAGTTTAATGGTTTGTATTTTTATTTTCAGCTGAAGTCTCTCTATATTGAAATGTTGCCCTATACAAACTGTTCCTAAATAATTTTGGCTTCAAAAGAGCACCTTGGAGTCTTCGGCAGTATTTTCAGTCCTAACCCAATGCATTAATTTTCTGTGTCAACTTCTATAAAAGCCTTTATGGCATAATGCAGGGCTGCAGAGCCTCAGGCCCAGGGTTCAAATTAAGCCTGCCTGGGTTCCCAATCTTGACCTCCAGTTCCTGACCACCCTTCGTTGATGGTTTTCCAGCTTTTGTGCAGTTTTTTTTACCCAATTCTAAAAGTTTGAAATACATTTCTGGCAGTAAGAGTTTTAAGCTAAAATCTGCAGGTCTTTGTGGTCCTGCTCCTTTTGCCTTTTGTCCATCCCTTTTGCCTTCAACCTACACTGGAGATCTCTGAAATAGAATTCAGCCTTCTGGCTCAAAGTCCAACACCCCTAGCATAGTAGATAGAGTGCTGGCTTGAAGTGTTGGACTTGATCACAGGCGACCTGGGCTTGAATCTCCCCTTGGCCTGTGACACTCACTGGATGGCATTGGGCCAGCCATCTTCTTTCAGCATGAACTGTTTCACATAATTGTGAGGATAACCCTCATCTATAAGCACCATTTTGAGAAGAGTGAGATATACACGTGAGGGATACTAATGATGTGTTGAGAGCTATTCCATGAAGAAGTTTTGTTCCATTTTATGAAAGCCCAGTAGTGTGAGTTATTTTTAACACAGTGTTTTGACTTGCTTGCATGAACTGACAGTATTTTTTTTTCTCATGAGCAATGGCATTTAAGAGAGAATCGTTAGAACTTGGTCATGCAGTGTTTCAAATTTAGAACTTTAAATAAACCTTTGCTTTATGCCAGACCATCACGTTTATTGTTCATCAACATGAGGAATCTTGAATCTCACATTACGCTTTAAGGAATATCCCTTCTGCACTGTAATGGCTCAGGTAGGAAACTTCTGCTGTTAGGGTTACCCAGCTCCTGGCCCAGAGAGATCTCCTGTTCCATTAATGTATGCATGAAGGCAGAATACTGACAGTTGTTGCAACTTCCGACACATTGCTCCATCTGCTTCCCTCCCACAGGGATGCTGCCACACTGTAATGGGAGAAACCGCACCTGCCGACTTTTCTCTCCATACAGACGTTCAAGGAACAGTGTTTCCCCTAGGTCAGAAGTTTGCAGCCCAGGGCACCCTAAAAGTTCTTACAATGCAGCCATTGTACATTTTATGCCCCAGATAAAAGACTCAGGCAAATTAGCTCTAACAATGAATCTCATGTTTAAAATGTGAGTAGTAGATGAAAGAGAGATCAGCCACTTCCACCTGCAGTTTGATTCATGCTGTATTTTCTAAGATGACTGCATTTACAGTACATCTTACCTTTTTATTTCCATTGAAGCTCTGTTGAGGGATCATTAGAAAACGGATTGAAAATAAAACTGCAATATTGTAATGCCTTTATACAAATAACATCATTAGAATATTGTGTACATTTTTGGTTGCAACATCTCAAAAGAGATATTTCCACCTTTTAAAGTTTTTATTTTCAAAGAAGCTATGGAGCACATGCAAATGGGACTATGGTATGGGATCAGGGGGTTAATTCTCCCCCCTACCCCACCCATGCCATTTGCACAACAAAAATCCTCCTCTCTGAAGCTGCTAGTTTCCAACCAAAGTAGCCAGCAGCTTCAAGGATGGAAAACTGTTTTCCTATGAAGGACTATTGATCCACAGGAAAAGTCGGTTAGGGGCTGCAGCCAATGGTGGATGGAGCCAGAGCCAAAGAACTGGATGGAGTTTGTGTTCTGCTCCAACAATGTCCCTATGAGAATGAAGCTGTTTTAAACTGCCCCGTTCTGTTTTGTGCTGCTAGTTGACTGAAGAGCAGGGAAGAACACAGCCAGGGTTAGATTACCGTGAGAGCTGGAACTCAAAAGTTTAGGATGAAACAACAATGTAGTCAAAAAAGCACACCAAGGTTGGCAGTTCAGAAGGAGATAAGTGTCCAAAGAATAACATGGAGCAGGCAGTTGGGGTCATTGACAATCCAAGTCATAAATCAAGAATTTCAGCAACAAACACAAGCCGATGAAACTGAACTAGGAACAGATAATTTGTTTCTAGCAAAGATGTCACATCTCTGCAAGGCTTTTCAAGGCTGACTAGTCCTGACTCCACACAGCTCCCAGCTGCAATTGATCAAAGGACTATCTTACGCTCTCCTTTTGCCCAGACCTGGGCTTTACCAGTCACCACATGAATAAAAAAGATAGCATATCCTTCGTTAGTGAAGAAAAGGTAAAATGGTTTTATTCACAAAATGCTCTGGCGTAAAATGAAGATACAGCAGAGACTTTCCAAAAAAGTTTGTTTAGTGTATTTTGTGTTCCATTACACCAGCACATATACTCCTAACAATGGTGGAAGTCAGAGAGAGCGAAAGAGAGGAGAAGAAGGCAAGGGAGCAGCAAAAGGAAGAAATCACAGGAAACCACTTTGTAGACTATAGAGAGATCCTAGAGCTAGCTATGGTCTAAATTCCCATGAAGTAACTAACTGCAACACTGCCCCCTTGCAGACTAGGCTGCAATATCCCCATCCTATGTAGCCTAGATTGTCATTTCATACTTATGCTAATTCTAAAAATTCCTTTACTTTTGCCTCATACTTCTGTAAACTGAACTCCTGTTTATGTTTGCAACAGTACACAACCTTATTCCCCCCTCTTCCTTTTATATACCTGAAAATCTAAAGCAAATCCATTTAATATTTTTGTAGCAGAATATTATTATTAAATTTGTCTTTAAATCTATAATTGTATGGCTTTTATAATGGTTTTTATTGTTTGTTTTTAATGTTGTGTAATGTGTACACTACTGTGGGGTGCCTTGTGGATGAAGAGTGGTATATATTTTTGTTTGAAATAAATAAGTAAAGACTGAGGAATCATAAACAATTTAAAATTAGGTACTATGTAACCTGAATCTCTGCCTGAATCATGCCTTGCTACAGCTTTGTTCTCCAACTGGGTACTTCAGCACTATGTGTGAAACATCTCTTATTCAAATAGCTACTTTTTGGTTTTGCACTAGGCATCTCCCTTCTGTCTCAGGGAGTTTTAGGATGAATCACTAGAGACTGGCAAGGTGCCTGATAGTTCTAGATAAACTGAAGACATGGCAGAGAGATACAATTCACTTCCTATAAATATATTCCTTTAAAGTTAAATGAAATGAACTACAACACTCAGACTCCACCCTGATGAGCTTTTTGACAACTTTTGGACAGCTTTGAGAAGTGTTTCAAGACAATGTTCATGTTGTACTGGATGCACTGGAAGAAGTGTCTTCCCACAGTATAACTCTTTTGTTATTGTCTGATGGCAATTAATAGTCCAAAACAGCCTAGAGTGGGTAGTTTTCATTTAGAAATATAGCTGAAAGTTCTGACCATGATACAGAAATCTCAGGGGAAACAGACATTTACATAAATTTCCCCCTGCCTGAAACCAACTTTAAGATGACAGAAAGGTTGTAAAGAAAATTGTCTAGAACACTCCATTAAATTTTACTTAAGAATTTATTATACACATAAATTCTTCACAGAGAGAGAGGCATGAGCCACCATTTTTAACACTCCTGAGCCTCTATAGAAAAATGTCTACAAGTCTGGAAAAATCAATATCATTAAGGGGAGAAAAAAAGAACTTCCCTCTCAATTAAACCTTTAACCCAATTATTACTCTTAAATTACCTGCAGTAAATTAGATTGAATACTTATATAAAAAAGAACTGTTCCTATCTTGTGAGGAGTTATTTGATATATATTTTATTATGAATCAAGACTTTTGCCAGGTGACTGTTTGTTTGCCATGTTATATCTAGTTTGCATTTGCTTTAATTAAGGAAAATTTACATACCACTATTTGTCCATCTAGCTAATATTGACTACACTGCCTGGCAGTGGCTTTAAGGAAGATGTTTTTCACATTATTCACTACTTGATCCTTTTAACAGAGATGCCAGGGACTGAACCTGGAACTTTCTGCATGCAAAGCATATGCATTAAGCTAAGCCCCTCCCCTTCTTAGGGAATAATCCTATGCATGTTTAGAGAGAAAATAATCTCTCTACAACTTCAGCACTGAGAGAGTAGCACTGCTCTTTTGGGGTTGGGGTCAGGCCTAAGTGCTGGGACTACTTTACATATTCCCTCTCTATTGGGATTCCATTGAGGAAGCCTATGGGTTGATGCCCTCATAGGACGTGGCCATCTATAGCTTATTCAGAGCATCACAGAAGCCTGTGTGTGTAATAAAGAAGGGAATTGAACCTAGGAATTCCAATTGTTCTACTCTATCTTCTTAGAGCAGAATGGAGACCAATGCCCACTTGCCCCTGAGACCTTAAGAAATGTTTCTCTAGGGTACCTTTTCATTGATTTGGATAATAAATACATAAGGAATTGTGAGAAGATACACTTCTTTCATATTTGTCTTTTTCTATCTTATTTTGATATTGTAGAACCATCTAAATTAAACAAGTCAACATTGTCTTTAATTGTAGCCCTATTCGCCCACTGACCCCAGCCATGTGTTAGTTGAACCTTTGAACAGAGCCTTAATGCATACCTTTGAAAAGCAATAGCTCTAGAATTTGTGAAGGGACAACAGAGCTGCCTGGCCTGTCTCTGCCTTCTCCACTCCATTTAGCATGAAGGTCTGCAGGGTGGGGTGGGGAAAATATTCAGCTTCAAACTCTCTCAGTGATTGGGAATCATAAACAACTAGGGTTCCTGCTTGCAGGGAAGATTCTCAGCATGTTCAGCCAAATGAGTTCATAATCCAGCTTCAGCCCCACATTCCCTGTAATGTATTTATTTATTGCATTTTATATTGCTCAGTAGCCGAAGCTCTCTGGGTGGTTTACAAAAATTAAAATCATGAAAACCATTCAAAATATAAAACAAACAGTATAAAAACATAGTATAAAATGCAATATAAAAACACAACCAGGATAAAACCGAGCAGCAATGCAGAAATTATTACAGATTTAAAATACAGATTTAAAACAGCAAAGGTAAAATTAAGTTGATAGCCTGTTAATGATCTCCTTACTGCCAATGATCTCCTTACTGCCAAGTCTAAAGGCCATTATTCCGTTCTTATTCTCCTTGATCTAACTGCAGCCTTTGACACGGTTGATCATGATCTTCTCTTAGATTCCCTTCATGACCTTGGATTTTGTGGCTCTGTCTATAACTGGTTTGCCTCCTATCTAGCGGGTCGCTCTTTCAGCGTGTTGGCTAATGGCAGCTCGTCTTCCTCCTTTCCCCTTTCAGTAGGGGTTCCGCAAGGCTCAGTGCTTGGCCCGTTGTTGTTTTCCTTATACATGTTGCCCTTGGGCAAGCTTATTCAATCTCATGGCCTCCAATATCATCTGTACGCCGATGATACACAACTATATCTGTCATCTCCGGAACTTTCTCCTGATGTTCACGATCGTATCTCGGCATGTCTTTCAGATATCTCAGCTTGGCTGCTTCATCGTCATTTGAAACTTAATATGGCAAAGACTGAATTGCTTGTTTTTCCTCCTAAACCTTCTCCTCATCTCTCATTCTCTCTTACTGTCAATGATGTTACGCTTACTCCGGTCAAGGAAGCTCATAGCCTTGGCTTTATATTTGACTCCTCGCTCTCCTTTATTCCTCATATTGAGGCAGTAGCTAAATCTTGTCGTTTTTTCCTGTATAATATTGCCAGGATTCGATCATTTTTGTCTGTCTCTTCTGCCAAGATGCTTGTTCATGCGCTGGTTATTTCACGGTTGGACTACTGCAACCTTCTTCTCTCTGGCCTTCCTTCTTCTCACATCAGTCCGTTGGTTTCTGTTCACCACTCTGCCGCAAAGATCATCTTCTTGGCTCGCCGCTCTGACCATGTTACTCCGCTTCTGAAATCTCTTCATTGGCTTCCAATTCACTTCAGAATCCAATATAAACTTCTCCTGTTAACCTTCAAAGCTTTTCACGGTCTAGCTCCTTCCTATCTCTCCTCTCTCATCTCACACTATTGCCCTGCTCGTGCTCTTCGCTCCTCTGATGCCATGTTTCTCGCCTGCCCAAGGGCCTCTACTTCCCTTGCTCGGCTTCGTCCATTTTCTTCTGCTGCCCCTTACGCCTGGAACGCTCTTCCAGAACATTTGAGAACTACAAGTTCAATCGCAGCTTTTAAAGCTCAACTAAAAACTTTTCTTTTTCCTAAAGCTTTTAAAACTTGATGTTGTGCGGACTTTATACTGTTAGTTTTACCCTACCCTGTGCCTGCTTACCCTACCCTGTGCCTGTTGGCATTCTCTTCCCCTCCTTATTGTTTTACTATGATTTTATTAGATTGTAAGCCTATGCGGCAGGGCCTTGCTATTTACTGTTTTACTCTGTACAGCACCATGTACATTGATGGTGCTACATAAATAAATAAATAATAATAATAATAATAATAATAATAATAATAATACTGAGAAAATAAAAAGATCACCTGGCGTCTAAAAGAGTATAATGTAGGTGCCAGGCGAACCTCTCTAGGGAGCTCATTCCACAGCTGGGTTACCACAGTAGAGAAGGCCCTCCTCCTGGTAGCCACCTGCCTCACTTCCTTTGGCCAGGGCTAATGGAAAAGGACCCCTGAGGATGATCTTAGGGTCCAGACAGGTACATGTGGGAGGAGGCATTCCTTTAGATAGCTTGGCCCCAAGCCGTTTAGGTCTTTGAATGCTGGAATTATTTTAACATGTAATGCAACAGGTAAAACACTACCTGGGACTTCCTCACCCCCTATTATAGTATGTAGGACTTGAAAATGAGAAAACAAATGGGTGATATTCATTTGTTCTCCCTCATATGGGTAATGGTACTCACAAAGCAATCTCAGCTTTTCTGGGGATGTCCATGGGGGGCTTAGTGTCTCTTTGCCTCTTCATCCTAGAGCATTAAATAGCACTCGACTGCATCCAACTTTTGAGTAAAATGGAAAAACAGGAGGATACTAGTTTCCTATAATTCTTCTATTTCATATTGTTATGACTACTGTAACATATATATTTTTGAAGGTGTCGGGTGGGGAAAGCAGCCTATTGTTATCTCTTTGTGGGGGAAATGAAGAGAGGCCAAAATGCATTATCTGTGACAAACACAATGTGAAGGTACCACAGGCATATACAAAATATAGGGCATAGTAAAAGATAGGCTTACCAAGTACCCTTCAGTCTTGATTCATTTTATGGTTTCTGCACCTAGAATAAAAGGGGGTAGTCACAAATAGTAAACTGTACCAGCAGTGCCTGTGCAATAAGTGATTTGCTGATGCCCTCTGGTTAGAGAAAAATTTGTGCCCATCACTTATATTCTTTGACTGTGTGCTGCTGCTTCCTAGCTACTCTAGGGCCTTGTCTACACCAGCCGTTTATTCCAGAATAGTATCGAGGTCATCACTACTGTGCCATATGATGTTCACCTACTCCCGTGGTGATCTAGGGACAACCCCTCAGTTATTCATGAATATCGCTCACTGCTTTTGTCACGGCTTTCCCAGCTCTCTTGCTACAATCCCAAAGGCTGTGGCTGGTTTGCCCCCTACCCTTCCTGAAGCTGTTGCTGTTCAGTGTGAGCTCCTGGCTCAGCAAACTGGCATGTCCAGCAGGTTTGGATGTGTGTGGGAGTGGGCATCCATTTTGGGCACAGACATTTTGATTAGCTATTGGGGTCTTTTGGTGCCACGTGTATGTATTTTTTGATACGCAGGAGTACATCTTTGACACAGTACCTATCCCCCCTGCATTTCTGTGTATTTGCGCTGGTGCACATCTCGGAGGAGTTATTCAAAAAATCCATGCCCCATACCCATCTGTCCAGTCCTGCCCACTTCTGCCGATACACATTCAGAACTGCCATCACGAGGCACACCTCCTCCCACAACCGCTCTCCTTTACTTGTGGGAAACTTCCCTCACGTGTGCCTTGTGAGCAACGATCGTGGAAGTGGGAAACCTTGCAATTATCCCTCCTCCGTTGTGAAAGGGCTGTAGGTATAGATTAGGCCTACAAAGTTAGTTGCAGCTTCCTAAATACATATGCTCCAGCTGTCCATATTTATCAAGGGCAGTCCTTATTTTCTGGTACCTATCCCTAGCAAAATATTGTTTGTATTTTGCTTTATTAAAGTATTGGTTTTAAGCTACACTGTATGTGAAAGTGGGTAGCCATCCTGCTCCAGTATGGTAGAGTGGCTAGAGCAGGAGTGGGAAATATGGGGCCCATGGGCACCAGTGTGACTTTGGACACCTTTATTGGCACGCCCCTCCCCCAGTTGCCCTAGCCATCTCACTTGTTTTAATTAACAAATGTTCTTATTGAGTGGCAGCTGGGACCACTTCAAAGCAAAATCAGGGCCTCCAGCTGCTGCGATCTTCATTTCCCATGAATGCCTTTGGGTCCCAAGTGGGGCTCAGAGATATTATTACAAAATCAAGATGACCAGCTGCAGGCCAATGCTTTTATCTGCAGCATGTCAAGCCACCAAGAAAAAGGAGAGAAATATACTCCTGTTGATTCTGTCTAGTAAGCTACACCTCCCATGGCACCCATTTTGTGATGGTGCCCAGAACAGCCTCTGAAATTGACACATGCACCCACAGGCCCCAAAAGGGTGACTGTTCCAGGGTAAGAGTGCCAGGCTGGGAATACCAAACTTCAAATCCCCACTCAGCTACGAAGCTCACTGCTTGAACTTAGGCAACTCACCATGTCTCAGTTTAACCTACTTCACAGAGTTGCTGTGAGGGTAAAATTGGGGGTGGGGGGAGTCCATATATGTTTCTTTGAAATAATAATAATAATAAATAATAAATAATAATAATAATAATAATAATAATAATAATAATTTTATTTCTTACCCGCCCCTCCGTTTGGATCGAGCGGGAAACAACAATAAGTATAAAATACTTATTGTTGGAGGAAAGACAAGCTATATATAATCTGAACAGTACTTTAATCAAGTTGGGCCATTTCTGCAATCAGAGGAAGTCTGAAAGTAGCACAGTCAGAGGCTTCTAAAACATTTTCCACCTTTTTGCTTGCTTTAAACAGTTGTTGCTTCTCAGACACATCGTGGGATAAGATGGCCCCTGGCAGAGAAGGACTTCTATCTTGCAGGAAAGCAGCAGCAAAAACTGTTTAGAGCAAACAAAAAAGGGGGTGGGGGTTAGAAGAAGGCTCTAACTGTGCTATTGTCTTCCTGCTAAAAATAAATAAAAGGAGAAGTCCCCGGCCTCTGAACCCACCCACCCAACGCACCCCACAAATCATTGGAAATTCTCCATTCCACTCCCCGCCTTTTCTTTCTTTTGGCCTATGAATGTGCCCAAAATTTTATCTTGAGGGAATGTCCAGCACAGCCTTAGAAATAGCTCAATAATTTGGTTGCTTACTGCTATACTCTCTTACAGCACAATACAATGCATATCTACTCGGAAGTAAGTCCCATGGAATTCAGTGGGGCTCACTCTCCAGTAAATGGGATAGGATTGGCGCCAGGATTCACTTAGTGTCAATTATACATCCCTCCTCACACAATCAACTCCAGGCTTCCTTGGGTTTGTGTGTTATTTTGTTCCATGCAAATGTATGCCTAAGGCCATAGCTAGACCTAAGGTTTATCCCAGGTTCATCCCTGCCTGAGCACTGGATGCCCTATGTGGCACTTAGATTAACAGGTTTGACCCCAGGACAATCCTGGGATAAACCTTAGGTCTAGCTACGGCCTTAGAGTACATTGACATTGGCCTTAGCTAGACCTAAAGTTTATCCCAGGATCATCCTGGGGTCATCCCTGTTCATGTAAATGACACACAGGATATCCCAGGAGCAGGCAGGGATGACCATGGGACAATCCCGGGATAAACCTTAGGTCTAGCTAAGGCCATTGACTCGTGTCTTGCAACAGTTCCCTTTATGACTGAATGCTTTTTTCAGTTTGAGTCCATGAATACACACACACACACACATACGGACAGTCAAGATTGTCCGTGTGGACTAAAAATGGCTTGCGTGAAGTGATCATCGATATAGTACAAGCAGCGCATTTGCCAAATATTGGGAGTTATAACACTGAAGCTACAATCCTGTACCAACTTACTTATTGAATTCAATGGGACACATTTCTGCGCAGACATGCAAGAATTGTTTTGCTGGTAATCTATTAGATCTAGTCCAAATTAGATTCAAGTTGCAATCCTATACACGTTCAGAGATGGCTGGGGCGTGGTGGAAGTTGTAGGACTTTTTTGTCTACACATGAATGGGATTGCACCCATGGATCTTGCGTACAAAAGTGCTGTGCATACAAAAGAATTTAAATTGGGCACACAGGCTCACCCTCTAAATTTATTGTACATACACTACAGCATATTTAACTAAGGCATCATTCAGCATAGCTCAAACCAGCAGGCAACATAGCAGCCCTATACAGCCATCCTTAATTCTTCCCCTGTTTACAAGGAAGGACTTACAGGGGTACATCGTTCACATGTGGGGAAACTATAAGGCAGACCTGTAAACCCCAGATGCCATGAGTAGTATTCAATATTAGTCCTGCATTGGACTAACTTAATTCCCATTTATTACAATGGGTCTACTCTATGTAGGACTACTCTATAGATATTACCCCATGTGCCCTCATTCCATCAATGCTGCTTCCTATTCAGGAGGTTGGGAGCACGAGAAACATCCTCTTTGGATACTCCTAATGGTCTCTCTGCTATAATTTAATGATCAGCATGTGTAAAAGAGATGAATATTACTTTTTCCACCAGGATCTTGCAAAATTTCTGCACAGCTAAGGAGGTCATGGCTATTCCATAAGGTTGTCAGTCACCTAGTGAGTTTTCAGCCATTCTTTCCAGTGCTTATGCTACCCAGACACTTTTCTTTTATAGGTCAGCTTTAGTTGTAGACAGTAGGCAATCTAAATGTGCATATATTTTTAATTGATTAGCATAAGTAATTGAGCACTGGCCTCTCTCTCTCTCTCTCTCTCTCAACTCTGGAAAAGATGCCAAACACAGTGCTTCATTTGCACACATTGGGCAGCTGTAGTCATATTCTCTGTTGCAGAAGAAAATAATATATTGGTAGACCTTGAAGCACAGAATGACCCTGATTGTGTTACTGGCTTGTGTGTGTGTGTTAGTAGAGGAACGAGTAAAAGGCCTCCATGTTCTTTAAATCAATTTCTGTAATGAATGTACTCTTTTCCCAAGTCTTGCCTCAGTTAGGTTCAAATGACTGGTTAAGTGCCTGTAAAGCAAAATAATTCTTCAAAGTTGAGAAGAATTTTTACATGTATTAGGAAGCCCCCAGCAGTCTCATTAACTGAATTTCAAGATTATTAAAAATGCTCTGTAGAGAGTGGGATTGGCTTCCTGCCATAATTCTCTTGGATAATACCATTCATACTTGTAATATCTAGTAATGATCTTTGTACTCATAGTTTAAACACTTGCAATACTATTATGATCGAAAAGAATCAGAGAGGGAGGGAGAAATTAGAGGAATGGAATTTATGTATTTATATATTTTACCACATTTATATATTGCCTCTCTGTAACCAATCAAGGAGGTTTACAAGAATTCAGACAAGAGTAAAAAACAAATACACACACACAATAAAACATTAAAATAACCTTTTAAATCATATCAATTTAAAAAGCCAAGTTAAACGTCTCCTGCCACCACTGGCCACGCCCCCTGTGGGTCATCCCCCAATCCCAACTGGCTCCCCTGTGCCCAGCCTGAGGGGGGGGCAGCATGGAACAACAGCAACAGCGCCACTTCAGCCGCTGCCACCGCCACCGATCTACGCAGATTGCGCTCTTTCGCGCAAACCCCCCCCCCGGAAATCAGGCCAGTGTGGCTGCGCAACCCGTGCTCGACCCAACAGCACCACAACCGGAGCAAACTCCCGCAACCACCCCCCTCCAACACAGCGATAATCCACACAAGGTGTGGACCATGAGGCGTCACACCTAAACAGGAAAATCCTGTTTCACCCCTCCTCGACCACGGAACACCCAGTAGGTCTAGCAAGGCCCTTAGACAATGTTCAAGGGTGTCAACTGCTTCTTTGGAGCGAGGTAAACAATGAGCAACAGAGGCAATTGTCATCAGCACAGAACTCCAGCTGTGCTGATGACATTTCCCAGCAGTCATATGTAGATATGAAATAACATAGTGAACACGATGGAGTCCTGTTGGACACCATTGATCAATAGCAGTGATGCCGGACAACAGCCCCAACACCACCTTCTGGACACAACACTAGAGGAATTTCCCACACCTGTTAGGTAAAGGAAAGGTGCCTTTAATAGAAGAATATAAATAGTCAAAAAGATTTGTCATTAGTATTGTTTGTCATTAGTACTGTTGTTTTTATGTTTCTGATGGTTTTAAAATTTTGTATACTTTTTTAATGTTTACTGTTTTAAACTTTTCTAAACCGCCCAGAGAGCTTTGGCTATGGGGCAGTATATAAATGTAATAAATAAATAAATGAAATTTAATTCAAGAATTATGATTCTATATTTTCATGAGACCATGGAAAGCAACTGCCAGTCAGAGCAGAAGACAATACTAAGCTAGATGAGCAAATAGTCTGACCCGGTATAGGCAGCTTCCTACGTTATCTTTATGTTAATATGTCATATTTTAGCCACACACACAATCCTTTTCATAATGTGAAAAACAATGCTTCTAATCCAGACATTCACAGAGTTTTTCAAGAGGAAGGACTACCCCATTTACATCAGTGTTGATTTCAGTTGAGCACCCACATCCTCTTTATGCAGACCAAGGTGTGGACCAAGCTTCTGAGTATTGTACTTTTGGATCCATATGTAAAGGTGCAAGCCACAAAGAATTGTGGCCATACAACCTTCATTTAGTGCAATTTCCTTTATATTGGAAATATCTATACCATTATCCCATCATCCTAGATCAGCTGTTGAACATTGGGAATTCTTACTTTAGATTCTGAAACAAACCCTTAAGGAATATGAATGAATGATCAAGGGAGTGGGAGCGCAGGATTTAGCTCAAATGTACTAGGGAACCATTTCTCACTACAATGTTGGCTCCATTGTGCCTGAAGACATGCTGTTGTCTGGTAGAGTTGGGCTAGAAACTAGATAGAGGGATGCCTCCATAAGCTACTCAGAAGCAACAGATATGAGATCAGAACTTTTTTCAGAAATTGAGTGTCATTGAAAAGAATAATAACATGGCAATTTCATAATTAACTGTGAAGGCTGTCACAGAGATGGAAAGGAGAAAGCGGGAAGTGATGTTGTCACTAACCATAGAAGCTACATGGCGATTGCTTTGGTTTCTGAGAAGGCAGAAAGGAGAAAGCAATAAAAGCAGGAATTGAAAAGCTGGAGTGAGAGAGAGAGGTAAAGCAGGATAAAGAGTTGAACCTTTCCTTCCTTATGCTCTGTCTAAAACTCAAGGAGGGGTGCAGGAATCCTCAATATCAGGGTAAATCTGAAATAAGTAAAAAGAAGAGAATTTGCTTGGGCAGGATCTACACTACTGCTTTAAAACAGTTTATAACAGCAGTGACAACAGTTGTTGGAGCCCAGGACACACTCCAGATACAGTTTCCAAACCATTTTCAAAGTGTCATATCCTGCTTGGTGTAGAGCTGGCTCTACTAGTTGCAGCAAGGGTTATCAGAAAGAGCTCACTGAAAATGGGAGTGCAAAAAAAGACTGAGGCCTTTGCTAGACCCGGGCTCGCCCTGTGCATCCAGATGATGTACAGGGGATCCCGGGCTCAGGCAGGGGTCAACCCTCCCATGCCCCGGGGTAACGGGCTCCAGTTGTAGCCTGGTATTTCCCACGGCCTCACGCTGAGCCCGAGACCGCTGTTCCACCGCTTTTCCCGGCTATCGCAATTACTTGCGAGTAGCTGGGAAAAGCAGCGGACAGGGTGCAGCGCTCCTCAGGAGCGCTGTACCCATCGGGGCAGGGGTAGAGATTGCAGCCGGGGGGGAGAGATTGCGGCCAGGGGGGAGAGATCGTGGCCAAGGGGGGAGAGATCAGGGCAGGGGGGGAGAGATCGCGGCCAGGGGGGAGAGATCGAGGCAGGGGAGATCGGGGCAAGAGGGAGCAGTGACATTTTTTTTAAAAAAAAAATACTTACCATGGCCACGCGAGCATTCCTGCGCACCCAGCCCTTTAAGAAAAAAATGGCGGACATGACGGGGCTTTCCACAGCCTGTCGCGTCTGACGTTTAGACTGGGGTGACAGCTCACCATACTTGAATCATGGGCTCGCCCCTTCTCCCGCACAGATTTAAAGGTAGGTCTAGCAAGGCCAGTTGATAAATGAATAGGATGGTCCTCAAAGGACAATTTCCATGTGCACAAAAGAAGAACAATTGCTTTGTTTCTTCTTAACAAAAGAAGGGTTGGGGGCTTTATGTGGAGTTTAAAGTATTTCTAGTAAAATCCCAGGGTTCTCTGTGGCCACTTGATAGGTGATACACTGTTTCTTTGATTAGACTAGAACTAGATGAAGATTGAGCATTTAACGATTTCAGGAGGTCTCACCCTATTATTTATTTATTTATTGCATTTTTATACCACCCAATAGCCGAAGCGCTCAGGGTGGTTTACAAAAATTAAACCATAAAAACCATTCAAAATATAAAATAAACAGTATAAAAGCATAATATAAAATATAATATAAAAATACAACCAGGATAAAATCAAGCAGCAATGCAGAAATTAATGCAGATATAAAATACAAATTTAAAACAGCAAAGTTAAATTTAAGTTGCTACACTTAAAATGCTGAGAAAATAGTGCACACTAGTGTACACAGGGTACACAATGGACTCCCTTGTCCATTTCAATAGAGGGTTTTGGCAGTAAAAGTTTAAGTGCACTTTGTCCTAATTGCTATGTTCTTACTAGCTCACCTTCCCAGACAAAATGTAGTCTCACAAGGGACCCACCAAAATGATGGCAGAATAGTGCAACAAAATGTTTTCCAAACCAAAAGGTGAGAGAGGGGTAAATGGATGCAGTATGTTGTCAAAATTCTGTAATATTTAACTAATACATTTATGTATTACTTACTTTCATTTATCACTTTGATGGGTCATGTATCTTACTTGGAATATATGCCTCCAGAAAAACAAGCTTATTGAAACTAGTGACACAGATGGATATTTTGCAAGCAAGAAGGCAGAATCAATAATAGATTAGGTTTGATTACATGTTGACATTTAGTACTCCATATCCAAGATGTTAAAATATATGGACAAAAAGAATATTTCCTCCTTAACTACAAGGCTATTTTTATCCTTGGTTCAAATATAGAACATGATTTTAAAAGGTTAAGGTACATGTGATGATAAAACTAGCCAAAAAAAGTTAATTTAATTCAGGATGCAACCTGCCGTGGGCATTATATTATAACACAGCCTATCTGATGTGCAACCTTTTGGATACATTTGGGGATGTAATTGAAGATTATTCTTTCACAATACTTCTCTGTAGTTCACTTTATTTCAGTTGTTGTTGTTTATTCGTTCAGTCATTTCCGACTCTTCGTGACTTCATGGACCAGCCCACGCCAGAGCTTTCTGTCGGCTGTTGCCACTCCTAGCTCCCCCAAGGTCAAGTCTGTCACCTCCAGAATATCATCCATCCATCTTGCCCTTGGTCGGCCCCTCTTCCTTTTGCCTTCCACTTTCCCTAGCATCAGCCTCTTCTCCAGGGTATCCTGTCTTCTCATTGTGTGGCCAAAGTACTTCAGTTTTGCCTTTAATACCATTCCCTCAAGTGAGCAGTCTGGCTTTATTTCCTGGAGTATGGACTGGTTTGATCTTCTTGCAGTCCAAGGCACTCTCAGAATTTTCCTCCAACACCACAGTTCAAAAGCATCTATCTTCCTTCGCGCAGCTTTCCTTATGGTCCAGCTCTATATTAAAATTTGCACCATTTTAAGAAGCAATCAGTTTCTTGTTGATGCTACTCATGGTGCTAACAAATATACAAATAAATAGTGGTACAATATATTAATTCATAATATTAGTACTCTTAATTTTAAAGATAAACCCTCTGTGGCCTGGATCTGCTAAACATTTGTATCCAATCTATATTTAAAGTTTGCATAGTTCATTTGGCATTTCTTTTGACTGCTTGTGGTTAATTCACAAGACCAATTTTTGCACTGCAAAGTGACTTTCTGGAATAGCTCCGGCTAAGGTCCACGTGAGTTACTGTGTTGCGAACTGCAGTACCTATTTTATCACTGACCAATACATATTCAGAAAACATCAATATTTATTATACCAAACCTTTGCTGGCCTATCATTTGAATATAGACTGAATGACTCCGAAGACCAGGGTCCCCATCAATCTTTGCCATGAGATGTCTATAAAAAGATTGCTTAGTTCCATATTCACAATTACAAACATAGATTATACCTCATTATATATAGGCATCCTTCCCTATGCAACTCTTTAACAGCACAATCCTATATGTGTCTACTCTAAAGTATAAGTTCAGTAGGGCTTACTCCCAGGTAAGTGGGTATATGATTATAACCTGATATGATAGACTCATATCAGTATGATTTAGAGTGCAGTCCTATGCATATCTATTCAGAGAGTAGATCCAATTGAGTTCAATGGGGCTTACTCCCAGGTAAGGATTGCAGCACCAATGTGTTCTGACCCATTAGGGTAGGCAAAAACATATCTTAGAGCCCAATCAGTCAATTCCATATCTAATTGCAATGGAGTTTATCAGAGTTCCAGCTGTTGTACATTAAATATGCTTTAAATACTACAAATGTTTAAGTTTTGCTCTTAGCCGCATTCCTTACAGTACATTAGCACTACCAAATTTGAGAGTCTGGAATTTCCCTTCAATAGCGCAGAATACTAAGGGACCACTTCAATATTACACATGCACTCACACAGCCACACACACATTACCTATGAAAACCAAGATCCCTTCACATTCTCTTGAAATGAAAACCAGCAGCAGCCCTACTATATTTTCACACAATGAAAAGGATTATATGCCTGGAAGTCAATTCATATAGCATGCCTACACTTGTCCCTGATTGAGGAGGGATAGGAGTTAAAACCAGATTTGCCCCATAGTAAATCTGTTGTTGAAACAATTTGTCAGGAGTACAAATTACACATTTTGGATACCAATAATTTTTAAAGGGTTGCAGAGGTTACGCTAACTAGAGATGTGGTGTCAGACAATTTATTCATGATGCCGCCTGCCTGGTGCAGCTGAGGATGAGAATGTGGCAGACTTTGCACAAAGTAGACTTTGCTGCACAATTCAGCCTGAATGAAAAGAAAATTAAAATTTCAGTATTCTAACAATTACTCATAATTCAATAAGAGTCTAGAGTTTTTCTACCCTTATCTTTCAAATGGGTTATAAAAATTGTTATGAGAAAACAAACACCTGTATTACTTTTAACTCTCTGCTTCCCCTCCCTCCTATTATAAGATTACATATGCCAAATGTTTTAGGACATTTAACTTTTTTTTTTTTTTTTTTGCCTGAAGAGAATTTGTGTACCAAAATAATTGCCTTTTCTTTCTCTCTGTAGTTACTCACTATGAAAAACACATTTTTCTGAAACAGAAATGCTGCAAATACAGAATTTCTAAAGCTCTCCCGTCTGTATTGTTTATGTGGCACACAGCATATATATTTGGATTTGCCTTCACAGCTCCTCAGCAGCACGCCAGAGATTCTTAGTGACATTCCCCTTGCCTCAGTGGGTTACATAAGAGGCACTTAAGGCTGAAGTGGCCCTTTGGAGAATTACTTTGAACTAAGTCACTCAAAGTGACATTACTTCATTTCAAGAGTAGTGATGCAACACTTCTGCCGCACTCTACCTGCCTAATCATCCTTCCCCCAGACATATTCATTACAGACCACTGGAAGTCTCAGAAGAACTGCTTTCCTAGGACATATTTGTCACAATTCATTTTCTCACAAAGCATTTGGTTTTTGATCATTCTTTGTATTAAGCTTATATATGTAACTGCTGAAATATTAGTAATATTAAATTATACACAAATATTACCTGATTTGACCCATTTAATGCATTAACTAAAGGTTATTTTTTACTGAGATCAGAATGCTTCCTTCCCACTGGGGAGAAAGTAGATAGATATCTGGAGGTACTCAGATTGGAGGAGAAGATATGGATTAGGAGTTGGGCCATCTGAGTGCTCAGTGACGTACACTTTTCAGGGCCTCCAGGAAGTGCACAATCCCCCCAGCATGCCATTAGAGTGGAGGGGAAAAATATGTGATGGGGGCCTTAAAGGCTCTGTTAAAGGCCCAGCTTTGGGGAAATTGCATATTTTCCCCTAATGACAGCTGCCTTTAATGCAGCAGGGGAAAGGTCAAAGAGTGTGCACAGGTCGGGGAGGAACTGAATTTGTCCTGCAGCCAGCAATGGGGCAAAAATCCATGGTGTTTGTCTGTCAGTGCCTGGGAGGGCCAGATGTGGGGGCGTCCACTGCCCTCACAAGCCCAGGTGGGTTTTTGCTCCATCTCTAATGACTATATAGGTACATCATGGAGTAGACTGCCTGACTCTTTGGGATTTAAGTGTGATGGTCGATTCAGGTCTGGGCAGCTTCAGTGGATGGGGCATAGCTAGGAGACACAAACAGGATATACCTAGCAAGCTGGAAACAGTATTTTGCCTTGTTTTCTTTTAAAAGTGCTAGATTCAGTTAGTTCAGTCAGTTAGAGGAATTTAGATGAGGGTCCACACTGTAGTGAAAAGCTAAGCTAAGTCTTTCTTTCTTTGCTTTGTTGTGCTTGATGCCATAGATATGAGTTCATATTGTAAGCTACCAATAATCTCTCCATTCAACTTCAATAAAGGTTATGGTTTTAGACTTCATATATTTTAATTGGTTTTCCTTATATAACGTATTGTTTTCTGCCTCAGTTCTTTGAGAAGAAATTTGATAAATAAAGTTTATGCTTTTACTTTCTAGGAGCTGGGAAACATTGTACTGCCACTTACCACCTGCCCTGTCCTGATTAGAGCATGCCTTGGGGACTAATTACAGCACCCAGGGCAAGATCAACTGTTGGGGCTCAGGACACACTCCATATACAGTTTTCAAAACATTTTCAAAGTGTCATATCCTGCTTGGTATCCCTGGTCTGGACTACCTATATAAAATGACACAGCAGAGGAGGAGGTTATTAGAATTGTCAAAGCAGGCTATGCAAGGTAGCTAGATGTATTCAGATGAATGGCTGATGTGTTGAAGCAACCCAAAATGTTTTTAATTGATTAATTATTTTTTCTCTATTCAGTTAAATGCTCTGCTGAGTGGAGATATTACTGGTAGATTAAAATATGAACTCATCTATGACATCATGATAAGGATGATTATATTGCACTATGAATATGTATGGTGCTTTACACAGTAACAATAAGAAAACAACAGATCCCTGCCCCCATGCAGTTTACAAGCTAAAATTCAACACATTCTGGTCAATAGAGGAGGGGTAAATTAAGGGAAAAGGAAGAATATATGTTCACAGATAATAGCTTTGGGTACCATGGAGAGCTGGACCAACATAAGTACTCTGATCCAGGAAGTCCCTGGCTTAAAGCTCACTTCATCCATGATCCCACTGCATCTACCTTCTGCAATGTGACAACCTTACAGAGTTCTTGTAAAGGTTACAGGATCTGTTGTGTTTTGACAGTTGGAAATACGCTATACAAATATTAAGCTTTGGTTTCCATTCAGTAACACAAGCAATATAGAATTTTTTCTTCTCTTCCAAAAAAATGTTGTAGATATAAAAAAACAGCACAAATGGCCTTTAGTATTGTGCAAACTGTCTATTTAGAAAAGACGCAATTATTTGTTAGTAGAGGAGCATACTTTAGAAAGTGAAGGCTTATTTTTGGCTTTTTTAAACAAAAGTATAATATCAGTCCGTGCATCTAAGAGAATGAGATTTTCAAGGTTCCCTGTTAGTAGCATGTACTTCAGTTTGACAGCTTGGCCCGGACCTGTAAAATGCACATGCTGTTAAAGCTTGGCGCTTAACATTGTAAATTATAAATGAATAGTGAGTGCAGAAAGTGACAGACTGGATCAGCTAAGAGATTATTACAAAACAGAAATTGCCTGGCTATGTAGGCATTTAATGAAAGGAAATAAGAATCATAAGTAAACCAAACTTTTTCCATGCACCTATTTGTTATTATTTGATTGACAATGTTAGTTATGATTGTTGACTTTTTCTAACGTTGTACAGTTAAAATAGACTTGTAATTTCTTAATTATCATCTTAATATTGATGCATTAAAGCTGAAACCATACACACAATTACCTGGGGGTAAGTCGCACTGAACTCAATGGTGCTTACTTGTATAGTGTAGGATTTTGCGGTAAGGCTGTGATCATTCTATAGGGCTTAGCCCCCATTGAACTAAGTGACTTTCTTCTGAGTAAACATGCAATGTGCAGTGAAAATATATCACTAACATGTTTTTCTTAATTCTTTTATTGGATATATTGGGGAAAATAATATTTTCCTTTGTGGAAGTTAATAGAATTGTGAATTCCTTTTGAAATTTACAGAATAAGGATCTTTTTCTTTGGGGGGGGATTTTATTTTACATCAGTTAAATGGTATCCTGCTGACCTAGATTCCTTATTTCTCTGCCTTGCTATCAGTGACCAGTACATTGATTCTCTCTATGTCATGATCACATTGCTTGTATTAATAGATGAAACAATAATATTAGGTGGTTGTATTGATATTTTGTTCTGTTTCTCATCTGGTAGGTTGGATCTCTCCCTCTCTAAGCTCTCACCCCCAGAAGACATTTTCCTTACTAGATAAAAGGCAAATGTGAGGATGACAACCCTGAATCTTTTAACATGGGTCTGCCTCAGTCACATGTAAAGTGGATATGTGGGGTGTGATTTAAAGTACAAAACAGGCACACAAGCAGAGAGTGCTGAACTGTCTCTGCCCAGTGCTTAGATGTTGCTTCCTCCCATATAGTAGTTCCTTCCCTGAGTCACTTGAAGCCCCACCAAGGAAAAAAATACCTCAGGGCATGGGCTGCAGTGGTAAAAGTAGCAGGCAAAGGAAGTGTTCAGTACCTCCTGCTGACCCATTCTTTCTTGATTTAAAACGGGGGCTTTTAAGGGTTTGCTTGTCTCATATACTTTGGCCCAGAGAATATGGGCATGTCTAGACAAGTGTTTATCCCGGGGATCGTCCTGGGATCATCCCTGTGTGTCCACATGATGCACAGGGGATCCAGGGAGCAAGGAGAGATGATCCCTCCGTTTCCCTGGGATAACTGGGACCACTTGTAGCTGATTTCCCCCGTGGTCTTGGGATCATCCCAAGACCGTGGGAGGTGTGTGGGGTGCTCGTCCCGACTTCGTCCTGCCTCCTTGCAAGTAAACGCGAGGAGGCGGGAACCGAGCACAGGGCACAGAGTTCTTCAGGAGTTCTGTGCCCATCGGGGGAGGGAGCAGGAGCAGGGTTTTTTTTTTGGGTTTTTTGGTTTTTGGTTTTTTTAAACTTACTTTTTCATTGGAGTTCATATGTGCTCTTCTGTAAAAAAAAGAAAATGGCGGGTGCGATATCCCTCCTTCCTCCCGGGATATTGCACTCGCATGTGGACAAAGGGGAGGATCTCATGAGCAGAATATCATAAGATCCTCCCCCTCCCTCCCCTGGTCTAGACATGCCCTATATGTGTATTATTATGAGTTTAATACAATTTAAAGTAGAGGTAACATAGTTTTGTGAGGGACTATTAATCTCTAACAGAATTACAAATATCTTGAAGCAAAGTACAATTCTCCAAATTCTATTTAGTTCAAGGTTCATGAATTTCTAGTACCAATCTGATCCACCACCAGGATCAGGGATCAACAGAAGAAGTAGGGCCAAAGCCTTTGAATGAATTGGGGAAATCGGCTAGGGCTCCTATCATTTGACTCTTCAGGACACTTGGCTTTATGTCTTATGGATTTCTGAACCTGTGTACAGATCCACAAGATGGGGGGGGGGGGGAGAAGAAGAAGGAATCCAGTAAGCAGGGATCAGTGAAAGCATCTCTTTCAGAGCTCAAGGAAAACAGAGCTGCCAGTTACCTGGGATTTGGAAAGAAGAGGTGATGTGTAGTTAGTTGGGATCTCTGAAGGTTTGCTTTGTTTTTGTTTTCCCCCAGAGCCTCAGACTCTTTTCTGGATGATTGGCATCCATTCAGCTCATTTGTAAATAATGAGCCATTAGTTAAACATTTTCCTGAGAGAGGTATGTCATTTTGGTCAGATTTACTTATACCGTAGCGTCCTTTGTTAGTACTATGTGACTGAATTCTAAATTAAGTCCCACTGTAGTGATCTAACCATGCTTCAGTTGTTATATTTATGTGTCCATTTCTTTTCTTTTCTTTTAAACTACATGCAAATATGTTCTTTTCAATTTAAAACAAAACATAGTGAAAACAATACTGCAGCAACAACAACATTGTTTTAGACTGAGAATTTCATCACACCTACCAATTTCCATAGCGTAAGCAAGCTGTCGTTGTTGTTGTTGTTGTTAGCTCCATCACACCAACATTATACATCCACCTCCGCCATGCTGGTTGGTGTGATGGAGGAGGGGGATGGGAGGGAGAGGAAGGAAGGAAACTTTGTGCTGGCGAGACAATCTCTTTACGGGGAGGGTGGGGGTGACAAGGGAGAGATGCTCCCTCGGGGTCCCTCCGCTTTTTCTGTGCATGTTTTTACTTGAGAGTAAAGCACCCCCACACACACACACACACTAGCAAACGCAACTTTAAAACAGCTTACTATTTCTGTAAGAGTCAGATGGTTGATTCTGCTCTCGTCATCCTTCTGCACCCCCAGTGGCCGCTCAGAGAACAACAAAAGAATTGCACTTAAAGTGGTCCAAAATACTTTGCTATTTGGGGTGGGGGGGACGCAATCAAAGCAGGACACATGGGAGTACTTCATCATATCAGCAGATTATAAGGTAGAAAACATTGGAGTCCTTTGCATTCAATTCACAGTGATTGCACAGTATAACACTGGTGTGATAGAGCTCTGACTTTCCTCCAGAGAGCTCAAAATACTCTGCATGGTTATTTTCTCCCCTTCTTTCCTTACAACAACCCTGTGTAGTAGATTATGCTGAAGCATATGAATTAATAGGTTAGCTAATAATTAGCTTCATGGCTGAGTGGGAGTTTGAGACCAAAACTCCTCAGTTCAACATTCTACAATTATAACCTAATCTACACCAAGCAGGATATTTTACTATGAAAGCCATATATGGCATTTGTCAACGGGCCGCAACAGTTGTGCACAAATGCCACTTTAAAGCAGTAATGTGGCTCCTGCCTTTTACATTCCGCTTTCATAGTGGAATATCCTGCTTGGTGCCATGGTCTCAGTAGGCAAAGTGGTGACCTTAAAATGTTTTGGCTATAAATCCCACAATCCCTGGCCATGGGAGTTGATGGGAGTTACAGTCCAGAACATCTGGAGAGCACCAAATTGCCTAATCCTGCATATTTACATTGACACTCTTATAACTGCTTTTCTATAAAAAGTCCCAATAATGTACCTAATTATAATTGACAGAAGAATGAAATCTGTAGTATTTTTTACATACAAGGAACCACATAGGGAGACCTGCCCAGAGACTTTGTGGTCCTGGAGCATGTGTGCTGTTGGAGGCTATGTTGCTGCTGCCTACAGGGACAAATATGTATATTGGGGCTCAGGTGAGCAATGGGGCAGAGATGGGGCAGGGCCGGGAGTGAGGCAACACCCCTTGCTTTGTGCCTCAGTTGCGCCCCCACCCCCTGGGAAGTTATGTCTATAGGCCCTGTATCATGTTACCTATGCCATAGTTTCTGCGCTTTTAAAACATGCATCACAGGCAGGACTGTAACAGCTGCAGATTTTTCCCAGCACAAAGTGATAGGAAAACATCGGTGCCAGTCATGAAACTTTTATTTATTTATTTATTTATTTATTTATTACGTTTTTATACCGCCCAATAGCCGAAGCTCTCTGGGCGGTTCACAAAAATTAAAACCACAATAAACCAACCAACAGGTTAAAAGCACAATTACAAAATACAGTATAAAAAGCACAACCAGGATGAAACCACGCAGCAAAATTGATATAAGATTAAAATACAGAGTTAAAACAGTAAAATTTAAATTTAAGATAAAATTAAGTGTTAAAATACTGAGAGAATAAAAAGGTCTTCAGCTGGTGACGAAAGCAGTACAGTGTAGGCGCCAAGTGGACCTCTCTGGGGAGCTCATTCCACAACCGGGGTGCCACAGCGGAGAAAGCCCTCCTCCTGGTAGCCACCTGCCTCACTTCCTTTGGCAGGGGCTCAACGAGAAGGGCTCCTGTAGATGATCTTAAGGTCCGGGCAGGTACATATGGGAGGAGGCGTTCCTTCAAATAACCTGGCCCCAAACCGTTTAGGGCTTTAAATGTCAATACCAGCACTTTGAATCGGGCCCGGACCTGGACTGGCAGCCAATGAGGCTGGAAAAGGACTGGCGTAATGTGATCTCGCCGGCCAATCCCTGTTAGTAAACAGGCTGCCCTGTTTTGTACCAGCTGAAGCTTCCGGATCGTTTTCAAAGGCAGCCCCATGTATAACGCATTGCAGTAATCCAAGCGAGAGGTTATCAGAACATGGATAACTGTAGCTAGGCTATCTCTGTCCAGATAAGGGTGTAGTTGGTATATCAACCTAAGCTGATAAAAGGTGCTCTTTGCCACTGAGTTCACCTGTGCCTCAAGTGACCATTCTGGATCCAAGAGCACCCCCAAACTACAGACCCGATCCTTTAGGGAGAGTGCAACCCCATCCAGGACAGGGCAAACATCACCTCGCCGGACAGATGAACCACCCACTAACAGTACCTCCGTCTTGTCTGGATTGAGTCTCAGTTTGTTAGCCCTCATCCAGTCCATTACCGTGCCCAGGCACTGGTTCAGAACAGTCACTGCCTCACCTGGGTTTGATGAAAAGGAAAGGTAGAGCTGGGTATCATCCGCATATTGATGACACCTCAGTCCACATCTCCGGATAACCTCCCCCAGCGGCTTCATGTATATGTTAAACAGCATAGGGGCTAAGATAGAGCCCTGTGAAACCCCATGGCTTAGAAGCCATGGCACAGAGCAATAATCCCCCAGCACCACCTTCTGGAATTGGCCATCCAAGTAGGAGCGGAACCACAGCAACGCAGTACCTCCAACTCCCAGCTCAGACAACCTATCCAGAAGGATACCATGGTCGATGGTATCGAAGGCCGCTGAGAGGTCCAGGAGAACCAACAGGATTGCACTCCCCGTCTCTCTCCCGACAGAGGTCATCCCACAGGGTGACCAAGGCAGTTTCCGTTCCAAAACCAGGCCTGAAAACCGATTGAAATGGATCTAGATAATCCGTTTCATTCAAGAGTGCCTTTTATAGCATAGGAGCCCTGCTAGAGGGGGAAATGGCAAAGCTAGCCATGTGTGAAGATAGTCTATATAGCTTCATCTCTCAATGACCAGCCCTGGCCCAATTCAGCCTCGATTCTCCTTTCCTGGGAGAAACTGCTGCAGGCCTGTTTTTTAGAGCCCTACCAAGAAGCCTTATAGAAATTGTCCATAAACCAGTTAAGCTACAAACACCTGTCTAAAACCCTGAATTCCATGCTCAAGGTTCAGCAAATAACAAACCACATGCCTTTTTCTTGCCTCATCTTCCCAGTGGGAGGAATGCTTTTTTGCTGCAAGCTTGCCTCAAGCGCATGAGGTTATTTAAATGGCAAACTGGGACCATTTCCAGAATAGTGCATCTATTTGTAAGTATGCCGGCCTGCCATTTATGGCTTTCTGACTCTGAATTTGACTGAATTAAGTAGCCTAGGTAGGCTTGTAGGGGTCCCCAGAGGTCAGGCTCCAGAGTCTTATGTTTGGCCCTGACCTAGCCAGTCCTGTTTTCTTCAGCTCTGCTACACAGCAGTTTTGATACTTTATGTCAGCAGTTTGCAGCTTCTGCCCCTCAGGCCCTGAATGAGCATTTTAACATTGGTTTAGGGTCCATTCCCTTTTCCTCAATTCTCAGTCTGTTTTCTGTCAGCCTCTGTCTCCTCTACCTGTTTTTACCTCAGGTTTACAATACTTCTGGTTCTCTTCCCCCCATTTCCCTTTTTATTCCTGTATTTACTACTTTATCAATCAAAATTCCAGAAATAGCATAGAAGGACATGAAGCAAATAATTAAAAATGTAATAACAAAATAGCTTTAAGAAGCTCCTTTCTTTTAAGATTTCTCATACCTTGCCTCTTCTCATATCTTACTAGAGATATTGAAAGATTTTAGTTCTAGCCCAATACCCTCCAACATTTTTTTTTTAATTCAGGATATATTTTACTTTGCCTTCCCACTCCAGCAGGAGTACTTAGAATGTCTCACAATGTTTAAAGCAATAAAACAGCAATGCAGTAAAATCATAACAATACAATACAATAAACCAAACCTGAGGAAAACATAATCACCAAGAAAGAAATAACTAAAGACATACCATGGTGTCTGAAAATATTAAACAGAAGGCAAACCAAATGCTGGACTGAGCAAAAAAATATATTCATCAACAGTGACAATAATATTGATAGGAATATTTTTTATTATTATTATTATTATTATTATTATTATTTTAATATAAAGTAGAATAATGAATCTGGTTATAATATAATATGGCTGCAACCCAAACACATGCAGCAACATTTACCTAGACAGTTACATTCAACAACATGGAAGACCCCATAAATTGCCATCTTGTGTTCTGACAACCGGGGGTGGGGAGGTGGGGAATCTTGTAGAAACATGGTTTAAAACACAGTTGCTTGATATCATACTTCATTTGAATACTTTTCTTTTTGAATAGAGGGGGGTTGGCTGGATGTTCCTGAGGTACAGTTTGCTGATGGCCCTTGTGGGAGCCACTATATATCTTGTAAGGCTTTTTATTTTAAGCTTTTATTGTTATATTATTTTCATTCCATTAAGGTTTTCTATTAGGATTATTGTATTTTTTTTTTGTAGTTTTGTAAACTGCTGACTTATTTTATTATATATACAGCACTTTATAATAAGCACTATATAAATTATTATTATTATTATTATTATTATTATTATTAACACAATTTCATCACCTGCATCATGAGAAATTACGTAATGTTCATACACATTTGCATGTGCACTAGATTCATAAACTGCATCCAACCTTAGAACTTATACATTGAATTTGCAGAATCCCAGGGGAGGGAGTTTGTGAAAAAACTGTTTGTTATTTTTTAATGTAAAATCATGATTGGCTATAAGTTTTGTACTTTAGTTAAACACCTAAGCTTGAAATGAAACATGACATGCCTCGAACCTCTGCAAAAGTTACAGTGCATGGGGGCCTGACTGTTAACAGAAGCCTTGGTTACGGTTGCTAAGGAAGATAGCACCTTCTGCAGTTGACAGTTCTGAAAGTGAATGTCCCTGGTATTGGGGTTAAGCTGATTCGTATTCTGAGAACTACTCTAAAATAAGTTATATTGGTCATTGGGTAAAAGTCCACTGAAGGGGTTCCTCAAAGGTGGCCCCAGGTTATTAGTCAAAGGCTGTGGTAAGCAGAGTTTAAAAGGCCTGACACAGTCGTAGAGAAGAGCTTGGAACAAGATTACAAAGGGCTAAAAGAATATCAGGCAAAAGAAGAGAATGAGGCTGGCCTTGAGAGAAGAAGAGTTTAGAAGGGAACGGCTGGAGGACAGCAGCTGATGACACAGGGATCCAGAAGAGCTGTGCTTAAGGAGGCAGAGAAACTTCAGTAAGCAGGCAGCTGAGAATCTGGATAACCAGAGTCTTCAGTATGGTGAAACATATCTTCAGGAAGAAGTATTTATTTAGGCTGAACAGCCATCAGGTCAGAGAAGATGAGTGAGGGCTGGACCTGAGAGAAGATATCATTCCAGAAAATTATCCTGTTCTGTGAATGCTGGTTGAAAGAGAAAATAGGCCCTTGGTTTAAATATGTGTCCTCTATATTCCTAGTAACTATATCATATGTAAATAAAGAAGAGTATCTGAAGTTATAATATTTATCTTACAACAATATATTGTTCTATCTTTAAATTAATCCCATGTGTACTTTTTAAAGCGCTATTATAAATACATTGTCTTGTTTTTTGTTTGTTTCTGATGTGGGTCAATCTCATACTGCTACAAACAATCTGAAATCAAAGGAGTGTTTATTTTAGGAACAACAGGAAGCTGCTTTATACTGAGTCAGACCATTAGTCTATCTAGTACAGTATTGTCAACACTAACTGGCAGTAGCTCTTCAAGCAGGTGTTTTTCCTGCCTTACCAGGAGATGCCAGTGATTGAATTTGGGACATTCTGCATGCAAAGCATGTGCTCCTGCCACTGAGCTACAGCCCCTTTTAATACACGGTGGCACTGGGGGCTTATTAGCAATGTTATATTAAAGAAATATATAGTTCAGGGGGTCATTTGTTTTTGCCGCAGTCTAGGTGGGATTAAATAAAACTCAATCCCAAGCTTTCTACAGAGCTAAAAAAACCACCAAGAATCCAGCTATAATGCATGTGTGTATATGCGAGCAAATTTTTAAAGGGTACTAGAAAAAAGAACTTTCATAGTAAAGAGAGAGATAGTACTTTCAAACATTATTTTTCTCAAAGAAGTTTCCCTCTGCATAGTCTGCATTCCTGTTCTTTCTGTCAATATTTAGAATGTTTGTGTACATTCTAAGCCATTATTTATTTATTTTATTTATTTAAGGATTTTTATGCCGCCATTCAGCCAAAAAAGGCTCTCACGGCGGCTTACAAAAGTATTTCTTGACAGTCCCTCCCCACAGGCTTACAATCTAAAAGACATGACACAAAAGGAAAGGGGATTGGGAGGGAGGAGGAGGAGGGGGGAAAGGAAAGCAAATTCAGGCACTACAATCTTAGTTGCAAAGTTCAGCAGTGACAGTTGACAGCAGGAGGGAGGGGGCTCTCAGCTGGAGCTGGACCCAGGCACGGTGGAGAGGTGCCTGGCTGCTGCTTCCTCCCTCACTGGTGGCCTCTGCAGAGACAGTTGGTAGCAGGAGGGAGGGAGCTCTCAGCTGGAGCTGGACCCAGGCACGGTGGAGAGGTGCCTGGCTGCTGCTTCCTCCCTCACTGGTGGCCTCTGCAGACAGTTGGTAGCAGGAGGGAGGGGGCTCTCAGCTGGAGCTGGACCCAGGCACGGAGGAGAGGCGCCTGGCTGATGCTTCCTCCCTCACTGGTGGCCTCTGCAGAGACAGTTGGTAGCAGGAGGGAGGGGGCTCTCAGCTGGAGCTGGACCCAGGCACGCTGGAGAGGTGCCTGGCTGCTGCTTCCTTCCTCACTGGTGGCCTCTGCAGAGACAGTTGGTAGCAGGAGAGAGGGGGCTCTCAGCTGGAGCTGGACCCAGGCACGCTGGAGAGGTGCCTGGCTGATGCTTCCTTCCTCACTGGTGGCCTCTGCAGAGACAGTTGGTAGCAGGAGAGAGGGGGCTCTCAGCTGGAGCTGGACCCAGGCACGGAGGAGAGGCACCTGGCTGCTGCTTCCTTCCTCACTGGTGGCCTCTGCAGACAGTTGGTAGCAGGAGAGAGGGGGCTCTCAGCTGGAGCTGGACCCAGGCACGCTGGAGAGGTGCCTGGCTGCTGCTTCCTTCCTCACTGGTGGCCTCTGCAGAGACAGTTGGTAGCAGGAGAGAGGGGGCTCTCAGCTGGAGCTGGACCCAGGCACGGAGGAGAGGCGCCTGGCTGCTGCTTCCTTCCTCACTGGTGGCCTCTGCAGACAGTTGGTAGCAGGAGAGAGGGGGCTCTCAGCTGGAGCTGGACCCAGGCACGGTGGAGAGGTGCCTGGCTGCTGCTTCCTCCCTCACTGGTGGCCTCTGCAGAGACAGTTGGTAGCAGGAGGGAGGGGGCTCTCAGCTGGAGCTGGACCCAGGCACGGAGGAGAGGTGCCTGGCTGCTGCTTCCTTCCTCACTGGTGGCCTCTGCAGAGACAGTTAGTAGCAGGAGGGAGGGGGCTCTCAGCTGGAGCTGGACCCAGGCACGCTGGAGAGGTGCCTGGCTGCTGCTTCCTCCCTCCTTTATATTATATTATATATATTGTATATATATATATAATACATTATATTAGGTAAGACAATAGGATGCAGAGTCAGCAGTGCCACTGCCACCCTTAACCACAAAAAAGCTTGTATGCTAATCAGTTAGGTGAGAGGTAAACATAAAACCTGTTCTGTCTGTTGATATCTAGTATAATAAATAATGACTTGGATCCAGACTCATTCTTTACTACCTTTGAAATCATTGGGTCATTGCTAGTCATACTAGCTTAGTCTAGGTCCAAGGCATTGTTCTGTCTAGAATTCTCTTTTTTCTAATAAATTTTCCTAATAGTGATGAAGCTGAATTTAAAGCAAACTGTGTTTCTTATGTGTACGTTATTTATGTGATTGTGACTATAGAGAAAGACTCAATGAGATTATATTAATCTATAGGATAGCTGTATTTATATTATATAACATTTTAATTCTTAATCTCATTAAGGGAGCAATCCTATAGCCACAAGACAGCATCTGTGGGGCCATAGAATACTTTGCATTCCTGGATGTGAGGTCGGAAACAGCACTCCAATGTTGATCTGGAAATCTGTGCTCCGCCCCCCTGCAGCTGGTGCAGAAAGAACTGTGTTTGGCTGCTTCCCCGAGGTCAGGAGCTTGACCTTGGAAAATAAGTAAAGGGGATGTTCTGGTGGGCTTGGAGAGGAGGGGACTGGAGAGACCTGGACACGAACTATCCTGAGGCCTCTCCAGCTTCCTTCCCACTCCTTCTGGAATACCCCAGCTTGAATGGGCAAAAAAAAACCTGCCTAACAAAAATGTAGAGCCAGAGGAGCAGGGAGATGACAATCACCTCCTCTGCTCCTCCCACTCTGCACTAGTTGCTCGGAAACTTCTGAGTTCGGATGCTTATGAATATTTAGGGCATAAGTCATAGGATTGTGCCCTATAGAACATATTTGAGGCCCAAACAAACCTGTGAAGTATTTAAAGATATAAACATGTTTAAGGCCATCTAGTAGGCTTCATGGTGGAGTAGCACTTCATTTCTGGGCTTCCAACATGCAATTTGTTGCAAATGCAACACTTTAGTTTACTACAGTAGAAATCACTTGATGAGTAGAAATCATCACTTTAGAAGTTGTCTCAATACATATTTATTATCTGGCTTCTTGGCTCCTAATTTGGGGATATTGGAAAATAACTCCCAAGCTAATGCTTCCGATGAAAGGTGTTCCTCAAATTCCCCTTTGCTAGGTCATGCTAAGGCCCTTACAAGCTTAAATCTTGTTCCCCTTTCTGATGGTGCTGACAGATACCCTTAATACAGAACTCATTAAATGCATTTATGCACATGCAGAGCTCCTGAATTTTTTGTTTCAATTGAAATATATGGTGTAGCCCTTGATGGTAAATTGGTTTGTATGCACTATAAATAGAAGGATCAGGAGTTGACTTTTAATCATTCATGAACTGAGGTGCACATGGTCACCTCTGTGGATAACTATCAAGGAGGCCTAAGACTTCTTTTTAAAGAAAAAACCCTGCTAAGTCCATCACATCATTCTTTCTCCTTTCCCTTCTATTCCCTTTCTTTACTATACAAAATAGGAAGCTTATAGCTGCACTTTCAAACCTAAAAGAGGCCAACTCTTCCTCAGTGTTAATGTAAATTTTTAAATCCCCTTTATACTTTTTGTTATGCTTATGGATTAGGCTCTTTTAGAAAACAGGCAGCTATTTGGGGCTTCTGAATATATTCTGAATGTACTGTTTTCTTCAGGCAGAACAATTTGCACAGCAGTAAAAATTATAGTTAAAAATACTAACCCTGAGTAGGCATCTATTATACCCATTATCCTAAAAGATTTCTATGCAAATATTGTCAAAGATTTCTGCACAGCAGGAACATTTTTTTAAGCCCTTAGAGTTGTTTTGGTCCCTAGGAATGTATAAAAATGACTATCAAAATTCTGTTTAGTGAAAGATGGAATAAAAAAGCGGCATTGTTAGGAAGTCCATATTTTTCCCATTTTAATTGCCTAATACAACATGGCAATGAAGCGATAATTTTATTCAGTTGTGCAGCTTATGTATAAAGCTTCCTCTTTAGTTGTAATCGATTGTTGAAGCATAAATTGACATCAAAGAATAAAACATACGTGCAAATTTGGTGAATCACACTAGAATGGTGTTCCTATCCATGTACCTTAGAATCAGAAGGCTGTAGTCTAGGGACAAGGACTAGTTTATACACACTATACATCACGTCCTATATATCTTCGTGGGTGTGCGTTATTTGGATCTGAAATGACATTTTCAGCAAATCTGTGGTTGTGGTATATAAATCAGATAATCTTCTTAAGTCTACATTTTGAGTGAAACAAAACAAACATAATTTTTAGTGAGGGTTTACGTAATATTCAGCAATCTTTTCTGGTATATTTATTATTATTATTATTATTATTATTATTATTATTATTATTATTAATTTATTTATATAGCACCATCAATGTACATGGTGCTGTACAAAGTAAAACAATAAATAGCAAGACCCTGCCACATAGGCTTACATTCTAAAGCTATTCTGTTGCCTAAATGGCAGAAAGAAGTTCGTTTCCCTGGAGGACTGTGCCAATTTTATCCTTCAGGGTGGAATCAGACTCGCAGACCTTCGGCAGATGCAACCCAACTTTTATTTCTCAAGAAAGACCAAAAAAACCAGCAAGCTAATGCCCTGCAGGGTCTGGCCCCAAACAATCTAAAAGTAATTCTTTATATTAGCATACAAACAATGGGGATGAGTCACAATCATGTGAGGTTACTTCAGAGTCACACGTTTAAACGCCACGTTGCTGTTGCTGGGCAGAGTTTGCACTCAGAACATAAAACTTTGCTCTCAGCCTACTATCTTAGGCACAGATGTGTTTTCAGGGTCTTGTGATTAGCTAATTCAAGCAGACATTTCGCAATTTATTCAACAATTCCATGTGGTTCATTCCTCTTTGTTTCTTAGGATAAGGAATAGGATAGTAGATTAATCATACCAAACCAATTTCTCATTGTGGGATGAGAAATTGGAGGAGGGACTAGGGCCTCAGCTAGACCTAGCAGTCTAGCAGGACGGAGGGGTGAAGATCTCGCGATATTTTTATTGCGGGATCTCTCCCTCTGTATACAGGTGACAGCCTTGGAGGGTGAGGATGTCGCAGTTGCCATTTTGAAAAAAAAATCTTAAAGAGGAAGAGCACATGAACACTTGTGCGCAGAAAGGTATGGTTTTTTAAAAAAATTAAACTTAATTTTCCCCCTCCCCCCCGATGGGCACACAGCTCCTGAGGAGCTCTACGCCCTGTGCACAGGTCTCAGCTCCTTGCGAGGAACCGTGAGGAACTGGGACAACCTGCAATGCCCGCCCACACGTTCCGCGGTCTCAGGATCATCCTGAGACTGCGGAAAAAGCGGGCTCAAAGGCTAGGGCGCGATCCCGTGGCAAGGGAGGGATCATTCCTCCCTGATCCTGGGATCCCCTGTGCGTCATGTGGACGCACAGGGCCGATCCTGGGGATCGCCCCGGGATTTTGCCCTGTCGAGCTAAGGCCTAGGTCACCAAATTTCTCGATGGGGGACAGTTTCTTGGAGATTGTAGCACAGCATGTTCCTTTTTGTTATTTTTTGTGCTGCCACTACAAGTGACATCAGCAGTAACTATGTTGGTAGTTTGGCCAACATTTTGCATCCTCACAGTTCCTCATACCCAGTGTCATTCTGGGGAGGAAGAGGCAGGCATCAATCCAAAAAGTGGTGGGGGAAATTCTGCAAAGTGCCTTTCTATTTCTACAGGGTAAGAAAAGACAAAAATCTCACAACATTTCTCAGAAAAACATCTGAGAAACTTTGGCTTAGCTGTAGTTCTTCTCCAGAGTCTACCAAATATTAAACCTCTGAGGAGAGTTTGTGAATACATCTTGCCTCTATTGCAGAAATCTGCCTTTCAATTTCTCGAAAGTTGTTTCCTTTATGAAAGAGGGTTCTATTTTTCTACCTCATTCTCAAGGTGCTCTAAAATTATTTTTGAGTTTGTTTTGGTAGTGTTTATGAACTTACTTTGTCATTAGAAGGAGGTTCGCCTGGCACCTACACTATATTCTTTCAGACTCCAGGTGAAGACCATTTTATTCTCTCAGCATTTTAACAGTCTATAATTTTAATGTTTTAAATTTGTATCTTAAATTGTATTTCTGTACTGCTGCTGATTTTATCCTGGTGGTGCTTTTATATTGTATTTTATATCATGTTTTTATACTGTTTGTTTTATATTTTGACTGTTTTTAATTTTTGTGAAATGCCCAGAGAGCTTCGGCTATTGGGCAGTATAAAAATGAAATAAATAAATAAATAAATGAGAGTGCTGCTGTATGTATTTTTTCTCCTTTCATCTACATATCACTCTGCAGGCTTCCTGGCTGGCTCCAGTTCCTGGTTTGGAAAACCCATTTGTGTGGGGGGGGTGGGGGGGAATTACTTTATGATGTCCCTGGGTTTTAATTGAAGTGTTGAGGCGGCTGGAGAGATGGTTGTACAATTAAATGGGGACACTCAAACACAGTCCTTGGCCACCTCAGAAGTAAAGCAAGCACAGGAACCCTGAATCCCACTCATGAGAATTTCTCTGAAATGTTCTTCTTTGAACCTTTTTTTTCAAAATAATTTATTTTCTATCAGATTGAATAAGAACGATTGAAAAAAATATGGAATAATTTTTGGGAAGAGCAGTTGTCCAGAATGTGTCTTGCCTTCTTATTTGTGGAGGTTAACCATATCTAGACAACTTGTGTGCTCACAACTCTTTGAATTCCAGTTGTCTTGCCTTACATCTTCTGAATTGATACCTTTGTGATTTAGTTATAGCACTACTTATTATTCAAACATTATGGATTTCTAACAAATTTTCCCTAGAGAATTATCAAAATAAAAATTTTCTACAGAGATTAGACTTTATTGTCACCTATGCCGATATTAAACTACCATTTCTACTTATAAAAATATTAGGCTCCTAATACATTATCTACGGAGGCTTAGAATTTAAAATAAATTGCTGAATTTGAGTCTTCCATAGCTGAACTTTATTTTTCTCTATAGAGCAATTAGGCACTTTTGCAAAGTTCCATGAAATACTAAAAAGTATGCATGATAAGTAATGCAAATAAATATTTGTACTTTTATTTGGAATTAATTGCCTTTGCAGTTCAACCCAATTGGTGTTCCTCTTTATTCACATTTGTGTATGTAATATTTTAAAAATTCAGTAGAGTTGCTATTTTTATTGCAACCAATCACCTAGCTGAACAGGCAACTGTGCCATTTGTAAAAGTGGCTTTCATAATCCATTGGGTGAATGGCTGCTATAGAATCTTCTGTTAAATGTTTTAATATATAGAATTCTTTCCAAGATTGCCTTTAGTGAGCTATTGCAATGTAAGCCATTTGCAATTTCCTGTTCAAGTTTACATGGGAGGAGTCTGTGAAATGTCACCTTCCCATACCAGTGTCACTCTTCCTTATGTTTCTTCAACCTTACTTTAATCAATAAATAAATATCATTTGTGTGTTTAACATGTTATGTTTTAATTCAGACTACAGAACACTGTTGATACTGTTATTTATTGCTTATAACAAGAATATTTTTGTTATGTGTTTATATAATAGAGAAATGCATGTAACAAAGCCTGCTATTATTTACACACAAATTGTACAGTTAAGTATAAGAAGCCTTTTCTCACATTTGTGTAGACTAAGTTTTTCTTTGAACTAATTTAACAAAATATCCTAAATTGACTTTCTTTGTATTTTTAGTTGTATTGCTTGATACAACCACTGCAATTGGAGAGCTAGGATGGAAAACCTATCCTCTAAACGGGGTAAGTCAGTCTGCAAAGATTTTAATTGTTTTGTGCCTGAATAAACTAGGACAAATGAATAGACAATACATATGTTTCTGGTCCAGTAAAATAGGAATCAGTGTCCTCAATTCACATAGAAACTGTTTTTTAGTAAAAGTTTCTCAAAAGAGAACTCTGAATATGCACACAAACAGCATTATCTACTAACCACCTTTCAGGATCATCAGGTGTTGTTTTATTAAGTATGAATCTCTCTCTTTTTTTGGCAAACTTGTGAATTTTGATTTATCATTTAAAATGTATACAAATTAAATTGGATCTTATACTTCATATTTGGTACAGAGCCAATAAAAACAATGTTTTTAAAAATGTTTTTTTTTTTAATTCAAAAGGGATTTTTAATTAAAATTTTATTTTGAATTTATAATGATCAATAAACTGAAATTTCTCTCTCATTGTAAAAATAACATGCCAAACCCAAACTCAGGGAGGGCAAAAGGGAAGTGGGATGGTGGGAGAAGAGAGGAGAGCATGGATCCCACGGGATCCTACAGCTTGCTCTCTATTGCCGCTCCTGCTTATCAATCGGTAAGTCAGCTAGACTGGCTTAGAGGCCAAACTAGCTGAAATTGCTTTTGTTTGTTTTTAGGAGGAATAGGAAGTGAAATTGCTTCCATCATTCTAACTGCCCTGTATGGCTCTTGCTGGTAGGGCTTTGGATAGACAGAGTGCTCCAATCTCAGTGCCCTCATCTATCAGGAGGCTCATAAAATGTCTCTGTCATAATCACACACATTGAATTACCTACCAATCAAATATGGGCATTCATTTCAGTGTTTCTTCATAAAAATGGCTCTGTCCAATCTAACTATCCAATAACTCTAGGCAGTGCTAGAAATTAATGAAATGCTGGAGACGAAATGGAGAGATGTTGCCAGTCTACGTCAACAATTCTGGGTTATGTGGACTAGTCATTGGTCTGACAGAGGGGCTGCCTATATGTTGTTTTTGCCCTGGGGTGGCTCCAAATCCACGCTGTGTCAGTTATATGATTTGGAGCCACCCCGGGGCAAAGAGCTGAAGATACACAGCTGAAAAGTCAAGGACTTGCCATGACTTTTCCTGCCCAAGCGAGGTCAGCATAGCTGTTCCGCCATCTGTCCTTGCTTGGGTGCTGTGTGGAGGGGGGTTCCTGTGCAGAAGGTGAGCTCCCGTTGGTCATTGGAAGCTGTGGGAAAGGGAGGGGATAGGCCCAATGAGCCCAGTGAGGATTATTCGCTGTCACCCCGCAGCAGGGATACTGCAGGGTTTGGGGGCGTGGAATGGTGCCAATTAGGTGCCATGAAGGCAGCCTCAGAGTCTAAAGTGACTTCCTAAATTCCTGAGTTTCTTTGGCTAAAGTCACATGTGCTTATATGGTAGTGGAGCAAGGGACATAAGTTAGGACATACAGCTTTTTCTTCAAGGTCATTTCTTGGTCAGAAAGCTGATGATTGCCAGATAATCCTGATGTGCAGTGTCCAAAATGTGACTGGATAGATAGCAGGGTCAACATTGGTAGCCCAATTATCTGCACCTAGTGAGTGTGAATGAGGCACAGTTTGGTACATGCAGTTTGGCCTTGAGGAGTCCTGCTTGGAAACTAGTCCTTGAAAACTCCCTCAGCAAAGTGCTGTGAGTGGTACCTCTGAGCTTCAGGTGGGGGATGGGAGCTGAGGAAGGTAGTGGTATTGCCTGGCAGATTTTTCAACATTAGAGCTACTTTGGGGGAAAAGCAAGTGAGAGTGCAGCAGCCTGTAGGGTAGTGTTTTTGTTTTGTTTTTTATCTTCTCCTGTTTGCCTGGTGAAACAACCCAGGAACAGCCCACAGTTGCAGGTTCAGACATCATGACAATCCATGATTTAAACAACCCGGAGTGCTTACCCAACAATAACCATGGACTTCTTTCTGGTTGTTCATGGTTTACGAACCATGGTTTGTTAGTGAGGCTGTGTTTGCATGTCATGACAACCTAGAATTCAGTAACTTAAATTATGAGTTGTCATGTTATGCCCATGCGATCAATATAGGAAAGAACAGTTAGAGGCAAAGTGGAAAGGAACAGTGGAATGTACTGGAAAGAAAAAGGAAAGATGTTATAGTACAGTTGTTGTTGTTTATTCATTCAGTCGCTTCCGACTCTTCGTGACTTCATGGACCAGCCCACGCCAGAGCTTTCTGTCAGCTGTCACCACCCCCAGCTTCCCCAAGGTCAAGTCTGTCACCTCCAGAATATCATCCATCCATCTTGCCCTTGGTCGGCCCCTCTTCCTTTTGCCTTCCACTTTCCCGAGTATCAGCCTCTTCTCCAGGGTATCCTGTCTTCTCATTATTTGGCCAAAGTACTTCAGTTTTGCCTTTGATACCATTCCCTCAAGTGAGCAGTCTGGCTTTATTTCCTGGAGTATGGACTGGTTTGATCTTCTTGCAGTCCAAGGCACTCTCAGAATTTTCCTCCAACACCACAGTTCAAAAGCATCTATCTTCCTTCGCTCAGCTTTCCTTATGGTCCAGCTCTCGCAGCCATAGGTTACTATGGGGAATACCATTGCTTTAACTATGCGGACCTTTGTTGTCAGTGTGGTGTCTCTGCTCTTAACTTTTTAGCAAGATTTGTCATTGCTCTCCTCCCAAGAAGTAAATGTCTTCTGATTTCCTGGCTGCAGTCAGTGTCTGCAGTAATCTTTGCACCCAGAAATACAAAGTCTGTCACTGCCTCCACGTTTTCTCCCTCTATTTGCCAGTTATCAATCGTCATGGATTCTGGGCATAAGAGAGATCCTATTTAGGAATATACCTTCCTTGCTTTTGTAAGATGCTGCATTCAGTTGTAAATTAAAATATTTTCGTAATCAGATGTTCACAATTGTTTAAGAAATACTTGAAGAACTATCAGGGCAAACTTGATTTAAATCAGTCCACCCTGATTTGGTGTGATTCAAAATGTATCGTAGGACTATTTCAAAAATATACATAGAAGAAATGTCCCTGTCTGGTGTTAAGAATATGTTATCTAGAATGTTGTTTGTCAAGTTTAAAGGTCCAGTATTGCAAACATTAACCGCAACTCAGTGAACCATCTGCAGAACAGGGTCCCACTGCTAACTATGGAAGTCATGGATCAGCAAATGCAAGCTGTTCCATAGCAAGGGGGAAACCCTGAGTGCATTTTCAGTACTCAGCTGTTGGATTCTGGCCATAAAGTTATGCAAATATATAATACAGAAGATAAGAATTGTTATTGGGAGTATTGTGTAACAGTGCTAGCTCTCATGGAAACTGCTAGTGATTGAGAGATGCTTGTCACTCTGTTGTAAGACATTGTAGCACTTCTAAGCCTGTGTGCACCCGTTTCTGGGGAACATGAGTGGGAGGGTGCTGTTGCACCTTGTCCATCCCTGGCCGATGGCTGGTTGGCCACTGTGTGAACAGAGTGCTGGACTAGATGGACCCTTGGTCTGATCCAGCATGGCACTTCTTATGTTCTTATGTCTGAATGAATTATGTGCATGCAATGAACCTATGGAATGATTATATACTGTACATCTGTATCAGTCTTGGGAGGAGACCAGTATATAGAAACTATGGTTCCAGTCGAGAAATATGCTCAGCACTGAACTTTCTTTTTTCAATAGCAGCTCCCTGTATCTTATCAAAAGCAACTTCTGCCACTTAGGGTCCCTTCTGACATTACATTACAGATGTGTGAGCTAGTGATGCATGTGTCCTACACATGGTAGTCAGGTAATGCAGAAGTACAAGTTCATGTGAGAATGATGAGACCATGTGCCTTCTAATTGCCCGAATTTTCATAACGTGCAACTCCGCTGTGGAAAGGAGCCTCAAATCACAAGCAACTCTTAAGGCACAATTCTATGCATGTTTAGATAGAAAAAAAGTCCTACAATTTCCAGCATTCCCCAGCCTGCATGACTGGCTGGGGAATGCTGGAGTTATAGGACTTTTTTCTGTCCAAACCTGCATAGGATTGCTCCCTTAATTAATTAAAATTAATTAATTATGCGTAATTACGATCTCAGACTTCTGGCATCACCAGAGTGCGAAAGGGAGGACTCATGTATTAGTAACTGTTGGACAAAGAAATAGCTTTTTGAAAAAAGATCATTCATAGTTTTCTGTGCTTGTCTGTGCATAGCAGTGCCTACAGCATCAGGCCCTCATAGAATTATAGAATCATAGAATAGTAGAGTTGGAAGGGACCTACAAGGCCATCGAGTCCAACCCCCTGCTCAATGCAGGAATCCACCCTAAAGCATCCCTGACAGATGGTAGTCCAGCTGCCTCTTGAATGCCTCTAGTGTGGGAGAGCCCACAACCTCCCTAGGTAACTGGTTCCATTGTACTGCTCTAATGGTCAGAAAGTTTTTCCTGATGTCCAGCCGGAAGGAAAGGTAGAGCTGGGTATCATTATTATTATTATTATTTATTTATTTATTTATTTATATAGCACCATCAATGTACATGGTGCTGTACAGAGTAAAACAGTAAATAGCAAGACCCTGCCGCATAGGCTTACATTCTAATAAAATCATAATAAAACAATAAGGAGGGGAAGAGAATGCAAACAGGCACAGGGTAGGGTAAACAGGCACTGGGTAGGGTAAAACTAACAGTATAAAGTCAGAGCAAAATCAAGTTTTAAAAGCTTTAGAAAAAAGAAAAGTTTTTAGCTGAGCTTTGAAAGCTGCGATTGAACTTGTAATTCGCAAATGTTCTGGAAGAGTGTTCCAGGCATAAGGTGCAGCGGAAGAAAATGGACGAAGCCGAGCAAGGGAAGTAGAGACCCTTGGGCAGGCGAGAAACATGGCATCAGAGGAGCGAAGAGCACGAGCGGGGCAATAGTGTGAGATGAGAGAGGAGAGATAGGAAGGAGCTAGACAGTGAAAAGCTTTGTAGGTCAACAGGAGAAGTTTATATTGGATTCTGAAGTGAATTGGAAGCCAATGAAGAGATTTCAGAAGTGGAGTAACATGGTCAGAGCGGCGAGCCAAGAAGATGATCTTTGCGGCAGAGTGGTGAACAGAAACCAACAGACTGATGTGAGAAGAAGAAAGGCCAGTGAGAAGAAGGTTGCAGTAGTCCAACCGAGAAATAACAAGAGTCTTGGCAGAAGAGACAGACAAAAATGATCGAATCCTGGCAATATTATACAGGAAAAAAAAACAGGATTTAGCTACTGTCTCAATATGAGGAATAAAGGAGAGCGAGGAATCAAATATAAAGCCAAGACTCCGAGCTTCCTTGACTGGAGTAAGCGTAACATTATTGACAGAAAGAGAGAATGGGAGGTGAGGAGAAGGTTTAGGAGGAAAAACAAGCAATTCAGTCTTTGCCATATTTATTAAGTTTCAAACGACGATGAAGCAACCAAGCTGAGATATCTGAAAGACATGCTGAGATACGATCATGAACATCAGGAGAAAGATCTGGAGATGAAAGATATAATTGTGTATCATCGGCATACAGATGATATTGGAGGCCATGAAATTGAATAAGATTACCCAAGGGCAACATGTATAAAGAAAACAACAACGGGCCAAGCACCGAGCCTTGCGGAACCCCTACTGAAAGGGGAAAGGAGGAAGACGAGCTGCCATTAGCCAACATGCTGAAAGAGCGACCCGCTAGATAGGAGGCAAACCAGTTATAGACAGAGCCACAAAGTCCAAGGTCATGAAGGGAATCTAAGAGAAGATCATGATCAACCATGTCAAAGGCTGCAATTAGATCAAGGAGAATAAGAACGGAATAAAGGCCTTTAGACTTAGCAATAAGAAGATCATTGGTAATCTTAGTAAGGGCTGTTTCAGTGGAATGCAAAGGACGGAATCCAGATTGAAAAGGATCCAGAGCAGAGTTACTAGAAAGAAAATCAAGACAACGAGAGTAGACCACACGCTCCAGGATCTTTGAAACAAAAGGCAACAAAGAGAGAGGTCGGTAGTTAGACAGAGATAGCCTATCAAGAGTAGGTTTCTTGAGAATAGGAGAGACTGTAGCATGTTTAAAAGCAGAAGGAAATGAACCAGAGGACAGAGAAAAATTAATAATATGAAACAAGGAAGGGAGAATAGCAGGGATAAGATTAATAAAGACGCGAGAAGGAATCGGATCACGAGAACAAGTGGAAGGCTTCGAAAAGCACAGTATTGTAGACAGTTCATCAGCTGAGACCGAAGGAAATGCAGAGAAATTTGCAGGAGGAACTGGCAGATGAGGAACAGGAACTGGAAGAGAAGCAGAGCTGGCCAGATCAGAGCGAATAGTTTGGATTTTAGCATTGAAAAAAGAGGCAAAGTTATTAGCAGACAGAGAGGCGGGGAGAGATGGTGGATTAGGCTTCAGAAGAGAACTGAAGGACGCAAAGAGCCGCTGAGGATGCCTAGCATTTGACTGGATCAACGTTGAGTAATACTGCTGTTTGGCCAATGAAATGGCAGAAGAGAAAGAGGAGAGAACAAATTTGTAATGGACAAAGTCCGCCCAGTCCCTGGTCCTACGCCAAAGTCGTTCAGCAGCCCAGGAACAAGAGCGAAGGTAGCGGATGAAAGAGGTGAGCCACGGTTGGGGTTGAGAAGGGCGAACTATCCGAGTTGTAGATGGAGCAAGATTATCAAGAGTTGAAGATAAGGAGGAATTAAAGGAGGAAACAGCTGAGTCCAAGGAGACAGCCGAAAAGACAGAAGGAAGAGAGGAGGCTAGAGACTGAGAAAAAGCCTCATAATTGATAGATTGAAAGTCACGACAAGAGCGAGAAACAGGATGAGAAGGAGTATCATCCGCATGTTGATGCGGATCATCCGCATATTGATGACACCTCAGTCCACATCTCCGGATAACCTCCCCCAGCGGCTTCATGTATATGTTAAACAGCATAGGGGATAAGATAGAGCCCTATGGAACCCCATAGCTTAGGAGCCATGGCACAGAGCAATAATCCCCCAGCACCGCCTTCTGGAATCGGCCATCCAAGTAGGAGCGGAACCACTGCAATGCAGTACCTCCAACTCCCAGCTCAGACAACCTATCCAGTTTTACTCTGTACAGCACCATGTGCATTGATGGTGCTATATAAATAAATAAATAAATAAATAAATAATAATAATAATAACGATATCATGGTCGATGGTATCGAAAGCTGCTGAGAGGTCCAGGAGAACCAACAGGGTCGCACTCCCCCTGGCTTTAGTCTTCCTGACGCCATTTCAGCACTTCTGTGCCACTTGTCTGTTCTCTTCTTTTGTAGCCTGGCCTTCCTTCCACTTCCTATAAGTATCCTTTTTTTTGTTTTCAGGTCATCTCTAAGCTTTTTGTGGAGCCACATTGGTTTCTTCTGTTGTCTTCTATCTTTCCTCCTAGTTGGAATTGTTTGTAATTGTGCCTTTAAAATTCCCTTTTTTAAATACTCCCACCCATCCTGCACTCCTTTTCTCATTAGCCTCACTTGTCATGGGACCTTACTTATCATGGTTCTGAATTTATTAAAATCTGCTTTCCTAAAATCCAGAGTATGTGTATGGCTACACTCAGCTTTTGCCTCCTTTATAATCAAGAATTCAAGTATGACGTGGTCACTTTCCCCCAGAGTTCCCATAACTGCCACTTTATCCACTAAGTCATCCCTATTGGTCAATATCAAGTCAAGGATTGCCGATCCTCTAGTTCCTTCCTCCACTTTCTGTAGGAGAAAGTTATCACCCACACGTCAGGAATTTCTTGGAAGGGCCGTTTTTGGCCCCAACAGATATCAGGGTAATTGGAGTCCCCCATCACTACTACATCACACTTCCTTGAAACACTGGCAATTTGTTTCTCAAAAGTTTCATCCTCGTCTTCTACTTGATTGGGTGGTCGGTAGTAGACTCCGATTATCATGTTCTTTTTATTCTTTGCCCCATTTATTTTAATCCAGATGCTCTCGATGGGGCTCCCAGTCTCATCTGCCTATATTTCTTTGCAGGGATATGTATTTTTAACATATAGTGCAACTCCACATCCCTTTCTTATTATTATTATTATTATTATTATTATTTATTTATTTATATAGCACCATCAATGTACATGGTGCTGTACAGATTATACACAGTAAATAGCAAGACCCTGCCGCATAGGCTTACAATCTAATAAAGTTGCAGTAAACAATAAGGAGGGAAAGAGAATGCAAACAGGCACAGGGAAGTGTAAACAGGCACCGGGTAGGGTGAAGCTAACAGTATAGAGTCAGAATAAACTCAATATTTAAAAGCTATAGGGAAAAGAAAAGTTTTTAGTTGAGTTTTAAAAGCTGTGATTGAGTTGGTAGTTCTCAAGTGTTCTGGAAGAGCGTTCCAGGCGTAAGGGGCAGCAGAAGAAAAAGGACGAAGCCGAGTAAGGGAAGTGGAGGTCCTTGGGCAGGCGAGAAGCATGGCATCAGAGGAGCGGAGAGCAATAGTGTGAGATGAGAGAGGAGAGATAGGCAGGAGCTAGACCGTGAAAAGCTTTGAAGGTCAGCAGGAGAAGTTTATATTGGATTCTGGAGTGAATTGGAAGCCAATGAAGAGATTTCAGGAGTGGAGTGACATGGTCAGAGCGGCGGGCCAAGAAGATGATCTTAGCGGCAGAGTGGTGGACAGAGACCAGCGGACTGATGTGAGACGAGGGAAGGCCAGAGAGAAGAAGGTTGCAGTAGTCCAACCGAGAGATAACCAGTGCGTGAACGAGAGTCTTGGCAGAAGAGACAGACAAAAATGGTTGAATCCTGGCAATATTATACAGGAAGAAATGACAGGATTTAGCTACTGCCTCGATGTGAGGAATAAAGGAGAGCGAGGAATCAAATATATTTCTTTTTGAACAAGTTATATCCTTCAATTGCTATGTTCCAGTCATGGGAGTCATCCCACCAAGTTTCAGTTATACCTATCAAGTCGTATTTGCCTTCATGTTATAAAAGTTCAAATTCGTTCTGTTTGTTTCTCATACTCTGGGCATTAGTATATAGACATCGAAGACCATGTGCTTTATATGAGTTTATAAACTGGAAGTAACTCATAGGAATACTCTTGTGATTAAAACATAAAGATGAGAGCAATTTTGAGTTCATAATTCAGTTTAGTGTATATGAGAACCGCAAGAAAGGATTTTTCTGTTTGAAGTCATTAGTTCTCAAGTGGCTACACTTCAAAGATCAGGTTATGCTTTCCATTTGGCCAGTTCACTTAACAGCACATTGGAGGAACTTGTATAGTTCAACTTTTAATTAAGATGCTATATATTTAAGCACTTAATCCATTTTATAGATTAACTTCTTATCCTGAAAACTCTTTAAATTAAGAAGAGTTCTGCTGCCAGTGTATAATTTATTTTTATGTGTTGGTATTGTCTTTTCAATGCTGAGTATTTATGATGAAGCTTGAGATGTTACAGACAAGTAAAGGTAGGGATACAATCCACTAGGACGTTCTCCTATTCAAACTCTGCTCTTGTGCCCCTTCCATTTGCCCAGGACAGCTTCCTGGTGGAATGCAGTCAGTGAGTACCAAAAGTGTTGCCTGTTACAAAAAAACTTTTTGTTTCATATGTTGGGCTATTTTCTTTTAGTAAGAAAGATATATTATCCTTCCTCAGTACTGTAATATATATTTTAAAAGACTGCCCTCAGGGACTTTAAGCAATATGACATTTCTTAATCTTAGCCTGTTTCCAAGTTTATGGATTACATTTTTCAGGGGTTTACAATCCTTTTTATGTTTCAGGCCATATTTCCAGATTATTAATAGATCACATTTACATTTTCTTTTGCAGTTTTCCTGTACTTTAAATTTTTAATTCTGAAATGTATTTTCCTTGAAAAATACAGCCAAAACAAAATCTAGGTGAACACTGGTGGTAAGATGTACTATATTTATTGATTTATCTGCAGAATCCTTTTTACAATCAATAAAATGGTGGCAGGTGGAAGACTTTATTTTTTGACAAGTACAGCGGAGTTCAGCACTGACACATCTGGGATAAAAAGGCCTACCAGATTACTACATCCTAATCACCAAGACACAGATGGCACAGCTTGATGTAGCAAATAGAGCATCTTTTCTAATGTCCTTTTTAAAGGCCAGTGGGTTTCAGTAGCATGCCTAATCACATGTGTGGATTGATATAAGTAGTGTAAACTGTGCCAAAATATTGTCAAGCATTTTGAAGCACATAGAATCTAGAAAGCAATCAAGAAATGCTATCTTAGGAAACCAGCTATGTTGACCCCTTGCTCTAGGCCTATTTCTAACTGCAGTAGAAGAATGCTTCCGAACTGTCTTCTGCTAGTTTTTTCTATTGATCAGAATATTATTATTATTATTATTATTATTATTATTATTATTATTATTATTTATATAGCACCATCAATGTACATGGTGCTGTACAGCGTAAAACAGTAAATAGCAAGACCCTGCCGCATAGGCTTACATTCTACTAAAATCATAGTAAAGCAATAAGGAGGGGAGGGGAATGCAAACAGGCACTGGGTAGGGTAAACAGGCACAGGATAGGGTAAAACTAACAGTATAAAGTCCGAGCAACATCAAGTTTTAAAAGCTTTAGGAAAAAGAAAAGTTTTTAGCTGAGCTTTAAAAGTTGTGATTGAGCTTGTAGATCTCAAATGTTCTGGAAGAGCGTTCCAGGCGTAAGGGGCAGCAGAAGAGAAGGGACGAAGCCGAGCAAGGGAAGTAGAGACCCTTGGGCAGCCGAGAAACATGGCATCAGAGGAGCGAAGAGCACGAGTGGGGTAATAATGTGAGATGAGAGAGGAGAGATAGGAAGGAGCTAGACCGTGAAAAGCTTTGAAGGTCAACAGGAGAAGTTTATATTGGATTCTGAAGTGGATTGGAAGCCAATGAAGAGATTTCAGAAGTGGAGTGACATGGTCAGAGCGGCAAGCCAAGAAGATGATCTTAGCGGCAGAGTGGTTGACAGAGACAAACGGCCTGATGTGGGAAGAAGGAAGGCCAGAGAGAAGAAGGTTGCAGTAGTCCAATCGAGAAATAACCAGTGCATGAACAAGCATCTTGGCAGAAGAGACAGACAAAAATGATCGAATCCTGGCAATATTATACAGGAAAAAATGACAGGATTTAGCTACTGCCTCAATATGAGGAATAAAGGAGAGCAAGGAGTCAAATATAAAGCCAAGACTACGAGCTTCATTGACAGGAGTAAGCGTTACATCATTGACAGTAAGAGAGAATGAGAGATGAGGAGAAGGTTTAGGAGGAAAAACAAGCAATTCAGTCTTTGCCATATTAAGTTTCAAACGACGATGAAGCAGCCAGGCTGAGATATCTGAGAGACATGCCGAGATACGATCGTGAACATCAGGAGAAAGTTCCGGAGATTAAAGATATAATTGTGTATCATCGGCATACAGATGATATTGGAGGCCATGAGATTGAATAAGCTTACCCAAGGGCAACATGTATAAAGAAAACAACAACGGGCCAAGCACCGAGCCTTGCGGAACCCCTACTGAAAGGGGAAAAGAGGAAAATAATAATAATAATAATAATAATAATAATAATAATAATAATAATAATAATAATTTATTTGTTACCCGCCTCTCCCTCTGGATCGAGGCAGGGCACAACACTAATAAAAACACCATATGAGAAATCCATCATAGATACACTTGGGGTTACTATTTATTTATTATTTAAAACATTTTAAATAATACACTCCTCCATCCAAAATGGATCTAGAGGATGTTTACAAGAGAGTTAAAACATCAAACCTAATTAAACCACATAAAAGCAATATACAAAAATAGCCAACAAATGTTCCATAAGATAATCCCGCAAAATACACAAAATAAATAGCATCAGTATTTCACAATCCAATGACCCTTGAAAAGTACCCCCACCATCCTCGACTTATGTTTGGTAAGAAATTCCATAGCCATAGCGTTTGTGTCACTGTAGAAAATGCCTGTTAGTGAGAGCCTCCTCTGCATTTAAAATGGCTGAAAGATGTGAACTTAAAGATGATGTAAGTGTCTGAATAGTGTACCATGCTAGATCGGGACATGTGTCTTAATGCATGTCTGAAACCTATTTTCCATGTTCAGAGAATAAGATTTTCTGGAACACAAATGACTCATAGGTTGGGAGGATTACTTTGATGTGGGACTTCTCTATGATCCTGGCTGTATTTGCTCAGAGGTCAGTTTGCTGTCAGTCTGGTAGAGCTGGTCCAGAAACTAGAATATTTTACCAAACACACAGCATGAATAACATTAAGAACATTGGTTAGGTAGCAGAGTGCCCTTGTAAAGCTTCACAGGAAGAAGTAATAGAGACGATAAGAGACCTTTTTCAGAAGAAATTGTTTTACTCTGTACAGCACCATGTACATTGATGGTGCTATATAAATTAATAACAATAACAATAACAACAACAACATCAATAATAATAATAATAATAATAATAATAATAATAATAATAATGAAGTCTTATTGGTAACATTTTTTTAAAAGCCAAATTTTGGAATAAATTACTGACGGCTTTTTTTGAGGAGAAATGGAGAGAGAGAGAGATGAGGCAGTGAGCCAAGAGTGGCTGTGCAGTAGTACTTCAGTGTGTGGGGTGGAGGACGGGAAGTTGGGGGAGCTGGAATGCTAGAGAAAAAGACACAGAGAGAGAGAGAGGAAATCAAAAGACTGAAGGAAGAACCAAATATTAGAATCTTATACGGATACATCCTTTATTATCTGTTCAAAACAAGCCAAAGAATGAGAGTCATCAGCATCAGGGTAAATCTGAACGGAGTAGACATTCCAGTAGCTATGGCAAAGCAAGGTTATGGGTTGTAAGGGTATAGAAAGCATGCACTCAGATCAGGGCTTCTGGGAGCAGGTTGGGCATTGTAGCTCCCTTGTGGACTATTCTCAAGATGTGTACAAAAAAGTCAAAAGGTAGAGACGCTATGGGCATCTTAGCTTGGATCTTCTAGGCAGATAAGAGCAACATGAGAACCAGACAGGTATCTCCTAAATAAATAGGAATGCTACATCACGTGGTCTTGATAAAACAAAACCGGGATAGCAACTCTTCCATGTGAACAAAAGGGTAAAGATCTCAATTTTTCTGAATAGAGGGTACTTGAGTCTGGATGGGTGTGTTTTGGTGCTATCTGCTAAGTCATACAAGAATCCAGGGGTCTCAATAGGCAATTCACATGTGGTAAGGTGTTGTATTGATTACATTAGAATATTGGATGTCCAAGACTTCCTTAGTCCAAGGCACAGAAAGCCAGGATGCTCCCTTGTCCATACCAATAGAGGATGATGATGAGATGGAGATGGTGATGAAAGATAAATTGGAAGGGTGGGGACAGATAAGCTGGTTCATTAAATGATTCATTTATTTATTTGTTTATTTTATAATATTTTTATTTTTCCAATACTTAAACATATAACATTGCAATTTAAAAACAACAACAACAACATTACTACATAACTACATAAATGTTGAGTACATTAATATCGTATATTTTCACTTTAACTATTTAACATAATCATACCTAACATAAAAGTACACTGATTCATTTATAGGACACACCAGTCCTTGAGATATCCTCACCTCCCAGATCACATAGGGCAGGAGTGGGGAACTTCTAGCATGTCAGGCCTCTCATCTTGCCTGCCAGCCTCTCTCCCACATTTTCCAGAGCCCCATTTCCTCTGCATCTCAGGTGTCTCCTCCAGATCAGCTGAGAAGCAGTGGTGGTGAGGAGATTGTTGGTGACCTGAGGTTTTGGCTAGGTAAGGACAAATCTATTTCTAGTCAGTGTTGATTTTGCATATGTTAGTCATAAGTTTGTTCCATCCTGCTTCTAAATCACCCTGCGATTGTTTTTTTGTTTTTGTTTTAATGCACAACAATTTGCATTGGAGATTTTTTTTAAGTGATGGAGATTTTAGACTCAAATTATGGGAAGCATATCCCCCAAATAAAAGAACGACTTGTGCTTATATCTTAAATTAATTGTAATTAAGTTAATGTTGTAATGTAGTGTATTATAATAATGGCTATTGTAGTTGTTTGTTTGTGAATTGTCCTGGCTTGGTAATAAATGGGAGACGGCAGAAAGAAAACTGTGAAAATGCAATTACATATGCTTACAGCTATATTTACTCAGAAATGAATTTGACTGAGTTCAATGGGATTTACACCCAAGTAATTGTGTTTAGGATTGCAGCTGTGCATCCTGATACTAAGCACGTTTACTCAGATTTAAATTCCACTTTCCTCAGTAGTGCTTACTCCCATGTAGGGGTGCATAAGATCTAAGCTGTTATTACATGTGAATTAAGAAAAAATGTATTTGTGATTATTTTTATATTTTAAATGAAAAATTTAAAACCACTATGGAGCAATACAGCACATTTCAACTACCTAAGAGATCATGCTTTCATTTGTGTTTGAAATCTAGAAATATTAATTAATTAATGGAAGTGGGTATGAAGAAACAATAAGTCTGCATAGGTCTTGATGAGTAATTGAGCAAAGCATATTTCTTTGTAAAATTATGGTTATATTTGTCAGCTGTAGACTATTTATGTTGATAGATGGTGGCTCCTTAAAACATTCCCCACATGTTCTTTTTATTTTTTCTACTTATCTAAAGAAGTTAACAGGATCTCTAAATTAAGTGACAAATTACTACAACCTCTGTTCCGGGGTGGGAGAAGATCAAATTGAAGTAGATCCAACTGCTCATTTCTCCCATCTGCCCCATCAGCCAATTCTCTAACACCTAATTCCACACTACCTTCGCTGCCTCTTCCTTCCCAAAATCTCTCTTTCCAGAAAGCTGCACTATTACCACTTTATGACTTCTGAATAGATCAGTGTGATAAAACATTTATCCTGTAGTAGTAGATATATGGCTTCAGAATTTCTGGGAAGATCTATAAAGGGTTTGTTGTCTGAGCTGTGCTGCTTTCCTTGATGTTTTCAAACCAGCGTTTTTTCTCATGTTTCAATCATTTGTCATTTTCAGACTATTGCAATTCTATAAGTAGGGCCAGGCTCAGTATTTCAGAAAAGGGCTAGCAAAGCTATTTGTCATGAGACATGCCAAAATCAGAAAACTGTTCCATGAAATGTGCATGCAGAGTGAGAGTTAATGCTGCCAGTGGTTTGTTTGTGAAGGAGCCATCTCAGAGCCATAGTATCTGAACCAAGAAAGATTATAAGTTGACTTTTGGGGGAATGAGTGATAAGATTTTAATTTTAACGTAAACAATATCTGGCAACTTCAAATAACTGTTGTTTCTTAGCTTTCATTCACATGTTTGCTGCCTAGGGTTGCCATTTTGAGATTGAAATGCATACTTTTGAAATATCCTGATAAGGAACAGAGGAAGCTGCTTTATACTGACTAGTTTTGGATATCATGATAACCCACAATAGGTTAAATAAGACGCAAATTATTTAATCCATCATGGGTTATCGTGTCATCTGTCATGATAACTTCTGATGGTTATCTGACTTGGGAAGATTGTGTATGGAGTTTTGTTCTAATCCTGCAAACTTCCAGCACTTTAGAGCTACCACCCCCTTGTCTGGGTAATGCTGGAAGCACTGAATTAAGTCCCTGTACCTTATCTCACCCCTCTCCCCTCTCATTGGGATATTGTGAGTGGCTAGAACTGGCTGCTGCGATGTTGTCAGTGGGTGAAACAGTGCCACTGCTGGGGTGGGAGGACTGCAGTAAGACAAGGGGCGGGGAGATGAATCAAATTACACAGGGGCTTATTTGTCTGTTCATGTGGGGGATAACATTAGCTTATTTTCAAAATATGCTACTGTGAGTAGCTTATTAACATTTTAGAATGTTTTAGAATGTTTTAAAGATGTTTTGATGTTTTAAAGATGTTTTAATCATGTATGGTATGTTTTTAATCAATTTTAATGTGTATTTTATATCATGTTTTTATACTGTTTGTTCTATACTTTGAACGGTTTTAGTTTTTGTGAACCACCCAGGGAGCTTTGGCTGTTGGGTGGTAGAAAAATGCAGTAAGTAGTAATAATATTAACCCATCAGGGCTTAAAGTGAAGTCCTAACTCAGCCACTGAGTCCCAGCATTCCTGACCATGGGACATACTGACTTGCAATGATGGGAGTCCAACACCTTTGGAGAGCACCAGGTTGGGGAAGGGCTGCTCTAAACAAAAAAAGAGAAGTAGGTGGCCCTAAGTTGTTTGTCATCAGTTTTCCACAACTTCACAGTCACCTCTGCATATCATATTCTTCATCCTGTCCTCATGGTTTATCTGCTTTGAGAGAATGAGAATTTCGCTTGCACTTCCTGCCCCCTTAGGGAGGATGTGGCATTAAGGCTTGTGAGCCTTAACTCCCAATTTCCCTGCTTTTTGGTGCTTGGTTGAAAACTGTAGAGCCTTAAAGTTGTTTTGTAAACCGTAGGTTTTTTGCTTAATGAATAATGATAATAATAGCAGACACTGCTGTGGCAGGACTTCAGCCTGGGTGAAGTAAGGCTCAATCGCCCATCCCTGCTGCTGAGTAAGCATTATTACGCAGCGATCAATGAATGAATATTTAAAGGGAGAGTCAGTGATTGAGAGGTATTAAGAAAAAGGCCTGCCAATCCCTCTCCTGCTGTAGGCAAAGTGCAATTGAGGGCAATGAGTTACTTCTGGGTAGACATGTTTATCCTTCTGCTCTTTCCATTCCCCCACCTCATGCAACTTGTCCTTCCACTAATCAGAGCTGCTTCCACCAGCCCACTGGGAAACCAGCTGAGGTCATATGGACTAACAAATTGCACTGAAGCCCCTGTGATGGAAAAAAAGTCAAAAAATGAGTATGAAAAGAAAAAGGATTTAGGGCAAGAAATGCTGTGTTAGCTATGTGCATCATCTTGTACCCCTCAAGCTTAAAGAGAGGCATTTCAACTTTTCAGAATGGAAAATAACCTGCACGAAAGCCAAGAAGGCACCAAATGTGCCCCCTAGCCTCGAGCTTTTACAGTCTTGGCTTATGCTGGCTGGTGCTGTGGCTTCTTTCTAGTGTTCTTCCCCACCCCTGCTCAACCCCTCCCTCATACACAGATGTCAGCAGGACTCCTGATGTTCATCCCAGCAGTGACGAGGGGGTGGATCCATCTCAAGTTGCCACTTTCTACCTCCAGCAAGGTCCCTGAGGCTTTAACAGATGTGTGGCAGGTAGAAATGTAGCAGATTATTTTTTCCCTGGATGAACATTTATTTATTTATTTATTTATAACATTTGTATCCAACCCTATATTATTAAAATCTCAGAGCGGCATACAGATTTTCAGGGCGGCGTACAAGATGCAATGTTGGAGAAAGCAGTACCTGATGAATTTCTATCACACCCTATTTATTATTTAAATAAGAGACGAAGGTGGCTAACAAGAAATAACTAGGTAAAACCAACATTAACATAAAAAAATCCCCAAACGGCATAAAACTAAAAGTTCTCACTGTGGCTTCAAAAGTGATAGCTCTCACCTCAGTGGATCAATTTGCAGTCTACATTTTCAAGGCTATCTTTATAAGGAAAAGGGGAACAGATACAATTAGTCTTTAAATGAATGCTGAGTCTGGAATTCACATGATGCCGTTGTTAAAAGGGGAGTTTCTCATGAATCTTCCAGCTCATCAGTAAGTGGTGTGTACCTTTTTATATGCACACCTGTGTCTAAAATAGCTAATTAGAACACATCTGCATTGAACAGTAGTGTGAGCACCCCGGATTGTTTGGCTACAGCAGGACTCCTGAGAACATGTAATCCCAGTGATTGCAGCTATTGTAAATGCTTCCTTGTCAGTTAGCAAGCTTCTGATGAAATTAACCACAGATGTAATTACTTCACTTCAGAAATGTATTCTACTCCCTAGTGAGCTCTTCTGAGGCTTTGAATAATTTCCAATTGCTGATTTATTTATTTTAAAAAAGTTTGAGGAAAGAGTCTTTGGTTCTAAATTTGTCATACTATGCAAACAGTTGTTTGGTATAGTTGATTTTGAGGATTTGGGGGTTTGTTGTTTGCTCCCAGTTGATATATGACTTTGCTCTTTCCTTTTATAATGACTCACAGTACATTTTTCACACAGCACTGGAATATTTGTCTCCTCCTAAACCAATTTGATAATATTGTTAGGCACTCTCACATCTTTTCCCCCTTGCATTGTTTATCTCATACCTGTCAGCGCACTAGCAGTTTGTTAGTTATGGTCATTTGTCTTTTTGTGATACAGCTTTGCAGCTTCTCAAGGCTTTTAGGGCCAAACTAAATGTGACTAACTGCATCATTAGAAACCATGCCAAGATTTATCTATTAAGAGACACCTACAGTTAAAAGTAACCCAAGCAATGTTTAATTAAGAAGTTTCTAGCTGTTAAATTTAACAAAATAACATTTAGAAGTATTTGTACAACTTTAGTTAAGTTAAACCTTTGATTAGATTAGATTTTTTGCCATAAACTGGGTTCACTGGTGACCAATATTTTCATCTCTGTATATAATTAACAGATAAATCTGTAATAACAAATAAATCTGCTTCTTTCGTTCATAAAGTAAGTATTAAACAGTAGTTAAATCTGAATTCAAAACAGTGAATACTAGTGTTAGAATTATGTAGGAAAAGGATGTTTCCATATCCTGTGATCTTCTAAATAGCCTTGCTCAGTTATGTAGATGAACAGATAGATCCCATTCATAAGGAGATGGTTCTGAATGTATTGATTGCCACTAGGATTTTGGTTGCCAGATCCTGAAGGAGCAGTACTATCCCCACATTGAAAGAATGGTTGTGTAAAGTTTAGAAGGTTGCAGAGATGACTATGCTAACTGAGCATGTCAGTTTAACAAATGGTAGACAAAGACAATGTCTGGCACCCTTTTATTGTCTTTATGAGGGCTAGGTACAACTTGAATATTGGCAGATATAAATGTGTTTCCTTGTTACCATCAGATCAAAAGGTAAAGTTTTTGTGAACTGCCCAGAGAGCTCCGGCTATTGGGCAGTATAGAAATGTAATAAATAAATAAATAAATCAAGTTTACCCATTTTTGTTTAATTGTTTTACTTTTTTACATTATTATTATTATTATTTATTTATATAGCACCATCTATGTACATGGTGCTGTACAGAGTAAAACAGTAAATAGCAAGACCCTGCCGCATAGGCTTACATTCTATTACATGTTTAATAACATACTAGCTACATGTTTAAAAAGATATTTTGCAGAAATATTTAGTTAATATAGATGCTTGATTTTTGTATGAATGTTATGTTGTTTATGTTATGTATTATGTTTCCTTATATATACTATAATTAAAAAGAAAAGGAGGGGGGAGAAAAAGATCATATGTTCCTTAAGAAGTCATTCCATATATGAACTACTCATATCATTCACAATTAGTAGCTCAAAAAAATAAGCTGCTGAAATCAGGAACATCATACACATGTGGCATTCTTCCATTCATGTTATATCTTTGCAAGAGTCCTGCCTGTCCACAACTTGGATGCCTCTAGGGCACTCGTGTGGGCTAATGTCTAGCATGCACCAGCAGATAGTTAACCATATCTTAGTTGAAGTTGCCCTGGTGAGAGCAGCATTCCCAAAAATGTACCACACACATTATTCTACACAAGAAGAACATTTCTCCAAGTAGCTTTATATTATATCCAATGCCTGTATGACAAATGCAAATAAATATTATACTAGATGTGAGAGATTCCTCTAGTGAGCTCTTTTCATTTTTTTTTGTCTTGTTTTTACATAGGGAAACCTCAGGGATAAACTACTGGCTTCATATATTTTATATTACTATTATATTAATGTGATGTGAAACATTAATGTGTTTTCTAATAATGGATACTGTGTTGTCCTGAAAATTGGGACAGTTGGTAACCCAATGCATCTAGAAAGACATAAACAATGTTCATAAACAGCAAGCAATAGAGGTTCTCAGAAACAACATCTTTATAACCTAAAAAGCTTCCTGATTTAAATGACACTATAAATTCATTTAGATTTATTCTATATGCTGAACCCAAAGCTAATTAAGCCTTTTGTTATAATGTTCATAAACTGATCATAGTCAAAGAAATATGTTATAATCTTTATTTAAACTATAAAGACTTAAAGCTAATTTCTAGAATTACTACAATAAAGTTTTTACTGAAATGTGTGCTTCTGTATGGGAAGTCCAGCTCTGACAGCAGAAGTGGATATACAGTCTCAAATGTTAAAGGAGTTAAAGTGTGAAGCATATATTTCAAAAAGTATGCCAGGAAATTTTTCTCCATTAAGACTGAAATCTGTGGTTAGAGTTAGGTTTTGGTTATGTACTTACAGCTAAAGATGTATTTTACTAATTCAACTCCATTTGTGAAATTTAACTCCTGCCCCATTACTTACTTACACCTTGCTCTCTTCAGTATATCATCTTTCATCTTTAACAGGGCCCTTGTCTGTCTACTCTCTTTATTTGAACAGCTCACATCTCCTTCACATTTATTTTTTATCAGCACTCTGCTTCACCCTTCCCTCAGATTACTACTTAGCTCTCTGCCCACATTGCCCCTTTGCCTTCAGTTACCAGAACTCTGGGCTTCCTCTCTCTTCCCATTCAGCTTCCAAATCCTCAGCCCTCTTGCTTTACTAGTACTCCTATTTTTGTCAGTCTGGTCATAGCACTTTGACCCTTCCAGCCAAACGAGCTGTTGTTTCTCATAGAACCATATTTTTAATACACATTACTGCTAGTTAAACATAAGCATAAAGTCACTTTATTTCCATTGAGTATTCTATTTTACTTCCCCACATTCTTGAGTATCTGGAATATCTTTGCTGTTCTAAACAATATACATGCATGTGGAGTTCTTGGATTGCCACCCCCCCCCCCAAAAAAAAAAATAGTTGCAAAAACTGGTGTGCATTATAGTGATGGGCCGGCAAATGTGTGTTGATTTTACACATGAAACAACATGGCCAGTATTTCTGGGTGTATCATGTTTTCCATACCATTTTGCTTATGTTTCAATGATCAGCCTGGACATTGCTAGCCATAGGCTCAAACTGTTTATACTATTTATGCTATACATTAGGCTTGGATACTGTATGCCCCAATCGAGCTGAAGTTAGCCAGGACGTGTTACAATAGCTTCAGGTTGGAATTTGTATCCTATTGGGGAAAATGCTATGCTGATAGAAATCCATTCCTGGATGAACATCCTGATGTACATTCAGGCTATTTTTCTTCCCTCTGTCTAATTTGTACAAGAGGTTGCGCACCTAGCTGTTGATTCTATTTCTATCCTATTTACTAAGCAACATTTGGGATAATTGTCTACATCAGCAGAACAAGCTTATCGACATCAAAAGTCAAAGCAGATGTGTAACCTAAAGAGCTTGGGACCAGTTATAAGGATTGTGTTCATGCTAAGTTGTGGCATCAACAGAATTTTTCTCATAGCTAGCAGTATTTAAAAAGGCATTTGCCACCAACATTAGTTTTTAAAAAATCAAAATATAGTGCAACAGACGCCTAGCTTTTATCAGCATCTGATAATGAAAGTACTCCTAACAGGGGGAGTGCAACCCTATTACTACTCCTTGATTTCTCAGCAACTTTTGATACTGTTGACCACGGTATTCTCCTGGAACACCTCTGTAAGTTGGGGGTTGGAGGCACTCTTTTACAGGGGTTCAGCTCATACTTGTGCGGTCAGTTCCAGAAAATGGCATTGGGAGAATGTACTTCTGCCCCATGGCTGTGGGGTGCCACAGGGCACCATCCTTTCCCCAATGTTATTTAATATCTATATGAAGCCGTTGGGAGCAATCATCTGGGGATTTGGGGCAAGGTGTTACCAGTATGCTGATGACACCCAGTTCTATTTCTCTGTAACATCTGAATTGGGAGAAGCTGTGCACGGTGTGAACCACTGCTTGGATACAGTTATGTTTTGGATGAGGGCCAACATACTGAAGCCAAATCCCAATAAGACAGAGACCTTGTGGGTTGGTGGTTCCCAGGCCTGGGAATTGGGGTGTTTGCCTGTTCTGGATGGGGTTGCACTCCCTCTGAAGGAGCAGGTCCATAGTTTGGGGGAGCTCCTGGATCAATCTTTGTCACTGGAGGCCCAGGTGAACTTGGTGGCCTGGAGCACCCATTATCAATTTTGTTTGGTATGCCAACTATGCCCATTCCTGGATAGGGATAGCCTAGACATGGTCATTCATGCACTGGTAACCTCACAATTAGACTACTGCAATGCGCTCTATGTGGGGCTACCCATATGTGTGGTTCGGAAGCTGCAGTTAGTGCAGAACGTAACAACGGGGACACCCAGCTCTTCTCATATAAAATCTGTGTTAAAAGAACTGTACTGTCTGGCTGCTTGTTAGCTTCTGAGCCACATACAAGGTTATGCTGTTATCATACAAAGCCCTAAACAACTTGGGACCAGCATACCTACCAGACCACCTTCCCTTATACGCACCCGGACAACAACTACAATCCTCAGAGGAGGTCCTGCTGGCCATTCCGAAAAGAATGGAATACTGCCATGAAGGCAGTGGGCCTTCTCTGTAGTGGCACCCACCCTTCTGGAAAATCTTCCCTCGTGTGGTCTGGGAGGCAGAAAACGTAACATCTTTTAAATGCCTCCTGAAAACATACCTTTTCACACAGGTTTTCCCTGGATTTTAACAGCTGCTTTTACTGTATATTGCCTTTTTAACTTTTAATGTTTTAAATTTATCTATACTAATTATTCTTATGATTTTTAATTGTGCACTGCCCAGAGAGCTTTAGCTGATGGGCAGGATAAAAATGAAATAAATAAATAAATAAATAAATAAATAAATAAATAAATAAATAAATACAGGTATGGAATGTGAGGGCCTGTGAGGAATTGCAGACCAGGCAAAGAAATGATTGGGAAAGCCTTTTTCCAGGTATCAGTAGCATGAGTTTTGGAGATAAATCAGTAGTTGCCTGCTCACTTAACCCAGAACCTGAGCAGCTTAGAATGCAGTTGCCTTATATTTTGGTTTGAAACTAGGTTTGAGGCTTGAGGAGGAGGAATCTTTTAATATAGCTGTGAATCTGAATATGGAGTACAGGAATATATAGACCTCTACCTCCCTGTGGAAATCATTTTGACTAAGGCATGACTAGCAGTCTGGATCCAAAGTAGTATTAAAAAAATAGGTAGATATTTATCCAGGTGTTGCTAGAAAATTCTTGAAAGGACAGACATTTCTTAGAATCATAGATAACAGAGTTGGAAGGGGCCTACAAGGCCATTGAGTCCAACCCCCTGCTCAGTGCAGGAATCTACCCTAAAGCATCCCTGACAGATGGTTGTCCAGCTGCCTCTTGAATGCCTCTAGTGTGGGAGAGCCCACAACCTCCCTAGGTAACTGGTTCAGTTGTCGTACTGCTCTAACAGTCAGGAAGTTTTTCCTGATGTCCAACCGGAATCTGGCTTCCTTTAACTTGAGCCCGTTATTCCGTGTCCTGCACTCTGGGAGGATCGAGAAGAGATCCTGGCCCTCCTCCTCCCTATTAAGTATTTGAAGAGTGTTATCATGTCTCCCCTCAATCTTCTCTTCTCCAGGCTAAACATGCCCAGTTCTTTCAGTCTCTCTTTTCATAGGGCTTTGTTTCCAGATCCCTGATCATCCTGGTTGCCCTCCTCTGAACATGCGCCAGCTTGTCTACGTCCTTCTTGAATTGTGGAGCCCAGAACTGGACGCAATACTCTAGATGAGGCCTAACCAGGGCCGAATAGAGAGGAACCAGTACCTCACGTGATTTGGAAGCTATACTTCTATTAATGCAGCCCAAAATAGCATTTGCCTTTCTTGCAGCCATATCACACTGTTGGCTCATATTCAGCTTGCAATCTACAACAATTCCAAGATCCTTCTTGTTTGTAGTATTGCTGAGCCAAGTATCCCCCATCTTGTAACTGTGCATTTGGTTTCTATTTCCTAAATGTAGAACTTGGCATTTATCCCTATTAAATTTCATTCTGTTGTTTTCAGCCCAGCACTCCAGCCTATCAAGATCACTTTGAAGTTTGTTTCTGTCTTCCAGGGTATTAGCTATCCCACCCAATTTTGTGTCATCTGCAAATTTGATAAGCATTCCCTGCACCTCCTCGTCCAAATCATTAATAAAAATGTTGAAGAGCACTGGGCCCAGGACTGAGTCCTGCGGTACGCCACTCGTTGCCTCTCCCCAGTTTGAGAAGGTTCCATTGATAAGTACTCTTTGAGTCCGATTCTGTAGCCAACTGTGAATCCACCTAATAGTTGTTCCATCTAGCCCACTTTTAGCTAGTTTGTTAATCAGAATGTCATGTGGTACTTTGTCAAAAGCTTTACTGAAGTCAAGATATATGACATCCACAGCATTCCCACACTCCACAAGGGAGGTTACCCGATCAAAAAATGATATCAAATTAGTCTGACAGGATTTGTTGGCTTCTAGTAATCACTGCATTGATTTCAAGGTGTTTACAGACTGACTTCTTTATCATCTGCTCCAGAATTTTCCCAAGGATGGATGTCAGACTGACTGGTCTGTAGTTCCCAGGTTCCTCCTTTTTGTCCTTTTTGAAGATAGGGACAACGTTAGCCCTCCTCCAGTCGTCCGGCACCTCACCCGTCTTCCATGATTTTGCAAAGATAATAGACAAAGGTTCTAAGAGTTCTTCCGCTAGCTCCTTCTAGGATGCAGTTCATCGGGCCCTGGAGATTTGAACTCATTCGAGGAAATTAGGTGTTCTTTGACCATTTGTTTATCAATCTCAAATTGCAATCCTACCCCCTCACCTTCTGCTTCACTTTTTCCAGGGGGTTCATAGACCCGCTTTTGGGAGAAGACTGAGGCAAAGTAGGAATTGAACACTTCAGCCTTTTCTTTGTCATCTGTTATCAATTTGCCATCCTCATTAAGCAGTTGCTGTCATACAAGCTATAGTGAATTGTATCAGCTCAGCCCTAGTAATATCAAAGGTCTTTTGCCTGAGTCCACTTCTGAAAGTTGCCTATTACATCTGTGATAGAGAGCTACTTATGACATGGAATGGGAAGATGTGCAATTGAATTGTATTTCCTTTCTTCATACCTCTGAGTCCTCATTTGATGGGAGTATTTGTGCATCTCCTTTGTGGGGAAATCCCTATAAAACCAATATGTGTACAGCTTGCACATATTCCCCATAGAGGTGAAACATGAATTCCACTTTCATGTAATAAAGAAGTGTAGAAAGAATATGTATGCAGCCATCCTAAGTCTTGACTAAACACTCATGAATAAACTACAGCTACCAGTCCTGGCTCCTGATTCAATAACTTTTCTCATATGAATTTACCATGTATAGGATATGCTCACCCATCTCTTGGATGAGATAGGAAAATTGCAACCTTGTCTGTAAGTTACTGGAAGGGGGCAGTGTTGCAGTCAGTGTTGCTAGACTACAATGTGGTTTCCTACAATTTCTTCATTTTGCTCATCCTTCATCCCCCATCCCCAACTTCTACCATTTCTGGGAGCACATGTGTTTGCTCTCTCACTCCTGCTGGTGTAATGGAACACAAAATGGACTGAATAAACTCTTTTGAAACTGTACCTGCATTTTGTATGCAAGAATATTTGTGAGTAAAACTGTTTTCTTTTCTTCACTAGAAGGGTGTGGTCTTATTTATTGTTCTAAGATAGCTCATGTGCATGTGGGAATGGTAAATGCTCATTCTGTTTTGCCTCTGTTTTTTCTCTGCTAAATCCCTTTCTAACAGGAGCCATCATTACTTAATAATTCCATCATGATGTCCCTTTTTAGACCTGAGAACCCTAAAATGCTCTATTTATAAAAATAAAAAACCCATAGGTTTGCATAAATAAATGGCTTTCTTCTAATATTCACCCAGTCAGAAAGTATAACCTCTGTGTTTATTTCCACATATAATGGTGAAAAAGGCAGGCAGTGTAAAGAATAATAACTACTTGAATATTTCAAATCCCAGAAAAGATGGGAAATGAGCTTGCATACTGAACATAAAGCCTGTGTTTATGGAAATTCAAGATGCATTGCAAGTATTTTTGTATATGTTCTGATATATTTTTAGAGTCCAAGAAAATACCACTGACAGTAATTTTATTCAGTATCACCTCTTTGAAGCTATCAAGTCGAGCAGTTGCATGTCACTGCTCAGAAATGTTTCAGAAATTGCCAACTTTCCATAGACATAGTGATGCCAGGGCAAAGTTCAGGCACTTGCCATTAGAGATTCTACTACTTTACAAAAAGATCGAAACCCTCTTCCCAGCCAGGATTCTGGCACCTTAAAGTCATTAAACATATAACAAGTAGTCAGAAGAGTCATCAAGTGGTAGGCTGGAAAAATAAATGGAGATATCTATGATTTTCATTATTTCATCCATCCTCAAAGATAAGTTGCTAATATTTCAATTTTACAAATGGAAAACTGAGGCAGAGAAAATTCATAACCTGTCCAGTAAATCAATGGCTATTTTGGAATTGTTTGTGGTCAGCAGACTTCCTAGGTTTCTGATCAGCAGCCTATCAATTAGGTAACATTAAGTGTCTGAGAAACTGCAGTCATTTAGACTTGTTTGAGTTAGCAGAAGTAACTGCATAAAGCAGACTGATGAGGCCAGATCTACACCAAGCAGGATATAACACTTTGAAAGCAGTTTGAAAATGGTATATGGAATGTGTCATGGGACCCAACAATGCACTTCAATACCATTATAAAGCATTAGTGTAGATCCTGCCAGAAACAGCAGAGCTAATCAGTCTAGGCTTTTTACAGAATGAAACTACTATTACTATTACTTCTACTACCACTACTACCATTTCTTTTGTACACAAGAAATCCAGGCTAAAAAAGAAACTTATTTGTCTCCACCTGGCTGCTAGGTAACATTCCTCCCTTCCTTCGTGAGCTGTGTTTGCACCCAAGGTCCTCCAAGGAGTCCGGAGCTGTTAATCAGCTCTGCAGCTCTGAATGACCCCTGTCACTGTACCTAACTGCTTTTAAAACGTCAACAAAAAATGAACCGTTAGCGTGCACCTTTATTTCATGTGATTCCTTGCTTTCCAGGAGTTCAGAATTGAGTCATTTGCAGTTGTTTGCAATATTTGAATGCCATGGTAATTAATAGGCTTGAAATGAGATACTGAACTGTACAGTCTCGCTTAGCTTATGCTAGCTTCTGTGGTTTCTGCTTTGCCCCATATTTAAAAGCTAAAATTATGCTAAGATTGTTCTATTCTCTACGGTTTGATTTCATTTTATTTTGTTGTTGACAGCCTACTACACCCTGTGCTATAGTAGACACCAAACTGTAAAACAAATAATTATCATTTGGTTTCTTATTAAAAACAAAGCAAAACTTCTTCTTTTTTGTCTTTGGGGTGCAGGTACTTAGGTTTCCCTAAAAAAACAAAAAAAGGATACCAGGTAGGCTTAGATCCTGAGAGTACTCCTGTAACTTTGGCTCAGTTCAGTCATCACACCAGAGCAATGGTTAAGGAAGCTTAACTATGGTTTGATATAATTAATTAATTAATTGACAAACCATAGTCATAGCCTTTGTTGCTCCACCTCTGGATGCCTCTGCAACATAGCAATGGGAGTGCTAAATAAATAGAAAATGAAAGCAGACGAGCCTCTCTAAACCATGGATTGCCTGATCCTTTGAAAGCCCTCTCATGTTTTGGGTTCTACCCTATTATTAGTGTGAACCTTATTGGGTGGTATCTGAATTGAGCCTAAGTTGCGTAGAGGAGAAAATACCACAAAAATATATTTTCTCATCATTTGCAGCATGGTGATGCAGGAAAGCCACATGTGCCAAAATTCTTGCCTTCTGTGCAACTTTTAAAGGCATAGGTATCTTTTCAGAGTCTGGATCTAGCAGCTCCAAATCTCTCTCTCTCTCTCTCTCTCCACATAGATATATAGATATAGATATATGGATGACTGTGATGTTACACCCCACAAGTCAGTTCCTAAATGTATGTCTGCAGTTTGTAAGTCTGTGGTGAGTTTAGAATGTTGACCTGAGTGGGTGGAGTTAGAATGTCTTGGGATGGGGAGGAGTGATATATAAGAGAATGACTGAGGGGATTGAGAGAGACTTTTTAGGTACTCTTAGAGTCTTTAGTGCTCTCTGTGTTTAGAGTACTTAAGTTCTGGGAAATTTGAGGTTCAGGGTAGAGAGTGGTGTCTTTGGAGTGTGGTGTGCACATAGTTGATGTATATTAATCAATACAGATAATAAAGAAAGCTCAAGAGTGATTGTGTGAGAGAAAGGAAAGCGTGAATGTGAATGAGTGAAAGGATTGGATGAAAAGTTTCAAAAAGGTTTTTAAATGTTTTATTTGAAACAAAGCTTGTGAACTTTTAAAAATAATTTTTAATTATTTTGTCTGTTTGGCATTTATCATCTGAAGTTTACACATTTAGCACCCACTCTGACAATAATTCACCTCAGCACATATAACTCAGTGTTTTATTTTATATATTGAAATCCTTCTCCATTTAACCCCTTTCTCCACATAGTTTGGAGGAAGGTAGTTTTTATCCCTTGCCTCGGGCGTATCAAGCAGTAGTGCTTGGCTTGAGCAGGGAGTAGCCGCGGCCAGGCTTGGTGTTCAGAGCCTGTGTCGTGGCAATGACCATTTGCTAATTTTCTCTTATTAGTCACTTCCTCTTAACCTGCAGTCACACAATGAAAATCCCTTCTGGTTTATTACTTTTGCATGAAGAAATCTTACAGGTGGATTATGGCTTACTGAAAATAGCAGCCCATTTTGGACCCATTTTTCACTGGTGAATCTATTCTCTGGCTGAGACACATCCATCCCATCTCAAGATTCCAGATGAAGAAATAAGTCGTAAGCTTTGAATGCTGAATCAATGAACAGAAAATAATGACGTAATGAATATTAAACATCTACTCAATGAATTTCACCAAGTTAATAAACACTCAAATAACAGATGCTTAATAAAAAATAAATAGCTCCATCTTAATCCTTTTGAAGCTATAAATACAATGCAAATTTTATAATTCTCAAGTGCAGATCCTAAAATATATTTTAAAATTATTTTCAGCCTCATAAATATACAAAAACATTGCAAAGAGCACATTATAATAACATGGAAAAAACGCTGTAGCTACTAATTACTGGAAGAAAACTGGTTGTATTAAAACAAATTATGTCAACCAGTTCTGCTACCCCCCTTTGGAAACCTACTGAATCAGGAAATGCACCATACAATCATTTCTATAAAATGCTAGTTTTGACATAGTTCTATATTATCCCTGATTTCATAGGAGAAGGATGATGCTTGTCTGGGTAAAGTACACTTTTGTAGATCTTCCCATTCACATAATCTGTTAAGAGTGCAATCCTTTGCCCTAGACTGGGGATCTCCCCTCCACTCCCACCCCCAGGCCTCACTTAACCAACCTCAGTAAGAGAGGAAATGGGGAGGGCCAGTGGCAGGGGGAAGGCCATGGATACACTGGGACCAACGGCTTCTTGACCCCTGTCCCTGCCCCCCAGTAGAGTTAGATGGGCTTAGAAGCCTATCTAGTGAAAAATACTGTATTGGATAATGCAGAGGCTAAAAAAGCATCCATTGCTGCTCCTGACCTGCTGGCAAGAGACACCACCGTCATTTGGAATTGGGAGGTCTCCATTATTTGGGCATCTAGCCGATAGGAGAGTTCTCTAAAGCGTTTTAAGTAAGTTCTAGGAAGAACCTCAGGGCATGAAAGCTAGGTTTATGAGCCATTGACTTTAATAGTTTAGATGGTCTGTTAGTTTGACTCTGAGAAATGTGTGCGTGGCAATACTGCAAAGTGGGTATATATAAGTAATTAATAGCATTGTCTGAACATTAAATAAATTTCATGTCACTGAAAACATTTGGATTAATAGAGGAGATGGCAAGCTTTCAAACCAATAAATCAGACCTTGTTCCTATTATGTCTTTTGCAATTTAAATTACAATGGAGTGTGCATATATGGGGCATTGCTACGAGTGGGCCAGGGGCCCCATGCCTGAGACTTTTGCGGTACGCTTCTAAGTATGAAGGACTGAGCAATTTACACTGCTGCTGATTAGCTGTGAGCACAAATGTACCTCAAGCCACCAATCAGCTCTGTGGCAAGGGGTGCTGTGTTTTAAGGCAGAAATCCTCTGAGTGTGCTATGGACTTCCAAAGCTGGGCACTTCCTGAAAATGGGGTCAGCTGGGATCCTGAGTTTGATATGATTTTGCATTTATATTGCTCTTCCTGAACATATGTGTGTATCCTTCCAAAATGCAGTGTCATTGGGACCGAGGCCAAAGGCTCTTTTTCATCACCATATTAGAATGCACTCTCAACTGTGACCACTTTCCCACAGCCAATCAGTTGAAGAGTGAGCCAATCTGGAGAGATGGACTAATCCTTGGAGAAGTTTGAAAGTGATTGGCTGCCTAGGTGGGTGCGAAACCACCTAGGTATTTTTCCCAAGGATTTCACAGTAGGGATGTACAAGAATTTTGTTTCAGTTTGCAAATCATTTGAATGTGCCCCACTCACAGTCTCGAACATGATTGGGGAGTTGATTTTAAAGATAGCAAAATTCCTGAACTTGGGTTCACTTTAGAAAAATTATATTTTGAAAAAAGTGCATTTTATGTGCATTAAAAAACCCCACTTTCCATGCTTTAGTCAATGGGGGGATGTATACTTTTGAACAATGCACAGTTGTCCAGTTCAAACAAAAAGAAAAACAGGTCTCAAACAAGAACGGAAGCAAGATGAACTGAACTAAAACATGGAGTTCAGAGAATACCACGAACCCAAGCATCCCCTGTTCTCCCATCGCTATTTTACAGTGCCTATGCACTTAGAACTGCACAATACATTGAACAAAGCATTACATGAACATATTCCCTATAGGGTAAATCATTACCAAGTTTTGCATTCATGGCCAAGGACTTGTCAGTTAATTATAAACTAAAATCACATGTCTAGTTTTATTTATCCATAATTCTCAACTTCCTCCATGTTGTGATCTGTTCCCAATGCCTTTTTTAATTACTTTTTGTTTTCTTTTGCTCAATTTGGTCTTACTGTGATTTATATTGTCAAAAAAAGGTAATCAAAAGGAGATCAATGATAACGTAATGTATGAGGACAAACAATTTGGCTTATTGCACAAGAAGACATGATTGTTTCCCTAATTAGGGCCTTCCTATGTTGAGAAATATGTTAGTATCCATTTCAAGTCATAATAGCTTAAAGGGTTGATGGAGTTCCTTTTTATCTCAGCATAGCTAAAGTGATTGCTTTGGCTCTCTGTTTCATGTGGGATAGCTAAGGGGATTGGCTTTAGCTCTCTGATTCTTGCCATGATGATTAAGGGGATTTGCTTAAATACCCCATTTCATGTGGTATAGCTACTGTAAAAGGATTAGCTTTAGATCTCATTTTCATGTGGGATAGCTAAAGGGATTAGCTTTAGCTCCTCATTTCATGCTACAGTAACTAAGGGCATTTACTGGAGCTGCCCATTTAGTTGCACTGAGAGCACCTTCCTTTTATAACTGCTTTATCTTTTTCTACTAGTATCAGATAAAAAATAATAATCTGGTTGTATGTGTATTTTTATTACAGTTAGCACACACTGCATGACACTTTATCTGGTGTTTTTTTTTTTAAGTGATTAACCTGGAACCCTTTCTGTATACTAACAATGTGGATTTCAAAAAACTTCTTACTACAAGTACAGATGTCCACTTCTCAGCCCTGATTATACGTCCTCCCTTTATACACTTCTCAGTCTCTCCATTCAACATAATCTTACCTTTTGTCTGCCTCTAATGTCTCTTTCTTCCGCTTCTGCCTTCATAGTATGTGCTGTGCAACTTCTTATATCACTCTATTTCTCTTGCCTTCAATGTTTATCCACTACTTATCATTATGCATTGGTGAGTGAGTGTAATGTAATGGATCAAGAGGTAGGCTCTAAATGTAGAAAATGTCCCTGCTCAGCCATGAAGCTTGCTGGGTAGCATGTAGAAAATCATTATCTCTCAGCCTAAATCATCATCTCTCAACCCCTTCCTTGCAGGGCTGTTGTAGGAATAAAATGAGAGACTTCTATATATGCTCCCTGTAATATGGATGGACTGCAAATGTGATAAAGTAAATAAACCCCAACATATGTAGATTGATTGCATGCTGTCTGTAAAGCAAACATGTAAATTCGATACAATGAAACATAGGAAGCTGTCTTTTACTGAGTCAGACTCTCCAGGGTTTCATGCAGGATTCTTTCCTGGAGATGCTAGTAATTAAACATTCACTGAGGTATGGTTCCTCCATATGATACTCCATAAATATGCAACCAAGGTCCTAAATTAAACAAGGTGACAATAAAAAATACTAAGGGGAAAAGGTTTGAGAATAGAGACCTTAGCACAGAAAACTGATGGAGGTAGCAAAGACATTACTTGAAATTATGGGAGCAGCTTAAGCATTATTTGAGGATTCCAGAACCATATTTTCAGCCAGACCAACATCTGTCCCAAAATAAAACTACATTTACAGGACAGGCGGACCCATCCCTGTAAAGAACTGGAACAGCATTTTCTAAGATGACCATATTTTGGAAACCAAAAAGGAGGACAACATGACTGCCACCCCCCATCCCCCAAAGGGGCCTTGGTCACATGTCTGATTTCACAGAACATAATTAAACAAACCTGTTCTACATAACATCTTAATGTTAAAGTCACTGAAATAAAGAACAAGTGAGACATTCAATGTATCTGAAATTAACTTCACGCATTCCTTCTTTTGTAGCTTTTGTTGTACTTTGAAGCTTTTGCTATATTCTATGTGATACAGTCACCCCTTCCCTCAAATATCTCCTCTTCTGACTGCAAGTCCTTCACTGGATGACCATAGTCTCACCTTTCTTAACATTTAACACTCTTTCCCCATCACCTTTCTCATATCCATACTCACAGATTCAACATGCTACCACCGAACAATAATCTAGTACAACAACCTAGCATTGAGAAAGAGTATAAAATACTGTTAACCTGCAAACATTAGCCATGAAACAAAATGGACTAAAGGTTTGTTGCAGTCACTTCTCACTAGCACCTCTTCGCTTATTTCAACTTCTGGTTTATCAATGAGAAACTAATCTAAAAAATTGTCATTATACCTCTGGTTCATTAGCCATGTAAGCAAGACCATGGTCAGTAGCAATATAAAGAAAGGCCAGAACAGATGCCCATTATCACAGTGCTAGACAAGGATCTTTTCCTCCTTTTATCCAAATGTCTCCTGAATTTACACTGCCTCAGTGTGCAGAGAACAGAAATCCCAATCTGGGGCCCAAAGAAATCTCAGAAACAAGTCCCATTGATTTCAATAAAGCTTACTCCCAGATAAATGAATATAGGATCATATACTCTTCCTGTCTGTTCACCTTACTCTAGCAAGTGCAAGAACCTCCTGTTAAGGACAACTATGCACTCACCAGAACCTCTCCTTGTGGATCATGCAACCAGCATACGTATTCTCCAGAAATATGCTTTCAGAGCCTAGGAGATCCTGACACACTCAGACAAGACAAGACACACCATTTACTCATATATTATCTTGCTGTGTCAGAACAGTTCCCAGCATGACAAGATACAAAAGAGGACAGGGCTCCTGCAACTTTACCTGTTCTGATGAAGAGGGAATTTCACCAGTTGGGGTGGGGGGAATCCACAAAGCCACACTATAAAATAATTATAATCATAATCTCAAAGCCATACAGAAAGCAATGTTTGGAACCGAGTTGAAAGTTGTGAAAGGATGTTTGTTGTTTATTCGTTCAGTCACTTCCGACTCTTCGTGACTTCATGGACCAGCCCACGCCAGAGCTTTCTGTCGGCTGTCGCCACCCCTAGCTCCCCCAAGGTCAAGTCTGTCACCTCCAGAATATCATCCATCCATCTTGCCCTTGGTCGGCCCCTCTTCCTTTTGCCTTCCACTTTCCCTAGCATCAGCCTCTTCTCCAGGGTATCCTGTCTTGCATATAGTATAATAGTAGTAATCAGCATCAGCACAAAAGCAGTTTTGGAGCCACATTTTTTTTATTATTACAGCAACAAAGCAATGGTGGTGTTGATGGTGGGGAATCCACTTACCTAAGGCAAAAATAAAAAATCATTCACACACACACTCACCCAAGATAAAACAATAATAACTAGGGGTGTGCACGGACCCCCCGCTCCGCTTCACTTGCAGATCTGCCATTTTCCGGATCGGGCCGCTCCGCCCCGCCCCCGCTCCGCCCACTTCCGCTCCGCTCCGCTCGGAGCTCCGGATCCGGATCCGGAGCTCCGTTTCCCCCCCCCCATAGGCTTGCATTGAAAGCTAAAAAATTATACAACTTTTTTTCTGTTCAAGTTAGAAACCTCATGTTTGGCACCATGACACCTCATGGGGATATACACACGCACGCCAAGTTTCAAAGCAATCCCATCATCCCCTGATTTTTGGCGAATTTTTGAAAATCGGGCACCCCACACACAACATCCCTGCGAGGTGGGCAGGGGAGGAGGGAGGGAAGGCAGGCAGGCATGCAGCTGGCATTTCTGAGGGCATAAGGAAGTGAGCCAAGGATAAGCCAGTAATGCATATAAAATGGAATAAATCAATAAATAAACAAAGGAGGGGTGGAATTAAAAGCAGCAGTGTTGCTCAATAAACAGCAAGAAGAATTTTTTTAAAAAGGCTATATCTGTCTTTTACCAGCAATAGGGGGACGTGCCCGGGGGAGGGGGAAGTAGCTGCCAGTTCAAGACAGCCACCAACAGCTCTGAGAAGAAGTAAAACGCTCACTTCAACTCATAACAGGCATTGCTCCACCACTGAAAAGTGACCATTCACTTCAACTCATGATAGGCATTGCTCCACCGTTTTACTCTCTTTGGAAGGCTCTAATGGCCTTCCAGTGCAGGAGAGAGTGGGGGCACGTCCACAATGAGATGCCCTAGGGGAGCTCATCCCCTTGCACCACATCTATTCAGTTGTTCACCAAGGTTAGGGTGGGGAGCAGTGCTGTGTTTCTATCTCTTATTCTTGGCTTAGTATATGATTTCAGGTTGTGTTTGTGCATTTGGTGGGGCTACTGTGTTAAAAAACACGGGGAAAAGCCCGTTCAGATGAAGAAAGAGAAGTTTCCCAGAATCCCAAGTTACCTGTTTTGCCTATGCCCTCCTCCAACTTTGGGATCATCATGACCGGGAGCTGACTCTGCCCCTCAGCCCTTTGAAAAAGGTATTTTTCCCGCCGATTTTTTAAAAACTTCTAGCGCGCGACCCGTACGACGCAGAAAGTTGAGAGTAGTCTCAAAATGACCCCCATCCACAACTCTCTGTGCACAAGAATTTTCAGAACGATAGCTTAAACCCCCCCCCCCAGTTATCCCCGATTCTTTCCCTCAATGCAATCCTATGGGCGAAAAGCCGAAAACGCCGTTTGAGCCGCGCGGTTGACCCGATTTTCACAAAAATATAGCACGCGACCCAGACAACGCAGAGAGGTGAGAGTGGTCTCAAAATGACCCCCATCCACGACTCTCTGAGCACAAGAATTTCTAGAACGATAGCTTCAAAAACAACCTAGTTATGCGCGATTATTTGCCGCAATGCAATCCTATGGCGAAATGTTTTCAAGATGGCGACCGGAGCGCTCCGCCTGAACTAGGAGCTCCGAAAAATGGGCACTTCTCTTCGCCTTGCTTCTAGGGGGTCCGCGGTCCGCTCCTACTCCGCCTCTGGGTAAGGCGGAGCAGGCCAATCCGCTACTGCTTCTACGCTCCTAATCGGAGCGGATCGCACCCCTAATAATAACACTAATAAACCACATATTGGTAAGCATATGTCCCCAAGACAATTAAAAAAAAACAAAAAAAACCTCCCCACACACACTTAACTGGGGGGGGGGACTAAAAATCCACCCCACCCCCACCAAAGGCAAAATAATAATGATAATCCACAGCGACCCACACAAGGCAAAATAACATTCATCAACATTATAAATCTACACACTGACATGAACATGCCAAAGGCAACCCACCCCAAAAAAACATTAAAAATACAGTGCCCACCCGCATACACACCCAAGGCAAAATAATAATCTACACATACATCAAGGCGAAAACCAATCAATACACACTCAACCAAGGCTAAAAATAAAATACAAATCTACACACACCATCATATTCACCCATGGCCAAACTAATAATAGTTTTAAAATGTACCCAAGGCAATTCTCCTCCCCCCCCACACCCAATTAAGGCCCGGGCAGCGAATTAAGCCCTGCACACTGCAGCTGGAAGGGACTGTGCTGGCCTGGGCGGCAAATTAAGCCATGTGTTCTACAGCTGAGGGGGCTGCGCTGGTCCGAACAGGCCCTGGCAGCAAATTAAGCCTCGCATACTGCAACTGGAAGGGGCTGTGCTGGGCCAGGCAGGCCCAAGCAGAAAATTAGGTCACGGGTGGCATAGTTTGAGGGGGCTATGCTGGCCTGTGCTGGAGTAATCCACGAGTGCTGCCGCTGGCCACTGCCTCCTTACCTTTCTTCTTTGCCTGCCGTGAGCTGTGGTGCTCTTGCTTCTACCGCTGCTGCTGAGCCTGGCCTGGCCTGGCCCGGCCCCACTGCTGCTGCTCCTGCTGATAGCCAGGGTCTTTGTTTCGCATACGTGCATCCCGCCTTTCCCAGGAGTCTCAAATCTCACAAGACATTCGGGAAGTTGGGTCTTGACGGAAGTCTTGCGAGAGTTGAGACTTCATTTCTGGGGTTTTTGATGCTGCATCCCAGGCTGTCTTTTGACCTGACTCAAGAGACTGCAAAGGATACAGTCTGACCCGATTTCTCCAGAGCCCGGTTTTGGTCTCCAGAACCAGATCCAACTGGGTTTTCCTGGGTGGGTTGATCACTCTGATGTTTTCTGTTCAGCACTACTGGACAGGTCATGTCTGTGTTCAGTTCTAAGGCCACATTTGAAGGAGGAGGAGGGTGAGCAGTCTGAAAATGGCTGAAAGAGATGGGTAAGTTTAGCCTGGAGAAGAGAAAATTAAGAGGACATATGATAGCAGTTTTCAAATATCTAAAGGTTTCTCATGCTGAAGACGAAGCAGACTTGTTCTCTGCTGCTCCAGAAGGCAGAACTAAAACAAGTGGGTAGAAATTGCAGGGAAGTGGATTTTGGACAAACAGGAGATGCTTCCTAATGGTAAAGAACTCTCTGAGAGTGGAACAGACTGTCTCAGAGATGGTGAGCTGCCCTTTGCTGGAGGTATTTTAAACAGTGTGTGGACACCATCTGACAGGGATGCTCTAGTTGATAATATCTCATTTTACAACAATCTATGCCCATTATTTGTCCCAGCACAGAACTGATTCAGCATTTATGCATGCTATTCTATAATCTTTAATACAAAATGAACTTATGATCTCATCTAGGCTGAAGGTGCTCAGTTAATCAGTATTGGTAGCCGGTTTATATTTCTGCAACAAGTCTGCTATACCTCCCTGCCTGTATGAATGCTGAAGGAAACAGTTTGGTAGTTTAGATGCAGCCCGCTAAAATAAAACAAGATATTCCCCCCTTTCTTTTTGCAACATGCTGGCAAGAAGCAAGGGAGGGGCTACTGTTCCATTTGGAGACTGATATTGCTTCCAGACTAATACTGCCTTCCTTCATGTGATCCCCTGCTCAGCATCCTAAATCTCTTGTACTCTCTCCCCATTAGGGAGCTCACTCTCTACCTGCTGCTGCTGGGAATTTCTATCATTTGGGGAAATAGGAGGCTCAAAACAGGAGGGAGAGAGTACAAACCCTTATATACCCATTACATCTCTTTCCCTTTCTCATCCCTTCATCCCATAATAGTTCTGTATGTCAACACAATTAGTTAATATCTTATTCTGCATTGAGCCAGTTTGCACATACCGACAACCCTGCCTTGACATAATTTAGCAGTGGAGGCTGTCATGTCGTGGTAGGTGCCTGCAGCCAGCCTTTATATGGCATCCATGGGCAGCCCTGTATGCTGTGGTTTGCCATGTCATGCAAACCTGGCATCATGGGTTGTTTGAGGGGACAGACAATCCTCAAATAACCCTAAAACAAGCTATGGGTTATTTGAGGGTTGTCTACCTCCTCAAACCACAACACAGGCAAGCTAGGAGCGCTACTGCTGCTTGTATATTCAATATGCCGGCCAGCACGTTCCACTAAGCCCCATGGCAAAATTAACCCATGGTGACTTAGCATTACATGTGAACTGGCTATGTTTATACCTTACACTATGTTAATATGCTGGTGTTCACAATATAAAGGCTAATTTGCAGCTTAAGGGCTTGAAGGTGAGATGTAGAGCCTTGCCCTAAGTTACTTATTGAATACCCAGCTGAGATAGAACTTGAACCTAGATCCCCCTGGGTCCAATTTCAATGTTCTATTTATGAGATCACATTATTTATTTTTCTGTTTCCTATAAAAGCAAAGCTAGATGAAAATTGGCCATGTAAAATAACATTTTGCACACCTAAAACACACTTTGAAATGGAAAATTTAAAGATGTTTTGTAACAGGGGCATTAACTTGAAGATCTAATGCACCCTGAATATTTTATTATGGCATACATATAGGAGCAAGAAATATATAATAGCGATATTATTGCACGGTCTACAAGGCCCTTTAAGGTTTTATCTTTAGGAAGTTTCCTTCAAGAATTGCATTAGACTTAGGCCGTTTCTACACCTGCCTTTTTCCCCGGGATTGTCCCGGGATCATCCCTGTGCATCCAAATGACACACAGGGGATCCCGGGAGCAGGCAGGGACAATCTCTCCATTTGCCTGGGATAATCCTTAGGTGAAGAAAGGGCCTTTGTAACTTTTACACTAATTTTCCTGACTTTTAAACTATAACTACATGGCAAACAAATAACCTGCCAGTCAGATACTCATATAAAATATACATTTTCAAGCGATCTTACCATATGCATCAGGAATTATTTATGACATCAGTGAGACTTATGTATAAGTAATTAGGGGCAGGATTGAAACCTTTATGGATAAAATCTAAAAGCATAAATATGCAAAGTATTCAAAGAAAGCAACATACTGTATATTATAGTTGAGAAGATTTGTGAGTTCATGTTGGGCTCTGTACTGGACGCTAAATGGGCATCTAAATTTCTACCAATGGCTGTCCTTTTGATGTACTGCTACTAGATAATGTGCCTGTATTAAAATTCAAACTACATTTTATTCTCTACAAGTAGGAATATTCAGGGAAAAAAGATATGGCACTTCAGTAAGAGAGCAATAGCTCAGTAGTAGAGCACACGCTTTGCATGGATAAAAATTGCTTGTTCAATCTCTGGCTTCTCCAATAAAAGGAGGGTTCTCAGGAGGCTGGGATAGAAAATGGTTCTACTGATGACAGCATAGAGCCACTACTTGTCAGAGTAAACAAGAGTGGCTTGTTAATCACCCTGAACAACCCAACAACAAATCATGGATGTACAAGGTAGCTTGATCAAGAAAAATAGGCCATACTGCATTAGCCACTCTGTGGGAAATGTCCTGGATTCAGACAACACACTAACCCATAGTTCAACAAACAACACATGGTTCAACAACAGTGTGTTGTGTGAGCCCAGTCAGTGTGCATGTGACATATGTGTGCATACTCCAGGCATGCAGTATACATAACAAAGAACACAGCAAATTGTCCACAAAAGCAGGGAAGGGAATCCCTTTTAAAAACACTCCAGACTTTAAGGGCTACCCTTGCACTGTATGATAAGGCATGCACAACCTCTGTACTGTACACTTTGATATATATATTTCAATTAAGTGACCATCTACTCCATCAAGGATGAAGCACTTACTCTGACTTTGGTACTAATTGAGCAGAAAATCAACAAACAAAAAAGACTCAAATTGTTTTTCATTCATCATTACTTCCTAACCTCTGAAATTCTCCTTCTAAAATTTTAAAGGTTACTTGCCTACGAGCATTTATATGATATATGCTTTTTTCATACAAATAGCCTAAAAGCCAAAGGCGGGGGAGGGTGAATGCCTTTTTACTCCCCTCAAACTGTTCAGGTCTATGTGCAAAACACACACTCCTACACCTATAAAAACTTTAGCAGGCCTCATCCCATTGGAAGGGATAACCATGTTTGACTATGGGTATATGTAAATCACTGGATCAGAGCAGTTATGTCCTTGCCAGGGCTACAAACTACAACCACATTCAGCTGTCGTTGGCTAATTGCCTTGAACTGCTTGGGTGGTAAAGTTGTCCTAGAGTGGCAAGCCTAGTCTATATATTATTTCTCCATATAGAATTTATGTACTACAAGTAGACAAAGAAAATCTGAAGATAATGCAATCCCTTACTTATATTTCTTAGGCATTTTGTGCAGATTGTTTGTTTCTGCACCAAGGTCACAATTCATAATCACACTAGTTAACCTTGGAGATTGTAATATTAGTCAGAGTATATTTTTGATTAATCTCCTTAGTTTGCCTAAAGTAACATTACAAACATGCCGAGTAACATGATATTGGCGATGGAGAGCTTATTGATCTTGATATTTTAAATTTCCTTTTAAAGTTAGAAATATTGTTAGAGAACATTAAATATGCAAGCCAAAATAATCTTCCTATCATTCTTTGGGTGTACCTCCCCTTTCTATACAGAACAAAAATCAATGTTTCCTTGGGGTTAAATTCTATCGACTATTTGTGAGGAATATGTAATTACAATTATACCACATTTTCTATTATGTTTTTAAAATATAATGTGGGGGTCATAGTTAATATCAAATTACAGCCTGTTCCAACATTCAAAGGGCATGTCTACACCATGCCTTTTTCCCAGGGTTGTCCCTGGGTCATCCTTGTGCATCCAAATGATGCACTGGGGATCCCAGTGGCAGGAAGGAATAACCCTGCATTTTCCCGGGATAACTGGTTGCCCAGTTATACCGATATTCACCATGGTCCTGGGACCATCCCAAGGACTGCAGCTGGTGTGCTGTGGGGCGCGGGGTTTGTTTTACCTTTTTTTTTGTGAATTGGGGCCATGCATCTTTTATATAAAAAAATAAAATAATGGAGGCCACGGTGTCCCTTCTCTCTTCCGGGATGTCACGCTGCCGTCTAGACACTGGGGGAGGATCGCGAAAGCAGGTAATTCTGCAATCCTCCCCTCTCCCTCCCTCTACACCCTTAAGGTTTAGACATACCCAAAGATTTCCCTAAGAGTGAAGGAGGAATAAACCTCCTGTGTTTCAATAAACGCAGGTTCTCAAAACCTGTATTTACCAATATATTCACTATAATTTATTATAAATATTTATGATCTTGCCTTTCCATGAATCATGCTAGAGAACAACAATATTATATTAAAAATCAATTAAGATAATCAAAAATAGCAAACTATCAAATTCAAAAATGAAAACCATTAAACAAGTGCAGTTAAAATGTGTCAAAAGATCAGAAAAATATTAATCTTCAACAGTGTCAGCATAAAGCAAATAATCTTACAGGCAAAAGAAATGTATAAACAGCAAGGTTTTCTTACAGCAAAGAAAAGGCATCAATGATGGGGCAAGTCTTTCTTGGGGGAAAATCCTGCAGTCTGAGGTCAGACATGGAAAAGCCATTTCTATTCCTGGTCAAACACACCTCTGAAATTGGGGAAACGCATGAAAGCCTCTTCAGAAAAATGTTACAATTTGGCAAGCTCATATGGGAGTAAGCAATCCTAACCAATGTTTTAAAGGTCATAACCAGCACTTTAAATTGTACCTGGAAAATAAACTGGAAGCTGGTGTTACTATTTTATCAAGGAGTAAAATGATCTCATTAACTAACCAGCTGCACTTAAACAGTCTGACCGTCTCATTCTGCACCAACTGAAGTTTCCAGACACTTATCAGAGGCATCCTCAAATAAACCACATTGAAACGGTCCATTATGAATGTTATTTATTTATTTATTTATTACATTTCTATACTGCCCAATAGCCCGAGCTTTCTGGGCGGTTCACAAAAATTAAAAACATTCAAAGTATAAAACAACAGTATAAAACCATACTATAAAATGCAATATTAAAGCTCAACCAGATAAAAATAGCAGCAATGCAAAATTACAAATTTAAAACACCAAGTTAAAATTTATTTATAGACTGTTAAAATGCTGGGAGAATAAACAGGTCTTCACCTGGTGTCTAAAAGCATATAATGTAGGTGCCAAGCGAACCTCCTTAGGGAGCTCATTCCACAGCCGAGGTGCCACAGCAGAGAAGGCCCTCCTCCTGGTAGCCACCTGCCTCACTTCCTTTAGCAGGGGCTCGAGGAGAAGGACCCCTGAGGATGACCTTAGGGTCCGGGCAGGTACATACGGGAGGAGGTGTTCCTTCAGATAGCCTGGCCCCAAGCCGTTTAGGGCTTTAAATGTTAATGTTAAATGTAATTAAGGCATGGGTCATCATAGCCAGATCTGATGTTGCTAGGAATGGTTATAGTTTGTGCATGAACTTAAGCTGTGCAAAGGCACTTCTGGCCACAAGTGACACCTGAGCATCCAGATTCAAGGCCAGGTCAAAAATCACCCTCAGACTACAAATAGTTTTGAAGGGGAGTGCAAAACCATTAAAAACAGGCTTGGTTTCCCAGGCTTTCTGGTGACCAGGAAGACTTATGTCTAGTCTAGATTAAGCTTCAATATGTTCACACTCAACCAGCTCATTACTAACTTCAGACACTGGTTTGGGACCTCAAGAGCTTGCCTGGAATTAGATGGAAAGAAGAGATAGAGCATATTAATGACACCACTCACCAATTCTCTGAATGACCTCCCCTAGTATTTTCAAGATGTTGAAAAAATTAGGGGACAACATACAAGTCATGACATCATTCTGATAGTGGCAACAGCAGCTGCTTGTACTGCCCCTGCCCCATCTACCTCTACTTTCAGTTTCCAGCCACATGGGCAAGCCTCAGGAATGGACAGGAGGTCAGTAAATGAAACACAAGAGGGGATGCTCCCAAGTTTTACAGGCACCATAGGAGCACCTGCCTTGTAAGGCAAAGAAGTAATAGCAAGCAGCAACGCCTCCATACCAAAGTAGCTCCATTCGGAGAGTAGAAAGAATGTTCTGTGCATGCCTGCCTCATCTATCTCTACTCCTCAGCCAGGGGAGGTCAATCTGGGGGCCACCACCGAAAAGGCCCTATCCCTCGTTGCCACACTCCGAGCCTCTCTCGGAGTAGGCACCCGGAGGAGGACCTTAGATGTTGAACGTAGTGACCGGGTATATTCACGTCGGGAGAGGTGTTCCGTCAGGTATTGTGGTCACAAGCCGTCAGGTATTGTGGTCCCAATTGTTGTTTTATACATTGCTTTCCTTCTGAATTTCAGAATTAGAGCAGGTTGGAAGTTCCTACTTAGGAAAAAATCCAAGGAATCCCCAAAGAAGCTAAATGAATTTCAGTACAATTAGTGTTCATTATGTACATGCAATTATATGTGCACATCCATGCTGCAATGTTTCTTTGCAATGTCTGCTGTATCACAGGGAAGAATGCAGTTGTTTTCTATATCAAGGAAGTTGTTTCATAGGAAGTTATGACTGTTCTGTGTTTATACTCTGCACTCTGAATTTATTTCCTTTCACCATGATGGCTACATTTTCATCTTTTTTCCTTCTCTCTCCTTGAGTTGTCTGATGTACTTTTTATTCTGGACAAGTAATTCCTTTCTAAAATTGGCTTCTCTCGCTTGCCTTTCATCTTTTTCTGAACTTGGCAGCAACGCTAAGGAGCTTTGATGTCAATACAATTTACCCTCCTAGGAAAGCATAAGCTAATTGTTATTTGGCAACTACATTTTTGGGATCGTTGGCTACCTGTTACCTTTGTACTGTTAAGTGGATGCTAAATTTCTTTATGAGTCTCATTTTTATTGTTACAGTATCGTTTTTGCATTGCTTACTGCACTTTCTTCTGGTTTTATTTATTTGCATTGCATTTGTTATATTCAAAGTCACCTAGTTTTCACCTTCTTCCTTCCTGTTTTATCCACATGAATGCAGATGACTGCAACTGAGGAGCACTAATGCTTATGGGCAGGTGAACATACTTTATTAATCCAGACAGCTTGCATACACTTCAGGATGCCAACCATACTTTGTCAACCACAATCTCTTCTTTTCTTTTCTTTGCTGCAATCTTTGAATACTAATCATGCTTTTCTACATCCCTTTGAGCTCAACTAGCACAACTAATTCACCTTCTATCCACTGATTGGTTACTCTTGGCACAGTATTCATTGCCTACTTTTGTCTCTTGGTCTTTGCTAACCTCAGATATCTTAAGTTATTAGTATGTAACATTGAGCTTAGGGACCCAGCCAAGCTACTCCAATATATGCTTGTAACAAAAACACAATGTTGTAACATATAAAACCACATCTTTCTGTCTCTGTATCTTAAAAAAAGATATTTATTTCATACCACAAATAACAAAGAGCAAATTTGAGTCTATGCCGACAGTGTGACAATATTGTGTTATTATTACTAGCTTCCAATTACTATTTCTCTGCTTTTTGAAATGGCTTAAATGTCTTCTGCTAAATTTATGGAAACTGTCTAAGACATATCCCAGCAGAGAGCAAGTGCATTAAAATATGTCTATATTGTCTATGATACCTTCCAGTAACATAAGTGTAACCACCACTCCAGACCTGGGAAAGACTCTTGGGTTCCCCACACTTTATACAATGCAGCAGCCATCTCGCAGCCATCGTGGGGCTTTCCCACAAAGTTGTGAATTTAAAAAGTTGGGGACTTACCCCGACTTTTTTTCTGGAGCATGGAAAGTATGGCACTTCCACCATCTAACCTCACTTTGGCATCACGGTGGAGATGTTCCCGGGCAGATGGCAACCCCTGATTTGCCGCCATCTGCCTGGGCAGAGGGCAGGGGTCAGGCCCGGCAAGCCGAATGGCTGCCAGAAAGCCCACGTCTTCCCTCTGTTTTGGGATTCGCTGCCGCCACCCAACAGCAGTGAAAATGTGGGGTTTCCTTAAACAAGGCGCCAACCTGGTGCCATCAAGGCAGGCCCCTACGCAGTGCCACTGGGCAGCCACCGCAGAGCTTTCAAAGCATATAGTTAGCCCCTACATGTGTCAAATCATTTCATGACCAACCAACCCCTCCCCCCCCCAGTAAACTGTTGAAGTCTCTGACTACAGGGAGGCTTTCCCTCTTTCAGACCCAAAAGTTTCTCCTCCTTTGCTGTAACTAGAACTACACCATCAGTACTTACTGCCCTGTTTTACATTTTCTCACCCTTACCTGAAGTGAGACTGGCCGTGCCTGATAGAAAAGGTCATAAGCAACAGAGATGGGGGGAAGCAAACAGCAGGTAACAACACCAAAGAAACTATTGGAAGAAGGGAAAATACAGCATAAGCCTTGTTTCTTACAGAGCAAGATGTCTTCACAAATCAACAGTGCCCTATATAAACTTGCTTCAGGCTAAATCTAGACTCTCTGTTTCCTTTCCACCAGCAAAGCTCTTGGTAGAAGACAAAACAAGATGAACACTAGTAATGAGAAAAGGTGAAATAATCACAATGTGAAATAGAATAGGTGCAGATAATATCATTAAGAACTGCAGGAAAGGTGAGGTTATCTGAGAATATCCTAATATTAGACACTGAACTGACACATAATAGTAAGAGTTTCTCATTTTGAAGAAGCTTTTATTAAAATATGATTGTTACGAAAATTCAGTCAGTGTTACAAAAGGAATTTGACAAGTTGGTTATGACAGCTCAGCTTGACATTGTAGGAAGAATCAATAAAGAGGCTAGTAAAGGCTTGTGTACTGCAATTTACCGGTGGAGAACATTTATATAATGTAAGGGAAGGAGAAAGAAGTCTCAACAGGGGGAAAAATACTTCTGCCAAAGCAGCAGCAAATAGGGAAAACTATGAAAGCAATAGGCTTTCAAAAAGAAGAGGTGAACATTTAAAGTTTTTATTTCAGGAAATATTTCTGCCCTCCTTCAAAGTTTTACTTCTGACCTCAAAACTGACATGGGTGAGCATTTTCTGAAAGTTAATTTTTATAAACTCAGATCAGTGAAACCATAGCTTTAACAACCCCGCTGTTCTAAGAATACAAAGAAAACCCAAAGGGAAAAATATGGAGGGCCTATAAAAGAAACATTTAAATTTTTTTACAGTCTAACTGCAAAAACTAAACAAAAATTCTAGCACCTACTAAAAACAAAACCATGCCAGACTTTGCAGATGAACATTCTATGTCTCTCAACCACCACCACTTTACTTTGGCTTGTTTAGCTAAAACAGCCTTTCTCAACCTGGGGCGCTCCAGATGTGTTGGACTACAACTCCCAGAATGCCCCAGCCAGCTGGCTGGGGCATTCTGGGAGATGCAGTCCAACACATCTGGAGCGCCCCAGGTTGAGGAAGGCTGAGCTAAAACAAAGGCCCAAATTTTATTTTTTCTGCCAGGGACCAATCCAAGAAAATGTAAAATAATAGATAAATAAAATAATTCTTTCGTGAAGTACGTTTCTTTACTCATCAATTAGCCATAAACAATTTAATTAAAAATACTTCATGCAAAATTAATTTTCAGGTTATTTTCTTTAAAGGCAGCAGCAGTTTCTGCAGCAAATGCAAACTGCTAATTAGAGTTCACTTTACACCATTTCTTATGACTCAACCTTGGGACAAGGAAAATGTAAATGGAGAAAGATAGGACTCCAAAGTCAAAGACCACTTTCATAGAGCACAGAAAATCTGCTGACTCTGAATCATTATCTTAATTTATTGAGTCCTTGATCACTGCAAAAAGGATACAAACAGCAGTGTTCTTTTGTAAAACAAAGCAGGAGGCTTCTGGTACAAACATTCTGTCTCAGTAACTAATAAAGAGTTCTATCAGCATGGAACATGAACATTTCCGATGGAAATTATTATTATTATTGACTAGCTAAGAACATGCCACAAATTAGGCACCCTGAGTCATTACTAGGAATGTATGAGAAATTAATTTCAGTTCGCTTTTGATCAGGATTTTACCCAGTTTGTACCTATTTGGATCAAACACAGACTCGAATGCAATCTATAGTTGAAATCCATACATTTCAAAGCTTGCAAAAAATGAATACATTTAGAAGATGTACACAATTGATGTGTACATTTGGAAAAATACACACAAAATACGCAAAGATTTTCATGTGAAAAGGAAAAGCCAAAGCTTGCAAACCGATACGGATTTGAGTCAGAACGTGCTTTATGATGGAATACAGAGAAGTTTGTCAAGCCCTGCTTTGCTGTTTCGCACATCCTTCTTAGGACTGGGTGCGAAATATACTCTATCGAGCTTCCTCCCCCTCCCCCGACGGCTTTACCCAGTATGTACCTCAACAAATGCAGACCTGAACTTAATTTGCAATCAGAAAACATATGTTTTTGAGCTTGTCATGCATTCCACAAACAAACAAAACAGGATTAGTTAACAGGGCCACTTTTGAAAAATGTGCAATGAGAACTGCATACATTTCTAAAATGTGCACGAACAAACTTTAGTTTAGGGGTCCCCCAACACAGCACCTGTAGCTACCATGACACCCACAGGAACCTCCAACAGTGCCAGTGAAGTTCTTCACTCCCTGCCCCTTCAAAAATAATTTCTCCAGGTTCTCCTTATTCCTGAATCTGCCAGATATGCTGTTCAGCGAGCAGGAAGAGAAGCAAAGAGATGCTTCCTGGTTCCACCCAGTCTTGTTCTGTCCAGCTAGAACTTTCATATTTGCACTCTCTCTCGCTGTGGCTCTCTCTCTCCCCACCCCCAGACTCTAGTTTTGCTATTTCTCTCCACCCAACCCCTTTCCTTAATAGTTCTCCTCCTACCCCATGCCTAACCTTCTTTCTCTCCCTTCCTAGCCTTGCTCTTTCTCTCCCACTTGCCCCTTTCATCTTACTCTTTCTCTTCACTTCAAGCCTCGCTATTTCTCTCCCCCTCCCCTGCTTTACCTTGCTGTTTCTCCCCCTCCCAGCCTTGCCATTACTCCCCACAACACCTCTTTTGATTACCCAGGCCCCATGGCACCTGGTATGTGACAAGCCACATCCTTCATGGGAGTAATTTGTGGGTGGTGAGAAACAGCAGTGTCTCAAATTCCCCAATATGCCACAGATCTAAATAGGTCAGGGGCCCCTGCTTTAATCAGTGGGTGTGTGCACACAAAAATGCAGACATTTGAAAAACCTACACAAAAATATTTATGAATTTTTGTGTTGGGGGGGGGAAATGCAACCTACACAGATTTGGGATGGTTTGAGCTTGGCAGTGGAAAAATGAGAACCTCAACAAAATCGAGCTTGATAGATCTGTACATCCTGACCGGTTGTCTTGGGATAATTCCAGGTGGCAAAACTGCTCTGCTGGAAGGTCACTGTTGTAAGGGAGTTATTTCACACAATTTAATTATGTTTAGAGTTTAAATAAGGAAATATGAGCAGGCAAATAGTTGCATGCGTGTCCTCTTTGCTAATACTAAAGAAAAGGAAGAGAATAATTGCATCACAATATATTAATTACAGGGACATTCAGGAAAATGGTAGCTGGTAAAGGTGTCAATGTGGTTCCTAAAGAAGATCAGAACTCCTTTACCTAACAAACAAACTTCAAGACACTCAACTTTTTTTTTTTAAGTTGGAGAGTGGACAAGGTTGAAATAGTAGCAAGGGATGAATCATCTAGGTAAGTCGTTTACCAAAATCAGATTAAGATTTAAAATATAGTGCTGAATTTTTCTAATTGTCCCATTATATGGTAGTGGAAATTGGATGGAAAACATGTAAGCATGCCTCTCCCCCACCCCGCCTGGTTGACAGGTACTGAGTGAAAGTACTCTGAGGCTTGTGTGTACAAACATTGGCAGGAGCCAGTGTTGGAAATTTGGAGTAGGGAGCATGGGCAGATAGTATAGGGTAGGGGCTAGGTGGCAGAGCTAGAACATAAACATCACCTTTCCACTATATGCCTCAAGTACTATATGCCAGGGAAGGAATCACATATTCAATCATATGTGTAATATTCCCTTCCTTCTTTTTGAGGCAGACAGATTGTTATAATATATCCATCAATTGTTCTAATATAACCACCCACAGTATCCTTGTTTCATTCGTTAGTGAGGTATGTGATGGATGGGAGGGGTGTGCTTCCCTTCATAGAAAGGGAAGCTGTATGATCTCAGTCAAAGTTTCCATCAGGTACAGATTCTGCCATACCGTGGGCAGCTCTAAAGACTGCAGGCAGACCCTTCTGAGCCCCAGTTTACTAATTGGTGGATAGGGGCATGAAAGAGCTTGGCTTTGAGATCAATTCATATTGGTCTTATGCGTCACTTCTTAAATTTAATTTCCTTTAGGGCACAGCCCTAGCGTGAGGAATAAAATGGACATTTGAGACACATCTATACAGTGGGTTTGCAACTATTATTTTAATTTTTATGACAGAGGGAGAGGCTGAAGGCAGAAGATAGTGACTTGTGACTCCAAGAATGAGCCACACCACTCAGCATTGGACTAATGGCAGATTGTGTTTACAGAGAAGAGTTTATGACAGTTATTTCAGAACATATTAAAGAAGAGGATTAATGAGTTCCGTCCCATCTCAAAATGCCCTCTAATGAAAAATATAATTTTCTTTGTGAAGACTTGCTCATTCACTTCAGCAAAGAGGGCAGTTGCCTAGAGAACTCCTCTGTATGCAAGGATCTGTTCCCTTCATTAAAATGAATGAGTGGAAAGTTTTGCATGTGTATTTGACCAAGAGAGTATGCTGATTATAATTTTAGGTCAGATGTTCTTTTTAAGTTAAAGATCAAAACTCAGATTAGATTGAGTTAAAAAAAATAAAAAATGTGTTGTAGAAAGCTCATTAATCCTGTGTTTATCTGTACTGCAACCCTTCTGCCCTAGGCACTGGCAACGCTGCTCCTTTGTTACACAAAGGTTCAATATTTCTATTGAACACATTTTTCTTCCTCTACCATATGATTACGTATGTAACCTACAGATGGCTCAGTAAGACATGCCTTTTGAAGTTGACTAGAGACTGAGCTGTGCTCAGTGTGGTTTTGATTTTTGTAGATTAAAGAAATACTGCTCTCCGGTGACATTCCAACATTCCAGGTTAGAATTGTTTACTGAAGGAACAAAAACAGCCAGTCAGCATTTTCAAGTTCATGACATCCTATAACTCTCCCTCTTTGCTGTCTGTAGAGACCTATAGCATGCTTTCAAACTATTTAATAAGACAGTGATCCCATGGTTTTAAGATTATGATATGATAGGGATGTCCATCACTGGGAAATCCGGAACTTTTTTGGCTCAACAGAGTGCCACAGCATGTACAACTTGATTTCTGTCTGCGAGCTGAGCTGCAGGCTTTTTCTTGAACTCCACGAACTTTTTTGCACATTTGTAGAAGGTTCTCCAATTTGTAGAAATTGCCCTGAAATTTGCGTAAATTACAAGGCATGCCGAAACACAAACTAGCCTAACTCACTGCAGACCAGGCACTGCAGCAGGAACACGTATTAGGAAGCAAATTCCAGTGAAATCAATGGGACTAACTAAGAACATATGTTTGCAAATTTCTAGCTGTAAATCTCATAAAGTCCAGTCTTCTTGCAAGTCTGATGCAGGATTGGGTCTTGAATCAGGAAAGGCCTCTAATCTCAAAATCCTAGGCATAGGGCTATAGGACACTATGTGTATTAGGAGAGTTATATAAATAATCAATATTTTCATTTCAAGCACTCTATGCACTTCCAACATAACTACCCAGGAGGAATAACATTTATTTGTTGACAGCTTGAAACTCTAGGGCAAGAGAGAGAGAGAAAGAGAGAGAGAGAGAGGCCTTAGCTAGACCTACCTGATAGTCCATTATGGAGGAGGGAAGATTTTATTTATTTATTTATTTATTTATTTGTTATATTTTTATACCGCCCAATAGCCAAAACTCTCTGGGCGGTTCACAAAAATTAAAATCATGAAAAGCATAAAAACAACCAACAATCTAAAAACACAAATACAAAATACAATATAAAAAGCACAACCAGGATAAAACCACACAGCAAAAATTGATATAGGTTAAAATATGGAATTAAAACAGCAAAGTTTAAAATTTAATTTAATCGTTACCTTGTCGTGGTGCTGGAGCTTTAGCACCTCAAGGAGGCCATGAGCTAAACCGTGAAGGGACACCCAAGACGGGAAGGTCATGGTAGAGAGGTCAGACTAAATATGATCCCTGGGGAAGGTAATGGCAACCCACCCCAGTATTCTTGCCGTGAAAACTAAATGGATCAGTACAACCAGAGATATGTCAGTACACCATCGGAAGATGGGACCCCCAGGTCGGAAGATGGTCAAAATGCTACTGGGGAGGAACAGAGGATAAGTTCAACTAGCCCCAGATGTGATGACGCAGCTAGCTCCAAGCCGAAAGGACGGCTAGCAGCTGACAGTGCTGGTGGTGAACGACGAATCCGATGTTCTAAAGATCAACACACCATAGGAACCTGGAATGTAAGATCTATGAGCCAGGGCAAATTGGATGTGGTTATTGGTGAGATGTCAAGATTAAATATAGATATATTGGGTGTCAGTGAACTGAAATGGACTGGAATGGGCCACTTCACATCAGATCACCACCAGATCTACTACTGGGGACAAGAGGATCACAGAAGAAATGGAGTAGCCTTCATAATTAATAATAAAGTGGCTAAAGCAGTGCTTGGACACAATCCAAAAAATGATAGAATGATCTCAATTCGAATTCAGGGTAAGTCATTTAACATCACAGTGATCCAAATATATGCCCCAACCACAGATGCTGAAGAAGCAGAAGTAGATCAGTTCTATGAGGATCTGCAGCACCTACAGGATAATACACCAAAAAGAGATGTTATTTTCATTACAGGAGACTGGGGGCCTTGCTAGACCTGCCGGGATAAGCCGGCAGGGAGGCGGGGCGACGGCGTGCTAACTTTAACGCGCGCCGCCCAGACGCATGACGCGCAGGGACGACAGAAGCCCTGCAGCGTTGGCCTTTTTTTAAAAAAAGTTTAAAGGGGCCACTTGCGGCCCGAAGACTGCGGAGAAGGTAAGGGGTTTTTCTTAGTTAACCCTCCCATCCGCTCCTGATCCCTTCCTGATCTTTCTCTCCCTCCGTGTCCCATGTGTCATCTCTCATCCTTCTCCCTCCATGTGTGTGTGTCCTGTGTCGTCTCTCCTCCTTCTCCCTCCGTGTGTGTGTGTGTCCTGTGTCGTCTTCCCTCCGTGTGTGTGTGTGTCCTGTGTCGTCTTCCCTCCGTGTGTGTGTTTCCTGTGTCGTCTCGCCTTCTCCCTCCGTGTGTGTGTGTGTCCTGTGTCGTCTCTCCTCCTTCTCCCTCCCGGGATCTCCCCTGGCTGATGGGCACAGCGCTCAGCGCTGTGGCCAGTCCACGGCTTTTTGCGGCTACTCGCGAGTAAGCGAGTAGCCACAAAAAGCCACAGAAGTAGCTGGGGAAAAGGCGCGCCATAAGTGACTTCGCTTATGGCGTGTTAGAGGAGGCTTCAGTGCGGCCTGGAGCCGGATTCCCCTGTGCGTCATGTGGAAGCACAGCAGGAAAACCGGCTCTCAAGGTGCGCTAAGGCCTCGTCTAGCAACGCCCTGGGACGCCAAGGTGGGTAGACAAATGACATCTGGAATTACAGGTAAGCATGGTCTAGGAGAACAAAATGAAGCAGGACATAGGCTGATAGAATTTTGCCAGGACAACTCACTGTGCATAACAAACACTCTCTTCCAACAACCTAAAAGACAGCTTTATACATGGACTTCACCAGATGGCCGACACCAAAATCAGATTGACTACATCCTTTGCAGCCAAAGGTGGCGGACATCTATACAGACGGTAAAAACAAGACCTAGAGCTGACTGTAGTTCAGATCACGAACTTCTTATTGCACAATTTAGAATCAAACTAAAGAGAATAGGGAAGACCCACAGATCAGTTAGATATGAGCTCACTAATATTCCTAATGAATATGCAGTGGAAGTGAAGAATAGATTTAAGGGACTAGATTTAGTAGATAGGATCCTGGAAGAACTATGGACAGAAGTTCGCAACATTGTCCAAGAGGTAGCAACAAAAAACGTCCCAAAGAAAAAGAAAACCAAGAAGGAAAGATGGCTGTCTGCTGAGACACTAGAAGTAGCCCAAGAAAGAAGGAAAGCAAAAAGGCAACAGTGATAGGGGGAGATATGCCCAATTAAATGCAAAATTCCAGAGGTTAGCCAGAAGAGATAAGGAATTATTTTTAAACAAGCAATGCGCGGAAGTGGAAGAAGACAATAGAATAGGAAGGACAAGAGACCTCTTCCAGAAAATTAGAAACATCGGAGGTAAATTCCAGGCAAAAATGGGTATGATCAAAAACAAAGATGGCAAGGATCTTACAGAAACAGAAGAGATCAAGAAAAGGTGGCAAGAATATACGGAAGATCTGTATAGGAAGGATAATAATATCGGGGATAGTTCAGATGGTTCTAAAGCCTTTGACTGTGTGGATCATAACAAACTGTGGCAAGTTCTTGGTGGTATGGGGATACCAAGTCATCTTGTCTGCCTCCTGAGGAATCTGTGTAACGAACAAGTAGCAACGATAAGAACAGACCACGGAACAACGGACTGGTTTAAGATTGGGAAAGGAGTATGGCAGGGTTGTATACTCTCACTTTACCTATTCAACTTGTATGCAGAACACATCATGCGACGTGCTGGGCCTGACGAATCCAAGGCTGGAGTTAAAATCGCAGGAAGAAACATTAACAATCTCAGATATGCAGATGACACAACATTGATGGCTGAAAGCAAGGAGGAGCTGAGGAGCCTTATGACAAAGGTGAAAGAAAAAAGTGCAAAAGCTGGGTTGTTAAACCTCAAAAAAACCTCAAAAAAACCTCAAAAAAAAGCACCAAGATTATGGCAACCAGCTTGATTGATAACTGGCAAATAGAGGGAGAAAACGTGGAGGCAGTGACAGACTTTGTATTTCTGGGCGCAAAGATTACTGCAGACGCTGACTGCAGCCAGGAAATCAGAAGACATTTTCTTCTTGGGAGGAGAGCAATGACAAATCTTGATAAAATAGTTAAGAGCAGAGACACCACACTGACAACAAAGGTCCGCATAGTTAAAGCAATGGTATTCCCCGTAGTAACCTATGGCTGCGAGAGCTGGACCATAAGGAAAGCTGAGCGAAGGAAGAGAGATGCTTTTGAACTGTGGTGTTGGAGGAAAATTCTGAGAGTGCCTTGGACTGCAAGAAGATCAAACCAGTCCATACTCCAGGAAATAAAGCCAGACTGCTCACTTGAGGGAATGGTATTAAAGGCAAAACTGAAGTACTTTGGCCACATAATGAGAAGACAGGATACCCTGGAGAAGAGGCTGATGCTAGGGAATGTGGAAGGCAAAAGGAAGAGGGGCCAACCAAGGGCAAGATGGATGGATGATATTCTGGAGGTGACAGACTTGACCTTGGGGGAGCTAGGGGTGGCAACGGCCGACAGAAAGCTCTGGCGTGGGCTGGTCCATGAAGTCACGAAGAATCGGAAGCGACTGAACGAAAAAACAACAACAAAATACTGAGAAAATAAAAAGGTCTTCAGCTGGCAACAGAAGGAATACAGTGTAGGCGCCAGCCGAACCTCTCTGGGGAGCTCGTGCCACAGCAGAGAAAGCATTGTGATTAACGCGAGATCACTCCTCTGTTTACACACGAGACGCGATGACCTTAGGAAGAGAGGTGTCGCGGCCATTTTTAAAAAAGAAACTGGAGCGCACAAACATTCGTGCGCAAAGGTACGTGCTTTTTTAAAATTTAAATTAATTTCCCCGCTCCCCCCACCCTATCCCCAATGGGTGCAGCACTCCTCCCGGCTCTGCGCGAGTAATCACGCGGAGCCAGGTCAAACCACGGCAACAGGCCATATGTTCCACGGTCTCGGGCTCAGCCCGAGACCACGGAAAAAGCAGGCCCAAAGTGGAGGGCTCTATCCTAGGGCACAGGATGGATGATCCCTCCCTGATCCCGGGATCCCCTGTGTGTCATGTGGACACACAGGGACGATCCCGGGGTTCGCCCTGTGATAAAGCCCGGTCTAGCTACGGCCAAAAAGAGAGTTTGCAATCTACAGAACCACAGCCAAAGCCATCCCTTTAGTGATCAATAGGATGAAAGAAAAAAGTGCTCACGTTTTAAACAATTGAGGTGCTCCACACACTGCGTACACAGTGCTTCTTGTTGGATCTCAGCCTTGTACACTACTGGACAGATGTTTGGTCCTTTCAGTTCTGACAGCACCAGTAACAAGGTTAGTCAGAAGCCAGGGTTGAATGGTGACTGATTCCAAGTACTCTTTGCCTAGTGAGTGACCAGCAGTGTCAAACAGCAGCATCTGACAAATTTAAACAAGTTTAAGTATTGTTAACTATGAGGGAAGAGTCAAATAATGAAGTAATCAAATGATCTCCTCTTGAAATAAGTGTGTCTTAATCAGGCTTAATTTTGGCTGGATTATTCCCCATTTCTTTGAGACAACTGCATGCTTAGTCTCAACCAAATCCTGTGCACAATGTTATCTGAATTATACCTCATTATCTGAAAACTGACTTTTTATACCTTTATAAATTATGGACTTTTAGTGGTAGTTCATGATCTGTTGTAGAGCAAATGTATAATGCTCATTTAGGAGGAAAAGCACAACAGAGAAGTAGCTGGCAGGAAGTAAACACCCCATCTACATTACTATTATTACTAATTAGTTCTTAGAAGTATCTGGTTACTACCAAGATACCTCTGGGTATCTAAGTTATCTGGTTGCCACTGTAGGAAACAGGATGCCACATTATGTAATTGTAAAATTCAGTTTTTTGCTATTGCATTTCCTCCATTGCTATCCACCATTTATTTCTGAAGTAGACTAGATCCTTTTGGCAACAGATATTTTTCCTTTAGTGTCTTTGCAGTTAGGATATGTATGGGATATGTATGTATGTATGTATGTATTTTTTGTTTATTACTTTGAATATTTACATTCCAGCCAAGGACATCAGATCTATATGAACCCTGTTTAGCATTCTTCTATTCACACAAATCATTTGGAGAGCAGGGACATGTAACCAGCTGTGCCCCCTCTGTTACCCTCCATGTGCTAGAGGACAACATCTGCAGCAGGGAGCCCATTGTATTTGCAAAAAGTTGCTGTGCAATTTAGGACTCTGATCATGCAGTGATCTAAATTGCATGGGAGCCTAAATGAGTAGAGCAGCCCCCCTGCAGCAGGCTATTACCCAACAATGCATGGACAGAGGTGGGACCATGACAAGAGGGGTGGAGCTATCTGGCATTTCCCCACTATATCACATTGAGAAGAGTGTCTTAATAGGGCTATGGGAAGTGCTTGTTCTTGTGACTTGAACCATTAGAAAATAATTAATACATTTCAAGTTATTGTGCTGATGGGTGATATATTTCCCACACTCGTTATGAAGTAGAAGCTGTGTTTTGGAGTTTTGCTTCCCTTCTCCTCCAGAAAGTCCAATAAAAAGACTAATAGATTTGTATACACACACAGGAATCCATCTCTCCTGGCCATTTCTGGGGTTGTGCCTCCTCCCATACAGCATTTTTACATGTCAGCATGGCCTTGAAAATTATCTAACTACTCTGAATAAATATACTCTAAAGAAAGCTTTTACCTTCCTCAGATTTCAGTTAATGGTCTCCGCAACCTTAGATGGAAGACATCACAATATTCCTTATAATGTGTGTTATTTTTATCTGCAGAAGTGGCGAAAATATGGTTTTGCTGCATTATTTGTTTTGCTGTCCCATTATGGATAATATGAAATCTGCTGAAAGGTCATGAGCATTGGTCAGACTTACAAAACATGGATTTTTTTACTCACAAACAACAATATGGCCATCCAGGAAGTGGTAACACCTGCACTATCTTTAGGGATGGGTGAGAACTTAATTTGCTTGCATTTCAATACAAATTCACCAAATTCATACTTCCTGAACCTAAACACAGACCGGAATGCATGTATACATTGTGATGCAGTTCATAAAAAAACAAAAAGAAAAAACACACGAGTACAAAAAATGTATACATTTGAAACAGTGTCTACAAAACATGCATATATTTGGGGAAATGTGCACCAAAAATGCTTTATTCAATGGAAAATCACTTGAAAAGAATCAGTATGCTTGAAAACGTGCACACAGAATTGTGTGCATTTGAAAAAGTGCACAGAAATGCATGCATTTGATAAAAGGGCATAAAAATGCATATAATTTGAAAAAAACACGTAAAATACATACAAATGTTTGTACACTTAAAAAAAAATCTAATGTGGAAACAGAAAGAATTTAGCAGTGGAAAAATCAGAACTGAGCAAAATTAAGCTGGATAGATTTTGTTATACCTGACTAGCTTTAGTCAAAGCAAGATAAAACCTGGTGGATATCCATGTCCTTCATTGTTATTTTGATAAATTGTGACAGACCTGTCCTTGTCTAGGGATATTGATATAGGATTTTTGTATTTAGCTGATCAAGGATCAGCAAACATATCCTATGCCATTTTCCAGGTACAAAGTGTCACCAAGGGATCCTGGTATTAACATACAAGAGTTTTTAAATACAGGATTCTGAGACAGGGATGTGTTTTCATCTTTTACTTCACAGCCTGAAGCAGTATTTTCATGTTTGATATAGGAGCACTGAACAAATACAAAAAATAGATAATTGTTACAATCAAAACACATTTTAAATTCATTTTAGTTTAGTTCAATGAGCATTGCCTTTTCAAAGATTAAAGCATCCAATAATATTTCTGAGCTAGGAATAAAACAGAGTAGGAATATCAATGAAGACCGGTGACATTGTCATCCTGAGGAGAGATGTTCTGTCCTGTGAGAACTGATGTTTGGTTCTTAAGTTCCTATATTTTGTCTCTCGTAGTTAAATGATTGTTGAAGAACCTACATATTTGATTCCTTTCCAAAGAATAGAATTTCTTTAACAATTAGTCCCCCCCCCACTATTCCCAGTGATATATTTAATTCATCTCTTGCTGGCTTTTCTGAGCACATTTCCTTAAGTTCCCCAAATATAGTTCTATTTTTATTGGTTTATTTTTTCACTATTTCAGTTCTTCATGCTAAGTAACTAAGAGAACAATCCTATGTCCCCTACCTAGTATCCAGAATGAAGGTTGTCCTGTGTACTGAACAAGATTAATTCCTCTATGAGAGAGGCTAATTCATAGGAGTTTGAAATAATTAAGTGTGATGATTTTATCAAAAGCAAAGGTCTGATACAGGACTTCAGAGGTAACATGACGCCTCAGAAAAAGAGCTAGGCTAGGCACATCTGCCTGTGCTTCTAAATTCCAAACCCAAGACTTGTAAAAGTTGGAACTAGTAAGAAAAAAAGATAATTTACAGAGTTGCTGTTATGACGTCACAAGCCAGTAGTACTAAGAACGGAAAAGGTGAAGAGTCTTAAATCTAAACCTCTGTCTTGAGAGCAATGCATAAGTGGAGAAAATTAAGGTTACACAGTCAATATAAATCTAGCAACTTGAATCTTTGGAGGTCTTATTTAAACTTCCTAGAAAGGGAACTAACAAGACCTGATTTATATTATTCCTAGATGTACTTCCAATTTAAATATTAATCGTTGCCCTATTAAAAATGCTTCACAGACATAAATTCAGTGTTCATTGATTCAACTTCTGCAAAGCTAGCAACTCCATGAAAGGCAGTTGAGATTCAAGGATGTCTTCTGTAATGCAGGAAGAAGAGACTTTATTTCAAAACTCAGGATAGTTCTCTGTCCCTTTCTCATCATTACAAGATGCTCTATAAGAGAAAAAAAATAAAGCAAAACCTCTGAAGCAAGATTTCTATTACATAAGAGTGAAAATCATGTAACGCTCTTAGAAGAAACATTTAAATATTATTGTGTCCAGGTAGCACCACATTTTTTATATATATAAAGCAACTCTTCACTTACTGGCAGAACACATGCTTTGCATGCAGAAGATCCCAGGTTCAATCCTTGGCATCTCCAGATAGGGCTGCCTGACTAATGGTTAGGCCACTAAACCTTCTGCAGCATGTTTAAACTGTATTTATGTAACCACCGTGGTTAGGGATGGCTCAAATGACACGCAGAATCATGATTCACATGATATGCTAAGCCATAATGTTTAGTTCAAAATGCTTAACCACCATGGCTTAGTGTTTCATCTGAACAGGGTCATTATAAAGCAGCTTCCTATGCTCCCTAAGTTTATAAATTTATGTCTTGGAAATATTGTTGGATTATCCAGGATTAGTCCTAGCGCAGAATAATATTGGTGCATTCAGACATCACACAAAAACACAGTTTGCACTAGTTATACTGAGACTCCATGCACAGGCAAACCATTGTTTAAGCAGAATCCCCAGACACTATCCCAAACCACTCTGCCTTGCTTGAATGAGGCAATGTGTGCTGTCACATTCTCATTGGCCAGCTACTCCTAGAGAGTAGGCTACTTTCTAGCATAACTGGGGGGTTTCTATGGTTAAGATGGTTGTTCATCTGGGTTTACAGATGATGGAGTAGCTGGCAATGCTGAACCAGCACCAGCATGTGCTGTCATGAGGCCTCTTGCACGTGAGCTACACAAGTTGTCTGAATGGCAAATAGCAGGCTCTAAGTCAGTGTTCCCGTGATCCGATTCCCTCTCGCGTCTTTATTAATCTTATCCCCGCTATCCTCCCGTCCTTGCTTCACATCATTAATTCTTCTCTGTCCTCTGGCTCATTTCCTTCTGCTTTTAAACATGCTACAGTCTCTCCCATTCTCAAAAAACCCACTCTTGATCGACTATCCCTGTCTAACTACCGACCTGTCTCTCTCCTGCCCTTTGTCTCAAAGATCCTGGAACGTCTGGTCTACTCTCGTTGTCTTGACTTTCTCTCTAATAACTCTGCTCTGGATCCCTTTCAATCTGGCTTCCGTCCTTTGCATTCCACTGAAACAGCCCTTACCAAGATCACCAATGATCTTCTTACTGCCAAGTCTAAAGGCCATTATTCCATTCTTATTCTCCTCGATCTAACCGCAGCCTTTGACACGGTTGATCACGATCTTCTCTTAGATTCCCTCCATGACCTTGGACTCTGTGGCTCTGTCTATAACTGGTTCTCCTCCTATCTAGAGGGTCGCTCTTTCAGCGTGTCGGCTAACGGCAGCTCGTCCTCCTCCTTTCCCCTTTCAGTTGGGGTTCCGCAAGGCTCGGTGCTTGGCCCGTTGTTGTTCTCTCTATACATGCTGCCCTTGGGTAAGCTTATTCAATCTCACGGCCTCCAATATCACCTGTATGCCGACGATACACAATTATATCTCTCATCTCCGGAACTTTCTCCTGATGTTCACGATCGTATCTCGGCATGTCTTTCAGATATCTCAGCCTGGCTGCTTCATCGTCGTTTGAAACTTAACATGGCAAAGACTGAATTGCTTGTTTTTCCTCCTAAACCCTCTCCTCACCTCTCATTCTCTCTTACTGTCAACGATGTCACGCTTACTCCGGTCAAGGAAGCTCGTAGTCTTGGCTTTATATTTGACTCCTCGCTCTCCTTTACTCCTCACATCGAGGCAGTAGCTAAATCCTGTCGTTTCTTCCTGTATAATATTGCCAGGATTCGACCATTTTTGTCTGTCTCTTCTGCCAAGACTCTCGTTCACGCACTGGTTATCTCTCGGTTGGACTACTGCAACCTTCTTCTCTCTGGCCTTCCTTCGTCTCACATCAGTCCGCTGGTCTCTGTCCACCACTCTGCCGCTAAGATCATCTTCTTGGCCCGCCGCTCTGACCATGTCACTCCACTACTGAAATCTCTTCATTGGCTCCCAATTCACTCCAGAATCCAATATAAACTTCTCCTGCTGACCTTCAAAGCTCTTCACGGTCTAGCTCCTGCCTATCTCTCCTCTCTCATCTCACACTATCGCCCCGCTCGTGCTCTCCGCTCCTCTGATGCCATGCTTATCGCCTGCCCAAGGACCTCCACTTCCCTTACTCGGCTTCATCCTTTTTCTTCTGCTGCCCCTTACGCCTGGAACGCTCTTCCAGAACACTTGAGAACTACAAACTCAATCACTGCTTTTAAAACTCAGCTAAAAACTTTTCTTTTCCCTATAGCCTTCAAATATTGATTTTGTTCTGACTCTATACTGTTAGCTTCTCCCTACCCGGTGCCTGTTTACACTTCCCTGTGCCTGTTTGCATTCTCCTTCCCTCTTTATTGTTTACTACAACTTATTAGATTGTAAGCCTATGCGGCAGGGTCTTGCTATTTACTGTTTTACTCTGTACAGCACCATGTACATTGATGGTGCTATATAAAATAATAATAATAATAATAATAATAATAATAATAATAATAATAATAATAATAATAAGGGACAGGCAACCATTTGGGCCTGTAGGCACTTTTGGAAGTTTGAGAAACAATCCTGGCCATAACCATAAAATGTTTGTCATGGGTTTGCATGGCTAGTCACAAAGGGCAAGTAACCTGCCCAGAGGTATTCATGGGAAATTATGGTGGTAGCAGCTAGAGGCTCCAACCTTTCTTTGGAAGCAATCCCAGCTGTCAGTAAGAAAATACCTTTAAAAAAATAAAAATAAAATTGGGAGGAGGAGGTTGTTATGGGCACCAAGGAATGTGTCTTGGGGCACAATGGTGCCCACAGGCACTACGTTGCCCAATCCTGGTGTGAAGGACAGGGGTGCAAATCTGTACCTTTAATTTGCTGTTGCTATGATGGTGTAAGATCTGCCCCTAGGTAGGATGTATGGTCTATTGTTCAAACTGGGTGTGACAGGCTCCCTGTCTCAAGCCAGTCCAACTCCCACTGGCACCTGGAGATTATCAGGGTGTTGGACAAACTAACGGGATTCAGCTGTGGGAAAAAGAGGTGGCTTGGCCCCTGTGGGAGGGGGGTGGGCTGTAGCCCGGGAAGGGCACTGGTTGGTTTACTCAGGTCATGGCACCAGGGGTCCCAAAAAGAGATAAAAAGCTTTATGATGAAGTTTCTTCATCTTCCTTGGAGGTGCGTGCGTATGTCAAGTGGGAAGGTCAGGTCCATGGCAACCACGGAGGTTGCCCAGAGTTAGAAAGGTTTTTTATGTTTTAAATGTGTGTGGGTATTCTGGAGAAGGCCAACCGGACTTCGGCTAGACGTGGGGTCGTATGAATGCTTCTTGGGGCAATGGCTAAGTATTAGAGCTTTTCCTCACTTCTTTCCTCACTCTTCCATAACCACATCCCCTTTCCCTCCCCCCTTCCCTTATACTCCCCCTTCCTACTTTTTAAGGGGCTGTTTTACGACCAAGGCCCTACGTGTTAGTTTTAGTGATTGCAATAAAGTTGCTTTGGTCCCTAAACGTGTGTCTGTGGTTTATTCCCGTGAACATCTGGTTTGTCCCTGTTGTGGACAGGGCAGGGAGGTAGGCAACTGGGAAGTTCAGGACGTTTGGTCCAGGAGCCTACTTGCAGGGTTGTCAGGCGGATCCTGACCTCCTTTACACCTGACTTTAAGTCTTGCCTAATCTCTTGTGTCTATCTGGCTGCAGGATATTGCTGTTCATAGTATGTTGTGTGTGTGTGTGTGTGTGTGTGTGTGTGAGAGAGAGAGAGAGAGAGAGAGAGAGATTACCATGTCCTCAGTTGTCCATACCAATTAGTTATGCTTTGTGTGGTAGCAGTTCTCATGCTGCATAGGTCTTGTGATTTGTAGAACGAAGAGCCCTCAGTTGTAGATAGAACACTACATTGAACTGCTTCTAAGTCCTTTCCAGTACCAACAGCTCCTATGGTTCAATGTACATTTATTTTTAATCACCTAAGACAAGGAATAGTTCATCTCACATTAGATGAGGCAAAATTAACTGTTTTCTGATTTAATATCCATCCTTATGACAATGGTTGGGGAGTTGTTGGGTCCCAACCCTGCCACATGCATGTGCAGACACATTTAGACACACACAGAGAAACATATGGCCTTAGCTAGACCAGCGGTTATCCTGGGCTGATACCCGGGATCGCCCCTGTGCGTCCAGATGATGCACAGGGGATCCCGGAATCAGGGAGGGATCATCCCTCCCTGGCCCCAGGATACAGCCCTACACTTTGGGCCTGGTTTTTCCCACGGTCTTGGGCTGAGCCCAAGACCGCGAGTGTGTGGCCTGTTTCCGTGGCTTTTCCCGGCTCCACACAATTACTCGCACAGAGCCGGGAGCTGCGCCCATCGGGGCTAGGGTGGGGGGAGCGGGGAAATCTTTTTTTTTTAAAAAAAACCTCCTACCTGGAATTGCGCCGAGCGCTCATGCACTGCCAGCTCCTTTAAAAATAAAAAATATGGCGGGCATGACGCCTCTCTTCTTGAGGTCATCGCGCCTTATGTGTAAACGAGGGTGAGATCTCGCGATAATTGCATCGCGGGATCTCCCCTCCTCCATCGCGAACATAACAGTAGGTCTAGCAAAGGCCTTAGAGGATGCTTTACGTTTTCAGCCATCTGATAATTCTTTGTTCTCTCTCTTATAACTGAAAAAAGCTGTAATAAACAATAATTCTACCAAATGAATGCCATAACTTTCTTAATTTTACTTAATATGCTCTGAGATTGCTTTTAGCACAAAATGTATTTTGATTCTACTGTTTTAAGATTTTCATTATTATTGTCTTCCTATTTTTATGTTGTTCTTTATGGAGATAGATAGATAGATAGATAGATAGATAGATAGATAGATAGATAGATAGATAGATATGCCAGAAGGGAGGGACGACAGAAATGCATCATAGGATCCCCAGTTTCATTATGAAAAGAGATTTGAAATGATCATAAAAGTACACTGAAAATCATTTTTGTTCTTTACAATGTTTCTTTAAACCTTCAGTATGTTTTATGAACTTTATTTCTGCTTACTGCCTAGTGGAAATCCCTAAATTGCTATTTAACTTTTAACCCTAATATAGGAAATATTCTTATATCATGTATGTGGATGAGTACTAACTACTGGCACCTTAAATAGGGCAAAAGTACCAGCATTTTTTTTTAAAAAAAATCTTAGATTTATTGCACAAATATTTAGTATAAATTTTGAATTACTACTACTGCTATTACTATTTAATGGCATATTGGAGCCTTTGTTCAGTTTTATACTGAAGTATGTAAGAGACGTTTTTCTTTGAAGCATTTTCTCTTTCTGTGCCTTATCACTGTCATTTTTTTGTTTCATGTAGACTTTTGGAAATATTTCTCACTGTAAAAAAAAAATGTCCTGAATTTGTCTTTAATCTACCTTTGAGCCATTTTGTCTGATTTTCTCTTTTAAGATAAAAAGGTAACCCAGATTGATTCAGACTACATATTTTGGAATTTTCTATGGCTCTGAAACGTTTTTGAATAGCTGTTTGTTGAGCCATTGTAGGTGAAGATGTCTTTAATCTGTGCACTCCTGTGTTTTTTTTGTGTGTGTGTTTTTTTAATCCTTGTATATTTTTAGACTCTTAAAATCTTTTCTGTAATACCCTCATGTGTGTTGTAGGATCTCTCCCTATGTTTTTTTCCCATTGTTGATTATAGATCTTTTAGCTACTCTATTTTTTTCTGCTTTAACTAGTTAGTTTTGTTACTATTTTTTAATCTGACATCGTTCCCTGCTGTTTTTCACCTAAGTAACAACACAACCTGGAAGAATTTTATCTCAAACTTTCTAAAGTCAAGATTGTGGACTGTTCAGAGGATGGCTGAAAGAAAGATCTTTTGTTGGTAACTGCCTGATCCTCTGCAGTGTCATTGACCCTTTTCCCAAATCAAATATATCTTTGTAGCTGCATATCAGAATCTTCAAGTAGTGTACATCATCAAGTAGTGTCATTCAAAAGGGAACTGTAAGGGAAAAGATGGTTGCTGCAAATCAGCAGCTGCCTTCTTTCCCTATAGTTCCCTCAGAAAAATGCCACATGATGATGTAGTGTCATCAGAGGGGAACCGTGAAAGGAAAATGTGGCAGCCACCAAAATGAGCTGCCAAAATAACACCCTCCTGTTATTCCCTCTCCTACAAAATTGCTCAAAATGCTTCTCCCAGTTCCCCAAACTCCTTGTTTCCCATGAATCATTCATAGTTGATAGGTCAATGGTAAAAAAAAAAGGTAAGTCAATCAAATGTTGTTTTTTATAATAACCAGATTTTATATAACGAAACATTGGCTGTGGCCACAAATGCCTTTTAGAGCTGGTTACATGTCCCTAATTTTGTTTTTCTGCACTTTAATTATTGGCAGCTAATTGTGCAAAAAGCACTGTGTTTTAAGTGATATGTGTAAAGGAAGTCAAGGGCCAACATTAAGGTGACCATATGACCGGATTTGCCCGGATTTGTCCGGGTTTTGGATGGCAAATCCGAGAGGGGGTAGGGGAGCTCTAATGGGAATTAACAAAAATGCTTATAACTCCATCATTTTTTAAGATAAAGACATGAAACTTGGCACAATGGTAGCTCTTAGGAAGGGCTTTAGTCATACCAAATTTGAAACAGATCCGTTCATCCATTGATTTTTTAAAGGATTTTTTTAAAAATTGAGGTTTTAAAATTATTTTTTAAATCGTCATTTTTAAAGTTAAAGAGATGAAACTTTGTACCGTGATAGGATTTAGGTAGAGCTTTAGCCACACCAAATTTGAAACAGATCCGTTCATCCATTGATTTTTTAGGAATTTTTTAGAAATTGAGGTTTTAAAATTATTATTTTTAAAAACGTCATTTTTAAAGATAAAGAGATGAAAGTTGGCGCCATGATAGCTTTTAGGTAGAGCTTTAGCCATACCAAATTTGAAACAGATCTGGGGTCAGTAGCAAACCCTTTTAACAACAACAGCAGCTTGCAATGAGTGAAGATACAGTCAGAAAAGATATTTGAGGGAAGGGGAGAATGTAACACACAGAGTATAGCAAAAGCTTCAAAGTACAGCAAAACCTACAAAAGTAGGAGTGAGTGAAGTTAATTTCAGATACATTGAATCTCTCACTTGTTCTTTATTTCAGTGATTTTAACATTAAGATGTTATGTAGAACAGATTTTTCTTAAACGTGTGATGTAAAATCAGACATGTGACCAAGGCTATGTTCAGGTGGGCACGCCCCCTTGGTACTGGACACACCCCCTTGGGGGCGACCATGTTGTCCTCCTTTTTGGTTTCCAAAATATGGTCACCCTAGCCAACATGATTCAACTGAATCATCATTGGTATCTGCCACCACCCTCCTCGGGCACCCACCTGAGTTGGAGGGAATTCACAGGTGTGCTTACCCCAGACGCAAGGAAGCTGAGGCCTAGCCAATCTTCCCAGTTACACACTATGGATACACTAAAGTTAATAGTGCCAACCACAAAATTACACTGGATTCAGCAGTGCCCCAGCTGGTTTTAAAAGTATATAGCCCCAGTTTTAAAAGTATATAGTTTATTTACAAGAGAGAGGAATGTGAGTGATGGAAAATAACAGTAAGAAGTGAGGTACAAAGAAGATCTAACAGTACTTGAACAACTGAAAACCCACATAAAGACAAAATAAAAAACACACTAAGTGGCCTGTATCAATTACTGGTCATAAAGGTCTTCAGTCATAAGCCACACCAAAACTGGAAGCCTCCTCCCAGGCCAGGATGAGAACAAAGAATGCTGGGCAAAAAAATCTCCCAAGATTTATACTGTATCTAGGCCAGACTTTGGTGCTCTCCCTGCTCCCTTTTTGGAAAGGACAGTCAAAGGAAAAAGTGGCATATTTCACAAAAACCCAGCTGTAGGCACTTTACCCTTCCCTTCAGCACCAAGTGGTTTATGGTCTTATAGCTGAAGATAACTTATCTGTAGAAAGCAAAGCCATATACTTTGAAATAATACAGGCTCCCTCCAGGTGTCACAAGGTCTAGTTGCCAGCTAGACATATTTAGAGTAGACCCATTTAAATCAATGGGTCTTAAGTTAGTCATGACTAACTTAGTTCCCATTGTTGTAATTGGGCTGCTTCTAAGTATGACTAAGTCTGGACCCAACCCTATGAATGCCAGGCATTCAAGACAGAAGAGAAGGAGTTAAGGACTGCAGCCAGGAAGTGGTACACAAATGAGAACAAATTCTATCACATATATATTTAGTAAGAGGATTTTGGAAACTCACCTTTGGAAAGGATCAACTCCCTATTCTTCATAACCATATCATACCAACTCAGCGATAACCAAGGTGATTGACAACTTTAGCTGGCAGAGAATCTCTTTTGTACAGGATCTAAAGAAAAGATCAGTATGTTATTTTCAGGATTTATGTGCTAAAGAAAAATCACAGTTTTGTGTCCTTTTCATTGCTTTTGGTTTTAGTAGAATTTCCCTCCACAAATTCTTTGTCAGTCTTTTGTAAACTGCCCCAGATAGTTTTGGCTATTGGCCAGATAGAAATATAATAAATTAAAATAAATTTAGAACAAATAAAAATAATTTTCCCCTGAAAAAAGTTTAAAGTTGTATCCTACTTTTTCCTAATGATCCAAATTCAATACATTCTCATGTTTCCAAGAGAGTGCTATCTGATTACATTAATGAATGCTGCATCTTCGCAGGTAAAGTATTTCTCAATAATACCAATAAAAAAAGTACTACCCTTTTATGACGCAAATTTTGAATTTGCAGGACAATTCTCTTGGAGTTCCCTGCCCACAGTCACTATTATTCTATCAAATTTATCTCAGATAAATTTGATAGAATAAAGTTATTTCATTCTGACAGGCTTATAAAACCCCTTTATGCTAGGCTCACAGTTCTTTTGTTCTAGAAGTAGTATTTTTCTGCCATATTTCAGCATTATTACTCACAGTGCATTATTTCAAATAATTCTTCCTTTTCTATTCAAACTTGGTGAACATGAATGTTCCTCCCAAGGACACTGCTTTAATGCTGTGGATATGGAATAATAATAATAATAATAATAATAATAATAATAATAATAATAATAATAATAATTCTTACCTGCCTCTCCACCCTTATCAAGGCGGGGAAAAACAATAATTATAAAATACATAAAATATTGATTAAAAACATAGTATACGTTGTTAAAACTTCCTAAAAAACATACTAAAAACATATTAAAAGCATCCTAAAATTCTACTGGATAGGCCTGCCAGAAGAGATCAGTCTTTATAGCTTTCTTAAATGCTAAAAGACTGTTAAGTTGACGAATTTCCTCCGGCAGGCCATTCCACAGTCTGGGAGCAGCAGAGGAAAAGGTCCTCTGGGTAATACCTGTCAGCCTAGTTTTGGCTGGCTGAAGGAAGTTCTTCCCAGAGGACCTGAGTGTGCGGGGCGGATTGTACAGGAGAAAGTGATCCCGCAGGTAGTCTGGACCCAAACCATGTAAGCTTTAAAGGTGATAACCAACACTTTATACTTTGCCTGGAAACTAATCGGCAGCCAGTGAAGAGATTTTAAAACTGGGGTAATATGGTCACCCCTAGGTGTACCGGTGACCAGCTTGGCTGCCATATTTTGAACTAGTTGAAGTTTCTGGACTAGGCATAATGGTAGCCCTATGTAGAGCGCATTGCAGAAGTTGAGCCTCGAAGTTACCAGTGCGTGCACTACCGTCTTTAGGTCTTCCGACTCCAGAAAGGGGCGCAGCTGGCGTATCAGCTGAAGCTGATAGCAGGCACTCCTTATGCTGACAACTTTCAGAAAAGCTACAAGCACTTACTAATAGCTGTTGTACTTTAAGGATGCAATCCCTATACACACTTGTGTGGGAAGAGGTACCGTTAAACTGAATGGAGCTTAATTCTGAATAGACACTCAGATTTGTTAAGTTTGTCTGCTTGCTAAATTCTTACACTAAAGTACATAACATAAACTACAACTTTTATGGATTCTATTTTGTAAAATATATTTGAGGCCTTTGCTACCGGTAAATGTACGACGGAGGAGGGAAGATCCCGCGATGCAAGTATCATGGGATGTCACCCTCATTTACACGCAAGGCATGATGAGCTCAAGAAGAGAGCCATCGCACCCACCATTTTTTGTAGTTTTAAAGGGCCAGCTGCGCTCAAGCGCACGAGCAACTAAAGGTAGGTTTTTTTTAAAAAAAAAAGGATTTCCCCGCCCCCACCCTAGCCCCGATGGGCGCATCTGGGAAAAGCCATGAAAATGGGCCACACGCTTGCGGTCTCAGGCTCAGCCCGAGACAACGGGAAAAAGCGGGCTTGAAGGGGTAGGCTATATCCCAGGGCCAGGGAGGGTTGATCCCTGCCTAATCCCAGGATCCCCTGTGCGTCATCTGGATGCACAGGGACGATCCCGCGTATCACCCCAGGATATAGCCTGGTCTAGCAAAGGCCTGAGTGTAGCCACGCTACAACTCTGGGCAAAGATGCATAGAATGGAGTGGGCAGAAATCAGACTGGCGTTTACTGTTGGATCTCTTGGTGTTTTGAAACAAATCAGGAAGGATTTTTGATCCCTAATTGTTTAACAAAAGAAACAACAAAATGACCCTCCACTCCAATTATACTGCTAAAATGAAGAAACCTGGCTGTGTGGGTTTAAGCAAGAATATATATTTTTATGTAGAAGGACTGTGAACTCTGATCAGTTCTGGTATTCCAAACAAATTCCTGGGCTTGGAATTTTAAATACAAAGTATATTCTTTTGTACTCTGTTGGTGGACCTTGGGGTTCTAGTAAAAAAAACCCAAAGAAGATCCTACAAGCCTGAAATCTGGCCATCCTGTTCTGTATAATTCTGCATTAGCTTTGCAAAATATCACCTTGGATGTTTTGCCTCCTGGGCGAAATTCCAAGGCTATCTGCCTGAGCTAACTTGTCTCAGTATGCAAGTAAAATATCTATATACCACATTACCTCTGGTGGGAAGTCCAAGGCTTCATTGTGATGAGCATGGGAGGAAAGTGCATTGCTCTTACTATTTGCAATATGATGTAATTGGCTGTGTTCCATCAGTGTTATATGGCAGAGCTGGCTGTCCCTAAAACTCGGATTTTCAATGCCGAGAAAAACATACCTTGGGGGGGGGAGTAATAGCTTCCACACACACACTTATGCCCACTGTTCTGAGAAGAAGCAATAATCCCAAGTTATCAAGGGCACGATCTGAAGGGAGGATCTGTGCATTTGTGGAGGAAGCTTTTATCCTTTACTTTGCTGATGCACAGCTGAGCATCTACAGTTTAGAAAAACAGAGATCTCTTATATTCCCTAACAGTTTGCTTTTGCTCTGACTTTTATACTGCCTGTTTGGTGCATTCTCTTCCCCTCCTTATTGTTTTATTATGATTTTATTAGAATGTAAGCTTATGTGGCAGGGTCTTGCTATTTATTGTTTTACTCTGTACAGCACCATGTACATTGATGGTGCTATATAAATAAATAATAATAATAAGGGGTGAAATGGAGGGAGTGCTGTCATAGGGAGAGCACCCCCACCATTTAACCCCTTTCCAGCAAACTGTTATGGAATACCCTGCTCCAATTTCGCCCCTATGGAGCAAACTATCAGGGAATTCAGTAGATCTCTATTGTGGAGTGTAGGTGGATAAATAACGAGACAGACAACATAGCTGGGTTTAAACAGGGCCACTTATTTATTTAGCGATCTGCAAGAGGACGTTGCAACCTATCGGGCATCCATTTTAGCCTGTTCCAGGCCACTTTGATCGGGCGAGACATTCTTGACCCGTGGAGAGGCGCTACGCCATGCGTCTCCCCACGGGCCTCCCCTGTCGGGGTAGGGGAACCTTCCTTTGTTTTATTTTAAGTGTGTAAACCAGTGATATATTTTATGAAGAATAGTATAAAAACAAAATAACATAATGCAAAGAAAACAAGCAACTTAAACAGTAACAATATTTATAAAATGTTCTTTCCAATCTGGTGATCTCTTAACACATGAAGTACAGCTATTGTGCCAAAGACACAAATTCCTTTGCATAAAAAAGAGGGAAGACTGACTGATCTGATTTCTTTGTGTTAAACCTGACACGTGCAATTTCAACATGTGCAAAGAAAATCCCGTACTATTCCTGTCCCCACATGTACAAATCCATTTCACTAACTTCCATAAGAGCAATGTACTGACATTTACTTCCACATTTAATTGAAGATTACTATTTGCCTCTCATCTCCGTGCTTTCCTTTTGTAGTTTCAGCTTGTGGAACTATTTATTGGGCTGTTTAGTTTATAATTTGCTTATCTGAGGCAAAAGGCATTGCAGAAATTGAAAAAAATAAATTGTGTAGATGACAGCTGACTTTCCCTGTGCAGCCATTGGATAGTGCTTTGTGTCCTGAGCCTAAAAGTTTTTTAAAAATAATATTCATAATTATTCTTAATAGTTATTCTTTTTATTATTGCTTGCTGAGGGCAAGTGCACAGCCCATGTGTTCATTTTTTAGGCCAGCCTCAGTGGCCCTGATAGAAGTACAGCACTGTCAAACAACTTCATATTCTTGGAAAGTATTTGCGAGTGGAGAAGGAAGCATAGAATAAAGACACAGACACCAGAACTTGAATAGTATGGCCCCCATCGGCAGGAGGAGAAAAAAGCTGCAGAAATTGCGTATTTTCTCCCACCACTCTAATGGCATTGGGAAAATTACGTGTTTCTCCCCCCCCTGTCAATAAGAGCCATAACAGGGCCTTTAAGGTCTCCATTAATGCAGTGGGGGGAAGGGGCAAAGGGCTGTCATGATCTGGAAGTCATGGCAGACCCGCACCCGAGCGTTCTATTTTATTTTTATTATTATTATTATTATTATTATTATTATTATTATTATTATTATTATTATTATTATTTTATTTATTACATTTTTATACCGCCCAATAGCCAAAGCTCTCTGGGCGGTTCACAAAAATTAAAAACATAATAAAACAACCAACAGGTTAAAAACACAAATACAAAATACAATATAAAAAGTTCTCAAAGGTGTGGGCCTCTCATAGTGTCAGGCGGGCCCAGATGGATATTCAAAACAATGCTACTTTCAGGTCCAACAACATATATACCATTTTAAATAATCAAGACTAAAATGTAAACAATATATCTGAAATCCAGGATGTTAATTATGTACTGCCACTCTGCCTAAATCAAGACAGGCAATTCTGGCTAAACGTTCCTCTTCGGTTCTCACAGACCCCAAGAGGTTTTTTCATCAGCCAGTTATATGTATCCACCTGCAGTTCATTTGGAAATCTCTCAGACAGGGAACAATGTTTAAGAATAGGTATTTTTACTTCTTCTTTCCTGCATTTTTCTATTTGCCTGTTCTTCTTGGGTGGGATGGACAGAGGATTGTACCATGAGATACCCATTTAAGTAGGAAAAAGCAATAGCGTTACACCGGCTTCAAGTAGGATGAGAAAAAGAATGGAGCGAAAAGAAGCAGGACTATTGCATCAGCTCTGCTGAGAGAGACTCACTGCCTTCCTCACCCACTGTGATCTAGCATCATCCATTCCACCCCTGAACAGTTTCTATTTTAGCTGCTCATTATAAGAACTAACTTTAAAAACTGGGGCCCGGGTTGGATTCTTCCTCCCCATTTCTTTTTCCTTGTGGCATATTGTTTAGACTGTAGGCCTGAGATTAGGAAATGCCTAACTGCTGAAATTTCAGAGCTTCAGCTACTGGGCACTATAGAAATGTAATAAAATAAATAACTACATAAATTTTTAAAACATTCTGGGAGACCTTTGGTGTAAATAGAAAAAATGCTTTAAAAAATAAATAGCACAAGACTAGTGCTGTTCTATTATTTCATCTTCAAGCTAAAACAATGCCTTATTGCACCATGTAACGTATGCATGCTAAAGCATATCTCAGTGCCACCACTCACAGAAAACACTCAAACAGAGTAAAATATCATAACATCAACTTTTTAAATACTTCCTTTTTCCTTTCATGAAACATACCCCTTTTTATATTAACCAGAGCAGAGTACAATTTTGCAGTACTGCCAATCAAGAAACGCTGTTCCTCTGACTACCCTTTATTGACCACATGAGATTTAAAATTTTTGCCTTCACCTTCAAAATGCCATTTTGGTTGCAGTTTAGTGCTTTTGTAATATGTTGTCTTCTCCTTAGAACTGAAAGGTCATATGAAATTCAATAAACAAAAAACCTACGGTTTACAAAACAACGTTAAACTCCAACGTTTTTGGAGTTTTCAACCAAACTCCAAAAAGCAGGGAAATTGGGAGTTAAGGCTCACAGGCCTATAACGCCACATCCTCCCTAAGGAGACAGAAAGTGCCAGTGAAATACTCATTCTCCCAAAGCAGATATAAACCATGAGGACAGGATGGAGAATAGGATATGCAGAGGTGACTGTGGGGTTGTGGAAAACTGATGACAAACAACTTAGGGCCACCTACTTCTCTTTTTTTGTTTAGAGCAGCCCTTTCCCAACCTGGTGCCCTCCAAAGGTGTTGGACTACAACTCCCATCATTGCAAGTCAGTATGTCCCATTGTCAGGAAAGCTGGGACAGCAGGATAGGGAATGCTGTTCTATATCCTTACCAAATACAGGGGCTGCACAATATTTTTTCTCACATACATCTCGCATAGAGCAGCACGATTGATAACAGAAGGGGCACTATTTGTTGGAGATGTAGAACCAGAGCAAGGGCTGGCACTTTCAGCTTTTGGTAAATACCCTGTCCTTCAAAAAACCAATGTTTTTTCTTAAAATGTGTTCATACAAAATATACTGTTTACTTCCTACAATCGCTCCACAATACATCATCTCATCAGAGTGACAGAGGAACAGAAAAGGATTAGTTTGGGTGTCTTGAACTCCTTTCAGATGAGATTAGTTTGCAATCCTATACCACTTGGGGGGAAGCCCAAGTAAACTCAGTGGCACTGGCTTCTGAGAAGACATGTATAGGATCCAAGTATAAACCATCCTTCTCCAGCCTAGTACTCTCCAGATGTGCTGCGCTGCAACTCCCATGTTATGGTGAGGACAAAAATCATTTTCATCAATAGTTTTTAAAATAATCCTTCCTTAAACATTAATCTATTAGGTGGTAGCTCTGCCTTTGTTCTCACACTGCTGAACACGTAAGAAAAATCGTCTGCGGTCACAGCATTCGCAGCATTCTTGATCACTGTCCATGCTGACAGAGACTTTTATGAGTTGAATGCCAAAAGATCTAGAGAGCTACATTTTGCCTGCCCTTGCTCTAGAATAGCATTCCCCAATCAGTTTTCCAGAACCCCACAGTCATCTCTCCACATGTTTGAGAGTACAAGTCGCAGCATTCCTGTCCATGGGACATACTGACTTGCAATGATGGGAGTTGAAGTCCAACAACTTTGGAGGGCACCAAGCTGGGGAAGGGCTGCTCTAAACCGCCCAAAGAGCTCCGTCTATTGGGTGGAATAGAAATGTAATAAATAAATAAATAAATAAACAAAAAAAGAGAAGTAGGTGGCCCTAAGTTGTTCGTCATCAGTTTTGCACAACCCCACAGTCACCTCTGCATATCCTATTCTCCATCCTGTCCTCATGGTTTATATCCGCTTTGGGAGAATGAGAATTTCACTGGCACTTTCTGCCTCCTTAGGGAGGATGTAGCGTTATAGGCCTGTGAGCCTTAACTCCCAATTTTTGTGTAACAGATGACCACACAGGAAAGAAGCCATATAAATGTATGGGATGTGGGGAAAGCTTCAGCTGTAGTGGGACCTTGAGTAGACATCAAAGAACCCACACAGGGGAGAAAAAAATATTTTAAAAATAATTTCCCAATTTACACTATTTAAAAAATTTAAATTATGACGCTATAGTGTAATTATTTTAAAAATTACACTAAAATTTATAATTTTTACTATATTGACATTAAAGAATCCACTTAAACCAGGGATCAGAGTATCTAACATTTTTCATATAATTGTTTGATAACCCACATATCACATAACTTCCAGATGAAAGGCATCACCAAATGTTGCTTCCTTGCTCGTATTTTCTTGCTATGTCAATGACTGGAGATCATTGTTAACAACACATTTAGGTATTTATTGCAGAGCTTTGGCTATGGGGCGGTATATCAATGTAATAAATAAATACACCCAGGCTATGGGGTGGTATATAAATGTAATTCCTTATGCCCCCCCTTCCCAGCTTTCCCTCAGCCTACACTACCTCACAGGGTCGTTCTGAGTATAAGATGAAGAGGAGGATGAAGAGGACTACATGCCCTGGACTGCTGCAACTACTGAGGGGCATTGAATTCTATGATTCTGTGACTCTAAGTCTACAGCAACTGGAGGGTGCCAGGTTGTAGCAGAAACTAGGTCCCTTAACCATTTCTCTGGTGTGAAGTAATGTTTTGGGTATAAGATTCATGGATGTACATTTTAGAAAACGTTTTCCTTTCATACAAAGATAAAGCAGCAGATTTAGCTTATAAGAAGCAGGTACACAGAGAAAGGAAAATATTTTCTATGTACAACCAAAATTATTCACCTTCCTTCACACCAAAACCTTCCTTTACACCAGAGATTTTTTTTAAGAGACCTATATCTGTGTTCAAATTCAAAATACACACACACACACACACACACACACACACACCTATAAAAGAAAGCTTAAAATGTAGTTCAGCACCTTTTAAAGAAACACACACTACCTGAAGAAGTTTAAACTCATGGCAGATAGGCCAGGGTTAACCTCTTCTCATTCCTAGTTTCAAAATATTTCTTTCCATAAAGTTTAAACTTTAAGAGACTTGGGTGAGGAACTGCCACCCCAAAGGAAAGTTTTCCATATATTCTTTACCTTGAATTAAGAAGGATGCACCAGCACTTCAAACGCACACACACCCCTCCCTCTTCACAATCAGACACACAACAAAGTCAATCAAACCCCTACCTGAGCCAGCCAGGTTTTCTTTTTCCTTGGAGGCCAGAGAAGGGCTTCCCTCCAAGCAAGGCAGATAGTTTCTCTCTTCCTCCCTGGCCTCCACAGCACTGTGGGGAAGGAGAAGGCCCAAACAGGGCCTTGGCTTATCTGCAGAAGGAAATGGTTCCTAAATGAGCCAGGCGCCCGTCTTATTTCAGCCAGGCAGCCATCTTATTTCCAACATTCCAATCTATTTGAGACAGTAGGGAGGGGGGAGAGCAACGCTACTGAGCATGCTCGATTTAGGAGTTATGAGTCTGTATTCACTTTAATGGGGCAAAGAAATGTTCATTAAAAAACAATGGAAGTGAATTTTGAAAAAAGAAAGGCCATTCCACCAACTAGAAGGACAGGGGGACAAGATCCCACCACTGGTTGGAAGGGTAAGGGTTCCAATTCGGAGCTTTTAGTGAGCAAAAAAATCATCACCACCCGGAAATAGAAAAGAGCCATTTTGAGCCAGAGAGGTTTTCCCCATTTTGGTACTTTGAACTGCCATCCTGCCCTCAATATTTCACAAATCTTCTTGAAATGCGCAGGGTATGTAAAACCAGCATTTCTTTCTGGCAGGTCTCCGTTTCAGAAAGATTGGTGAAACATTTTCCATTTTATGAATGTCAGAATAACCCACCCCCAATTTCGGCTTAACATGGTGGAATGCTCTTTTCACTGATCGCCTATAACACAGGGAAACACTCCCGTGTTTCCCTGTAATGGGAAGGGTTAGTGCTGCCTGTTACTTATTTTGAGAGAGACATTAACTCTCTTTCTGCATTATACAACCAAAAGAATCAAGCAGTAAAGTTTTTCTTGGATTGTACCACTTCAGGCTGGAGGTAGCAGGATGCATGTTTGAATGCTGCCCCCAAAACATCATGTATATCAAAGACTAACACATGAAGGATTTTGTTTAGCCTTCATCTTGACCTTTTAATGTGAGGATGTGCAAACATACCATTCTCCTTTCTATAGTCTGGAGTAGTCCAGTCCAGTATAAGCTTTATCACATGATTCTGCTAATTATATTAACTTGTGCATATGATAAAATGCAAGCTACATGTGTTATTCTGCAGATACATTATCACTTTATAATTTGAAAAGTTAAAACGTAATTATGAAAATATTTAAATCACATTAAACATAGCAAAGTACATTTTGCTTCTTTTGATTGGAATTTTCTGTCTACTGATTTGTCTCACCTATGTCTTTCCATATAGCAACTCTCGTTACATTATCAGAATTTAAATTACCTAGAGGCCTGAAAGATTCTCCTCATCATTTTTATTCTAAAGTTAAACATGCTCCATTTATATTGATGCATACTTTTGATTTGCATTTTTATAGGCAAGTTCTACTAGAGAGTGGCTCAAAACACTGTGCATATAATCTTGAGTGTACATGTGTGTGTGTGAATAAGCACACACACTCACACACACTATTCAAATGAAAACTCCTGAGAAGAGAATCATTGAACAATGAGCAAGGAAAGAGATAAAAATTGGTTTTATTTTCTTTTTACAGAGTTAACCTTCAACATGACCTTCAGATATGATTCTCATGGAGTTCAAAACAAGACTTTATTACCCATGCCAAATAGACTAAAGGTTGTTTTGAATGTGTGTGTGTGTGTTTCATTTTCATACCATGCTAATGATTTTCACCTCAGTGAATTTTAATTAAGGAAAAATAACTAGCAAGCTTGATAGCTCATCATACTGATGTGTGACCATGCTAAGTCTACTTGTGTAGTGGGGTAGGAATTTGGCCATTGTAACAATAGAGAGAAGCTATTTTTGGCTGTAAGAAAAGAGCATAAATTATCCACATTCCTTCAATTAAAATATCATGCAATATTAATGCCAAAAAAAGTTAACATAAGTTTAGAGAATTAGTTCACATTATTCATTGCAGAAGAATGCACATATGATGACTAGAAGCTATAGTTAAAGGTCCTTAGCAAGAGTGCACAGGTGCCCTGCTCTAAAAGGAGTCCTGGCTCTTTGCTAGCCAGTATCAGCCACATAAAAAACAGGGCAATCAATTAAGTAGGCAAATAGTCAAACCTAGGCAAACAGTCAGATATGTGGAGTCAGGCTAAGGCAGAAGTGGTCAAAATAGTAGGAAGCAGTAAGAACACATTGAGGCAATCAGATATATTACACACTCCAGAAACAGACTCATAGGGCATATCTACACCTTATGGGTGTAGAGGGAGGGAAAGGGGGTGGATCATGGACTTACCTGCTTCTGCAATCCCAGCCCCCAGCATCTTCACAGCTGCGCGACGTCCCGGAAGGGAAGAAGGTTGCCAGCCATTTTTTTTCAAACAAGGGAGAAGAGTGCAATTGCGCTCCTCCGCAACGGTGAGTAAAAAACACACACAAACCCCACCCCTGCTCTCCACCCCTAGCCCCAATGGGCACGGACTGCCCTGTGCAGCTCAATTCTCATTTTATTTATTTATTATTATTTACTTAAAACATTTGCATCGCGCCCTATATCATTAAGATCTCAGAGCAGTGTACAGCCCTGCTACTCGCAGGAAGGAAGGGACGACCCAGGAGCAGCAGCCACACAGCCTGCGCTCCTTGGGATGGTCCTGGCACTGCAGAAAAAATATTTTTCTGCGGTTCTTGATATCCCAGGGAAAGTCCCTGGTCATCCTGGGTTGCTCCCAAGATCCCCTGTGCATCCACACAGGGACGATCCAGGGATGACCCCAGGATATAGGCATGGTGTAGACATGCCCATAGAGCATCAATCCCAGGGCAAAATCAAGGAAGGTGGAAAGCACTGAGGTGCTAAAACAATGTTGTTCCAACAATGGCTAGGCAACACTGAAGACTTTTAACAGTAAAGCGTCCTTCCCCACCCAGGGCTCAGCTGCAGTATGTTCGACCTCTACTTGTGACAAGCCTCTTTCCCTCATGAGAAGGCCCAGAGTACACCACAGCTGTAGCCTGGCACTTTGTTAAAGTTCCCTGATCTGGGTCTTCCTCCTCTGGTGCAGCCATTCCCTGGGAATTTAGCAGGTTCCTTCACAGACTCAGGGCCTTGGTGTGCTGTGGGTCCTGGCAGGAACTGAGCATTATCCTCTGTTGGGGCCTCTAACTCTTCATCCTTGGAGGAGGATGCCAATAGGGGCATGACAAGAGGCATGGTCTGTATTTGAGAATGTGCAGCCTGGCTTTCGACCAGAATTAATGAGAAGGGAGAGCAATCTCTGAACTATTTCATAGCATGGTGTGTGATGGAAATCTGGAAAAGTGTACTGGAAATTTAGGAGTTTATTGAACATTTTTGTCCATTTTTACAAAAGCAAGTATAAATAAACTACATTTGTTTTTGCAAACTTCGAACTTTAAAATGCAACAAAGCTATTTTTTTAACATATTCATCCTGTGAACTTTCCTCATATTATTGCATGAAAATGTAGATCATTCCCTAAAATTGTGTGTTAAAATATACACACATACACACACACACATATATAAATGAATGCCTGCAGTTATTGATAAGAGAGAACAAATTGACCTATTTTGCTATTATTTTTATCTAATATCTGCTATAGCAGGTCTGCCAAGTGTCTATATCAGCTTTCATTTCACTCCTTGGGGCTTATTCTCCTTGAAATCAAAAGCTATAGACCTAGAAGACAGTACTTTGCTACTTGAAATTATGTCTCTTGATGCCTACATTGAGTATACATATGCATAATCTTATGTTTTCATATCCCTTTCCTTACCAATGTTATTTTAATTAAATATAAATATGAGCATTATTGAGTAAGATTGCCTTTGATCCAATGGTGGTATTCATCCAGCAGAAGGGAAACCACTGGTGGAACAGATCTCCCCTCTCCCATGCAGCCCCTAACATACCTGACAAATCTGCTCCAGGGGGCTGGGGATCCCCTGGAGCTAATATGAGGGCACCTGGAGGCTGCAGGGGAGAGGATAGGATGGGAAAGTCCGGTTGCATGAGGGGAAGTCCCATTCTGTGAGGGAACTTCTGCTTGCATTTTAAATCCAAGCACTTGAGATGTTGCAAAATTAGACCTACTGTAGATTCTTTCAAGGCTTTTGCATTAAGCAAGTCTTACTCATTCAGATATTTCTAAACTGTTAAGGGTCAAAGTAGACATTGAAAAAGACATGAAGTTGCTGACATCACCTCTCTGATTCTTCTCCTTCTCTTCCCTGTAATGTCAAACACAGTATGTGTCATAAGCACACTGTACATCTATCTCTATTTCCCCAATGATGTAAGTTGGAAGCAGGGAGACACCCACTGCTATTTATGTATCTGTTTATAAAAGCAAGTATATTTTGACCCTGTTCAGACAACACACTAAGCCTACTTGTGCAAATAATAGTTGTGCATTTCAGCTGTATATGTGAACAATGTAACATGTGAGAAGAATATTCATGGAGGCCATAGCCATGGAGAGGAGCAGGGATTCTGCACCCATATTTGTCTTCTTGGAAGTTGCTATTACATCTTCTGTGACTAATCTCCACATGACATTACTCACAGGAAAAGGCCACTATTGTGAGCTGATGCTTGCACAAATTAGATGAGTGCCTGTATGAACAGGAACTCAGAGAATTCATGGAGTGTTACAAAGATTTCTAAGTCATCAGCATACAGAAGATCTGTAACAGGATTATCACATATAAATGGGGCATAATATAGGGTGACCATATGAAAATGAGGATAGGGCTCTTGTATCATTAACAGTGGTATAGAATAGGGAATTTCCGCAGGTGTCATTTGTATGCATACAGTACCTGGTGAAATCCCCTCATCACAACAGTTAAAGCTGCAGGACCCCTGCCCCTTTTTGTATCTGGTCACTCTAGTACAGCTAATGCAGCTTTAACTGTTGTGAAGAAGAGGGAATTGCATGCATACAAATGACACCTGCTGAAATTCCTCTTTTTCTACAACTATTAAAAGATACAGGAGCCCTGTCCTCCTTTTCATATGGTCACCCTAGCATAATGTAAAAACATGCTTCAAGACAGTGAGAGAAAGACGAGGAGGAACCAGTGCAAATCAAAGAGATACTGAAAGTATATAATAATCTAAGAAAAGAGATCAACAGAGTGAAAAAAGATTTGTACAGGAAGAGCTTTAATAAAGAATTTAGAGAATTTGCATTAGATTGATGGAAATAAATCTGAGAGATAATATGTGAGATCAAGAAGAACTTTTAAGTTACTATTTTAGTCAGTGTTTTGAAATCTGAAGTATAAAGATCTGATTCTTGTGTGCTTTATGATGCAACGATAAATTTATTTTTATCATTTGTATCAAGTGTTCCTCACAAAGAGCTCATCCTAGTCTCACACCTAGGAACTGGACGTAGACCTAGCCCTAGACATACTTAATTTAGGCTGACCATACACCCGAATTTGCCCAGACATGTCCGGAAATCCCACCCCCAAGTGGGATCCGGGGGGAAGATTTCAAAATCCTCCCAAATGTCCGGGAAAATTGCCGGATGTGTCCTCCAGAGGTGCGCAGATCAGCTACGCCATTTGCATGGCGGCTATGCAAATGGTGTGGGTGCTATGTCATTAGCATAGCTGATCTGAGCAGTTCCTGGAGAAATAGAAGACGCGCATGCGCCCTCCCTGCCTCACATAAATTGAAAGGGGTTGTGGGTATTGCGAGAAGCGTGGGGCACATGTGTGCTCCAAGAAGAATGATGGCTGGCCAGCTGCCATGTTAGCTCAGAGGAAGACCAGCCATAGCAGCCATCCACCTGCGGCAGCACAAAGGGCTCTAGCGCTCCGGTTCATTTCTATGGGTTATTAACATGAGATTTATTTATTTTATTTATTATTATTTATTTATATAGCACCATCAATGTACATGGTGCTGTACAGAGTAAAACAGTAAATAGCAAGACCCTGCCGCATAGGCTTACATTCTAATAAAATCATAATAAAACAATAAGGAGGGGAAGAGAATGCAAACAGGCACAGGGTAGGGTAAGCAGGCACAGGGTAGGGTAAAACTAACCGTATTTATTAACAATATACATGAGATTTATTTATTTTATTTATTATTATTTATTTATATAGCACCATCAATGTACATGGTGCTGTACAGAGTAAAACAGTAAATAGCAAGACCCTGCCACATAGGCTTACATTCTAATAAAATCATAATAAAACAATAAGGAGGGGAAGAGAATGCACCAAACAGGCACAGGGTAGGGTAAAACTAGCAGTATAAAGTCAGAACAAAATCAAGTTTTAAAAGCTTTAGGAAAAAGAAAAGTTTTTAGCTGAGCTTTAAAAGCTGCGATTGAACTTGTAGTTCTCAAATGTTCTGGAAGAGCGTTCCAGGCGTAAGGGGCAGCAGAAGAAAATGGACAAAGCCGAGCAAGGGAAGTAGAGACCCTTGGGCAGGTGAGAAACATGGCATCAGAGGAGTGAAGATGGCATGAAAGGTGGAGTCAGCAGGAAGGGGCTTCCTTGCAGCTTCATCTTGGTTCCCAGTTGACAGGATTCACAAGTTTGGACATGTTGAGAGGATAGATCCCTCCTTAAGTTAGGGATGAGGAGAGGACTACCCCCTGAAAAGTGTTCTTGTCTGGGATCTCATTTGTGTCATTTTTGTATCTTGGATTTTATTTGGGGTGGGGGGAGGGAAAGACCTAGACTGACTGACTTTCTTTCTTTCTTTCTTTCTTTCTTTCTTTCTTTCTTTCTTTCTTTCTTTCAGTCTCTACTTTTGTGCTGCACAAACTAACAGGACTGCTGATATTTATTTATTTCATTAAGAACATTGGGGTAGATGGGTACTCATCCCTGGCAGAGTACTGGACCAGATGCTCTTATGGTGCTTTCCTTTTTGGGGGGCTGTTTTTATGTCATGGGGATGGCACGTGTCAGAGTTCACAGGTGCAGGATGATTACACATCACTTCTCAAGCCACTTTAAATACTTTTAGACTTTGTCATCTGGATTAAAATTTTAACAATGTTAAAGCCTGTGTTGTCTTGTGTGGCTCTAGAAGAGATTACACACATAACAGAGCCATGGCAAAATAGAGAATGCAACAGTTTACTGGTACCATGATATTTTTAATCTGTTTTAGTGATTATGAATTTTGGTTCTTACAACTTAACACCTCTTAGATGCTGAAATTGTTTTTAGGGTGGTTTAAGAAAGGCCTAAAGATGTATTTTCCTTCATTTTTTCAATGTTTGTTCATAGCAGAGATTGTAATCTAACACTCACTGTAAATAGTTACAAATAAATAACTTCCTAAATATTGGAATAATAGAAATAGAATAGGAGGTGGTGATCTTATTGAGGTGCCACCTTTTGACTTGGCTGTTGTTGTTGGTTTGAGAGATTAATATCCACTAGTGTTGAAAGAAAAAAACAGAGTTTGGTCTTGTTTGCTTGTGTTGAAGCTTTCTGAGCTATTCCGTTTTCAGCTGTAGAATGGTAATGCCTACTCTTGAATACATTCAAGGCTTAATTTGAAAAATAGATTGGGCTTTTAAGAGCATTTGATGTGATCATTTTCTTTTTATATCATATGACTATAATAATGTTATCAACTCAGTACCACTCACCTACTTACTTTTGAAGCAAGGATTTATTTTATTTTATTGCCTTTAGCATAAATCTCTGCCGGCCCATAAGCCCATTTAATTGTTTCTTATAGCCATTCCTATCAGCCTCCTCCCAACCTAATGCCCTCCAGATGTGTTGGACTGAAGCTCCCATAATTCCCAGCCGGCATGCTGGTTGGAAATTCTGGGAGGTGTAGTCCAATACACCTGGAGGGCACCAGGTTGAAGAAGGCTGCTGTAGAAGTAGTGAAGCTGGCTAGAGATATAGGTGCTTCTGAGTTATTATCATTTAAAGAGAGCCAGTGTGGTGCAAGTGGCTAAAGTGTTGGATTGGAAGATCCGGGTTCTAGTCCCCACTCAGCCATGGAAACCCACTGGCTGACTTTGGGCTAGTCACAGACTCTCAACCCAACCTACCTTACAGGGTTGTTTTTGTGAGGTTAAAATGGAGAGGAGGAAGATTATGTATGCTACTTCAGGTTCCTTGGAGGAAAAAAGGCAGGATATAAATGCAATAATAATAAATAGTCATAAGTGGCAAGAAAGTAGGGCTTTGAGGTTGGTCTTTCCTCTCTTCTCGCCATCCTCCCTAAATTGTGCACGTTTATCTGTGGAAAGTGATTACTAGATGATGATGATGATGATGATGAGCATTTAGTCAAATTGTTTTAGCAACTCAACAGCCCTTTAAGGTAGGGCAATTGCACTAAGAGATTTTATTCTGTTTCTAAGGAATTTCTAAGGCTGGGCATGTTGGGGTGGGCATGCCTTCTTGAGGGTGGCCATATTGTCATGTGACCAAGACCATACCCCCTTGAGGGCAGGTCATGTCAAGATGGTCCTGTCTTGGGGGTTGGGCATGTTGAGGTGGGCACGCCTCCTTGAGGGCAGCCATATTGTCCTCCTTTTTGGTTTCCAAAATATGGTCACCCTACTTAATTTCAATCCGTTTTTCAGGGGCAGTTTTTCACTGTATACATTTTTACATCATGAACGTTAATATTTGTCATATCCCAACAAACTCTTTTGCTCACCTTGTGACCTGGATATAGTAAACATCAGCTGTCACCATGTGAGGACACATTCAAATGGAATTCAGTATGGTGTGGATCAGATGATACCTGAAGGGCCACCATGGCCCATTGGATGGATGTTTGAGGAAACTTGCAGCCCCTGCCTTCACTGTCCCACACATGAGAAAGGAACATCTGAATTACAGTATACATACATTGGCCTCAATCCCACCATTGATTCTCCATAAAAAACAAAAACAAAAAACCCCGCAGGTATTGCACACAATTTTAAGTAAATATGCAAACAAACCAAAAACTTGAATGTGGAGAATATTCTGAATATTAATACTGCTTTTCTAGGGGAGGCTGAACTAGCTTGCCAGAGAAGAGCTTTTGGGGAATTCATGGGCTGGCAGGAAGGAGAAGGAGGGAAACTGGGACTGCTTCTCTGGAACCGAGCTGGAGAAGAATTTTAGGTTGTAAAGGGTAGCATTTATAAAACCCCAAGTTTGTTTCTGAGCCCAAGCTTGGAGAATTTTATCAGCACCACTATGTGCAATAATAAACTTTGTGAGAATATTCTCCTCGTTCAAACATTGTTCAGTGCCATTGATTCCCCATATTTGCTGCTAATTCAGTGCCATTCTACCTCCTCCTTTTCTGGCTGCTTCTTTCTTCTTCCAGAGATATTCAGATGGGTAAACCCAGTCAACTAGGAAGCATATAGCAATTAGAGTCTCATAGCCAATCAGATTTCACTGCTTGATGATATTACTGAAAGCAAATACAGTCAAATGAGAGTATGGGAAACCTTTTGCTATTTTGACGAATCAGGCTGCTCCTAGCAAATTCAACCAGTTAATTTTAGGACTCCTTCAGATTGTTTTATTTATTTATTTATTACATTTTTATACCGCCCAACAGCCAAAGCTCTCTGGGCGGTTCACAAAAATTAAAACCACTAAGAACATAATAAAACATCCAACAATCTAAAAACCTAAATACAAAATACAATATAAAAAGCACAACCAGGATAAAACCACACAACAGAAATTGATATAGGATTAAAATACAGAATTAAAACAGTAAAGTTTAAATTTAGGGGTTAAAATACTAAGAAAATAAATAAGTCTTCAGCTGGCGACAAAAAGAATACAGTGTAGGTGCCAGGCGGACTTCTCTGGGGAGCTCGTTCCACAACCGGGGTGCCACAACAGAGAAAGCTTAGTGACAGTGATGAAGTTGTCCAGTTTATATTATTCTAGTCTTTAGGCCAAAGGATATTTGAGTATGTTGTTTATGGTACGTTTTTTCTATGTTATCAAAGGAATAAAGCATAGTAAGTCTGTGAGCCTATGAATACTTACCTAAAAGTCCCATTTAATTATGTAAGATTTACTTCTGTGTAAACATGCCTAAAATAGATTAAAGAAAAATAGTTTAAATAAAGGGAAAATATCCAGACAGTGAAATAGTCTGGTGCATTGTAAAGACAAGGATATTTTTCTCCATGTGAACAATGCCCACAAGTTATATTTGATGAAACATTTTCAGTCACTTATATTAACAATGTACTGTTACCAAATGCTTCAGTTCTTACATATTGGAAGTGCATAGCATATCCGTTTAGTTACGAACTAGATGATAACAGAATGTGTCTTTACAAGGACCTTTCAATCAAAAATACAATAAGGCATTTGTAGAAAATCTCCAACTGCAAAGGAGACAGAAAGCAAAACATAATCTGTCTTTCAAAAATGATACTACGACTAAATTGTTATTATTACAAACCTATATAAATGAAATAAAAGTAAATCCTTATCAAAGTAAAGATGTAAAAAACTGTTCAGATGCCCACAATGAAGTGATTAATATTATTTTGCTATTACCATTTTGCACAATGCTAACCCAGTTTCCAGGCTACATATTTTACATCCTGGTTGTTATCTATTTATAAAATATGTTTCTCTAAGTGATGTATAAAATTAAGTATAATAAAATAAAAATACAATAATTAATAAAATCAAATAAAAGAATAAAATCCCAAAGCCAGTAAAAATAAATTGATCACATAAAGGAGCTAAAACCATTCTACTAAGGATAAAAACCAACCAACAACCATCCTCAACTGTGGCCAGATCTACACAGAGCAGGATATAACACTTTGAAAATGTTTTGAAAATGATATATGGAATCTGTCCTGGGCCCAAACAGTTGTCAAAACCATTATAAACCATTATAAAGCAGTAATGTAGATCCTGCTATTAATAAAAGCCATGTAATCTGGGGAATCCAGGGAATCCAAACCCACAAAATCTCAAAAACAAAAACAAAAAACACCATCAAAAAATCTTTTTAAAAAAACCATCAAAAAAGATTTTTGATGTTTTACTAATAGACCAGCATAACTGTCTTCATTTTTAATTACAAAATGATACTAATATGATGTTTAAAAGGTCTGAAAGAATACAAAATCTTAGCCTGGTACCTAAAATACGTAAGAGTGGATGTCAGGTGACCTTCTTTCAGGAGAGCATTTCACAGTGCAATTATACTTCTTTAAAAAAAACAATCTTAATAGATTGTATAAACCCTTTCTCTGTCCTATGTCCCTCTACTTTCTCTGTCCTATGTCCCTCTACTTTATGTCCTTTAGCTCCTTATGTTAATTGATTTACGTGAGAGTTGGTATAGTGTGGTGGCTAAGAGAGTGACCTAGAAATTAGGTTTAAATCTGATGTTTGCTATGAACTCCTTAAGCAAGCTATTCTTTGTCAGCCTCAACCATCCTCCCCTATCTGCAATATGAGGATAATAATACGGGGTTGTTGTAAGGATTGCAACTAAATAATATATGTGAAGTGTTTTGAGCCCTTGAAGGCATTATGCAAGTCTTAAGTATAACTATTAAACAAACATTTAATTACTTCCTAGTTGGCACAAATGGTATTAATTGTCTTTAGCATAATTAGTGAATTCCTTCCTCTTCTCTCCAGTTCTGAATAGTGAAAAACATTAAGTAAGGATATAATGCTGACTATTTTGTGTTATTGTCACTGCTCAAGCAATCGGCTAGAAAGTGAACAAATGCTAGAAATAAATGTAGGCATGTGTGTCTGACTGCACAGTAGCAGGCTGTGAGTTGGATGGGATTGGAATAGAATAGTGAGTCAAGACTTCACAGTGGCAGAGAGAATTCTAAAGAAACTGAATATATCCTTCAAGATGTAAGTGATGGAAATTTGATATGTCTTTGTGCATGTGACCTTATCCAAGCTCCAGAGTACACTTTTCCTCTAAGCGAAAACACATAGGCTGCAATCCTACACACACTTAGGCTGCTTAAGTCAATGAGACATAGGCCTTAGCTAGACCTACCTGTTATTGCGCAATGGAGGGGCGAAGATCTCGCAATGTTTTTATCGCGAGATCCCCCCTCTGTTTACACATGGCGCGCGATGGCCTCAGAAGGAGTGGATGTCGCGCACACCATTTTGTGATTTTTAAAGAAACAGAAGATGTGCATGAGCGCTTGTGCGCAAAAGGTAAGGGGTTTTTTTTAAAAAAAAATCCCCGCACCCCCCACGCTACCCCTGATGGGTGCAGAGCTCCTGAGGAGCTCTGCACCCCTTGTGCAGGTCCCGGCTCCTCACAAGGAACTGTGAGGAACCGGGACAAACAACGACACCTGCACACATGTTCCGCACACACGCAAAAATAGTGGGCCTCAAGTTTAGGGCAAGATCATGGGGAAAGGGAGGGATCATGTGAACGCACAGGGATGATCCTGGGGATCGCCCGGGGATTTTGCCCCATCTAGCTAAGGCTATAGTTTAAATGATACTACAGTTGGCTCACTGTAAAATCTACAACTCTCTCCACTTGCATGTTATCCCAGCAGTGCATAGAGTAAGGCACCTGGACTCTGCTGTGAAAAAACAGGCAAAAGCACTACAAAAAGGCTGTAGAAAAAAGAGGTGACTAGCTCTGGTGCTATGAAATGTCAACAAATTTCTTTATTTTTCTTATTCAAAATATAAAAAGTGTTCTAAAAACTTTAAACCAAACTTGTACAATGCTCAATGATTACCTGAGCAGAACTGTTGCCTTACAAAATCTCAAAACCATTCTTACAGCTGAGGCCTGGTCTTCATATTTATGATGATGCCCAAATATTGCATGCTAGGCCAGATCACTTTGGGCATCTGGATCGCTTGTCCTAAAACTGAAAATATGTAAAAGACATATGTAAAAGAATAAAACAGTTGGGAAAAACAGAACAAGATATTACTATTAGCAGCATATGTTCTCTATTCATGATTTTGTACAATAATACAAGTAAACATTGCAATCCCTGGGTCTCAGGCAACACTGGAATATATTGATTTTAATGGGGAGTAAGAGTTGAAGGTTTTAAGGCTATGGTTCTCTATAGGGTTTTAGATCTAGTGTCCTCTCTGGCATATTATACAATATTGAGCCTCTCGTTACTGCTCAATTTCAATTTGAGTCACAGATCTTTAACAAGAAGAGGTAGGAATTACGTTACAGATGATTTTATCATGCAGAGAAACTATCCACAGAGATTAAAAAAGAAATACTAGCAATTCAAAAAGTGCCCTGAATGTGGAAATGCCTATTCAAGCACATTTGGCTGTATGGCTATAAAATGTCATTGCTAAAGAATGTCACTAACATTAATATAAACTTTTATTTTAAATCTTTAAAATTGGAAAGTGCAAAGTACCGGAAAAGGCTTCGGTTTTATGCAATTCATCTGTACAAAGGCAGTGAGGCAAATGGATTGTTGTGGTAAATACACTGTTTTCACATTGATTTTAATAAAGATTGTGCAGATATAAATTATTCTAGGACATAAATATGTAGGATTATAATGTTGTTATAATACCAAAAAGATGGAAAGGGAAATTGCTATTTCTTTCAGAATCTTTTTTTTAATGAAATATAGAATCATAGGATCATAGAGTTGGAAGGGACAATTTTGGCCATCAAGTCCAATGTCCTGCTCAGAGCAGGAATCAAGTTTAAAGCATCCCTGACAGATGGCTGAAAACCTCCATTTGAATATCTCCAGTGATGGAGAGCCTACCACTTCCCTCCCTCTACACCCTTAGGTGTAAATGTGTCCTTAGTTTCTAGTCCCCTGACCCTCCTCGTTGCAGTTCTCTGAACTCATTCCAGTTTATCTGAATCCTCAAAGAGTGGTGTCCAAAACTGGGCATAATATTCAAGATGAGTTCTGATCAGCTTAGAGTACAGTGGAACTATTACTTCCTGTGATTTAGAAACTAAACTTCAATTGATGCAACCTATAATTGCATTTGCAGCCACATCACATTGCTGAGTCATATTCAGTTTGTGATTAATTAAACATTAACAGTTTTAATGTTTTAAAGATGTTTTAATCATGTATGGTATGTTTTTAATCAATTTTAATGTGTATTTTATATCATTTTATACTGTTTATTTTATACTTTGAATGCTTTTAGTTTTTGTGAACTGCCCAGGCAACTTCAGCTGTTGGGCAGTATAAAAATGCAAATAATAATAATAATAATAATAATAATAATAATAATAATAATAATCTACAAATCCAAGATCTTTTTCACATACTGCTGTCAAGCCAGGCACCCACCCACCGATCCCCATCTTATAATTGCACATTTGATTTCTCTTTCCTAAATGAAAAACTTTGTGCTTGTTTGGATTAAATTTCTTTCTGAATTCATTTTGAATTTTGTTTCTGTCTTCAGAGATACTAGTTCAATTTTGTGTCATCTGCAAATCTGATAATCATTCCTTCCCACCTTTTCCTCCAAATCATTAATACAATCTTGAAGAGTACAGGGCCTAGGACCAAACCCTATGGCTCCTCTCTTGATACTTCCCTTCAGTTCAGTACTTCCCTCCAGAGACATCCAGCCCAACCTTAACTAGCTGGCTTATCAGAATACTATGGGCATTTTGTCAAATGCCTTATTGAAGTTAAGATTGAAGTCAACAGCTTAGCCTCCTGGATCCCTGAGCGGGCTGGACTTGGAATGTGCTGAATCGGGCAAGATAAAGGTTTCCCACCTTTTTTTGTACAAATTGCGATTTGTGCAAATGCAGATTTGTGCAAATCCCCATTTATGCAAAATCACAGGTGGGAACATTTATGGAAATCGCAATTCAGGCAAATTCACGGCTGTGATTTAGTGCAAATTGCGCTGTTTAAAGTCATGAATTTGCAAAAATTGTGATTTCCATAAATATTCCCACCTGTGATTTTGCATAAAAATGTTGCAAGTTCTCGACAGGTGCCTGGTGGCTCACCCCACTGGCAGGAATCCAGCAAGCAGTGCACCAACAATATGTGGGGAAGTTTGCCCATCCCTAAGAGAGAGTCCATCCGCTAGCTCCTTCAACATCCTGAGATGCAATTCATCTGGACCTTTGGACTTGAACTATCTCTCTGTCAACCTCAAATTGCACTCCTATCCCTTCACCATGTTTGTCATATATGCCAGATGGGGCACAGATCCTGTCATGGAAGAAGACTGAGACAATGTATATGACTGGCTGTGAAGATTTGGGTACTTCGGATAGTCAACATGCATTATAAAATCTACAAGTAGTCATCTATGTCCTTCCATTCCATTCCTCCTAGATACAATCTTGCCATCATGTGTGTACTTGACTAAATTCCCTAAAGTTCTGTAGACTTTAAAAATGGATAATTGGTGCAAAATGTCAACCCTTGAAATTGTTGTGGGTCACAAAATGATTTATACATACAGCAATCCACATAAGTGGTTCCTTGAAATGTGGACACAGCTCTACATCATACACAGCTAGTGGCTCATCCATGCTATCTGAGCAATTAAATCACACCAAATATTTTTTCCCCAGGGGGCTGTGTTTACATGGTTAAAATTGCCCAAAATATATGGAGTGCCAGTCATACAAACTGCTTATCATGTGGAGCTCTGACTATGTAGTTGTGTTTGAACAAGTCATCCACAGAGGGAGCAACATATATGAATCAGCTCATTAAAATGGGAAGTGGAATAGAGGTTGAAAGTGTTTAATTTACTTCTACACATTCCATAGAGTCTATGTCCTGCATCTATGGTATCCCTTACAAATGCCAGTTCTTTTTTAATCTTCAAAGAAAACAAGTTCCACAACCTCTCAAAGTAATTCGTTCCATTGCTAAATCAGTCTTAAGGTTGGAAAGATCTTTGTTATGCATTCTTATTCAAACCCAGGAAACTGCAGCTAATATAAACATAGAGGAGGTGTTAATAAATCGAGCATTTCATTCAAAGTGTTTCTCCTTGTTGTGATTCTCTCTCTCTACCAACACACTTAAATTCATAAAAATTTCATGCTCTATTTAAGTTAAGGACAAAATAGTGCTGACTTCAGCTACGTTTATATTCAAGGTTTCCCATGCAGGCCAATAAATGTCAGTTCTGATGTTTCAGCAGAAGGTTCATATCATGTTTAAATAATAGTTCTGACCCTGCCTTTGGGATGCTGCCCCATGCAAAGGAGTGGGAAAAATACAGTCAAAGTAAAATGGCTAGTTTCATCAGAATTCTACATGTGTCAATAATATCTCATAGTGTTTCTTATTTTCCAACTGCGGATCTGTGACAATGAAAGGTTCAATGTCAAGACTCATATTTGTTTATGCAAAAGTTTTGATATGATGTACAAAACAAAACTATAGAAATTCATAGAAGAGTTGCTGTGGGTCTAGAGTCCAATTTTATTCAGCAGACGGACAAGTCCTATACTATAAAATGGAAGGTGACTGGTCTCACAGAGTAAAAGGATAAGAGACTTCAAAGTATTTTGTACATTACAAGGGCTATAGAAATGACAAACCATAATTTCATGTTTCAGAAGGATAACCATGTAAGTCTGTTGCAGCAAAACCAATAACAACTCTTGTGGGATCTTTAAAATGTTTATTAACATGACAAAATGTTAGCAGAACCACCTCCATTTTTAACAGGAAACTGTAAAATCTCCATTGCACACCAAGCAAAATGTCATAATGCCCTGTATGAGAATGTCTCCTTGTGTGCGTCCTTGCATCCTTGATTACTAATATAAACAAGAGTCCTGGCTCCAGCTGTCTGTGTCGAAGTTAACTCTCTGTAACTTACTGTCAGGCCAAAGGTATTGTTTACAGGACTGTTTAGCATAATTAGCTATGCCTCAGTGTTATGTTCTGATTGGTTAATGCTGCTACTGGGCCCTGCCCCTTGAAAGCTTTAATACTGTACCATATTCCCTATGTTTTTTGTCTGATTGCTCCCTTTGAAGAGACCAGGCCTTGATTACTAATCAATAAAGCGCTTTTGAACCCTCTGTTGCTGGAATGGTGGAGTCGTGCTTAAGGGCTGTTTGGATCTCGTCCTTGGGTGAAAAGAACATTGATCTAACAATAACTAGAGCCTTGCTTAGGCCATACCATGCAATATGTGTATGGCTAAAGTGGGGAGAAGGTATGTATGAGCATACACTCCACACCACTAAGCTTCCACCCAGCCTCGGCCACCTCATAAACCAGGGGTACAGAACTTCAGACCCCCATAACAAATTTAGCCCGCTAGAATTCCCAGTTTGGCCCTCTTGGGTTCCCCAGAAAGCCATACCCTCTCTCCCTAGTCCCACCCCATTCCCCCAAACCAACATTTGGTGATTTCCAGGCGTTTGTACAGTTTATTCCCATTCTAAAAGGCTGGAATGTCTCCCCTAAAGCTTGGATACTTGCAATAATAGCTGTAAGCTGAAGTATGGTGGTATTTTTGTGTTTTGCCCCATCCCTTTGCCTTTAGCCCCACCCCTTTGCCTTTAGCCACACGCATGCTTGGAAAATTTATTTATTTATTTATTTATTTATTACATTTTTATACCGCCCAATAGCCGAAGCTCTCTGGGCGGTTCACAAAAATGTCCCCTGAGAGCGTCTTTGAAACAATATTCCATCCTTAGACTAAAAGAGGTTCTCCACCTCAGTTATAGACCTTTGACTATTAAGCATGAAGATCTGTATAGGGGACTTTTAATGTGTTCAGCTGAAAACGCATGTCCTGTGATCAGAAACCCTGCCTGTTGCAGGAGCTGTGTAAGTACATTCATCCAAACCCACTTTTTTTAAAAAAAAATCTTTTTATTAACTTTTACAACAGTTAACAAAAATAAAGAAACATAATACATAAACATAAAATAGCATTTGTATCATATATTCAAACTAGTCTATTAAACATATTCATGCTAAACATAAAACACACTTGTAAGGCCATACACAGATGTCCAGCACAAAAATAGCCAGGGGCACTTGGGAGTGGGGTGTGCATGCTCACTTACTTCCTATCACCTCATCTGGTGTGGGCAAATAGCTGCATAGAACATAGATTTTGGATTGGGACAGAGAGAATCCTCCTTCAGCTCCTATCTCTCAAGCTAATCTACTCCACAGGATAAAATGGGGTTGGTGGGAGGGGGAACTCCTTAGATGACAGATAATATCTATAAACAAACAAAGATTTGTTCAAAATGTGATGTTTTCACTGAAAAGCAAAATGAGCACAAAGTATGATATGAGTACCCTTTAATTTGTAACAAGTTGAGGATTACTATCCCAAGCTTTTGAACCAGTCCTTAGAATGCTAAACTTTTTCTAATTCCTGTGGCAGCTTTGTAATTCTAAGTGAATTTAACCACATTACTGAAATAAAATACATTCCAATTAATATGGGGAAGTTGTCTTTAATTATATTTAGAATAATGAACCCTTGCAAAAGCAGCATACGCTCTAATGTAGTTTTTAAAAAATCAAAGAAGAGGAAAAATAGCTAGTACTGGTGTCTAGAAGCTGATACACCGGGAAAAATGATGGATGACTTCCTTATCTTAATGCATGGGGAAAGACAAAATAAAAATCATTTATAAAGCTATGATAGTGATATATGTGATCATTGCAAGCTCCAAATTCATTGGAAACGTTTTGCCTCAATTTGCCTAAAAAATAGAGACAAATGTAAAATATGTTTAGCTGAGACCTAATTCACATTAGCTTTTCTGTCTAAGGAAACCTGAGAGTAGTGTCAGTTCAAGTTATTTATGGATTTAACACTTCCCCTTGTTTATTCCCAATCCTTCACCCAACAACATACATAACAGCTGTTCTCAATTCAGGTATGCTAGAGCTAGACAGAAATGCATTGTCCCTTTTCTTAGAAATATCTGAAAGTAAATGAATTTTAGCCTAATGTCTTTCTTCTGTTGTTCCTAATTCTAAAAGGTATATGTTTTTAGGGTTCTTAAAAGTATAATAACCTTGCAAACCTTCAAATGTGACAAATTTCCTTTTTGGTTTGGTGTCAAGACTGCTGAGCATTCACTTTGCGTGATCAGGCTTTCCATAAGACTTGCAAAATCAGCTTGCGGCAAAAATGGGAGTGGAGGGTCAGTACCAAAGCAAAAGGATGAAACAGGCTTTTAGTCAATGGGTGAATCTTCACCAGTGCTTATCATGTTGTTTATGACCACTGAAAACGTTATATTTTCTGCCAGTTTTAAACGTCACGGGGCACACTCAGGGATTAAAGCGTTACTTACCTTTCTCTGATCCGTTTTTAAATTATTACTCCAGTACACACTGTATCTTGTTTCACTGTAGGTAGGAGTTTCTGTCCATTGGTTGCTACAGTGATCCACTCACTTCCTGCTCTCCTGCATTCGCCCTCCCCCCTCCAGTTTGTACTATCTGTGTGCATGAGGCATGGAAATAGAAGGAACACGCCCCCAGGACAACGATTGGCTACACAACTTAGTTTGAAATTTAAGAGACATGTTTTAATAACGAAGAAAGGGGGCACATACAACCTCATTCAACGCTTTTAAAACGTAACAAGAGAAGGGGAAAACAACGATGATACATCATTACTAGAGGAATGTCATGTGACGCAATCAGTCATCGTAACCCATCATTAACGTTATTTCTCATACATGTAGATCCCATCAATATCTCAGAGTCAGGATCCAGTTGATTTGGACAAGGCTGAAGTTGCTCAAATAATGAGCTAGGAAGAAAGCATAATAAAATAGTATGCAGTATAAAGAGCTGCTCTGGGAAATGTAAGTCATCTGATTTCAGATTAACAAAAACTTTGAAAGGGGCTGCATATATGATGAGCCTAACCTAACAAAGATGCTCTCACACATCACTTTCAAAGTGGGAACAATGCATAAAAACCAGGTCTTTGCATCTAATGGGGAACTATGCACTATAATACTACGATCTGAAATAACATACAGAATAATCTCAAAAACCCTAGTGTTGCAAATATTACATACCTGCATTTTTGCATAAATTTCAGGAACAGGTAAGCATCACCTCTTGGCAAGGCACAAATGTGAAGAGAAATAGTTGAGGAAGTTCTGTACATCCCTATGCTGGGGCCCATGCTTTTTGTTATGTTGTGGCATTGCAAATCTCAGTATTATTGTGGTTGAAATTAACTTCATTGCCTGTTTCCTGTGTCTTCCTGGTGTGAAAACAGTGGCAGAATATTAACATACATCAAAATAAATAAGATATCTAACATTTTATAGGTATCTTTTGGTTTTTAATTCCTGGCATGAATGCAATAGAAATACCACCCCCACAATAGTCATCATTTAAATGCAGAATTCTTACTTTCCAACTGAAGAAAGATTTGCGGTATTAACTAAATGGCTAGGAGCACGATTTAGAGCTCTAATTTTTGAAGTTTGAATCAGGATATTGATTAAAGTGAATATTTAAATAGTTTCGTGGAGACTATCGTATTAGGAGGAGGATAGCTTAACCATTTTTCTTTTTGAGAAAAAAGAAGCACTTTGTACCTTTTCAGCGTTAGAAAGTAATTCCCTGCAGCAGGACAATATACTGTGGTTAAGCAGTTCAAATCTAAATTATTACTGTCATTTTCTCCTCTAATTTTTTTACAAAGGGGGAAAAGCCTTTTTAATCAAATGTTTTGTATTAACCACATTTCTGCCACAGATTTTCATCACATTTCTAAGCGTAATCTCTCGGTATGCTATTGAACTTGGTGGGACTTAATTCCAAATAAGGTTATTTGGGAATGCAGTGTAAATCCATCTACATCCTAATTAATACCGGAGCAGTTCCATTTACCTTTAAAATGACCAGAATAAACAATCTGGAAATTGTAGTGTTGGGTAGTATCCAATTGTGTCCAAGGACTAACACTAGGGATGTTGTGCTCGTGTAAACAGATGCTTGCACAACATGACTAGCACTTGCTAGGGCAATGAGAGAAAGTGGCGATTTGCCGCTGTATTTGTGAACCACCCAAAGAGCTTCAGCTGTTGGGCGGTATAGAAATGAAATGAAATGAAATAAATCACCACTTTTTCCAATTGACCTAGAAAGTGCTAGTTACATTGCACAAGTGTTGGTTTATACTAGCACAACGTCATTAGCGTTAGCTCTTGTCTTGAGCACAGTTGGATACTACTCCTTATTCTGAAGAAATGATTTCACAGTAATTGTTGAATAGATTCATAGTGTAATGAATTATCATTGTGCTTTCTGGACCATTTTAATCAGCTGATTATGGTATATCAGATACATAGGCTTTTGGTGGCTGTAATACGTATAATATGATAATTCTGTGATTCTCCCCATCTCACATATACTCACCCTTCTATCGTTTTCTGATCAATAGTGGTTTTATATGATGGTGCAACTACCACCATGATTCACCCTGTTGTGCCAGTACCATGTCCCAGGTTGTTTGTAATGTCACCACAATACAATGGAACATCTTTATAGTGGTCAGTGAGCCCTTCCTGAATCTCCCAGAAGGTCTAAGAATGGTCTCAGTTTACCCAGAAGATTGAGCTTTTTGGACACCAAACAAAATAAAACAAAACTTCCTTAAATAAAACCCTTACATCTATTATAATCACAAAAGAATTCATAGGGCTTTTCTTAAAAGGAACCAATGGCTGTTTCTTTGACCTGTTTAGTCTTCAATAGAGTCTTCTTTACCATGGTAACTTTCAACAGCCTTCCAATCTCGAAGAGAAAATATATAAACAATTACTTACTTAGAATCAAAGAGCTTGAAGGAATGTCAAGGGTCGTCTAGGCAACCACCAGCATTGAGACAGGATTCACTGTAACTGAGCCATCCCTGAAAGAACACTTCTAAGCCTGCTGAAATTCCGTTTTCTATACAAGTGTTAAAGATACAGAAACCCTGTCCTCCTTTTCATTTGGTCACCCTAGTATAAATGTTATGCTAGTATATCCCAGTGCTTGTAGAAACAAAACTTCTCTGTGGGTATTTTCCCGTCAAACTATGTGCAGAGACATAGGGTTGGATCCAGACTTAGTTTTACTGACCATCTCTTTACTGTCTCATCTGGCCTATGTGACAAACAGGCTGAAAGAATGGAAGTGCAGTTTGAAGTCAACAGATGAGACTCAGGCCACAGCTAGACCTAAGGTTTATCCTGGGATCATCCAGGGTTCGCCCCTGCCTGAGCACTGGATCCCCTGTGTGTCACCTAGATGAATAGGTTTGACCCCTGGATGATCCAGGGATAAACCTTAGGTCTAGCTATGGCCACAGATAGGAGTTGAGCAGTGCCACCTTTTCTTTATAACTTGTTAGCATTTTGTCATCTGCGCAGCTGGTCTGCCATTACTTCTGTCTTACTTTACTTTCAACATATCCAAAGAACTCTTTTTTCTTATTCTTAGCATCCCTCACAAACCTCAGCTCATTCTGAGCATTAGCCTTCCAGACACCATCTCTGCAATTCCAGGCTATCTGCCTGCACATTTCTTGAGTGACCTGTACTTCTTCCACCTCCTATAGGTGCCCTTTTTGATTTTCAGCTAATTGGTAAGCTTTTTCTCTAGACACTTGGGCTTCTTCGGTACCCTTCATTTTTTCCCCTCATTGGGTTTGTTTGTGATTGCGTTTTCATATCTTCTTTTTTAGGAACTGCCATCCCACTTAAACTTCTCTTCCTGATAATTTTTCTAGTCATGAAATCCTACTTATAATTTCTCTGAGTTTATTAAAATCATTTTTCCTGAAGTCCAAGGTACACATTTGACTTCTCTTAGTTTTAGTTCTTTCTTAAAATCAAGAACTCAACCATTACATGGTCAGTTTTCCCCAAAGTTCCTGCTACTTCTACCCAATGAACTAACTTCTCAATATTGCCCAGAATCAAGTCAAAGTTGGTTGATCCCTCATTTCTCCCTCCACCCTCTGAAGGAGAAAGTTGTCAGCAAGGTAAAGCAGGAAATAGCCGCATTGGTCTTGAAAGATGAAATATAAGAGCCAAACAATAAAACCATAAAACAAAGTACATATGTTCTAAACCTGCTCATAATCTTTGTCAAACAAATTATGCATTTTGGTAGCTAATTTTGGGCAGACATATTATACGAAATTCACCTAGCTTTTGTGAAATAGATTCTATGTTTCAGACATGCTGCAAGAAATATGCATAAATAGCTGCATTTCAAATGACTGTAAACTCCTGCTAGCAAAAAAGTACATAATGAATAGAACTTGAATAAATTTAGAGAACATGAACATATAATTTAAAGAGAGTCTAATTTTGAGTGTGTTAGCAAGGGGAGAACCTACATGAAACTTCTATACTAGTTACTTTAAAAGCTTTATTTTGATGTCTGTAGTTCATGCAAATGTGCATGCAAACAACTTTTATTCCATTTTGCTCAGAGAGATTACACTGCAAATATGAAAAGCTGTTAAAGTTAATAATAGATATTATGGAGTTTTATAACAGTAAAAAGAAGAAGTCTGGTAGTTTAAGTGGTATTTATGAACAGATGTTTAGCTTTGTGGTATATCAATCAATATATGGACAGAATGCCACCCATCTATTGCCTGTCTCAAGAGCCACATAAAACCCTAATGCCTTTTAGATCTCATGCATAGTGTTAGTGGGTTTTGCCCTAGGGCACAGCAACATGTAGACACTTGGAGACTTTGTTTTCATACAAGTGTTTAGAGTAAACAAAACATGTTAACGTTTACTGCTTCTGTTGTCATCGTCAGTGAATATGTATGCAACAGCTTGTCCCCATTGCCACATGGAGTAGCATGTTTGCCTCCAGCTGTTCAGTAGGAAGAACTAGCAAAGGGTGGGGATCAGATTAATCGGCCTTCTCATGGCCAAGGACTAAGGGGATGGTGCTGTGCCCTCAGTATTTCAACTTCATAGCTTCAGTGCAATTTGCAAAAAGCATGGCAGCCACTAGCCATCCTTCTGGGCTGAAGCTATTGCCTAATTGGAACTTTTTCCTTCCACTATGGGCTCATCTACATCAAGCAGGATATTCCATTATGAAAGCGGTATGGAAGCAGTATATAAAAGGCAGGAGCAACGCTACTGCTTTACAGCAGTATTGAAGTGCACTGACAACTGTTGGGGCCCATGACACATACCATATACCGCTTTCATAGTGTTATATCCTGCTTGGTGTAGATGTGTCATGGGCCCCAACAGTTATTAGTGCACTTCAGTGCCGCTATAAAGCAGTAGTGTAGATCTTGTAGTGCACTTCAATACCGCTATAAAGCAGTAGTGTGGCGCCTGCCTTTTATATACTGCTTTCATAGTGGAATATCCTGCTTGGTGTAGATGGGCCCTATGATTGACACTTTGTTTGGAAGTTGTACCACATCAATTACACATGGAAGTCACTTCCTCGGATTGCCCCCAAAATGAAAAGAATGATCCTGGACCTAACGTGACAGAGAGAAAACATTAAAAACTAGTAGTCTACCTGGTATTTTCAATTCTTCAGTGTTCATCTGAAGATCAAATACCTGCATGTGAAGAACGAATACCTACAGTGAAACTGAGCTGGTACAGATCATATGTGAACCGCCCAGAGAGCTTCGGCTATTGGGTGGTATAAAAATGTAATAAATAAATAAATGTGAGGATTGCACATCTCATTTCCACATACATTAATTGGTCCCTGCTTACAAATATTTATGTTGAGGTGTACTGTGTTAAGCTTTGGACTGAAATGGATTGTGAAGACAAGTGAATATTGTTACACATGATTATGTCTGACTTGAAGGCATCTGGAGAAAAAACTTCCTTCAAATAAAGTACAAATCATAAGAATGATAGTAGCCTGACTCTAAGATTTAAATTTTGTTTATTCATTTATATCAGCCTTCCACACTAGCAACACTTTCAAGCTATTTTTTAATTATAACTATTTTTTAATTATAACGTTAATTATAATGTGTTGGTATGTATTTAAGAATGTTTCTTATTTCATGAAATGCTTTTTCTTTTCAGTGGGATGCCATAACAGAAATGGATGAATATAATCGCCCCATCCATACTTACCAGGTATGTAATGTTATGGAACCCAACCAAAACAACTGGCTTCGTACAAATTGGATCTCCCGTGATGCAGCCCAGAAAATTTATGTGGAAATGAAGTTTACACTGAGAGACTGCAACAGCATTCCATGGGTACTGGGGACATGCAAAGAAACATTTAACCTCTACTACCTGGAATCAGATGAATCCCATGGAATTAAATTCAAGCCAAACCAGTACAGTAAAATTGATACTATTGCGGCTGATGAGAGTTTTACTCAAATGGATTTGGGTGATCGCATCCTTAAACTGAACACAGAAGTTCGTGAGGTGGGACCGATAAACAGGAAAGGATTTTTTCTTGCTTTTCAAGATATTGGTGCGTGCATTGCTTTGGTCTCTGTCCGTGTTTACTACAAAAAGTGTCCTTTCACTGTTCGAAATTTGGCTATGTTTCCTGATACTATTCCAAGGGTTGATTCTTCCTCTTTAGTGGAAGTACGAGGTTCCTGTGTGAAGAGTGCTGAGGAGCGGGACACTCCAAAATTATACTGTGGAGCAGATGGGGATTGGCTTGTGCCTCTAGGACGATGTATCTGCAGTGTTGGATATGAAGAAGTGGAAGGTTCCTGCCATGGTAAGGAGTTGTTCTTAATTGTATTCCACGGCAACTTGTTTGTTTGTTTAAAAGCATGGGTTACAGTCCAGCTTTCATGGAAGTTAAGGCAAAATATTAATCAGTTTTAATAGGAGATGGATTAAGCCCATCCTTTACCATTGATTGGTTTAAAATCTGGTTTATCGTTGAATGCTGCTTAGTATGTATTGAAACTATGGCTATAGCTGACAAAGAAGGCAGAATGCATGTTTGGAGGGGGGCTTGTTCACTTAAAAGTAAATCATGGATAAAGCAGAATAGTTATTGTTAGCTATGAAGGAAAAAAATTGCTACAATGATACCAAGAAATATGCTGGGTTCAATGGTTGTGTGCCTAAAGTGAGAACCACTATTTTATAAAGGCAATACTTATCCTTTAAAATAATAGATGTTGTGTCAGTTGAGAAAAACAGTAATTGGGAGTGGGGCAGGGGATACCAATAATTTCACTTGAAAAACTAACAATTGGTTAGATGGTATATCCCAAGGTATCAGTGCAGTATATTTTGTTGCTGTGCAGTTTTTCTGGTTCTAGTGGTTGCTGTGATGATTCACACACATGAATGCTCATTGTAAAACATTCCTGAACAATCACTTACTTTGCAAGTGTAAGGCGAGATATAAATGCAATAAATAAATGAAGTGTGTGTAGAAAAGATGGAGAATTATATATTGTAAGTGCATTGGTGGTATGAATGATGCCTCTTGATAATGGAGTAAAAGGGAATTTTGCTCTACAGGTTAAAGAGGTGAATGAAAGCAGAGCAAAGGATTTGCATGTTTTTATCAGGTTCTTTCTTTTTTTGTTTTTAATGGAGGCTCATTGTTGAATGTCGAGGCTGAGAGTACCTTTTGTTCACTGAAAATTTATATTTGTGGGTTTTTTTTCCCAATCAGCAAGACAGGAAGTCAAGTAGAATTAAATTGCCTGAAAAGCTACAGTATGTGGTGGACCCTGCTACTACCACAGTTTAAGCAAGCAAGTAATTGCATCTTTTCCTAATGAGTAGTAAGTGTAGATTCCATTGCACAGTAAACTTATTCAGACATTTAGTACCATTTGATTTTCATTGCTTATGGAATAGAAAAAGGGCTTTCTGATAGCTGGCATCTAAACAAATAGATACTCAAGTATTTTATTATTATTATTATTATTATTATTATTCATTTTTAATAAGTTAGGCAGGATCTACACTACCACTTTAAAATGGTTTATAACAGTTGTGGCAACTGTTGGGACCCAGGGCACATTCCATATACAGTTTTCAACCCATTTTCATAGTTTCATATCCTGCTTGGTGTAGATCGTGCCTTAGTATGCCACTCTTCGTGATAAATATTGTCAGGGTAGTTTACATCCATAAAACCATAGAATGAAATAAACAAACAGATTAACTTCCTGTCATATGCTAAACTTGTCCGCAAATAAAACAAGATATGAGAGGCACATAGCCTAGTGGCCTTCATCTTTTTGGACCAATCGACCATCACCTTTTGATCCAGTATTCAGAAAATAAGTTCTAGCAGGGAACAGCTTACATGGCTTTCACCTTGTTGGCAAAACAACTATGAAGTTGAAGAACTCTGGGATTGAAGAAATGATATGAGAAAACCATAGTTGTGTGCTATTATTACATTAATATTTTAATCTGGAAATGCAAAAATGTGATTACAGTATTACTTGCTTTGGGATGAGGAGTTAGTCTGTGAATTATGGCCAAAATATATTCATCCTTTCTATTATATAAAAGTTAGAATTCCAGTGCAATCATATATATTTCTCCCTCTCTCTTGTACTTTTTGATTGTATGAGTTCAACAAGTGGATCTGGTCTGCTGCTGAACAAACACTGCCTAGACAGAAGCATAATGAACTGTAGGAATGTCTACAAGCATGTTTATTCAAATATTTTTTTATTTAATTGCTTGAGTCGAAAATTAGTGTTTAAACGTATCATGTTGTAAGATTAATCTTTTATTATGTCCTTTGTTTGAACTACTGTGGGAATAAAGTACTTTTATAATTTTTCATACATCTGTACATCTTTGAATTACTATTTTAGGATTGTACTGCACTTGCTATGTTTTTATATTCTGAACAATACATTTGTGTCCATCCATGCATGTGTGAATGATTCTAAGGGAAGCTGCAGGATTAAGAGCTCTAAAATCCATGTTCTGTCCAAAAACTATTTTATACACTGAACAGTAACAATGAACAGCTCAAGTTTTCTGGTTCAGTTGTCACTCTGTGCATAAATAATCAATTGCGATGCTATACTAAAGTCTGGAAAGGTATAAAAAAATATGCACAGCAGCAGAAGAGCGTACAATTACGTACTATGTGAGCAATAGCACAAGAATGATTAGTTCTTAGATTAACTGTGGGTTGTTTAACCTAGGATTGATCCATGACATATCTGGGTTTACTTGTCACGTCATGAATCAACCTCCTCACATTAAGTGATCAATTTTGAAATTCTGTATTACCTATTAAGTCATAGTATCATTTTGAATCAATCTTCTCTAAGTACTGTTTGAAAGTAATTACTGGTAGCTAAAGGCTGTTTTCATGGTTCAATGATAAAATAAATAAATATTTTATTTTAGTACTAAGCAATTGTTTATGAAGTGCAGCAAATCATTTGCTGTTATGGCAGCTGAAACATATACTTCCTCTATGGTCTCAAAAAAATCTGTGTGCATATTGCTAAATCGACAAGAGCATTCCAGTGGTGATATGCAATAGTTCAATTCCTCTGAATTGGGTTTCATCAAACATTATTTGAAGATCAAACATATCATTAGCTGTGTTCTACCAAGTAGAATATGCAAAAACAACAAAATACAGTTTAGCACCTTAAAGACAAGCTCATGTACACAACACTGCCCCTTTAAGCCTGTCACTTACGCAAATGGAACCTTTACGGTTAAGAACGAGTGCTGTTATGGCGGCTTGCTGAGGGAGGGAACACTCGTGCGCTTGCCCAATTCAGGATGTGCCAAATCGAGCAAGTGGTGGGGTCCACAGACTCACATCCAGGGGGGTGAGCCATTGATTTCTCACCAGGCTTTGAGCCCCAAATGGACACCGGTGATATCCCTAGTAGATATCCAAACAGAACTCATCAGCCGGATTGGTGGGGGTGGGGTGGGTATAGAGATGTAAAATTTCTGGAAATTTTGAAGCCATGGGGGGGGGACAGTTTTTTTTCTGGGGGCGGGTTCGGGGGAAATGGAATTTTTTGGAAAAATTGAATTAATGCAATATTAGCACTTTTTACAAATTGAAAGTCACTTTATTATTTTAGGAACATAAAATGCAATTATGTCCAAATTGGTTTGGTATAAAATTATTACATTTAGTGTATTAAATGTACAGTGTATTCAATTATTACAAATTTAAATTACTTTTAAATTTGTTTACTTTTTTGGTAACAAATAAAGCTACAAGCTCATGAACTGTTAGGAACAACTGACTATAAGGAAACTGTTTGGTTTTGCCAGTTTATGACGAGCAGGCAAAAAACAATTTAAAAAAAACAACAGAAGAAACCACCAACAATAGTAAAAAAGAAAATTATTTATGTCTCTGCTAGTCCTCCATTGTCAAGACATAAAGCTCCCATTCCCATAAAAAGAACTAAGAAAAAAAGGGAGGCAAGATTCAATGAATATGCATGAAATTCAATCAGACTCATTTTCTGACCTATAGCTATCAGTTTCAGCCTTTGTTTCAATGGCAGTGCTCCCTACAGACAGAAATACTCTTGCATTTGTACTAAACTTGTTTAGTACTAAACTGTTAATACCTCTGTGGCCACAAACTATGGTGGCCATAGAGGTACTAATCACTTAGAGCCCCCACAATATCTTAAAATTGCATGCGGCCTGGTTATTCTAGCAAGCAAGATGACTATCTCTGCATTGCACACATGGACATACATGAGCAAAGATAAGATGCATCAAACAATTGTTAATAGCCCTGATGGCATTTGTCAGTTTGTCAATTAATCCCTTTGTCTAAGGGATTAATTATTTAATTAAAATACCTGACTTTGAGATTAAATTTACAGAGACTTTGGGAAGGCAGCTAAGGCTTCAGTCCTATGCACACTCAATTGGCAATTTAACATAGTGGGACTGACTTCTGAGAAAACATACATAGGATTGTGTGATAAATCCTAAAAATGGGAACAAACCAACTTTTGCAATGAATATTAATAATTCAGTAGCTGAACAAGACATCATCTTGCATCTCATTTCCACCATCTGCCCCCATCTTTTTCATGATCATCAAGCTGTGAATTGCTATAAAATTTCTCCCCCTCACCCCTGTACTGTAAAGCATGAAAACACACCAATCCTTAACGCACTTACTGGGGGAGCTGGTGTGTTGCTGTGTTCCTGTTCTCCTTTCCTGTCCTAGAATTGTGGGAGAGGGGTAGGATGGTGTTCTAGCTGGCTCTGGCAGCTGGTGCTGGAGTATAGTTGGGAGAACTGCCAAGAACAAGTTTAAGCATCAGGAGTTTTAAGGGTGATGCAGTAATGATGACCCCCAGCACAAACAAACCTCAGTTAAGAATATATAAATCAGCTTTATGCATTTTTTTAAATAAATGTTTTAAAATGATGGGGACATTTTTTTCAAGAGGAGTACAAGGGTCTGGGTTATTTACATCTCCACACCCTTACTTCCTAAAGGCACATTATATCTAAAATTTATGAGGGAAAAGGAGAACATTATTATTATTATTATTATTTATTATTATTATTATCATCATCATCATCAACAACAACAACAACAACAACAGTTAAGTTTCAAACAGCTATGTAACTTTATACTACAAATTAAATTTACCTTTAAATTTAGATTGTAAGCTTCTAGGGGAAGATACCTTTTTGCTTAAGTTTCCACATATATGTTACCACATATATTGTAAAAATTAAAGTCTGTGCATCTTCTAGAAGCAGCTGAAGTCATGTTTTATTCAAGCCGTCTTTTGGTGGCCAGCAACAGGGAAAGATAAGGTGGATTGATTAGCATATTGTTACCAGCCCTGAGCCTAAGGGATGAAGTTAATCCAATCAATTTAATAAATAATACAACAAATATGGACAACAATAATGAATGATGTATAAAAAATAAAAGAAAAAATTACGTCAAATAAAATAGTGACATTATCATATGGATAGAAGAAAGCTCCACGGGCCTTACTCTCAAGTCAGGTGCTTACACTCAAATAAGTCCAAACCAGATATAAAGGGGAAATTATTTATTTATTATATTTCTATACCACCCAATAGCTGAAGCTAAGCAATTCACAACAATTAAATCCACAAAACATATAATAACATGTAAATGTAAAAGCTTAAAACTACAATATAAAAGTACAAATCACAATAAAACCTAACAGCAATGCAGAAATTTGAAATACAATAATGGATTTTAAACAACAGGGCTAAAAGACTAAAACTACTAAAACTGGGAAAATAAAAACGTCTTCACCTGGCGCTGGAAAGTATATAGAGGTATATAAACTTGAACAGTTTGGAAATGGTGTTCCCCCCACTCCATAATACTAGAATAGAGCAGCCTTCCCCAATATGGATGCATCCAGCTATTTTTGACTACAATTTACCCCAGTCCCAGCTAGTCAATAGGCAGGGGTCATGGGAGTTCTAGTCCAAAACACCAAGAAGAACCCATGTTGGGGAAGGTTGAAATAAAAACCTCATGTTCAGAGACAGCCATATACTTCTGAATACCAGATGCTGGAGTTAAACAGAATGGTTATCTCTATCATGCCCTATTTGTACTTTTTCCATAGCATCTACCTGTCCACCACAGGTTAGACCCTTGGGCTTCAGGCAGCTCTAGTTAAACAGAAAAGCACATATATTTTGCTTCTTGCTCATTCATTCTTCACTCAGCTTAGATGGTATTGCTAAGCAGAATTCGAAAGCTCCGAAAGTTCACTATTCATTCTGGGAGGGACCGTTATTCAGTTGTAGAGCGCGTCCTTTGCTTCCAGCGGGTTCCAGGTTCATTTCCTAGTGTCTCCAGATTTTTTAAAAAAAGGATTGGGTAACATGATGAGCTAGGTCTCTATCTCAGACCTTGGGAAGCTACTGCCCATTAGAATAGAAATATTGGCCAAATAATCCGAACTGATTTACAAGATTTCAAGCAACTCTAGGAATCCCAAGATGTCTCCTAAGCAGACATCAAGCGATGTCAGTGCCAAAAAAAAAAGATTTTGCACCATTGGTTCCTCCTCTTTTTATTGTTTATCTTTAAACCTGAGTAACTAGATCAGATCTCCACATCCTAATGGGAAGCCTAGTCAGAGACTACTTGCATTCCCTGAGGTTCTGAGGTTCAAGTGGACTGCCACACAAGCTGAGCCAGTCCCATTCTCTTCAATGCCCAAAAATGTTGTTATGTTGTAATGTGAAGTGTGAATGTGTGTGCACAAAGTAAGCCCTCATTCACATAGAGCTGTATGAAAATATTGAAAACTCTTGCTAACATGTTCCCCAGATGACTGTAAAGATACTGTACTGTACTTGAGCTTTCATTGAGGAAATTGTCTTTAAAGTACCTTTCAACGCAGCGTTGAACCTGAGAGTTTGGGCTGCATACAATGATGCTGTATCTTTCAGTGGAACGGATTCCCCCTATTCCAGCTGCTCCTGCTCTGGAAGATTCCCCCTCTGGAGAAGATTACAGAAGACACAGGGGCTGCAGGAGGTAAAGGGGAAGCTCTGTTACACAAGTGGAAATCTGTTTGCACAATGTCACCCTTTATATTTTAACAATGGAATATATTAAAAATCCAAAGTGGTGTTGCAAGAAGCCTTATTCTTTAAACCTCTTACAAGCTTGTCATAACACTGGAGGACAGAGTTATAGGGCTAAACTTGTGTTGATGGGAAGTAAGATGACCTAATGAGGCTGATCTTTCAGATTCTAATTTGAAATTGATGTGACCCACAAAGTAAATGTTCCTAGGAGATAAAGGTGGGTATTTGAAACTTATCTTTTGCAGTTGGCATTCATCAGGATATGCTTTCTAACTGCAGAATAAATTATGTAAAATAAGTCTCCTACCTACCAGTAAAACATCTAACGGAGTTGAAGACTGCACTTGAAATGTCTCTCTTTAAAGAAGTGTTACTTCAAAGGGATAATGATCAAAGTGTGCATAAATTCCCAAAGGACATGAGAATATATGCAGAGAAGGATTTTACTCCAAATGCCAACAATGAATGCTTAGTTATTTGGAATATACTTATTATATAATAGTTGCGGTCTATCTAAAATGTCTTAATTTTGCTATGACAGCTTGAATATATTCATACATGTTAAGTATTTCCAAACTGATTTTACATGTATTCATAGACAAGATGAAAATGTTTAATTCTCATTAAATTATGCACAATCCAATAGCATTGTTTCTAATCGTCAATTAGAAAACTTAAAAGAGATATTAAAAACAGAAATATTGGGGTCAAAATGTTTCACTCCAATCTTTTTTCCATAAGCCACTCTGTTTCTGGGACAATATCATATTTAACAAAAGCTGTTGGATTCTTGAATACATTTTTAAGGAGTTGTACCACAGAAGATATTTTATTTAATGCAAAAAACATATTAAATGTTCAAAATCTTATATTGGGATTTTAATTCATTCACATGTCTTTCTGTCTGGGTGGGTATGCTGGACTAAGTTCTGCACAGGAATTGGGGGCATTTTCTACCTGACATAAACATCATATATTTGTGGAGGCATTGAGAAAATGCCCTGATATATCCATCAAACACAACTTCTTTGCCTGACATCTTTGCCCAATGAGCACATCTGGCAATGTTAGCTAATGCCAGAATGCCATCATTCACATCTGTAAGTGCAGTCTACATTACCAGCACAATGACTGAAGTTGTGATCTGGACTCTCAAACAATTCTGTCACTATATACTACACAACCATATATTGAACTGGACCCATAATATTTTTTTTAATAATTAGAAAAATATGTTGTGATAAAAGAATTAGGGCATGATATTTTAAAACATAACTTAGTGGATGATCTCTATTGTGTTTAGGAAAAACTATATGAAATAAATTATCAAATCTATGTGCATACTGATTCAGCAATGTCTCTTGTCACCAAATGTAAAACTATTAAAATGTGTCTGTGGGTCTGAATTATGATGAGGAAGGCACTAAGAAAGGATCAGCCGGCAATGTGACCTTGATAATTTCCCATTAGTGTGAGGTGTTGATTTTATACATATGTAGTAGCTATTATACTTGAGCTTTCTGTGCATATGAATGTGCTCAGTTTAAACAGCCAGTGCATGAAGCAAACCTGTCACAAGGTTTAGATCTGTTTTAAACATCAGTTTTATCAGCCATCTGACATTTGCAGGTAAATATATTGCACTGACTTTTTAAAATAATTACTTACATTGGAGAGTGCTGAAATTCCCAAAAAACATGGCTCAAGTTAGAGTTAAAATATATATTTTTTATATACGATTGTTTAATGTTGTGTGATTTAGCTGAAAGCAGAATAAACTTTAAATCAAAATTTGTTTTTCATATTCTTCATTATAATAATACATAAAATAGTGCAATTTTTCTAGATCAGGGAATAATTGCAGAAATGCATGTTCATTTAAATATGAGCATATTTTATTATGTACCAGTGATATACTAGAAGCAGTATGGTATTGGGGTGCTGGACGGGGATGGGGAGATCCAGTTTCAAGTCCGCACTTTGGGCCAGTCACTGACTCTCAGCCTAACCTGCCTCACACATTTATTGTGAGGATAAAGTAGAGAGGAGGATGAGGATCATATATGCCACCTTGGGCTCCTAGGAGGAAAAGGTGGAATATATATGTAACAAATAAATAAGTAAAATTATGTTAAATTATCTAACATAGTATCCTACCTTTTCCATTCTGGCCAGTATATTAACACGGGAAACAATCTCTATAATGAAAACAGATTGGATCCAAAGATGCCCTTTTACATGAGGAGTGTTGTCTTCTATTCATAGAAGGCCTGTTTTACACTTTGTGCTAAAGTGCTGCATGAGAAAAGTACATTCTTCAGCTTGCTCAAGAGCTTCTAGAACCACTTCCACACTGGAAGCATAAGAACTGCAGTAGAAACTATGGCTATTTGCAGATGAACACCAGCTATTTTCTTTCTGTTCAGTCTTTTGGAGCAAAGGCATAGATGAGATGCACATTATGAAGCACTGTTGCCCTGCCTGAAGAAGAAAATCAGATTAAGCCTGCAAGAATCATTTTAGAAATGTTTGCCCACTTGTCCCTTATGTCATGGGCTGAGCCCATGGTTCCTTTAAGAGAACATCTTTTGCTTCATCCCAGGAAGAGGGAGAGGGGTTTCTTTGTGTCTGAAAAGGGAGTAGCAAGTGAAATGCCAAGGGCGCGCTGGACGAGAAGCGTCTGACATCTGATAACGCCTCCCCGGGCTGGTACCGGGGAGAGTAACAAGTTGCAGCTGTGTAATGTCTGGGAGCATTCCCCCCTCCCTTCGGGAGAGGGGTGGGTTGCTATGGGGTTTCTATTGGTCAGGTTGGATCTGGTGACAAGGGGGTCCCAGAAAGGAATAAAAAGCCTAGGCACCTAAGGGTCCGGTCTCTTTCCTGTGGGTGTCAGGAGTCCAGCGTGTGCGTGGTGAGTTAGAGCATCCAGGCCGGGCCGGCTGGATGGCGGAAGCTCCACGCGGCTGCTGAGGGAAAGAGTCCTAGTTCGAGTGGCGTAAAGCCAAGTCGGAGTGAGCAACAAGAGGTTGAGTCGCAGAGTTATATGTTTGTTTTGTTTTAGTCCAGATTTGGGTACAATTGGGCAAGGGACCTTGCCGGAGTTACGGCTGGTGGGTGGTTAAGTGGGGAGTGAGTGTGAATTCTATTAGGCTTGAGCACGTAAAGGGGGAGGGGGAGGTATTAGTCCCTGCTGTCCTAAGTGTGTCATTCCTTTGTCCGTGTTTCCCCCCCAAACGTCTTACGTGTTTACCTTAATGTGTGGACCCTTATGGAAGTGTGTAGTTCGAAGAATAAACGTGTTTGGTCCCTATTTCTGGAGTGTGGTGTTGTTTCCTTGAGAACCAAGACTACAAAGGGTAAACAAGGGGCAGTGAAGGGGCGTATGCCTGGGCTGGCTGAGTCAGGCCCCGCTTCTCCAGCCGGGGAATTGCTGAGTCAAACAGAACGATTCCATCACACCTTACACTTCAATCTCACGGATGCTTCCCCTTCATTTTTTTCCCTTTTCTTTTAACAATTGTGCATGTATACAGACATCTTTTTGGTTTATGTGTGCTTGTACAGACCAGAGAACCAGCAATAAAATCTTGCCTTTTTATATTATTGCAGTATATTGTAAAAAGTATATAGGAGTATATTGTAAAAAGTATCTAGGAGTATATTGTAAAAAGTATCTAGGAGAGGATTCTGAGGCCCATTTTAGATTATATAGTTCTGACATGGCAGTCATTGAAGAATTGGAAGCTGTTTGTGTGAACTCTCTCTTTATATGGGTATGGTGATTTAAACCATGCTAATAAAACAACCTAGATATGTAGGGATTAACAGACATCATTAAAACCCCGCAGCTATGTACTTCACACAAATGGCATCAGGCAGAAAGGAGACCATGCAGCTCCTTTTTTCTTTTTTTCTTTTTCTTTTTTTGATGATGGTGATGGACTGCTACCATAAACGCAACTTCTAATGCAAGATTAAGAGATTAAGAGTTTTCAACATTGCAGAAGAGATGGGGAGAAAGGACAAATAAGCATGTACAGAGAGAAGATATATTTGGACTTTTAGGCCTTAGCTAGACCTAAGGTTTATCCCGGGATCGTCCCTGCCTGCTCCCGGGATATCCTGTGTGTCATTTACATGAACGGGGATGACCCCGGGATAAACCTTAGGTCTAGCTAAGGCCTAAGACTGCTTCTCTTTGTATGCAAATGACAGCTGTAAATGTTCTATGAGATTCAAATTTTAAGCAATTGTGGGATAAAAACCTAATGCTCATTGTTAATATTTTTTAAAAGAAGTTCTGAGTATGCATGCTGAGAAACATACAATGCCAGAATAAGGAGGAAATGATTGAAAAATAATATTCTGCAGTCTCTAATCCATTTTCAGGACATTTGGAAGTGCCACAGATCTGCTGCCATGTACACTAATCCAAGGTCCACTCCATACGAAGCATACTCACGGCCCTCAAATTCCTAGGTGACCTAGTATACTTGGGATAAGATTATTTCCTTATTCAATTCATATTCAACCCAATTCTATAAGACTGGCTTGTGTTGTTTAAACAACAAAGAATTAAAAAAAATAGTATCACTAGTACATCACTAAGATGATGTTGTCATCTTTCCAAATCATAGGCTTGGATCCAAAGAACCACATGGGTTCTGTGTGCATAATGAACCTTTCTGCTTGTGTTTCTCAAACAATAAATCCCCTGATGCATAGCCAGCTACATTTGAAATTGAGGAAACTTTCAAAATCAGTTTGTGATTTGCAAAGAGTGTCTGCTATTCAAAGAAAATAAACTAAATCCACTGGGCATGCCAAAACTTTTGGGCATCTTAAAGTAATTATTTGAGCAAACCTAGACCTGGCATTAAATGCATCCTTGCATTTAATAAGTATGTTTTCTTTTTAAAATTCAACTATAAACTGCTGTGGGGTGGGTGATAATTATCAGGATCACAGCAGGCAAAGGGGGGTAATTTTACCCATCCTTCCCCAACTATGGTTCTGATGAAAAACATTCCACCAAAGCTGCTATTTGCTGCTATCCAGACTTAGTCATGCTTAGAGTAGACCAATTTAAGTTAATGAGACTTATGTTTGTCAAGACTAACTTATCCCATTGATTTTAGTGGGATTACTCTTAGGGTGACCATATTTTGGAAACCAAAAAGGAGGACAACATGGCTGCCCCCAAGGGGGCGTGCCCACCAACATGTCCAGTCCCCAAGGGGAATGCCCACCAACTTGCCCAGCCCCGAAAGTGGTGTGCCCACCCAAACATGGCTTTGGTCACATGTCATGCGCACACACATCCATTCAGTCAAACAACCAGGCACCCCATGCACTGCATTCACCCATACTCACACACTTCTTACCTGCTATACTTGCTTCTTCTCCAGGCAATGGGAGGTGAGGCACAGGAAATGTGTCCTACCCGTGCACCAATCTGGGGCTTCTCCTTGGCTGGCGTGATGGCTGGGGGACACATCCGGGAATGTGTCCTTCTAGGCCCTCCCCCCACCAATCCGGGTCTTCTTCTTAGCTGGCGCGATGGCGGTGGCCAAGGAGAAAGCCAGACTGGTGTGGGGAGGGACTGGGAAACACATTCCCCAGTAAATTGGGTCCAATTTACTGATTAAGGCCTAATCTACACCAAGCAGGATATTGCACTATGAAAGCAGTATGAAAGTGGTATATAAAAGGCAGAAGCCACACTACTGCTTTATAGCGGTATTGAAGTGCACTGACAACTGTTGGAGCCCATTGAGACATACCATATACTGTTTTCATACTGCTATATCCTGCTTGGTGTGGCTCCTGCCTTTTATACACCGCTTTCATACCACTTTCATAGTGCAATATCCTGCTTGGTGTAGATTAGGCCTAAATGTACTCTAGATCCATCCCACTGGGAGGAAAGACACATTTAATGTAACATCTCGTTTGCCTTGACAGTATCTCCGCTCTGCCAGTATATGTGAAAACCACAATGGTGGCTTTAATTAAGTTCACAAGCATAATTGTCCCAATTCAGCAAGAGCAAACCAGGTGAAGGGACAGGATTCTGCAGGTGGATCCTCTTGGTAGATCAGGACTACCCCATGAAAGGATGCTGCAGAAACTCTGGATTGTCAACCTAGGATTGTGAAAAACCAGTTTAAGTGCAGTTGGATATAACTTAATAATGGGTGGTACAATCAGTCTTGACAGTGTTGATCACTTGTTGGCAAGAGTGGTGTCTGAGTCCAGCTCTCCCCTTTTTTTGTGACCACTCTTAGGAAGGCTGATCTCACAAACCCTCTAGTTGATGAGTATACATATGTATCTTCATAGCTATTAGTGTGCGTACTGTACAAGTGATGAGTGAATTCCCAGTTCAGGATGGCAGCAATATCAGAAGCTTCACTCTCAAAACATAATGCACATTGAAAGTGAGAGAGATTTGTATTCAAACAGGGAAATTATGGACTTTGGCAGCAGTGGATTCCAGTGAGTGAAAGACTAGGAAGAAACCTTACTAATTAATATTATTTGACAGATAATATTATTAGACACCAGGATCCTATTGCTAAGTGTACCCAAGGAAGCTTTAAGTGCATGGTTCTCAAACAGCAGTTCCCCATATTTCATGGCAAGAAACATTTGAAACTGGGGGACTTAAAGCTATTTTGTGAAATGACATGAAGATCTGCTGCTCAAAGAAAAAAACTAAAAACGAAAACACACACCAAAAAAACCCTCACGGGGCATTCTAAAGCCCTCGAGAACACATAAAGTAGCTCTTTGGATCCCTGCTAGTAGTTACCCAAAATATAATTTGCCAGTATAAAGTGAAAATATGAATGCAGGAAATAATTTTCTCTGTTTCTATGGATAACAGCCAAATAACTAATGTGTTGGCATCTGAAAGATTCTGTTTTGATGACTATCAGAAAGACCCTTGGAAATTTCTTTCTATCTTCTATAACCTGTTTTTTCCCCTTTGCATTTAAACACAGAAAATATGTTGCACTGAAAACACAACAAATCCCTCAGGAAAACACTCAAGCAGCAGTCAGTATTCAGTTATTCACCATGTGTCTGCTGTGAGAAATGTTTATCTCCCTTCTCCCTTAGGTAGCAATGGCTTTCTCTCTTCTAAAAGAATGTCTACTGGTCAGTGTATTTCTAATTCTCTCAGAACAGTCATTTGCATATCAAAGGCCTGGTATGAGTAAACATACTTCATGGTTCCATCTGTGATTTCATTCCCCATTGAGACCTAAAATAAGAACAGAGTACTAGTGAAGAAATGCTTGTCCTTCAAGTCCATACTGTGTTTTTCTTTTGAATTTTTACAACGAACTATGGCACATTTCATTTGTTGCAGAGACTTGGCAACAGCCTCTTCCACTTAAAACATGTTTAACTAAAACAAGGACTATGGAAATAATATTTCTTAACAAAATGTTTAAAACAATGGGAGAGCAAATAATGCTCACTTCTTTTTTTACCATCACAAATGTAATATTCATTTATTTTACTTGTAAGAATAATGTCTATAGTTGGGGTGCGGGATGCGATTTGATTCCTCAGGATTCCTCATTTCATTAACAGAATGATTCTATGCATACATGTAATGAAAATCCACCCATTTAAAATTCATGGGTTGTCAAGCACGAATGCCTGCCTCTTTTGCTTTTACTAAGCAAACCATGATTGGCTCCTTTGTAGGTTGCTGAGCGTGATGTCTGAACCCAAACCACTGGGTTGTTTAGTCGATAATGGGTTGTGGAGTAAAAGTGGAAGAGGCAGTTGCTCTAAAGGGAGCATGCCCACCTCCTCTCTTCCGTTTATCCCTGGCAACAAATCGTTTTGAAACCAACAGATTATGATTATGTGTGAAGCCATCTTAGGAGGGCTTTTGCTCTAAAAGGTGGCCAAGAAATATTTTAAATAAATTAATAAATAAACAAGGTCTATGCATGGTTATTGAGAAAAAGTCATGAAGATATGGTTCACATTTCATGTTAACCCATGGTTTATTTAAACCATGGTTTATTGACCTACCTAAGGTTTGTCTAGCAAACTATCAAACAAACCATAGTTTCTTTTTTCAGACCCTGGTTGTTTGTTTCCCTTCTCCTTCACCTACTTCTTCTCTGTATCCCAGCTGCCTTTTCATCACTGCAGTACTGGCATATAAAGAGTCTGGGGTTTTTGACTACTCTTGCCCACTGCCTCTAGCTTCCATAGCCTGTTTATGGTTAACAACCCATAGTTAAACCACACTGCACAGTTCATACATAATGATAACCCACAATTCAACAATAACCCACAATTCAACAATAACCCATGATTCAACAATAATCCGCTGACCTAGTTTTCATGTAACCCATGATTTGCTACAGCATGTGCTAGGCAAGTTCCATGGCCATTTTAAATATTCAATCCCCAAGTGGGAGGATTGGGGTTTGCTACGTGACATCTGTACCCGGACACTATTTAGGTTAAATAACCAATAATTAATCTACAAATAGAACTTAGGTTAATTAACGAAAGATTATTTAAGCTAATTAATGCATAATTTGCTGCCATTATGTGTGAATAGCCCCATACTAAAACCATATTCACCCTATATTCTGGTTTGTCATTCCATGCGAACCAGGTCGCTGTATTCAGTGGGGCTTACTCTATAAAGCGTATTAGGACTACGGATATCTGGATTTTGTGAAATCCATCCTGTGTGTGTTTTGTGGATTGTGCAACGTTATTCGTTCCAGCATCTATTCACAGACGGATTTGATCCCCCCCCCCCGTCCCATTCTTTGGAAGAATACGTAAATAATTCCATAACAGCATTCACAGCAATTTACATAATTTATGTTATTATATAACATTTAGCGTATTGTTCCCCAATCCATTCAACTTTTCTTTGTGTATATTTTCCAGTATGGCATATGTCTCAGGATTGTGTATTTTCCTGCGAATAAATTTGTGTAAATTTCTGGATTTATTTTTTATTTTTAAAAAAGAACCCAATAGTCCCCAGACTCCCTGTGGCCTGAGGAGGCTTTCTGCAGCAGATTCTGCAGCTCAGGTCCTTAAAAATCCAAACACATTTTACTCCGTCTCAAATTTCTCCTGCATCCCTAATTAGGGCTGCAACCTAACAGATTGTATTGTAGAAGAATTGTTTAATTGTCAAAACCAAAGTGTGAACTGTTTGATTTTTGGACCCTGGACCCTTAAGGGACATGGTGTTTGTGCTAATTATTCTAATTTTCTAAGACAATTAGAAGATTTGTGATGCTTTACTGAAAAATAATGTGAGTAGTTTTGGTTATATTAGGAGCTGTAGTGTCATTTTGAAAACTTAATCAAATTCAGTTTGATTAAAAAGTAAGCATTGCAACACTGGATTTATACGTACTTCTCAATAAGACCTGGTTTGCTTAATTTTCTACAATTAATGAAACAGAACACTTTTAATAGAATTATTCTGTATTTGTCAGCTTTCAAGCATTACATTAGTGCATTTGGTGCAGAAGATTTCCATGGGAAGTGACTTGCCAGAGAAATAATTGATTATGAACTATTAATTTCCTAGACAGACTTAAATGAAATCTGTCCAGTGCTCATTCATATGTGTGCTTTTATTAAAATATGTGGAAATGTTCAATTTCTCATTTCCTGACATTGAAGCTTAGGTGTGGAGGAGCTAGAACTAGGAATAAATCGTATTGTCCTTTTGCCTTCCATTGCTGCATCTAGGTAATTCTAGATCCTGGGTTTTAATGGTATTATTGGGGCCCATCTTTGGTTGGCTTTATGTATTAACTTCAGTTGTGAAATACCTACCTACCATTTCTCTTCTTCAACGTCCACCATTCCATGCTTTGTAATTGCTTCTACATTCCTGATGGTGCAAACAAACAATACTGGTGCTGCCTTCATCACCTTCTATTTTGAGTGGTCATTTGCAGTGGTCCTGAGCTCCAGAGTTCTGGACTTGGGCCCCAAGGTTCAGGCAAAGCTGCACCACTGCTGACCTCAGCTTTCCATCTCTTTCACATAGAACCTATTAGTGAGACAGTGAACTAGATCACAGGAGCTTTTAGTCTCCTGCTGATTCCCACTAGATGACTATCAATAAAACAAGTAGTGGAGAGCGGAAGTAACTGGGGAGCCACTCTGTTCCTTGTACTTTATTTTCTCTATCAGCGGAAGCTACATGCACTAGCATTGGTGCCAGTGGTGGGCAACAGAAATTTCCCTAAACTGGTGGGTGTCGTTGCTGAGACCACAAGGGAGGAAATGAAACATCTGATCTTAGGTATACCTCAAACACATCTGATCTCAGCAGGACCTGTCCTGAATTTCTTATCCGTTAGGTCAACACAAAAGTTGGAAGCAGATTTCCAGCATTGCAAAACTGATTTTTGAACCATGCAGCCTGCCACAGTATCCCTACTGCATTTACTACAGCATGTAAATTCATTCGGCTCCACTGTTTTACAAATTTATGTTATTTTTAAGTTAGAGGGCATTTTGCACAGGAGATAAAGACTATTTATTTATTTATTAAATTTATATATCGCCCCATAGCCGAAGCTCTCTGGGCAGTTTACAAAAGTTAAAAACAGTGAACATTAAAAAAAAGTATACAAAATTTTAAACCACCAAAAATATAAAAACAACAGTATAATACAGTATCCAGATTGACAACTGTCAGCCAAGTGCCACAATATCTGGGTGCCTTTTCCCCTGGCAGCAAGGTCCTTCATTGGGCCCCAATACGTGCAAATTATAACCCCCGGTCTTCAGTGTTGGGAGCCGCCATTTTCCTGCTAGGCAGAATTTGTTAATTTTTGAGTAACATTGAGATCGTAACTCCCAGATTCAACCAGTGCAAGTGAAAGTTTCCCCCGCAAGCCATTTGAGGAGACAACAGATGAATCCTCAATCTGATGCCTCTATAAATAGACATTCATACTTTACACTCCCTCACTCCCTCTCTCATACATATACACACAAACGCACACACACATCTTGCTCAATGACACACATGTCACACAGGCAGTTCATCTGCAAGTTCTTTGGAATGCAACAATTTAGATCTCTCCACTGGAAACATCTGAAAGTCAATGGAAGGTCGCAAGGATTCTGACTTACTCGCTGTTTAAACCTCTTTATTGGCATTTCAGTAATGCCAATGAAGCTCAAGCTTCAAAAGGTTGGGTTAAGTCAAGTTTCAACCCATTTTTGTCCCCAATTTTGCCACAGAAAGTGATTTAAGCTGAACAGGTAGAAATGCCAAACAGAGGGAGAAAACACATTTTTGCTGGACAAACATATGTATCTCTTTGCAAAAACAGAAAACCATCATCACATTACAAATACTGTATTTTACAAACAAAAACCTATCTTCTCTTCACAATAATTAATAATGACTGAAAGGAGCCAGCTCCTACAAGGGAGAGATTCATTATAGATACACTTGGGATGTAGTCACACTCCAAAGAGGACTTTGGAATCTCCTAAGCTCACAAATCATCAGAATCCATGGAAAAAAGACGTATTGTGTTCCATGACCTCATTGCCTTTTAGCAGCACTGTTCCAGAAGGAGACCAGCTGTCACTGGCTGGATTCCCACTAAACTGCTCAGTAGCAGCTGCAGACAGCACAACAAAGGCTTAATGGGGCTTCAAGTATTAATTCCCATTTTGATATTTTCTAGGATATATATTTTTCCCTAGGATAGCATTGACAGATATGCTTAGCCTCTTGAAATGCAATTGCATGGAGCCAACTCTATGTGGCAAGTTGTTTTTTTGAAGCAGTTTTACACTAGAATGGTAGGTAGGCCAACCTTTTTAATATATGCCTGGGATGTCTGTTGGAGAAACAAGAGGAGTAAAAGCCAATTCCCCCACACCGGACTGGATTCTTTTAAACATATTTGTATATTTTAAAAACATTTTCTTAATTTTATGCATGTGTGCTCATACAAAATTTGAAATGGTTGTACCCTACACCTGGTCATTTTCTGAATCTTTGCCAAGGCCTCCCCACTGGGATAGCAATAGAAGCAGCAAGGTTCACTGCCTGACACACTCACTCAGTCAGTCAGTCACTCCTTCCGTATTCCCAGGTGTGGCGAGTGACAATGATGCAAGAGTGTTATGTGGGAGGAGAAGGTGGGTGAGGATTGGTGACTCAGAGCCACACTGTTTGGCTGACGGGCAAACAAGCCAGCGTGCTCACCTCAAGAAGGAGCCACTAACTTCAGGGCAGGCAGCGAATGGCAACAAGGTGCCAGCTGCAGGGGTGTTGTAGGGCCTGTGGCCCAGTCTTTGGCCAGGCTATTGATAGTAACACAGACTAGCAGGAGATATATCTGATAGGCAAGTTGTGCAAGTTTGGAGTAAGGATGTGGAAATCAGCAAAACTCAAACTTGTCATGGTTGAAATGCAGAATATTTTCTGAACATGTGCACCAACTTTCATTCTGATGTTTCATTCCTCAAGGGAGATATGACCCTGTGTTGTGTTTTACATTGTGAAAAGTAATATGTGGGTTCAGCTGAGACTTTTTGTTGCACCCTGAATGTGCTTAACTTTAATCCTGATGATTTTGTCTTTGTAATATTCTTGTGTAAATCCCTTGTGTATCTACTCACATGATTGCACATCTCCCTTTTGACCATGATATCATACATACTCCTAGTGAACAGTTGAACAGTTGCTTTATTAAACAAGGAACAAATAGGTCTGACTCCGAGGCTCTCACACATTCAGAACTTACTGGTGAATGAGAAGAGCACAAAACATGAGTCCCACCCACTGTGTTGTAAGAGGAGTGTTAGCTACAGCCAATCTGTAGCCACCACACCATGTACCATAGTTTTCAATGGAGACGTAGCGTTGTGTGTTATTTTGCATTTTCCTATCTTGCTCTGAAAATAGGTGCATAAGTTGAGGTGGTATTCTAATTTGAAATGTAGAATTGTGCCCTAAAATGTGTACCTAATTTCATTCTGATAACTCAGTGTTCAATAAAGTTTGCACATTTCAAACAAACTGACAAGCATATGGAATGACAACTAGGTCACTATTTAAATCATAAACTGCATTTCACTCAGATAATTATTTTTTAAAATATAGCTGCATGGGCAATTTGTCAAACAGGTGGTTCTTATAAGCGCTCTTAAAAGCACAACCCTATGGCTTATCTTTCCATGTGATGGAAGCCTTTGAGCTCGGAGGCTTCCAAAAATCCAGTGCCCTGCTGGGCTATTGCTGGCATGGTGGGAGTATGAAGGAGCTGTTTTTTTACTTCTGGTTCTCCTCAAAAAACAAATGAAAAAACACCCTCAGCTAGATGTGCCCCTATGTCCATCTAGGGACCATAAAATTGCTCTCTAAGAGCTCCATCACACCAGCATTATAGCCCGCTGTCACAGTGCATTGCATACAAAGGACTTAGATGATGCCATCCATGTCCTGCCCTGATCTCGCCTCTTCCCCCCACCCCAATTGCAAGGTTTCCAAGTGTGAGGAAGGAACGTTTTTTCCAGCAATGCGTTTGACCCTCTATGTGTATTTTTATCCCATCGTACTCAATCTGATGATTTGAGGGTGGGTACATTGCTGCTGTAAGGGAGGGGCATGCCAGGGTGAGGTGTCCCTGTGAACAACCAATAGATTGCAAGGAGAGGTACAAATGAGATCAGTGGGGTGGGGAAAACAGCGATTCTGGGCAGAGGTGTGAAGATGAATGAAACGTAAGGCTTTCAAACACTAAGTAAACGGAGAAGACATAATACAAGGGCAAACATTCAGGTGTGATGGAGCTCTAAGTGTCCTAAGAGTATAAAATTTCTTTAAGAGAGAGATATGAAAAATGGTGGCTAGAAGAAGAGCCAGATTTGCTAGTACAACAATGTTATGCTGTTTTGCATCAATTCTTAATCCTATATTATACTGTAGGTGTCATCAAAACCAAGATTATTATTATTATTATTATTATTATTATTATTATTATTTATTTATTTATTTATATAGCACCATCAATGTACATGGTGCTGTACAGATAACACAGTAAATAGCAAGACCCTGCCGCGTAGGCTTTTTTAAAGATAGAGCCAGACAAAAGCAAATCAACAGCGAGCAAGAGGCAGAGGGTCAGTCAAGCAGAGGCAACAGTACCAAGGTCTACAACAAAAAGAAGAGAAGAGTAGTCATTGTGGGAGAGTCCCTGCTGTGTGGGTTTGAAACCCAAGTATGTTGTGAAGACCCATGGACTCGCCAGGTATGTCTTCCTCAATTAGAGATGTGGCTAAAGGGTTGTCAATGCTTATAAAGCCCACTGACACATATCCCTTCCTTCTCATCCATGTGGGAACAAATGATACTGCCAAGCAGAGCTATGAAGAAATCATGTCAGACTCTGAAGCTTTGGGAAGAAAACTTAAGAACTTTGGGGCCCAGATCATTTTCTCATCCATTATTCCATTACTTAGAAGAGGAATAGAAAGGGAAAGAAAAATACTCCAGGTGAATGACTGGCTATGAAGGTGGTGCTGATATGAGAGATTCGAATTTTGGGACCACGGGCTACGCTTCTTGGAAGATGGACTGCTGGCAGTTAATGGGTTGCAAGGACTGAGAAGAATGTGTTTGGCCACAGCATGGACAATGGACAAAGGCTTATTCACTATAACAGAGAGAACAGCTCTAATAACATCCAATAATAGACTTCACAATAATATAGGAAGTAAGCCAGACTATAAAGCACATGGTCTTCAATGTCTATATACTAATGCCCATAGTATGGGAAATAAACAGAATGAACTTGAACTCTTAATACATGAAGGCAAGTATGATTTGATAGGTATAATGACTTGATGGGCATAATGACTTGATAGTTATAATGGTGGGATGACTTCCATGACTGGAATACAGCAATGGAAGGGTATAACTTGTTCAAAAAGAACATTAGAAATAGAAAGGGAGGCGGAGTTGCATTATATGTTAAAAAATAATTATCCCTGCACAGAAATACAGAAGAATGAGCCTACTAGCCTCTGGATTAAAATAAATGATGCAAGGAATAAAAGGAACATGGTAGGCAGAGTCTACTACTGACCACCCAATCAAGGAGAAAACAAGGTTGAAACATTTGATAAAAGCAAATGCAGCAAGGAGTTGGACTTGATGGGCTTATAGGTCCCTTACAACTCTACTATTCTATGATTCTATATATAAAAAAACTGTTTCTGCTTTCTTCAAATGATTTTTGCTTTACCATTTCTATGAAAATTGAAAAATGAAAAATCAGGTTAAAAAAACACAGCAAGACTGATTGATCGTTCATAAGAGTCAAGCAATGAAACTATTCAAATATGTCATACTATCTTAGGTTAAGTTTGTTGTAGCCTAAATGGTTCACCTTGAGGCTAACTATGGAAGGCTATTAAATTGTTCTAGGAAACTGAGTCTGGAGAGGTCAATAGCTTTATAGACTGGGCTTACCAAAAGGGACACCTGGGCTCTTTGAATTTGTTTTTCTACTGGTCATGACAAAACCAGAATGAATTCTACTGAGAGTAACCCTGTTTCTGTATTGATTTAACCAGCAGCTGAAGGCAATAAGAACTGAGAGTTTCTAATTGTAACAAGAGGTTTCACTGAGTACAAAGACAAATAATACAAACTGACTGTTACTAGAGAAATTATAGGTTCCGTGGCATGAAAAACTCATAAGAACAAAAAGGACAAGTCAGAAACACTGTATTACAGTACTTTAAAAAATAATCTAGAATTGTTGTGGGAAAGAGGAGTAGGGCAAATTTAGACCCCATTGAACCTAAGCTGAAAGGAAAACTGGAGCAGCACTACTTTTTTTTTTTAAAAAAAAGAGCACACTGGAAATCGGAGACAATGCAAGCTTATGCATTTTTGACAAACATGCCACCATAGCACTTCTCTACTGGCAGCAAATAATGTAAATTAATAGGCACAGCCCACTTGGAATTTCTCTTGCACAAATCACACTGTAATGAATAAGAGCTACACAAAAGCCAAGGAAGGATCTACACTACTGCTTATAATGGTTTATAATGGTTTTGACAACTGTTCAGGCCCAGGACACATTACATATACTGTTTTCATAACGTTTTTAAAGTGTTATATCCTGCTTGGTGTAGATCGGGCCCAAGAGAGAAAAGAGATAAAGAAGGGGAGAGAAGGAGAGAGAGAGAGAGAGAGAGGGAGAGAGAGAGAGAGAGAAGAATACAAGAAGAAAGGAGGAGCAGAGACAGGGGCAAGCCAAGAGAGGTGTGACAAAAGAGGCAAGAAAGATGAAGATGCCAACAATGAGAGACAGAGCAGGAGACCCTGAAGAGCAAGACAAGGTGAGATGAAGTGGTGGTACTCAGCTGGAACTACGACAAAGAGAGTAAGAGCATCATCAGACAGGCGTTTTATTGATAGGCTGGAGTGCTGGGCTGAAAACAACAGAATGAAATTTAATAAGGATAAATGCCAAGTTCTACATTTAGGAAATAGAAACCAAATGTACAGTTACAAGATGGGGGATACTTGGCTCAGCAATACTACAAACGAGAAGGATCTTGGCATTGTTGTAGATCGCAAGCTGAATATGAGCCAACAGTGCGATATGGCTGCAAGAAAGGCAAATGCTATTTTGGGCTGCATTAATAGAAGTATAGCTTCCAAATCACGTGAGGTACTGATTCCTTTCTATTCGGCCCTGGTTAGGCCTCATCTAGAGTATTGCGTCCAGTTCTGGGCTCCACAATTCAAGAAGGACGCAGACAAGCTGGAGCGCGTTCAGAGGAGGGCAACCAGGATGATCAGGGGTCTGGAAACAAAGCCCTATGAAGAGAGACTGGAAGAACTGGGCATGTTTAGCCTGGAGAAGAGAAGATTGAGGGGAGACATGATAGCACTCTTCAAATACTTAAAAGATTATCACACAGAGGATCTCTTCTCGATCTTCCCAGAGTGCAGGACATGGAATAACGGGCTCAAGTTAAAGGAAGCCAGATTCCAGCTGGACAACAGGAAAAACTTCCTGACTGTTAGAGCAGTATGGAATCAGTTACCTAGGGAGGTTGTGGGCTCTCCCACACTAGAGGCATTCAAGAGACAGCTGGACAACCATCTTTCAGGGATGCTTTAGGGTGGATTCCTGCATTGAGCAGGGGGTTGGACTCGATGGCCTTGTAGGCCCCTTCCAACTCTGCTATTCTATGATTCTGTGATTCTATTACACGCTCATTACTGCCCACACCGTTTTTCGCAGGTCCATTTGACTATGACGTCCACCTCCCATGCGTCTGCCCTCCTTTTGGTCTTCTTTCCATCACAAAATAAGACCCCAGTAAGTCTGATTTATTTTTAGAAGCCAAACTTGCCACGATCTCCTGCTGTGTGCAGGAAAACCAGCGCAATCTTTGTTTACTTCCTCTTTCTTCTCCATGGGAAAGAGGAACTATTGTATGACAGAAGCAGGGTGGGGGGAGAAGTGATGGTTGGGAACTGTGATTTTCCCCCTGTCTGATGATCCTCCATCACTGGAGGGAATGATATCAGAACAGGGCAGCTGGCAGTGTAAGAGAAAGCATGAGGGCTGGTAATTAGGGATGGATGAATCTGTCAGTCTTGCTATCTCCCACATTCAGTTTTGTTTTTAAGCTCAAGTTCTTTCCTGACCCAAAGATGTGATACAAATTTTGGTAAGTTCTTATTTTAAAAAATGAACCAAATGACATTCTCACCCAACTGCACCAGCTAAATTCAATAGGTATAGCTATTCCCAACACAGAAAGGACCTTGTTGTACTTGCCTTCCATGTAGCTGTTAAAAATGACAAGACTTCCAGAAAAAAAATCATCACAAACATGGATGAATACACAGAGATTCAAACCCAAGACTTTTATAAGCTAAGAACTGAAAATACTATGCCTGGATGGACAAATCGCTCAATTTTGCTTTCTCTCACATTCAGATTTGTTTCAAACTCAAATTCTTTCCATTCCATTTATGAAGTAATACAAATTCAACAATTATTTCACTCATTCTTGCTGATAACAAGACACTATGGCTGGTATCTTGGGAAATGTGAGGGCTTCAACCCTGGGCAAAGAAACAAGAGGCAAAGTGTTCTAAGCAGCTTGAAGTGTGCAGGAAGACTGGGCCAGGAGTTTGCGCCACTAGGTGATGAACCCTTGCAAGCCATATTTCCTTGATTGGGTTTCCTAGCCCAATGCTCCAACTTGTTAGTCAATAAAAAGCACTGGAGCTTATGCCATCAAATAGAACTCATATTAGTTTGCACTTGGAAGATGGAGTGAGTCTGCTTTGATACCCAGGCTCCATTCTCCCCATATTTAAAATAGGAATATTAACTAACTTCCTTACAATACTTTTATAAGGGTTAATAAGACAATGAAGCACTATGTACATTAAAAGTGCCATCAAAGTGAGGCTAAGGATGTTTTCCTGTGACATTCCAAAAGTGATATGTATAATGTATTCCTTACGTAATTATACTTAACAACAATGTGAACCGTTTACCAAAATGCTGATGCTCACATTACTAATGGATATGCCTGTAATCCCTAATTCCTTCCATTACCTCTGAAATGTAGTCTCAAATTCAATCTGTTCATTTTGTTATGTGTCCAATAAACCTGTGGAAAATCTTAAGCTTCATCAGCCCTCATCATTCAGTTCTTTCCCCAATTCAACCCAATTAATTTAAATTCTGCGTATATTTGATTATAGGATCATGAGTACGTAACCTAATTTCATTTATCTGCCTTATTGTTCTTGTTTGTTTGTTAACTATATTGATTAAAACTATCTCAAATATTTATCTCAGAACTTATACACTGCCCCGTAGGGCTAAATGCAGCCACTGCGGTTCTTTAGTAAGCCTGGTTTTGTTTAAAATTGTAATGTTTTTCAACGTTTCCTGTAATAAAAACCTTGGCACTGGGTAAAATTATTTCCCTCCAGTTCTTTCAATATAATACTACTTGACCTTTTATTTTTAATAGTAAATTTTCCCAGATATGTGCCTCATGCTTTCTTGAATTGTATTTTGATGTATGATGAGTTTCTGTCTGCACTATCTGCTGTGGTCTAGTTATTGGTTTTGTTGATTGTGAGGTTTAGTGCTAGTATTAAGAGAGTCTCCCCTGGGCTGCTAGTTTCTGTGATGAAGTTTTCTTTACTTGCCTAAAGCATTATATTTTCATGATTGTACTATTGTTACAGGCAGCACTGAAATCCATTTACTATATTCTCAGACTAGGTAACCAATAATCTAAGTTTTTTTAAGGGGCTATTCCAATTCCCACTAAAGTGAAATTACGTCTTTCAGCTAATAACAACTCAAGTCCAATAATAAATGCAAGCTTATTCAAAACTCCCTACTTTTACTAAGTAGTAACTTCGAAATGGTTATCTCTAAGACATACATTTTCTTTTAAAATAACTACTTAACAGTTGTACACAGCATTTCAACCACTATTCCCTTTAGCTGTAACACAGTGCACATATAAACTGGTAGCAGTCACTGCAAACGAGAAGAGACTGGGAAAATGGGCCTAATACAGGCTTGTCCGCCCCACCCTAGTCGATGGTGCCAGTGCCTTCCCAACCCATGATGAACAGGCACGTCTCTCCACCCACTTCCCGCCTGCAAGTGCCTCCCTGTGGCCTCATGCCAGGACACAGGGAAGGGCATTTTCATGAAAATGATTAGTGACTTCTCTCCCTTTTTTTGTTCAGTAGTATGTTAAGGTAACCAAATACAAGTTGGAAGTTGCTTTCATGTTGATGATAAAGAGTGTCTGTTTTCTCTAATTCATTTGTTTTTTAACTTGTTGTAAAAATGGTTGATGTGGCAAGTAACAACAGAAAATCCATTTTCAATGCAAATGATACTCTTTAGATATGTAGCTATTAAATCTGAAACATCTGGTGAATGTACATTCATCAGTTTCTATGAATAGACGCGATATGATCACAGTCTTTACGATGGAGACATACTCCCTCATTCATTGTTCTCTGCTTGCAGATATGTGTCTTTTCCTTCCCACTTGAACAGATTATCAGAAGAGGAGCCTAGACTGCTCTTTCTTGCCAACATAGAGGACAACACAAGGAGTGGTGTGGGGAGAGAATCCACAAGTGCAGCAGCAAGTAATTGCTTTCTGGATTGTGGATTCTTGTGCACAACTGCTGGATGTGGGTATTTGCAAACTGATACAAGTAACATGCATATGAGAAGGTGGTACTCTCTGTGTGGGAATTTTACTGTGTTTTGTGTGCAGATCATTTCTCATCAGTGTGGAGCCATAGTGTCCTTCTGTGAACATGACTTCTCCAACAATAGAAAAACAGTGAACACAATATTTTTTTAAGGATGTAAAAACATTGGGATTTAAACATGTCTAGTTCAGATGAGTATATAATGTCAATGCCTAAATGTGGAAAATTCAAACATTGATGTAAGGATTTCTTTGTGGAAAACAGATGGAGAGTGTGCGAAGTATAAGTGACAATGGTGTGAAATTAAATGACTTTATTGAATTTTTGTTCTTTCGAGGACCAAGATAGGAGTTGGAATGTGATAAGTACTCCATCCTTAACTGTTCTGCATTCGTTCCACCATAATTTTAAAAATTACCTCTGCTCTGATCAATTCTAATAGTTTTTCTTCAGTCTTGAGTTGTCATCAGAATGGAAATAATCTAATTTTAACTGGATATGTCGAAAACCACAGTGGCAATCTGGGGATGGGAGGGGGTGTAGTTGTTCGTTTTTATTTTACTTAAATGGTAGGTGATTCCCAGTGAGAACAATAATGAGTAATTGCATTAGCTGGTGTTTAACATAGTGCATAGTGCAAAATTGTACCTTCTGAACTGTCAGACAATGGATTTCTGTGTTCCATAACATTAAATGAGAGATGCTAAGAGAAAATAGCAAAAAGTTCTCAACTAACCAGAAAGTATTGCTGTAAATTATAGTTTATCAAACTTGGGTAGCTATGCTTGCTTTTTTTTCTTATTTCTGCTTACTTTGGTTATGCAGTTTTCTCCTTTAAGCACAAGGACAAGCATTCACCTTTCACTTTGTGCCTGATGAGCCAGCATAAGAGAAGGGTCTCCCAGATATGATAGCCTCATAGACGAATCCAGTGAGATAAAAGAATCCCCCTTTCTCCTTTCAGATACGTTGTGCAGATGTGCCAAGAAGGAAGCCCCATAGAAATGACAACATAGAAGACCAGCAGCTCAGTTTCTGGCACTTTTAGACATGCAAGAAGTAAAGAGAGGTGCAGAGAGAGGATTTTCTCTGTTTCCATGATATAGAAATACTCAGTTGGGGTGGACCACTGCTGATGCAATTATTCCTTTGCTGATGTGTGGTCTTCATCTCAATTTTGGTAGAATCTAGCTGTGCTATTTCAGTTTCCTGCTGTTACACTAAATTAACCCTTGACTGGCTATGTTCAATTCCTCTTCTCCAGCTTTCTATTGCTATATTAACCCTCACCTATATTCAAATCTCTTCCAACTTAAGTCTGAACATAACTCAGGAATGCTGCCATGGGCACTTATTTATCTCATTTACATCCAGACATTCCTCCAAGTAACCCAAGGTGGCATATATAATCCTCCACCTTCTTCTCACTTTAGCCTTATAACAGCCTTGTGAGGTCGATTAGACTGAACTGATCAGTGACTGGCTCAAAGCCACCCACACTGGCTCTCTGAAGTATAGATTCTTGTTCAGACTTGGACAGTTCTTTCTTTCATGTGGCATGCACTCTGGGGTGACAGCACCCATCTACTGTCCATGTTCCAAATTCTTTCTATACCTCAGACACACTATCCTTACTTTGAAAGTCTGTGTGTCCATTCATTTAAGTAAAATAAAATCCATTCACTTTCACCTGAAAGGCTTAAAAACAATGAAACCCAAGAAACCCTCTTTCCTCTTCTATAGATGCTGTTGTTATTGTTGAAAGAATGACTAGTAAGAACATCTGATCAACCAATTGTAAAAGCCAGACGTGCTCTCTTTTTAAAGGAATGGAATTTATTGCATCTAATTGTATACTCTTATCCAATCCCCCCCCCCAACACACACACAGTATCTTGCAGCTGAGGGATATGAATATCTGTATGATTCAATATTTATTTATTTATTTATTTATTGAATTTTTATACCGCCCAATAGCCAAAGCTCGCTGGGTGGTTCACAAAAATTAAAACCATAGAGACAATTCAAAGCGTAAAACAAACAACAGTATAAAACCCCGGCTTACGAGTACAATATAAAAGCACAACCAGGATAAAACCGAGTAGCAATGCAGAAATTAATAGAGATTAAAAATATAGATTTAAAACAGCAAAGTTAAAAAAACTGAGATGATAAACTGTTAAAATGCTGAGAAAATTTTATTATTTATTTATTTATTTATTTATTACACTTATATACCGCTCCCATAGCCAGGGCTCTCTGGGCGGTTTACAGAAATTCTAAAATTGAGGTAAAAACAAGTATAAAAAATTTAAAACTCTAAAACACAGAACATACACACATAAAGCATTAAAAGCCGATTAAAAACTAAACATGTGGGTAATTAGGATGTGCCGCCATATGCCTGGGCAAAGAGGAAAGTCTTAACCTGGCGCCGGAAAGATAGCAGCGTTGGTGCCAGGCGAGCCTCATCAGGGAGATCATTCCACAGTCTGGGGGCCACCACTGAAAAGGCCCTATCCCTCATTGCCACACTCCGAGCCTCTCTCGGCATAGGCACCCGGAGGAGGACCTTAGATGTTGAACATAGTGACCGGGTATATTCACGTCAGGAGAGGCGTTCCATCAGGTATTGTGGTCCCAAGCCGTGTAAGGCTTTATAGGTCAAAACCAGCACCTTGAATTGGGCTCACCTGGCGCCAAAAAGAGTATAACACAGATGCCAGGTGAACCTCTCTAGGGAGCTCATTCCATAGCTGGGGTGCCACAGCAGAGAAGGCCCTCCTCCTGGTAGCCACCTGCCTCACTTCCTTAGGCAGGAGCTCACAGAGGAGGATTCCTGAGGATGATCTTAGTGTCCGGGCAGGTACATATGGAAGGAGGCATTCCTTCAGATAACCTGGCCCCAAGCTGTTTAGGGCTTTGAATGTTAATACCAGCACTTTGAATCGGGCACAGACCTGGACTGGCAGCCAGTGAAGCTGGAAAAGGACTGGTGTTCTGTGGTCTCATTGGCCAGTCCCTGTTAACAAATGTGCTGCCCTGTTTTGTACCAGTTGAAGTTTCTGGACCATTTTCAAAGGCAGCCCTACGTATAACGCAGGGACTATAATGTAATATTATCAAGAAAGAGACTTAGTATGAGGCAAGTGGCATTTATGCCCTGAAATGTAACTCTGTAAAAAGGCAATTGTTGTCACATTGATTTTATTACTATACTAACGAAGAAATTTCTTACAAGTGGGGCAGATATCTTCTCTTGCAAGCACTGTTGTCTGTCAAAACTATATCTTGATTGATGTGATCACAGGATTTGACTAACAGCCTAATGATAGAACATTCTGGGTCATGAAAGTGGAGTAGCACTGATGCTATAAATATAAAATGACGCACCATATAGCTAACATGTTCGTGCTTCGCATCTTGGTGATTTAATGCTTGCATATGACCTTGCCTTCGATAATCTGCTTGCTGAATGCAGAAAAGTATTTAGCAATTTTCATGATGTATGACTTTAACTAGATGAACATGACGTTAAGTTGTCAACAGCTTAGCTGGTGGAATTTTACAGTGTTTTCCCTCCCATTGCTTTTTTGGATATATGTGCATGCGTGTGTGTGTGTATAAGAGTGAATGAGTCGGTGAAGGACTTGCCACCAAATAGTGGCTACCCTTATCAATAGTTTCAGTCTCTCTCCTCCTCTTGCATCTCAATTCCTGCTTTCCGTGTTCTGATTGGCCCGATACTCCAGAAACCACAGAATTAAAAAATAAATGGCAGAATACTGCATAGAAGTCCCACACAGAGTCTATCCAGTGAGGCCTGAGACGTGGCTTTCTACTCAGATAATGAACATAAGAACATAAGAAGTGCCATGCTGGATCAGACCAAGGGTCCATCTAGTCCAGCACTCTGTTCACACAGTGGCCAACCAGCCATCGGCCAGGGATGAACAAGCAGGACATGGTGCACAAGCAATAAATGGCTGAATGATAAGCTGCTCCCCTCTCCGGAAAATTTAAGTTGCTTCATTGAGCATCTTATAGGCAAATTAACATGGCATTTCCTGTGAGGCAGATGTTTTAGGAAGAAATTTCTTCAGTCTCGCTTTCTTTCATCTCATCGCTGCCACTAAAGTTGCTGCCACTTCAGTGAAAACCTGTCTGCATTTGTAACAGCAGCAGCAGCAGTGAACTGAAGCCATGTGAATGGTTCTACAATCTCCTTACCACACTACTTCTGATGGTGGCAATGCCACTGCAGGCAGGTTTCCAGTTGTCTCACTCCTATTCCCATTTATGGCCTGTTTTTCTTTTCATGAACATTTTTCAAAAGTGGGCAGTTTTTCCCCATTGACTAAAGCATGAACATGTTTTCTTTTTAAAAAAAAACACACACAAAAACCCAAATGCACATAACATGCACATTTTTCAAATTATGCATTTCTCTATTGTGATCACAAGTTTGAGAATTTGAGGCCTTTTTTCAAAAAAAATATTCACATTCGGGATTGTAAGTGGGACAAATACGAATGATCTGTGAACCAAAATGAATATTTTGTACATCCCTAATACTTGGAGAGATACTTCGGCCCAAAGAACAAAAGACCTCAACTTCAGACTTGGATGGAGCAAATTTGCTGAGTAAGTTATCCATGATCCTGCAATTCCAGCCTATTATCAGATAAACCAAGCATCCCCTCAAGAGTCCATTGTGCCCCAAGGGCTCTCACTTGTGGTGAGATCAGGACAGGCTTGAAAAAGCCTGTATGAAAGCAGAGACCAACTTTAAAGACCCACTCAGTCAGAATCAAATCTGAGCAGGACAAGAATTGCTAGCTTCTCTGGCTGACAAATGTTTTCATGGTCTGATCAAAAGGCCTTTATCACCCGAGTATCCTGGCAGCTTTGTCAGCTAATGCAGGCTTCTCTTTGGCTGCTAAAATCTCCATGGCCCTGAAATTTGCCCTGTACAATATAATGGAGCAACGTTGCTCCTTTACATTACATTGGGGCAGTTTTAAGAAGTGTGGGGCGAAATATGAGGGCAGGAGGAGGCCGGTCCCTGTAGAGAACTCATGGAAGTGGTCTTCTTCCTCACCTATCATTTTCACAATGCAGTGTTTTTCTCCCCACCCCAATAGGAAGTAATGGTTCCATTAGTTAGGGGAAAGTCCTGCAGGTTTGAAATCAGAAGGTGGGGTACAAAGGTGACCCTATGGATGACTGTAAATGAAGCAGTTTGTGTATATGGATGCAGAAAAAAGAAAAAGCCTCCAGATACAAGATTGTCTCAGAAAAAACACCTGAGTTCTTCCAGGATTTGGAGGGGAAGAATCCTGGTAACTTCTGAGTTGAGGGGATCTTTGGGGAAACTGGCTCACTTCTAGTGTTTTGTCACTCACATTGCTATAACTTTAAATTATGTTTTTGTCTGTATATATCTGGATCCAGGTTGCTAGGGTACCTTTTCCATTTATTTCATTATCTGTCAGGGCACCTAATAGTGCAATTTCAAATCTTGTGAGTGAAACAAAACTCCTTGCAGTTATGTTAATTATTGGATTGCATCTGTAACCATCATTAGAGACAGATTCCTGAAGTATAATGGCAGAATTTCAAAGTATGTACTATAGGGCTTGAAGAGCTGTGAGTATGAGTTGCCTCATGCTGAAACTACTATTTAGTTGCATTGTATGTTCCAGTCTATCACTGAGGTATGATTGAAGTCTTGTTATGCTTACTGAAAATGCAAAGCTGTGTCTGGGAATATTCCAAATTGAAACAGAGATGCTTTTCTAAACATAGAAACCCCAAATGTTGCATGATAAATTCCAAATAAGAATTCAGAGGAATTACTTTTAACTATATTTTATATCGTATAACACCTCTATACAACTTGTGACATACCTAGCCCACCACCCATATATCATGGCCGACCAAAGTACTTGATTGCTCTCCTTTTCTTTCAGTCATAAGCAAGCAGCAAGAGCAGGTGGTTTTGTAAAGCTACCATAATACACTATATATGACTTGCTGTCTATTTGGTGGTGTGATGTGAGGATAATAGGAACAACTCCACTTGCTTCCAGATACTAGGGCATGATAGAGGATGTATTTTATCAACAGCCACTTGTCTTGTTCATCCCCTTGTTGTCCTGTTACTTGATCGGTTCTTTTCTTCTACTCCCTTCTTCCTCCTCTTCCTCTTTGCATCTGCAACAAGCAACATCTGTTCTCTCCCTGAGGAAAGCAAGTAACCATATTCCATGCCTTTGTTTACTTACACTCATGCACCTGCTTTAGTGGGTGCTTGTAAATAACAGCGTTAGATAGCCTTCTTCGACAATGTGTATAAAAAAGCTCTAATAAAGTAAGTTGATTTTAAGTTCTTCTAAAGTGGCTTGAGCCTGCATTTATTTCCTCTAATTCTAAATCCTGTGTTATCATGCTTTCTTTGTTTAAAGCAACTCTGCTCTAAGTCACACCAGACTTTTCAACAGCTGGAAGCAAACTGTTGAGTGAGAGCCATGAGCTGGCGAGGGTCAAACCAAGGGTCAGAATTGGGAGCCTCAGCCAGAGAACAAGGTCAAAATCAGAACTGGAGATCAAGCAAGAGCCAACAAATGCTATCGTTGCTTAGGCCAGGTCCCAGCCAGCACAGGAAGCTTTTGTAGCCATTCCTTGTTAGATAGCCAATGGTCAGCCTGGGTGGAAAGAATAACTCTTATACTCGGAATCCCTTTACTGCCTAAAAAAGTCTTCTAATCTGTAGCCCTGGTGGCTTTCTACATGGGTCAATAGTGTGCTTGTTTATTTATTTAAAATATATGTATACCTTACCTACCCAATCCAGTAAAGAGGCCTTCAAGTTAGCTATATGATTTTCATTCAGCTATCCATATCAATAGACATACTCAAAAAATAGTGGCAACAGATAGCAAATTATAGTGGCACCTGATTTATGTTAAAAGAGATTCTTAGAAGTTCATCACAGACTTTCCTCCTTTTCTTTCCTGTGAAGTCAGGAATGTCTCTCTCTCTTTTGAATAAGTTGTCATACTGATGCAGTCCCCGAAGTCCTAGAATCATAGAATAGCAGAGTTGGAAGGGGCCTACAAGGCCATCGAGTCCAACTCCCTGCTCAATGCAGGAATCCACCCTAAAGCATCCCCGACAGATGCTTGTCCTACAGGAAGCCAGTCCCATTAGGGCATTCCCACTGGTTGTAGAACTAAGAATTGACAGCTCTTTTGCTCAGCTGTGCTGACTCGTCTGATCTAGTGCTGCCAACCTCCAGGGTTCCTAATTCAAGGTGTATTCTTAATATTAAGAAAATATTGAGACTCCCTTGGGTTATCTCAAGGCCAATTCATATATCACTTTCCCCAAAATAGAGGCAAATGTCCATGTTAAAAAGAAATAACATACATTATAATCTATGGGGTGAATCCAGATTTACACTAGATCAACTGCACTGGCAGAAGTGGACTTCCCCACCTCTCCCCACAGTAGCCCCTCCAGTCCCCTGAAAATTATGCTTTGCTGAATGGGGAGAACTGTCAGGATACACTGATGAATGGGGAGACCTGTGATGTATGTTGGGGAGGGAGATTCCCAAAAATCAGGCAGAGAAGGTCCTTTTCCTCTAACGGAAGGCAGATTGTAGATCCAGCCCTATAAAAATTAGATTACAACTATGTTAGGTCTCCGAATATTCATTAGAACAATTTAATATGTATTAGTGTCCTAATGCTTGCATTCAAGGAGAAATACACTTTTTGTCACTATTAATATAAGTCTATTTGCCATGGTTGCAATCCGGCAATAGATAAATGCATCTAAGTCCTGTTGCCATCAGTGAATCCAGCTTTTTAAACAATGCTGTAACATGTGAAGCAGATCTTAGGTACAATTGTAGGTACCTCTTTTTCATAATCAGTAAACATGTTTTTCTTTCTAAAATATTTGAAAGGCCCATGTGTGTTAAAAACACATCTGGAAGCTACATGTTTTCAGATATTCACATACCATTCAAATGATACAGTTGTAGTCAACCTGTGGTAGAAATATAGTCCCTGTCTTTTTCCATAATGCATGAAGTAGCACACACACCATAAAGTCATGGTGGTTTCAGTTGGGCTTAAGAAAATAAAAATTGCCCTTCTAGATCAGGCCAAATATCCAACTGCCATCCTATTCTTGCAATGGCCAACCTGATGCCTCTAGGAAACCTACAAGTAGGACATGTAAATCACATTTGCAAGCTTTTTCCCCCTGCTCCAATGGAATTTAATAATTCATTGTTATAAATGTTATGAAACTGAACAGTAATAAAAAGGGGCTTGGAGTAAGATTTTCATTCACCTACTTTCAGGTTTCAGGATCAATGCCAGGCAGCAAATTTAATTCAGTGGTTTGTTAATAATCATAATTGACCAATTTATCATTTTCATATATCACAGGCTTTAATGGGGGGATCTATTCCAGAGTAGGGATAAAAGACAGGTATTTAAATTTATAATTTCTCAAGGAAATAATTACAGACAGTAACTTAGTTCCTCACCTTATGTTAGAAAAAGTCCAGAATGTATTGTTTTGACATCTGTATCATTGGCAATGACTGTCTTATTAAGAAAAAGTATGGTGATAATTTAGCAAAGTACATAGCATACATAAAAAGAAAATATTCAGCACATTTAATGTTTTGAATGGAAAATAGAGTAATAAAAATTAAATTGAAATTTGGCCTGTCTCTGTAATTGCTGTGCAATGCACAATAATTGATAGCTAAAGTGCTAATCATTTTAAATGTAATTACTTTTAATGATTGTAATTGCCACTTGTATCTTCTGTCCTAATAGAGGTCTTATTCACAAAACTGTTATCTTTCTGTCATATAAAAATGTGAATTGGAAATTTACAACAGTTTATTCAAAATGGACTGTTAGTTCTGTTTTACATAGGCTAGTATAACAGCAAGACAATAAGGGTAGCATTTTTATATTGTGTAGTGCCTACAGCTTTGTGGAAGTGCTGGATACTCACAAATACTAATTGTATGTGATAATTAAAGGGATAGCTCACCCACTGTTCAATCCATTGTTGCACATTCTCAAAAGAGTAGTACAAGAAGTGTTGTGCAGTGTCTAACATTTCAGATTTGGATCAGGGAGACCTGGGTTCAAATCCTGACTCAGCTATGAAGCTTGTTGTATAATCTTGGGTTTGTCATTATCTCCATGTCACCTATCTCACAGGGCAGTTGGGCAGGTAACATACAGAAGGGAATCTTGAGGTCCTTTGAGAAAGGGGAAGATAAAGTGTAAAATAAATAAAACAGTAGTGAGAGGCTTAGGGTTTTAATCACAGATTTGGACAAATTATAAATATATATGTACATAATTATTGGTATGGTAGCCTGATCCATCACACTGTTTTTTACAGTTCCAATAACAGTTTTTGCCATATGTGGACCTTCCACAGCAAATATTATTATTATTATTATTATTATTATTATTATTATTATTATTATTATTATTATTTATTTATTTATATAGCACCATCAATGTACATGGTGCTGTACAGATAACACAGTAAAAAGCAAGACCCTGCCGCATAGGCTTACAATCTAATAAAGTTGTAGTAAACAATGAGGAGGGAAAGAGAATGCAAACAGGCACAGGGAAGTGTAAACAGGCACCGGGTGGGGTGAAGCTAACAGTATAGAGTCAGAACAAACTCAATATTTAAAAGCTATAGGGAAAAGAAAAGTTTTTAGCTGAGTTTTAAAAGCTGTGATTGAGTTTGTAGTTCTCAAGTGTTCTGGAAGAGCATTCCAGGCGTAAGGGGCAGCAGAAGAAAAAGGACGAAGCCGAGTAAGGGAAGTGGAGGTCCTTGGGCAGGCGAGAAGCATGGCATCAGAGGAGCGGAGGGCACGAGCGGGGTAATAGTGTGAGATTGGCAATCATACCAATAATGCAGTGCAGCACCAATTCACAACTTTAATCTCTCTAGCACCATCGCTTGGATTTCAAACTGCTGGTGTGAGGCTGCTTGGTGTAGAAAGAGGCTAGCAGGAGAGACATTTTTTCTAGGGATGTGCTCTGCTCCGATTAGAATCGGAGAATCAGAAGCGAATTGGCCTGCTCCGCCTTGCCCAGAGGCGGAGTAGAAGCGGACCGGGGAGCCGTAGAAGCATGGCGAAGAGAAGCGCCCATACGCGGAGCACTTCTTGTTTTGTGGCACGATCCGATCGCCATTTTGAAAAATTTCGCCCATAGGATTGCATTGCGGAAAAGAATAGAGGATAACTGTGTTGTTTTTTAAGCTATCTTTCTGAAACTTCTTGTGCTTAGAGAGTCGTGGCTGGGGGTCATTTTGAGCCTACTCTCAGCTCTTTGTGTGCTGCGGTTCGCTTGCTAGATTTTTTTGAAAAAATCGGTTAAAAACAGCGGGAAAAGGTACCTTTTCGAAGGGCTGAGGGGCAAAGTCAACTCCCGGTCATGATCACATGATCCCAAAGTTGGAGGAGGGGATAGGCAAAACGGGTAACCTGGGATTATGGGAACTTCTCTTTCTTAGTCTGAACGGACTTTTCCCAGTGTTTTTTAAAACAGTAGCCCCACCAAATGCACAAACACAACCTGAAATCATATACTAAGCAAATAAATAACAGATAGGAAATACAGCACTGCTACCCACCATAACCTTGGGGAACAACTGAATAGATGTAGTGCAAGGGGATGAGGTCCCCTAGGGCATGTGGATGTGCCCAGTGCATTCTCCTGTCCTTGGAGGGCCATCAGAGCCCTCCAAAGGTAAACCCGTGGAGAAGCAATGCCTTTCATGAGTTGAAGTGAAAGTTTGCTTCTTAAAGACTGGTCCCTAGCAGGGACAGTCAAATTGGCGCAATTATCCCCCTCCCCCTGGGCACGTCCACTCCCCTCTTACTGGTAAAAGACAGATGTAGCCTTTTTTAAAAAATTATTCTGTTGTTTATTCAGCAACACTGCTGCTTTTAATTCCACCCCTCCTTTGTTTATTTATTTATTTATTTATTCCATTTTATATGCATTACTGGCTTTGAAACTATCCTTGGCTCACTTTCTTATTCACTCAGAAATGTCTGCTGCCTGCCTGCCTTCCCTCCCTTCTCCCCTGCCCGCCTCGCAGGGATAGTTTGTGTGTGTCTTGTTTTGACTCAGGGGAGAAGTCCTTCCTGCGCTCACTTAGACTTTTGGAAGTTCCAAATCAATTTTTCAAGTGTGGAAGAAGATTCATATTTAGGTTTATCTCTACTCCCCAATTCATGTCATGTTGGGATTTCCTTTGAAATGGCCCCATTGAGCTGTCTGCAGCTTTAAATCCCTGAGATACTGGGGTGTCTGATTTTCATAAATTCCCCAAAAATCAGGGGATGATGGGATTGGCTTGAGTCTTGGCATGCATGTGTATCCCTGGATAATCTATCATGGTGGCGAGTTTGAGGTTTCTAACATGAAAATTGACGGAGATATCGAAAGGGGTGTGAATTGGGGTGAGTTAAAAGGTTAGAGCCCTGCCAAAAATCAGGGGATGATGGGATTGGCTTGAGTCTTGCCATGAATGTGGCTCTAGATGGCATCTGTGGGGGTGCCCACTTCAATTTTTTTTTATCTGTCAAAACGTCGGAGAACAGCCCATGTCTGCAAATGGGGTGTCCGATTTTCATAAATTCCCCAAAAATCAGGGGATGATGGGATTGGCTTGAGTCTCGGCATGCATGTGTATACGTCCATGAGGTGTCATGGTGCCAAATGTGAGGTTTCTAACTTTAACAGAAAAAAAGTTGTATACTTTTTTTGTATTTCAATGCAAGCCTATGGGGGGGAAGCGGAGCTCCGCAGCGGAGCGGAGCGGACTATAGGCGGAGCGGGGCGGAGCAAAGCAGCCCGATCCACAAATTGTGGATCTGGAAGAGAAGCGGATCGGGGGGTCCGTGCACACCCCTAATTTTTTCTGCAGATTGTCAGTTCAGATTGTTAGCAAATTTTTCCATAGCCCCAGGGGGCATAGCTGAATGGTCCCAGTGACACAGCCATGTGGAAGAAGAAATATCTGACCTGACATGTCCATGGATATAGCTGCTACTTCTTCCTAGGGGCAATTTGTGTGAACAGAGCAGCATACTTTGCAGTTGTGGCCATGCTCCTACATATTGCTGAGGACCATGGCTATTCACATAGACATGTTAGGTTAGGTATCTGGTGTCAAGCACCAGACAGAGGCCCAGTTCTCTCCAGCTCCCACTCTGCTTCTTCACATCCTCTCCTTTCCTTAACCACTTCACCACAAATTATTCTCTTCCCTGAGCCACACCCTTTCCTTTTAACTTATCAGTGTCTTGGCCCCCACCCCTCTTAGCCTCTATCTTGACTATCAGATCCACTTACTAGACGTGCTGGTGTGCCGTAGTCCTTCCTGCGTTTTCTGTGCCATCTTTCTCTCCACATGCTCTTTCTCAGAGGGAGTTTTTAAACATGTTACCTCCCACCTGGAGCCTGAGGTTTTATAGTCCAGAAGAAAAAGGAAATATCTCTTTATTTTGGCAAATGTAAACTGGCCTGTTACGTTATGATAGGAGCCTTAGAAAAGATCAGATATAAGCACACACAAAAAAAGGAGAAAAATGTGCTGCTCTGAAGTAGCAGTAAATATACTACTCTTGCCTGCTCTGGGGAGATCTTCTCATGCTTGCCTGGGTTTCTTAGTCATCAACAGTGTAAGAAACAACTGCATCTAGTCTGTTTCTGTTCATTCAGCTGTGCTATGATGCCTGATAATGTCTGAAAAATGCTTTTCATACATTTGTTGTTCATTTATTATAGGTTACAGTGAGTAGTTCAAAGCCTGCAACATGAGTAATTCTGGAAAAGTATCTGGAAGAATGTTCTGTATAGCATGTTTTTTAAACCTCCTTTCTTGATGGCTGTTCGTCAGCATTATCGGATAGGGAAAGCCTTCATGATATATTTAGAAAGTTTGGAATTATGATGGGTCCCAAGGTGTGAAATTTTGCTCTACAACCGTTTGATATTAATTTAACTTTGTTCAAGAACTTTGCCTTGAAAAAGAAAGACAAAGAAAAATAAGAAAATTTAATGCTGCAGATTATGAGAGGGGTAGCCATGTTAGTTGGTTGCAGCAAAAACAATAGAGGGGCTGTTTGCACAACACATCAGCCTACCTTGGGTTATTTAATCCACAGTGAGTCTGCACCACATGTGGGTGCATGTGGCCACCATTTTGAATATGCAACTCCTGCTCATGGTTGTCATGTCATGCAAACCTGGCAAGTGTGGGTGATATGAGGATTAAACCCTTGTATATCCCATGGTCTCTTTTAGTGTTATCCAAGGGTTATTTAACCTTCAAATAACCCATACTCGTGGGGTTCAGATGAGCCAACAATCCCCGAGCAGTGGTTGGGTATGACATTTGGCCCCCATGGCTCATCATGGATTAAATAACCCACGATAAGATGCAACATGTCACCTGAACTGAGTCAGAGTCTTGTAGAACCTTAAACACTAATGTGATGGAGCAGACAGTGGCCTTAGCTAGACCTAAGGTTTATCCCGAGATCATCCCAGGGTCATCCCTGTTCATGTAAATGACACACAGAGGATCCCGGGAGCAGGCGGGGACAACCCCGGGATGATCCCAGGATAAACCTTAGGTCTAGCTAAGGCCTGTATTTACAAAAGCTTATGCAGAAGAAAAATGTTAGCAGCAAATGTATAGTTTTCAGATTAAGTGTGTGCATAGCCATTATTTTCAGGACTGACATTAAACTCACATTTTCTTCATATCCTTTAGTCTTGGAGAAGTAGGTGGACTAGTTTCACACCTCTTTATTATTGAGCAACGTTTTTGCCAGGGAGAGGGGAGGAAAGAGATTGTAGTTGTTGGACTTCTCCCCAGTCATTTCTGAATTTATGGTCAGTTATTGACTTACAGGTGGTTGGAGAACACCTAAAAAAGATGCCAAACAGAGCAGCTTAAGGGAAGTGGTGGACTGACTGAATCGTCATTCTGTGTTGTGTTGTCCTGGACAGAGATATCCTGTCTCTCATGAGCTGACCAGCCCTAATATCAATGGAGTGTAAAACCTAGAGATTTGTGAACTCTTTTCAGTTCTCATGATAGCATCACTGGGGAATATTTCTGGCCCTTTTCATAAGCTACATAGTGTGCTATTTGTGTAAATGTGTTATTTAGAATATTCATTCAGTGTTTGCTCATAGACTGAGTTGATTCACCTAACATGTCCTGAAACAACCCTCTGCTTTCAGCCTCAAGCCTCTCTTAAGCAAAATACTAGCAATCATATTGAATTGTGCAGTAGCTTTCTGATGTGGACAAATGTCCCCCAGGGATCAGGGTTAGATAGCCTAATGCATTTTGCTTTCCTTGTCACCATAAGCAAGATTTGCACACAGGCTGAGTGCTTACACATTAGCCTGCTACACTGAGGCTTCACATCTAGAATCTGAAATATTAAATATTTACTTTCAGTCCCCCAATCCATTTCCTTGTTTTCTTTCTACTTGAATTTTTCCCCATTTATAGTAAGAAAATAAAATAAAAGACTGTTTCAGTTAAATAATATGTGTAATGAAATATAGAAGAAATCATACCACACATACTGTTACTGATACTTGACAGTGGTAAATAAAGTTCTAAGAAAGACCAGATTAACAATTGTGTGGTTCTGCTTCCAATTTTTACATTTCTTTCAAAAGTCCCTAAAGCAGCCATTTTCAGGAACTGTCTTTATTTTCTGGCATCAACCCTTGGCAAATTTATGTCTTTATTTTGTCTCTGTTTAGCCCTTGGGGAAATTGGGGGGGGGGATACATCTTTAAAATAGTGGGTACAAAGTACACCAGTGTGGCTACTCTTAGAGTTTGAGGTATTTCTTTCTAGTTGCTAGATATCTCTGATTTGGATGCATCTTCATTAATGCATAGGCACATGCAGCTAGTCTTGTTCATTTTGAGATGTAAAGTATGCATCTGTATTATAGGACAGTTGTGTGCTTTCCTTAACCACCCATTTGGCCTTTGAGCACCCATTTGGCCTTTAAATCATGTGATCAGACCCAAACTATTAACTTTCTAGTACTGTACTGCTTCACATCTATAGACAATGTTGCAGATGTATTTTAATTACAGCTATTCTCTAGGTACAACCACATCCATAATGAGATTAAGCATCCTATTAAACATTCTTAACTTTAAAAAATAAAATTTAATTTATAGCAAAATCTGCTTCAAAGGTCAATACAATTATGCAGTAGGCGAAGACTGGGTTTGATTACCCACAATGAGTTAACTTAGTGTCATCTGTTGGGAATTTTTTAACCTATGATGGGTTATTTGCCTGAAATAACACACTTTCATAACCTACGGTTTGCAGTAGTTTTTTTTAACCCACTATGACTTATTGCGTCATCTGTGGGTTAATTTGCTCGCCTCTACAGACACGTAGCAAAATGGGATCATACAGCTGCCGCCATTCTGTAGACTCTGTGCAATTGTGCACCTTAGGCTATGGGGGAAATGTGCATTTTGGGCCATTTTCTTTATTTTTGCTTATATTGTACATTGTACATGTACATGTACATTGATGGTGCTATATAAATAAATAATAATAAATAATAATAATAATATTCTAAAGGTTTATTTGTGTCACCCCTTATTTGGTGCACCTGGGATTTTCCTTCCCCTGAGTGAAATTGTGCAAGATTTTCAAGGTGGATTGGCTGCCTCCCAACTAGGGGAGGCTGCCTATATCATGTGGTCCCAATCCTGCAAATGTCCAATGGTTTATTAGTGACACCCCCTTTTGGGTGCACCTGGAATTTTTGCTCCTTTAGGATAATTGCACAGGTATTCATTGTTGGATCAGGTGCCTGCCAATTAGGAGAGGTCATCTGTGAAATTTTGTCCCAATCCTGCAAAGCTCCAAAGTTTTATAGCCATCACTCCCTGATTATATTCACAGACAGGGTCCCAAGAGTATGGGAGTCTAAGTGACACAAAAGTTTAGAGCTCAGGGGTAGTCCAAACATAGTCCAAACATAGGAGTTTTCCAGTAATAGAGATGTTGTACCCATGAAACTGTTCAGCTTCTGCAGCAGCTTTTAAACAGAAGTGGAGCTCCTAGAGCAGCGGTCCCCAACCTTTTTGGCACCAGGAACCGGTTTCGTGGAAGACAATTTTTCCACGGACGGGGGGGGGGGAGGGGGAGGGGATGGTTTTGGGATGATTCAAGCACATTACGTTTATTGTGCACTTTATTTCTATTATTATTACATTGTAATATATAATGAAATAATTATACAACTCACCATAATGCAGAATCAGTGGGAGCCCTGAGTTTGTTTTCCTGCAACTAGACGGTTCCATCTGGGGGTGATGGGAGACAGTGGCGCTATAGCACCAGGCCTGCTGGTGAGAACGCAGCCCGGTTCCTAACAGGCCACGGATCGGGCACTTATCCCTGCAGGAAAACTTCATCCATACTGGTGAACTAAGCCTAACTGGGTGTCTCCCCTCTATTCTCTTTAGTTGTCTTCATTGCAAGGAGACCGTCCTCACCCCTCATTCCTCAGTCAATTCTCCCTCAGAAAGTCTCCTTCACTTCAGGGGACTTTTCCAAGGCCAAATCTTGCAGTTGGCAAAGACTGTCAGACCGCTCTAGCCAGCCTCCTATCGACTATGAGGCCAAGAAGAACCAAACTCCAAACCTCCTTACATTCCACAGCCCTTGCAGCCCCATGTCTGAGTCCAAATCTTCTTCTAAGGCTGCGCCACCGGAAATGGGGAAAGGCATGACAGTAAACATTTAAATTTATATACCTATTTCTCAAACAGCAAAGAAATTTCAGCTAATATATTAATTAAGTTTATATTCAGTTGTTTATTTATGAAATTATAAAGGAAGCATCAATGTTAATCTGAATTAATGCATAAAATGTGTAGCTACAGATTCACATTTAATCTAGATAAATGCAAGCTAAAGATACAGTGACCAACTTGTGTTATTAAAACATAAAATGACTTGTTTGGACTGAGTTGTGTTTGGTGGCTCCCACAGTTTGTTCATTACTTATATATTTGCAAACTAGTCCAATTACTGCTTCAAAAACAGAAAACTTCTCTTCAGAGCTGCTCTTCATTCCATTAGTTGTACTTCTCGTCTAGCTCTTGCTTTTAACAGCACATGCATTCTGTAACAAAACACATTTTCATAGCTAATCTTATCTGGAACATTTTATCATTCCATATCATAGTGCTGAAAATTCATTAGGTATGGGAGTGTGTATCTATTAAATGTCACATGTTTCAGAGAACTCTGTTTCATCTGTAATCTATTGCTTGAAAGTTATTCTTGCAGGTGATATGCAAATAAAGCATAAAGCTTTGAAATAAATATGTAATTTAACAGAATCAATTTAAAGTTATGCTTTATTTGTCTGAGAAGTACTTTATTGACTGACTTGTATTTATACCACTGGTGCAATACATTTTTTCTGAAATTAAGCTTTAAAGGTTTAGGAAGTAAACAAATATTCCTAAAACATATCCAGTTTGGAAAAACATGATGGCTGTTATCCAAAACGCTGCATTAAATGCACTGAAGCATCTAGATGGAATGTTTTCATTTTCTTCCCCTTTGAATGGCAGAAATACTTACACATAGAAAGTCATATCACAATCTGCTTTTTAAATCTCCTAGTCCCCTCAGCTTCAAATCAAAAGAGATTTGCTTTTGGAGTAGTGAAATACTGTTTGAGAAACTTTAAGTCCAAAGCTTCCTTTGGCACCGACAATGAATTAGGGGAGGGAGCACTTCAGCAATTTCTCATGGGGCTCAAAAATGTGTTGTGTGAGGTTCACTAGATCATAACTACATCAACATTGAATTTTCTCTTATTGGCCTCCTTCTGGTGGCCACCATTTTATCTCCAAAGTGCCACTGGGAACAAGGCTACTTCATACCATAACATATTTTCAAGGGAGGTTGTGTGATAGTGTGTTCGTGGGCGGGGTCTTCAGTGAATCATATCCAACGAGTCCTTGATCAAATTCTAAAGCAACTTTCTGAAGCGGTTTTTGAAGCTCCTCTGCTGCTAAAGGCAAGCGTTTAACGTCTTGTCTTCTACCATTAGTTAGATAGATAGTTTGCACAATTTTATTTATTTATTATTAATACCTACATAGCACTTAATATAATAAAACCTCTAAGTGGTTTACATTAAAAAAATACCAAAAAAACCCACTGTTAAAATATTTATATAATAAAATATAAGTTACAACTTACAACAACAAATAAATAAATAAATAAATAACAATAAAATGGAGCAGCACCAAGATCAGTTACAAACCAAGGAAAGCTTGCATGAAGAAGAAAGTTTTCAAGAGGTGTTTAAAACTCACAACATGTTCTGCCACTTGAACCACATTGGGGAAGGTGTTCCAGAGGATGGGGGCCAGTACTAAGAAGGCCTGCTTTGGTATTGTTACATGGTGACCTTCTGTTGGTTGCAGAACGGCCAACAAAGCCACCTCTGAAGATCTTAAAGGTTACTTGAGTGAATATAGGGGAATGCGATCTACTAGGTATCCTGGTCCCAAGTGATTTAGGGTTTGGTATGTCAACAACAAACCTTGAACATGGCTCACTAGCTAATAGGCAGCAAGTGCAGTTCTTTTAACACATAAGTAAAATGTTTATAGCTGGGTGCCCCACTGAGCATGATAGCTGCTGCATTCTGCACTACCTGCAGCTTCTGAACCAGGCAGAAGGGTTGCCCTGCACAGAGTGCATTAAAATAATCTAATTGCGGGGTTACCCTTACATAGTTCGCAGTGACTAGGCTGTCCCTATCCAGGAATGGGTGTAGTTGATGCACTAAACAAAGTTGGTAATGGATGCTTCAAGCCACTGAAGTCACCTGGGCTTCAAAGATGGATCCAAAAGACAGGCTTGTTCCTTCAAACTGAGTGCAACCCTGTCCAGAAAAAGTAAACAACCTAGCCCACCCATAGGGCCTGTCTTATCAGAATTCAGTTTCAGTTTATTGGCCTTCATCCAGCCCACAGACACTGTTCAGAAGATGTATGATCTCTCCTGACTCAAAAGTTAGAGAAATAGAACTGGATGTCATCAACACACTGCCCCAAATCTTCTAATGACCACTCCCAGCAGTTTTGTATAGTTGTTAAACAATACTGGGGACAAAATAGTGCCATGTGGACAAAATAGTGCCCACAGTTCAATTTCCAGATGGTAAGAAAACTGTCACCCAAAATTATTCTCTGGAACTGTGTTTTTATACTCTGTTTTATACTTTGAATGGTTTTAGTTTTTGTGAACCACCCAGGGAGCTTTGGCTATTGGGTGGTATAAAAATGCAATAAATAAATAAACTGAGAATGAGCAAGATCCAAACCACCATAAAATGGTGCCCCAACTCATAGAAATACCCCAGGAGGGTATGTGAACAAAAGCCACTGAGAGTTCAAGTAGAACAGGTCCACACTGCCCCTATCTCTCTTATGAAGAAGGTCATCCATCAGAATGACCAATGCCAATTCTCTCTCCAATCTGGACCAGAACATAGACCAGAATGGGTTAAGGTAATCAGTTTCATCCAAGAACATCTGCCACTGAATCACCACCACTCTCTTGAGCACCTTGGGGGTGGGGGGGAATGGAGTAGTTGTGACCAGAACTCTGAATCCACAGAGGTTTTTATCAGGAGTGGCGGCATCACTGCCTCTTTCTTTCTAGATCACAAAGACCTCCCCATCATTCAGTGATGCATTCAGTAGTTCCCTGATCCATCCACTCATCCCACTACAGCTAGCTCAAAGAAGCTATGATGAGCAAGGGTCATAAGGAATGTGCCCCCTCTCAAAAGACAGTGAATCAATAGTAGTTTCAAGTCAGCATGATGGTGGGTGATTTTGTCCTTGAAGTATTTTGCAAACTCATCAAAGAGAACCTCAGAGAGGTTGAGTACTGAATTCACTGGGGTATTGGATTCACTAAACAGCTCGAGGATGTGATGGATGTGGCAAAGTAAGTCTTCTTTACCACCTTCATCACCATGCAGTCAGCACAATTGCACACTCTTATGTTTATCCAATCACACTTACAATGGGTTTTCCACCACTTGTACTTTAGTTTCATTGTCAAGAATTCCTTGATAAACCAGGAGACCATTTGAACTCCACAGTGCCAATGAAGGTGATCAGAAGTGATTGTGTCCATGGACCCTTACCATTCCGCAGTGTGACAAGGGCTTCAACAGAATTGCCAGCTCTGGCTACTGAAAAATTTCCCTGGAGCATTCAAGAATCCATTGGATTCCATGGGTGTCTGGGAGTGGACCATCTTAATGAGTCCCCCACCTGTGTAGGGGGAGGGGGACTGACACCAACCATGTGACCAATTTTCACCAAAATGTTTTTATGTCATTATTTATTGAATTGTATACAATATAATATTTGAAAAAGTACAAGATATGGTATTGGCTAGTGGTTGCATCAGCATTAGTGGAACAAATAGAGTAACTAGCCCAAGCAGACACACAGCATATTGAAGTCATAATGAGTTGTAAAAGTGCTCGTGCAATGGCTAGCAGAAGTGCATATGCAAACAAAATCAAAGTACTGGATTTGCTATGTCCACAAAGTTGAAAACACAGTTTCTTTGAATGGTAGAACCTTTGAGCTAGTGGAATGAAACCATTGGATACAACTCATTATTTTAATTGTATTAAGGTAATTAGGGTTATGCTGTGCTGAATACAATCCAATATGTTGAATGTGTGCTTAGTGTTGTGGTTTTAATTGTGTGCATAGGCAAGTGATTCAAATGCATAAATCCATACAAGGAGATATGCACATGGTAGCAGCCCATGACATACATATTCTTTGCTTGATCGGGAACCACTGGCACAAATTGGATGTTCATGTAGGTTCAATTATACTACAATTTGAAATATACATCTGAGTCCATCTACACTGTATTTTTTCAGTTTATAAGTCCTTGAATGCACATTTGAATGTGTTTCCCCATCCTTATTCTAGCAAACTTATTATTTTTAATAACATGGGATTTTATTTTAAAATTAAAGTTAAAATACATGCAACATCACTACACAACAACTACGAGAGAAAGGGAAAAGGAAATTCTCTTTTACTTCTTTTAGTTCCTGATTTCTGTCAGGCAACACTTTAGGGATAAATAAAACATAGCAATAGACCATTCATGCTGATCAAGATAAATGCACAATAGGTTGCACCAACTGATTTAATTCTGGACAAGGTATTTGAAGGGACCTTGCTCCCTGCACAGCTCTGCTACAAGCATCAGTACAACAGCAATAGTTTCTGCCATTTCACTACTGTTGGGGGTGGTTCAGAGTTCTAGTATAATCTATGCTGTGTTATGCACTTACGTTGTTGTTACCATGTAGTACCAAATCAGGTTATAAGATGAAAATTCTAGGTGATTATTATTTAAATAAGTGAAAAATCTATCACTACAGCGCATATTTCCAGATTGTTGCTAAAATCTTAATAGCCAGAAAGGCAGTAGATGAATTTGGAGATTATCCTGCCGTTGTGATCAGCCAAATGGTAAACAGTTTTAAAATGCTATGGTTCCCATGTGACACACTGCCACCTGGCAGGTTTTTTAAAGATACCTTCTCATAGAGGATGTAATGTTTGAATTGGCCTATTCCATCTTTGACTCATTAGTTTTGAACTGTTTATCCTGCTTTGCAAGAACTTGGATTGCCATGAATGACACTGATATTTTCATGAAAGAACCTTTCAGAGTCCTAATGAGCAGGCAATGTTGAATGGCTGATTGAATGTTTTGCGAGAAAGAGCTACTCAATTGGAAAAGGGTTAAAAGGGGGGTTAGGGCTCTAGTGAAATGCTCATGCTTTTCTGACCTCCTGTGAATAATTAGAACTGAAAATGTCCTATGAATATTTATGGTGCTGTTAATTAAACAGGTGAATAGTTCTTGTCATATAATATTCTTATTGATGTTTACAAATCCCAGACATTTCTACCTGAAGCTTTGTCTGTCTTAAACTAAATCACAGCAGTGGACTATTTCAAGGCCTTAACTCTGTCCTATTTCTCTAAAGATACTATTTTATACTGCAGACATAAAAATGGAATGGAATAGTGAGAGGTTGTTAGGCGACAGATACAAAATTCAAAAAATAGAATAATAACACTGAATAAATCCAACTATGCCATGAGGTATATGTGCTGTTCTAGATTCCACAAAAATAATGTTGTACAATACAATAAAAAGTATATTCAAGAGAAACAATAAACATCATGAGGGATATTGAAGATAGTTTGTATAAAGAAATATTTAAACAGTATTACTTTTAAGCTTTTGAAAGACAAGGCTAAGAAGAATATAAGTAGCATTATACAATTTTCTGAAAGTGACAACAGAATAGTTATTTTTACCCCTTGTCATTACATGATATATTATGAAAATAGTGAATATTGTTAGTGACATGTTTAATTGTAGAAAATGGAAGGTGTGGTAGTTGACCTTAAGGGGAGAAATTGGGATATTCCCCACACACACCAGAAATGTGTATGCAGTGAGGAGGGAAGAAGAGAATTTAGGGTACATACCGATGTCTGCTATGTGATGGTGCTATGTATATAATAATATAATATCAACATTGGGCCACTATTGATGGCTATGGGACATAGGGATATATGGAAGACTGAGCTAGTATGTAATTCTAGTCCTACTATGTGTGTATTAGCCACATCTAGGGATGGGTGAATCTGTCTATTTCAATTTGTGTTATTCATACATTTTACCCATAATTCTATTGAATTTCTGCAGTTGATCTGAATTTTGCTTAAATTCTCTCCAAATATGTATTTCAGTGTGTGTGTTTTCTCTCAAAACGCATTTTGATACATTTAAATTGCCAAGAGCAGCATCACAACATTCAGAGAAGTGTGAAATCCCATTGAAGAGCTATACTTCAATGTGCACATTAGGCCAAGAGGTGTGGATCATCAGTTCATTTTATATAGTAATTAATGAATTCCTCAAGCATCCCTTGCCAGCATCATCTACAGCAACTCTAGACTGCCACTTTCAACTTGCAATTTAACAAAATGTTTCCTCACATGAAATATTGGGGTTCTCAGGATTCTAATAATATAATTAATTCTCTTGATGATGCAGTTGTAAATAAATGAGATCTGCACATACATCCCTCAAAATCTAAATGTAGCATGTTTTGTGGAAAAGTTTATAATTGGAATTGGATAAACAGCACTTTGCATTTTTAGAAATGAACTGCTGCCAACACTGTATCTGCTTTGTAATATTCTTGAAGGCATGTATATTGCCAAATATAACAGAAGTATCTATAGTCTTGTATTTTAATAATTTTGAACTTCACTGGATTAAAAGAGGTGTGTCCTATTAATAAACAGAACTATTGATTTCTATCTCTGCCAGATTTTGGTACCACTAGACCAGGAGAGAGAAATGGCAAAAAGAAGCAAATTCAAACAATATGTCTCGCCCTGCTAGATTTTGCTTCAAAATTATCTTATTATTAAAGATATTAACTACTTAGTTCCTAGACTTTCTTAATTAAAATTTTCTTATGGCAGAGGTAGCAATATTTTCACATCCATTATATGCTTGCAAACACGACTAACAATATATGATGAAGCTCTTACATAAATTATACATAAACAATGTGGGGGGGACTATTATATTATCATGTGCATTGTTTTTGTAAAATTCGGATGCTAGAGTAAATGTATCTCTTCTGAAATGTCTTTCCTTAAAAATTTTCCCATCACCCTTTACTCCTGTGAGAAAACAGCTGTGCTGATTTAAATGATTCAACTGACAAGCTGGTACAATTCAGGTTTCAGCACCTGATTTTTTTTTCCTAGACAATATGCCACTGGTATAGATTTTTGCATTGATTTGTATTATGTAGCTGTAGGAGCTTTTAAAATATGGAATCAAGGATGAATCTGATTTTTAAAGCCTGCAACACTGGATTCTGTCCTTATAATTTTCAGATGGTTTAGGCAATATAATTTTCTTTAACTCAAACTAGATACATGTTTCTAAACAGGCATGGATTCTTCAGACAACGTGTTTAAATGATGTGAGGCCCAGTACAAGGTATCTTACTGCCTCAAGTAAAGTGGCAATGCTGCTGTCACTGCCTGCCTACCCACTTCTTGCCGCCATTGCCACACTGCCAGCACTTTCCACCCAACCTACTTGGCTGGCTGGCTGTACCCTCATTTGCTTGGCTAACCAGTCTGATTGGCCACTCGATCCTGCCCACCCGCCCACTGCACTTGCCTTGTGACCAAGCCGTGGGGCTCCTGCAGATGGTCAGCTGAACTCCTGTGAGAGGTCAGCTGCCCTCTCACAATAATTCAGCCAGCTTCTCATCAGGGTGGGCAGGAAGAACTGGGTAGGGTGAGCAGGCTTCAATAAAAGAAGCCCTCCTGGCAGGAGAGAAGAGCAGTACAACTCGCCGCTCTTCCCATTCTGCTACCTGATGCAAGCACATCAGCCTGGCTAATGATAGGGCCAGCCCTGAATCACGCCTCTTTCATTTCTTGGACTTGATTATGAAATTTCTGAATCTCCTGCTCTATTCCTTAAAGTTATCAGGGTTCAACCTAGGGGCTGTCTTCACGGTGCCAGGTTGGCGCTGCCTCCCTCTTCAACCCTGCACTTTCCCTCTCCCCAGGCGGCATCTGGTAAGGCCGATGCCAAGGAGGGAGCACGGGGTTTCTGGGCAGCCATCACCAAGCTTCACCCCTGGGTTGACCCCAAATTGGCCCTAGAGTGACAGCACATGGCGGAAGTGCCATATAGATGTCGCTCCCTTTGAAAAAGATGGGGGTAAATCCTGACTTTTTCATATCGCAACATTGCGGGGAGGCCTCGCAGTGGCTGAGAAGCTGTGCTTGTGTTGTCTAACCGATGTGGCGCAAATCCACAATGACCGCAGGGCTTTCCCCATGTATAGAAAGACAGCCACCTAGAAAACAACCATTTAAATTTAAATGCATTGATCAAGTGGGAGACAAGGTAACCGTGGCTTCCTTCTGTATCATACAAAAGACAATGCAGATAGCAATAAGCTCCAATTTGTGTGTAAATCAGTTTGATTTATTTCTGGTGTGAAATGCACGGCTTGGGATATTTTTCATGTTAATCCTTCTATGGAAATTCTGTTCCAAGAAAGTAAAAGTGAAAATAGACATAACATGTGTTTTTTAAGTGTATTGGAACTGGCCTCAACACACACTTGGTATATTCTGAGATATTTATTTTCAAGTAGTGAATGTGTGATCATGCTATAGGTGAGCCATAATGGCTTCCCCAACATCACTATAGCAATTTTTCAGGGGGCTCTGCAAACACAGTGAATTATTATTTATTTATTTATTTATTTATTTATTTATTTATATAGCACCATCAATGTACATGGTGCTGTACAGAGTAAAACAATCAATAACAAGACCCTGCCGCATAGGCTTACATTCTAATAAAATCATAATAAGGAGGGGAAGAGAATGCACCAAACAGGCAGTATAAAAGTCAGAACAAAATCAAGTTTTAAAAGCTTTAGGAAAAAGAAAAGTTTTTAGCTGAGCTTTAAAAGCTGCGATTGAACTTGTAGTTCTCAATGTTCATCTCACTTACCAGCATCATTCCTTACACCTGCCATGCTCCCTACACTCACTTCTGCCAGAGTGAGGCAGAAAGCTTTCACTCTGATTTGTCTTCATAGTCATCAAACCCATTGATTTCAAGTGAGTTAGAAAATGCATGCTTAAATCTGCCTCATTGGAATCAATGGGACAGAAAAGTACTTGGTCTTGGCTAGATCATGCCTGTAGAGTCATTGGTTATGAATAGAAACTATTTTATGGAAGGTATATGCAATTAGAAAGATAGGGAGAGGAGAAAATGTGCACTGGGGCTGTTTAAATAACCCACCAAAAGGAAACCCTTTGTTATACATAGTCAGTGACCTGAAACATTAGACTGTTGGTTCCTGGCTTGTTGATATGTTAATGTGAAGTAATTATTCCAGTGAATTGAAGCTGAAAGTCAACATGTATATTCATTAATTCAGTATAAGCACTCTCATTGTTAATCACAGTTGGGAGATCTATTTTCAGCAAGCAGATTGAGAACCTACCCATCATGCTTTGCCAACCATAACATTTGATCACTTTAAATGTTATCTTTTAAAGTCCCAAGGAGGAAATATTTGTGATAATGTTTTTAAGCATTCCATATTGCAAAAAAGGAGAAAAAAATAATTATATCACATATCTCTTGCTTTCAATCAAGAATGAATGCCATATTGCATTTATTATAAACTGCAGAGTGTAATTTCAAACCACTGTACCATTTGGGGAATTATACTAAACAGCGGAATAATTCTCAATTTTATAATCAGAAAACATTACTTTAATTAAACCTTTAATGCATTATGAATATCTCATTTCAACTTTCCATAGGGAAATGCTATGATTTCAGGGTTCATCTACATAAACAAAAGTTAATGGGGTGTGCTCCTCTGGAAGAGAACTCTGGTAGCATGTATGAACATTTCTCCATTGTGCCATAAGAATATGGTGGTCTTGCTGACCACACTGATTTTGCAACTTTCCTAAACAATTTTTTCCTACAAAATAGGGCAAAATGTACAAAGATAAGCAAACATTCCTTTTTTTCTGAACCTGTGTGGACACAGCCATATATATTATTTTCTTTCTCCCATAATTTATATCATTATCAAGTCTTTTTCAAAAGGTGACATTCATTAGTGTATAATTAAGGTTGTTCTTCAGTTAAAATTGAGTCACTTGGTAATCAACAACTATTGCAAAACAGAACTCCAAGGCAGAGACCTCCAGTTTACTCTGTCCCATAGCTTCAAGGATTCCCATGACCCCACAACTATTAGTGACTACAGTAATTTTGAGCAACTAATTGCAAGCCAGTTCCGCAAAACAGCCACCAGATATGGAATCAGATTACCTGCATTCCACCACAAATTGACATATCTATAAGTTTGCGTTGGCATGCAAAATGGTACAGATTTTCCAAATGCCACTTGCTTCAGACAATCAGCTAGCCATGCACTGGGCACCACGCAAGTGAATGTTAAAGCAGCCCCTAAATAAACACGAATATCTCTGGTGTTTGTTTACCATGTATGCCTTGGACGTATGGAACTGGGATACAGATAGTTCCAGTTTAAAAAAGCTCTCAGCTGGCCTTACAGCCACTGTGCATAGTGAACGTGTGTATTTGGTCCTAAAACTGCAGATGAGAAAGCACTGCAACTTTCAAATCAAACTAGTGCCATACTTTATAAATTATTGTGTAGATGGTTTCTCTCAGGTTTTCAGAACAGAGATTATTATTCCTCAGACGCTTCTATATTCTCCAAAGGCTCAGGGAGGGCATTTCTTCACTGCAGGATGGCACCTCCTTTTGGAGCACATAGGCAGGGACAAATGGTTGGGTCTTCCAACGAAGGAGCCACCTAGACCTCCCAGATCAGCTCTGCCGAGTGAGCCACAAGGTTGGGTGAGCTGGTGCTCCTAAGAAGCCCAGTTCCTACTGCTAGTTAGTTTCTTTTCTTTATCTCTCTCTTTCTCCCTCTCTCTCTCCCTCTGGCCTAATCTACATCAAGCAGGATATTGCACTATGAAAGTGGTATATGGTATGTGTCAAATGGGCCCAAACAGTTGTCAGTGCACTTCAATACTGATATAAGGAGTAGTGTGGCTCCTGCCTTTTATATACCATTTTCATGCCACTTTCATAGTACAATATCCTGCTTGGTACAGATTAGACCTCTCTCCCTCTCTCTCTCTCTCTTTTCCTCCTCTATACTTTCCCCCACCCATTTCTCTGAATCTAAGCAGGGACTGGGAATTATTTCACCAAGAGTCCCAAGAAAGGGGTTGAGTGTCAAGTGTTTCCTCTCCCCTCTCCCTGCCCCGCCTGTGGACAGGCAGGCTGAACACAGCCACCAGACTGTAATTACTCCAGCTAGAAAGGCTCTTCCACACCTGGCTCTTTCCTTGCAGACACCGGGCGGGCAGCTTCCTTGGCAACCGGCAAGAGTTAGATCCATGCCCCTCTGCTCAGATTTCCCTCCCCTTACCGTAGGGTAGAGAGTGGACACAATGCCACTGATCTTGGCTGCCAGCCAATTCTCGCCAATACTGCCAAAGAGGAAAGGCCTATAATGGCAGACAGACACAGGGAGACCCACATAAATCAGTAGCCAAGGGAAGCAGCCACAGATTGGGGTGTAGCCAAGGTGCATCAGAAAGACTGGTGCATAGGCTCTGAGATGAGTCCACACACACACCCCTATACCAGATTGATCAAGTGAGGGAACAATTTCAATATTTATCTCATGGGTTCTGGATCTGGTAACCAGAGGGTGGTCATGGCAATAACCAACAGGGGAAGGGAGTGGAGACCAATCTCATTTTCCCCCAACTTCAAAGAAAAAGAAGGAGGAAAGGGAAAAAGCCCGTAGAGACAAGTCTACTTGCAAGCATAAGGAAACTCATGGACCAAGGTTTAGGACTTCCTCCACATCCTTCTCATGCTCCAGGACTCCAGAAGGATCCATATTCTCTGGAAACTTGGGCCTTTCCCCTTCAACCCAAGTCTCTTGAGCCCCTCCAATGCTTTTGGCAAGACGAAGGGAAACAGAGCCAAAGGAGTTTCATTTGGCTTGGGTTCCCATTTAGAGCCTAGTGATAAGGGAGGTGCTTTAGAAACAGAAACCTCCCAGGCCAAGCTCTTCTGACCAAACCACTTCCCTGCACTTCTGGCAAAAGCTTCCTGCAGACTCCAGTTGACAGGGAAGGCTCTCAATCTACAAGATTTATCAGGTAGTTTTGGTCAAAAAGGAGAGAAGGCAGCTTTCCTTCCAAAGCCTGCCAATCCCATGGCTATTCCTTTATGAGAATCTTTTGAGGAAATTTAGACAGCAGAATGGTCTAACTCAGTAATCCAAGAGCTGTGCACAAATTAGCCATTAGGTTGTATTCATTTATTACCCAGTGAGGCCATGGATTTACTTAAAGTGCCCTTTGTGGATGCACCGGTGGCAGCCCTTACCTCAACTGCCATCTTCCCAGTTGACAGGAAAGCGGCCCAAAGGATGCCTGTGTCCAATGCGTGGAAGCAGTGCTTCGCAAGGATTTTGAAGCAGTTGCAGCAGTATTCCTTGCCTCTGCCACTAATTCCACTAACCTCAACTGTGAGTTTTCCGTGACGATAGGGTAGTTTATATCCAGATCCTTTTTCTTCCTAAAGTGAATTATTTCTTTCACTGGTCACAGAAGATTTCCTGACCTACCCTTTGTCCTAGGCCCAGCCACTGCAAGGAAAGGAGCTGGCATACTCTGGGTGTGAGAAGTGTACTACACTTTTACCTTGCTTGGACCTCATGCACAGGAGTTCCTCAGCCCTTTTTGTTTCCTGTCATCCTATGACACTGAGGAATAGGGTGTCTAAATCCCGTATTTCACAGTGGCTGACAGAGGTCGTAGCTTTGCCCTATCAGTCTCTAGGGAAAGGCCCCCCAATTGTGATCATGGGTCACTCTTTGACAGTTTTGGATATTTGCAAGGCCACCACTTGGGCCTTGGGTCACACTTTTACGAAACACTATAAGATAGATATGGCATCAGCTGATGCAGTGTTTGGGTGAGAAATTTTAAAAGAGGTGGTGGTGCCTTAGAGTACTGTCCCTTCGATACCTGCCCTACTTGTTACTGGTCAAGTATGTCCTGAAGTGAAGGAATGCCCTCTGTGAGCCTCTGGAGAAAACAGAAATGACCTTACCATGAATTTCTATTCCCAGAGCGTCACGGAGGGCATTCGACCCACCCTTTCTCATGGACTAGTAATTCGAGTGTAGGGTCACAGCTTCTGTTGTCAGGGATGGTGTCATTATCTGTCTCGTTTTTGCATTGTTGGTTCATGTTTTCACTTGTTTTTCATTGTTACATCTTGGGCGTAGGTTCTGTTTTCTTTCCTTCTAGTAGAGCTAGGAGGAGTCATTTTCTGCTGTGCCAGAATGAACTGGGAGGTCTAGGTGGCTCCTCCCTTGGAAGAAGCAACAGTTTGGCCCTGCCTATGTGCACCAGAAGGAGGTGCCATCCTGAAGTAAGGGAATGCTTTCCATGAGCCTCCGAGAATAGAAATTCACAGTAAGAGCAATTTCCATATTTTTTTTAGTGTTTAGAGGCATAGAAAGCCATCACAAAACATACTTAAAATACTTATTTTTAAATCCAGTTTCATCCTGAATACATCCAAAACTAGACTTGTGATTAGCTTGATAATTGAATTCAATTAATTTGTACACCGCTTTGAGCATTGTGAAAAATGTGCTATTCAAATAAATTGGCTACGACTATGAATTTGGCTGGTGGGTGAGCATGTGTCAAAGCAACTCCACAGTTACACAAAGTTCAGCCATTTGTATTTAGGTGCCTGCTCATGAATTTGCATGAATTTGCATGTTGCACATGTATTTTCATCCAGTTGGAAATAACACAGGGAGTTCTTTATTCCTTTCTATGTAACTGTTTGTTTGTACAGTAGAAAATCCAAGTCTTTTAAATATAGTCAGTGCCAAGCTTGTTCTTGCAATACACAGTGTCACAATAAATCTCACATACTCTATATACACAGCTTAATTTGTTCTTGGACTTTTAAAGTGTAAATTATTCTCCTCAGTGAATCCATTCCCTGAAGTGCATATTGTTTTCATCCTATAGCAATTATGCAGACGACTTATTTCAGTGGGACTTACATTAATGTAGCACTTTGAGGATTGGCCTGCTCATGACAGTATTTGAAGTATTCTTTTTCTAACCTAACCAAGCCTAATGCTATAGCTTTCAATTACTGAGTCCGTAGCTTAATGAATCTTTCAACTCATGTTAAGCCTGTTCCTTTGCCACCTGCTCCCAGCTGTGTTACCAGATTCCTTTGCACATCACAGGAATGCTAATGAGGGCATGGGCCAGGGCTTTTGTCAGGCCCTGAATAACTCTGATCTAGCTGAAGTAATATTTTTCATTATGCTCTGTAAAATAGTTTTCGGGTGGGGGAGAAACAAAAACAAAAAAGACCTACTACTTGCTGCTGCTGCTACTACTAACAACAACAACAACACATTTTCAGTGAAGTCTATTTCAAATCCATTACTAACAGAAAATATTAGTTTGTTTTCCTCTAATAGATACTTTGTTTATTCAAATTCAAAAGAATTTCCAATAGTTGGCTACAATTTGCATTCACAAATCTCTTGGATTGAGTCAACCATCTGAAATGCAGGTTGCCTCTTTTCCCCCTCCAGCCATCAGGATTAATGTAAATTAGATTACATTAAGATCAATTTAGCAACAAAATGCAAATTGTTATGAGGAATTGATGCAGAACACCACTGTATAGCCAGTGTGTGACCTCACAATTAGAACTGTATGCTTCTTTACTCTGTCTTTGAAAATATGAAGTGATTTTTGTACAAGCTTCCTCCCCCACCCCCCCTTTTTAAGCAGTGTTAACTGAAGAACAACACCCCCTAAATTCAGATAGTAGCAGAGCATGTTGTAGTCTAATTCAGTGCAGAAACAACCACCAACCGTCTATATCAGTGATCTTCACTATTTTTCAAGCAAGAGCCACAGTGGCCACTGCCAAAACCACTTAGAAGCCCTTCCCTAGACCATGGGGGCCTCTCTTCTTCTTCCCCCCAACCTGTTCAAGTAGTGACACTGTACACCAGGTACAATTGGAAGTTTCTCAAAGCCTATCCTCGCCATCCTTGCCCCACACATTGGCCAAGCAAGGCGTGATCAGTCAGTCACCAAGTCACCATGCAGACAAATACCAACACACTCACTCTTGGTCTTTGGATTGGAATGGAACTTTTTCTCATTGCTGACAACATTCAGCTCTACACTGTGCTGCAAAATATTCCAGTGCAGATCCAAATTCCTCTTGCCTGCACATTCTGTTCCCCCTCCAATTCCAGTGTGTATGCAGTGCACCACTGCAACTAGCCAATCATGTTGCTTTTTTGTCTCTTGGGTTCTTCCCCACCACAGTTCATTGGCTGATTGCTCTACTGTTCTCTCCTCCAGCACTTTACAGCTGAGAATTGACAGGCCTTCTGACACCCTACCCCAGAAGCCCCCACTGGTAGCCCAGATCACAGTAGCCAACCAACTGCAAAAGCAAGAAAAAAAGGCAAAGTTAGAGAGCCCCTATTTCCCTACCCCCATATGTGCTGGTTGCATGACTGCGATTTGTATAATTACCAGGGATGCAATGTGGGTTGCCATGTCATCCAAACCTGACACATGGTGGGGGTGGCTTCTCACCCACATCATACACACACAGGTCTTGCCCCTGACATCTGCACATTGATCTGGTCTTTTGAACAGAGCCTGTGTATGTACAAGCTCTCCAATATAGGCTCTGCAAGAATGATGTCCCCAAAAAATGATGGCTCTGGGCCACTCATGTTACTGTGGCACAGCAACATGGAAGATATCAAATATCTCCCTTTTAGTAAACAGGCCCTCCCTTCACATACTCATAATTACAAGCATTTTGATAGTTTAAAATATTATTTACCTTTATGTTATAAGTTAAATAAATGCACAGCAAGGCCTTTTTCAAACTTGGCTTATAGTTTGAGTAGGATGTTATGCAAAGAGATTGTATGAATTTCTGAAACCTTTGATTCAGCTTTCCACCTAAAGCAATTCTGAAGTGCATGTCAATTGTCTGGTTCATTATTATCCTTTTACCTGTCAGTTAACTGGCAATGGTTTTACAATATTTGTAAAATATTCTATGAAGGAATATTCTATGACAACACTTTTATAAATGGTAGTCTCATAGACCAGCAACAGCCTGTTCTGTGAGTGGAAGGGAAAACAGGCAAAATAGTGTGCTTACACTAAGGATGTCAGAGGAATCCATGCAGAGGGTCAGATTCTCCAGCTTTTCAGCAGCTCGGCCCCAGACTCTGGCCCTGTATTAAGTTGGGCCAACTCATGGATTTTCAAATTGTTTTTTCTATTAAAATTGGCCCTTATGCAAATTGCAGCATCAGTTTGCATAATTAAGGCAAATGGGGTAATTTACACAAATTGCAGCCATAAATTAATTTTATTTTATTTTATTTTAATTTATTTATTTATTTATTTATTTTATATCCTGTCTTTTTCCTCCAAGGAACACAAGGTGGCATACATAATCCTCTTCCACTTCTCCATTTTATCCTCACAACAACAACTCTGTGAGGTAGGTTGGGCTAAGAGTCTGTGACTGGCCCAAAGTCACCCAGTGAGTTTCCATGACCGAGTTGGGACTAAGACTCAGATCTCCCGACTCCCAGTCCAATGCTTTAGCCACAAGTGTTCTGCCTGCATAATACCTTTATCACGAAAGCAAATTCCCACCCCCACCCCTCTGCACTTCATTTAGCAGCAAGACTCCCACTGCTCTGTGCAGTACCCATATTTTTAAATTTTATCTTGTATTGTTCCTAAAACTTCAAGTATTCTATGCAAGAAATGCAGTTGTTGATAAACCATAGGCTTGGATTAAATTTAAAAGAGCAGTCTCTTTATATGAATTGATGGATTTTATATGTCATGTGCCTGACAGTCAAAATGAAGCAGCAATTATACTGTTCCTATTATATACGTTTCCAGCATTTATTATTAATTTTTCAATGTAAGAGGCATCTTACTGTATTCCCACTTAAGCTTTTGTTTTCAGCTTTCAGCATAATAAGCAGTATGTGCCATCATAGTTTTAATTTTTATGCCAAGCAGAGAGTGACAGCTGGGAAGCAATATGCAAGACATATTTGCATCTTCTATGAAACTGCAAGTGTGGGGGGGAATGTTCAAGTCACCAAGTTTTAAATTTCCCTTTGAAATCTCCTTCTCCAGCTTAAACTACTTTTTTCTCTTACTGATATTTCCCATACATTTTCCAAATATATGTGCAATGGCAATTATCATCAACAACGTTTTTGTTGTCATCATCATTATCATCATGTTCACACATTTTTCTACACCTCTGTAGGAGAAGAGGGACGCACTTTCCCTACATGGCATCTGTTTAACTCCTTGTTATAGAAATTTGATAAAGAATTCTCCTCATTATTCCTATGAGATATAAAAACTTAGAAATTAATCCAGTTTATTAAAACTTAATAAATTAAGCCCTACAGAAGGGCTCCTGTAGATGATCTTAAGGTCCGGGCAGGTACATATGGGAGGAGGCGTTCCTTCAAATAACCTGGCCCCAAACCGTTTAGGGCTTTAAATGTCAATACCAACACTTTGAATTGGGCCCGGACCTGGACTAGATAGATAATATGTAAGTTTGTTTTCATTTATTTGATTTCTATCCCAACTTTCAATCCAGGAGGGATCCCCAAGGCAATTTACATAAAATAATAAAATATAATAGCATTCTTTTATTCCTATGAAAGTAGCATATCCTTCATCTCGCCCAAAGTGTAGGTCTTATCACCGTCCAAGGGCAAAGAGGGAGGAACGAGGTCAAGTGCAGCAGCTAGACCTTAGATGAGCTGCTGAGTAATGGCAGCTGGATCTTCTGATGCGTAAGAACATAAGAAGAGCCACTGTTGTGATTCCATTAAAGAGGTCTGCTGTGCAATCCACAAAGCTTTATTCAGTAAATAGGCATCTCTTCACACCTGAAGGGAGTGTGAATGCCAGGAGTTATCCTTTAAGATTAATTAACCTAACAAAGCAAGGCAGTTGCCTATCAACTAAATGGACAGTTTCCCACTGTTCCAAACAGGCTTTTACGGGACTCCTTGTTTAGGAAGGGTCTTCAAGCTGTAACCTCTGATGGATCACCTCCCACCTCCTCTCAACTCCACTCGCTTGATCATGCGATGGACTCTGGGATCTGTCAATTTCGATGCACCCTCCAACAAAGACTGAGTTCGCAGGGGAGGGGAGGATGATCTCTGAGCCTGGGGCTCCTGTTTGATAAGCTTCTGGGAAGATTCCTCTTTGACTCTTAGAGAGTCTTGGAAAATTTGCTCCCCTGCTTCCTTCTGCCTTGGCTGGTCTACTTCTTCTTCAGGCTCCGATTCTGATTTGGGATCTACAACAGGGAGACCGAGATCCTGACAGTCATGCTGGATTAGACCGGGTCCATCTAGTGCAGCATTCTGTTCATACAGTGGCCAATCAACTGTCAATGGGCAAACGCACAAGCAACAGTTCCCTCCCACCCATGTTCCACAGCAACTGCTGTACATAGGCTGATTGCATCTGATACTGGAGGTACCCTAGAAGGATCAGGACTAGTAGCCATTGATAGTTTCCTCATCAAGAAACTTGCTTGGAACTTCTGTTGACTGGCTGTAAACTTCTTAATAAGTTAGCATCTTTACCAAAAACTAAGGATGCAGTTCCTTGCATATTTAGACAGAAAAAAGCCCTACAACTCCCATAATTTCCCAGCAAGCATGTCTAAACAGGCATAGGATTACACCCTTTTTTTAAAAAAAAAGGGGGGGGAATGTGTTTTACACAATGTTTAAAGGAATGTTGCTAACCATAGCAAAATATTAATGAGGATAACTTCGTTCTTGCCTTATGTGTTAGAATGGCTTATAGTCTAATAAATATTTCATAACCATTTTGTGTATTGCAGTATAAATATATAGGCACTGTTATTCCAGAAGGCTGAAGCTCTTTATAGATTATTTTGATTATGCAAAAGACTACAAATTTAATAAGGTTGAAGAAATGTGATATATTTTTAAGTAGAGCATCTTCTGTCTTCTATCCTGACTTAATCAAGATGGTTAGTGGATACTGAACATTGATATATGGGAGTATGCAGACTGTCCTGCCATACAAAAGTGACACAGTAGATTTGAGATCTTGTCAATAGACATTTACTTGGGAAGTGAAACATGGACTGTGGACAAATTTAAGCTGAAAAGAATGCCAGGTAACATTGTAGTTAAATTACTTGTATTTTCTTGAGAAACTAGTCTTGCAAAAGTTCAGCCTATGTCTCTTTGAAAATGGCCTACATAAAAAGAAGTATGGGATGTGATGAGTTCTTTGTGCTGAGAGAAGGTTTTAATTTTGTGTTTCTCAAACAGAAGCCATGACCCACCTCCATGCAATATGACAAACGTCTTTTGAAAACTGAGAGGAGTTTCATAAGCAGGAGGTTGTGATATGGCATGGTGGGGGAGACAGGGGACAAAAATCCACTAGGCACACTCAGGGACTTAAGTAGCACTCTGGGAGCTCATCTACACCAAGCAGGATATTACACTTTGAAAGTGGTATGAAAGCAGTATACAGTATAAAAGGCAGGAGCCACCCTACTGCTTTATAGCAGTATTGAAGTGCACCAACAACTGTTAGGGCCCATGACACATACCATATACCGCTTTCATACCACTTTCATAGTACAATATCCAGCTTGGTGTAGATGAGCTCCCAGAGTGCTACTTAAGTCCCTGAGTGTGCCTAGTGGATTTTTGTCTCCTGTCTCCCCCACCATGCCATATCAAAACCTCCTGCTTATGAAATTCCTCTCAGTTTTCAAAAGACGCTTGTCATATTGCATGGAGGTGGGTCATGGCTTCTGTTTGAGAAACACAAAATTAAAACCTTCTCTCAGCACAAAGAACTCATCACATCACATACTTCATGGGCCCCAACAGTTGTCAGTGCACTTCAGTACCACTATAAATCAGTAGTGTGGCTCCTGCCTTTTATATACTGCTTTCATAGTGGAATATCTTGCTTGGTGTAGATGAGCCCTGGATCTCAGTCAATAGGTGTGAGCAATTTAGAGCAGCATGACCAGCATGGAGGAGTCCATTCATTCCTAAATTCCACTTGTCACATATTTTAAAAGATTCCTCTCTCCTCTTTTGCATCTATTAGGTTAATAAGAACCATCTAGTCTGATGAGACCTCATCTGAACTGCATTTAAGTCAGGCTGCCATGGATGGCAGCATTACTGCAGTGAGCATCAGGTTTTTGTGGGTTCTTCTGGTTTGTTAATTTTTAGTTTTGCTCTGTGCACCTAAGGGCTGGACCTTGTGCTGAAGCCCAGGCCTCACAGCCTAGGGGGTCCCCAAATTACCACAGAAAGCAGCAAGGGATTGGTCAGCAACAAAGAGGCCTAGCGTCAATGTGCCCAACAAGGCTGATGCTACTTGTTGCAGCATCCTTTTTTTCTTCTTAGTTTAAAAAATATTTCATAATCATGGGTCTGCTGACTGGGCTTATACATGGCTACAGATGCTCACTTTGGTATTTTTACTTCTAAAATATGTATATGTTCAAATGGACATTTTACTATTTTTATATTGTATTTTATTGTGTTTGTAAAAGTGTAGTATTGTCCACTACTTTGTTAAATTATTTTGTAAGTGGAATAAATTTACTACATAAAATATATAAAAATACATTATCTTTTTCTATATATTTTATTGTTCACCACTCAGGAATCTTATTGGATACAAAGTGGTGTATAAATCTTGTAAATAAATAAATAAATAAATAAATAAATAAATAAATAAATAAAATTGTACTTATTCACAAGTAAATGTGTTTAGCATCAGGGTAACAGAAGCAAATTCCATTTTATGATGGAATTATAATTTAAGTAGACACACAATGCAAACGTATTTCTAAAACGTGGAATGGCAGTGGACGGGGACAGGGAGAAGAAAAATGTTAGTTGTGTGCTTGTGTTGAGTTGGGTTCTGATTCTGCCAGGTCCACATCTTCAATCAGGTTCTTTTGATTACCAAGATGAAACAAGCCATTTGTGCAAAAAGATTTCAGTTTATTGATAGAAAATGGATGCAGAATATATACATGCAAAGAACGCTAGCACCTCCTTCCAGCTAATTAAGCTTTCATAGCTGGGTATCTATTGGGGGGGGGGGGCACAGCACGTTCTCCAGGCCTTGCTTCAGGAAGAACTGTGCAACTAGCCAGAGAACCTCCTGTGGCTCAAAGGGACAGCTTCTGTCTATTGTGGGGGTGCCAAGTTTCATCTCTTTATCTTCAAAAATAACGGAGATGTAAGCATTTTTGTTAATTCCCATTGACAATAATAAAGCATTTCTCTGAAAATTGAGCAGTTTTCTGCTGGGTAATCTGATGGTGCGGGAAGACAGCCGCCCCAAAAATCGGGATGGGGAATCAGCTCATTGGAGCTCCACCCTGAATTTTGGGGAAGAGCAGACACACTCTGCACACCCCTAGTATTGATACATTCATGGATAGATAGATAGATAGATAGATAGATAGATAGATAGATAGATAGATAGATAGATATCATAAAATATATGCTTATGAACAATATAATATGTCTTCCACCACAAAATACTCTGTGACAAAGCAGAGTAAGAGCTCTCTTGGAAACCCATGAAATAACAAATAAATGTAATCCACTTAACCTTTCAAAATCAATTCAAAGAGGACTTAATATGTCTATCAATTTAATTAAAGCTATTTTCAGTCCATAAATTATCTATTTGGCACTTCAGTGAAGCCAGCAATTGTTAGGAAGTAAGAAGGCCAAAGTGTCTTCCCAGAAGACCAAGGTTAATATGCTCTGAGGAAAAAATATCTATTGTCTCAGTGGGATTATATCATGACAATTTATATTACATTGCTTAATACATTACTGGCATGTCTGAATTTCTTAAAAGAATAACACATCTTCCTCTAAGCATTAGTCTAATGTTTAGGTACACAGCATTGCTAGTTTTAATCCTCTCTCATTTATGCAGCAGAAAATGCTTTCCAGTACTTTTCAACTTGTTGAAAAATAATGTGTTATTAGGAGTGAGCAGTGAGGAGGTCAAATTTGCTGATGACACCAAATTATTTAGGGTGATTAAACAAATTTTTAGGGCAAATACATTGAAGCCTCATCCAGACAAGATAGAGGTGCTCCTAGTCATTCATAAGGCAGATCAGGGAATAGGGGTTCAGCTTGTGCTGGATGGGGTTACACTCTCCCTGAAGACACAGGTTCGCAGCATGAGTGTACTTCTGGATTCAGCCCTGAGCCTGGATGCCCAGGTTTCTGCGGTGGCCAGGAGTGCATTTGCACAGTTAAAGCTATTGCACTAGCTGTGCCCATTCCTAGAGATGGCTGATTTATTTATTTTATTTATTTATTTATTACATTTTTATACTGCCCAATAGCTGAAGCTCTCTGGGCGGTTCACAAAAATTAAAACCATTAAGAACATAATAAAACATCTGGCCACAGTGACACGTGCCTTAGTTACATCCCGTTTGGATTATTGTAACACATTCTACATGGGGCTGCCTTTGAAGAGTGTTTGGAAACGTCAACTGGTTCAAAGAGCTGCAGCCAGACTGTTGACTGGGGCTGATTACAAGGAGCACACAACTCCCCTTTTACAACATCTCCAGTGGCTTGTGGTCTGTTTCCGGAGACATTCAAAGCTGTTTACGACCTATAAAGCCCTATATGTCTTGGGTCCAGGTTACCCGAAAGACTGTATCCTCCCTTATGAGCCTGCCTGTGCACTGACATCTTCAGGGGAGGCCCTTCTCTCAGTCCCGCCACCATCACGGGTATGCCTGGTGGGAATACGGGAGAGGGCTTTATCGGTGGCTGCTTCAAGACTGTGGAACTCCCTTCCCAGGGAGACTAGACTGGCTCCCTCCATGTACTTCCATAAGCAGGCAAAAACTTTCTTGTTCTGGCAGGCCTTTGGGAATAGTCTGGTCCTTTGTTAATGCGATGGATTTCTTCTTTATTTGTCATTTGCCTTTTAATCTTTTAAATGTATTAATGCTATAGATGGTTTAATTATATTTTAACTTTTGTATATTTCTATTTATATGTTTTAACTGTATATGTTTTGATTTTGTAAAACAACCTTGAGTCAGAGTATTGGGAAAAAAGATGGAATAATAATAATAATAATAATAATAATAATAATAATAATAATAATAATAATAATAATAATAGGCAAAATTGGTTCAATGCAAGGACACTGAGGCAAAAAAACCCACCCAACTTCACATATATGCTGATAGGATCTGAGCTAACTGTGACTGACCAAGAAAGAGACCTCAGGGTTGTGGTGGACAGTTCAATGCAAATGTGGACCCAGTGTATGGCTTCTGCAAAAAAAAAGAAGCAAATTCCATGTTAGGTACAATTAGAAAAGGAATTGAAAATAAAACTGCCAATATCTGTGACCACCCTTGGAATACTGCGTATAGTTGTGGTCACTGTATCTAAAAAAGGGTATTGTACGGTTGAGAAAAAGCAAGAAAGGGCAATTAAATTACCAAAGGTCTGCAGTAACTCCCATATGAGGAAAGGTTATGACATCTGGGACTGTTTAGTTGGAAAAGAGGCAAGTAAAGGGAGATGTGATAGACTCATACAAAATTATGCATGGGGTGGAGAAAGCGGATAGGGAGACATTTCTCTCCCTCTCTCCTAATACTAGAACCAGGGATCATGCCATGAAGCTGATAGGTTGGAGCATCAGGACAGATAAAAGAAGTGCTTCTTCATGCAGTGCATAGTTAAACAATGGAATTTGCTATCTCAAGATATAGTGATGACCACCAATTTGGATGCCTTTAAATGGGGATTGGACAAATTCATGGAGGAGAAGGCTATCAATGGCTGCTAATTCTGTTGACTATGTGCTACCTCTGGAATACCAGTTGCAGGGGAGCATGGGCAGAGGGTGCTGTTGCACTCATATCTCATGTGCGGGTTTCCTGTAAGCAGCTGGTCGGCCACTGTGTGAATGGAATGCTGGACTAGATGGACCTTAGTCTGATCCAGCATGGCTTTTCTTATGTATTCATCATCATCATCATCATCATAATTTTAAAATATTAACCAATCAAATTAAGTGGCAATTTTCAATCATTTGATTATATCAATGTTAAAAATAAGTCCATAACCTTTAGTAGCCCACAAAAGGTTTTACTAGTCCACCTGCCTGCCTGCCAGTATAGCATGTATGTATATTACTTATACACGACTTAACCTTTAAATGCTGCTTCCTGTCACTGTGTTGTAATACTATCTCTACTATGCACTCTGGAGACTAGAGTCCTAAGACATTTGTTCACATATATTTTGGGACCTGTACTGGTTATACCTGGGATCTCAATGTCCCTGATTATTGTGCTTATTCCTGCCTCATGCTGTCACACTAGAAGAGGAAGGTTGGGGTGTGAAAAGTGGTGATAAGCTGCTCACCCCATTTCACTGTCTTCAATTGCTGCTTCCTGTTCATGGTGGGGGTGGCAGCACACTGTTCCTGATAGTAGCTGCTCCTTACAATCACCATTTTTCCTCTTTGGGGCAGGTGTGTTTGTTTGTTTATTTATTGCATTTGTATACCACCCCATAGCCGAAGGTCTCTGGGCAGTTCACATAACATAAAAACACTTAAAAACAATATACAAAAATTAAAAACCACAAAAATATACAATACCCACATACGTTTAAAACAACTATAACTACTTTAAAAACTATGAACCTAAAAAACAGACCCAGGCTCATTACATATTGCTAAATGCCTGGGTCAGTTTTTTAGGCTCATAGTTCATAGTGTTGGTGTTGGTTGTTTACTGAAAGAACAGCTAAAAGTGGAGAATTGAGAAACACAGCTAATTTTCTGCTTCATGAAAATAAGTAGGTGGCATGCTGTTTCAAACTTGTTATGAAAACTGACTGTTAAGTTTACAGAATTTAATTGATGAGAAACAGGGGTAATGACATATATAGCAGTGTGAGGTTTTAGAACCTAGACTAAGCTCTTGTGAAAGAAGTGGTAGGACTTTGTGCAATCTCATGTCTATTCCAGCAGTTTTGTTGATTAATGATTCACCAAGAAAAACCAAGCTCAATACATCATATAAAAATAAGTTATCACAGATCTGAATATCTTTCCTTCATAACAAACAACGTATTCCAATTAAAGTATTTTTTCTATACTCAGAACTTTTAAATGATCGGGGTACTTAAACTCCATGGTGTATGTACAATTGTTTGTATGCACAAAAAATATAGATGAGATACTGTAACGACTAAGTAAAAGTCACAGGTGAGAAAATGGATACCTTATTCTGGAAAATCCTGGTTGACACAGGGCTCATCTACACCAAGCAGGATATTCCATTATGAAAGCGGTATATAAAAGGCAGGAGCCACACTACTGCTTTATAGTGGTACTGAAGTGCACTGACAACTGTTGGGGCCCATGACACAGCTACACCAAGCAGGATAGAACACTATGAATGCTATGAAAGCAATATGAAAGCGGTATAAGATAAGTGTCATAGGCCCCAAAAGTTGTCAGTGCACTTCAGTACTGCTATAAAACAGAAGTGTGGCTCCTGCCTTAAATATACCACTTTCATACCACTTTCATAGTGGAATATCCTGCTTGGTGTAGATGAGCCCACAGTTGTTTAACACCATGATTGATAAATACCAAACAGAAGACTGAAAGCAGCTGGCATTTAGTGGATATCATTTTTTAGTGAATGACTGAAATAAGGATGACATATTTGGCTTCCTAAAAATCTTAAGAATTCCCGGTAGTAATTTACCAAACCTCTGACTCATACTGTTGTGCAGAATATGTTGGTGAATAACTGCATTGGATAGTTAATAGATAAGTTTAGATTGCAGGTGGCTTTGTTCTTAAGGATATTTTGCAAATAGGAAAATAGACTTTCAGCATCATCATTTTTTTAGCTACTAGTCTCCTATGACACATTAAGAAGCAGAAAATGCTTGCTTCGACCATAAGAGTGCTCTCATATAAATGTTTGCATATATAATCTCTTTGAAAGGAGACATTTAGTGCCACCTCTTGAAGCCCAGAGAGGCAGTACTGCTTTGCATATGGCAAAATTCAGCCACATTTGCAAACTGCAGAATACTTTTGCTTTTGGAAAAAATGAAAAGTCAATTTCCTAAGACCAGAGGCCATTTATTTTAATGGGAGGGGCAAACATAACTTTGTAACTTCATATGTTAATACTTTGCCTAAGGGTAAGTGGCAACCTAATTCCTATCATTTTTGCCTCCTGCTGATCCAGTAGGGAAACCCAGCTCATGTGTACGTTTGAGGCTCTTACTTTCTTTTCTGCTTCCTGCTGTGGCTACTATATGACAGTCAAGCCACAGCAGGGGGGCACAAAATAAAAGAGAAATGTTGTAGATACTGGAAACACCACAGGCTACTGTTGTTATTTTGAATTTGACACATCCTGCAACCTCATAGACGCTGAGGGAGAGATAGCTTCCACCTGCTGAATTTCCTGATTCTAACTGCAGAGATAGAGAGAAGTGGCCACTTTCATTGCCAAGAGATATAACAAAACCATGTTTCTCACTCTGAGGAGCTTGGGGATGATATTATTATTATTATTATTATTATTATTATTATTATTATTATTATTATTATTATTGGTGTCACATGGAGACTAGATATGCTGATATAACTAAGATGTGGATTTAGACAGAATGACCTTCTGTCTTGCATTTCCCTGTGATTGATAAGGAAGAAGGAACTTGTACACATTACTCTCTAAGAGCGTCATTACACAGGGAATTGTGTTTCCTTGCTGTCACTTCTCTGCCCAGACTTTTCGGATTTACCGGGGTCTTTTTTTGTCAAGCGAAGAAGGCTAAAAGGTCGGGAGGCATGCGGGACGCAGATGACGTCATGAATAGGTCCTGCGAAAATCTGTGAGTGCCCAGTAATGAGCGTGCAATAAAACGTTCGTCTGATGACGTCCCAAGTGTGAGATTATTAAGGCCACAGCTAGACCTAAGGTTTATCCTGGGATCATCCAGGGTTCGCCCCTGCCTGAGCACTGGATCCCCTGTGTGTCACCTAGATGAACAGGTTTGACCCCTGGATGATCCAGGGATAAACCTTAGGTCTAGCTATGGCCTAAGTCATCTGACTTTCCACTGTAAAGTGTGGTGTGTGGTGCATGTTTTTGTGTGTGTTTCACGAAGGGGAAATAACATTAGGTATAAATAATAGTTCTGAAACCAAGTATTTAACCTGTGTTGAACTACAACTCTCATCATCACCTGGAGGCTACCAGGTTGGGGAACGCTGCCATAGGAGGGTGAGTTCAACTTTTCTCTTAAGAACTACATCTTACCGCATTACCTCATTCTCTCTTTATGTCCCATCCCATCTTATATTCATAGCACCATAATGGAGTTGCCTATCATGGGGTTTTGACCATAGTATTAGAGTATCATATTCTGAGCAACAGCTGGGACCTAGAACTGATTTAATTTTAAGGATTTCCTGTTTGGGTCACATCATGTGCCAGAAGAATCTTATTGTTGAGATATCCCTACATTTTATACAGAGTATCAGGGTCACTACTACGAGGAAGGATGGAGCTGGTTCCCTCTTTTCATCTGTGGCCTTTTTTTGATATAATGAGGTGGCTGGGGTGGCACAGCAGAGAAAGCCCTCCTCCTAGTAGCCACCTGCCTCACTTCCTTCGGCAGGGGCTCACGGAGAAGGACCCCTGTGGATGATCTTAAGGTCCAGGCAGGCACATATGGGAGGAGGCGTTCCTTTAGATAACCTGGCCCCAAGCTGTTTAGGGCTTTGAATGTTAATACCAGCACTTTGAATCGGCCCGAACCTGGACTGGCAGCCAATGAAGTTATAGAAGGACTGGTGTAATATGATCTCGTTGGCCAGTCCCTGTTGGTAGGCACGCTGCCCTGTTTTGTACCAGCTGAAGTTTCTGGACTGTTTTCAAAGACAGCCCCACGTATAATGCATTGCAGTAATCCAAACGAGAGGTTATCAGAGAATGGATAACTGTAGCATGGATAACTGTAGGAGTTAAAAGAAATTCAGTATAAGGTTAATAGGATAAGAGTGTTCAACACAATGGGGATGTCCTAGGTTAATCTACCATTGTTGGATTTTCATCTGCAAAACTATGATATAACAGGCAGATACACCATGCCTAAACACATTATGTAGTGTGTGTGCAATATGCTTACATGGCTGTTCTACAGATTTCATTTAGATTTTGCAGAGATCGATTATTAATTTCTTATTAGTTTAGAAGGTTACCACTCATTATAGAAAAGCATGGCTTAGAAACATGTTTGCTATTCTAGTAGAGCCGTTTCCCCATTGTCACAAACTGCAACAAACTCCCTCTAATTTCATTCAGAACTCAACCCTTGGATGTTCTTGGGTTATTTGAGGGTTGTTTAACCTTCCAGCAAGCCATGCCACCTGGGTTCGAATGACACGTCAAGCCATGCCCAGGCAGTGATTATTCAAATCATGTGTCACTTACTACCATTGTGCAAACTGGCTTTATTTACTACCATCTTCACCTTTTCAACCTATACTGGAAGTAATTATTCACATTTGGTAGTGAAAGGAAGCATTAACAAGTGAGGGGTCTAATAAAAGTGGTTTGTTTGGTTTTTTATTTAATCTGTCATTAGTTAATGCTAGATTGTTTAGATATTATTTAAAACAACACTTGTCATTGGAAGAGTCTCATTTTTTTTCACTTGAAGTAGTGATTCAAAAACAATAACTGGCTTTGCTGTAATCAGTAGCAGTTTCAACATACTATTTTTTTCTTTCATTGCAGTACAGTAGCTAGAAATTCTAATATGTTGCTTGGCTTTTTTATGAATAAATATGTCTAGCCCAAGCAGATGAATGTTTTAACTACTAGACATATCATCAATGAGTTTGCTGCTCGAATATTATATCTGTTCTGCTGTCCACTTCTCAAGATAGATAAGGACATACTGAGGAAGAAAAATCAAACAGATCCACAAAATTGATAGCAAGTCTTATACACATTTCTATAGCACAAGTGTCAGAGGGATCTGTCTTTTCCACACATTGCCAATAGTTACTCTCTAACAGAGAGATTTGATTTCAGTGGACTTAACCAAGTTTAACATTGATTTGGAGCGGCCAGTATATTTAAGTGATTTCATCACTCTGAGACTTAGGCCATGGCTAGACCATGCCTATATCCCGGGATCATCCCCGGATCATCCCTGTGCATCCAAATGACACACAGGAGCAGGCAGGGATGACCCCTCCATTTGCCTGGGATAATCCTTAGGTCTAGCTAAGGCCTTAAAAAAATCTGTTAAAGACATCCTGATAACAACACTTCTTCCGTCTTTCAGGACTCATTTGCATTAAAAAAATTAAACTGATTTGGCCATCATGGCTTTCTGCAGGAGATCTTGGTTGCTAAAATTTCTAGGAGGCCATTGTCCAATCAGTTGTTGTTGTTGTTGTTGTTGTTGTTATTTCAAAGTAGCTTCATCCTACTTTGTCTCTTATGCAGTAGGCTACTCTGTACTGTGTTTGATCATTGCATATTTATTTATATGATGTGAAGATTCTGATGACCTTGTTCTAAATGAAAAAGTAATGACCTATAATACTAGGAACTATATTCAGCTTTGTATTATTTATCAGTATAATGACTTGCTTGTTATGAATAGCCTCAAGAAACTCCCCTCCTTATTGTTCTGAGGATCTCTTACAGAGTGCAACTACATATTTTTTGCCATTTCAGAGTGGAAGACATTTACATGTTTATTGGATGAGCAGTATATTAGTCATAGGTTTGACCTTGGGGTACTAAAATCTCCAGATCAGCAAAAAAATATTTAAGGGTGTGGGCCTGTGATCTTTTATAGTCACCTAAAATATTAGGTGTTGTCATTTTCTGTTAGCTTTGCATCATGTAAGTTCACAGACTTAATAAGCTGACCTAAGACTCTAGTTAACTTAGCATGTCTTCTACCTCTGCTCATGTTGTCAGTAATGGAAAAGCCTGAATAGACTATGGGCATGTCTACACCAGGTGATATCCCGGGGATTGTCCCGGGATCATCCCTGTGCATCCACATGATCCACAGAGGATCCCGGGAACAGGAAGGGATGATCCCTTCATTTCCCCGGGATATTGCCATACCCTTTTTTTCTCATTTTTTCCCACAATCTTGGGGCCATCCCAAGACCGCGGGAGGTGTGGGCAGCCATCCCTGTTTTGTCCCAGCTCCTCGTGAGTAAATACGAGTAGTTAGGAACCAGGCACAGGGCACGGAGCTCTTTAAGTGCTCCATGCTCATCATGGGTGGGGAGGGGAACAGGGTCCAGGCTTCTTTTTTAAAAAAACAGCCTTACTTTTGCACTGGAGCATAGGTGCACTCCAGGTCCTGTCTTTTTTTAAAAAAAAAATGGTGGGTGCGACGTCCTCCTTCCTCCCTGGATGTTGTGAACTGCGTGTGAATGCAGGGGAAGGATCTCACGATCAGCATGTCGCAAGATTCTCCCCCCTCCCTCCCAGAACGCCACGAGGTGTAGACATGCCCTATGAAAAGTCCACATTCACAAGCCTTAAAACATATCACGACTTTCATCTTCAAGAATATGTGTTAGTCCTTTTCTTTCTTAACAGATTCCCCACCCCCATTATATGCAGTTCTTGGGAACTGACAAAATGCATCCCTGTATCATTTTAAAACATTGTACCCTAGCGACTGTTGCTTGATTTCCCGACCAACCAGCAATTGAATTGTAAGTAATAAAAGTCAGGTGCAGTATTAGCCAAATCCCAAAGTAGAAGATACAATCATTATTAATATGGATCTCATTATTCAGCTGGTGACAGTCTGGATTCTAAGACTCTGCAATTTTGCTTTCATGCCTTCTAAATTAACTTGTAAGGGAAAAGGCACAGTTATATATCCTACTGGGATTATGGAGGGGAGAGGACAGCACTAATCTTCTGGCTGATAAATAGAGGGAAATCTCAAACAAAAATGCTATCAAATTGTTTTATTTATTTATAGAAGCAGTCCAAATTTCCTAACACATTTTGAGTACAGCATACTTTTCATCAGAGGCAGGAGCCTCTTCTTAATAGTGGGATAAGAATATAAGAAGAGTCCTGCTGGCTCAGACCAAAGGTCTAGTTAGTCCAGCATTATATTTTCAGCAGCCACCAGAGACAGATCTCTGGGGAGCCAACAAAGCAGGGCACGACGGCAGGGATGGAAGAAGGGAAATGGCTCTTTAAACATTATTTGCACAATTATACTGCAACCATATTGTGTAATGTTTCCAGACACATTTGAAGAGCAAGAACTCTCTTCTTTAAAAACAACAACAACCAACCGCTATGAAGCAGAGTTCAAAATCTAAAGCCTAAATTAGCATTGCATCTACACCACTTGAATTTTCTACATTCTGAGAAGAGTCATATAATGTAGATGGACAAATAGACTGACTTTTCACACTTCTGGGGAACCTGTGAAGGGGGCGCTTTTGCATCACTTTCATGGCCAGTTGTGCAAGTTCCTCGTGTATTTGAAAATCATGAAACTTCCTAGAATTGCCTTTTTTCTACTTATTTTATAGATAATCAAATCTGTGGCTATCTCAGGCTAGTGACTTAACTTTTTAAAAGTTATATATTGAGCATTAAAAAGTTCCTTTGGTTGTAGGCTGTGATCCTTCCAGATTTGCTTTAAATAGCCTTTTTCAGTCTTTCTTTCTTGTATTCCAGTCTTTTCACATATTTTCCTGTATCAAAAGGGGATGGCACATCTCTCAAATCTGAATCCTAGATTGGGGCATCCCTGTAAAATATAGTACCATAACAATCCTAAATACTGCTGGCTGATATAGCAGTAAAGCTAACTGCAAGTAAAGTTTGCTGTTTGCTCCACTTTATTTCAGAGATTATTGAAAAGGGCTCTGTATATAAAATAATAGACCTGAAAGTTTGACATGATTTGAAGTTGCTATATACCCCAAAATATGAGCCAATCTACAAATGCAACCCTTTTACCTTAATCACCTCACACTCTATATGGGGCTGCCCTTAAAGAATATCTCTGCTTACCTTACAGGTTTTCAGTGTCCTTCTACTGGCCTTTCCAGGGTTCTTCTGCTATCCAACTCTCAAGTGGGATGCCCAGAGAACTGGAGTTCTCCTAGCAGTAGCCACTCTTGGAAGATTATATTACCTTTATATATTACCTATATAAATGTAATATATAGGTCAGAATTCAGTGCTGCCCATCCACCAACAGAACTGGCTGCTGATTCTTGTCCATTCTACTGACCTGCTCCCCTTCAAGAAATGAGTGTTTTTGTTTATTTTATGTTGCCCCCGAGAAGTGCAAACATGCCATTGCACAAGTGGTGGGGCACAAAAGAATCAACAGAGAGCTTCGGCTGTGGGGCGGTATATAAATTTAATAAAATAATAAATAATAAATAATAAATCTCGAGTGTGGTGTTGGAGGAACCCAGGATGGTGGTTCTGGGTGACTTCAACTTCCACACTGGGGCTCCAGCTCAGGACTTCATGGCCTCCAAAACAACAATGGGGCTGTCTCAGTTTGTCACCGACCCAACACATGAAGCAGAGAATACCCTTGATTTGGTTTTTGCTTCAAGCTGTGATATAGGTAGTCTGAAGATGGGTGTGTGTCCAAGTAACCCCATCGTCATGGTCTGACCATTTCCTGGTGAGATTTGAACTCACGGTGTTACTCCCCTCCTGCAAGGGAGGGGGGCCCATTCGGATGGTCCGCCCCAGGAAACTGATGGAATCCAATGGATTCCTGAATGCTCTTGGGGATTTTCCAGTGGAGAGAGCTGGTGAAGCCGTAGCTTCACTGTGGAACAGTGTGGTGCAGAAGACCATTGACTTGATTGCAACTGAGTGCCCTTTCCAGCCCTATGGAGCTGGCTCTGCTCCTTGGTATACTAGGGAGCTGCAGTCAATGAAGCAGGCTGGGCATCAGCTAGAGCATAAGACTCAAAGCAAAGATGACTGAGCACATTCTAGAGCGCATGATTGTGCCTATTGCAAAGAAGGGTTATTTTGCTGCCTCCATTGCATCCTTAAGTAGCCATCCAGCGGAGCTCTTCCAGGTAGTCCAGGGGCTGCTAACAAAATGAGGCCCTGGCTCCATTGAGGACCCACTGTGACCTTTTTGCATTGCACTTTGAGGACAAAAACACTTGTCTCCATAGCGAGCTTGACTCTGTTGTTAATGCAGCTCCAGTTGAGGTATCTGATGCACCATCTGCCCAATTTTGTGGGATCAGTTCCAGTTATTGTGCCCTGATGATGTGGACAATGTGTTGGCAGCAATGCCACCAACAACTTGGCACTCTTGGAGGATACTGATTATCTAGACCCATTCCAGTCTGGGTTTTGATCTGGTTATGGGACTGAATCAGCCTTGCTCGCCCTGATGGATGTCCTTTATCAAGACAGGGACGGGGGAGTGCACCCCTGTTAATTCTTCTCAGTCTCTCATCAGCTTTTGATACCATCGACCATGGTATCCTCCTGGATCAACTCCATGGGATGGGCATCAGAGGCACTGTGTTACAGTGGTTCCAGTCCTACATACGGGATTGTTTTCAGAGAGAAACATTGGGAAAACATTCCTCGGCCCCTCAGCAATTAAGCTATGGGGTGTTGTAGGGCACCATCTTGTCCCCAATGTTATTTAACATCTATATGAAGCAGCTAGGAGTGGTCATTAGGGGATTTGGAGCTAAATGCCATCAATATGCTGATGATATGCAGCTCTATCTCCCTGTGAAATCTGAATCAGGTGAGGCTGTGCAGGTCCTGGACCAGTGCCAAAATCAGAAATGGGCTAGATGAGAGCTAATAAACTGAAACTAAATCCTGGCAATATGGAAGCCCTGTGGGTGAGTGGTCCTCCAATGGCATTCCCTTCCTCTAGAGGTCAGGCAGGCACTAACTTTGTATTCCTTTCGGAATTGAATTTAAACTTAGGCCTTAGCTAGACCTACCTTTTATTCCACGACGGAGGAGAGAAGATCCCACAATGTGATTATCGTGAGATCCCTCCTCCATTTACACGTGAGGTGCAATGACCTCAGGAGGAGAGGTGTCGCGCCCGTCATTTTAATTTTTTTTTAAAGCAACAGGAGCGCACAAGCGCCGAAAGGTACGTTTTTAAAAATAATAATTTAAATTTCCTGCTCCCCCCCTATTCCAATGGGCGCAGTGCTCCTGAGGAGCACTGCACCCTGTGTGCAGCTCCTGGCTCCGCATGAGGAATCGCCCCAGAGCCGAGTCAACCTGCAGCAACGGGCCAGATGTTCCGCAGTCTCAGGCTCAGCCCGGGACTGCAGAAAAAACGGGCCCAAAGTGTAGGGCAAGGGAGGATCCCTCCCTGATCCCAGGATCCCCTGTGCGTCAAGTGGACGCACAGGGACGATCCCGGGGTTCGCCCTGGGATAAAGCCCTGTCTAGCTAAGGCCTTAGTCTCTGCAAACCAAGGTGCTATTTTATTACTTGAAACTGCACAGAGATCCATTTGGATAGAACACTACAGTATAACCCTCTTCTTAAAGACCTCTTTGCTATGATCTAAATTTTGTAAATAAATAAATAAAATAAATAAGAGCTAAGCATTCATAACCCAGGGCCTGAAGAGATAAAACAGTTTCGCTTTGTCCCACATTAATTTTCTTAAAAATACCAAGTTCTTTCTTTCCAAATATGAAGAAATGTGAAAATTTTGGGGAAATCCTCCCCCAGAATTTTGTAGGGAAAATCTTACTTGATACCCTCATGTGGGGAGAAATCAAAATCGTGGTTTTGTTAAAATGTAATGGTAGTTGGTTGTAAAATAATAAAATGCAGGTTGTAATTCATGTTCAAACACCAATAAGGTATAGTTTAATAATACATTATCGGGTTAAATGTTAAAGGAAGCTGGCCCTGTTGTTACCTTGGATCTTATGTTGTAAGCAGTTTCTGTCAGGATCTTGTCATGTCAGCAGTGTGAATTTGTTCAGTTTCAAATGCTTCATATTTCATTAAATTAACCAATCGATGGGTAAAAGAATCAATGGGTTCAGCAGCAGCAGGATTAATCACAGAAGGAAAGGAAAGCCGCCAAATTTCATGCTGCCACTTAAATTGATTCTGCCAGACTTCTCTTGATCAAGAAGCTTCAGCTGTGGAGCAAGTGAAGTATTCTTATTTTGAAACTGTCCCAGAAATTGGTCCAATCCTGAACCTAGACTGGAATTTGTTCAGATATTCTGTATCCTCTAGGAACATCTGCAGCTGTACTGCTGCCATTCTTTCAACCACCTTGCCTCAAAAATGGTGTATTCATAACCAGACAGTTGTTATCAATCCCTGGGTCTGGGGAGGGCTTTTTCATGAATGACACACAATTGCCTCTTTATTTATTTATTAAATTTATATACTGCCCCATATCCAAAGCTCTCTGGGAGGTTTACAAAAGTTAAAAACGGTGAACATTTACAAATTATACAAAATTTAAAACCATCAAAATATAAAAACAACAGTATAAAACAAGATTGCTGGCACCATTCCCTTATTAACCACTCCCTGGACTCACTTAGCTCAACCTCCCTGGCTAGTTCTAATAAGCCAAGATGGACAAGGGTTGAGCGGGCATATGGTCAGCTACATCACTGGAAGTGTCTTGGCCATGTTCTCAGGCCAGATCAACTGAACTTGATCCCACAAAACTGGATAAGATGGTGCAATGGACACCTCATCAGGACCTGCCTCAACCTTGGTGTTCAGAACATTACAGAGGAAAGCAATTTTGTCCTCAAAGGGCCTGGTAAATTCGTCACAGCAGATCTCAGATGTTACCAGCACACTATTTGTTGGATCAGATGACACTAAGGGTTGTAGCACTTGAAAAAGTTCTTGAAGTAAGCCATCCTCTTGAACTTTTTCACAGAAGGCACAACACCATCCTTGAAGTACTTCACCAAACATGCTGTAGCCTTCTGGCCTGTCTCATATTCTCTTCTAATATGTAGTTGATGCTGATGTAAAATGAAGAATACACATGGCTAGTAAACACATTGGGATGGATCCTGAGTTCTCTTCCACTAAGATAAGAGCTCCTTCCGTCCATGGAAGGGAGTCTGATCAGCAGATGCTTCCACTGGAAAAAAGGAGACGGAATGTTTTTCATCAATATCCCTCCCCCCCCCCCGCAGCCCGCACTGTTCCAGAGGGTCTCCTAATCCTCTAGAGCAGATTTAGAGGGGGCAAGTAGCTGCAGAGGGAGGGAGAATTGGCAAATTGCCTCCCTCCCTCTTCCACTGGCAGGTATGTTCCATGAGTGGAACCCTATTGAGGGGATGTTCCTGCTGAGTATTAATTAGGATCAAGAAGTTCCAAAAATCACAAAACACGTATGTTTCCTATTGTTGTCTTTGGAGAGTTAAAGCTCTGTGTATGTTCAAGGCATGTGTGGAATATTTCCTTCCCTACGTGATGATGGGAAATGTATAGTCTTTAGAATTAGGGTTGTTTTCCATATTACATAGGAACAAACCTAGGTTTGCCACCAAAAGTACATTATATCGGGACATGCAGCCAGTCCTGGCCTCCTGAATGTACCTATATAATATAAGCCTTTTTAAGTTGTTATGGTGAGCTAAATAAATGCAATGCAATGAGAAGGAGCATTATGGCAGCAAACAACAATAATAATCCCCTACACATTTATTACACATGAAGGTGGGGGATATCAATGGCAGGGAGAAATGAGAGAAATGGATTTGTACCCCTTCCCAACTTCTTTAGGTTAGAACATGGCCCAGCATACAGTCCACCTTTTCTAATGAGGCACTTTATACTGCAGTACATAAGTTTATATCTGTTATGTTATGACAGATTCTGATTCCATAAACTTATATTTTGCAGCCCAGAATTTGTTACGACATGACATCAGTGTGTTGCATTTTGTTGTAGCAGAGGGGACCAAGAAAGAACCTTGATTACATTAAGGTGGCTGTGGCTGCCTCGCCATAATGTCCAAAACTGCTCTGTGGCTTTTAACTATATCTCACTTCCTGAAGATGATAAATTTATTTTTAAAAAAATATTGGTTCTTATAAGTATTGTCGGATCTACTAATGTTGACTGAATAACATAAACACATTTTCAGAGCTCTGATCATGAACAGTGGTGATTATTGGTATTTAAAATGTTATGAAATCCAAACAAACCATAACCCATATAAACATCAGATCTCTCTTGTTTCAGGCAATACTATTTTACATTTTTGTCAGTTATAAAGCAATATAACAGGGGTTTTTTGCAGTGAAAATACACAGCCACAGAGAATAATAGGCATTCATCATGGGAGGGATCAAGAACGCATAACCATCTGTACGTCTGCACAAAGGTGGAGAGATTGCTGTTTTGATTTTGTTTTGTTCTTTCTCATTACTGGCAACAATAAGAACCCTTCTGTGTTACATGCCCAACGGTGTCTCAGTGGAATGGAAGATGGCAAGTGAAAAATGGGTCCCAATCAAATAAAGCAACTCCAAATGTGCTTAGTATTAAACTGCTGCTCCGGGAATCCTTTGTCCCTCGAGTTGTTTCTAGGCCCGACAGTCAGCATGTTGTAGAGCCCTCTTGAGGGCCTTGTGTCTCTGGTCTGGCAGCAGCAAAGTGAAACTGCTGCCAGATATAATGCCACAGTGAAGCAGAACTAATTTCATAGTTTATCAGTAACAAAATATAAAGCATCAACCACATTAACAAACAGGCACAGAACCATCCATCAAGAGGTCAGTTCAGGTCCTTGCCTGTTGATAAAGAAATACATTTCACGGTGTAGGAAACTTTGTTTGTTTCGTATTTTATTGGCATGTGACTGAGCTATTGTTGAATGACAAGGTGATTTGGTCTTTCAAATTGATTCATGCAATAATGCCAAAAATCACATAATTATTTGAATACAAAGCAAACCTCCATCTGATCACAGTTTACTAATAACACTTCTAGTAATCTAGGGCTGCAATCCTATACAAATGTATAGCCAAGCTGAAGTAATTGGGACTTGCAGCTTTATAAACATGTGTAGAATTGTACTACAAAGTATAAATAAAACATTCTGGTGATTTTAAAGGGATCTGTCTTCTGCGAGTGGGAAGGACTATGCTCACGGAAGTTCTCTCCACCTGATTTTTGGGGATCCCCTCTCCCTCACACCACAACTCACCCCATTCAGCCAGGGTTGCCTGACTCTCTGTGTAGCATTTTCAGAGGGCTGGAGAGGCTGCCATGGGAAAGAGGGGATGGGGGTGGTTTTGTGTAACTCTGGGTCCATCCTATGAACTTTACGAAACTTTAAGAAAAAGATAATCTCCAAATACTGCCATCCATTCATTCCGTTTCAGAAATTTTTAAGTTGTGATAACAGACAACTATACGAATAGATGTGTAGTTTCTTTCTCTCCATGGGTACTGCTCACACCTTTTAGATCAGCATTTTTGGAGTAACTATGAAGTGTTCATCACACACACACACACACACCCCCCAGCCATTTTATCAGATTACCCAATTCTCTGTCCACATCTTACCTCTTGCCAAGGAGAACATGAATCATAAACTACTTCTTTTTTTAGTTGGAAGTGAGGTGAAGAGGGCTGCAAGGAACCCTACTTGCACCAGATTGAGTCCCGGTAATCATTGCATGGCCCAAGAACAGGTACAAGTCATTGCAGATACAGACTCTATGGAGCGGACTGGGAACAATATGAATGTAAGTGTCAGATTCATGAAGGCATGGCTGTATCAAGGCAATTAATCAAGGGGTGATAGAGCGACATAGGGATGATGATGATGATGATGATGATGATGATGATGACGACGACTGAGACAGCAATTCAAGTAATGGGAGGACTGGGACAAATGCAAGAGTAGCTAGGCTTAGGAAGCAGAGGGAAATATGAATTGGAACAGAAAGCTTGGCAGATAATAGAAATAGGCTTGTACCAGGAAAAACAGGGCTAAGAAGTACATCAGTTATACTCAGTCTATGGGACAAGGGGTCTACAGGCAAGAAGGCATTATATAGAGACAAAGGTGAAATATGGTCTGAGCCTTTCTGCTTTGTAGGCAATCTAACAAGTTCTAAGATGTGAGAAAAATGTTTAAAGATACTGAGCACTACAGTACAAAATTATTTGTGGCAGTCCAATTAACACTCTGCTTTTATCTGGAGCAATTTTGTTTCTGACTTTCTATTTAATATGTGAAAAGTGGCCATTGGCATATTCTAATACATCAAGAGCTTTACACACCATAAAATCACTTGCAAATGAATTGAACTGGATAATTAATAGAAGTTCTATTTAATATATCTCAGAAGGCTCTACCAACCCACCAAGAAATAACACCTAATGATGTATTATTTATTAAAACGGACGTTTGGTTTATTGATATCGACGACTGATGCCAAATTTTGCTCTCTCAGCTTAAGAGTCTGTACATAGATATTTCTGATGTAAGCAACAAATGCAAGACTGCGTGAACACAGGGATTGTAGATTAGGTTCAATAATTGGTCATTGTAGCTGTGCATTTATGATTGCTGATATCTGAGGCCAATATTCATTGCTAATCCATAGGCTCAGGCAGATTTTTTTTTACATTTATTTCACACTTGATACATTATCAAATAGACATTTTTTTCCAGTGCATATGTTTAGGTTGCAAGCCTATGAACACTTTCCTGTGAGTAAGCCCTATTGAACATAGTGGGACTTTATTCTAAGTGACTATAGGATTACACTGTTATCATCAAAAATCTCAAGCATGAACGGGTCTGTATCATTTGATTCCACTTATAATTCTTGCTAAAAGTTCTGAAAAGTTTATCTTGAAATTGAAAATGGGAGTAGAAGATATTTGGGCACCAGGGAAAACAGGATTATCCAAATTTTGTTCTCATCTCTTAAAACTTGCAGAGGTGGCTTTTCAATTGAGGACTTTCAGAGATACAAGCAAAGGGTTCATACTGTCACTGAACTGATTCAGTGCCAAGCTACTCCTCAGGTTGGTCTTTGACTATCACATACTGCAATTAGCGGGTGGGGTGGTGATTGGTACCATATAAGGAAATGTTGTGTGCCTGCAATGTCTATCCAAGGTTTAATTTATCATTTAGGAACCCCAATGTTCTTTTAGTGGAGAAGTGAAACAGTGGCCTTTAACTCATCTTTTAATCTTTGAAAATTGTTTAATTTGTTTATCAAAATTACGCTGCTGATGAGCTGAGCTAGTGCAATTAAACTATAAGTAGATATGGGAATACAGGTCTATTTTGATACTTTGAATCTAATCCCTTCACAACCAATGTTCACATTGAGTTTAAAGCAGGTGATATGAAAAAGGACAGCAAATTGTACCTCTGTGTTTTTTAGTTCTACCAATGATTCTTCAGCAAAAACCAGGGAACTATAATCTTAATATTGCTAATATTTTAAAGAGCATGCTGTGGTACTTAGAATAAAATATTTGAAAATATATGTGGGCTAAATATTTTCTCTTGACATTTAGCCTTTTTACAAGATAGCTTGTGATGTACAGTAGCAAGTGCAATATAAACAAAAACTCTCTACATCTGTCATTAATTATTTAAATTAACAGGTATAGTTCACTATTACCATGGCTTTATGTGATTTATATGTGTAAGTTGAAGCCATTATTGTTTCAGGGCTGAGGCTGCACTTTGATTCACATGCTTTAAGAATGTTCTCCATTCTAAATATGCAATATTGAGAAATAAAATTGGAATTGTATCTTTTATCCCACCTAGTTGGAATCAATCGCTATGCAGGCAATGTCAAAAATGATATAAATGACTCTAAGTACTGCATCTAGTTTATAATTTTAATAGACTTTTTTTAAAAAAAATCTAAAATTGTATAGCTTCGCATCTAGTTGGAATGAATGAGAGCACAGTTCAACAGTTATTTAAATCTTATAACTTCAGCACCGGAGAAAAAAAGATAAATGGGGGTTATCATCCTAAAAGTTTGTTTGGGGCATAGAAGTGGTTTTTTTAAAAAAAACAACAACTCTCTCTGTGTGTGTGTGTGTGTGTGTGTGTGTGTGTCTCAGTGGGTGGGTTTTAAATAGATAAAGCTAGAAACATAAGGCAATCTGGAATGCATGCTGGGTACAAAATATTGAAACAACAACAACAACAAAGACTGAATTGTTTATAGGATTAGCAACAGAACAAAAAAACTGTCTTCAAATGAGTTGAACATACAGATCTGATTCATATGATCAAAATAAGCCACAGTGGCTTATTTAAATCGCAGCATGTGCCAGATATATGCAGGGCACATTTTCCATAATCACTGCATGGACACAGCTTGTCATGTTGGCCAAATCTGGGCAGCAAGGCTTGTTGGAGGAAGAAACAACCCTCCAATACCGTACAATAGCCCATGGATTATTTTGATAATGCGAACCAGTCCAGTGTTTATATATTTACATTATTTATAGACTGCCCTGTAACAAGAAGTTATCTTGGTGGCTCACAGGATAAAAACAAAAATTAAAAATACAACATTACAAAACATACAAGAAAATAAAAGGCAGCAGTAAAACTACCAAATAAAATCACAGTTTAAAGGAATTAAGGAAATTTAAAAAAATTTAATCCCACCAATCAGCTCCATAGGATGAACCCGGATTCTAATACTATGAGAGAGGAAGAAAAATGTCACCTACCCACTTTCTCCACACCATGCATAATTTTGTAAACAATCCCAGCAGTTGTAACCTTCCCACATAGGGGAGTTGTTCCAGTGCCTTGATCATTTTAGTTGCAACTCTACAATATCGGTTTTTTAGATGTAACTAGAACAGTAACAGTATTCCAAGTGTAGTTCTACCCTAGATTTGTATAAGAGCAGTATGATATATGGCAGTTTTATTCTCAATTCCTTTCCAAATTATACCTAACACAGAATTTGCCTTTTACACACCCACCGAACACCAGGTTGACATTTTCACAGAGCTGCCTGCTGCAACCCCAAGAGTTCTTTCTTGGTCAGTCACCGCCAGCTCAGTTCCCAACAGCTCATACTTAAAGCTGGGATTTTTTGCCCCAATGTGCATCACTTTACACTTGCTTATATTCAACCACATTTGCTGTTTTGATGCCTACTCTCCCTGTTTAGAGAGATCTTTTTGGAGCTCATCACAATCCCTTTTTGTTTTAACCACCCTTCATAATTTGGGGCTCATCTACACCAAGCAGGATATTCCACTATGAAAGCGGTATATAAACGGCAGGAGCCACACTACTGCTTTATAGCAGTATTGAAGTGCATTGACAACCGTTGGGGCCCCATGACACATACCATATACCACTTTCATGCCACTTTCATAGTGTTCTATCCTGCTTGGTGTAGATGTGTCATGGGCCCCAACAGTTGTCAGTGCACTTCAGTACCACTATAAAGCAGTAGTGTGGCTCCTGCCTTTTATATACTGCTTTCATACCACTTTCATAGTGGAATATCATGCTTGGTGTAGATGAGCCCATAGTGTAATCAGGAAACATAACCACTTCACTGCTCACTCCTAACTCAAAATCACTTATCAATAAATTGAAAAGCATTTGTCACAACACAGATCCCTGTGGTACACCATTTACAGTACATCCCTCCATTGAGATAATTTACTATTTCATTTAGTTTTATTTATTATATTTCTATATCACCCAATAGCCAAAGCTCTCTGGACAGTTCACAAAAATTAATTTATTCCTATTCTGTGCTTTCTTTTCTTTAACCAGTTACTGATCCATAAAAGGACCTTTCCTTTTATACCATGACTACTAAGTTTGCTCAGGAGTCTTTGGTGAGGGACTTTGTCAAATGGCTTTTGGAAGTCCAAGTAAACAATGTCTACTGGATCACCTCTGTCCACGTTTAATGACACTCTCAAAGTATTCTAAAAGGTTAGTGGGACAGGACTGACCTTTGCGGAAGCCATGTTGATTCTTCTATTGCAAGGCTATTTTTTCTTTAATAATGCTTTCAATCAATTTACCTGGAACAGATGATAAGCTAATTGGTCTGTAATTTCTCGGATATCCCCTGGATCCTTTTTAAAAGTTGGTGCTACATTGGCTATTTTCCAGGCCTCTTGTACAGAGGCTGCGCTTAGGGACATGTTGCAATTTCATATTTGAGTTCTTTAAGAACTCTAGGATGGATACCATCTGAGCCCAGTGATTTACTTTCGATATGTCAATAAAGTTCAGTTTCCAAAAGGTAGGATTCTATGTAGCTTTGCAATATTTGAATTTGCTACCCAGTGAGCACAGCAGTAGAGTTCACAGTTGGCTAACTTGGGGCAATCGGTTAGGTGCTGCTCAGATTATAGAAGTAGAATGATGTCACTAGCTAATTAATATAATGGCACTGTTTACGCTTTGGTTGTTTTTTGTATTTGCAATGCAGACAATTAAACTACTGTTTATATTTAGAACAACACTTAAGCTAAAACTGACAAAAGTAGAAGAATATTTTTGATTAAGAACTCCAATTGTTGTGATATTAATCAAGTGATATCGTTGACTATTGAAACCAGATTCTTAAAACTGATGTCCTTTTATTCATAAGTAATCGGTTCCCTATATTTCTGTATATGTTGTGAACAAAATGATTCGATTCATGGGTGCTTTAGCATCATGTAAGAGGGACAAGAAAACAAAATGAAATGCCATACAAAAATGTCAGAGCTGAGAAATTAACATTTTAAAAATCTAATGTATAAATCTGTCAGAAGGATAATTATCACTGAAAGTATTTAGGCTGTTTGTAGACCCTAAGATTTCATGAGCTATCAGATGCTTTATGAATTCCTTGTCCCATGCCAAACTCTAGATTATGGTCAATAATATAAATGTTTGTTTCAGAAGAATCTTCCTTGCTCTTCCCTGTCCCATTTAAACTGAGTAACCTCTGATACACCACCATTACAATTTATCTGGTTGAGCTGTTATATTGTATGGTTTTATTACAAAATAAAACCATACAATATAACATATATTGTTATATGTTATATATTGTATGGTGTTATATTGTATATTATGGTTTTATACTGTTGTTTTATACTTTGAATGTTTTTAATTTTTGTGAACCAAAACTTTTTGTGAACCCAGAGAGCTCCGGCTACTGGGTGGTATAGAAATTCAATAATTCAATAAATAAATAAATAAATAAAATATCTATGCCAGATCAGAGAGTGTTGCAGGGGAAAGAATGGGAGAGAAACCAAAATTGATTGCACCAACTTTCCATCTATTTTTAGACTTAAAGTAATGGGAAGGATTCTATTCTGCTATCATTACAGCTAATTCCACCAGGCAGGAGTTTTATGTGCTGTGTGTAACTGTTTGGTCAAACTCTGGCCATGCTTTACCCAGCTTTCCGACTTGAGAAGTAGGTTTGTTTCAAGTCAATTATAATATCCTTACCGACAGTTTTCAATAACAACAGTACCTATTTCACAGCAATCCTACACTTGCTTCTCCCTATCTTACTATATTATTATTGTCTCTTTTGTCACTCATGGCGATTTTTCTAGATGAACATGAGGGGCTTTGCCAAGTCATGCTGTCTTTTACTGATTCAGAAATTTCCTGATGATTGAGCATGTTTTAAGTATGACTGCTTTCTGGATGTTGGTGTGTGGGTATATTTTGGTAGGCCCAGTTTCTGAAGTTTTTCTATAAACAAAAAATTGATGTGATGCTGGTGACTGATGTTACTGACAGGATAATTGTAAGTTTTTCTTGTTGCTATAGTATGTTTTCCTCTCTTTTCTGCTTCCTTTTCTATAACATTTTTGTCATTAGGTATTGCTATGTCAATGAGGTAGGTGTGTTTCCCTTTTTATGTCTATAACAGTTATGTCTGGCCAATCACAAAGTATTGTGTTGTTGTTGTTTCTATACTGTCCAAAAGCCAAAGCTCTGTGAGCACTTCACAGCAATTCACAAAAAATTCAAACCACAATAAAGAGGTATATGGTTTGTACTATTGTTATGAAATGGCTAAAAAGAAAATAAAGTGATGAAACAGTAACTTTTTTTTTTATTAAATTTTTATTCATTTTCAACACTATATAAACATAGATAAACATTACCAAAATATAACTGAAACAAAACACAATAAGAAAAAAAAACATCAAATATCTGCTGCATACATATTGAATGATTGTTGAGTACAAATATCAAAAACTATTACATATACCTTATCATACTACAACATCTTCGTTCTTAACATAAAAGTGCACCCCCCACCTCGGGATCATTCTTGAGTCCAAAATCTAATCGTTTCTTCTGCTGGTGGTTTCCCACTTCCCTTAGTAAACACAAACACTAGGAACTGTTTCCAAATTCCTTCGAACTCATTTATTTTAGTTACGCCTTTTCTCCACTTAATATTACATGTCAGTTTATCATTAATGGCTATGTCCCAGACTTCTTTATACCATTCCTCAATAGAGTATTCCCCTTGGATCTTCCAGTTCCTAGCTACCATCAGTCGTGCTGCAACCAACAAATTCGATATCAGCTCTATAGTTCCTTTTCCACACTTTATATCTTCAAATAGTGACAGCAATGCTATTTTTGGTGTTTGTTCTATTTTCATTCCCACTATTTCTTCAATTTCTGAGAACACCATCTTCCATAATCTTTGTACATATTTGCATTGCCACCACATATGTAAATACGTTCCCTTTTCCCCACAACCTCTCCAACAATTTGCTGAATGTTGATCACTTATCTTATTCAATCTAACCGGGGTTAGGTACCACCTCCATAGAATTTTAAAATAATTCTCCTTTATTCTTACTGATAAACTTCTCAACACTCTTTGTTTCCATAGTCCCTCCCAGCTCTGTCGCCCTATTTGTATCTTCAAATCTGATTCCCAAACCATTTTCTCTGTATTCTCTCTAAACTCCTTCTCTAACAATATTTTATATATTTCACTCATTAATCCTTTTGAAACTATACTACCTCCTTTCCCTTCCTCCTTACTTACTACTAATTCTTCAAACCTCGTCATCTTTCTGCACATTCTATTATCTTTAATCCACTTTTTATTCCATTGCTCTAATTGACCATATTCTAGCCAAGATAGCTTCTTCTCCTTTAACAAATTTTCCATATCCTCTCTTGTTTTAATATCTCTTACCCAATCCTTTAATCTTATTTTATTTTTCTCTTTTAATATTTTACATAATCTACCCTTTAGATCCTCTGGGAAATTCTTTAACATTATTATCGGTGCTAAGGGAGAGTTGCTCGGAAGCAGCTTCCCTTTAAATTTACTCCAAATTTCCCATTGAGTCCTCAGGAGTGGATTATCTATACTTCCAACCCACTTTCTTCCTCCGTCTTTAAAAAAAACATTCTCCAAATTCATCTCTACCTTATTTATGGTTTTTTCTTCCATCCAATATAAATCTCCTACTCCCATAATTGCTTCTACAACATGTCTTAATCTATTTGCTACGTAGTATAATTTTATGTTTGGGAGACCCATTCCCCCCTTTTTTTGGCTTAGGTACCAATTATTTTTATTCACTCTTGCTCTCTTTTCTCCATTACAATATTTATTAATAATATTTTGCCAACTTTTTATCTCGGTTTCTGATATTTTTATAGGTAACATTCTAAATACAAAATTAATTTTAGCTAATATCTTCATTTTTATTAAGGCTATTCTTCCGAACCAAGATAAATTTAATCTTTTATATTTCTCCAATTTCTCTAATACCTCTTTCTTTAACCTCGTTAAATTTTCCTTTTCAAGATTCTCTAAATTTTTTTTAATTTTAATTCCCAAATATTTAATCTCATTCTTAACTTTCAATTCCTTTCCCTTAAATTCCCAATCCTTTTCTTCCTTCTTGGTATAGTTAAACAACATCATCTCTGATTTAGACCAATTTATTTTTAACCCTGTAATTTCCTCAAATTCCCTCAACTGATATTTAATTCTTTCTAATTTTCTTAATGGATTCTTAATGGTCAATAAAGTGTCATCCGCAAACATGTTTAACTTTATTTCCCTTACCTCTCCAATTCCTTCTAACTCTTCATCCTCCCTTAGTGCCTTCGCCAAAACTTCCATAACCATTACAAACAGGACCGGCGAGAGCGGACATCCTTGTCTTGTTCCTCTGGCTAGTCGTATCTTTTCAGTAAGTCCGTCATTTACCACCACTACCGCCGTATTTTGGGAATATAGCTGTTCTATTACATTTTTAAATTTATTTCCAAATCCCAATTTATCTATAATACTCTTTAGTGCCTGCCAGCTCACACAATCAAAAGCTTTAAAAATATCTAATGCCATAATACCTGCCTTAATATTTGCTTTTTTTATTACATTTATTACATTTAAAACTCTACCCACTAAATTATGCATATGCCTTCCTACCACAAACCCACATTGATCTGCTCCTATATATTCTGCCAAAAATTTATTTAGCCGTTTGGCCATAATAGATGTAAAAATTTTAGCATCCTGATTTATTAAAGAAATAGGTCTATAAGAATCGGGATTAGTCAAATCTTTATCTGGTTTTGGGATCAGAATTATCACTGAATGTTCCCATGATTCAGGTATCTTCTCTCCTGATAATATCCTATTATAAAGTTCCATTAATTTTGGAACTAAACAGTCTTTGAAGACCTTATAATATTCTGGACCCAAACCATCTGCTCCCGGTGATTTACCAACTTTTAACTTATCAATAACCTCTTCAACTTCTCTTTGAGTTATTACTGACTCCATTAACTCCTTATATTCTAATTTTATTCCCTTCTTTATAAACCTTCCAATATACTCCTCCACCTTTTCTTGTTGAATTTCTTTACCCTTATACAATTCCTGATAAAATTCCTAAAAAATTTTTATTTTAGCTTTCATTGCATGACAATAATTCCCTCGGCTATCTTTCAACGTTTCTATCCCATTCCTCCCTTTTTCTTTTTGTGTGAGCTTGGCAAGCAACCTCGAGTTCTTATCACTGTTTTCAAAATATTCCCTTTTCATATACATTAAATTCTTTTGAATCTCTTCTATATTTAAATTTTCTAATTGTTTCTTCTTAGCTTGTATTTCCACTAATTTATATTTATCTTTAACTCGCCAATATCTTTCCTCCAAGTTTTTAATTTCTATCTCTAACTTTTCCTGTTCTGCACGTTGTTGTCTTTTTAAACTACATGTTTCTCTAATACAGATTCCTCTTGCTACAGCCTTCATGGTGTCCCAAATGACTGACCCAGCTGTTCCTCCTTTTTCATTAATTTCCCATGACTCCGACAGTTCCTTCCGAATTTTATCTACTATTTTATTATATTTCAATATCTTTGTATTCAGCTTCCATCTATATGCCTCTTTATAATCTTTCTTAACTGTAAATTCTAGACTTAACAAGGCATGATCAGTTACTTTTATTACCCCCATTTCCATTTTACAAATCCTCGTTGCAAAATCTTTTGAAACAAATATATAATCTATCCTGGAGTATGTATGATGAACTGGGGAAAAGTATGAAAATCCAGGCCTATTCCCGTTAAGTAAACGCCACGAATCTAAATAATCATTTTCTTTTACTAATTTATTCAATATAGTCATATTGTTCCTCTTTTCAGCATTAGTGGGATTTGACCTGTCCCGTTTATTATCCATAACCATATTAAAATCCCCAGCTAATATAGCATACCCCTCCTTAAATTCTTCTATTTCTTTAAACAACTTTATAAAAAACTCTCTATGCCTCTCATTTGGGGCATAAACATTAATCAAAGTATAGACCTTTCCCTCAATTTTACCTTTTAACATAAGATATCTGCCCTTATCATCCTTTTTTACTTCTTCTAATATAAACCCACTTTTTTTTGAAATCAAAGTGGCCACTCCATTTTTTTTCGATGTCCCTAATGACTTTTCATAATAGGCTAACCACTTTAATTTTATCATATTCGAATTCTCGGAGCCTTGGTGTGTCTCTTGGACCATTATAATATCTGATCCCTCTTTATTAAGCATTTGTTCTATTCTCTTCCTTTTCACGACTGCCCCCAAACCTTTAACATTGAGTGTTGATACCTTTATCTTTTTATCCATAATCACCCTTTTGAAATCTCTTCCGATCCCTTGTGCTCAGCAATTCAAACTTGCTTACATAAAAAAACAAACTCCATACATAAAACCCCCACCCTCCTACCCCAATCCCTCCTCTCCTACCTTCCCCCCCTCCCCACCCCCCCACTCTAATCCCCCCCATATCCCCGTGAGTCTAGTACTCCAGCCATCTACTTTAAAGGGGGGGGGAGGCAGTGCTGCGCCTGGCCGGCAGGTTTCTATATTAGCATTTCTATTTGCAATTATCTCCAAACATAATTAACAATTCTCTTACTCTCCAGATGTCCCAGCCTCATTCCCTCCCCCACCCACTCCAGCCCCATTTGCTTCCCCATCCAGACCCAGCCTCTTCAGCAATTCTTTACCTTGATCCAATGAGGTTACTCTGTGTTCCCTCCTCCCATATGTAAATCTTAAGAAAACCGGGTAACCCCATGCATATGGAATTTTGTTCTGCATTAACATTCCAGTTATTGGTTTAATACTCCGTCTCCAATTTAATGTATGTTGAGAAAGATCATTATAAATTTGCACTGCTTTGCCTTTATATTGTAACTGGGTCAAAGATCTCAATTCTTTCATGATTTGCTCTTTTTTATAATAGTTACCAAATTTCACCAAAATATCTCTAGTCCCTTTGTAGTTTTGCCCCCCCACGCGGTGGACTCGGTCCAGATCCGATCCATCTATTGGTATGTCAGGCATCAGCTCTTTGAACCAGTTCAGAATGATTTCTCTAAGATCTTCTCCTTGTATCTGCTTCAGCTGCTTTATTCGAATCGAAGATCTACGAGATTGGTCTTCCAAGGCAATCAGACGTAATTCCCATTCCTTAAATTGAATATTTGTTGATTTTTCAAAAGCCTCTTGCTTCTTCTGGTCCAATTCCGCTTTTGCCTCTATCTCTTTGATCTTATCCGAGTTTTCTGCGGTCTTATCCGAAAGAACATGCATTTGTTGTCTAAATTCATTCATTTGCTGATCCATTTTTTAAAAAATGATGATATTATTCTCTACAATAACTGCCTTAATTTCTGCTAGGGAGGGAAAGTTGCTGTCCATTGCTTTTCCCCCTTCAGCCATATTCTTTTCTTTATTTGGTACTGTATCCAAAGAAACTGGGTCTATAACTTCGTCTTCCTAGTCTGTTCCAGGGGCTGTATCTTCCAGGTGGGAGAGGTGGGTTAAATTATGATTTGAAGGTTTCTTTTTTTGTATATTCAACTTTTCCCACTTCTTAATCTTTTTTTTTTAATGTTGGACATAGGACCCTTCTGAGTAGGGCATAAATCTTAGAGCCCCCACTTCCTTAGCAACTTTTACTGGCTTCTCTTCTATGTGCCAAACACACCACCTTCTTCCCGAGGGGGAGGAAATATATTCAGTTCACAACAGCATTCACTAGAGGGGATCAGATCCAATCATTCACAGTTTCTCAAAATCCCACATCTCCCTCACAGAATGCTGTTTCTTCCCCTTCACCCCCCCCTCCTCGGCACACCGCAAACAGCTTCCACTTTCCACTTTACAAAGATTACAGCAAACAACTTCAAAGCCAGTATTTCAATCTTTCCAACTTAAGATAAAGGATGAGAAGTGAGGATCGCTGTAAATCAGATCAACGTCTAACAAGCATAAGTTCTTTCTTTTCAAACTGCGACATCAATCATGTTACTTTCGGTTTTACCTCTGCAGTTTATAAAGACATTCCGTCAAGCTCACCTCATCCCATCGGCTCTTCTCAACACTTTCCAGCTCCGATAGCTTTTATAATCATTTCCTGTCGTTTGCTCAAAGATTTATGCCCATTAAAAAATAGATAATTGCTTTTTCCGGCAAAGCCGCTCAGAGCCTCAGAAGAAACCTGCCACCGCCATGGCTGCCAAGCTCCGCCCCCCGATGAAACAGTAACTAAAAATATCTGCAAATTCTCCCCTTCCATACTGGTTTTATTGGTTACACATCTGGAAATGCCCAATGAGCACTGTATATTCAGAGCTTGATTCCTAAATTCAATATAAGACTCAGGTCTACCACAATAATTTCTGTTCTTGTTCTGTTTTCCTTGTATGTTCCAGAATTTTCTCATCACTAATGTCCCTTGAACAGCAGGAACTTGTTTTAAATGCATCCTTATATCTTGTACATTACTGTACTAGACAATGAAATGTTTAATTTACTCTATCACTTGGTAAGACATGATATAGTACTAATGGGTACATCTAAGTGGGGTCACATTATGTGCTAGCAAATTACAAATTTAATCAAGCACTGATTAGTAATCTGACTATTAATATATCAAGTAAAATGTTTTACTGATGTTCTTGCTGTTTTCTAGCAAGGATTTATATTAAAATGCCTCCATGCACACAAATCTCCAGTTTATATCCACCTTGTACAATGAAGTGATAACATGAAACAAACATAAATACTGCTCCGATCTTTTAAAAATCAAGTTCTCAGGATTTGTTCCCCCGTTACTAACTTTGGTACATTTCAGTGGGACCTTAGGTTATTAAAGGAATATGTCAGTTTTCTGGGAAACTAATGATATGTTCTTCACAAAAAGAATTATTTAAATGTGCTCAGGGAAATTACATGATTGTAGGGGAAAATGGGATAAATTCAGATAATTTTCCATCTTAGCATGTTATGGGGGATGAGCTATCCATGCACATAAATTGAAACCACCTACTCCTGAGCTGGGAATGATTTCATACAGACTTAAGAAACTCTGTAGTTTTCAAAAGGATCCCAGTTCAGGGCAAATTGATAGCTTCTGATGAGGATGCATGAGATTCTTTCCACTCCTGAAATATTTTCTGGTGCATGTTCATACAGTAGTTGAGATTAGCATCTTGTCTCTCATCTGCCGTCCTTTACTGTCCTAGCAGACTATTTGGACTTCCACTGTGGTGGCTTCCATCCATGGCGTAAGATCAGTCTCACTGTCACTTTAACAAGGGATTTGGGGGAAACCCTGATATGCCTCCATTATATTAAATGGGTCCAGGAGTGTTAACCATATATAAAACCATGAATCACCTGTAGTTCTTCCTTATGTATACATAATGCCAAGTACAGCCTGCAACAAAATGTTGCAGTAAGGAGCTCTCCTGTTCGGATTCCAAGCCAGTCAGCCATGTCTTCTTTTGGGATTCTCCGGCCTTATCTAGACCAGGCTTTATCACAGGGCGAATCCCGGGATCGTCCCTCTGTGTCCACATGATGCGCAGGGGATCCCAGGATCAGGGAGGGATCATCCCTCCCTTGCCCCGGGATAGAGCCCTCCACTTTGGGCCTGCTTTTTCTGCGGTCTCAGGCTGAGCCCGAGACCGCAGGCGACATGCCTCTCTTCCTGAGGTCATCACTCCTCATGTGTAAACGGAGGAGGGATCTAGTGTTAATCGCAACGCAAGATCTTCCCTCTTCCATCCTGGATTATCAGGTAGGCCTAGCTAAGGCCTTCGTTAAATTCCTCTTCCTGGTTTTCTAGACAGCCAGCACTTTGTGGCCACCAAGCATTTTCAGCCTTTATTGGGCTGTTCTTTGTTAGTTAGTTAGATTGTTTGTAGGGGATCTCCCTTTGGGGATTTTCACCTTTTTTCTGCAATTATTGGGGTTCACCCCACCTCTGCCACTGAACAATTCCCCGCACGAAATATGGTGCTTCCTTCTGAACCCCCTCCCATTCCTCTCTGAAAGAGAAGCAAAGTTACTAGAAGCTTGCTGATACTGTTTATAGTAAGGGGGGGGGGGAATGGAAAGATAGAATGGAAGAAAGAAAAGATAAATGAGAAAGTGACATAAGGCCCAATCCTAAACTTATATGTCAGTAGTAATTCCTGTAACTCCATTAAATGGAACTTATTTCATAGTAAGTATGTGCAGGATTTGGACATTATATGATCCAGTACACCATTTTGTATCCTACTGAAATCAGGGGAACCTAAGTATGTTTTATGCTGGATTGCACCTCTTCTATCAACTGGCAACTGTGTGTATTTCATAAGGGGGGGAAGTTACACTTTCCTGTATTCCTGAGCAATTTTGAAAGCTTACTTTGTCAAATGTAAGGGGCACAGGAGTCATGGTGTATAGTAAATAACTAGAATCCAGTTTGGCATTTTCTCTGACCTTTTCTATGACAAATCTATTCCAGACACTTTCAAGGAATCTAATTGCATCTCAACTGTGTGTGTGTGAATGCTTTATCCTGTTTTCAGCATACAACTATGGAGCATATCACAGCGACCAAAAATGAAAAATAAATGTACAATTTCTAACAGATAATTTCATTGTAAGAAGAGAAAGATAAGATCTGGGAAACCCAGAAAGGTTGACATTCAGGGTGTTGTGTTTTTTTAAATTAAAAATGGTGCATGGGCTCAGTGTTCAAAAACTCTTCTAAAAGGATGCAATCTGGTCAATTTTCCCTCTTTCCTCCCCATTTTTCTCGTTTTTCTCCTCATTCCTTTCCCCTTGCGTGTACTATCTTTTTTAGATTGTGAGCCTGCAGGCTGGGGCTGTCTTGTTTAATTGATTATATGTAACCTGCTATAGCAAACTTTTTGGCTGAGGTCTGGCATAAAAATACTTCAGATAAATATAAATGAATTCTCCAAACTCTCCCTTATATGTTCCATTTATTTCAGTGGAAGAAAGTTGAAGAATTATGCTTAATACTTATATTGCAATAAATGTGATTTAACAGTGGTTATCCAATAGGGTGACCATATTTTAGAAACCAAAAAGGAGGACAACACGGCCACCCCCATGTCCTAGGTTATCCAGTGCACTCTATGACATTTATCTCAGTAATGTAATAAGTTACTTGGTGTTGTGGTTTATCTTTAATGCACATTCTTAAATGAATACAAAATAGTACAATGATAGTGTGATAGCTCATGTAAATCTGATGTAAAATGGTCACAATTGATCATGGATTGAGCTCGCTCATTATGGGAATACATTTGTAACAACGTGCAGTAGAAAATCAGTGAAATCTTGCTGACATCTGAACTGTGGTCCATATATCTAATTATATAAACCAGTAGACCATCTCTTCAGCACTCTTCTATTGAATTCCAGGAAAGGAAAATCAAAAGGAAAATTTCCCATGGCACAAATTTAGAGGGGATTTAATGTCCAGGTTGTTTCTTCCCCAGTTTCCTGCTACTTCCCACACTTGTCTAGCTCCCTTGATGTGTTACATTTTTTTGGAGAGTGAGACACAACTGATGTTAGATTATTAGATTAGATGTTAAAAAAACAATTATATAAAACATAGCTTTCAGTAAAATATATACATAGCTTTTGAAAACTTGATATGATCAGATTTAATATCTTGAGCTATCTCCAATAAATAACCACCTGAGGGTGGCTCTTGAGTTCTCCTGACAAGTAGAAGATTGAATCACATTTTTCTATATGTATGGGCTAAATCTGATGTCTTTAAAAGGGGAGTGGGAGTTTGGGTGATGGGAATTGCTAAGGACTACAGCAAGTGTCACTAATCTTTTTTGGGCAGGTCAGCACATTTGGAATTTTGTATGAGTGTTATGAATGCTCTCACAAAATGGCTGCCATGGAGGTCTTGCCAATTCATAAAATGGTTACTATAAAAATCAGGAGGGGCAGGGAGTCTGGCAAGCACCAAGAGAGGGTTTCCAACATGTTGCCCATAGGCGCCATGCTGGAGACCCATTACTACAAAAAAAAATATATATATATTGAATTTTATCCTTTCATTATGTAAGATTTATATGCGATTATATGCAGTATTTTTATCTTGTTGTCCCTTCATATCGTATTTATTTTGTATGTGAATGGCCTAAGGCCTAAGCATTAATAAATTGCTACTACTACTACAAAAATAGTTTAGCATTACTTGATATTCTTAACTACAAATCCCATTCTTGATAAAACTCCATAAGCAAAATGTATTGGATACTTTGAATCATATTCTATTGCCAAAGATTATGTAGACTTTTAATGTGTTAAACAAGGATACAGGTTTACTGTAATTAATTCTTAGAAAATGTGGGTTCAGTGCCTAGGTTACTAAGCAGGCTTTCTTTCTCTACTGTGAGACCCTTGTCCTCATATCAAACTGACTATTGATGTAACAGAAGATTGTTGCATGGCTTTCAGTCTAGATTTGCTGTTAGGTTCAATTGATCAAAATATAAAAAGCATCTTTATGCCTTAATATTGACACCCCAACTCTTAAAAAACATAATATCCTATTCTATCCAATTATAGGAGGTCCCTGATCTGGAAAGCAACAATATCCTCAGCCTGCCTGAGTTGGCCTTGGAATCCTACAAAGGTCACTAAAAGCTAACATCTGTGCATGATATAAAATGAGCAGATCTGCACCAAACAGGAGATAACACTTTGAAAGCAGTTTGAAAATGGTGTATGGAATGTGTCATGGGCCCCAACAGTTGTCAGTGCACTTCAATACCATTATAAAGCAGTAGTGTAAATCCTGCCCAGGTAAGAAAATTCTCTCCACAGGAGATTCATAGTGTTGAGAGTGAATGGAGTCCTTACCAGTTACCCTCAAGCACCTTCACTTCTACAGAGTTAGGTAGAGAGGTGTGCCAGTGGCTTGGCAGCGTATGGCTGCCGAAAATTATATTATCCCATTCCATTATATGAAAAAATCTGCTTTGCCAATTTCAGAGTAAGGATTGGCTATCCCACCCTTTTCACAAATGGCTAGGCATTCAATTGTCTTCAGGGGATTGGCTCATAATTACCTAGGTGCCAATCTCCAGAGAGAAGTGTTTGTGTTTTACAGAAGTCATTTTTCTCCCTCCAATTAAATGCTTTAATGTAAGAATGGTTAATATTTATTTATTCATGTATTTATTGCTGAGGGGAGTGTGTATCTAGATGTTTTTGCCATTACATATTTATCACTAGTAACTATCTCTGTGGCTGTGAGCAACACACATTTACTGTTTGGACAATAAAAGTAGTAATTCTCAGGTTTCTAATAAAACTAAGAAAATTCTTCAAAATAACCTTGGTCATATGGAAAATATACGTGGCCCGTGGACTGCATAACAAGATTTCTTTTTTCATATGCTTTTACGTTTAAATGTGAAGTTAAGAAATCTGTGAATATTCTCCAAATGCAAACTAATTTGGATGAGCAGAACTAATAATTAAAATCATAAATCCTATTTTTGTATGTGTTCCTTTAAAACAGAGGCCACTCATAATCTTCTCTGACCTTTGTCTATTATCTTTGCAAAATCATGGAAGACGGGTGAGGTGCCGGAAGACTGGAGGAGGGCTAACATTGTCCCTATCTTCAAAAAGGGCAAAAAGGAGGAACCTGGGAACTACAGACCTGTCAGTCTGACATCCATCCCTGGGAAAATTCTGGAGCAGATTATAAAGAAGTCAATCTGTAAACACCTTGAAATCAATGCAGTGATTACTAGAAGCCAACATGGATTTGTCAGGAACAAATCCTGTCAGACTAATTTGATCTCAGTTTTTGATCGGGTAACTTCCCTTGTGGACTGTGGGAATGCTGTGGGAATGCTGTCATATATCTTGCCTTCAGTAATGCTTTTGACAAAGTACCACATGACTTTCTGGTTAACAAACTACCTAAAAGTGGGCTAGAAGGAACAACTATTAGGTGGATTCACAGTTGGCTACATAATCTGACTCAAAAAGTACTTATCAATGGAACCTTCTCTAACTGGGGAGAGGCAACAAGTGGGGTATCGCAGGGCTCAGTCCTGGGCCCAGTGCTCTTCAACATTTTTATTAATGATTTGGATGAGGAGGTGCAGGGAACGCTTATCAAATTTGCAGATGACACACAATTGGGTGGGATAGCTAATACCCTGGAAGACAGAAACAAACTTCAAAGTGATCTTGATAGGCTGGAGTGCTGGGCTGAAAACAACAGGATGAAATTTAATAGGGATAAATGCCAAGTTCTACATCTAGGAAATAGAACCCAAATGCACAGTTACAAGATGGGGGATACTTGGCTCAGCAATACTACAAACGAGAAGGATCTTGGAATTGTTGTAGATCGCAAGCTGAATATGAGCCAACCGTGCAATATGGCTGCAAGAAAGGCAAATGCTGTTTTGGGCTGCATTGATAGAAGTATAGCTTCCAAATCACGTGAGGTACTGGTTCCTCTCTATTCGGCCCTGGTTAGGCCTCATCTAGAGTATCGCGTCCAATTCTGGGCTCCACAATTCAAGAAGGACGCAGACAAGCTGGAGCATGTTCAGAGGAGGGCAACCAGGATGATCAGGGGTCTGGAAACAAAGCCCTATGAAGAGAGACTGAAAGAACTGGGCATGTTTAGCCTGGAGAAGAGAAGATTGAGGGGAGACATGATAGCACTCTTCAAATACTTAAAAGGTTGTCACACAGAGGAGGGACAGGATCTCTTCTCAATCCTCCCAGAGTGCAGGACAACGGGCTCAAGTTAAAGGAAGCCAGATTTCAGCTGCACATCAGGAAAAACTTCCTGACTGTTAGAGCAGTACGACAATGGAATCAGTTACCTAGGGAGGTTGTGGGCTCCTGGACAACCACCTGTCAGGGATGCTTTAGGGTGGGTTCCTGCATTGAGCAGGGGGTTGGACTCGATGGCCTTATAGGCCCCTTCCAACTCTGCTATTCTATGATCTAATTTCTTATACATTCAGTCTGGTGATGTCCCATGTCTGGATATCAGTTAAAGGGCAATTAGTGCACTAAAGCCAGGAGTTTCTGGTGAGAGATTTGTTCAGGATCTGGAAAACTGGGTTGGTGTTGATACATGTCTAGTTCTATTTGCCAACATGCTTTCTAATGTTCCCCTTTAATACATGCTCAATCTCTGTATTGGGGAGAAACAATTATAGAGACACCAGAAGTCTGGTGTTCTCTTTACCAAATGAAACAATGCTTTCAAAGGCTGCAATTTTCCATTGGTCAGGAAAGGGAGAGCCTAAAACCATATGTTTAATTCTCTTACCAGAAAGACTTAATAATTCTACTTCACTTAACATTCACTTTAAATGTACAAAGAAATATATAAAATGTATACATTTGAAATATACAATAGGCTTGTTATGATCAGTGATTTTTAGTGAATTTGCATTTGCTCTATTGCATATTTAAATTATATTTCCTTTACTCACCTTACTGATTAACTTTTTAAACAAACTTTTAAAAGCCTTGGTAGTAATTCTAGTCCTGGTAAAATATCGAAGGAAATCCTTATATGTGGATATGTTTCATCTGAAGGTGAAATTCTGCTATTAAAAACTGCCACTACACATGGACACTGAGATGCTTATTTCAGATTCTGATTGCATATGCACTGGCCTGTAAAAAAGAACTTGCTTATTTCTTTTCATCTTGAATCTGGCAATCAGCATTCTGCACAGTTCAATTATTCTGAGCCTATGATTGTTTGGACTTTCTCAGCATGTTATCATATTATATCTATAAAGCACTGATTTTTATTTTAATATATCCAACAACCATGATGGTCTCATTTTATGTTTGGCCTTGGGCAACTGCAATAGTGTTGTAAAATTAACTATAAAGCTTTTGTACCTTGCATAAAGGCATAACTGGATTATTAGCTATATTTATTCAGAGTGATTTTGTTGTCAAGAGAAATGATCCTATTCTCAAAAACAAGTATGTTTGTATATATTCAATACATGAAGTGGGGCATACCCTTGACTTGGTCTCTGTTCAGAGCTGTGAGATGAGTAGTCTGAATATTTGGAGGGTCCAAGCAACCCTTTTGTCATGGCTGGACCATTTCCTGGTGAGATTTGAACTCATGGTATTACCTTCTTCCTGCAGAGGTGGGGAACCTATTCAGATGGTCTCCCCAGGAGATTGATGGAATCCAATGGATTTCTGAACACTCTTAGGGATTGTCCAGTGGAGAGAGCTGGTGATCTAGCCGAGGCCCTAGTCTCACTATGGAAAAGTGAGATGTGGGCAGTCACTGACTTGGTTGCACCTGAGTGGCCTCTCTTGTACCGTAGAGCCTCCTGGTATACTAGGGAGCTGCAGTCAATAAAATGCAGATGACATTTTGTCTCCAACTTTGTTTAACATCTATATGAAGCCTCCGGGAACAGTCATTAGGGGATTTGGAGCCAAGTGACATCAGTATGCTGGTGACAAACTGCCCTATCTCCCTGTGACATCTGAACCAGGTGAGGCTATGCAAGATCTGGATCATTGCCTAGACTCAGCGATGAGCTGGATGAGGACCAATAAATTGAATCCTGGCAAGACAGAAGCCCTGTGCATGACTGGTTCCTAGGTCTAGAAGATAGGCTCGTTGCCTTTTTTTGGATGGAGTTGCAATCCCTCTGAAAGATCAGGTTTATAGTCTGGGGGTACTCCTAGATCCATTGCTGTCACTGGAGGCCCAGCTTTGACTAATATGTCAGCTACTGCCTCTCCTGGACAGGGATAGCTTGACCACAGAGGCACAGGCAGTAGTAACATCTAGACTAGATTATTGCAATGTTTTCTTTGTGGGGCTGCCCTTAAGGCTAGTCTGAAAACTGGAGCTAGTGCAGAATGCAGCAGCTCAGCTGTAGTCAGGAACTGCACCTTTTCAGCATGTAACCCTTTGCTGAGGGAACTACTGGGCCAGGTTTAAAGTTTTGCTTCTAGCGTATAAAGCCCTAAACAACTTGGGAAAAGGACACTTGAGAAAACGCAGTTTCCCTTATCAACCTGCCCAGTCCCTGAGGTCATCAAATGGGACGCTCCTGGTGGTTCCGTATGGTCCACTTGAGTAGAGCCTTCAATCTGGTGGCTCCCTCTGAAAGTCAGGCAGACGTCAACATTGTGTCATTTTTGGCACCTCCTGAAAATATCTTTATTTCAAGAAGCCTGCCTTGATTGACCAGCCATATTTTTTATTGGCCTTTTGTTTTTAAAAATGTTTAATATGTTGTTTTATTTTTATATGTTTTAATAAGGTGTTGTTATTCTTTTTATCTTTTATTGTTCATTACTCCAGAATCTATATAGATGTGCAGTGGGATATAAATTTTGTAAATTAAAGAAATAAATTTGTGATACTTGAATTATAACAATTATCCCTGAATTGCAAATATCCCCTTTTGGGGCCAGGTGCTCAAGTGGATAGTCGCTGTTAATCTCCAGTCACTGTTGGATAGACTAATTATCTGAATCCATTTCAATCTGATTTCTGCCCTGTTTTCAGCACATAAACTGTGTTGATCACCATGATGGATGAGTTATGCCAGAAGGACAGGAGCAGTATGGCCCAGCTAATTCCTTTGGACTTCTTGGTGGTTTTCAATACCAATCGAGCATAGCTTCATTCTTGTTATGCTGTTTTAGGTACTGGGGATTACTGGACTTTGGTGGTTCTGCTCTTTCTTAGATGGCTGCTTCTAAAAGATAGTGCTGAAAATTTACTGTGCACAGTGGACCTATGGGGTTCCATCTTGTCTCTCATGCTCTTTTACATCTATCTGTAATCATTGAATTAGGTCATCAATAGACTGATGACATCTAGCTCTATTTCTCCTTTCCATCAGATTGAGGCGAGGCAGTGGCCATACGGAATCAATAATAGACTGAATGAGGGCTAGTAAACTGAAGTTCAATCTAGACAAGAAGGAAGTCATGTTAGTAGGTGGTTTGTTTCACTAGGGAGTTGGTTTTCAATCTGTTCTGGCTGGTTTCATGTATTTTGAGCATTGTACTGCAGGCTGAATGAACTGCCTGCCCCATTCTGCTCCACTGACTTGGCTCCAATCCTTTTAGCCCAATCCTATGCATGTTTTTGTTATTTTTCCCCTTTTGCTATGGACTCTAGCTTCAGTGGTGAGTGAAATGTACTTGGTATGTGCTCAGATTTCTTGGTAGAATCCTGGTGAATTGTTGGCACAAATAGTTGGCACAGATTATGGGGAGGGGGCGAAAACAAGAGCTTGCCCATAACTTGGAAGAGCTAGGGTTGCAAAGAACCCTTCCCCCCTTTTTTTTAAAGAATTACTGGAAGAAAGAAAAATGAGGATGGATTGTTGTGTGGAGGGCAACAGAATGTATATGATCTGTTTGTACTTTTCTTACATCCACTGTGGTTAGTGCCTAATCTCTAAAAGGGGGATGTTTAGGCTTTAATCCATGTAGCTGAAATTTCTCAGAGGTGTGGGGAAAGGATTCTGCACATGCTCAGAGACATTATTTCATTGTTGTTGTTGTTGTTTTACTAACATTAAAATAAATTCTAGTAATTCTAGATTTGGAAGAGTGTATGTAGGTGTGTACATGCAAATGTGTGTCATGTCCCTGTGCCCTGGATCTCTTAAGTACCTAGTAACAACCCTGCTCTGTGGTTCTGTTGTTTTGGGGTTTTATTATATCTGTTTTTTCAATCATACACTACCTTGATGGACCTGTTACTGAAGGCTGCCTTATAAATTGAACAAAGAAATGATCTATACTGAACAAATGCTAAACATAACTGGAATACACAAAGAAGCAAGTCATATATATTTGGTTTATTACATTTTCATGACTATCTAGAAATGATAATCACTTACCAATGTAATCCCCTGCTGAACATTGTTACATATTGTTCCATTCCCATCTGTTCACCCACTCCAAGGTCAGTTCTCTGTGGCTGAGAAAAGCCTACTTAGCTGCCATTCATTCCTATGGTCAAAAGTAAAGGAATGCACTCATGGACAAACAAGTTATGAGGGCTGCCTGCTTCTATTGTTGATTGCCATTGAGAATCAAATCTACACCTGTATGTATAACCCCAAGCTGGGTTCTGTTTTTAGGTCACACCAAATATTGAAGAACTGGGCAAAATGTTAGAAACTTGTTTTTACATAGAGATAGACAGATTTACTTAATCAACTGTTTTCCTGTTTTTACAGCTTGCAAATCAGGATTCTATAAAGCGTTTGCTGGGAATATAAAGTGTTCCAAGTGCCCTCCACACAGTCAAACTTTTGTGGAAGCAACATCCGTGTGTCAGTGTGAAAAAGGTTACTTTCGAGCTGAGAAGGATCCACCAACTATGGCATGTACCCGTAAGTTTGATTCATACTGGTGTTTGAAATTCTTCCCTTGTCCCACTCATTATATAAAAGGATAAAAATAGCACTTCTTTTATATTCCTCACACAAAAGCTAATAGTATGAGAGCATGTTTTTGTTAATCAAGAATGCAAATCAGGTTTTTCACTTATTCCCAGTACTCCTTAAAGTAAGTGAAAAAATGTTCCTCAATCTGAAGTGCATTAAACAACAACACAATACCAGAAAATATTGCAACTGTTCCATTATTAACAAAGGACAAAGTGGCCACACATTTCAAATCTGGGTACCAGTTTATATAATATATTCAATAAACAAAAACCCTACGGTTTATAAAACAACGTTAAGGATGTACACTTTTCCACCAAGCACCAAAAAGCGGGGAAATTGGGAGTTAAGGCTCACCAGCCTTAACGCCACATCCTCCCTAAGGAGGCAGAAAGTACCAGTGAAATTCTCATTCTCCCAAAGCAGATAAACCATGAGGAGAGGATGGAGAATAGGATATGCAGAGGTGACTGTGGGGTTGTGGAAAACTGATGACGAACAACCTAGAGCCACCTACTTCTTTTTTTGTTTAGAGCAGCCCTTCCCCAACCTCAAGCCCTCCAAATGTGTTGGACTACAACTCCCATCATTGCAAGTCAGTATGTCCCATGGTTAGGAATGCTGGGACAGCAGGATGGGGAATACTGTTCTATATCCTTCTCAAATACAGGTGCTGCACAATATTTTTTTTCTCACATACATCTCGCATAGAGCAGCATGATTAATAACAGAAAGGGCACTATTTGTTGGAAATGTAGAACCAGAGCAAGGGCTGGCATTTTCAACTTTTGGTCAATACCCTGCCCTTCAAAGAAGCAATGTTTTTTCCTCCCCCCTTTAAAATGTGTTCATACAAAATATACTGTTCACTCCCCACAATCCCTCCACAATACATCATCTCAGCAGAGTGACAGAGGAACAGAAAAGGATTAGTTTGGATGTCTTGAACTCCTTTTAGATGAAATTAGTTTGCAATCCTATACCACTTGGGAGGAAACTCTAGTAAATTCAGCAGCACTGAGTTCTGAGAAGATATGTATAGGATCCAAGAGTTAAGCAACCTTCTCCAGCCTGGTGCTCTCCAGATGTGTTGCGCTGCAACTTCCATGTTATGGTGAGGACAAAAAACATTTTCTTCAATAGTTTTAAAATAATCCTTACACATGAATCTATTAGGTGTTAGCTCTGTCTTTGATCTCACAATGCTGAACACGTAAGAAAAATCCTCTGCGGTCACAGCATTCCTGATCATTGTCCATGCTGACAGGAACTTTTATGAGTTGAACTTCAAAACATCTTGTGTTCTACATTCTGCCTGCCCTTGCTCTAGAACAGCATTCCCCAATAACTTTTCCACAACCCCACAGTCAGCTCTGCATATGATAGCCTGCTTCCCTCCAAATGTTTGAGAGTATAAGTTGCAGCATTCCTGACCATGGGACATACTGACTTGCAATGATGGGAGTTGTAGTCCAACACCTTTGGAGGGCACGAGGTTGGGGAAGGGCTGCACTAAACAAAAAAAGAAGTAGGTGGCTCTAAGTTGTTCGTCATCAGTTTTGCACAACCCCACAGTCACCTCTGCATATCCTATTCTCCATCCTCTCCTCATGGTTTATCTGCTTTGGAAGAATGAGAATTTCACTGGTACTTTCTGCTCCTTGGGGAGGATGTGACGTTAAGGCTTACGAGCCTTAACTCCCAATTTCCCTGCTTTTTGGTGCTTGATTGAAAACTGTACAGCCTTAACGTTGTTTTGTAAACCGTAGGTTTGTTGTTTATTGAATTTCATGGCTTTGTGTAACGGATGACCAGATATCTTTTAAATCTCAGACGTGCTTATTACATATGACTTGGAAGTCACATGTAATAGCCACATCAGAGATTTAAATGAATTTTAAAATACTGCTTCCAAAAATTGCATTTGCCTTTTATGCTGCAACCTTACACTGTTTGCTCACATTGAGAAATCCATCAAAAAGGTTACTTTCTTTCCACCTGGCTATCCCAAAGCACACATCCCATATGACATGGCTGTACTTTGGGATAGGCAGGTGGAAAGAAGCTAACCTTTTGAATCGATTTCTCAATGTGAGCTAACAGTATAAGGTTGCAGCATAAAAGGCAAATGCAGTTTTTGGAAGCAGTATTTTAAAATTTATTTAAATCTCTGATGTGGCTATTACATGTGACTTCCAAATCATATGTAATAGGCATGTCTGAGATTTAAAAGACCCACACACACCACTTAAGGCCCCCTCCCACACCACTTACCTTGTCTGTCGCAGCCAGGCGGTGGCTTTACTAGAGCCTGTGGCCTGCAGCCTTGCTTCTGCGTTGACCAGGAGGCTCGATCCAAGCCCATGCCCGGCCACGACGGAGCAGGTAAGACCCCCCCCGGCCTGTCCCCTTACCTGGCTCCGCCGCCACCACACAGACTGCGGTGGCGGTGGCAGATCCAGGCAAGCCCCCCCCTTACCTGCTCCATCACGGCTGGGCCCGGGCTTGAACTGAGCCCCCTGGTCAACCAGGAAGCAAGGCCGCACCTGCGGTTGACCAGGGGGCTTGATTCAAGCCCGGGCCCGGCCGCAACGGACCAGATAAGACCCCCCTCCTGCCTGTCCCCTTACCTGGCAAGCCCCCCCCCTGGCAAGCCCTGCCCCACTTACCTGGTCCCTCACAGCTGGGTGTGGGCCTCGCTCTCCCTTCTTCTCCCCCTCCCTCCTGGGAATCTGAGGTGCATGCGCTGCCTTATCATATTCCCCATAGGGAAACACTGAAATTTAAAAAAATTAATAAAAAAATCAAGGGAAGGGAATTTTGAAAAAAGAAAAGCCATTCCACCAACTAGAAGGACAGGGGGACAAGATCCTACCACTGGTTTGAAGGGTAAGGGTCCCAATTCGGAGCTTTTAGTGCGCAAAAAATGGTCGCCACCCGGAAGTACTAAGAGTTCATTTTGAGTCACAGAGGTTTTTCCTACTTTAATCCTTTGAACTGCCATCCTGCCCTCAATATTTCACCAATCTTCTTGAAACACGCAGGGTATGTAAAACCAGCATTTCTTTCTGGCAGGTCTCCATTTCAGGAAGATTGGTGAAACATTTTCCACTTCAGGTTGCTAGAATGACCCACCCCCCAATAATGGCTTTTAACATGGTGGAATGCTGTTTGTACTCTTCATCCTTAACACAGGAAACACTCCTGTGTTTCCCTGTAATAAAAAATCACCTTGGGCAAAATATGTATTGAGATTACTTGATAATAAATATCAAATTTCTGCCAAACCTGTTATTTCCCTTCTTTCCTCAGGCTTGAACAGAGTATTATAACTATCCAACAAATATCTTCCTGACACATTGAATAAAAAATTAAGTATCCCAAAGCAGGGGAGAAAGAAGCATATATAATCAGTCATTTACAGGCATATTTGAAACCTCTAGCATGTATTTTCTAATTGCTTTTATCTAGTTGTAAAATAAAAGTTATGAAAATGAATGAACACACCCAAAAGGTGTACATGCACTGCAATATATCTATAATGTATTCATCTTGAAAATGTCCTTGAGAAGATAAATAACAGCCCCTTTCGAAATACAAAAGTATAGGCACAGTGCTCAGATTTTAAAATAGGGCTATAATACTGTGAACCAGGATCAAATGACCAATTAAACAAAATCAAGCTCTTCCATTTCTGAACAGCTATCCTATAAGGTAAGTAACACAATCCAACTGTATAAAACAACAACTGGAACTTCAGTTACAGAACTAAATACCATATTTTATCACTGCAGCCCAAAATCGAAGCTGCTGCATAAGACATAAAAACATAAGAGAAGCCATGTTGGGTCAGACCAAGGGTCCATCTAGTCCAGTGTCCTATTCACACAGTGGCCAATCGGTTGTCCACGGAAAACCCACAAGCAGAACGCAAGTGCAAAAGCATCATCCTGCCCATGTTCCCCAGCAACTGGTGTATATAAGCTTACTGCCTCTCATACTGGAAATAGCATACAGCCGTCAGGACAAGTAGCCATCAACAGATTATCCTCCATTAATTTCTCCAATCTCCTTTTAAAGCCATCCAAATTGGTGGACATCGCTACATCTTATGGAAGTGTTCTTCATAGTTTAACAATGCACTATGTGAAGAAGTACTTCCATCCTGAATCTCCCACCGAGTTGGGCAGGCAGTGGAAATCTGTCAAGCTCAAACAGGGCTGGATTTCTAAGTGACAGTCATCCCTAAATTTAGTTCAGTTTATACTATGGCTTGGAAGTATATCCCCTTCCCACTCTTCCCCCAAGCTAATCTCCATCTAAGAAGATACCCTCTGTTGATAAACAACATGCCTTCTGTGGTATTAGTTACTGAGATATTGAATGGCTTTCATCAACACAATGATACTTGCAAGGATGGATATCAGGATTTTCCACATTCCATTCTATTAGTGTTCCTATGAAGTGCTATGTCCTCTATTCCATTCTTTCTGGTTCTTGTTGAACGACTTCTTGAAAATTGTTTCTAAAATTGGAGCATGCATTGTTTATAGAGGGCAGGACAGTATTCATCTTCCCACCTTTGCCAAAGCTTGGTCCACCAGAGGAGACAGAAGAGAAAATTTCTGGAGGGTGGGTGGTTCAAAGTTGTATGACTTTCAGATGGGGATGGTACTTCCAGTTCTAGGAGGTGGTGAGCGTAGTTTTCCTCCAACCTCCCCCCCCCCCACGCCCTTTAACTTTTTTTTAAAAAAGCTACGCCACTGCTCGAAATTGTGTCTCAGCAATCCAGCTGCTGAGAGCTCTGTAAATACGGCCAGAACACCCCTGGGAACAACACTACATGATGACATTGAGGACTTTCAGATGGGGGGGGGAATCACGTTTCCTTGTACAGCTCAGTGCATTTTAATGGGACAGCACCTTCTAGTGGGCATTTTAGAGCTCAACTGAAATCCCGAAAAATATCAACATATCTCAAAAGAGTTAGGTTTTCTGAGGATTTTTTATCACTAAAACTGGGAAATAGGGCAGGAGATACGCAGAAGGCTCACAATGTCATCAAAATAACCCGTGAATATCTGTGAGTGGTCAGTCAAAAGCATGCTATAAATCACTCATTTAAAGAAGTCCATAGTGTCATTCCCAGGGGTATTCCAGTGGGGAGAAGATGGCTTACATGATAGTGTAGTGTCATTCCCAGGGGCATTTTATCCCCATTTATAAAGTACTGAGTAGCTAGGCTGCCAAGCCACTATTTGGAGAGACAACTTATCTTTGTTAAAGTTAAAAGGGAGGAAGGGAAACAACCCTTGCTACCTCTTAGAATTATATGCAAGTATCCCACCCACTCAAATGTTTATTTTACACACACACACACACACACACACACACACACACACTTTCATTTTCTTTCATTCATTTATTACATTCTGTACTGCTCCATAGCTGAAGCTCTCTGGGTGGTTCACAAAAATGTACAATAACGTTACGAAAAAGTTTGGGCTAAATGTTCAGCCCAACCCTACCTTTCAGTTCCTTCTACATTGGCCACTTATGAATTGTCAAAAAAAGAGGAAATGCATCAGCAAAAAGAGGACTAAAGAATATAGCAATTTGCATTAAAGTGCATATGTTAATTTTTATGTATAGATGCAACTGTAAAAATAAGTTAAACCTCAAAAAAACCAAGATTATGGCAACCAGCTTGATTGATAACTGGCAAATAGAGGGAGAAAACGTGGAGGCAGTGACAGACTTTGTATTTCTGGGCGCAAAGATTACTGCAGACGCTGACTGCAGCCAGGAAATCAGAAGACATTTACTTCTTGGGAGGAGAGCAAAGACAAATCTTGATAAAATAGGTAAGAGCAGAGACATCATACTGACAACAAAGGTCCGCATAGTTAAAGCAATGGTATTCCCCATAGTAACCTATGGCTGCGAGAGCTGGACCATAAGGAAGGCTGAGCGAAGGAAGGTAGATGCTTTTGAACTGTGGTGTTGGAGGAAAATTCTGAGAGTGCCTTGGACTTCAAGAAGATCAAACCAGTCCATACTCCTGGAAATAAAGCCAGACTGCTCACTTGAGGGAATGATATTAAAGGCAAAACTGAAGTACTTTGGCCACATAATGAGAAGACAGGATACCCTGGAGAAGAGGCTGATGCTAGGGAAAGTGGAAGGCAAAAGGAAGAGGGGCCGACCAAGGGCAAGATGGATGGATGATATTCTGGAGGTGACAGACTCGACCTTGGGGGAGCTAGGGGTGGCGACGGCCAACAGAAAGCTCTGGCGTGGGTTGGTCCATGAAGTCACGAAGAGTCGGAAGCGACTGAACAAATAAACAACAACAAATAGAAATACATCATGTGGAAGACCAGGTGACCTGTGTGCTTGGCTGCTGTTCTGGTGGTAACAGTTGATTGGCAAACATTCTTATGGTACTTTATTTTTAAACTGAAATTGGACAAACCAGCCATTCAAACAGAGGATGCCTTCATATACAGAACAGTCCTCTCGCAGCCCTTTAAATAGAGGACTGTCCTTGGTATAAGAAGGCACATGGCCACCCTAGTTCCTTCAGTTCATTTGCATCTTTATCCCCTCTGCATTGTCAATACATATGTGTATATTGATAAAACAGTGCAAGGAAGAATATTGATGGGATTGTGTATATATGATCAGATCAAGGTTGCTTCTTTGTTGCTTCTTTGGATGGTTTTATCACTGTACATCAATGTGTAGAGTGGAAGACATAAATGAACTGAAAAAGTTCTAATAGATTGCTTCCACTTTGAAAACAAGACAAAGTAATTTGGAGCACCAAAATCTGGGGAGAAATTCAGGTGAGGAGAATTTCAGAAGCATCCCTAACCTGTAGGGATGTGCAAAATCCATTCCATTTGTGTTTTGCGAATTGTCAGGTGTCTTTCATTCTCTCATCCATCTATTGACAAAATCTGCTTTTTTTTCTCAGTTTCTGAACTTGTGCAAATCCGCATCTGTGCAAATGCAAAAATGTCCCCAAAATGTGCATTTTTACGCTTTTGCTTTTGGAGGAAATGCATATTTTTGGGCGGTTTTTTTATTTTTTCATATTTTTCTACAACAAAATTTACACAAAATTCCTGAAGGTTTGGAAAACAGTCCACAAGCCAATGTTCATCACCCAACAGGGCGAAAGCTGCATAATCCGTGAGTCAGGTTCATAAAAATCCAAATTCATTTGGTTCCATTGTGGATTATCTGACATCCTTTCCCACCTGCAGGACAAAAGTAAAGAAATAATTACATTGCTGCTGGATCCAGGAATGAAAACATAGCTTGGTTAAAATAAGCCCACAACTTATGCATTATGTGCAATGAATGGCACTTTTACCTTCCTCCATGTGGGTATCTGCTACATTTTACGTGAGATAGTGAGCAGATCTTGTCTCCCTCGGATGGGTCACCCCATCCTGACTAAGAGCCTCAAGCAGTCATATACATTGCCAGTCACAACCCATCCATCTTAATGGATTTCCAAGGAGTGTCATCTAGTGATTCAAAGCCTCCTGAACAATCCAGTAAGACTTGGTGAATCAGGCAGCCACTAAGGAGATTCCTGCTCAAGTTGTCCTCACCCTGGTATGCTATGTCATGGCTTATCAGCATGAGGGCCTCCTATTAACCCATCTCATACCTTGGGATATTCATCATGATCCCAGACATTTTTCTTCCACTCCTCCACATTGTTATTTAGAATCCCAAGAATGCATTGCAATGCAACCTCCAATTAAACTTAGGGGAAACTCCAGTCTGACAATAAGGAATAGGCAAAATGGAAAAAACTCCTTAACAGTGTTTGATTTAGGTGAGGTAGAAGAAACATCCTGCTTAGTGTCTAAGCAACAATCTATCCTTGGGGGAAGATGGGTTGTCATACCTCCATGAGATGATGACCACAACAACTACTAGTTCACTATTGCTTCAGTGTTGTTGTTGCTGTTGCTGTTGTTGTTTACTTTAAAAAAAAGACTTACATACTCAAATACTTTAAGAACTATATCTGAATTGGCCTTTGGGTGTCAGTGCATAGTCTCACACCTTTGGAAAGACAACTGCAGAGGTAAGATGTTTGAGGATTTAAGTAATTTGACCGTGGGAAAGAGGCATTGATCAAATTGTCTGGTATCTCTTCCATGTTTTGATAACCTAATACTTCAATTTCTAAACAAGATATTAAATGTTATAAAAGAAATTGATCTGCAACAGGCCTCTTGTTAACTTGTAGTTTTATTATCTCTTCATCACTGCAATTTCATACTGACCTTCCTTGAATGGTACAAAGCCATTTGCCACTTCATTAAAAAAAAAGTGTATATTATAAATTAATATATTGGTCAATAGCTAAAGAATATTACAACTAGTCCGGGGCTTATGCTTCTCCAACACCAGCCCCTCACAGCAAGCTATTTTTGAAACTCAGAGACGCTTCAAACGGAGTGTAAGATGTAGCATGGGAATCTGCTGTTCAGAAATAAACATCATAAATTCCTTGGGGTATACCAATGTCCTTGGGTGTGTCCAATATAGAGCTTTCTGGATCCTGGACAGTATATAAGACTTTTCAATAAAAGAAATTATTCAGGTGTTAGTCTAATTATTACTGCACAAAACTGGGATAGTAGCTGAAATGAATTAATCATTTAAAATAATTGCTGTACTTCCTTGCCTAAACAAAATATATAGCATAAGGAAATTCCTGAGTGTATTGCTCACAGATGTCTGCAAAAAGGTTGTGGCTGCCAGTTTTTCCAGTATGACATATAATCTATGCATAATTTATACATAATAACAAAGCAATCAGGCCACATTCATAAAAATCCCAATGACACATAATTTAGCAGAATCTGAGGATTAGAATTAATTGTCTCTCTTTGTTCCAAGTTCTAAATCTTAGTAAATGATTCACTGGATGTCATTACAGCTTAATATTTGCATGAAATCACAGTTTAGATGGCATAATTTAATGGCAATTAAAAACCTATTTAGTCGTCATGCAAATTGGCATGAGGGCCCTTGAGTATGAAGGGTGTCTATTTCTTCAGTATCTGTAGGCGGACCTTTATAAACTTTTAAACACTCCTACCACAATTGATAACAATTTTCCTGTTCGTAGAATTATGAATGCACAATAAATCATATTTTTGTTATAAATAAAGTCCTAAGTCTGTACATCTCCTTGCTCCAAAAAATATTAACAATCATTAGCAAATTGCAAAAGAAAATAATAACTTGTGCATCATTTTTCTCTTCAGATGCCATCTATACATCAACAAATTAACTAAATAAAAAAGGATAGTATAAAGCATGTCATCACTAATTGAAGTTAGTATAATTTTGGGTTTCTCAGGTCCTGTAGTGCTTTAAACTGAAAGCTGGTTCACGCAATTCATATTTTATTCATGGAAGCCATAGCAAGGCACATATGTACATGAGCATAAATAATTGCACTGATCATCTAAAGACACTACATGTGTGGTAGCAGTCTTCCATGTGTATATCCCTACCTTTGGGGGAACTGGGTTTGCAACTATGATTTGCACATGGTCCTTTCTCCAATCCAAAGCACTTAAAAAAAAACCTAAGACCTGAGATTGGTTAATCAGGAAGGTCTGGGCTAAATTCAGCTCCCTGATTCTCCTTCCCCTATACAACAGATTGTTTAAATTCTTTCTTTTTTAAAAAAAAAAAAAAGCTTTAAAATAGCTCCTCTGTTTACATTTGCGCCATTCTTACTCCATGGAATTAGAAGAAATTGTCAGTTAGGCAATCATGGATAAAGTTATGGGTGAAATTTGTATATTGTGTAATTTAGCCCTGAGGGTTTAAAGCATCCACTTCTTCTATAATGAGTTTTGTATTTGATAACAGTTATGAAACTTCCTTCATCAGGTATCTAAATATTGCAAGCCCTATCCTGAATCTTTCTTGAGTTCTGTTCTTTATCCTGAATCTGTCTTTGCTTTCTGGTTTTCTGTGGTTCTAAATATTTCCTTTTCTAAATTGTTTAATTATATTCTAAGATATGTTTGGCACATTTACAGTATAAATGTCTACTCAGAAGTAAGCCCCACTGAGTTCATCAGAGCCTATTCCTAGATAATGCATATAAAATTTCAGCTTTAATTTATTTCTATACATCAAGAAAGAGTGCTTTGTGGATTTTAGAATATATATATTATGCACTAGCTCTTATACAAACTACTTTCCTTTTCTTAGGGCCTCCTTCTGCTCCAAGGAATGTTATTTTTAACATAAATGAAACAGCTCTTATGTTGGAATGGAGCCCACCAAGTGACACAGGAGGGAGAAAAGACCTCACCTATAGTGTAATTTGTAAGAAATGTGGTTCTGATGCCAGCCAGTGTGAGATATGCGGAGGAGGAATCCGATTCGTTCCAAGACATAGTGGGCTAATCAATTCCTCAGTGACGGTGCTTGATTTTATATCCCATGTGAACTACACTTTTGAAATAGAAGCCATGAACGGAGTCTCCGAATTAAGTTTTTCACCCAAGCAGTTCACAGCTATCACAATTACCACAGACCAAGATGGTAAGTGTGTGTTATTTGTGTATCTGTTAAAGCTTATGCAATCGAATATAATTAATAGTACATTTTATAAGTGATTGATAGTAGATATAAGCACATCATGCTTATAAAAGCATTATTTGCTCTTCCGTGGTACTATTTTAAAAAATGATTTCAGGAAAATTGGTAAGACTTCACAGACAGTGGCTTAATCTACACTAAGAAGGATATTGCACTATAAAAGTGGTATATAAAAAGCAGAAGCCACACTACTGCTTTATAGTGGTATTGAAGTGCACTGACAACCGTTGGGGCCCACTGAGACACAAAGGGCCTTCCTAGACGAGGCCTTAGCGCGCCTTCAGACCCGGTTTCCCTGCTGTGCGTCCAGATGACGCACAGGGGAATCCGGCGGCAGGCCGCAGTGAGGCCTCCTCCAATGCGCCATAAGCAAAGTCGCTTATGGCGCACCTTTTCCCCAGCTCCGGCCTCAGGCCGGGGCTGGGGGAGGTCTAGTGACTTCCGTGGCTTTTTGCGGCTACTCGCTTACCGCGAGCAGCAGCGAAAAGCCACGGACCTGGCACAGCACTCATACGAGCGCTGTGCCCATCGGCCCGGGGGGGGAAGAGAGGGGCAGGAAGGATGGCAGGGGGGGGTGGCAAGGGGGGAGGGGGGTGACAGAGAGAGCGCCGCCGCCCGAGGAAGCAGGTGAGCGGCGCTTGCCCAGGCAAGGGCTGGCATGGGGCGGCGCTTGCCCGGGCAAATGCCGCCGCCCGAGCAAGCAGGCGAGCGGTGCTTGCCCGGGCAATGCTGCCCCATGCCAGGCCTTGCCCGGGCAAGCGCCGCTCGCCTGCTTCCTCGGGCAGCGGCGCGCGGCGCTCTCTCACCCCCCCCTCCCCCCTTGCCATCCCCCCTTGCCCTCCTCCCCCCCCGTTTAAAAAAAAACCCTTACCTTACCAGAGTCTTCGGGCCGCACGCGGCCCCTTTAAACTAAAAATAAAAATGCTGGACGCTGCACGGCTTGCGTTGTCCCTGCGCGGCCGGCGTGTGGAACCCTGGGCGAGGCGCGCTAACGTTAGTGCGCCTTGGCCCCGCCTCCCTGCCGGGATAAGCCGGCAGGTCTAGCAAAGCCCAATGCATATAATGCTTTCATAGTGCTATATCCTTTTTGGTGTGGCTTCTGCCTTTTATATACCGCTTTCAAACCACTTTCATAGTGCTATATCCTGCTTTGTGTAGATTAGGCCAGTATTTCTTAAAACCAGATTATTCAAGTGAAAAGGTCCTATATTAACTGAAATTAATACAAAGTTCACATATATGCTTAATTTTCTTTAGGTATGCCTTTAGGTATATTTTTCCCATTTTCCCTTGTGGAATTACTAATGGTACAGCCCACTGAGGTGTTCATCTGTGCAAACTCAGTTCAGTTAAATAGTACTCATACCAGAGTAGTACTTGGTTGATTTCACCTCAAGTATGCAGCTTTCAACCTTTTGGATTAAATGGTAAGATTTCTATTGGTTTTACTAACTTAAGACAGTGCCCTGAATCTCCATGCTAATGTATATAAGAAATGTATTTCAGTTATTTATAATATTAATATTATAATATTAATATATAGGTAATTGATACACGCTCTACGAATTTAATTTAACAACATTTACCACTCTAAGTGTTTGGGTAGGTAAAATTTAAGGCCCTCCTTAAGCTGAGCACATTATATTTTCACCAAAGTGTTAGTGATATTAGTAATGGAATTCTCAGAAGTCTTCAAAGGTACTAGATGCTGCACCAGTTCCTGTACAAATTGGCCTTGTAATATTTTACACAACTATAGCATTTTCTATATGAAAAACCATGTAGAATTTGTGATATTGTGGTTAGTCTCTGTGATCATTTTATGTGAGAACATTGTCAAAATGTTGACTACATGAATTGAAGAGGCTATTGATTATACTTTCATTAAAATGTGTTAATATGTATTCCACAGTTTTAGAATGTCTGTTATATATATAATTTTAATCAACAGCCCAAAATATCCATTAATCTTCTTCACCAGGAGACTGGCATACTTTTCCTTTGATCTTTTAACTATATCGTCTTCAGTGGTTTGTTTTCTGAAAAAATGTCTAAGTAACAAAAACATGATGCTACCTTCTTAAATGTGTTTTATGAAGGCTTGCCATTTCATTTATCACCATATGTTTTTCTGCAAAGCTCTCTCTTTACGTCCAAATAAACTGACTGAGACTCTGAAAAGTGATCCTTAAATTCTCTGAAGCTTTACCAGTATAACATTTTAGTAATGTAAGAATTATTGTGAGGAATGCAACCAATGTACACACTTGGGTTTTACTGTCAAGCTATCATAGATTACCAAGGCATAGGCCATTCCCTGCTTGGATAAACCACATTGAAAACCGACATGGTTATACAAAGAACAGACAGTAGTAAAAAAAATTATATATCTTCTGTGTTGTTGCTGTTTTAAAAAGATACATCTCATGCCATTTCTGACCATGCACATTTGCACAGAATTCGTAAGCATTTATGCCAGTTTATATTTTCTCTGTGCTGCTATCATAAACTATAGTAAAGGAATGAAAAGTTATCAGCGCTTTGATTAAATTCAGGGTTTTTTTGGAACTTCAGTTTGGTCAAGAAGCTTTGAAATTAGGTTTACTGTGTGAGTTGATCCTAAACAAGGAGAGAGGAAAATTTTTTGGTCTGAGAGCTAAATTGGCTCCCAGCAAGCCTGCTGGGGCTCCGAGCAAGCATGCTAAGGGCCCTACGTCAGCAATGTGCACAACCACATCACAAAGTAGATGGGGCAATGCTATTCCTGCTATGTGACTCCCCCACATACTTGCCCAGACCCACTCATACACTCACACACACCTGCTCACATACACACCCTCCCCCAAGCCCCCAGGCTGCTCACAAGAGGTTCTTGCAGCCCATATTGGTATCCTACTGCTCCCCCCCCCCCTTGCTGGCTTCCTGCTGGCTTCACTGACCCCTCCCCCAAGCTGGTTGGCTTCTGCTATTCCTAGATCACCCCACTGCTCTCTCTTGCCCCCTCCACTCTTTAGCCCCCTATCTCCAGCTTATCAGACAAGAGTCCCTTTTTATTTTGCCCTTCTTTTTCTTAGTAATTGGGAGCACCCCAAAGGAAAGCATTGTCCTACAGCTGTCTACCATATATATTTCCTAAGAATACATGTGTGGCCTAGAAGCATTAATGGGAAATGAAGATGGCAGCAACTGAGGGCCTTCGCTTTGCTTCAATGCAATCTTAGCTGCTGGGAGGAAAAATAGTTATTTTTTAAAAAAGTGGGGGAGGAGGTGGAGAGCACCTTAATTGGTTCCAAGAAAGGTGTCTGGGGGTACATTGCTGCCTGTAGGCATTACGTTAGCTCCCCCTGGTCTACACTGACTGGCATTGAGGCTCTGTAATTTCAGACAATTTCTATCACTGGCCTACACTCACTGGTAGTGGCTATCTGCAATTTTGTTCTCAACTCCACCAGGAGAAGTCTATCCTCGCCATTGCCCCACTAGAAGATAGTTTGGGATAAGAGGCCTCCAAGCCTCTTTGTGAAATATTATTGCTCAGAATGGGACCAAGCTTAAATTAGTAAATGTGAGCGCAATCCAAATTGACCCAAATTAGCTCAGATGAGATGTTCCCATTCTGACACAAGCCAAACAGAGCTCGACTCTCACTAGAGATCGCAACTTTCTAATTACTATATTAAGTTATTATGCAAAAACTGTATACAACCATTTTTCATTTAGTCCAATATCATGTCCATCTTTACCCCTAGGATCAGGTGAAATGTATCCATGTAAAATGTAATAATTAATATGTGGAGAATTTATTGAGCAAAGCATTGTAGGTAATTGATATATCTATAGAAATGAAAACATAGGTCTGGTTTTCTGGGGTTGTTTGTTTTTGTTCGTTGCAATTTGATCCAGCATTGTAAAGAAATCTTTGAAGTTGATACACTGAACCTCATAGAGCTGTTGAAATTGTTCTCACCTTCAGTGGTTTTCTACTTTTACATATTCCACTGCAAAGAACCAAATTAAAACAATCAGGTTCACTTCATTTATTTGGAATCTTTATAACTGACTGATATAGTTAGAAAAGTCATTACTGAATGATCTGGCCTCAGTTCAGTACAACATATTCCCAAGATAAGATTGTGACTTCAATACTATAATTAGAAACCTTTGCCACAATACTTAATTGACTGGCTGCTGAAATCCTTCAGTCACATTAGCAGCCTTCTGTTTTCTGAGTTTACCTAAACATTTCCGAAAGGGATTTCAATTAAAACATGATCTCCGGTGTTCTGACTCATGACAAGCAAACTGAAGGCTTCTTTCCCATTCCTAGCAAGAGGAATTAGTTTGGTCAAAAGCAGTAAAAGAAGACATTAATCATGGCTAGTCAGTCTGGAAAAAAATGTGTGTGCAGGTGTCATGACTTTCACACAAACCTTTAGGGAGCATGTTCAAAGTGAAGGACATGGTAAATTACAAACCAATTCTGCTGATGTTTGCTGTGGGGTCTTTAAAGCAATTATGCCCATAACAGGTTGCTTCAGTTCATTTGCTTCTTAAAATGTAGTTCCTTCATTATGCTTCATAACCCCTTCTCCCTCTATGAATATGTGTCCCTTCTTCAATACAGATTCGCCAAAGGCTTTTGGCCCTGTAACAGATTTCATTTATACACTCTGATGACATTAAGTTGTGCATGTTAGAATAGTGCTGAAAACAGATTTAAAATTACCTAAAGTTTCCATATCTTGCAGCCTTTAGAAATCTATTTGTTTTACAGCTGAGTTAGCTTCAAAATAGTATTTCTAATAAAATACACTCACCTACTCCTGACCAGATTTATAATGAAGAAAGCTCATCTTCCTGCTCCAGTTTTAGATTACATTTTTTAATATGCTTTCTCCCCCAAGTAAAATTTAAACCTGCCTCCTAGGAAACAGTAACAGAAAGAGATAGTTCCTGTGAAAAGATTAACTTCATTTGGGAAATATAGAGTAAACTTTCTATTTTGAAATGTGTATAACATGCTTTCTGGAACCTAAGAACATAAGAAAATCCATGTTGGATCAGTCCAAGGGTTCATCTAGTCCGGCACTCTGTTCACACAGTGGCCAACCAGCTGTTGACCAGGAACCCACAAGCAGGACATGGTGCAACAGCACCCTGCTGTCCATGTTCCCCAGCAACTCAGGGTCAGAGAAACCAGGATTGGAACCCTCGATCATTTGCTGTAATAAATTTGCTAGGCACTTCAAGAAGAAAGTGGCTTGTATTCGATCTGAACTTGATGCTACAGTTATCACAGTCTGAGGAGGTGTCCAGTGCCCCATCTGGTCATGTTCCCTGGGATCAGTTCCAGTTGTTGCAGCCTGATGATGTGGACAAGATGCTTGAATCAGTCCATCCAACCACATGTAAGCTTGACCCTTGCAATCTTGGCTAATACAATCTAGCAGAGGCAGATTGATTGAGTGGGTCCAAAGGGTGATAAATGTCCCACTTTGTCAGGGGGTGGTGACTGCCACCTTGAAAATCCGTACCCTCTCCTGAAGAGGACATGCCTGGACCCAGAGGCATAACTACTGCCCTATCGCTAATAGCCCCTTTGGAGGCAAGGTGCTTGAGCATGTGGTGGCCAGGCAGCTGCAGACATTCTTGGAGCAAACTGATTAACTGGATCCATTTCAGTCTTGTTTCAGGCCAGGACACAGCACTGAAATGGCCTTGGTTGCTTTGACCAATGACCTACTCTGGGTGAAAGACAGGGGGAATGCTACCCTGTTGGACTTCCTGGATCACTCAGGGGCTTTTGATACCATTAATCGTGGTATTTTATTGGATTGGCTCTGGGAGATGGGAGTAGGGGACATTGTGGTCAGATCTACACCAAGCATGATATAGCACTATGAAAGCGGTATGAAAGTAGTATATAAGACGCAGGAACCACACTACTGTTTTATAGTGGTACTGAAGTGCACTGACAACTGTTGGGGCCCATGACACATACCTTATACCACTTTCATAGTGCTATATCCTGCTTGGTGTGGCTCCTGCCTCTTATATACTGCTTTCATAGTGCTATATGCTGCTTGGTGTAGATCTGGCCTGAGTTACTCTGCTCCTACTTGCAGAGCCAATTCAAGAGAGTAGTATTGGGGATTTCTGCTCTACACCATGGCTATTAAGCTGTGGATTGCCACAGGGCTCTATTCTGTCCCCAGTGCTGTTTAACATCTATATGAAGCTGTTGGGTGAGGTTATTAAGGGTTTTGGAGTTGGTTTCCATCAATACGCGAATGATACTCAGCTCTACTTCTCATCATTGGAGTCAGCTGGGGCAGTGAAGATAGATACTGGACCAGTGTCTGGAGGCTGTAATGGGACAGATGAGGGCCAATAAACTGAAGCTGAATCCTGATAAGATGGAAGCTCTGTGGACTGATGGTTCCCGAGTCCGGGAATTGGGTAAGCGACTGGGGTTACACTCCCTCTGAAGGAGCAAGTACATAGCTTGGGCATACTCCTAGATCCATCCTTGTCATTGGAGGCACAGGTGAACTCCGTGGCCCAGAGTACTTGCAGCCAGCTTTGGCTGATCTGCCAGCTATGGCCTTTCCTGGACAGGGACAACCTAGCCACAGTAGTGCATGTGATGGTAACTTCCTGATTAGACTACTGCAATGCACTCTAGGTGAGGAAGGCGACTCAGAGGTTGCAGCTAGTGCAAATGCAAAAGTTAGACTGCTGACCAGAACATCACGAAGAGACCATATAACATGAGTCTTAAAAGAATTGCACTGGCTGCCTATATATTTCCAGTTGGAATTCAAGTCGTTGGCAATGACATTTAGAGCTCTAAATTGTTTGGGGCCTCGGTAGAGGGAGCGCCTCTCCTTATATATGCCTGCCTGAGATTTGAGATCTGTTGGAGGAGTCCTCCTCTTTGTCCCACCAAGGCGAGACAAACATTATGGTGGACATGGGAGAGGGCTTTCTCTGTTGTGAAACCCCGGTTGGAGGCCTGACTGGCACCAACACTGGCTTTGTTTCAGTGCCAAGTTAAATGTGGCTTTTTATCAAAGCCATTGAGGACCAAATTTGCCTAAAGCTGGTTTTCATTGTTTTTGTTGCTTTTAAATTTTCTACTGGTTTTAGGTGGATTAATGGTTTAATGTTTTTAACTATGTGCATTATTTATTGCTTTCTACTATTGAATTGATTTTATCTGTACCACAGCCTGAGATTCCATTGACATAGGGTGGGATACAAATGTTTTAGAAATAAATAATAAATAAATAAACTTGTGTAAATAGGCAAGTATAAGTATACCTTAATCTTTTGCCCCAGCATAGACAGTATGCCAAAAAGTTATGGGAAGGCAAGCAGTATAAAAAATTTCAGAAGTCTTGTCAAATGGGTATTAAAGAATGATTGATTGCTTTGATTACCTTCGGGTAGTCCTGTTTAATGCTAGCTCTTCATTGGGGAATTGTTTATAAAAGGAGTAGGGAGACAGTAGATTGGAATCTACTGGAAGATGTCTGGGTGATTTCCAGTCGATTGGCAATGTTTTCTGATTCCCAGTGGTTTAGCAATAGCAAGTAAAATTGAATTTTTTTAAAAAAAAATCTCTGCCACAGCTGGCCTTATGCAAAATGCAGCAGTTAAGCTGCTAACTGGTGCACATTATGGGGACTATATTACACCTGTCTTGAAAGATCTGCACTAATTGCCAGGAGCTTGCTGGGCTCGACTCAAGGTGTTGCGTTTCAACATTTTAAAGCCCTAAACAGCTTAGGACCCATCTATATAAGGGACTGCTTGTCTTGTTATGAACAGTTATTAAGATCTGCAAGAGAGGTGCTTTTGAGGACGTCCTTACCTGCAGAGGCCTGTTCGTTGGGCACGTGTGAAAAGGCTTTCACCTGTGCAGCACCCAAACTTTATTTATTTATTTATTTATTACATTTTTATACCGCCCAATAGCCGAAGCTCTCTGGGCGGTTCACAAAAATTAAAACCACAATAAAACAACCAACAGGTTAAAAGCACAATTACAAAATACAGTATAAAAAGCACAACCAGGATAAAACCACGCAGCAGAAATTGATATAAGATTAAAATACAGAGTTAGAACAATAAAATTTAAATTTAAGTTAAAATTAAGTGTTAAAAACTGTGGAATGCACTCCCTCAAAGGCTATGATTGGCTCTCGCTGTCTTGGCTTTTAAAAAGGGTGTGAAGACACATCTTTTTAATTTAACATTTTAAATTATATGGTTGTTTTAAAAGTTCCAGTGTGTTATTGTTTTAATGTCCTTAGTTTTATTGTTTTAAGGTGTTATTGTTTTAAAATGCTGTGCACGACCTTGATGGCTTATAAACAAATAAGACAGGTCATAAACGTTTAATGATGTTAATGATCATCATCATAATGTTGTTGTTGATGATAATTATGATAATTATAATAATTATGTGAATCATTAACTTCTTAGCCTCAAGTGTTCCTCACCTGTAAAATGGGAGTATTAATTGGTTGCCTCTGACCAGGTCTTTGTACAGTTCTACTGGCCTCTTAGTGATTTTTGTGTGTGTGTGTGCGTGTTAGAATCCCTGATCTATGGTAACTCAGCTGTGGATATGTATTTATATATACGGTGTATGGCTCATACAGTGCAGTAAGTAATTGACTTCACAACCCTACCTTAAAGTTTAAAAGGTTAACCTTTAAGTTTTGTGTCACCATTCCCCTTCTTCCTGTCCTCAGAGAAATCTCAGTCATACCATACTTTCATTCCTTTTATATCTCTTGAAAACCATGCCCTTTAAAGTTATATTAATAGAATTCACTATATATTGAAATAACAAAAATCCTACTTGCAAAGTTGTATAGTTGATTACCATGCTCTTTGCCTTCTATGAAGTCCAACTGTAAAACCATAGGGAAACCATTCTGTATTTATTAGAATACATAAAGTAAGCTATCATAGTTGTGTGTTTTTTCTTTTTCCAGCTTACTGGCATGTTTTGTTGTATGAATTTGCACTCCACGAATATAGACCTGCAGAGATTCCCTCAAATCTTCTCCATTATACTTTTTTAAACTAACGTTTTCTGGGTTGTTTATTTATTTATTTAAAGTATTTCTAAACTGCCCTTCATCCAAATACTGTTATAAACATAAAATTATTATAGCAAATACAATAACAGTAAAAGCAACCTTCATACAAACTAGAGGCAATACAACTATAAAGCAGACAGAGGGAATATGACCATTTAAAATTCCATCCTTAAATGAAACCCTTAGGACACTATTTCTATTTCTAAACAATGATCCAGATAGATAGATAGATAGATAGATAGATAGATAGATAGATAGATAGATAGATAGATAGATCCTTGCACAGAGCAATGGGCTGCATGCATAGTCATGCACACATGACTATGGTTTTCAGCTGTCAATTCTTTTCATGTGCACACTTCTACATAGTGCTTGTTTTCTTTACAGTCAAAATGAATGAAAATGTTCAAAAGTTGTAGTCAAAGTCCAAGGAAATATGAGATTTTGACTAAAATTGGAAAGTAAGCACTAGGCTTGAATTCAAGCTCATGGGGTTAACTGAATACATAACCCTGTTATGTATTCAATACTGTTGCATAGTATTATCACAAGTTCTGCCATTCTGCTTCTGGCTGGAAGAAGGATAGAAAGAATTAGGATGTTATGGGAACTAAAGAATACACCACAAAATTACAGAATAAACAGGGTTAGCAGTCAGCAAGTTCTTCATTAGACTTAGGAAATTGATAGTAGTCTCGAGAAATGGATTATCATTAACTGTTAGCAAAATAATTAGGTAATTGAGTAATGTACTAATTGTATGATTAGTTAACAAGATTATGTATGCAAATATTTTTGGTTATAGAAAAGAGCTTGGAAAAAAGGAGGCTAAGGGGAGACAGAGGTGTACAAAATTATGCATGGTGTGGAGAAGGTGGATAGGGAGACATTTTTCTCCCTCTCTCAAAATACTAGAACACAGGGTCATCCCATGAAGCTGATTGGTGGGAGATTCAGGACAAATAAAAGGAAGTACTTCACACAGCGCATAGTTAAATTATGGAACTCACTACCACAAGATGTAGTGATGGCCACCAGTTCGGATGGCTGTAAAAGGGGGTTGGATAAATTCCTGGAGAAGGTTTATCAATGGCTACTAGCCCTGATGGTTGTGTGCTATCTCCAGTATTTGAGGCAGTAAGCCTGTGTGAACCAGTTGCTGGGGAACGTGGGTGGGAGGGTGCTGTTGCACCATGTCCTGCTTTGTTGGTCCCTGGTCGACAGCTAATTGGCCACTATGTGAACAGAGTGCTGGCCTAGATGGACCGTTGTCTGATCCAGCATGGCACTTCTTACGTTCTTAATGAAATTTAATGAAAACGGATCCTAGTAAAACAAGGAGAGAATCATAAGCTAGAAATTTTCAGTATGGAAGGGAAAAGCTACAATCTGAACCATTTTCTATGTAAATAAATAACTAAAACTCACTTGTTCATAATATCTTGACTGCAAAAGAGAGAAGGAAGGGTAGTACGGAAAGAGCAAATCCCTTAGATCTAGTGACCACCTGGAGGTTTGGGGGCGAGATGGAGGCCAAATTCAGTTCCCTAGCTCTTCCAAAAGACAGTTGGTACTATCAAAAGTGACTACACTAACTCTAAGTATGTATGTACAATTACAACCCAGGAGGAATGACCACATACAAAGGTGCTGAATGCAGGGTACTATGCACCATTTTGTGGGCTTATATTGCATCAGGCGTCCTTGCTGGTTTCGGACATGTGACGTACATACAATTAAACCATATTGAATCTCTGATTGTGACCTGTTATGTAAATTGTGACCTGTTATGCAATTTAGGGATCTGAAATATGATCACATAAGGTATTAACAAGCTGGGCTGACAGTTTCTAATTTAGCAGTTTACTATTTGGAAATAAATATCCAAGTCAGTCAGGAAAAAGAATGGAGAGATCAAGTCCCTCGTTCCTGTGTACATACACTCTTCTTTCATTTTTCAAGATCAGATTGGTTCACTTATGTTAATTAATACTGACTTTCAGCTAAAGTTGAAGATCAATAAAAGGCTGAATCAATATTCTTTTTAAAAATAGTTGGTCAAATATTTCACCATTATATTGACCTATAGAAATTCTTCACAGTGTAAATTATTTCTTCCTGAATACAAAGGAAGAAATAATTTTTTTTCTTAATACACAGTCAATAGAACTGTTTATATTTGGTTAATCTACACTGTCATTGTCATATTTCAAGCTGCTATATTTATAACATATTAAACATGCCTTTAATTACTGCAGCATAATATAACATTTAGTGCATGTGGCTTCTTCAGCTAGGGCACTGTAGTGATTGAGCAGCTGTATATAACCATATTTCCTTTGAGATGAGGTATTGGCAACACTGATGAATAGCTATGGAAAGGGTGAGCCATGTGCAAAAGCAGTTCTGTTCACAGACAGTCTTACTGGATGTCATCCACACATGTTATCTGAATATTTGACATATTCCCCTGATCAGGAATTCTGAGTTTATTCCCTATGAATAAGAGTAATCCAAAATGGATCAATGGACCATCCATCCATCAGTTTTTAATTATATCATTGGTAGATCAGGAGTGCCTGCATTCATGGACTTTTGGACTACATGGCATTACATTTTCTCATTTTTATATTTTGATACCGATTTTGATAATCTAAAAACATTTTATGTAGAAGGTGTGTTTTATATTTGATTGTATTATTTATTTATTTATTTATTTATTTATTTATTTATTACATATACCACCCTGTAGCCGAAGCTCTCTGGGCTCTGGGTGGTTGTATCATGTTGAAACTCTTTAGAAGTTATGTTCTTGTATTTATCAGTTTGATTAAGATGTTTTATATCTATTGTGATTACTACTTTTTGTTCTCTAGTTCATTTATATTGGAGTTGGGGCTGGACCTCTTCATAGTTCATAAAAACTAAAATACGTCTATTCACATTACAGTTAATTCCTTCCTGTTCACCCATAAGTTCCCCCCACCTCAAATTACAAATTTATACTATAAATGTTATTGTTCAAAGAAGATCAGAAAGAGTCAGTTTAAGGGACTGATCACAAATTGATTGTTTACGATCAAAAGAAAAACCCAGTAGTATCCAATTCAGAGTTAGGAAGTGATTATCTTCATTTCTACTCAGTGGCTGGGGAAAACGAACTAGTATTGGCCTCTTTAACTGCAGAAGTAGAACCAAAGGCTGTGAGAAAATCGTTCTGGTTCCTGTACAAATGATATTAACCAATACTTAATTTTCTTGATGTCTTGCCATTATTCATATGCTTGACAGCATGAGTTATCCCTTTTGGCAGAACATCAGGTATCTCCAAGGTGGGTTTTTTTAAAATGTGTTTCATATTATGCCAGGCTTTTGTGAAACTAGCATAAGACTTATGAAACAATGGGGATCTGGTATCTAATAATTGTTCACTGAGATAGTATGACATTTGAAATCTTTTTTATTTCCCTTAAAGCAGCATTGAATTTTTCAGATTTTTTAAAAATGCATCCATTTGCATCCAAAAGGGACAAAATGAAAAGAAAATGAATTCCCCGCTTATCAGGGAGCTCTGACATGTGCAGGGCATTCAGGCCAGCAGCGAAGGGAGGAAAGGCTGGTGAGGAGTGGCTGCTCGTCTGCAATGTCAGCGCCTTTCCAGAGAGAGGCCTGCTGAACCAATCAGAGCTCTGATGGCTTTGATAGAGACGGGACCAAAGGGGCAAACATACCACAATGAGATCTCTGTGAGATCCTTTCTGTGTTCAGCATTTGCAACCCCTGCCCCCAGCCCGGTTCTCAGGCCCAACTAAACTTCCAGTAGCTGCCACACAGGTACTATGATTCCATAATCAAGTTGTTCTTGCTCGGTAATCTTGTTTCACAGGCTCATTTTGCCCATCCAGAGTTGACAAACATGCCATTGTAACCTTGATGTTTGGCTATTATATTGTGTTGCTTGTTGGTGAAAACTCTTCACAGATGGTATGACAGATGCAGAATGCAGCAATCTGTCTCCAGTGCTCTAGGCCAGAGGTGCAAAAGGCACAGTCTGTTGGCCATAGGTGGCACTCCAAACCCTGTCTGGTTGCTCCCCAAGACCTCCAGCCTCTGTTGCCAGAAGAAACTAGCAGCATGGTTCATTGACTGGATTGCTGCCTTCCTGCTAAAAGTGGCTGGGGTGGCTGGAGTGGAAAGGGAGCTGCACCACCCTGAAGCAGCCGGGATCACTGTTTTACCACCATCAATAGTGGTAATAAAGCAATGATCAGGTCAGAGTGGCTAGGGAAGGGCTGCAGCCTCCTCCCTCCCCCAGCCACCCTGATGCAACCCAGATTGCTGGTAAGTCAATATTTCAGTCAATAGCTGAAGTGTTTGTGAAGGTCTAACTATAACATTTAGAGATTCCATTGGATTGATTCCTGTCTCCCTCAGAGCACAATTCAAGGCACATTTTATTTACTAATTGTGAAGGATAGGGGTGCAAGTCTGTACCTTTAACCTGCTGTTGCTATGAGGCTGTAAAATCGCCCCCTAGGTTGGATCTATGGTCTATTGTTCAAACTGGCTGTGCCAGGCTTGTGTGGCCACCAGCCAAGGTCATTCCTGTCCCGAGCCAGTCCAACTCCCACTGGCACCTGGAGATTATTAGGGTGTTGGACACACTAAACAGGATTCAGCTGTGGGGAAAAGAGGTGGCTTGGCCCCTGTGGGAGGGGGGTGGGCTATAGCCTGGGATGGGCATGGGTTGGTTTATTCAGGTCATGGGACCAGGGGTTCCAAAAAGAGATAAAAAGCTTTATGACGAAGCTCCTCCATCTTCCTAGATGGTGCGTGTGTATGTCAAGTGGGAAGATCAGGTCCGTGGCAACTATGCCAGTTGCCCGGAGTTAGAAAGGGTTTTTTATGTTTTAACGTGTGTTGGTATTCTGGAGAAGGCCGGCTGGGTGTGGGGTCGTATGAATGCTTCTTGGGGTAATGGCTAAGTATTAGAGCTTTTCCTCACCTTCTCTCCTCACTCCTCACTCCTCCTTGTCCACATCCCCCTTTCCCTCCCCCTTCCCTTATTCTTCCCCTTCCTATTCTTTTAAGGGGCAGTTTTACAACCAAGGCCTTACGTGTTAGTTTTAGTGATTGCAATAAAGTTGCTTTGGTCCCTAAATGTGTGTCTGGTTTATTCCCGTGAACATCTAGCTCGTCCCGGTTGTGGACAGGGCAGGGAGGTGGGCAACTTGGGAGTTCGGGACGTTTGGTCCAGGAGCCTACCCTGCAGGGTTGTCAGGTGGACCCTGACATCCTTTACACTTATCAGTCAGTTTCTACTTATAATAGCCATTTATCATTTATTAACTATCATTTATCATCTTTGACCAAGGATTTGGTGCTCTCCAAATTGTGCAGTCTCTTTCCCCTTCGTAAGTTATCTCGACATATTTTGAACAATTATCATCACTGAAATCTGTTTCAGTGATGGGATTTATTTGGGCTAGAGTATAGAAGAGGCTTTGGCTTGTTATTTAAATCTGATTGGAGTCTGTGATGTTTTAGATTTTTTAAAAATGTTATTATTGCTTTAAGCCCATTGTAACCTGTCCTGAGCCTTAGAGGAAAGGGAGTAATGTATATTTATGTAAATAAAGATATCTGAATCCAAACTATTTGGGCTTTCCAACAGCTCAGTAGATGTAATTTCCAAATAAGGGTGTTTACAATTGCAGCCTTAGTTAAATGCTGAAGTCATACACTTGTACGATGAATTATACTACATTAAGCTCAAAGCAGAATGTGTTTATCCAGAAAAAGAGATGCCAGTGATGTAGTAATTCATTCCCTAGAGTAACTTAGCATTATTACAAGAACTTTAATTCTGCCCCATGTGCATCTTTATTCATGAATCATAATCAAAGACTTAATTATGTGATTGAGTACTTCTGTTTCCCCACCGGTCCAGCAGTTGTTCAATAAGTCCTGTCGTTCTTATCTTGTTTGTTTCATGTATGTTGCTATATTTACAACACAACTTCTGGATCTTGGGTACAAGCCATTAAAAACTACTGTGAAGACATAGCACTTGGTGAATTATAGCTCTTATTTTGATTTTTTTTTAAAAAAAATGCTTCATTTTTATGTGTGTGCAACTTTTTCAATTCAGGAACATGAAATTGGCATTATGAAGGAAATGACTCCTTCATAATTTAAAGTTTAGTAAGTACATCATGTACACTTAATGTATCTTTGCAATAAGGTCTTTCATACTTGAGTTGTCCTCCCTGTCATGGAAAGTTTAGGAGACATACTAGTGAGGAAGCTAGCAATAACTTTATTGTCCCTCTTAAACAAGGGGCATGTCTACATCAGACATTTATCCCAGGATCGTCCCAGGATCATCACTGTGCATCCAAATGACACACAGGGGATCCCTGGAGCAGGCAGGGACTATCCCTCCATTTTCTTGAGATAATCCTTAGGTGTAGAAAGGGCCAAGAAGAGAACAGAGACAGGAAACTCTAAGCTTTAACCAGAAAGAATTAAGTTCAGTGTCTAAATTGTGTAAACTATATTATTTATTTATTTATTTATTATTTATTTATTTATTTAGAATATTTATATACCGCTCCTCATTGAAAAAATTTCGGAGCGGTGTACAAGGTAAAATGAAAATAAAAACAGAATAAAACAGTTAAAAGAAAATTTATAACGAAGTCAAACAACAACAACACAGAAATCCAAGGCTGCATGTTAAAGAAAGGCTTCTTGGAATAAAGATGTTTTCAGGAGGCGCCAAAAGGAGTACAAGCCTATCTGACCTCCAGAGGCAGGGAATTCCACAGGAGGGGTGCCACTACGCTGAAGGCTCTTCCCCTGGTGGATTCCAATTGGAGGATGGATCTAGGTGGAACCACCAGGAGCAGGCCCTCGGATGACCTCAGTGACCGGGCAGGTTGGTAAGGGAGACGGCGCTCTCTCAGGTAACCTGGTTCCAAGTTGTTTAGGGCTTTGTACACAAGTACAATAACCTTAAACCTGGCCCGGTAGCGAATAGGCAGCCAGTGCAGTTCCCTCAGCAGAGGAGTTACATGCTGGAAAGGGGCAGCTCCAGACAACAGCCGAGCTGCAGCATTCTGCACTAGCTCCACCAGAGCAGCTTCAAGGGCAGCCCCACATAGAGTGCATTGCAGTAATCCAATCTTGAGGTTACCAATGCCTGTACCACCGTGATCAAGCTATCCCTGTCCAGGAGAGGCCTTAGTTGGCGAACCAACCGAAGATGGTAAAAGGCACTCTGAGCCGTGGCAGCTACTTGAGCCTCCAACGACAGAAATGGGTCTAAGAGTACCCCCAAACTACGAACCTGATCTTTCAGAGGCAGAGCAACCCCATCCAGAACAGGCAATGAGCCTGTCTCCCGGACTCGGGAACCACTCACCCACAGGGCTTCCGTCTTGCCAGGATTTGGTCTCAGTTTATTGGCCCTCATCCAGCCCATTACTGAGTCTAGGCACTGGTCCAGGACTTGCACAGCCTCACCTGATTCAGTTGTCACAGGGAGATAGAGCTGCGTGTCATCAGCGTATTGATGGCATTTAGCTCCAAATCCCCTAATGACCGTTCCCAACAGCTTCATATAGATGTTAAATAACATTGGGGACAAGATGGTGCCCTGCGGCACTCCATAGCTCAATTGCCAGGAGGCCGAGGACTGGTCACCCAATGCTACTCTCTGAAAACGACCCCGTAGGTAGGACCGGAACCACTGTAAAACAGTGCCTCCGATGCCCATCCCACAGAGTCGCTCTAGGAGGACACCATGGTCAATGGTATCAAAAGCCGCCGAGAGATTGAGCAGGATTAACAGGGTTGCATTTCCCCTGTCCCTCTCTCGATAAAGGTCATCCATCAGGGCGACCAAGGCTGATTCAGTCCCATAACCAGATCGGAACCCAGACTGGAACGGATCTAGATAATCAGTATCCTCCAAGAGTGCCTGCAGTTGCTCCGCCACAACCCTCTCAAGTACCTTCCCTAAAAAAGGAGTGTTAGCAACTGGGCGGTAGTTGCCTAATACCATCGGGTCCAGGGTGGGCTTCTTCATGAGTGGTCGCACTACTGCCTCCTTAAGGACGGCAGGGACCACCCCTTCCCGGAGAGAAGCATTTATCACCCCCTGGACCCACCCAGTCAGACCCCCTCGGCTTGCTTTTATAAGCCAGGAAGGACAGGGATCGAGAGGGCAAGTGGTCGGCCGCATTGCTGCAAGCACCTTGTCTACATCATCAGGCCGCAATAACTGGAACTGATCCCACAAAATTGGGCAGATGGTGGAATCGGACACCTCAACTGGAGCTACACTAAAAACAACGTCAAGCTCGCTGCGGAGAGAAGCGATCTTGTCCTCAAAGTGTGATGCAAAAAGGTCACAGTGGGTCCTTGACTGAGCCAGGGCCCCATTTGCTGGGGAGGATGTTAGCAGCCCCCGGACCACCCGGAAGAGCTCCTCTGGACGGCTACTCGAGGACGCAATGGAGGCAGCAAAATAAGCCTTCTTTGCTGCCCACACTGCCACGCAATAGGCACGATTATGCGCTCTACAGCGTGCACGGTCATCTTCGCTTCGAGTCTTGCGCCACTTGCGCTCCAGCCGACGTCCAGCCTGTTTCATTGACCGCAACTCCTTAGTATACCAAGGAGCAGAGCGGGCTCTACAGGACCGGAGAGGACACTCAGGTGCGATCATGTCTATACCCCCCCCCCCCCATAGCCGAAGCTCTCTGGGAGGTTTACAAAAGTTAAAATCAGTAAACATTAAAAAAGTATACAAAATTTAAAAACCATCAGAAATATAAAGACAATAGTATAAAAACAACATTATCCATTTAAATACTATAAAATGACATAGACTGCCTTAATTAAAAGTTAGACATCTATTTGGGCATTCCTCGGGTTAATGAACATGATGAACAACAAAAATCATGTGCTAGTGGTCATTTCCATTTCATATCTGCAGACAGGCAAATTAAAAGAAATGGAAAGGAAAGCTACCTGGATCCATGCAGGAGCAAACCATGAAGCAACTCAAGTTCCTGGTCTTATCAGCTCAGGCAGCTAAGCTGTTTTAGAGTGGTTCCCTTCCTTTAACAACAAACTCCTCAACTGCTGGAAATGAAAGTCTTGGGACAGAGTGGAATCATACCAAGCAGCTTGGAAGTAGTCCACTATGCAGTTAATTCATCTTTATCCTCTTGCACTGAGGATACCCTTCTGGGAATTGATTATGGAATCCTACTAGCAGAATATTTGATCCTTAAGAACTAAGAGAGATGGATTTGCCCACACAGGCATTGCACACAGCCTAGAACAGATGGTAGAGGAATCAGTGGTTGTAGTATACATCAATCCCAGTGAACATGGGAAATATAGCGAAAAGGTTCTGAAGCTAGGCAAGATTTTGGGACCTTCCAGGTAGCATTTTCAGAAAATGTCCCATGAAGTCAAATGCATGCAAATGTATTTCGGGTTGTTTGCATAGTCAGAGTCTTAGAGTGATTTGGTGGAGGAGGGTTTGCAAACATTTATTTATTTATTTATGTATTACACTAATATACCGCTCCCATAGCCAGGGCTCTCTGGGCGGTTTACAGAAATTCTAAAATTGAGATAAAAACAAGTATACAAAATTTAAAATTCTAAAACACAGAACATACATGCAGGTGATGTGATGGTTTCAGTGTCCCTAGGACAACTGGGAACAAATAAGTTAAAGATAATTGTTGACCCCCCATTTTTGAAAATATAAAATTCAGCTGCTAGCTTAAAACTATATCCTCGGCAAAGCAGACAGGTTTCTTGGTTGCTGAAAAACAAAAGCATCCAACTTGGCTATTTTTGTATTTTGTGTGATGCAGACATCCTAACACTGTAATCCTATGTATTTATGCTTCAAGTAAGTCAAACTGTGCCCAATAAGGCTCCCTAATAAGTCTGCTTAGGTTTGGAGCCTAAATGCCTGTGTGCCTCCAACTGCAACATACATGGGAGAATAGGAAGCTGCCTTATACTGAGTCAGAGTTTGAAGCTGGGACCTTCTGCATGCAAAGCAGGGAAATAAATTATTAGTTTTCATATTCTGTTGCTGTTGTTGGAAAATGACATTACTTCCCTTGCTAAGTCCTTTAACTCTTTTGCCAGGAATGATGTCTTTAATTAAATGATTTATTTAATTAACACTCCATGCATTTTTTAAAGTAATCATCATCATGAACTATGAGAAATAAGTCCCTCCATGGAATCAGTTGGCAGAGATTTACCATGCATCTCTTTTAAGTAACCATAATCTGCTCTGGGCTTCTTGTTTCACTCAGGCCCACCCTGAAGTGGCTTATTGCTGTAATGAAAATTTGTTTCAGAGAGAAAGAAATTGTTTGGAACACTATACTGTTACTTTCAGGCCACTAGGATTGAACTACAGTACATCTCATTATAAAACATTTTTCATTGTATATTTTCCCTTTGATTTCCTAAAAAATCTATAACTGTCATAGCTTTTATGGCCTGAAATCATTGGCATAAGAGTGTAAATGACAAGTGATAAATTGAGGCTGCTGCTGGCAACAACAGACAAACACGACTATGGCGCTAACCATCAGTGCATGCTTTATTTCAAATTAAGTGTGACAAATTAGTTAATTGCTAGCTTGGAATAAATACTGGGCTGCTGATTGGAGAAGGCATCATAAAGCTACTGTTTGCTTTTTCACCCACAAAATGAATAACATATTGGGGGGGGGGGAATGGAAGATTACTGGTAAAAATGATAGTAATTGATGTGGCAAGCATAAGCTGATTGTTCATGGTCAGAGATATGCCTGCAAGGAACTTCCCTTTAAAAAATATAGCTGCCAGTCTAAGAATAGAGAAGTAAATTGGAAGAAGTATTGGAGTTCTTGTATTGGTTGTGTCGGTTATAGAGAGGAACTGTATATATCTCTATCATTATTACTGACTAGATATTAGTTACTGTCAACTCTTGAGGCAGCAAGTGTCAAGATGAACAATTGTTCTTTAAGGAATTGTGACCTTAGACACCAGAAGATGTTGTAAATTACATGTCTCCATAAGTACTTCCTCATTTATTTTCCTTTTTCTTTTTCAATTGGCTCTTTGGTAAAAAGAAGCAGGGCTGTGCAACATGTAGCTATGTATTTGCAGTCAGAAATATTTCATCATGAAATATACTCTGAGAATATTGTTGGAAATTTCTAAAACTTTATCTATGCCATTTTCTAGATGTATTCCCACAAAGGCTGTGATCCTGCCCACAGTTACCTGGGAATAGATTTCATTGAATTCAGTGAAGCTAAGATCAGAGTACACACGCACAGGATTGCAGCAAAAATCATATATGTAAATATGGGTATGTAGAGTTCTGGCAACACTTCATTATTAAAAAAAATGTTTCTACCTGTTCTGGATGCTATCGGGCTATAGTCAAACAACGAACTATGCAAAAATGTCTTGATGACCTATGATTGTGTAAGAAAAATGCTTTCCCACTTAAACAAATAATGCCAGGATAGCCGTCTGTGTTTGGTTAAAGTGTGTACAAGCAAAGATGCGTGACACCCCTACCTTCTCTTCCATACCTGTATGGAGTTTAAATGTCCAGGTAGGATTCTTTTTCTAACAATAATTCTCACACCAAAGTTCCACACCCATCCTCTGTGGTTATCCTTTATCCATCTCCCAATGGTTTGTGTAATTAGCTCACAGATCTGATTTATTTATTTATTTATTTGCAATGAGAAGAATGGGCCCATTGCAGTCCCTGTTAGGGTTCATGGATATACTACCCATTACGTATAAAGAGTCAGCTTCTGATTCATCTACATTATGTTTAGTTTCCATTTCCTTTTGCCTTATATCTTGCAGCTGCCATGATTCTCTGTAGTGTTCTTTGGAACTACAGGGATCATTATCCTGGATAAAGAATTATGCCTTCTTGTCTACCAGCCACAGTGTAGGTTATCCTGAGTCCATGACTGCATGCTAGAGGTAAAACCCTACTGCAGTCCTGGAATTCCAGGAAGTGGACTAACAGCCACCACTCAGGACTTCTGTAGGCTTGGTTGGTAGCTTGTGCTGAGGAGGTTTGCAGGAAGTTTTGTGAGTCAGCATAATAGCAGTAAGTAATTGTGTCCTTGCAGCCAGCAAAAAAAGAGATATAATCTTCCATGGAGGTTCAGAATGGCTCTGCTTTTCATGGTTGCCATCCTGCTCCGCCTCAAGCAGTTGATGCTAGAAGGGAGACGATAGAGAAGGGCTGACAGGACAGTCCTGTACAAGTCTACTCAGAAGTAAGTCCCACAGAGTCCAATTAAACTTACTCTAAGTTAAACATGTGTAGGTTTGCAACTTAAGAGGCTAAAGAACTTAATGTTCAAAGTGGCCCTTTCCCACACTAGAGGCATTCAAGAGGCAGCTGGACAACCATCTGTCAGGGATGCTTTAGGGTGGATTCCTGCATTGAGCAGGGGGTTGGACTCGATGGCCTTATAGGCCCCTTCCAACTCTTCTATTCTATGATTCTATGATTCTTACCATTTTGGCAAGGTTTGCATAAGGACTCATTAAAATCCTAATGCTCCTACTTAGTGCTGAGGGAACAGTCTGGAAAGAAGTGTCCCTAAAGAAGTGGATGGGTCGTCCCACAACATTAACTTTATCCACTCTTGAAATGCAGCTAATATATTTATCTCTAGTGGTTAAACTGCAGATATCATTTAGTCCCTTCAGATTGCAGTGTGTCTGTTATTTGCTACTTCACATCTCTGTTTGCATTTTGATTGATATTATCAGTAGCTTTGCATTTCTATTATATTTGTTCAAGTGGAATAAAAGAAGCTTGACATTTTTCCAATGTATTTGTTTATTATACTGCAAATATATTAAGATTGTTGGGCCATAACCATTTTCTAAAAGTCCATATTATATGACAGCATAGCTGACTAAAGGCTGATCTTTTTAGGTATACAAATCATTTAAAACTCCAGTTTTATAACCATGTGCAAAGAGCCATCTCAGTTAACAAAATATTTTCTTTGTGCATGATTACATACTAGTTTTTTTTAACAAATGTTTCGCTTTGAGGTTTTGGTCCCTATAGAAAATTGATGGGTTCTGGCCAACATAAATATTACATAAGGAAGTGGTGGGATAGCTATTAATAGCAGCGCAAGTACTTATTGCCAGATACTGGAAAGATTTACAAGGAATCTCAATAATTAAATGGTACAACAAGGTATGGGAAGTAACACTAGTAGAAAAACTGACTCAAAAGTTACACGTAGCAAAAGAACAAAAAAAACCCAGATACATTTGCTGCTAGCGGGTGACTTTTATTACATATATGAACAAAGATAGTAATACACATCTAGTCCCAAAAACCTTCAGAAATATTAGGTTCACTTAAGATATTCCTTTAAATACAGATTCCATGTTTATATGGGCATGTGTAATACCCCCTAATATTTTTATTTTATCTTTCATGACCATGTTCTGTACTAAATCTCCATATGTTGTTTGAATTACTGTGGAATATTCAGACTAGAATTTATCCAGTTCACAGCTCCCAAACTGAAATGCAATCTCCGGTCAAAATCTGTACTTTTACAAGCTTGCAATGCGATTTGCAGATGAAAGCAAAGCGCATTTGAAAATTATGCAAGAAAAAGTGTATACTTTTTGAAAAATGCCCACAACCAAACTTTAATAAATGGGAGGAAAATGCATACTTTAAAAAAATACATTATATGAGAAATTGTGCACCACCGCAACAACAAACTCTCAGAACCTGATATGGACATGTTGGGATGATCAGCAGGGTGAAAACTGGAGAACCTTGACGAGGTTGAATTTTACAGATTTTCACATCCTTGCTATAAACATTATCCTTTCAATGTATGGTAGGCTGGCTGTCATTCAAAGGATGTTATGGGTCAGTACAAAGAATGGAATATAAAACTAACAGCCCACGCATGCACAAACAGGTCAGAGCCTGACCAAGTTCCAAAGCAGCCCTTGGCAGTAATCAGATGGAAACTATTTTATAGCATGAGAAGTCAGGTATTTTCTCATACCTAAATTGTAGAAGGAAGTTATTGTGGGACGTGTTTAGGGATTTTCAGTGAAATCCTTACTGTGACAATTTAATGACATACTTTCAAGCTAAAATACTTTGTCCACATCAATTTTTCATATGTAAGGCAGGCACTGGGCAATTTCATATCTCTGAGCAAAGTGAAATGAAAAACTGCTGATTCTGTTCATTATGTCGCTTTTTATTTAACACATTTTGGAGTGGCTTTATTTTTTGCTTTGAATATATTCACTAGGTAACTAAACTCTGATTTAATAATAAAAAGTAAAATGTTGCTCACCAAAATTTCCTCTGCTTAATTTATCTTTGTGAAATGTTAATACTCTTTCATAAGGACAAATTATTAATTTAAAATAAATTAATTCAATAACACTTTTAAAGCAATAATAAACAAATAATTCCCCATCTAGCCAACAGCAACTGGTCTCATTCATTGACAGTACATACAGGAAATTAAAACCCATACAAGCCTTTAGCTAATATTTTCCTTTTCTTTGTTATCCCTAGCAATACTGTCGCCGATTGCACTCTTGTTTTGGTATATTTATGGGCCTATTTCCATAAGATTCTAGTAGGACATGGCATTTCCATGGATTTCTAGTTTCTTAGTGGAATTCAATACAATTTTCCAATTATATTGTTTAGTGTTACTACACATTCAAATATATTCTTAATAAGAAGCTGTACATTTTCTCATATCTTGAATATTCCTTTGAAAACAGAAATTGTCCTCCACAGGATTAAGGTCTAATAGGTAATTTATCCCTACTTGGAGAAAAAAAGACATGGAAGAATGGTATGTAGAACAATGGTCTTGTTGGCCCTCTATATATTCTGAGCGTAGTAAATAATTTCTGTTATTTCAACATCTCCTAATTCTCACTGCAGAACTAACTAGTCTATAGTCTATGGAAGTTAGAGGGGAAAGTGATCCCCTATTCCTAGTAACTGAAGGACAGCATCACTTTTGAAATGATGCTTTGAGAGCATTCTGTTCTTGCCTTTCCCCCCCCCCCCCTTTATCCCTTTCTGTGCCCCAGGGCAGCCCTCTTCTCCATTCATAGAAGTTGCTTCCTGCTAAATCACAGGGCTGGTCCAGATAATTTGTGCCTTGAGTTGATTTGATTTATTACATTTATATACCGCCCCATAGCCGAAGCTCTCTGGGTGGTTTACAAAAGTTAAAAACAGTGAACATTAAAAAGTAGAGAGAAGTGTTATCACTTTGTATTGCAAAAGCGGCAGCATCTCAATGTGATTATAATAGGGTTATCAAAACCTAAAGTAGGGAGATAATTTTTAACCAAGAAGAAAGAAAGGATTAAGATATGCAAAGCAAATAGGAAAAGGGCAGCAGCAGCAGCAGCCTCCCTCCTCAGAGTGATTCCTGACAGATAGTAGAGGCTCCTCCCTGCCCAGCCCTTTGCCCTGAAGGTACAGGACCTTGCTTAGGCCAGTCTTGCCTCTTTGCCAGCCACTTAAAGGCATAGTAAGATCTCAAAGGCAAATACATTTCAATGGGGGCTGGGAAGCTCCCATTGAACAAAATCCAAACTGGTAAATTAATAGCCTGGGATGGCCTGGGCCTCCATTGTGCAGGTGATTTCTGTAAGGATAAGTCATAAGTGAGGATTTTATTGTCTTTACATGCCTGAGCATGTCCTTTGCTTAAAGACATTTCTGAAAAGAAGGGGGAGAGACCTGTTTGCTCATTACAACTATCGGTTAAACAACCCATTGTTGTGGCTGTGCCAAAGTGAGCGCTCTGCTTCCCACGTGCTCGTTGCTTCTGCTCTATATCTTGTTTTCTTTTCTTTTGCTTTAGATCTAGCTTTGTAAACGTACAAACCTGGAACTCTGGGTTGTTTAGGGTTAAACAACGTAGAGTTTTAACCCAACAATCAATCAATCACTCCTGCATATCACTCACTCACTTGCTCCCTGGTAATTCATGGACTGAACAACCCATGAACAAGCCGTGAATTGCCATTATGTGTAAATCACGTCAGAGCCTTTCTTGCACTCTTTGTGTCAGTGCCTCATGTGGAAAACAAAGCAGTGGAGTAATATTTTTAATGTCAACAAGCATTCTGCCCAATGTCCGCATTGTAAACCCAGTTGGAGCAATACTTACTTTAAGCTTCAAGTTTGAACTTTTGATTTCAATGTGCAGGCAAGGTAAACTGACCCCTCTCCCTTTCTTTGACTTACATTCCGCTGTGCATCACTCCAGGCACTTTTATCTCAGCTTAGCTCATTTCCAGTAGTCTGGAGAAAAAGCATGGACAACTGACCTTGTGAAGGGGAGAGGATCTGGCTCTTCTCACCCACACACTCCTTTTGACACGCTAGCTATATAGAACAAAAGTAGCTATCGCCATATTATATCTAGTTTGTCTACCAAACGTTATTACTTGTACATCCAGGGTCTGTAATATAAAACCAATGGGATTTTAAGTAGAGGTCTGAATAAAAACATTCAGTTTTTACTCAATATGCCCTTCCCACCAGCCCTTTTTCTTCAGATTTGCTGTAGTATGTGTGGGTATGTGTTGTGTATTCTTGAGAAGCTTGATTCAGTCCCAAGCATATTGAAATATCAATATCCATTTTATGAATCTTCCAATGGATTTTAGACAAAGGAACTAAAATATTAGGCCTTTGTTTGTTTCACCTTTGTAGGTGTGTTTTATTACATGATGCACATATTGTTAACATGCAGCTGAATCTATATTAAAAATCTTATTGGCATGGAATTGCTGTGTCAGTTCTGTTCTGTTCTGTTCAGGGCCTTCACATGCGTTTCCCTAAATTTAATACCATGTAATATCTTTTAGAATGCTTTTGTAAGACTTTGAATGAGATTTCCCAAGGATTTGTTTTACTTTAATTTTTGAAATATAGATAGCATCAGAAGTAGCAATACCTGGAAACGTGCATTACTAGTGTTTAAAGAAACAGAGCCAACAGATGGATTTTCCCTTTGATAGCAGGTGTATAGCATCTTTGAAAGCCAGACGCTAATTATCTACAATATTATATAGTCGGTCAGTCAACTTTGACTTGACTGTATAGGAGTAACTGAAACTCCCATAGTTCTATAATTGAGGTATTCAATGGATCTATTCCAACCCCATGTACTATAATTCATATATCAATCAGATTAATAACCAGTCTTATGGGTTTTTTTAAATCATATGCTTGTACACACTGGATAATGGTTGGGGGGGTAGGGACATAGGGTGGTTTTATAGTTAAAATCACACTTCTCTCAATGGAAGTCATAAAAGATCTGAAGCTGAATAAAATGTGTGGACACTTAACCGCAATATTTTCATAAAATAAGCATAAGAACATAATAAGTGCCATGGTGGCTCTTAAGAGCAAGGGTCCATCTAAATCCAGCATTCTGTTCAACAGTGGCCAACCAGCTGCTTACAGGAAATTCAAACGTAAGACATGAGTGCAACAGCACCTTCTGCCCAGGTTCCCCAGCAACTGGTGTACTTAAGCATACTGCCTCTGTTCTGGGGGTAGCATATAGCCATCAGGACTAGAAGCCATTGATAGCTTTATCCTCCATGAATTTGTCAAATCCACTTTAAAGCTATAGAAATTGATAGCCATCACTACATCTTGTAGAACTGAATTTGATAGTTTAACTATGCACTGTGTGAAGAAGTACTTCCTTTTATCTGTACTGAAGCTCTTACCAATCAGCTTTATGGGATAATCTCCCTATCCCTATCCACCTCAGCATGCATAATTTTGTACACCCCTATCATGTCTCCTCTTACTTGCCTCTCTAAACAATCCCAGCAGTTTTAACCTTCCCTTGTAGGGGAATTGTTTCTTCCCACTGATAATTTTAGATCCCCTTTTCTGCACTTTTTCCAACTCCATAATATCCCTTTTTAGGTGCGGTGACCAGAACTGTACAGTGTTCTAAGTATGATTGCACCACAGATTTGTATAAGAGGAGTATGATCTTGAAGTTTTATTTTCCTTTTCTAATTATACCTAACATGGAATTTGCCTTTTTCACAGCAACCGCAAACTGGGTTGACATTTTCAATGAGCTGTCCACCATAAACCCAAAATGTCTTTCTTGGTCAGTTACCGCTAGCCCAGATCCCATCATCACATGAGTGAGGTTGGGGTTTTTTGCCCCAATGTACATCATTTTACACTTTCTTACACTGAATCACATTTGCCATTTTGATGCACATTCTTCAAGTTTGGAGAGATCCTTTTTGAGCTCTTTGCAGTCCCTTTTTGTTTTAAATACCCAAAATAATGTGGTGTCATCTGCAAATTGGCCACCTCACTGCCCACTCCTAATTTCAGATCATTTAGGAACACGCTGAAAGGCACTGCAATCAATACAGGGACCTATGAGACTGCAATGTTTACATTCCTCTTTTGGGAGAGCTCACTTCAGAGTTTTGAATGGGGACCACTTCAGCTTGGAACTTTGGAAAGGCATTGTACTTCGGTTCAGATCCAAAGCACATAAGTTCATTTTCTGAAATTTTGAGTGTTCCCTCCATTGACTATAAAGGCATGGCTCATCTCACATGGGTGAGTTCACAAGAAGATTCCTCTAGCAATACAGTAAAGCTCAACATTTTGCACTTCGTTGGTCTGCAGTGGCACTCATTTTTAAACTGAATATTTCATATGAAAAGGCAGTAGAGAATATTGGCGCCATAGAGTAATATCTACAGGAGTCTTGTTTCTCAGTATTCAAACAAGTAATTTCAGTCAACGAGCTCTTATGATGACAAATCAGAACATTCAAAATCACTATGTGTCAAAGAAATTACTCAATAAATTTGCTATTTAAAGAAATTGAAGGAAGTAACAATATTTAGACCCTATTTATATGGCTTTCTAACTGTTGACAAAAAATTCTCATCCCGGCCAAATGACGGCTTGACATTTTCAACAATTATGTAACCTTTTAGTGTCAATCATTAGCTAAACAAAGGTTGGCACTTAGTGACTGATCTTTTACAGAAACAAACATCAACTAATACAAAATCTGAATGTTCACGTCATTTTTGCTTTACTTGGAAACAATGGCTTTCTTTAATAAAATAGAATACAAAATATATAAAGAGAGGCTACATTTATTGATAAAATGCATCTAATTTTTGACTTCTGGTGACACTTTTTTCCCTACTTGTGTTTCACTCATATTTAATGTTGTTCTCTATAGTTTAAGAAATCCTGGGTATTCTGCACTGTAAAGATTTAAAGATAATGATGGGATGGGGCCCAGTAACTACTTAGGGTGTGTTATCCACACATCCCAACTCTGGCAGTCATTCAGAGAAGTCACCAAACTAACCTTTGCTTAACCACCTTGTCGTCTGCTGTACTATATGATAGAATTAGTATTGTTAAAAAAAAAAGCAGCAGCAGCAGCAGCAAACTCCTTTATTTCAGCAGGACATAAGCACAGGCACCCCACAAGATGGAGCTATCTGATAGTCCATCAGTATAGTACAAGGCAGGGTCCTAAGGCTTTATTAAAAGTCATACATTAGTTCAGGAGAAACCCAAGTGAAGGTGGGTATGGTACCAGTGTCCATGTATCCCAGTCCTCTTTTGCCTCTGAACCTGATTTCATGTGGGGTTGGGGTGACTAGAGTTCTTGGCTCGTCATAGGAACATAAGAAGAGACATGCTGGATCAGACCAAGGGTCCATCTAGTTCAGCACTCTATTCACAGTGGCCAACCAGCTGTAGGCCAGGAACCGACAAGCAGGACACAGGTGCAACAGCACCTTCCCACCTACATTCCCCAGCAACTGGTGTATATAGGCTTACTGTCAATCTAGCCCAATGGGAAATCTAGCCTGGAGTTGAGAATTCTGTCTAAAATTGGGTGTTTTCCCTCTTGCCTTTTGATCCGTCTATTTGTCTAGGCAATAAACTTGTACCTGCCCCCTCCCTGGACTTATCAAGGAGTGTTTTTCAGAATGTGACGAAGTTGCATATGAAAAGTTGAAGAAGTTGGGTATATTTAGCTGGCGAAGAAACAATTAAGAGGAAATATGATTGCTACCTACAAATATCTGAAGGGTTGCTACATAAACAATGGAACGCAGTTACTTTTTGTTGTTCCACAGGATAGGATCCAAACCAGTGGGTTCAAATTACAACAGGTAAATATTCCAAAGAATTTCCTAATGGTACAAGCTGTTTGGCAGTGAAACACACTGCTTCAGAAGGTGGTGGACTTTCTTTCATTAGATAGAAGCTTTAAAGCAGAGGCTGGAATGATTTTAGTAGTGGATTTCTTGTATCAGCAGGAAGTTAGACTAGATTACCTTTGAAGTCCCTTGCAAAATGAGATTCTTCAAGATTTTTTAAATCAAGCGACACCTCTCCTGATTTAGTATTTACAGTGCAATGTTATACATGTCTATTCAAAAATACATAGCATTGAGTTCAATGGGGCTTTGGTCAGGTAATTGATATAGGATTGTAGCCTGAATCTAGAAAGCCATAAAGCACAATGATACGTTCACAAAAATTAAAAGTAGATGTACTTCATAAATACATCAATGAACCCTTCTGACTAGCGTTACTTGACCAGATACAAAAGAGGGCAGGGCTCCTGCTGTTTTAATTGTTGTGATGAAGTGGAAATTTCACCAGGTGCTGCATGCATACAAATGACACCTGCTGAGATTCCCTTTTCTATACACCTGTTAAAGATACAGGAGTCCTGTCCTCCTTTCCATATGGTCACCCTACTTCTGACATGTAAAATTGATTGCATAACCACTTACTCAACAAAAAGGATGGTAACGTTATCAGTTCTATTTTTAGATAATAAACAAATATGATAAGCTGATTAAGCTAACAAAACCAAAAGACTAGGTAATGCTTCAGCAGTTTATTTCTTAGAGAAATCTAAAACCTAACAGTGCAGAAGATGGAAGCAGGTGGACTTATAAGTGTACATACTTCTGCTTCTTCCCTTTAATAAAATAGGCTGAAAGGTCTTGAAATCTGAGAGTTGTAAAACCACAGCAAAATGTCTGTAATTTACAGTTTCAAGGTGCTTTACCAAAAAAAAGTGTGGTTTTAACAGAAAGATACCATGGAGACATCTTAAACTGCCTTGAGGTTCATTTGCCTGGTAATAACTTTTGCTCTAAGCTTGATCTGGGATGTAACTTCCTTTGTTAATGACACACTCAGGCCTAGTTCTCAGAATCCTCTTGAGTTCAAGTAAGTGGCAAATGTGTAAGTCACAATTGGTTTTTGTCTCTGGAATTTAGCAAGTTGTTCCTCAAGGAATAATATTGGCAACTTATTTGAATTTCTTCTTGGTGCCTGGTACTAGCAGCTAATAGTGAAGCACTGTGTTTTAGCCTCAGTACAAAATCTCTGTTCTTTAACTTAAGCAGTATAATATAAGTAGTCTGTAGCCTTCTATATACTTTACTAACTCAGTTAATTCTCATTGATCCAGTCTTGTAGAAGACTCCATATAATGACAAGAAAAATCATGGAGAGTATACCTGTCGGCTTAGGTTGTTCTAGTTGTGGTAATTGATTTGTATTCTACACAAAGCAATGGAAGTATTCCATCAACATCTAAATTTCAAAGGTTTGTTCATATTTGTCTGCATCTATTACATTTATAGCCCATCTTTTCTCTCTCAAGGTGCTATATATATTTTATACTCCCAACAACCTTATGAAGTAGGTTAGGTTCATGGTTGAATGAGGATTAGAATCTAGGGTCATGTCTAGATGCGGCAATATCCCAGGGATTGTCCCGGGATCGTCCCTGTACGTCCACATGACACAGAGGGCATCCCGGCAGTAGTCCCTCCCTTTCCCCAGGATAACGCCCTACCCTTCCATTTCAATTTTTCCCGTGGTCTCGGGATGATCCTGAGACAGTGGGACAGGAGGCCCGCCATCGTGGTTTTGTCCTGGCTCCTCATGAGTAAACACAAGGAGCCAGGCACGGGGCACAGAGCTCCATCGGGGGTGGGGTGGGGAAGCAGGAGGGGTCTTTTTTGTTTTAAAAATTTACATTTTGCACAGGAGCGCTCCTGCGCTCTTCTCCAATTAAAAAACAAAACAAAATGGCAGTCACAACATCCTCTTCCTCCTGGGACATTGCGCACTGCGTGTAGACGAGGAGGACGATCGCGCGATCATAAAATCGCAAGATCATCCCCCTCAACCCCCTCGTCTAGCCATGCCCTATGTCTCCCCAGTAATTTAACACTTTAACTATTGCTCCACATTGATACGCGCACACACATAGACATATTGCTAAAGTGACCATATTTTGGAAACGAAAAAGGAGGACAACATGGCCGCCGCCAAGAAGGCGTGCCCACCAATATGTCCAGTCCCCAAGGGGGCGTGCCCACCAACATGCCCAGCCCGAAAGTGGCGTGCCCACCCAAATATGGCCTTGGTCACATGTCTGATTTCACAGCACACAAGACAAACCTGTTCTACATAACATCTTAATGTTAAAATCACTGGAATAAAGAACAAGTGAGACATTCAATGTATCTAAAATTAATTTCACTCATTCCTACTTTTGTAGCTTTTGCTGTACTTTGAAGCTTTTGCCATTCTCTGTGTGATACAGTCTCCCCTTCCCTCAAATATCTTTTCTGACTGCAAATCCTTCACTGGGTGACCAAAGTCTCACCTTTCCTAAAATTTAACACTCTTTCCCAATCACCTTTCTCATATCCATAGTCACAGATTCAGCATACTGCTACTACTGAACAAATGAAGCAGTTGACAAGTACAGAAAAATCTAGTACAACAAACAAGCAAACAAGCATTCAGAAAGGGTATAAACTACTATTACCCTGCAAACATTAGCCATAGAACAAAATGGACTAAAGGCTAGCATCTCTTAGCTTGTTTCAACTTCAACCAGACATAACAGTCAAAAACAACCAAGATAAACACACCTACCTCATTGACAAAAATGACAAAAATGTTGCAGAAAAGGAAAAGGAAAAAAGAGAAAAATATACACCATTGGCTATAGAAGTTAAAGAACTATGGCAACAGGAAAAAGTTACAATTATTCCATTAGTCACATGAGTCACCAGCATCACATCATCATTATTTTTTACTGAAAACCATCAGAAATTAGGCCTACAAAAAAAATGCATGCCAACATCCAGAAAGCAGTCATACATAAAACATGTTCAAAAACAGGAAATTTCTGAATCAGTAAAAGAAAGTGTGACTTGGCAAAGCCCATTGTGTTCATCTAGAAAAACTACCACGAGCAAGAAAAGAGACATAAATAATGATGATGATGATGATGATGATGATGATGATATCAAAATATACCTTAGAGTTGTCTTTCAGTTCACATATGTAGAGGTTCTTTTAGTTTAAGATCAGGAGAAGGCAAAAAAGAAGAAGCTCCATCTCTCCCCCACCCTCCACCAAGGCCTCTTGTGCTGGGTGATCCAGGTGAAATCCAGGTGGGTGCAAAACTGAGCAGCCCACGTCAGATTAAATGTGTGGCACACGGGGGGTGGAGCCTAGCTGCCGAAAGATGCAGTAAAGTTCTTCTAAGCTCCGGATGCTGAAGCCTAGAAATGCTTTTATCTCCATATTATCGTCATGATAAAGTGAGTAAATCTCAGCAGTATTAGGAATCCTCCGTGAAGTTGAAGCAAATGTGTGGCACACAAAAATGGGGACAGGATCAAGCCTGGGCAGCGGCAAATCAAGCTGCGTGCGGGGCATTGCTGTGGGCTGCAGCCCTGGGAGGAAGCCTGGACCCAGCCGGCTCGCGGCTACAGGCCTGGGCACTGGAATGAAGCCTGCCTGGGCCCATTCAACTCAAGCCCTGCACACCGGGAGGAAGCCTGCCTGGGCCCATCCAACTGAATCCCTGCGCACGCAGGGCGCAGCTGTAGGCCCGGGCGCTGGAATGAAGCCTGCCTGGGCCCATCCAACTCAAGCCCCGCACAAGCTGGGCATGGCTGTAGGCTCAGGCACTGAGAGGAAGGCTGGGCCCAGCTGACTGAAGCCCCATGTGCTGGGCATGGGTGCAGGGCCAAGCCCGGCCGACTCAAGCCCCGGGTGCACCAGGTGCGGGTGCAGGCCCAGGCGCTGGGAGGAGGCCCAGCGCCCCAGAGGATGACCTTTCTCCCTGCCATGTACCTGGCCCAGGCCCAGCTCTCAGCTGCCTGGCCAGGCCATGTACTAAGTTGGCTGCGTGGATGTCCCCAGGCAGGCCCAGCCCCCAGCCCTTCAGCTGGGAAGCACAGCTGATGATGGCCAGCTGTGCCAGCGTGGATGGCTCCAAGCCCAGCCCTCCCAGCCACGTACCTTCCTGGTGTGGGGTGGGTACGTGGCATCCACCCTCTGCTGCTGCTGCTTTCTTCCACCGCCAACAACAAATGAGAGCTGTTGCTGGCCAGGCAGCCGGGTCTTTAGTGTGCTTATGCGAGAGCTCAGTTCCTGGCCCAGAAGTCTCGCAAGACTTCCTATTTGCTTGAAAAATGCCCTACCACAACCGTGGTTGGCCAGGGCACCCCCATTTTTCCAGAGGTTTGCCCCTCAGCACCGGTTGGGCAAATTTTCCCAGAGGAGTCTGGACTTCTCCGGATGCTGTGGTCAGGCTACATATTGCAAATGTTTAAGTGAAATAATTTTAAGTTAAAAGGCTCACATTTCTAAAAGATATATTCAACAGAATTTTGAGAATAACATTCCCTCTCTAAGGAAAATATCTGTAGCTACCTGTAGCTATGTACTGAACTTTCAGTCGGTCCTATAGTTTGTGATATACAACCTCATCTACAAATACATTGGTAGAAAAATTCCTATATTTATTTGAATAGAAACAAATACGTGTCTACAAGGCCTTTGAAACAGTAGTGTTCAGAAAAGCATAATACAACCTAAGTCATTGCACTTCAGTTAAACAGTATTGCAGATTCTGGAATACGAACCAAGCTGGGGCAGGGCTGCCTCCAATTGGCCCACTCAGACCCTAAGGCTACAATCCTATTCATACTAACCTGGCAGTAAGGTTTCATTTGGAATGGACTTAGTACTTGGAACACAAAAGAAGAGTAGGAAGTAGCTTACATTTGAATGTTTTCAGTAGATTAATGAACTAAATATTTTTGCCATATCTAACTTCCTCGCTAATTTACAGCACAAAGGGTAACACAGTAAGTAAAATATTGCACACCTGTCTTTTGTTTAGCAGGTTCTGCTTAAAGGATAAAATATCATTTGCATTTTTCCCCCATTAACAAGCCAATCCCTTGGTGACAAATGAAACCTGCAATACAATAAAATTTACATGAAACAAGCTGTCATATGAGAACTATGTGGTTGGAATGGTGCCAGTCAATAATAGATTGCATACCTTTGGTTAATTTATTAGCCACCTGTTCCTGAATTCCATTACAGCAGCACATTAAGAAGCTATCTTGAGAGTAACATTTGGAGTTTTGGACCTTTGGGGTATCTTTTCTTAATAACAATAACAATCAGAGAGGTGAATTTAAAGAATACCACAGTATACATGGAGGAACAGGAAAAACAAAATGCTAAGGTTCAACCTTTTAATTTAATATCAAGGAATTCCCTTAATTAATTTGGCTTTCTTTTTCCTTTGAAATTAATAGACTTTCCTGAGGATTATAACATTGTTTCTCATTCAAGTAAATAGGAAAGTGTTATGAAATAATGATTTAAAACCTATCTACACTGTGCAGTACTATTTGTAATTATATTATTTATATAGCTCTTTGTGGAGCCATAATAAGAATGTGTTGAATTATGAAAATATCAGTTCCTCAAATAACACAAAGACTTTCCAAAGAATGAAGGTAGTGGACTTTTCTGTTTGGGGCACCTGGATCGTTGTTGTTGCTGCTACTGTTGTATAGCTTGGTTCTTATGAAGCATCCTACAAAAAGCTTTGTAGAAACAAACAATGATAAATACCAGAAATTAGAGGCATTTTTATATAAAATCCACAATCTTTAATATTAATGGAAGACTTGGCATTGATTTCAAGAGTAGATAGATTCTTCTCAATGAGATGAGGAACATATTTTTAAAAGACGTTCACTGAATTGAACCGTCAATGTATGCAGACATTAGTGTGTGGTGCAGCATCTAACTGGGTCCATGTGGTGAATAAAAGGAACAAACTAGACATGCGTACTTCAGTGGGTTATTTAAATGACCACAAGTTTATTGATTTTGCCTGAATAGAACGGGTGGAGGTATAGGGCATGGATTGATGGAGTTATAGGGCCTGTCTGTTGTCCAATTCCCCTTCCTGGCCCACCTGCCAGGGGTGTTGGTGGTAGATGGCATGGTCAGGGGCCCACCATGGTGCAGACCACTAATGTGAAGTCCTTTCTTGCCACTCTGGATGTGGAAAACTCACAGCCACCGAGCTAGACTGGTCTTGATGCCACATCCCCACAATCCTTTAAGGGGATCCCCACTGAAGGGGAGCAGGGAACCCAATCCTGCTCTCCCTCCCAGTTGATCAAGGCCAGTGCCTATCATGTCCACAGCGTTGTGACATAAAGCAAACTAGAATATCACATTTGTACATAATCTTCCTAACTGCATTGCTCAATTTATTTACAATGGAAATAATGAAAAGAATCTTGCAACAAGGGAGGCAACCCACCCACCCCATGTTTGACAACTGGAGGCAGCCCCTAATACAGGCTCGTAATACAGAGGCAGCCCCTAATACAGGGCAAGGAGGGCAGTGATCCCCTACAGTAAACCCCAGACCCCTCCTTTCTTCCCCTCTCCTTTCCACCTTCCTGTTTCCACCAACTTTTTTTCTTTTCTTTTTTTTAAGGAAAGTCCAGAAGCCTGCTCTGCCTGATCCTGACTCCTGCCTAATCTCCCTGCCCTGAAAGCTCTGTTGCTTCAAGGCTAATACTGAGTAGGCTTGTTGGGTGCGCATGCACAGTAGTTTCCAGTAATTTCCACAGCATAGGTGCAGGAATATAGAGGCTCTGTGCCAGATACAGGCAGAGGCAGTCTCAAACAGCAAATCATCGGTCCAACTATGAAACACGTGGCTGTGGAGGGAAGCCAGAGTGTTGGAGGGACAGAGAGCAGAAGCTCACCCACATTTTAATGTACAGTCGTGTGAAAAAGAAAGTACACCCTCTTGGAATTGTATGATTTTACATATCAGGACATAATAACAATCATCTGTTCCTTAGCAGGTCTAAAAATTAGGTAAATACAACCTCAGATGAACTACAACACATCACATATTATACCGTGTCATGATTTATTTAACAGAAATAAAGCCAAAATGGAGAAGCCATGTGTGAAAAAGTAAGTACACCCTTACTGCTTCCATAGGAATTAAGATGCTAAGTAGCAGACAGGTGCTGCTAATCAAATGCCCGTGATTAATTGATCATCAGCAAGTATGACCACCTCTATAAAAGCCAAAGTTTTTTCAGTTTGCTGGTCTGGAGCATCCAGGTGTGTGTTAACACAATGCCAAGGAGGAAAGACATCAGCAATGATCTTAGAGAAGCAATTGCTGCTGCCCATCAATCTGGGAAGGGTTATAAGGCCATTTCCAAACAATTTGAAGTCCATCATTCTACAGTGAGAAAGATGATTCAAAAGTGGAAAACATTCAAGACTGTTGCCAATCTTCCCAGGAGAGGACGTCCCAGCAAAATCACCCCAAGGTCAGACCGTGCAATGCTCAGAGAAATTGCAAAAAACCCAAGAGTTACATCTCATACTCCACAGGCCTCAGTGAGCATGTTAAATGTTAAAGTTCATGACAGTACAATTAGAAATAGACTGAACAAGTATGGTTTGTTTGGAAGGGTTGCCAGGAGAAAGCCTCTTCTCTCTAAAAAGAATGTGGCAGCACGGCTTAGGTTTGCAAAGTTGCATCTGAACAAACCACAAGACTTCTGGAACCATGTCCTTTGGACAGACGAGACCAAAGTGGAGAAGTTTGGCCATAATGCACAGCGCCACGTTTCGCGAAAACCAAACACAGCATATCAGCACAAACACCCCATACCAACTGTCAAGCACGGTGGTGGAGGGATGATGATTTGGGCTTGTTTTGCAGCCACAGGACCTGGGAACCTTGCAGTCATTGAGGACCTTCCTAGACAAGGCCTTAGCGCGCCTTCAGACCCGGTTTCCCTCCGGTGCGTCCACATGACGCACAGGGGAATCCGGCGGCAGGCCGCGCTGAGGCCTGGTCTAACGCGCCATAAGCGAATTCACTTATGGCGCGCCTTTTCCCCAGCTCCGGCCTCAGGTGTAGTGACTTCCGAGGCTTTTTGCGGCTACTCGCTTACTCGCGAGTAGCCGCGAAAAGCCGCGGACCTGGCACAGTGCTCATACGAGCGCTGTGCCCATCGGCCCGGGGGGGGGAAGAGAGGGGAGGGGGAAGGATGTCAGAGTGGGTGGCAAGGGGGGGCGGGTGAGATCGCGCTGCTCGCCGCCACCACCCGAGCAAGCAGGCGAGCGGCGCTTGCCCGGGCAATGCCTGGCATGGGGCGGCATTGCCCAGGCAAGCGCCGCTCGCCTGCTTGCTTGGGTGGCGGCGGCGCATGGCGCGATCTCACCCGCCCCCCCTTGCCACCCACCCTGCCATCCTTCCCCCCCCCCCCGGTAAAAAAACACAAAAAAAAGGACTTACCAGTCCGCCGTCTTCGGGCCGCACCCAGCCCTTTTTTTTAAAAAAAAATGGCGGACGCCGCAGGGATCCGACGTCCCTGCGCGTCCGGCGTCTGGAACCCTGGGCGAGGCGCGCTAACGTTAGCGCGCCTCGGCCCCACCTCCCTGCTGGGATAACCCGGCAGGTCTAGCAAAGCCCTGAGTTGACCATGAACTCCTCTGTATACCAAAGTATTCTAGAGTCAAATGTGAGGCCATCTGTCTGACAGCTAAAGCTTGGCCAAAATTGGGTCATGCAACAGGACAATGATCCCGAGCACACCAGCAAATCTACAACAGAATGGCTGAAAAAGAAAAGAACCAAGGTGTTGCAATGGCCCAGTCAAAGTCCAGACCTCAACCCAGTTGAAATGCTGTGGCGGGACAATAAGAGAGCTGTGCATAAACAAATGCCCTCAAACCTCAATGAACTGAAGCAACGTTGTAAAGAAGAGTGGGCCAAAATTCCTCCACAACGATGTGAGAGACTGATAAAGTCATACAGAAAACAATTACTTCAAGTTATTGCTGCTAAAGGTGGTTCTACAAGCTATTGAATCATAAGGTGTATATACTTTTTCACACATGGCTTCTCCATTTTGGCTTTATTTCTGTTAAATAAATCATGACACGGTGTAATATGTCATGTCTTGTTGTTCATCTGAGGTTGTATTTACCTAATTTTTAGACCTGCTAAGGAACAGATTATTGTTATTATGTCCTGATATGTAAAATCATACAATTCCAAGAGGGAATTTCTTTTTCACACGACTGTATTTATTTCATTTCATTTCTATACCACTCAATAGCTGAAGCTCTTTGGGCGGTTTACAAAAATTAAAGCCACAATATAAAAGTACAACCAAACTAAAACCGAGCAACAATGCAGAAATTTAAAATACAGATTTAAAACAGTAGAGCTAAAAGAAGAGGATAGTAAAATGCTAAAATACTGAGAAAATGAAAAAGTCTTCACCCGGTGCTGAAAGGAATACAGTGGAGGCAACCAGGCAAACCTCTCGATGGAGCTCATTGGACAGCCTGGATGCCACATCAGAAAAGACCCCTCTTCCTTGTAGCCACCCACCTCACTCCTCTGGCAGGGGCTGACAGAGCAGGAGCCCTGAAGATGATCTTAGGCTCCAGGCAAGTACATACGTGACAAGGTAGTCTTTCAGATAACCTTTGAATGTTAATGCAAGCACTTTGAATTGGGCCTGGACATGGACTGGCAGCAATTTTTAAAGCAACAAATGCTGATTTTTTTCTTTTCTTTGGAGAAGAGGTAGAGGAAGGAGCAAGTGAGTGAGAGCTCGTTCCTTTTATTATTTTGTAGTATGTGTGGACTATCAAGCTGGAGGGTCTGAGTAGTGTGCGTATTTAAAGTTTTAAAAAGGTAAAGTGTGTGCGTGAGAGAGCTGATGCTGCCACCATAGCAACAACTTGCTAGGATTCTTCTAGATCTAAAATGTAGGTAATGGTTCCCGCTTTCTTTAGGCCATTATCCCCTTTCTTTTCTTTTTGTTCATCTTATCGTGCAAACCTATACATGTTCACTCAAAAGTCAGCATCATTGAGTTCCATGGGACTTATCCCCAGGTGAGTGTGTATGGACTTGCAGGCTTGATCTCCTTTCTGGCTCCCCGCCCCATTTCTTAGTTGTAGTTCTCAGGCATTTTTTCCACTTCAGGATGCCCTGTAGGTATGGAAAGAGGTGGATTTTGGAATGCTCAGACCTCGCTTATTCCATGCATAGCTTGATTTCTCAGGCATGGAGAGGCAGTTGTGAGGGGACAGGATGCTCATATAAAGATATCTATTTGATGGTCAGAACTTGGTACCATGATTACTAGCATTTGGGATACTTTTCTCTGTGGCTCTTGGGAGATGATGATGATGACGATCTTGATCTTTGTGTCCCCTTTGGCAATTGATTGCTCCTGAGTTCCAAGGACTGCTTTTCTGTGTGGCTCCGTCTGTGTATGCTTTGGGGGATGATGTATATCTTGGGGGTATCTGCATGTGGTCTAGGCTGTGTATGTGGTCTAGAGTTTGTGTATGTGTATGCTTTGGGGGATGAATGGGGGGTTGCATCTGTGTGAGTAATAGGGCTGTTTTGCAATGAGTGTTTTGCAATGAGTTTCTGCTAGCTTCACAGGGAATTATGATATCCTTTTTAGGAGATATGAATAATCTAGAATTTTGTACCTTGCTCCTTCTGAGTTGGCTTGCTTTGGTAGATGTTTTGGGTGTATACAAAGGCATGGATTTTTTGATGTTTTCAGAACTTGTCCCTGTGATCCAAAGGCTACTTATTTGTATTGCTCTGAGAATATCATGTATTAATTTAAATTCTTATATCAATATCATAACTGTGGATTCTCACTTCCCACTCATCGTCTTAGAGTCATTTAATTCTCTGTGTAACGGGAATCAGTGCTGGAAAAGGAGAATGTGAGTCCAGAGGAGTACTTTTGTGTGGTTTCCTCTCCTCCACCCCTACCCACACACCTTTGCATGTTTTGTGCCTCAGCTATCTCTTTAGATTAGGGTGACCATACAAAAAGGAGGACAGGGCTCCTGTATCTTTAACAGTAATGTAGAAAAGGGAATTTCAGCAGGTATCAATTGAAGAGAGTGAAATTCCCTCTTCATCACAACAGTCAAAGCTACACTAGCTATAGTAGAGTGGCCAGATACCAAAGAGGGCAGGGCTTCTGCAGCTTTAACTGTTGTGATGAAGAGGGAATTTCACCCTCTTCAATTGACACCTGCTGAAATTCCCTTTTCTACATTACTGTTAAAGATACAGGAGCCCTGTCCTCCTTTTCATATGGTCACTCTACTTTAGATGGCATGGGTTGCTGACTGTTGGGAATTCAAAGACTGCTCCGCTTCTCGTGACTCCTGCACACTACCCCACCAGAAAGACTGGTAACCAGCCTCCACTGAGGTAAAATACCTTCCCAGCCCTGATAACCAGCAACTAACCTCTGTGCAGTGCAAGAGATATTGCTACCAGGTGTGAGAGAAATAGGGGTGTGGCTGCTAAGTTAATTAATAATTACTCTGTTCCAAAACTTGCATCTGACCCATAGATAATCAATACATCAAACCATGTTGTCTCTGCTTTACCCTCTTGGGTTGGCACTGCAAGCTGAAATACACCCCTAAACAACTCTCTTCCCTTCATGCTCACTTCCCATGAAAGACTTCTTAGGTAACAGCACAGAAATTAGCTCAAGGCTGAAAATGCAGCTGATAAATAGTACAGTCTCTTTCAGATTTTACTCCTCCTTTCACCTGTAATTAGCTGAGAAATTGAACAGTGATACACTCTCATGGCAGCCACCTTCCCACAGCTCTATTGGATTTTACATTATACTTATTGCAAGCTGGAGTAGACTTTGATTCAGAGGCAAAAAGGCCCACCAGCCAAGGCAAAATCCTGACAATTACCTTTGCATTTTCCTTTACCAAATGCAATCTACATTTCTGGATGAATAAAATGGAAAACTGTCTTCCTGCAGAAATTCGCAGTGGACCAGTTTGTAGTGCTGTATATCTACAAGCTTGCTATTATTAATTGGGCTACACATATGCAAATAAGAACTAAAGTTCTCATTGTGTTCACATTCCCGTTACTCTGGTTCTAATTATTTAGTATATCATTATAAATCCATATTTGTTTCCGCTCCCATTGCAATACTAATTGGCTGTGTTTCGTGCCTGCAAAATACTGCTAAATTGAATAATCCTGGTTCTTGAATACATGAATATTTCTTTTCTTTTAATATAGATAAAATAGTATTGAAATAGCTTGTAATAATTAAAAGACAAAACAACAACAGCCCAATGTAGTAATCTAAGATTGTTTCTACTTTTAATTTAGTACTCTGTTCTGCTTAGGATGCAATATAATAATTAATTGCTTTTAGTCTCAAAATCCTAGGGCCTAACTTCACTAGCACCAATGGGAGATTTTCCCCTCCCTAAAATTAATTGCTGCACAGGAGGGGGATTTTTTTATTATTATTATTATTGAGATTGCAGCTGGGGCGGGAAGGCTTAAACCTCTCTGCCCTACACATTGTGGTGCCAATAACTATCCCCCCCTCTCCACGGCTGATATTTAATTTCTTTTTTTAAAAAAACACATTGACAGCGTACAAGGCAGACTCATGGTGAAACCATGCTTGAAACTATTTTAAAAGTCCTCAGCCAGTTTTAATCTTTCACTGTAATATGAAGACAAGACCAGTTTGAAAAATGAATGTTTTCAAAATGTAAACCAATTTCTCAGAAGTAAACCAACGGAGATATGCTGTGCAATATTCTGTCAGATATTCCACCCTCCTCCTTATGTTCCCTTACAACTGAGCAGTAGGATACCAAATAATAAGTGTTGATAAGTGTCAAGTTTAATAATAAGGCACTTTGACATCCACAAGAAAAGAACTCTATTAAAAATGGACACTGACAAATGACATCAGACATGTTTGTTTAAAGGGGTTTTCAGCAACTTGTTTGTCGTACTTTTAATGCAGTACTGTGCGTTATGGATTAATCCAGTTAATGAAAGAAATTGTTCAACTACCAAACAGGAGATGGAAGTTGACTGGCTGCAGCTATTCCTTCCCATGCTGAAATATGCATTTTCAAGCATTGAGAAGGGTGTGACCAGGAGGGAATCTACATGTAGTACTGAAGGCGCTTGCGTGTGCCTCCAGTGAGCCGTCAAAACGATGGTGGAGACGGCGAAAGAAGAGACGGAGGAAGAGACGGAGGAGGAGGCTGGGGAACCGGCCGCGTCCTTGCCACTGCCACTGCCGCCGCCCCGCCGGCCTCCTGCTGCCAGGCTAAGAGCCACCCAGGTCGGAGAGCTCAGCGGAAGCGGAAGCCAAGCTCTCCGACCCAGGTGGCTCTTACCCCGGCAGCAGGAGGCCAGCGGGGAGGAGACGGCGGCAGCGGCAAGGACACAGCCGGTTCCCCAGCCGCCTCCTCCTCCGTCTCTTCTTCCGTCTCTTCTTTCCCCGTCTACACCATCGTTTTGACGGCGCACTGGAGGCGCACGCAAGCACCTTCAGTACTACGTGTAGATTCCCTCCAGCTCAAACATAGCCAAATATTTTTAAAGGCACTAGTCAAAGAGCTATTAGTAATACAAAGGGTGTTACCAAACATATTTTCTTTTAATAAAAGTGATTCATAAGTTAAGGCTGATACAATTGTTTCCATTGTTTAAATGCTGTCTAAATCTTCCCCATTGCATTATATTATATGCAGCTTGGCATCCTAAAATGTGCAATTATTCTAATCACAGAATGTTAGTTTTTAGGTATAATTTGTAGAGTTTTTTTAATGGAACCATTCACCTGAGGTTATATCTGCATTACTATCATTAACCAATTTAAAATAAGATCATAGCTTTCCATCAAATAATTATTTGATGGTTTTCAGTGTGCCAAAAATTCTCAGCTTGAATTCCCCAGAGATGTCCTCAGAACTACAGTTCCCAGGGGTTCATGGCAGCAGAGATATAGGAGGAGCATTTTTAAAAAATAAAATAATAATCTTTTGATCGCCTTTCCAAAAGTGGCCCAAATGGTTTACAAATAATAAAAAATACAATAAAAACAGAATATCAACTCAAAACGAGCTAAACAAGAATGTTTTATAACTGTTACAAAAGGTGGACAGAGGCAAACAGCTCCTTATCTAGATAGTTAAGGCATTCCAAAGCCAGGGGCTATAATAGTAACGACCCTACTCCAAGCTGTTGCTATGTGATTTCCTTTGTTTACATTCTTTCCTGTAGAGGATGACCTCTGGTTGTAGATAATACATTTAATTTGACACACCTTGCTGTTGCAGTTTTAACAGTTAACATGCAATCCTAACCGTGTCTACTCGGAAATAATTTCTAATGAGTTCAATAATTTCTAATGAATTATATACATATGTAATATACATATGTTATATACATATACATACATGCAGTATTCCCCCCTCCAATTCACTGAGAATTCCAGATGTTTTAAAAAGAAACATCAGAAGGTAAGAAATGAGGGCCCAAGGCAGCCATCAGTGGTGGGTTCCAATATTTCATAGAAAAGTAGAGTATAAATGTCCACAACATAAGGGCTGGGACCCTTAGCACTTACATTGCTCAACTATGAAATTCTTTGGATACTTTGGCAAAAATAGATCTATAGAGTCAGGGGATATGCAATAACTTTGACTTGTCACTCTAAGAAGTTCAAAGTTTGCAGCTGCTCATTTTGATATGATGTTAGTCAATACTGCAATCATAACACTTCATCCTGGAAGCAAACACATCAATAAGCTTCCAAAACCCATTTTCTGTGTGAACACAGCTACAGTGCTATCATTATCGGTTTACCATTGAATTGGAAACATCAGAATTCTACTTACCACACTGAAATATGCTACTAATGAGAACGATCATGAAATTAAGTGCAAGTTTTGAATTCTGTGGTGCAAACATTTCTGGCTAGGATATCTTTAATTAACTAGGTAGGATAGATAATTCATTTATGTGTTGTCAAAACACTGATTTCAAGCACCATTATCTTAAAATTGTAACATAAAGGGATAGCATAGTACTTTGCAATCATAGAGCTCCATCACACCTGCACGTTTGCCCTGGTTTACCCTCGAATTTTCCGCCCTTGTTTCCAAAGCGTGTGAAAGCCTGAACAACTTACACCTTTGTGCTTTTATGTTTCATTCATCTTTACACCTCTCCTCACATGCACACCAGCGTATCACTGTTCTTCCATTGAGATCCACATCACCCCCCAGATCTCCTCTGTACCTCCCCCTACAGTTCATTGGTTGGTGGTAGTTGGACACCGCGCCCTCCCTACATGGTTATTCCCTGCTGCCTAGGCTACGCCCATTCCCCTCACACTACCTGGAGGCTTTGGAGCGTGAACATACTAAAGTCAGATGCAGGCTTACCTTTGAGTAAACCCCATTGAAAAGAGAGAGACTTACTTCTGAGTAAACAGAAGTAAGAACTCATTAGTAAGCATGTGGTTGCAGAGCACTTCTTTCCAATTTGCTGTTTTAAGCTGAAAAAAATAAAGCTTCTGAGTGACCACACTATTAAAAATCAGTTCTTTATGTTTACTCAGAAAAAAGTCTCTCTCGGCTCATTGGGGTTTACTCATGGGATTTACTTTTGAGTAAGGGAACCTGCAGGTCTGTAGTTTATGAACTTGAAAATGCACAGCTTCACATGATCAAAGTAATGTAAGATTGATCCTTCGCATTGGTGGGGAAAATTTAAAAAATCGTTAAAAAATCAAGGGATGACCCAATCTGATTCAAATTGGGCATGCTGAAATCCCTCCTGAAGAGCTATCACTGTGTCAATTTTGATCTCTATCTTTAAGAATGAGGGCATTGCTGGCAAGGAGGGTGGCTAAGGTTTTGGACTGGGAGTTGGGAGATCCGAGTTCTAGTCCCCACTCGGCCATGGAAACCCACTGGGTGACTTTGAGCCAGTCACAGACTCTCAGCTCAACCTACTTCACAACGCTGTTGTAAGGATAAAATGGAGAGGAGGATTATGCACGCCATCTTGAGTTCCTTAAGAGGAAAAAAGGTGGGATATAAATGGAATAAATAAATAAATATTTTCCACATTTCTTTTAAGGTAAAAATGCCTATTCAGGAGTAAGAACATAGAGTTCAATGGGACCTCTTCTTGCTCCAGAGGGACTGCTTATAACCCACATGCAAATTTAATCAATAGATTAATTGATTAATCAACTAAAACTCCTATCAGCTATCACTGGAGGCTGCATAGTGTTCCCCTTGTCACACACTTCCAATCACACGAAAGACCGCAGGTGGATTCCTGCATTGAGCAGGGTGCTGGACTCGATGGCCTTATAGGCCCCTTCCAACTCTACTATTCTATGATTCTATGAGAAAGAAACATCCCAGAATTGTACTATGAACAGCGAACGATGAGAGAAGTTCCCTATGGGGCTACTGCAATGGTAGTCGAAAGAGAACAGAGGAAATAGGTGGGAACCTACTAGGGACATGCGCACAGGGAAAATGGGGAAGGGTTCTCACCAGGAATTTCTGAGCAATAGAAGCTTCCCAAACAGGGCTCCACACAAAAGCAGAGTCCATATGTATGAAAACACAGATGACCACTCAAAGAACTACTGTTACAGGTAGCAATCTCTCTTTTCATACATATAAGGTAAACAAAAAGATGGAACCTAAGTGAATCAGTTCATACAGGTATGTACATAATTGCTATTAACAGAGAGATTATTCCATCTTTTCTTGTAAAAGCTATTATCCTATCTAAAGGTGGTGAAATTACTGATTGAAGAACTGGAACATTTCCAGATAAATCATTGAACTTGATAGTTGCTAATGAAGAATCAGGACTGTGGGAAAAGATGCTTCTCAGTTTTAGAACTGCTTTAATTAAAAGGTCAACAAAGGTTTTGTATATTTCTTGCGCAGTACCATTCTAATAAATCACAAGTATTTGCTAATCATATATGTTTCATTCAAGCTGACATACGTAATTTTAATAAGTAACTTAAACAGCGTTTAATTTCTGCTTACTGCTTCTTATGCTGCGCTTTTAAATTGTGATTTGTGGGGGGGATTAATTTGTGTATACTGTAATTTTAATTCTTTGTAAGCTGCCCTGGGAACATGTGGAAGTGCAGCACATAATTACTTAAAATTACATAAATACTTTCCTATACGTAGAAAACCATGCTAGAAACATTCTCCATGATAACCAGTTTTCTATGGGATTTTTTTATTTATTTGGCATGCGAGTCCCATATGTGATCTGAAATGGTGCAGGCCATACATAGGTTTATTATATTTATGAAACCAAGACTTCTGTCTGTATACTTACCTGTGCATATGTCCTTTCATAAAGAGGGGATCTCAGAGTGGTGAGTTGGATAACCTGATGCTCTGCCACACATATGGGCTATGCACCAATCTTTATTTGAAGTGTAATTTGCCTAAGACGTTTCTCAATTTCCCTCCTGCTTCTTGTTAATATATTCCTTGTGTTTCATTATCTAGTGCAGATGTACCTGTTTCTTTTGCTGTGGTTAGAAATCTGGGTATTTTCTTTATACCTCACATTCTTTGGTTGCTAGACCTTGTCAGTATCAGGTTTTAAATCTTTCCAAAATAAGCTCTTAGCTCTCTAGCTAATCTTTTCTAATGTGTCATAATCTCTTCAGTCATAATTCACAATGTGTGTAGTGTGGGGGATATTTTCTCAGTATATATATATATATATATATATTGAAAATGGGGGAATGTCCATAAAGAGGGAACAAAATCCAGTCAAAGTTATGAGTTTTAATGTACCATTTACTTCAGTGGGGCAGTTAAGCACATAATTAACCACCTTCCCGCTGATACCATTGGGAACTAAAATGACTTAATTTTAACTGGATGGTGAAGCTCATTAAACAGATTATTTAGACACAACTAAGGCTTTCATGTAATGTGTTGGTAAGAGAAGCAATAAAAAAAAACTTTAGTTCCTTCTTTGTACATATAGATTTTCAAAGTTGCATAAACTAAATGGCATTAAAGAAAAAAATGATAAAAGAAAACACGAATTACTATACAAATGTATTGTTTTAATTAGAAAGATTAGCAACGATTTTGTCTTTTGTCTTGAGCAGTTATTATTCCTAGAACACAATAATTCCCAAAGCTATTAATCCACAAACAAAACAGATTGTAAAAAGGAAGTAAATTAGGGAATCCTCTAAAATTATAATATAACTTTTTGCTTTGACTATAATAAACACTTGGCCCTGACTCACTTATGGAAGTATTGGAATTGTCAGAGTACTTACAGAACTTCTTGATTCCTGGAAAAATCTGTAAATGGGAAATTTGTATGACTCTTGTCTTGAATGAAAACAGAGACATGAGAACAGCTAGCACCTCTGCATAGAGCATGCCAAGCCGCACATGCAGAGAAATGGGGACATAGGCCTTAGCTAGACCTAAGGTTTATCCCGGGATCATCCCAGGGTCATCCCTGTTCAGGTAAATGACACATAGGGGATCCCGGGAGAAGGCAAGGATGACCCCAGGACGATCCCGGGATAAACCTTAGGTCTAGTTAAAGCCATACACAAGTTTCCACTTTACATACTTGAATCATCCTCAGATTAGGGGAGAGAGGATTTTTGCAGAGGCAGGCAATACAGTAAATTTGACTGTTAATAATAGCAGCCTCAACACACTGTTAATCCTAAGCGCATTTTACAAGGCCTAACTCCTTAAGTGAACTGGTTATGCAATTGAAATTTAAAATGACAACTGGCCATCTATTTCTTTGTTTTTCTGTATTTTGTGTGTTTTTCTTGTAAGAAAACAATTACAAAAATACATGTATCTACATTATTTATTTCCTAATTTTAAAAGGTTCTTACTTCCCTTGTTACAGATGCTAATAGAGATAAATCTGGCCAAGATTTTAAAAGATTTTTTCTGGAATTAGATTTTTGGGGATCCGAACAACACTTTCAGAGGAATACCTCTATGCAGTTGTGTTGCCTCATAACATAATGTCAAATTAGGAACAGGAAACCTTCCCATTTGTGAGGACAGTTGCATCTTATGAGGCTTGATTCTAGGTTATTGATCATCCTAGATAAAATTATACATTCTCTTTTTCCATTCTTTGAACCCCCAATAATCAACCACAGCAAAGACATAAACAAAAACTACATCTTAAGAAGAAGATGGCCATTCCTTGGTTAAGGATATTGCTGATTAATAGTCTAGAATGGTCACTAGTTGTCTCATTGATGGGAACAACTTGTTCTGAGATGGCTGTCTGATAACTGAAGAATTTTGTGTTTCAATAGCATTCAGTTTTTAAACATCATGACACAATTCCAAGCTGAGGGAAAGGCAGAGCTGTACAGGGGAAAAGGCATTTGGCAGTAAGTTTGGAGAGACATTTAGAAGCAGAGAGAGACCTGTGAGTTGACTGATGGTGAAGCAGCTGGGGTGTAGAGCTGCTCTCTGGATTTTTGATAAAAGTGGATCTACTCCCTTGCAAGAATGCCTCTGCCTCCAAGTATGCTCAGGTTATATATTTGTTTGTAAATAAAATATTACAAAAGTAAATATACAGTCCCTGAAATTCCTTGTGGTTTGTAGGGGTAGTCAGGTCCTCCCTTTGCAATCCCTGCCCCTATTTCAGGCATTGGATTATGGGGGGAAGTGGCTAATACGCTCCAAGTCCGATTCCTCTCAGCAGTCCCCCCCCCTCTCTTTCGGAATGGGGATGGGGTACAATACAAACCAATCTAATTTGCACTTCTGCAGTTATCCTTCAGTTTTTGCACTTCTCTGAATTTTGCAATGCATTATAGACAAATTGCGTACAAAAATGAAAACAAGTGTATATTAGGGGAAATGTGCACAAAAACACATATGGATTTTTTTTAAAAAAATCTCCTAAACTGATATGGAAACAGAACAGAATTAGGGATGGGTGAAACTGGCGAGCGCTTGCCTTACGGGTGATTGCCCCACTGCTGCTGCCCTTTTCCCATGCCAAAGAAATCCAATTTGCAGAAATTGTCACCATTGGGGGCGGGGAAAGTGTGTGTGTGTGTGTGTAGAATCCAATACAGATCGAGTTGACATCAGCAGGGGGAAATGGAAAGAAATTCACCAGGGCCAAATCAGAAAAATCTGTCAAGATTTCACCCCCAAATGGAATTCTCATGCCTCCCTATTCATAGCATCCTCTGGCACTTTCTTCGGAAGTATTCCACTTCTGCTGCTGTGTAGCACAGCGATCTGGGCTGAGCTTTCTACCTTCATCAGACATTACCACCTGGATATCAAAGTTCTCACTGATGTGGCTTTTGACAGAGTGGTTCTTTCTTCGATTCTGGTGTGACATCTCCCTCCTCCAGTAAGTCTCTTGGTACCCATATATGCGAGTCTCAGGTACCAAGAAGAAGGACAAGTTGCTTACCTATAATTGTGATTCTTTGAGTAACCATCTGTGAATGCACACAACCCACCCTTCTTCCCGCTTTGATGCCTCGCCTTCTTTATTCCTCTGCTGCGGGGATTCAGAACTGAAAAGCAGGCAGGAGCCACACCTGGGGCATACACAGAGGGAGTGGGCAGGACTCCCACCTAAAACTCTGCTTAACTCTAGTGTATAACCCATATATGTGAGTTCACAGATGACCACTCAAAGAACCACAGTTAAAGGAGAGCAACCTGTCTTTTTGAGAAATCCAGTCACAGACCTCCTGAGTGAAACCTAGTTTTGGCCCTTGTTTAGGGATAGTGGTGATGCAAAATCCATTTATGACATATCTCTCTTAACCTTATATGTGGTGCTCAGGACAAAAGGGAAAAAACAATAGGTAATGCGTGTTCAAATTACATTGTTGGTAGAAGACAATGGCATAGCAGTTTTGAGAGGACTCTCACCACATCCCTGCACTCAGGGACTAAGGAAAGGCATATCTTGGATTTTCATGAGTCCCAAAGTGGCTTCTTCCTGCTTGTTCTAATTTGTGTTTCTACATTTTCAGTCTTATGCATATTTTCTTGAAAAAGCAAAATCTTAGAAGGGAGCCTATGTTTATACAACTGTTTATTCTAGCTTCTGAGTGGATGTATTTATAGATACCAGGTTGGGAATAATTTTCTTCAGTAAGAAAAACCAATTATCTCAGTGAAAAATGAAGCATTACCAATGTATTGTTCTCATTGTTTTTAAGAGAAATATACATATTTTCAGTAAATGCATTTTTACATTTTCCAACAAAACCCATTGTTAAATTCTCTCCTGTGGGTCTCTAAAGAGACTGCTGCTACTTTATAAAAGTGAATTCTACTGTCAAATACTTCGTACCGTCAGAAAGTTTTTTGTAGTCCAGACCCATGGAGGTTCTCCATCCAGCCCACCAACTCCTTTGACAGGCCCCACCCCTCCTCTGCAAAGCCCCACCCACATTGATTTCCCCCCAGTTCAGAGCTGTGGAAAGGCTCTGATTTAGTCAAAATCTTCTTGTAATTTGAACTTTTTGGTTTGGGTCCTGACTTCTGGAGCAACAGAAAATAAATTTGCTCTATCAACTGTGATAGCCCTTCAAATATTTGAAAATGGCTGTCATACCCTCCTCTTAATCATCTCTTCTCCAGGCTATATATCCCAGCCATGCTTACTTAGGACATTTAACTCTGATATTGAAGTTCTGTGGGACTTACTTCCAAGAAAACAGATAGAATCGGCGTGTAAATATGCTTAACTTCATGATATGGAGAGAAAAAATTAGGGAATCCAGAATAGTTTTGGTGGGGGGTTAGTGACTTTTTGTTGGCCACACTCTTGACCTCTCTTCTACAGCAAAGCTTTCCGAATTGCACTCCATGCCTTGATAGAAGCCTCAATTCCTTTGCAAAAAGATTATATGTTCCTCTGGAATGTCCTTATAATAATAATGTTTGGAAGAATGGATGGACAAAATTACCCTTTGAGGTTTTGTCTGTTCTCATTTTCTTGGGTTAAGGATTGTCCAAAAAATTTTTTGTGGCTTTGCAGACCTTCATGCTTGCCCTGTTCTCTGCTAGAAGAATGCATATCCCCTGTTTTCTTATAATTGCCTGAATGCTGATGTTTGTGTAAAGCTTAGAGAAGTGAATGATGCCCGCTCATCATAGTTTCTTATATTTGCTTTACACCCCAGAGCCTAATTCCTGCATTACAATTGTTTGGGGGAAATCAATTCACATTCATATCTCAATTTATTTGCTAATGGCATTTTTGAAATTCTTGTCTGAGAATCAATTGCCACAGCCAAAGCTGACGTATTCTTAAAGTATTGAACTATGAGCTTTTCAAAGATAATAAATGTTACCTCATTTTGAATTTTATTGACCATGTTCAGTTGAATAAAAATCCCACCAGGTCTGGAAGAGCTGCAGTCTATCTGTCATATTGCAAATACCCTAGTTGTCTCAGGCATTACTGACAGAATTGACACAGCTTGGGATGGCTTGACACTATGATTGTGCTGGAGCTGGAGCAGGAGGCTGAATGAAAGATTTCATTTTGAAATCTGGATGACTTTTTGCTAGCTATACGTAATGCCCCAAAATGAAGACAGCTTCTGGTGTGAAGTTCATCCTATTTTTCACAGTGCCCCCCTCAACTTTCCTGATAAACAGCACTAAAGGAAATATGAATGTTAAACATGCTGCCAACCCTAAGAGGGAAAAATAAACCTCCTGCATATTCAGCAATCCTTCTGTTGTTTTATGTACCCCAGGCCTGGATACATTTATTAGATTTTGGCTGTATACGTCCTTGTAAGTAAGTGTCAATTATACTTCTTTTTGGATAAACGGAGTGTCAATACGACAGACAGACAGACAGACAGACAGACAGACAGACAGACAGATGATAGATAGATAGATAGATAGATAGATAGATAGATAGATAGATACTGTAGATAGATAGATGATAGAGGGAAGGCTGCACAGCTTGAGACTGTAATGATAGAGGGAAGGCTGCAAAGCCCTTCACAGCTTGAGACCGGGTACCAAATATACCCCCTTTCTTCATAAGAGCCTACTAATGCCTTAAGGTCATATTTAGTGGAGCTTTGTCAATGCCTACTCCTGTTAAAGATCTGGCAGATGACCACTAAGGAAAGGGCACCCTGTAGAACATTCTCCCCAGGGAGGCCCACCTGGTGCCGACTTGATGTCATACCGCACAAGGCTACTGGAATAGCACAAGGCTACTGGAATAAAATAGAATTCAAACATTTGAATGTTTAAAAAGTAGACTAGCAATACCCAATTAAGGTTTTCTATTTTTAAAATATTTGTGGATACATTTTTTTTAATTCACCATCTTATTTAACCTTGCAAAGGAGTGTTTTGTACTCACTGTGAAGTTCTTACTAACCTTACAGATTTCCCTAGCACATAAGAAGATAATATTGTAGGTCTATAATTCCAAACCCCAGTTGTAAAAACAGTGCTCATTCTCTTCCTTGGTAGACTGTATTAATGACAAAATCATTGAGGGTAGTAAGAGGAGTCTTACTTCTTCACAGCTCAATGAAAATTGACTGTTCTAGGTGTCCGTCTAAGTATCTAAGCATAAGTTGCTTATTTGTTCAGCCTTGAAATTCAAGAGTGAAAAAGTTGCTGCTACTGGGTTATAACGCTACTTTACATCCTTAGAATGGCAATAAGAGGTCATGATCTGACTGTTTGTTGTGCACCTCTGCAAAGCATTGATTTCATAGGTTTCTTTAGAAGACTGAAGTCCAGATATTTTTTCATGGTTACTGGTAAATATAAGTTCACAAATTCTCACATCAACTGAGACATAGTTGTAGTAATCCTGTATCTTGACTGTACCTCTTTAGGCTTCAGGTAAGATCTCACATGCCTGGTCTTTTAGACAAAAAAATACAAAAACCCCACCCCAAAACCCTCTGCACATAGAAAATTAGATGCAAGGAGAAAGACCCTAACCTCCTCTTTGACATGCTACTTTACTATATTATTTTGGGAATTGTTTTGTAAGGGAGAGAATTTAACAGTTTTAAACTCCTTAGGGATAGGGAATTCATCCCTGTTGCAAGGCAATGCTTCACCTTCATTCAGTGTCAAATGTTTACCAGTACAGACCTGGATCAGCATGAGGGAGCATTGGCTCATTTCTCTTGGAAGCAGCAAGATATTCCCTCTTCTCCACGCTGCTCTTATATCTGAGAATTATTATTATTATTATTATTATTATTATTATTATTATTATATCCCACCTTTTGTCCGATGCTGGGCCTCAAGGCGGCATTATAAAATTTAAAACATATACAGTAAAAACCTATAATTAGAAATATACAAAGTTAAAAATATATATAATATATTCCAATATTAAAACATTTAAACATTTAAAATGACAGTTTTAAAAGTCCTTGGCATAGACAGACAATGCTGATAGGGGTGCCTAGCTCTTGCTCCATCCTCAGGCGTCCTCTTGAGAACACGAGTCAAGATCTATGTCCAAACACAGTCGAGCAAATCATCCTTCTTTCCTAGCTGAGGGAGGGAGCTGGGGAGTCCCTGGCTCAAATATCATGTCAGCCACACACTTGCTCATTGGTCCCAGCCAAGCCACTTGCGCTCAGCTTCGGCCTCCGCCTGTAATATGAGGTTGGTAATATTGACCTACCTTACACGGTTCTTGTAAAGGATTACTGCGATAAGGGCTTTTGACAAATAGGTGCAAAAAATTAATGAAATAGGGGAAACATTTGGGAGGAATGTTTGAAAAATGTCCTCCCCTATTTCATCACAGCCTTGAGGCCCAGCATTGGGCAAAAGGCAGGATACTACTACTACTACTACTACTACTACTACTACTAATAATAATAATAATAATAATAATAATAATAGATGGCAGTTATATCATGTAGCATTTATACTGTACAGTTGTGAAGAACTAGATGTGAAATTGACAACAGTCAATAAAGTAATTATTTGGAAGCTTGAAAGCTTCATGAGACTTGCTGTCCACCCCCACATGACAGCTTTGTACTGCTCTCAAAAATGCAGCATAATAAATAAACCTAAACAAAATGATATTTGAAGTACGTTTTGTACATTGCACATTTAAAAACGATTTCCATTTAAAAGGCATGGGGCTGAGACTTGTAGCATGAGATGACTGACCTCACATAGCTTTGCCTCCATGCGTGTTGATTCCCCACCCTTCATTTTGGCATTTCAAATGATTTAATTTAAGATTTATCACTTTGGAAATGTCAAGTTTAAGGTTTGGTTCTCATTGTTTGGATAGAGTAATGTTTGAAATCGTTTACTTATCTTTTTGAAACAGTAGGCAGGATGCATCATTGCTGAACTGAGCTCTGAATCAATAGACTAGCATGTGTGTATATGTGTGTCTTAGTTCCTTAGAATTTTCCAATATGTCATTTTTTTAAAAGAGAAAAGTTAATTGACTCATTTTGGGGGAAATCAGTAACATCCCAAATAGATTGTTTTTGCATCTGAACATGTTCAATCAACAAAACAACTTTTGGGAAGGAACCCTTTATCCTACATCATAATTGGGAGCAAGCTGGTGGGTTTGAAACACATCATTATGTCCAGAAGTCAGTGAGAAATATAATAGATTTTAACTCTTATTTCCTCAGCTCATTTGCTAAGATTTTATTCTCTTCAGGTGGAAAAAAAAAACATTACAGGCAGAGTAGGCGGTGGTTTGTTTGTTTTTAATATACTAGACAGTGTACACTAGATTGTAATTTGCCTAAGCTGCTCAATGAACTTCATAGCTGAGTGATGATTTGAATCTGGATCTTATATCTTCAAGATCAACACTCTAGCATTGACCGTGGGGCCTGATTTAGATGTGACAAGGCTATATGGGAAATATTTTACCATGTAGGTGTTCCACATTACTGCCACCTCATTTCAAAGGTATTTATTTTTACTGCATGTGACAGGCCATCAGTAACAAGATATTCAGGAGTAATATGGTTGAGAGGGGAAGAAGAAGGAACAAAATTATGCACGGTGTTTAGCAAACGTGTTTGTGGGCTCCTGGAAAACACAGTGATTGGCTTTGTCTTACTTTTTGTACAAATTGTCTGGGCTGGGGTGCTAAAAGCACTCCCTACCCATCAGCCCTTTGTGTACCACAAAACAGCAACATACCCAATCTACATTCTTTACTCTCTAACTGTAGATTTGATGCCAACATTTGCTTTAAATAAAATGTGTTGACAGAAGATCTTACCTAGACAAGCTTTGGAGAAAACCCAGAGAGGTACCAAAGAGAGACGTAAACTGTGACCTTGTTCATATGTAATGACAAACTATGTTTTTGTTATCCACGGTATGTTGAACTTTGGTTTATTGTTACATATAAACATGAAACTATGGGTTAAGTGTGGGTTGTTAACCTTGAACAACCCACAAAAAGGACCCATGTTTGGTTGTTGGGTTGCTAATTGTTGATTGTTTAAACCATGATTTGTCATTACATGTGAACTCAAAATCATAGGTTAAGAACATAAGACGACCCATGCTGGATCAAACCAAGGGCCCATCTACTCCAGCATTCTGTTTACATAGTGGCTAACCAGCTTTTGACCAGGAACCCACAAGCAGAACATGAGTGAAATAGCACCCTCCCACCCATGTTCCCCAGCAATTGACGTATATAGGCTTACTGTCACTGCTACTGGACTAGTATCCATTGATAACCTTCTCCTCCAAGAATTTATCCACCCCCCTTTTAAAGCCATCCAAATTGGTGGCCATCGCTACATTTTGTGCTAGCAAATTCCATACTTTAATTATGTGCTGTGTGAAGAAGTACTTCCTTTTATCTGTCCTACACCAATCAGCTTCATGGGATGATCCCAAGTTCTAGTATTTTGAGAGAGGGAGAAAAAATGTCACCCTATCCACGTTTTCCACACCATGCATAATTTTGTACACTTGTATCATGTCTTCCCTTAGCCTCCTTTTTTCCAAACTAAATAATCCCAGTTGTTGTAACCTTCCCTCCTCAGGGTGATGCTCCTGCCCCTTAATTATTTTGGTTGCCTTTTCTGCACTTTTTGTTGTTCATGGTTGTGCAATGACAGTTGAGAAACAGGGAGGGAGCAGGTGAAGGAAGAGGGAAACAAACCTCTGAGGGACTGAGAAAATAAACCATAGTTTGTTCAATCATCTGCTAGACAAAACCTGGATAGGGCAGAAATCATGGTTTAAGAAACCATTAGTAAACATTATGGGCAAACGAGGTCTGTATCTAGCATCCAACAGCTTGCTTTTCAGCTGCTATGTCCCATGTAATGATTTTCTGACAGGTTAGTCCATCCAAGGGAGGAAACCTTGGGGGCTTGATATCAAATGAAAAAGAAGAGATAGTCTCTAGTGTTGGAAAATAGAAAAGGGGTTTTATTTTTTGCTACATATATCTTCAATCTTTAAAAATTGTATTGTTGTAAAAGGACTCAATGTATAAAAAGCTTGATATCACCCATGGATCTTGCATTGCTTACTCCTATTAGATCCAATAGACTCATATGGCTTGAGGAATGGAATTCAGCTATGGAACCTGAGGCTAGAATTTGGTGGATGTCACTCTAAATGACAAGCCATTTCTGCGAAAAACTCCCTGTATTTCAAGTTGTGGCAACTATCGCTACCATTGTAACAATATCAACACACTATAAAAATAGTTCTTTTGGAGGGATGAGGAGAGGATTGCATCAGGGCTCCATCACACCAGTGTTTTATTGCACTCTCATCATGCCTGGTTTGCGGTTTTGCAGTACGGCACTCACATGACGTTATGCCTGTCCTGCAGACACCCCACCTCTTCCTCTCCCTTTTTTGTGTTTTCCTAGAGTAGGGAAAGTCTGGATTATTCCCCCTAAATGGAATTAAAAGGCCTTTCAGCCCCCTTGTAGTGCTGTCCTCTCACTATTTCTTTTGTTGGGTGTGTGTGCTTTGAAGGGAGAGCTTTCTGATGAAAGGGGAGGGGGGGGCAGTTCTCCTCCTCCAGCATTGTGTTGAACCAACAGACTCGTGCTGAGTTGGTTTAATGGATTTTTACTGCTCCAATCCCACTCTCATTACCTGCAGAAACGGAGCCCAGCTGATGAACCGTTCAATCGATATAGACAATAAAGCCAGAGTGAAGGGGGGAAGGAGCCCACACCCATCACAATGTTACAACCAATGAACTGGAGGCGGAGGAGAAGGGGCAGGGCAGGGCAGGGTGGAGTGGAGTGGAGTGGAAGAGCAAATAAGTGAAAGGGAGGTTTCATTGGTATAGTGCGATACTGCAAACTGATGTTAAAGGGGCCACTATCTTGACATGCTAATGAAATGGAGCTAGAAATTGTGGAGGCAAACCGTGGTGGGTGAGGGTTGGGGTGTAGGTGTGATGGAGCCCTCAGTCACAGCTTCTTTACAGAGATCATTGTGCATACAACTGTAATTTCAAATACATACTGCACTGCAAGTTTCATGTATGAATCAGCTCTGCTTAAAATTAATTTCATGTGTGAATTTAAGCTCTGCTTAAAATTAAACCCCAAGGATTTAGTTTTCAATTTCTACTCAGTTTGTTTCAAGCATTCATCATCTATATGAGATTTGCCATTCTTCTTTCAAATGCATTTCCACAAATCTTCAGTGTGGTGTTTTTCTAATTCTGAAAATGTGTCCTTTGAAATGATGGTGGAAGATGCTGTGTAACTGACTCATAGTATCTCATGGTGATCTTTTCAAATATTGACCTTTGCAAGAATATTTTTGAATACTTATTCCACCTCCATTTAGAATATTTCTGTCAATTTTTGCTCTTAGTAAATCTGCCAGAGGATTTAATAGGACTATGATTAGGCTAGCAAATTAAAACACAAAAAACCTATAAATATTTACAAAATCCTGAGAGATAGCCATGTTAGTCTGATGAAGCAAAACAACAAGAATCTTGTGGCACTTTAAAGACTAACAGATTTATTATGGCATAAGATTTCATGGATTAGAGCCTTCTTCATGCAGTTGACAGAGTGGTCTGTAGTCCACGAAAGCTTATGCCATAATACATCTGTTGTTCTATTAATGGCTTCTATTAATCATAGAGGACTTGGGTGATAATGTCATTGTTTTACTAAATGGGCCTTTGTGAAAGTCATCTAACTGCACTGTATGTTTAAGTTTAAGGTAGTCTAGCCAGCAGACATCTGATTGCATCATTTCTTTTCATACATTATTGATGCATTTAATACTTAAAAATGTCAGTGCAAAATGAAGACTGGAGGATAATATGAAAGTTGATCAGTAACTGATGGGGATAAGGTAACCATTCTCTACCTCATTGATAAATGTTACATGAAAATGTTTTATCTTTTTGTTTTTGAGCGTGTATTGCTTGTGAAAGTTATAGTTTAACAGTGTCTTGGGCAGAAACTATAATTAATCATAGGACTGTGACACAGCCATGGGCAACCCAGGTTGTTCTCAGAGTCTAGTCAAGGTGTTTCTGCCCTGAACTTGGGGAAGGAAACTCTGCTCAAGTAGAAAGAAGTTCTGTCACTGTCATAATCAGGCCTGTTCTCCATATTATGGAGAGGAGGGGTTTTGGGGGGTCAGTTGGACTCAGAAGAAGAACTGGGACTAGAAATTTACAATGCAACATAGGACGCGAGGGAGGAGATTCTTCAAGACTCTTCAGGAGTCAAGGATAAATCTTCCCAGAAGCTTATCAGTGAGAATGCTGATGGCCCTTGCCCCTCCTGAGACTCAGCCTCTATTGGAGGGGGAGGGGACATCAGAGCTGACAGATCACAGAGTCAGGGTCAAGTGGGTGGAGTTGAGAGGAGGTGGGAGGTGGTCCCTTAGGGTAGCAACTTGTGAGAGGCTTCTCCCGAAAGACCCTTCCCAAGATAATATGCCTGTTGGACTGCGGGAAACAGTCCTGCTTTAGTTGAAAGCAAATGTCTATGCTGTTAGCCAACTTAAGCTTAGAGTATAGCTCTTCACTCTGTTCAGGTGTGAAGAGATGTTTATTTGTTGAATAAAGCTTTGTGAATTAAACAGCAGATGTCTTTAGTGTCTCGCATCGGTGGGAGGGCTTGGAATCACGACTAATCACTTTCTTCCTACCCAGTTCTTATCACTTGATGAGAATATCAAAACACTATTTATAGAGATGTTGGTAACAATAAAAGAGGAATGGAAGTGAGACTTCCAAAGTATTCCAATTCTGTGTTCTTTGCTATTTGTTTGATTTTTATTCAGGACATCATGTATTCTTGTTTCTGAAGTATGAATCTTAAATGTAGATATACAATTTAAAAGATGAAAATCGAATAAAATCCACATATATAAGATTAACATCAAAAGCTGCACAAAAATCCATTTAGAACCAGCAGAGATTAAAACATAACAGGAAGCAACTACTAAAAATGTAGAAAGTTTCACAGAGATAGAAACGTTTTAAGTTACAAATTGAGCAGGAAGAATGTACAACAATTTTAAAAGTCTGTGAGAATGAAAAGGTATTTGCCTGGTGCCTAAAAGAAAGGTTAAGAACAAGATGGTCCTCTCTGTGGAGGGCATTCTGTAATTAGGGAGCTACCACTAAAAAGTCCTTTGAAGGTATTTAGAGCAGAGCCCCTTACGATCTCAGAGCATAGGTAGCAATATATAGGAAGAGCTGATCATTCAGATAGTGTGGCCTCAAAATGTAAAGGCCGTTACTGGTTAAAACCAACACTTTGAATTGGGCCCAGAAATAAACTGGGAGCCAGTGAAGATGGCACTGCACCACCGCACGATTATTGTAATACTTGGTTCCTGGCTTACAAAACACCAGTTATCACATTATTTCTAAGAAATGCACAGTGCATTTATCATTGATGCACTGCTGATAGACAAATATATTTGATCTTGTTGCAATAACCTTATATCTGTCACATTTTGATGATAATTGAACTAATGGCAACATGCTGTGGTGTGTGTGTGAGTGAGTGTGAGTGAGTGTTTGTGTACATATGAGTACAATTTAGCAGGTTTCTGATGTTCCAAATTACAAGACCATTATTGAGAAATGAAGGACGTCATGGTAGCAGGCTGTTTTCTGAACTGAAACACTCAGGTTCCTTGAATGCTTTGTTGCAGATGTCTTGTGTGACCTTGATCAAATCATTAGATTTCTCTCTAAGCCTCAGCTCCAGATTTGCATGAAATCTGTACCATACAAAGAATGTATCAGTATAAATAGTCTAAAGAGTGTGAAGGAGCCAGATACTGCAAAACTAGTAGACATGAAAACCTAAAAAGAGCCTCTCTTGTTAACAGTTTTTAACCTCTCTATATATACTCAAAGTGTATATTTAGATATTATTATTTCCTAGCAGATAAAGAGAAAAGCTGGTCTGGATCCATACAAAAATATTTTATAATCCTTTTGGCAGCAAACTCTCCTGTTAATATGATCTCAACCAGTGTTCATAAAATTTGGCTAGCTAAGTCCTATTTGAAATGGCAATAGATTTAGGCAACCAGTTTTAATTGGGCCATGTTAACAACAAGAAGAGAAAGATGGCCTCTGGGGCAAAACTGAAAGATGATATGTCAGAGAAAGAGCTCCATCCTGGCATAGACCATAGTTTCTCCTTGAGGGTAGTAATTTGAAGTAATGAGTAGTCCTTGTTGAATGACCTTCTACATCTGTTGTACTGCCTATCCAATCTGTAACTCACTTTCCATCAATTGCACTTTTAGTACAATTAACTGTGCCATCAAAAGACCCTGCAAATGAACAGCACACTTTCTGCATATGTTCATAGCTATTTAGCCCAGGACTGTGAGGATGGCACAAGTCCATTCAAAACCGTCTGCTTGTGCCAAAGTGCAATTTGTTGATTGAAGAATGCACATTGATATAGTTGGAAAAGGATGTCATGGTTTGCTTGGTATGCCGCTGTAGTTCACAGAAAATGATTAGAGATTAGAAAGCATGCTTGAGTCTACTTGCTGCTGGAGTGCCACCTGGACTATGCATGGAGGGAGGAACTAAAAGCCTCCTTCGCCAGAAGCAATTGTCAGTTCCAGAACATCATGTTAAAAGAATAAATCTGCTATCCTGCTGGCTACAAAGAGAGATGACTGCTTTGTTGACCTCAAAATCTTACTTTTCATTTTCATTTATTGTGTTTCCATACTTCCTTTGCTAGGGTCCAGGCTTTTCATTTCTTTGTATTTTGTTTTTGACGCTGGTTATAAAAATGTTGATGCTCCTTCTATATGTAAAATATATATTTACTAATCAAAGAGAGTTAATGTGCTTGGATTTGTAGTGAATTTTGAGTATGCATCTGAAATCAAAGATTATGGAGTAGTAGGTTGGTCAAGCAGCTACAAAAAATCCACCACAGGTTTTCCAAAATCTCTCTATATAAAGCTGAATGTATGTGTGTGGGTTTGTATGTCCAGAAATTTTACCCACTTCTAGATGAGCTACAAACTTGAAATTTGGGACATTGATAGGTCTTCCTGTACAATGTAACAAAAACAAATCCAAAAACCTGAATTTTTGCAGTTTAACTATTTTTTTAAAAAAATAAAACAAATCCTAAACTGACTCTTATTACTCCCAGCATGCCTACAACTCCCAGCAGCTGTTGAGGAAGCACCTCTCAGAGGACAGGGCCGACTGCGGACTGCTGAAGGCATGCTGGGAGGTGTAGATGTTTCAGAGATCTCGGGGGATCATGTGCAGCCATGTGGGTGATCGCCCAAGATCTCTGAAACAGCTACACTTCCCAGCATGCCTTGCCCTGAGCTGCCTGCATCCACTGCGAGCTGCTTCCCTCCGCTCCTCAGTTAAGCTACTCCTTGAGAGAGTGGAGAGGAGCAGCATCAGTGACAAGCGGAGGGAAGCAGATTAATGTTATTTGGGGACCTGAGCAATGCTGGGAATATCTGCTCGTTCATAATAAAAGCAAGGTGATCATGATATTAGTTAAAGGTCTATGGAAACTTAGAGACACTAAATTATTCTTGTTGTGACAGTAACTGATTCAGTGTTAAACAGTTGGGACAAAAACCACTCTACACATCCCCAAACACTTTCATAATTATTGTTTGACATATTTCAGGGCACTGGAAACTGGTTTAGTGACTGTGGCTTCATTCCAGGAAGGTTTTGTCTCTTTCTTTCCTCAGAGTTCTCTCTTTAACTCACAGGAAATAGAAGGGATAAATGTAAAGTAAAGAAGCTGTAACAGTCTTAAGAAGGAAAGAATATTCATGGGAGGGAAAGGTCTGCAAATAAAAGGAGAAAATATTTCCCCTAATTAAGAAAGGAAACAACTAATGTGCATTATGCAGCACATATTGTAGACATTTCAGAGACAATGACACCTATTTATTTCATGTCAGAAGAGAAATGCCCCCACCCATGCTCGGCTTGCCTGTGAGGGGTGGCAAGTTGCGGGTGGGGGTGAGCTAGGCGAGGTGCAGAGGATCGCCATTGGCGGGCCTCCATATGGTGCCACCAGTTGGGGAGGGGATTGCGAGGCTTCTTACAGCTCAGCCCGGCCCTCCCTGGCCTGCATCTGGAACTTGGGGCATTGCTAGACACAGCATCTGCTGTGCGTCCAGATGATGCAAAGGGGAATCTGGGCCCAGGCCGCACTGAAGCCTGCCTTAACGTGCCATAAGTGAAGTCGCTTATGGCGGCCTTTTCCGCAGCCCTGGCCTGAGGCCGGGGCTGCGGAAGGTCTAGCAGGGTCCGTGGCTTTTTGGGCTACTCGCTTACTCACGAGTAGCTGGGAAAAGCCACAGACTGGGCACAGCGCTCATACGAGTGCTGTGCCCATCGGGCCGGAGGGGGGATCCCGGGGGGGAGAGAGGGGCAGGGGGAAAGCCGGACCCGGCAGGAGAGGGAAAGGCAGCCGGGCATCGGGAATGGCACATGGGGCGAGGGAAAGGCAGCCGGGCATCGGGGATGGCACATGGGGCGAGGGAAAGGCAGCCGGGCATCGGGGATGGCACAGGGGCGAGGGGAGGCCAGGCATCGGGCACGGGGGGGAGGATGGGCGAGCGAGGGGGGAGGGGGTCATCAGGCATTGGGAGGGGGGAGATGGGATGGGCAGGGGGCCTTAATTTTTTTTAAAAAAAAAACCCTTACCTTCTCCGGAGTTTTTGGGCCGCACGTGGCCCCTTTAACAACAACAAAAAAATGGCCGACGCTGCAGGGCTTCCGGAGTCCCTGCGTGTCGGCAGTCTAGGAGGCGGGGTGGCGCGCACTAAAATTAGCGTGCCGTCGCCCCGCCTCCCTGCCGGCTTATCCGGCATAGTCTAGCAAGTCCCTTGGTTTTCTATTGGTGAGCATTCACAGGTGCTATTGTTGGTGATTGGTAATTCCGAGGCCCACAACTGGGAGCCCAGCAGCACCAGTTGGGGGATAAGGCTTACCTTTGAGGCCAACCCTCCTCACCCGCTCAGAGCCCAGCGGCATGGGTGGGGTGACACCGGAAGGCCTCCCTACCCCAAGAGGGGTAAGCCTGTGAGGTGGCGAAGTGATAAGTGCCACTTCATGGGCTGTGAATGGTTCGCCCGATCCTATACAATGGCCTGAGGCTTGGCCAAACAATGATGCCTGCTTAGGCCTTCACTTCTCTTGCAGATCTTTAATAAATGTGGCCCATATTTAATCCCATATAAGTGTCTCATCTCGTTATTTCTCACCCTACACTATGCAAAGAGACTGGATGAAAACGTGAGGATGGAAGTATTAAGTTTGGTATAATTTGCATCCTTCTTATAAAGTGAAACAAAGGAAGAACGTGCCTGGTACCAAGAAAAGAATGAAATAACAAGTGTAAAAAAAGATCCTCAGTAGTTATGAAGCCTCCAAAATACTATTTAACACAATGGTTCTCGGACTATGGGGTGGCCCTGTATTCAGGGTGTAGGACACCTAGAAGAGACAGGTGCAATGTTAGTACCTTCCTCCCCTTCCAGCAAAGACCTGGGTAGATTGCTTCACATTGGATTTGTGGAAGCATCCTGTACCATTACTATTCCATGATTCCAATCTTATTTGCAGAGAAAAACTCCTGCTCTGTTCTTACGTTTCCTAGTACATGGCTTTAGGAAGGGATCAGAGATTACCTGCTCTATTTCTCTTTTATTGCCATTGTTGGATTACTTCCTTTATTCACAGATCCCCACAGTGGTCAGCAGCTTGTATTTGCACAACTGTATACAATGATTTCTCCACATTTACCTGTGGGAGAGATTATTGGTACAATGGTACAAAGTCGGGAGCCCAAAGATACTTAAATAGGTTTGGGGGCAGGGTAAATTCAAAAATTTGAGAAATACTGACTTAACTGCTTATGACTCTGCTAGGAGTCTCATTGCAAGTGCTTTTCCCCCCAATCCGCTTAAGAGAGCTTTATGGTCTAGTACTAAGTATTTGTTTTCCATTCATGAAGCTGTCTTATATAACTCCAGCTTCGGACTGCTTGATAATTCATACATTATATTAAACACAGCCAGAAAAGATGTTCAAATTTAGACTTGGCATGTTTGTAGCTAGAAACATTTCAGAAAACAGCTTAAATATAACCTTCTACAGATCCAGCACTTCAGAAGTCATTGTCTCATTGTAAAAATATTTTTGTGTAGGCAATGGCATGGGGTGCAGGGGGAGGGAGGCAATAACTTACACTCAGACTTGTATGGTTTAAATAATTGGCCACATTTTTTTATTGTTTACAGCTGAATAGATTTTGATGGGCAAAGAGGATATGGATTCGGTTATTGGACAACTCATATGCTGGCTGATGCCGCTGATATGGCCTGTCTGCTGGGCACATATTTGAGGAGATGCAGGAGCTTTTGGGGCCCACCATGGTGTAAGCCATTCTAATGAGTCCTTCATAGTCCTGAGTGTGTGGCTGGCTTGCCAAGCTGGGCAGGGCATTGCAGCAACATCCCTCAAGATCAAGGAGATCCTCATGTGGGGAAACAGAGAGACCAATCCTGCTTCCCTTAAAACAAATCCAGCCAAATGCCTCCAGTGCTTACACCCAAAGTTGTGACAACAATAATATATCAAAGAAAAATACTTGCTATTTGCTACATTTTTAATATATGACCTCTTTCTAACTTAACATTACACAACTTGCTATGGAGAAAGCAAAAACCCTGCACTGCCTGACCACATTTTCAGATAAAACTCCTCCTCAGTCCTATCAACTAGAGACTGACTTCTGGGCATAGCAAAATTAAATTGCTTCAGGGAGTGATGGATGGTGGGAGAAATCTCCAGTACTGAGTGAAGAAGTCACAAGCATGGGTCAGAATTTATAGCCAACTAGTGGACCACAGTGAGAAGGATCTCTCTCCAGTTTGCCCCAAGGCCCTGTCCCTTAGGGCACTAACCAGCAATCTTGATGGGCTCCCTGAGAGCACTCCCTGGCCTGCTGACTTTGCACACTGTGGTAACGCATTGAGCCATGAAGCAGTAGTTTGGCAATGCTTGTGTTGCCCCTAAGGCAGTTTGGGAGGAGAGGCAGAGGTAAAAGTGAGATGATCAGTTCTTCCCAAAACAAAAAACCCTGCACCTGAATGCCTGAAACTTGGCAGGCTTCATCCTCTCAGAAGGGGATACTATGCCTGCAAATTTCAGATAATTATGCTCAGAAATAAAAATAAAAAGACCGTTATAGAAGGTTCCCTGTTTTTAAAAAACCTCAAACTATAAAGGCTGCAATTGCACAACAGACATTGTACCTATCTATCTGTAATTTAGCTAGCTTCATTCTCTCAGAAGGGGCTACTATGCCTGCAGAATTCATCCAATTCTGCCTGCATTCCCTTTTTTTTAAAAAAAAATGCACATTTCATTCACTTCTGAATGTACATAAAAAAGGTCTCGCCATTTTTTGATTCCACCAGTATATCAATGGGGAGACATTCAAAGCTGTGGGTTTTCTAAATCTGAGGTAGAACATGTGTTTCCCAAAGTGGTCTAATGTGAACAGGACTCTTATCCATAGCATCAATACAGGATCCAAAGCAGTAATAACGACAATAAAATTCTATGCACTCACCTACTAACAAACATCCAAGCTGGATTCTTCTTTTCATGTTTTATTGGAGCTCTGATAACTGGTGGAGCCCAAAATACTGAGTTTCTTGCTCTTCGCAGTCCTAATATTTCTCCCTTTTCAAACAGCACCGAGTATTATTATTTTCAGAAGCAGTCCAGACAACTAATGCACCTAATAATATAGGAAATATTACATCACATTTAAATAATGTTTTGGAAAGTAACTCATTGGGTCTAAAAAGAAAAAAACTGAAACTTGAAATCTTAAAATAGTGGTGGTGGTAGTAGAAATGCATTTTCAAAACTGCTGTCCAAAAGATACAAGGGCAGTTCACAGTCTCTATTCTTTTTAATGGGAGTGGCTTTTCTTTTGAAGTAGCTTTAATAGCACTACTTTATAGTGACTATGTTGCGGTTTATGGTGAAGTGGTTTAGTAAACAGAAGGACTTAAAATAGTCCTACCTAGTACCTCAATCATTCCAAAAGTATGTAAGATTTTAGTGTTATTTAGTTATTTTTTAAAATACATTTTTTATCCCTGTAGTGTGTCTGGATAAACTTTGTTTTATATAGTGCAGAATATAAGTGGTGAATCAAGATTTCATTATTTACGTGCCACCTCCGTGCATAGTGCAAGACTTATTAAGTAATAAGTCTCTTCATAGGAACACAATGACTTTCAGGTCATTTTTAATTCAGTACAATGTTAACTGTTTTTCTGGTGATGATACTTCAGGTGCCATTGGGTTTATTAAAAATAAGTCATCATGAGGCATCTAGAACATAATTTTACATCAATGTTTCAAGCATTCTACAAATTTTGGAGTATTGAAAGTTAACCTCCAGAAAATGCTTTGGGCTGTTGTCATGTGATAATGAAAATTTTCCAAGTCATGTAGGTTTTTTTCTAGCTATGAACTATAATAAAAATTACATTGAAGGAGTGTAGTTTGAAAAAGGAAGGTCTACAAATACCTACAAATACAGGATGATTTAAATTATACATAATAAAAAGGAAATACTGTACTTTCAATACTACAGATTTGAAGGGTCTAAGCAGTTTTTAAGTGATTATTTGTAAAAAAAAGAAAGAAAAAGCAATAGGTAATGAGGAAGGAGGTGAGATTCACTTTTATGCCTAAGCCACTCTGTATATTACTTGTGATTACTTTTTCCTCTAACTAAAGTCAGTCAGTTAAGTGAGCAAATAAGATGTTAATTAGTGGTGCCTGAATCTCAGGTCAGCTAAAGCAACACCTATAATCATTTTGAATGTGATCTGTGACCTCACAGAGCAGTCTTCAGAACACTCTAGAGCAGCCTTCTCCAACCTGGTGTCCTCCCAATGTTTTGGACTATTACTCCCAGAATCCTTGAGCATTGGCCATGCTGGCTGGTGTTAGAGAAGGCTGTTCTAAACCTTAGGCTAGGGAGAAAGTGCTTACACCCCTTCACTTGGAGAAGGAGACCTTCACACATGCTCTGAGGAGGGCAAGTGATCTCCCACACGGTTTTCTTCTGATCCTAGAATCATAGAATAGTAGAGTTGGAAGGGCCCTATAAGGCCTGTACTATTGCTTTTGACTGTAGTCAGAAACACATTGTTTAAAAAACATTAAAAGAAACTCCAAAATGTTGATTTTTGTCTTGAATTTGTGATATATGAATTTTGTCTCCCAGAAGATGAGGTGAGAAGGAAAAATGCCCAGTAAATAGTAAAAAGGAAACAGACCCAACTAAGAGTTTTTGAATAAAGGGCAGGTTACTGCACAGTCAACTCAATGATTCTAGAGGGAGTATAGGTCAGGAAAATGATCATTTGCCTGAAGTAAGTGTCTACCTAAAATATTTCCTGCCTGGTTCGAATGAGACCATTTGTAAGCAAGCTATTTGATCCTATAATTCTGTGCTAATTATGCCATCAGCAAGATGGTGAATGTTTCCAAATGTAGTTGCAGCAACTGGTAACTAATAGCCAGACTCTGATGTATTTATTGTTTTACATAAGCTGAATACCCAGCCTCAAGGTGCGAACATCTACTAAATCTGTTCATTAATCATATCCATAAGTTGTAAAGCTATGCCTTCGCTGGATACAGGAAACGTATTCTTATCTCTGGTCATTATCAGAGCTATCACTTCAGAAATGCATGTAGTATTTATCCATATGAAATTCATTAGCATTCATTAGTCACCAGAAGACAAACCTTTGACTAAAATTCTTTAATAGTTTCTAATCATGAACACTGGGCAAGAAAATGGCTTTTCAATTAGCAAATCAGCCCTTTCCTAGGTTGTTGCATGTCTTCACTACACCAAGCTTAATATGGTAGATGGAGATAAAGAACTTTAAAATAAATATTTGGGGTGGGTGAATGTTTGGCAAGCTTATTTATTAATTTGTGCAACTACATGACTTTTTGCATATAAGCAAGCCATTTTAAATTAATTTGGCATTACTTGATTATTCAGTAGACTTACTTTCTTTTAGCATGTCAGAATTTCCATTGTTGTAGATGAAGCCTAATGACAAATCTTTTCCTCAGTTAGTTATTACAATATAACTGAACTCAGTGATTACTTTTACAAAATTACATCCAGAATCTATAGTGTATTATATATATTTTAAAAATCACACATATTTATGGATGCCCTGATAACAGTATGCATGATCTATGCATAGAATAGGCTTCCAGGTGAATTTGTCCTTCAGAAGTTAATCATCAAGCATCTGGGTTATCATGCCATGAATGTGTACCACATGTACTATACCAACAGATGGTTGTAGCTGTCCACTAGGACAGCACTGTCCATATATTGGTCCCCTACACTCAACAGTGTGGATGAGGGGAAGTCCAGGTGTGCAGCTTCAACCTGAGTATGTAATCCCATTAGTTTTTCCGGTCCTATTCTATTGCCCTCATTACAAGGTCAAGTGGATTAGATTGGCTTGATTTCTTCCTCATTTTGTTACCCAACGTGTTCTGATGCAACTGATTGAGATAAATAGGAACTGAATGAGGTCTTCACACAAGTGAAATAAGGCACGCTCGTTCCTGGCCACTCACGGAAGTTTTCAGGTTTTTTGACGACAATGTCAACCTCCTGCATGTCTCTGGCACCTTCCCTTGGTTATTCCATTCTAAAGAAATCCCTGGATAACAATAATAATAATAATAAAATTATTTATTACCTGCCTCTTCCTCTGGATTGAGGCGGGGAACGACACTAAATAAAATATAATACATAAAATATATGGATATCCTGATTCTTTTGAAATATCACAGGATTTCCTACCATGTGCAGCCAAAGTTGCACTACAAAACACATACTACAGGTTGCTGACCCATTCAAGGCTACATGCACCAAGAGAAGGGGAAATTTTCAATTATAGACCATGAGTTTGGCCCTCTCCACCCATGTAATTCAGCCCACAATTGCACAAGACAAGGAGGAAGCAAAGCCCCGGTAAGGCAATGTGATTTCCCCTTAACCTAAGGAAGCACAATGTGATGGTTTTACAAGAGTCAGAATAAATTACACATTCAGAAATATATATCACAATGTATAATCCTTCATGAATAGTATCATTGCAGACTGCTGGTAGATGAGTGCATGACTGAGCCTAGAGCAACAAAATGACAATCAAGACATCACACTGGCCAGGTGAGCCAACTTACCATCTCTCTGGCCCTGCCCTAGGCAGTGTTTTGGCTGGTTTTGCAAGGGATGGATGGACTCTCCTCAGTCTGCACCAAACCCCTGCTGGCTGCCTGGCTGCCTGCCTCCCTCCCTCTATTTGCCACTGTGCACGAGCTGTTGAACAACCCAGCAAGCATTGTGCGGCCGCCCATCCCCTTAGTAAACCACCATTTTGCATAAAGGTCTTTTATGCAAATGGTGGCTGTAAAGCCACCATTCATGCAAGATTAGAGGTGTGACTGGACTACTAGGTGATTGCCTAGTGCCAGCCAGGAGCTCGCTGGGCTGAGCAGAGGCTCGAATGGTGAGCAGAGGCAGGCAGGTGGCCGGCAAAGTATCTGGACACCAGTCCAGCAGGCCGAGCAAGGGAGAGTCTATTGGATTTTGCTCAATATCAGATCCCCATAACATCCCCAGTTTTTGCTTCTTTCTGCTGCGAGAGAAACCACCATCACTCGCCAGAGCTGAAAAGCGAAGAAAATCTCCCAGGCAGATTGCCAATCTGTGTTTGTCTCCTGGGATGGCTGTTACCTGACAGGATCTGACATGGCTATTTAGTGCAAAGCAAGAGAGAAAGACATCATATAGGGCAGGTGAGAAAATTTGGCCCAGCCGTTGATGGCCAGTGGGCCAGATTGGGGAGTCTGGTGGTGTACCACCCAACCCACTGCCCAACAGTCTCCTTACATGAGCTGGCAGAGGTGGTCTAAGGTATATTCTTGAGATCCCCCAGACTGTTGATTCTGGGGTATGTCAACATACTGTCGAGGTTACCTTGTCAAAGACAGCTCAGGATTCATGGTCTCCATGACAATCATGGGAGTGTCCCAACATGTCATTGGCAGAAAGCATGTAGCAGGACATACTCTCAAGTCTTGTTTTTCAGCTGGGCATGTAGTTGGTGATCTGAAGGTGGGGGACATTGAATCACCCCATTTGTCAAAGTCAGATCATTGTCTGCTGAGCTTTTGACTTACAGCAGTTTTTTCCCTCTGTGGGGGACCTATCCTCCACAGACGCTAATAGATCTGAATGCTCTCATGTCAAAACCCTGGTTGATCTGTGGAATGCAGAGATGAGCCAGGTGGTTGATATGTTTGCAGGAATGGAACTGGTATGGCTGGCTCTATGGCATACTTCAGAGCTGAGAGTGATTAAACAAAATACAACATGTCTTGAGTGCAGATAGGGAAAAACTCCTACAGGATGCAATTGAACACTGGTATATTCAGGGGCATTGAGGGTGACAAATAATATCTTCCTGCCTCTGTTGAATCCTCTATGAGCCCCTAGTGGAACTTTTCAGAGTCATGTGAGGCTTTTTACATGCTGGCCATATGGATACTCTGGATCCATCTGAGGCCTGCTGTAATACATTTGCTAGGCACTTCCAAGATAAAAATCTTTTGCATCTGCTGGGACTTGGACTCCAGTGTTACAGCAGTAAATCCACAGCACAGCCATGTCCAGTTTTCTCAGATTAGTTTTAGTTGGTACAACTCAATGGCATTTATAAGGTGCTAGGACAGGTTCATAGGCCAGAGAGGTGATCAATCCCTCTTTGTGAGACTGCCTGAAGGAGGCAGTGGTGAGACCACTCCTGAAAAAACCCTTTCTGGACCCAGAAAATCGCAATAACTTTAGGCCAGAGGCAAGTGTTTCTTTCCTGAGCAAGGTAGATAAGCTGGTGGTTGTCAACTAGTTCCAGATGCTCCTGGATGAGACCATTTGGATGATTTTGGATCCATTTAAGTCAGGGTTCAGGCCAGGTTTTGGCATAGAAACAACCTTGGTCACCCTGTACGATGACCTATATCCAGAGTTTTGGAGTGTGTTGTCATCAGTATGCTGATGACACGAAACTCTATTTAACCTTTTCATCTTCGTCAAACGAGACTGTGAAACTGGCTGTGACAGATGAGGGCTAATTCTCAAAATGGAGAATTTCATTGTCAGCTTCTCCATCTTTCACATTTCCTATTGACAGGATTTTATTGATGCTACGAAATTCAAATTTCCAGTGGTTAAAAAGTATAGCAAAATGGTATTTCCTCCACAACCAGTGTTATACTATCACAAGTCAGGAATATTCTTGCTAAGGTATTTTTAAATAAATGGACATCTTCATTATTTATTCTAGAGTGTAATATGCATCCAATTAAAGTATGAATGGTACCATGGATTGCCATCTTTTTGAATTGGTCGAGAGATCTGTGTGTACCCCCACAAGTATAGGTACCATTCATTTTTCTGTGAAATGTGCACTGTGATCAGCTCCTTCCATTGAAATGAATTGGGAAAATATTCTGGGCATAGTGTGCATTGGAGCTCTTGTGCCTTGGATCAGGGCATGTTTGATGTATAGTGCCCCAGTATTTTGAGTTCCCTTGCTAAAAAAAAAAAATTAACCAAAAAAATCTTATTACTTTTCCTTGCAGACTTTTCAAAATAACAAATGAAATAAATAGTTTTGCAGCAGCTCTCTGAAATAGCATTTTTCTTAGCTCAAGATTGTGAATGACCTTAGACTCTTATTTATTGCCGTATATGAGATAACGTTATACTTACTGTCAAACTTCATAGACATTGTAATCAAGTTATAGAAATCAAGGTTGAGGCATTTCGTATAAGAATAATACTGTTTTCTGGCAGCAGTGAAAGTATACATTTCTTCTAATAACCTCACTTGCAAACTTGGAGTGCACAAATATATGGAATGTATAATATATTTTATAATTAATAATGTTTGGTAATATTTATTTATGCCAACAATTACCTTTCATCTTCTCCCATCTATACGTACTTATAAAGGAAACAAGTTCTCTCTCTTGCTCTCTCTTACACATACGTGCACATGCACAAAATATTTTAGTATTATGGTTTTAAAAAATGATTGTAGAAATAAATAATCAAGAACTTCCTATCTGGGAATAAAACCATTAAAAAAGCCCACCTTGTTGACTGCCCATAACATACCCAAACCATTTTTCTTACTACGTAGCTATACTCTAGCTATACTAGCCAGATACAAAAGAGGGCAGGGCTCCTGCAATTTTAACTGTTGTGATGAAGAGGGAATTTCACCAAGTGCTGCATGCATACAAATGACACCTGCTGAAATGCCCTTTTCTATGCAACCGTTAAAAGATACAGGAGCCCTATCCTCCTTTTCATATGGTCATCCTAAGTGAGTCATATGGCCCCAGTGAGTCAGGCAAACAAGCAGATTGCAATGGTGAAGAGGAAGAGGAAGTCCAGGGTGCTCTTATCATTAGGGCCCTGGTGGGATGTAGGCCCTCGACAGGTGCCCAACCATACCAACACTTCACACCAGTGCTGACTTTGAATGTTCTCTTCTCACAATGTTGTTGGTCTATACTGGGACAGTTCACACAATTAAACCTTGTTTACTTCAGTGTTGCTGGTTTAAATTGGTGGCATGTATCAGGCACCATTAGCCTAATATCCCATCCAGGCACAGCTTTTCATGTCATCTGAACCCAGCTGCATGGCTTGGTTGATGGAGAAACAATCCTCAAATAACCCATTACCACCAATATAAACAAGCCTCTGGAGGCTTCTTTTGATCATGCGAACCAGATCACTGTGCTTTGAATAAATCTCATGTCTTATAATAATATCAAATATGCTTACTTCCCACATCAATCCAGATCAATTATCCTCTTCCAAATGCCATACTTTTATTCACTAATATGAATTTTATTTCTCACTCTTCTCAAAATAATGTATTTCAGGATATGGAGAAATCCCTGGTTACTTTTCTAATAATGCACCTATGAATGAAAAACTATATGTGCTAGGGAGTAACTAATGTTAGATACATGATCTTTTAGTTATATAACCTCGATCAGCAAGCAGGTCCTGTCAAGTGAACTACACCCTGCAGTACTGATAGTAATATTTTAAGATATCTCAGAGCTGCTACATTCATATTGCAAAGATCTAGAGAGATAGGTGAAACTTGAGACAATGGTACTTTTAAAAAGGAAGTCATGGGAAATTATATGCATATTAATTCCTTCATCCAGCAACAAATCCCCAAACCCTTTGAAAACATCCCTTTAAAATGAGGTGGAATAAATCATGCTGGGGGGAAAGGCTCACATGTAGCCTTATCATGAAGTTTCAGCTAGGGTACACATGGCCCTGTGACAGAAAAAAATAATGAAATCCTCATCATCTTTATCATCATCATCATCATCATCATCATCACTTTTATTTGTGAAGCACTTAAATTTACTAAGGCTTCTTTACCCTAAGTACAATAACCTAGACTTAGTAGGTCCTAGAGTAAGTTCCATTGAACATTTTTTTAAAAAATTGATGGGTTAAGGATCGGAAAGGAATATGGTAATAGGGGAAGTTTTCAATTGCGCTGAAAACAACGTAAAACTTTTATTTGTATACACATTTAGCTGTGATGCTTGGGAAAACTTTTGCAGCACATTAGAAGGGGGATGTCATGAGGGTTCAAATTTATATATGTTTGGGTGGGGGAAAGAACATCTTTAAATAAATGTAAAAAAAAAATCACACACACAAAAGCGCTAACAGATGTATAATTTTTTAAAAATATTTTAAATGGGCAGATTGGGCATTTGTAGAGAAGAGTGAAGGGATTAAAAATTTAATTTTGTGGAGATTATTCCAGATTTTTCTAAACTAGCAGTGGGATTGATGGTGGAGGTACAAATAAAAACATTTCTTTGCTAGTAGGACTGTTTGTGTTTGCTATGCATGACAATAAATGCCTGTCCAACCTGTACTTTTCTAAAGGATCAGATACTGTAGTTTTCCACTGCTTTTACACCTTTAAAGACTGCTCTGAACTTCCCAGCACTTGAGGAAGGCGGAGCAGGAAAAATCACTAACTATATCTCATTCCCTTCCTTGACAGGGTAATTGGTTTGATGGATAAGGGGAATGCAGTGTATATAATGTGACTTTGGCAAGGCCTTTGACAATTCCAGATGGCATTCTCAAAAGTAATTGGAGAATTGTGAGTTGGCAGATGGCTACAGCAAGGTAACAAATTCCAGAGGGGTAGTCGTGTTAGTCTGTTGCAGCAAAAACCACAAATAATCTTGTGGCACCTTAAAGACTAACAGATTATTGAAGTATAAGTATGAGCCCACTTCATCAGATGCACAAAGTCTTATCCTTACTTGGCAGATATGCATAGAAGCTTGTATACATACAGAAGCGAACAAATTTGTAAACAGTGGAACCAAAAGGTCATGAAATGGAAGAATAGCAATGGGTGTGACATTTCTAAGTAGAACCCAAATGTTTACATGATAAGAACAGAAGTACTCATTCATAACAGCAGTTTCTAATAGTACTATCTTTCTAAATCGCTGTCCTTATACTAATTCATCAGATGTAGTGGGGGGGGGGAACCAAGAGATACAAGGAAATCTGAATGAAATAGAATCAGTTTATTTGTATAAATTCTAGTGCAGCAGTTTCACACTGGCACCTCCCTTTGAAATCTTGCAGTCAGGAAATCCTAGAAGACTGAAATGTTCTCCCGTTCATTTTTAAATGCTGACTTTAAATGCCTTTATGTTGGATACGTGTCTATTGGTTCTCTTGCAATATACTTGTTCTATATAAAAAGCAAAAGGGCATTGTTGACAAGCAATGGCATATATTTTGTTGGAGGATGAGCAGAGGAATAAGCCCCTAATAGATTGTTATTAGGTATGATAATATGGTTGCCTGTGTATATGGGGGGGTGGGGTGTAGGACACCAGTGGCATCTGGGCTTGTTGCAAGGTTAAGCTCCTAGGTTTTTGTCTCTGCCCAAGGGCCTAGCTACATATTATACTTAATGTATTTGTTGTTTTACTTAATTAATCACAGTTGAAGGGGAGGGTTTGTTGTTATACAGCATTCGTGTGTGTGTGTGAAGTTTATCCCTTCCCTCCCCAGCCACGATCTACCCCCCAAAATTCCTCCATTTGGCTATGAACTTTAAAAAAAAAGTTCCCATTGGCACCAATTAACTAAACCCTACTGTGTTGTGGGATTTTCAGGGGGAGGGTTAATTAGCCAGTGAAGGAATAAGTCTCCACCCTTTCCCCCTCTAATCTCACCAAAAAAAAAACAATCGAGATAATGGAGTATTTAAAATAAGCATGGGATTGTTTCTGCCATTAGATGGTGCTCTTTCATTTAACTTTACGGAACATTGCCCAGAGGAGAAGTTTTCAATTACAAATAACAGAGTCGCTGTTGCTCACCATCTAAAGACCCGAGGAAAAAAACCTTGGTAAGAATGTGAGTTTTTTCTTTAATGTAGAGACGCTCTGTGTCTAAAATTTAGAACAGTTTCAGAGTTGGGCAATTGCAATAGTCATAGGTGTGCACAGCTCATTTCATTAGGGTGTGCGCCTAAGGCCCCAATTGGAATGGAGGAGGGGAAAGCACAGTATACCTTCCACACTGCACAACTGCTACATTCCTGATGCTAGAGTAATAATATATATTTTAAAAAGATTCCAAATATATGTCGAGTTTCACATTTTAAACCCACTTAAGGTGCAATCTTATGCATGTTTGGAAAGAAAAAGTCATGCAACACTCAGCATGCTCCAGCCAGCCATGCTGGCTAGGGGATTCTTGGAGTTGTAGGATTTTTTTCTGTCTAAACATGCATAGGATTATGCTTTATCTCACGTCACACTAGCATAACTAAAGAAATAAAATAGGATTTCCCTCTGCTGCCCTGTTGCTGAACATGCTTACTTAGGAGTAAGTACCATTTTATTATAGGAAAGGATAATATACGTATTAATTAAAATTTAAAGTAAGTATTTGTCACCATGTACAGAGCTTTCCCATGGAAAACCTAGCTGGTTCACTGTTGTGGTTATTTGATTAGGACTGAAATGCAGTTATGCATGACTGAAGGAGAGGCACTCTATGTATGTTTAGGGACACTAATCATTGCTGTACTTAATATAGTGTTTAACTGTGGGTTAAAAAGCCCACAGTTGTCTATTCTATTTCTGCAGTGGCTTCATCGTTATCCCCTTCTCCTGCTTTTTCTCTACCCTCTTTTTCAGGCTGAAATTCTATGCACATTTACCTCAAAGTAAGTCCCATTGTTCTCAGTAGGGCTTACTTCTGAATAGACACATTTAGGATTGTGCTACAACTCTATTTTTAAGGTGGCACAAGATACACACTCAGACACACCATATCTAGGAAAACAACCGCTTGCTGGTTACTACATCATATTTACTTGAAAAAAGGGGGCATCATATTTACCTAAAATAAGCTGGGGCATTATTTTAGCATTCCTGTGCTGTTGCAAACCTGAAGCTGGATGCAGAAAGACATTGAAGAATTCTCTTCAGCCAGGAAAGGCCTGGCATTGCAATTCTTCCGCCTTTTCACTTTTCTCTCCCAGTCTTTCTGGCTTGTGGCAGAGGAAGCAGAGAGGAAAGAAGATACACAGCGCCTCTCTCTCTCTCTTTCAGGTTTCCTCCTGCTGGTGCAGCCGCTGCTGCTCTCACCTTGTGCTCCAACTATCACGAGAGGTCCAGCTAACTCTTGTGAGCTCCATATGTGGCTGGGGCACAAGGCAAGAGCTGCCGGGCAGGCAAGGGTAAGAGTGGCTGGTTGACTGAGAGAACGAGCAGGCTGGTAGCAGTAGCTCCATCCCTCACCTGCAAATAGGATTATTGACCTTCCTGGCAGGGGCGGGGTGGGGAAACCACTAGAATTCACCGCTCTTCCCGCCCTCCTTAAAAGCCCCCAATCTGAGACAAATTGAGGCAACCCCAAACATTAGAGCGTGCCTGGGCACACCAGGCACATCCCTTGTGCATGCCAGTGTTAATAGAGTTGTATAAACCTTGCATAACCCACAGCCTCTAGGTTCACCTGAGATAACAAGCCATAGTCCACCTGTTAGGGGACAGTTTCAGCTAGGGATGTGCTCCGCTTCTCCTCGAACCAGAGAAGCAGGAGCAGAGCGGGGGGCTTCGCCTACCCTTAAGGTGGAGGCGAAGAGAGTCAGGGGGGCTGCGGATCGAGGCGAAGAGGATCGCCTCAATCCGGAGCTTCGCCTGAAGGTAAGTGGGGGGGAGGGGGACTAATCTGGTGCTGCCGGCGCCGCCATCCATGCAGCGGCGGCAGCACCAGGTAAAGGAGCAGGGAGGAGGGACACTTACCTTCCTCCGTCGCCGGCTTCAATTGAGGCCCCGGTTGAAGCCGGAACCGGGGCCTCAATTGAATCCCGCGATGGAGGAAGGCAAGGGGGCGGGGGCTGGGATGGGGGCGGGGGCCTGGCGTACCTGCCGCCGCCTCCATCCATGCAGCGGCGTCGGCGTCAGGTAAGGGAGCAGGGAGGAGGGATGCTTACCTTCCTCCGTTGCCAGCTTCAATTGAGGCCCCAGTTGAAGCTGGAAGTGAAGGCCGAGGCCTCTTCCGGCTTCAACCGGGGCCTCAATTGAATCCCACAATGGAGGAAGGTAAGGGGGCGGGGTGAGTGGGTGGTTTCTCTTGCACCGCCACCGCCGTCCATATAGTGACGGAGACGGGCGGAGCAGCGCGAAGCGGATCGGGCCCAATCCAGATTTTCCGGATCGGGCCACGAAGCGGATTGGGGGGTCCGTGCACATCCCTAGTTTCAGCACTGCAGTGATAGCTAAGATTTAATTACAAGTAGTCTGGATGGGTTTGGGCCTATTCGGCCTGTAGAATGTCAGAATCTGTGTGAGGTTATCACTGTCAGTGTTCTCAGAGCAGAGCCAGGGGTAGTCACCCTAATCCCTGCCTTAGAAAGAAGAAGCTCTCTGTGAGAATCCAACAGAGTTGGGGAGGAGTTTGCAGAAAGGTCACCCAGGCTGTAGCATCATCCTGGAGGGCTGAGCAATGATGCCCTGTTCAGGCAGGGGCTTTGCTGAAAAGCCAAATGCCCTTGCCTGTCAGGTGGTCCAGAGGAGGTGTCTTACTGTCATGCCTTCCCTTTTAAGTTGATGCAAAGGTGAGGAGCCTTTGCTAGGAACATCTCATCTGAATTGCTTGAAGCCCTCTCTGTTCGGATTCATCATCGTCTGGGGCTCTGGAGGGACTCTGCACATACACTCTCCTACTTGGAACTTTGGATTGCTAAAGACTTGCTGTGAAAAGTACTGTGAAACTTTTCATAGAACTGAAGTCTTGTTTGCTGTGGATTGTGTGTCTTTGTTTGTTGTCAGCTCAGTGTACCAACTGTCTTTTTAACATTCCTCTGCCTAGATTCATGCATCTCAGCCAGCATCTACACTACTGCTTTAAAACAGTTTATAACAGTTTTGACAACTGTTGGGGCCCATGACACACTCCATATACGATTTTCAAAACATTTTCAAAGTGTTTTATCCTGCTTGGTGTAGATCTGGCCTTGGAGGTGCCAATGCGAAAGTGATGGGACAGGACTCCCTACGTCTGTGAGTTTACCCCTCCCTTGGTCTTGATAGGACTTGACCATGTAGCCTGAAGTTACCAAACAAAGTTTTAAAGCTGGACTAACTCTCTGAAGGTGTGGTTTTGTTTAGGCCATTCAAGAATTTGCCCCTTTGATTGCCTGAGGGATCATGCTAGGAATCATCCCCATTCCTTGTCCAGGTTTGGAACTCATGTATGGATTGACCCTTCCCTTGTGTTCGGAACCATGAAGATGGCAACAGGGAAACCACGTTGATGAGGGTCTCAGTCATGATTGTAACGATTAGAATTGTCTTGCAGCCAATAGCTACTGACCATCAGCTATGTGATTTCTGAAGCATGTAACATTAAGCTTTTGCTATGAAATTTCCTACAATAGAAAAGTATCACTGACTTCAGTGTCCCATGACAGTTTGCCAGAATGTGTGATTGCCTGAAGGACTGGGAGAACTGACACCGCTGTGGCTTAAATAAGTCACAGTGGGCTGCTTGATCATGCAGACCAACTCAAAGGTCTTTCCCAGTCCTACCTAGAGATGCCAGAGATTCAAGCTGGAACCTTTTGCGTGCAAAGCATTTATTTATTTATTTAAAACATTTATATCCTGCCCTATATCACTAGGATCTCAGAGCCACCACACACCTGATCTGGTGCAAAAGCACCACTCCAGGCAACTTACAAAATTTCTAAAGTACAATTTAATAAAAAGTACAAGTGTATTGCAATCTCATATGGCAACAAAATACATTCAACATAGATAGTTTCTAAAAAGCAACTGCGTTTTATTTTAAAGATTTGTATTTGCTAATATGGCACTAAAATGTGATGGCTGATTTATTTATTTATATATCAATACAAACACCCCAGGTGCTAGAGACCTACAACATAGCACTAGGCCAGTTAGTTACAAAATTTATAGCAATTAGAGATACAATTGGTTCAATTGGTTTACAATTATAAACTATCGGGATTTCAAAACAACTATCTCAGTTATGTCTACAGAAGCCTGGTGTATTTCTGTTTCAACTCTATAAAGTTTTCATCAAGTACTCCTGTAGACCTAACATGTACAGTAACAACTTACAATAATTGATGATGTTGCAAAATAACAGTTCCTAAATTAACAATTTCTTACAGTGGTATACTGGTCAAAATAAAGGCAAAATAGCCTCCTTTATTAGTGGGTTAACGGTGAGATAATCTCTCTGATTTTTTCAGCTCACCCTTCCCAGAATAGAATGTGTAGATACTCTCAAGACCAGTAGATACTGCTAGTCCTGACTAACTGTTTATAATTGTAAACCAATTGGCACAATTGTACCTCTAATTATTATAATTTTTGTAACTAAGTGGCCTAGTGCTGTGTTTATTTATTTATTTATTTATTTATTACATTTCTATACCGCCCAATAGCCAGAGCTCTCTGGGCGGTTCACAAAAATTAAAAACATTCAAAGTATAAAACAACAGTATACAACCATAAAATAAAATACAATATAAAAGCTCAACCAGATAAAAACAGCAGCAATGCAAAATTACAAATTTAAAACATCAAGTTAAAATTTATTTATAGACTGTTAAAATGCTGGGAGAATAAAAAGGTCTTCACCTGGCGTCTAAAAGCATATAATGTAGGTGCCAAGCGAACCTCCTTAGGGAGCTCATTCCACAGCCGGGGTGCCACAGCAGAGAAGGCCCTCCTTTTGTTTTATTTATTTATACATTTATAATGTATATGAACACACTCAACAAGCAGTATATAAATGCAAAGTTGTTTTTGTCACCAATGCCTTTCCACAATGAATACTCTAACATTTCAGAAATGGCACACATGAATAAATGCTGAAAGATTTTCATATATTGTATCTTAAGTGATAAATATGAAATGCACATGATGGTTAAGAATCAATTGGTGTTTGATTCATTTAGTGTTTAAGGTATAATTTTTCATGATGGTACAGGATCTCCAGTGTGCACACATTCTAATGGAGGAAGCTGTTCTGTGTGTCCTTTATAACTGATTCCTCATCTGGAATGAATTAGGAAATATAAGTCTGTATCTCTAGATCAGGGTGCATATCTCAAATAAAGCCTGAGTCCTTTTTCACATCTCCTATACCTAACTGTGTACTTCTTAATATGCTGTTGGTGACATTTAAAATGGTTCTAAAGCATGAAGAGATGTAACTTGCTGCAACATCTGACAAAGTTCCAGAAGGGTTGGAATCCATTATTTTTTGATCAGTTCATTGCAATAATTTAACTGCAAAATGAAGTATAACAAGCTTACTTTAGGCATTGAAATTATCAAACACAGTAATGTGTATAGTCACACGCACACCTATTACAGTACATGTTTCTGGAGTGGATCCAATTTTAACAATAAACTTACTATACATAGTTCTACACTATCTCCATGTTCTAGTCTCTTCAAACTGCCAATATGATCGATCCATCGATCATGTTATTGGACAACATCCTTCTCATAGTCTAAATATGTTGCATTGTCTTTAACCTATAGTTATCCTTTTCCTTTTCAGCACCCTCCTTGATAGGTATGGTCAGGAAGGACTGGGCTTCCCAAAACAGCATTGCCCTCTCATGGCAAGAGCCTGATTTTCCTAATGGAGCCATTCTGGACTACGAGATCAAGTACTATGAGAAAGTAGGTCTTGACTAAAATGAAATAAAACCCTCAAAGCATAATGCTGTAACATTTTTTGTAGATCAATTCACAGAATAGCCTATAGGCATTTATTTCTTGTTCCACCTAAAATAATTGGACCTTTAATGTGCTAGGGCCCATTTACACGGCCACTTTTCCTATCATTGGCCTGTTATCTTTTTAGCCTGGGTTTTGCACATAGTGAAGTGGTTGTATACAGATTGGATGGGCTCGTATTGTGGTTGGCAATAAAATAGCAGACATTCATCACATGGGTAGTGATCACCTCAAATGTGATCTAAATGTTTGGAGAAATGTTTGCATGACTACTTCACCATAGGCCAAATGTCATGTGGGGTGGGTGGAGAATTAGCAGCCTATCAGGGTTTCCTTGGACTGGAATCTGAATATTTTCTGGAGGCTGTTACACAATGAAGAACCATGAGTATTGGGCTTTGTATTTACTCTTAGTCCTAAGGCTGCAGATTGCCAATAGTTTATCTGCTTGAGTCTTAAAGATTATATAATAGCCACATTATTGCCCATGATGCATTCAATTATCCTACTAGTGCTCTGGTAAACAGCTTTTGGTGATTTTTGTATTGTTTCAAGTATTTGCAAAAAAACATTTTACCATATTCAATAACAGAGCAAAAGAAATGTGCATGTGTACACCAAGAATAACCATAGCCCTTTTGTGCAACTGTCTCTTGTATAAAAAGAAGAATTACAACAAGCAGTTGTACAGCAACATACACTGATATAGAGCACAACATTGTTTAGATCCTAAAATAGGATGAAAGGTAATTTGAGGAAAGTTTCCGACCTCCCTCTCTATGGAATGTCACAGAAGGAAGGCTTTTTGTCCCAACTTCCCCCTAGCCAACCTTCTGTGGCCCATCCCACATTGTTCAGGAGGGCCCCCAACCCTACAGAGAGGCTTTTTCAGGGGTACATGTAACTGCAGGGGTAGAAGGGGATGGGAAACTTTCCTTTCATGAATTTCCTTAACTTTATCTTAGGATCCAAACTATTGAGTATTTTTGACTCAAAAACATTGTTGACTCAAAATCATAGTGTATAGAATATCTTTGTTTTTGCAGGACTTGCTAATGATTTTAAAGTGTCCTTTCCCCCCTGTTCTTGTCAGAGCAGTTGAGTTAACAGCCTATTATTATGTATTCCTTACTGAGCAGTTAATAGCTTTATAGTCTTTTGCAGGAATTCACCTGCTGCTCATAAAAACTTTTATGTTATAGTAGATATTTGACTCAGTTGATACATCTTGTATTTGCAGTGACCTTGTACAAACTGCACTTGTCTTAATAACAGACCTGGCTTTGAAAGGTCTCTAAGTAAAATTGCCATTATTATTTCTGTTAAAGGCAGGTATGACACCTATTCAAGCATATTATATCAAATTAACAGTAGTACACTTATAATTGAGAAGATATTTTCATGTAAATATATGATTCCATAACATAGATTTGCTATACCACGAAAGTCTGCCGGGTTTTTAAAGATGTGTTATAGGTGCATAAACTGGGAGTATTTGGGAATGCTTTCCAGTAAAGAGAGATTATTGGAAATTTCTACTATATCCTGAGCATTGTGCTTATATGTGTTACAATAAGCTTAGAAAAATGCAATCAGAACTGTGCAAAGAACTATGCAAAATGCAAAGAACCATGTGTGAAAAGAGCAAATATATCAGTGCTATTCCATGAACTGTTGTGCAAAAGTGAGCAAGGCCTCTATAAGTTCAGTACCATATTATATCAGGGGTTGCACTAGGCAATGAGAAACACAGTGAAAAAAGAAGACACGTGCTGTATCATATATATTTGAGTGGGCTATACAGATATCTTGAATGAGAAAGAGCTTGTGAAAAGTCTTGTGTGAACAGAAGAACTTTTCTCACATAGTACTCTTTTACTAGGCTTTACTCTAGTGGAACACAGGGTTGTTGTTTCTGCCGTCACGGAGTTGTATCACTGAAAAAATTATCTTTGCATAATTTGATGGATAGACCTTAAAGTGGCTTCAGACATTACACAAATCTGGAGAGAGCAAGTGTGCATGTCTCTCTTTCTCTTTTCAGGCTTTTTAGTAATATCTAAAGTGGAAACTCATGCATCTTACCTATGATGAAATGTGTATATGAAGCTGACACATCTGTCTGTGAGAGATTGTGTCTTTGGCTTTAAATGTAATTCAGGAAACATAAAAAGAAAAGTACAGGTCACTCATAATCCTTCCAGCCCCCTAGTTTTATGTAATGTCTGAAGTAGGAATGTCAGAGAAATATGTTTAGGGGAGACAGAGTTTGATGGGTTCACCCACTGGACTTTTTTTTTCTGTTCCTGCTGCAGTGCCTGATTTCATCTGCAGTAAATCAGCCCAGTTCATGGCTTTTCCTGGAATTTTATGCATTCTTTTCAAAAGTTCTGCAATTTGTACAAATTCTGAGCAAATAGCGGCCAGATTTGTGTGCTTTGCACAAATTCAGCTGTAATTTGTGCAAATTGCAGAACCTTCATCAAATGTACAGACAAGTTCCTGGATTTCAGGGAACAGCGTGTAGCTTAGCTGTCAGTCACGAAGTAAGTCACAGACACTGTGGAACTCAGTCAAAACAAAAACAAACAAAAAACACCCTGGATTTCCTAGTGACAGACATCCCTAAAGTTGCTACATTTCAGCCACATGATACCACATGTACCCCAGTCAAACTGCTAGTGACCTGCTTGTGATTTGGCTCCCTTCACTTTTGGTAAAAACATCACTGGTCTGCAGTCAAATAATTTAAGAAGGGTAATGCAATTGTTCAGAAAAAACTGAAGTGATTGAGTGTAAGATGGAGCATAACATTTTCCATTCTAGCCCCAAAGCTACAGAAAGAGCTCCCCAAGAGTGTTGCTGTTGTTAGGGATGTCTCATGAGTCCACAAGGGTGGGAGGTGGAGTCCAACAGACTCTCCCCTCCCCCACTCAGCCTCCCTGACCCTGCTCGCGAAGCCATGGGGCACTCGTAGACTCATTCGTCAAGCACCCAACAGATACTTGCCCCCTAAGAAAGCCTCCATTTTTGCGCAAAAATGGCAGCTCAAGTTTTTCCAAGAAGGTAATGTTATGTAAATAGCGTCTGTAAAGGGGACATCTATAGAACATTACATACTGGAAAAGCCGAAACCACAATTTGTGTGCAAAATGACAGCTTGCTAAGAGGATGGACAGCCCCATGGCGCTTGTTGAGTGCTCACTGGGCCGTCCAAAAGCTCATGCAACATGGTGAGCAACAGCTCTCTAAGCACCCAGCAACACTGGGTATGGGTGAGTCCATCCACCCCTAGCTGTTGTTGCTTGAAGCATAAAGATCTCTTTTGAAGAAGGGGGGAGATTTGCTTATTGAAAAATGTTCTGCTTTAATCTTTTTTATGGTTGTGGTGTGCAACTGTAAAAAGGAATGGGGAAAATAAGAGCTTTTTTCATTTGAATGGTATCTTTTGATTATGAAATTTAAGCAACCTTCCTTTAGCATTTCAATGTTTTCTTCCTTTATTTAAAACATTTTACACCACTCTTCAGCTGAAAAAGGCTATTGGATCAGTATACAAAGATCAGAGGGCCCCTGCCTAAAAGACAGAACAAAACAGGAAAAAGATTTAGGAGCAAGAAGTTAAGAAGCAAAGTCAGACACTAGTTCTTAGTTATGAAGTTCAGCAAGTAGTAATTCTGCAGGCCTTGGAGCCGGATCTAAGCACAATAGAACGGCTGCTGTTTTCTCTCACTCTGATTGCCTCAGTGGCCATGTCTACATCAGCCATTTATTCAGGAATTATATCAAAGTCATCCCTACTGGCCCACATGACATTCACCTATTCCTGCGGTGATCTTGGGGTGACCACTCTGTTTTCCCAGAATATTGCTGACTGGATTTGTAATTTTTATTTATTTATTTATTTGTTACATTTTTATACCACCCAATAGCCGAAGCTCTCTGGGCGGTTCACAAAAATTCAAACCATAATAAAACCACCATGTTAAAAGCAACATGTAGCAGCTTTTCCAGCTCTCTCACTACAATCCTGAATGTTTTATCTTATGTGAACCGCCCAGAGAGCTTCAGCTATGAGGTGTTATACAAAAGCAATAAATAAATAAAATAAAGTCCGCAGCCAGAGTGCCCCCCTTCATGAAGCTGTTGCTGTTAGGTGCAAGCTCCTGACGCAGCGAACAGCCGGTCTGCTGTCAGGGTCAGGGGCTTGGGCATGTTTCATCACAGAGTGTTTCTTTTGTTTTTTACACAAACATATCGATGCGCAGGAGCACACTTTTGACACAGTACCTATCCCCCCTGCGTTGCTGTGGGTCTGCGTTGGTGCGCATCTTGGAGGAGGTATTAAAAAAAATCCATGCCCCATACCCATCTGTCTGGTCCTGCCCATTTCTCCCAATACACATTCGGAACTGCCATCACAGGGCACAAGTCCTCCCACAACGGCTCTCCTTTACTTGCGGGAAACCTCCCTTGAGTGTGCCCCGTGAGTGACGATTGCGGAACGGGAAACCTTGCAATTATCCCTCCTCCATTGCAAAAGGGCTCTAGGTGTAGATTACATCAATAATGGCAGTTGGGATTAGGAGGGAAGGAGCTCCCAGCTGGAGCTGTATGCAGGCACAATGAATGATGCTACACACACACAAACACACATTGTTATGCAATTGGCAGAGTCACAGTGCTATTATATAGCCAATGCTGTAAACACGACTCTGAGTGACAAAGATAAGTGCACAATGGATGCCAAATTATGAGGATAATCCATCCCATGTGGGCTCGGACACATGCTAAAAGAGGAGACAGTGGCCATGGCTAGACCAGGCCCATATTATTATTATTATTATTATTATTATTATTATTATTATTATTATTATTTATATACCGCCCCATAGCTGAAGCTCTCTGGGTGGTTTACAAAAGTTAAAAACTTAACATTAAAAAGAAGTATACAAAATTTAAAAGCATAAAATACAAACAAAAACAGACAATGTCCATTTAAAAACAACTATTCTGGGGTCAGTTAAAAAACTCAGATCTCTAGGGATGGGAAAGGGTCTAAGGGCATTTGCCACTGGTGTATAATTAATATATCCCATGAGGTCAGTCTGACCGTAGCACAAATCAGACAGCCAGAAACACAATGAATTCCAAGAAAGAGAACAAAAAGAAACTGAAGTACACTCGCACGTTGCTCAGGATTGTCCCGGGATCATCCCTGTGCATCCAAATGACACACAGGGGATCTCAGGAGCAGGCAGGGATGGCCCCTCCATTTGCCTGGGATAATCTTTAGGTCTAGCTAAGGCCAGTATATGGTTCAATAGAGTCCCGTTCCTTCCCAGCTGGCTCTTTTAGGGTTTAAGCAGCCTGTGCACTGGGACACTGGAAGAGTGAGCCATGATTGGATGAAAGTAAGGAAATGCACATGGGTTCTGTGTAATGGACAATGTGCTCCAATGCATGCATGCCAAGCATAGTCACTGGTCTTGTTAAATTGTAATGCTAAAGCATGGTTTAGCATTACAAGCCACAGTGAGCCTCAGGGATCCACCACCTACCACCTCCTCCTCTGGTGCAGTCATGATGCATGTTATATTATTATTTTCCCTTTTAAACCCAATGGAGCTTAGTTTAGCCCACTTGTTTCCTGTCCTTTTATCGTCACATTTTCAAACTCATCTTTGTAGTTATGAAGCTACTGCTCAATCTGGCTGTACTGCAAAAGTTATGGCAGATGCAACATCTGGTATGAGGGAAGTGTGGCAGAAATTTTGAACTGTGCCTGAACTGCTGCTAAAATACAACCTGTTAAAGAACTACTTGCTGGCACTAAAGGAAAAAAAAAAGGGGGGGGAGAGAGACTCATCACATTTTTTTCCTGTAACACACTAATACAACTAACTATCTGGAAATTGCTGGCACAAGATTGCACTAGCATTTGAAGGCCAGTTCCTCACATGGATTGCTACTGCCCCTTGCTGCCCTGAAAAGCCCATTGGGTGATGTTCTTCTTCTGCATAAGCAACTGTACACATTATTATCACACATACACACACTTGTGGCATTAGATTATTCCATACAATTATCTTTGGGGGGAAATTGATATACCTATACTAATACGGAAACAACGCTGTGTAAACTAGAGATACATGAATACATTACAGCACTTTATACATTATAAGCAACTGATGGACCATATCTGCCCGCCTCTTCTTTTTGTTACTTCAATGGAATCCACATAGATATTTTATTTTATTTATAAATTATAAAAATGGTGCTCAATGTAGCTAACCTGATACAAAGAGTACTGTTACACTAGCAAAGGAAACAAGATTACTACTTAGGCAACTTGCCTAAGAAGTCCTCGTGTAGATCTTGATAGGCTTCTTTTTGGCACTTTTAATAAATTATGCTAAATGTAACAGTTGTTTCTCCCAATCTAAGGGCTCATCTACACCAAGCAGGATATTCCACTATGCAAGCAGTATGAAAGCGGTATATAAAAGGCAGGAGCCACACTATTGCTTTATAGTGGTATTGAAGTACACTGAAAGATTTACACTACTGCTTTATAGTGGTACTGAAGTGCACTGACAACTGTTGGGGCACATGACACATCTTCACCAAGCAGGATCTAACACTATGAAAGCGGTATGAAAGCAGTATATAGTATGTGTCAATGGGCCCCAACAATTGGCAGTGCACTTCAATACCACTATTAAGCAGTAGTGTGGCTCCTGCCTTTTACATACTGCTTTCATAGTGGAATATCCTGCTTGGTGTAGATGAGCCCTTGGATACAGTTCTTGTTATGCTGTGAAAGCTTTCAATTTTAAAGTCCTTAGAAATTATTCCAATCTCTGAACTGTAGGGATTATTCAGTACATCTCTGGTCTAGATAATTTACTATGAAAAATATTATTAGCACTACATTACAGAAGGGATTTAAAGTACTAGTGTTGTATAAATAAAGTTTGTATATAGGTTGTTCAATTCAAACTGCAGGGATTTAAATCCAGTGAAGAAAGTTAAGCCCAAAAGTATAAGATCCCAAAGATTACACTGATAATGAATGTGAATGCTCTGAAATCAATATTTGTGGTAGTTCAAACGTGTCGTAGAATGAGATTATCATTATCTTCAGTATTGCTTTATCTCCTTTTCTTCATTTTAGTTGGGATTAATGGCATCACTTGTATTATTTTGGGCCAGTTTCATAAACATACACAACATAGTATTTGACATATTGATTCTGAATCTTTCATGTAGGAAAACAAGCATTACTGGAGCATTATATGGCAGCTGGAAAAGTAGCGATCAATACTTGAGCCATCTCAGTATTTTCAAGCATAGACTTTCCACTTTGACTTACTCCAATTGCCATTCTATTCTAAGGCTGATTTAAGGCATGAGTCTAATCTTTCAGTGTTATTGAACCTTGTAGATTAGCTCTACTTTGGCTTTGAACCTCTGGTTTCACCCCCTCTTAGAAATAATAGGTAAAGTTTAATAATTTTTATCATGGTTATCATATATCACCCATTCTGCTAGACATAATGAAAAAACCCTAAAGCACCATCTGCAGTCTGCTTGGTTTTTGTCTGCTCCCCAACTCCATTCATCTCACCTTTGCTTCTTCTTTCCTTCCCCCACTCCCTTCTGCTACATAATCCAGTTAAAGTGATATTTCATTGGCACTGACCTTGCACAATTATTTGTTTGTATTTTTATCCCTCATCCTGCTGGCAGTTTTGCTGAGGCACTGGCTGGAAATCAAATTTTAAACTTCCAAAAGAAAAAATGCATATTGAATATCTCAAAGCTATTTCAAACATTAAATTTTGTTTTCCAGATTAGAGAGCAGTGTGAGGGCAAAAAAAATGTGATAAACATGTGACTGACTAACCCAATACACTTTTATCACCTTTACTATGGAAAACTATTGCAAGCAACTTCAATTAATGAACTCGTTACTTGATGATCATATTATCATAGCCATCCCTTTTACATTAGAATGGATGTCTTGCCTATGAAAGGTAATATTCAGTCAGAGACAAATAACCATTAGCTATTGTTGAATATCCATAAGGTTAAATAATTCCTTGTGGACAGACAATTTTGCAGCTAATCACATAATCTGAATATTCACACATCCAGTGAAACATTTGATAATTGTTTTGCATTCTTCAGTATGCTATCCTGTATACTAATAGTAAACACATTTTCCTCATCTTCATGTAACCAAAATGGTACTATTCCCACCCTGGAGGGAAAAAGCAGCAGGCTTAGTGAAGCCCCAAGGTTTGCAAAAGTACAAAACACATATGACAAAGAAGCATTAAAGAGTCTCAAAACAGCCCACTGAGGACAGAGAAAATGCTTTGGCCACAAGATGCTGACTGACTGTTGAGAGCAGCCAAAAACAGGTGCGAGGGAGTTGAATAGAGTATTCTTCAAGGGAACATGTCTGGTTTGGTGGAACTCTGAACAGGAGCTCTCTTCACTGCAAAATTTCGTTGCAGCTCCTATTTGTTTATAATTTACATCAATACAGTTTTTGTGCCAGTCCATTTCCAATACTGAACAGAAAAACCCATTCTGTCTACCAAATGGCTTTGTTTGTTTGTGGTGAACATAAGAATTAAAACAGTAAAAGAAATAAGAATTTAAAAATCCCCTCTCTTTCTCCCCTCACGCTTTCTTTTTTCCTTGCACTGGGCAGTTTGCTCCTGTGCCATGTTGCTTGATTTCTCTGTATTTTATTCTTTACCCTCTTCTTTGTCATTACTACTCTCATTTTACTTTGATTTTCTCAGACAGTGACAAACAGCAAGAACTGTCAGTTACAAGATTTTCAGCAGGCAGTTGTTCACAAAGCTAAATAGTCTTTTCCATTATTTATTTATCACATTGTTGAACTGTCCAATAACTAAAGTTCATTGGGCAATGCACAAATTAAAAATATAAAATGCAAAGTAACAAGAAAAAAATAAAGAAAGAATAATAAAAACAAGTCAGATAAAAACATCCACAGCACATGATGAAACTTTTAAAATAAAACCAGCAACAGGGATAAAATCCTGCAAAAATCTAAAAGCACTAAAAACCATTCCTAAAATGCCTTGAAAATATAAAGTTCTACACCTGGTGCTAGAAAGACCATAATGTAGGCACCAGACAAGCCTCTCTTGGGAGGACATTCCATAGACAGGTCACCACCACTAAAAAGCCACCTGCCTCACCTCATTGGAGGGGGCACCTAAAGATCGGTTCAGATAATGACCTTATAATTTCAAATATGGAATGAGATGCCATTTAGAGCTTTAAAGGATAAAACCAGCACTTTGAATTGGGCCCAAAACGGACTGGCAGCCAGTGCAGAGGGCACAGTCCTGGCATAATCTGATCGGCCATTCCCCATTAACCACTTTGTCACCCTGTTTTGGACTGGCTGAAGTTTCCAGACAATTTGTAAAGACAGACCCATGTACAATGCATTGCAATAATACAAATGGGACGTTACTACAGTATTTCTAATTGTCACAAGGCCATCTCAGTGCAGGTAGGTCATAGTTGATATATCAGCCTACAGTAACAAAAGGTGCTCCAAGACACCAAGGCCATCTGTGCCTCTAGTGACACTGATAGGCCTGAATGCAGTTAAGCTATGCACCTGCTCCTTTAGAAAGAGTGCATCCCAGAAAATGGTAAACATCACTTGGACGAACAACTCAGAAATGGAATCTCCATCATGGATGGATAATTTATTGACCCTCATCAGGTCCATTACATTGCCCAAGTAATGGTTCAAAATATCAGCTGCCTCACCCATATTAGATGAAAAGGAGAGGTAGAGCTCAGTGTCATCTGCATATTGATGACACCTTAGCCCACATCTTTGGATAACCTCTCCCAAGAGCTTCATGTAGATATTGCAAAGCATGGGGGATAAAATAGAACTCTGTGGAACCCCATATCATAACAGAGCAATAATCCCCTAGCACAACCTTCTGGAATCAACCATCCAAGTAGGCTTGGAATCACTGAAATACAGTGTCCTCACACTCCAACTCAGACAGCCTATCCAGACTGAGACAGTCTATCCATTGGCGATGATATCAAAAGTCAATGAGAGGTTCAGGAGAACCAACGGGGTTGCACTCCCCCTGTCCCTCTCTCAGCAAAAGTCAATTCACAGGGTGACCCAGGATATTTATGTTACAAAACCAGACCTGAAGCCTGATTGAAATGGATCCAGAAAATCATTTTCCAGAAAATCGGTTTCATCCAAGAGTGCATGGAGTTGATCAATGACCACTTTCTTGAGCACCTTACCCAGGAAGGGGATGTTGGCAACTGATCTATAGTTGGTTTCATCTTCTGGGTCCTGGTTAGTTTTCTTCAGGAACAGACTTGACCAAGCACCTTGTCTCCATCCTCAGGAACCAACAACTGAAATTCATCCAGAATAACTGAACCACATGGACTTCTGGATACCTACAGTACTGGAATTGCACTAACGATGAAGTTCACTGTTCAAGTCATGACGGATGCGAGCAACTTTTTAAAATTGTCTCAGAAACTTGACACAGCATGCCACTGAGGGTGCAACCAGCTCTCTTTACTTTGGACCAGACTGTAAAAGGCCCCCTGCCCTCCAGAAAAGCGCCACTGGACAACACTGTGAAGATTCAGTGGAAGTGGGAAACTAATCTCTTCCTCAGTTGTTGTTATTTTTCTTTTCTGTTTTGTCCAAGTTATATGAGCATACTTAAATCTTCCAGGCAACCCCTAGTAACTGGATCACAATCATTGTTATGTCTGAAACCTTTTGGATATTTGGGGTTTTTTTTCTGTTCTCTAAAATCTCAAGTATGCTTTCTTTTTGTCAGTGCTGGAGTATTAAAATAGTTCACTTTACTTAGAGCTAAATAAGGGTCAGCGGGCTGTCTCTAAGACATGGTAACTCTCTGACCCACTTTCCATTACACAAGTATATGTGACAAAGGGCATGGCTAGATGGGGCGATATCCTGGGGATTGTCCCGGGATCATCCCTGTGCATCCACATGACGAACAGGGGATCCCGGGAGCAGGGAGATGTCATGTATAGCTCTACTGCTCCTGTATTGGGAGCAGGTGATGCAGGTAATCAATCAGAAACAGATTCAGACTCAGAAGACGCTGAGCCAGTGGGGGAGGAGGTTCACACGGGAGAGGCTTCAGCTAGTAATCTGCCCCCTCCAAAGCCAAATTCTATGCCTTCAGGGGACAGGGAGTCAACTTCTGGGGGTGAGCATTCAGAAACCTTACTAGATGCTAGGAATCGCTGGAAACTAAAACGTTCAGCGAGGTTAGCACCAAAGAGACAGGCGGACAGATTGCATGAGAAATTGCCCACGCATCAACCACTTTGAAGTTATAGATATTGAAAATCCTTTTCTTTTCTTTGAACGGACAATTGTCTTGCTTAGTTTGCATAGTTTTTGCTTAAGGGGGAGTTTCACAGAAGGTGCCTAGTTTGTGTTACAGAAGTGTTTATTCCTTGCAATAAAGCTTTGTAAATTGCCTAGCCCTTTGCCTCAATCGTCTCCCAGAGAAAGCTAGAGCCGCTATAGTATACGACAGGAGGTATGATCCCTGCATTTCCCCGGGATATGGCCCTACACATTTTTCTCACTCCCCACCCCCCCGCAGTCCCGGGATGATCCTGAGACTGCAGGATGTGTGGGCAGCCACCCTGGTACAGTCCTGGCTCCTTGTGAGTAAATGCAAGGAGCTGGGCACAGGGCACAGAGCTCTGCAAGCGCTCCGTGCTCATCGGGGGTGGAGGGAGTGGGGTCAGAGCTTTTTTTTTAAAAAAAAAAAATTAAATACCTACCTTTGCCCTGGAGCACTGGTGTGCTCCAGCTCCTGTTTCTTTTTCTTCCTGGGATGTCACGTGCCATGTGTAGACGAGGGGGACAATCTCGCAATCATCATATCATGAAATCATGCCCCTCCACTACCCCTCATCTAGCCATGCCCCTAGTCCCAGAGCCCAGTTAATTTAAGTAAGCCTTCCCCACCTGGTGCCTTCCAGTTGTTTTAAAGTACTACTCCCAAGTATTACTGACCATTGGCCATACTGGCTGGAGTGAATCCAAGAACACAATTGGGGTGCTTAGCACTCAACCACAAAAACGCACATTTGAAGTGAAAGATAAACAAACATTTTTATATATTTCTACTGTGGGTGATATTTACATCAATCCTAAATATGCTGTTTGAGAATACTATTATATAATGTTCATAATCAGGCATACAAAAAGAGATGTTCTTCTTGCTGATACACAACCTTTAACACATACAAATAAATCCAACAGGGCAGAAGCCTCCAATGTGTAGGTAAATCAAAAAAATTCAAACAAGAATAATATACAATGTATCAGCAATTAAATAACAATAACAGCATTTTACAGAACAGCATGTGGAAAAAAAGATTTAAGTACAATATTGTACCACCCAACAAATTCAATATTCTAGGCATCTAGGTAAACAGGTGTCCGGTACAGTGCCCGTTTCAAGATACCTTCATCAGTTGGACGCTGTAGAACAATACAATATATCACTAAAGTACTAGTAAAAGTCATATAGATTATCATCCACTAAGTGCAATAAAAAAGATCAGAATACATTAGCCTCACCACCTTATTCATAGATGGAGCCGTGGCTGTATGTTTGAGGTGAAGCCCTCCCAACGACACTAGCAGTTGCTCTCTAGCAGTCTTGAATCCAAAACTGCTAGTGAGCAACAGGTTGGGGAAGGCTGGTTTTAGTGTTTCTGTCATAGCCAAATTGAGAAAATGTTTTTTATTATTAAAGAGGAAGGAGAAAGGAATTTATTATCTCTTAATTATAGCTTATGAAAGTGAATACATTGTTCGTCTTCTCTTACAATAGGTGCACTGGTAGCAAACCACTTCGTGTCTAATACATAGTTCTGTAGCAGTGATCCATATCTAGCTGCTTTGGGTCTTGGATCTGAATCCTTTAGTCTGCCTGCAAGGTGTTGCAGCCAGCCACAACTAGTACTTAAAAGCTAAAAGTTGCTTGTAGACTTTTGTTAGTTACATTGTCTTTGAAATTAAGTGTTGGAGCTGATGTTAAGGTAAGAATAGGCATTTTGTTGGGTTTTGAGAGAAGAAATAGTATTTGAGCCATGGCATCTCCCATTGGAAATATTCATGAATTTTAACGTAGTCTGATTGCCTTTTTAGTTATGCCATAACCTTAACAATTGTTGAATGGGCAAAAATTAATTAGTTTTTAGGGAATATCATCTTATAATATTCTGTTTGCTGTTTGTATCCTTTGTATGCTCCATTTATATATACATAAATATTTTATATTTTCCTTGTTCAGTTTACACGTTGATTGCTATTGCAAAATATAATAATATGCTGGAGACTTCATTAAAAAATAAATAGTAACCTGAAGACACCCCATAGTACAGTTTTTCAAATTGTCTACCCTGTTTTGAATTATGAGCATCACAGATCATTTATCTATTTTTTCCACCAGTGCTTCATTTTCCCTGAACACCACAACTTAATCATATAGCAATTGTTACATTCATTTTATGCTGCTGAGATAGTGCTAATGCACTGTTCCTCCCAAGCAATGTTAAAATTTTTGCTGTACCATAAATCACTTTACTTCAGTTCCATTAGATTAGAGAGAGTTAGGCCAACTGTATTTACAATACATTGCTTCATGATAAAGATATACTATCCAAAAGCTTCAATCCTGTTAGTACAATAGAATTCCTTTGTTCTTTCCCCCCTCTAACATGCCCTCAGTGAATCTTATTTTCTCCAAGTTAGCAGGCTGAGTATGCCTTCTGATAACTTAATACACCACATTTTTGAGCACTGTTGTATTATATTATAGATTCATATTGTGCCCTGTGGGTGCTGGCTATATGTTGTGCAGATTCTTGTGGACAATCCTGTTCTAGCCTGAATTCTGGACAAGATATTTCTTCGTCATATTAAAGATAACCTCAAGGGAAGGCAGAGAAATATGAAAGAACTAGTTGGCTAGTGAACTTAAGAAATACGCCTCGTGTGTGTGTGTGTGTGTGTGTGTGTGTGTTTGCTTGCCCCATTGGTCATCCCTCAGAGCCTTACCAAAGGCAGTTATTCTATATAAAACAAAGAAGACATTCTGGCCACAATCAACACAAAGTTAGATGCACTCAATTTCAGTATATTGAAGCATGCCCAACTTGTGTTGCATCGTGTCCTCAGGGTAGAAAATAGTATCTGAAGAACAAACTGACGATTAATTCTATTTATTTAAAAAATAATAATTACAAAAGGCATTGCCTAATAGAGCTCTGCTGTTGCCATCCCTACTGATATTGCTAGCAGTAGAGGATATGGAGTAGCTCTTAGGGCCACACGTACAGGAGAATGCCCAGGTGCACTACAATGTGTGAAGATCATGCCCACAGTTGGTTTTCCTCCCAACTTTATTAGTGTGGGACTTTTTGTGCAACTGCAATAATAAAAAAGCAGATATTAAAAATAAATTTCCAAACCAATGAGACATTAGGACCCTGTTTCAGGTTTAATAGTTAATTTTCATTTTCTTTTACCCACAGGTCTACCCACGGATAGCGCCGGCATTTTGGCACTACCTGCGGGTAGAAGTGAGTAGCAGGCATTTGAATACTCCCACATCTATTTGTTATATTTTCTTGGTACTTATTGAAATCCTAATCTGTCCATTATTCAAAGTATACATTTTAGCTGCCATTTTAGCTGCCATTTTCTTTGGATGTAGTCTTGTACTAATTTCATATTAGTTTGATTCCAGTATAATTACTAACCCAATTCACAAGGACACAGTTCTCATATGAAACATAACACAAATTTAGTTTTGAAAGACTGTTATGTAGCATGTACAACTCCACTTGACATCATTTCCCCCTTCTTTTGTTCCTCAGGAGCATGAGCAGCTCAGCTATTCCTCCACAAGGTCGAAGGCTCCAAGTGTTATCGTCACAGGCCTTAAACCAGCCACCAAGTACATATTTCATATCAGAGTCAGGACTGCAACAGGATACAGTGGCTATAGCCAGAAGTTTGAATTTGAAACTGGAGATGAAAGTAAGTCTTAATCAAAGACACAAAATGGTGGCATGCATGATTGAAGTAGCAACTCTAAGCCTTTACACAGCTAGACATTGGGAATATTAGATCTAAATTCCATTATTGGCACAAACTCTGCATTGAGTTTTTTTAATGCACTTTAAGCAATGTGAATTGCTTAAAAACAAACCTTGACCACATAATATTCTGATACTTTCCTGAGTTTTTTTTCCCTTCAACTTTTATTTTTGGCTCATGAGTCTTAGGAATTCACCAGTCATGACAAATTGTCTACCAAGAGAGGCTAAACTTTTATACTCTTGAATAGGAATGTACAAGCATTCTATTGCTTGTCCCTAAAGGGGGTCAAACTTTTGCAGATCAGATCAAATGCTTGCAAAGGCACAAGCTTTTGTGAGGTTTTGAACTCTCATGAAAAGCTTAGGGTACACTTGGAAAGTGCCCACTGACACCACTGCCTCCCCTTTCACTTGCCCCCTCCCCCCATAGGGTTACGTTGGAGCAGAGCATGGGAAGCCAGAGACTGTGAACACCCCCACGCCCTGAAAGACTGTCTTTTCTTGCTGGGGGTGGAATTTATTTATTACATTTATATCCCACCTTTTTTCCTCCAAGGAACCCAAGGTGGTGTACATAATCCTCCTCCTCTCCATTTTATCCTCACAACAACAACCCTGTGAGGTAGGTTGGGCTGAGAGTATGTGACTGGCCCAAAGTCACCCTGTGGGGTTCCATGGGTGAGTGGGGACTAGAACCCAGATCTCCCGACTCCCAGTCCAACACCTTAGCCACTATACCACACTGGCTCTAGACCCAGAGCACTGGTGGGAAACTGAAGCTATGCTCATCATTTTTCTGCAGGAGCTGCAGCACTGAATGCACATGCAATATTTATATGAAACAAACATTGTATTTCAGGGATGGCCAGTTAATGGATTAATGCTCACAAGTGCATGTTGTGTGGACAATCACAACTTGCGAGGCATTCATGAAATACAATTGCCCAACATTGCTGCATCTTCTTAAAAGATCCTAGAACCTCATAGTATTTCACATGAGAAAATGCGATGGAAACTAATGTGTATGTTTTCTAGACTCAGTATGAAAAAAGCCAACCAGTTATTTACATCAATAAAGTCGTGTCCTAAGGCAGACTGCATTTTACCTGAAATATCCCCAGCAGGTGCCTGACACACCTTTTCTCAAAAATATTTTTCTTGAAAGAAGATCCCAGTCAAAGACTGTTCCACATACAAATATGGGAAATGGATCTGAGAACAGTTCAATATAAGGACTAGGCTACATGTTATGGCTGCAACATGTAAGGCTTCTTAAACAGTCTACACTTCATAACTGCTCCACTCAGAAGTCTTGTGTAGAAATAATACCTGTCTTACAGACAGGTTCTAGGCCACCTTCATCTGCCACTAAGAACATGTCATACTTGACATGAAAATTCCCCACAGTGTGAAGAGCAACCCATGTGACAAATCACTCCATGCATGATTGTAGCTGCATGCAGCAGCCAATGTGGTGATTGACCTAAGAAATTCCAGCTTGTGCATCCCCACATGATATGTTCAAAGCTGAGTATGTAGATAACTTGCAGACATGTCAGCAACTGAGATTAGTTTCCCCCCTTTTAATGTGAATCATCTTAGAAACACATCCACAGCCCATTCAGTGGGATTCAGTCAATTTAGTTTGCAATCAACGGAAGCAAACCCTTTAGAAATTAAGGGAATGTATTTCTAAGTATATGCATGTTAAGATTGGAATAATTACTTTGATTCACTGTTAATGGTCCTGCATTCAAAACCAACTTGGTTTTTTAAAAGTTAAGTTCAGATGGACACTGATATTATTAGGCTATAAGTGAGAACATTCTAAGAAGTATAGTTTTCTGTTTATTTCCTTAAGAATTATAAGGGAAATTCATATGATGACAAGCTATCCAAACTATGTACCAAAAACAACAACAGCCCTGTGCAATTAAGAAATTTGCATTTGTGTTTTAGCAGAAATATAGTAGGAAAATTATAAATCTAAGAAGAAAAGATAGCAAAACAATTCCGATCCTGTTCAGATGACATTCTACGCCACGGTGGTTAAGCACATTGAGCTAAACATTATGGCTTAGTATGTTGTGTTAACCATGGCTTAGCGTGTCGTGTGAACCATTCTTAATCATGTTGGCTACATAAACATGGTTTAAACATCCTCACTAACTATTTGCTGCAAAAGGGTTAGCAGCCTAACAATCGCTTAGCATGTTGTCTGAACAGGCCCACCATCAATTAAAGGGCATTTGAGTTTCCTTAATGTATAAAGAACTGATGATGCATTTGTCTAAGCCATAAGTTCAGTCAAGAGATGTAACTGAATGTCGAGTTTTGTTCAGAAGTGACAATAGAAAGTCCTTTCTTTATATTTATTAAGCAATTTTAGTACAACCATACTGTAGAAGAGTTAGCAATAATAGTGTATTTAAACTTTGGGCTTTAAAATCATTGTCAGTGGATATATGTATTGCAGACAGTTCTTTGCTCCTCTTGCTGCTAAAATGAACCAGATTTCTGTCAGACTTTCAGGGTTTTACTCATATTGGGTTGCAAATTGAAACAGAGGCACCATTTAGAGCTGTTATAGGAGCATAAGAACTGCCTTGCTTCATTAGACAACAGCCCATCTAGTCCAGTTGTGTCTGCAACAGTGACAACTGGAAGAGCATTATATAAGCTATGACTGACAGAGATTGCCAAATTCTGGGAACAAAAGGCTATCGGATTTCTGTGCAGGAAAACTATATGTACGCCACATGATTGTAGATGGTTCTTGCAGTAAAAATAATGACCACCCAGGAATCTGTTATTACTGTAAGGTTTGAATAGTTTTCACATCATCATAAGTATGTGACTTGACTCTCACTCCGTCAACACAGGGCTGAAATTGCACTGAGTTCTCTCAGATAGGGAATCTACTATCACACCAAGTAGATGAAGAACTTAATCTGTAATAGGCAAAAAACGCAATCTGCAAACATACAGTACTATCCTGTGCATGATTATTCAGAAGTACCACTATTTCCAGTAGGGCTTACTTCCTAGTGTGTGTGTGTGTGTGTGTGTGTGTGTGTGTATGTGGGTAGGGTAGGGTAGCAGTTTGTGCAGACTTAGATAAGAGTAAGACCATTGAACTCAGTAGGACTTAGTCCTACGTAAACATGCATAAGATTGCATCACTGGCAAACAGATCCCTTTTTCTTCCCTACACCAATGAGAACTAGTAATTCATAATAATTCTGAAAAAGAGAAGCATTATGAGCACTTACTTTCTAAATAGTTAGTTTTAAACTTTATGGTTAAAAATCATACAAAAAATTAAAACATTAGTATAATCTGCACAAGAAAGCAATACTACAAAGTAGAAAATAATACGCTTCAGAAAAGGTTCTTTATTATTTCCTAAAGGTGCCGTGCCCTTTAGTGGGTGACTTCAGTGATGTGCTTTTCCCAGTTTGCTGGATAGAATGCAATCTGTGCTGCTTCAATTATTTAGGATGAAATTAGATACCTCATTACAAGGAGCAGCCAGAATTTTTGGAATGGTTATTAATGATGGTGCATGAAGCAGAAAGAGGACTGTCTGACCCTGAAGGAGTAATAAAAAAAGTTAATTAATCAAAGAGGATGTAGTGTTTTATATTATGTGACTAGTCAAGGGATGTAGTAGTGCATACAATATATTTTTAAATCACCTGTAATCAATAACTGGCATACAAGGCTGATAGGATGTGGCTCCCAATAAAGTCTGAGTTTATTAAACTAGTGAGATGTCCACCAAATAATGGGAATGTGTATGGAAATGTAGCCATAAGGTGGCTTTAACTAACCTCCTAATTTCCTAACACAACTTCCTAATTGAATTTGGACCATGTTTCTTTCCCATGGCACATTTTTCTTCCCTATCTCCATTCCTTGGTAGACCTCATTCTACTGTTTCTACTGCCATTCCATTGTGTTTCCTGACTAATGACACTTCCAAAATTAACATAATTTAAATTCCTTCCCAACTTTTGGAATTCCCAATTTCCCAGTCTTGTTTCCAAAGTGGAATAGATGCCCAAGGAATCCTTCCTTCCCGCCCACCCCCGATTTTCTTTTCTGAATTTTGTACACAAATAGCATACAGTTTGCTGTAGCCTTCAATTCCTTAAGTTTATCTATGTTTTTTCCCTCTCCTGAATTGCTGATATGTACATATGCATTGATAAAACACTGGGGTGGAGGGGAATCTTGATGTGATTGTAGGTACAGTTATATCAATATTATCTTTGAACAAGAGTCCTTCTTTGAGTGCCCTTTTCACTAGTGGTCCCCTTTTCACTAGTTGTGGAAAACATAGAGCTCCTTCAAATGGGGGGGGGGGATCCCGTTCCCTTACTATGGCTCTGCTTCGTACTTCTCTTCCACATTTGCAATGAACTGTAACTTCATGAGGAAGAGAGCAGCGACCACATGGCTATTGCAGCTCAATGCAGTTAAATGGGACATCGCCCTCTAATGGGCATTTTATAGCACAACCTGACAAATATCAATATATCCCAGAAGAGTCGGGTTTTCTGAGGTTTATTTTTTAGCGCTAAAACCAGAAAATGGAGCAAGAGACGCACAGGAGGCTGACGGTGTCATCGGAATGACCCGCGAACGTCTGTGAGTGGCCAGTCACAAGCATCCTATAAAACACTTCTTTAAAGAAGCCTATAGACAGGCATGCCTGGTGCCTACAGTGACATCTTTTCGGGATCAGGCAAAGACCTTTTTATTCACCCAGCCTTTTAACATCTTTTGACATGTTTAAGTATTTTTTTAATTTTTTGAACCTGAGTTTTATTTTTATAATTGATGTTAACTATTACTCACTCAGACAGTGACTAATTATCCTGTTTTTACTACTATGGAATTGTTATAGCCTTCTTTATATATTTGAATATTTGTGCTGATGGATCTGATTTGATTTGTTATTTTCATGTATTGTTTATCTTGTTGATTAGATTGCACATCTCTTAGGACAAAGTCAGCAGGCAACTTATACATATAAATAAGGTGTGTGCAACACTAAAACACTGCACAGAAAGAATCTTAATGCATTTGTGATAAAATCAAGATTTTTTCGTAGTGCTTTATCAACGCAAACATGTGTGCATCAGTCAAGAGGGAGGGGAAGGAAAACCAACTGAAGGAACTGTAAGCCACATCAAACTATACATGCTCTAATCCTTCTGTCCCAATTAAGTTGGAGAATGGAACACAGCACAGAGAAAATTTCTGCAACAATAAAGGATCTAAATGGGGGGATTCCTGCTAGTAGCTGTGCTGATTTCTTACTTATCTCTCTGTATGCCTTTATTCATTCTTTGCTCCAGGCCTGTTAAGCATGGCAGAGTTTCCCTATCCCTCAGTGTGAGCTGTTTTTGTTACTAACCATGGAAATATGCGTGAGATAAGGGTGGGGATTCGAGTTGTCACAAAAGCACTGATGAGTAACTAAAACTGTTTGTATGAGATTCCTGGAGATTCAGAAGGTTCTCTTCCAGACGAAAGGTTACAGATTCCCTGAACACAGTCTATTACCTTTCCTTCCCCCTTCACTTCCTTAGCATAACTCTTTTTCCCATGCTAGAAAAGAGTTTCAAGACAAAAAGGCAGACACGCTTTCACAGATTTAGGACATAATAACTCTTTCATTTGCTTGTAGATGTATGAAGGAATAAACCCAACAGGTGATAGAAATGTACCCTTTCTACAATCTAGCCAAACCTTACCCATAGTCTTCTGTGTTCTCATAACTCTTTGTTCCTCTTCTCATATTAACTATTTTGGCATTCTCTTCCCCTCCTTATTGTTTTACTATGACTTTATTAGATTGTAAGCCTATGCGGCAGGGCCTTGCTATTTACTGTTTTACTCTGTACAGCACCATGTATATTGATGGTGCTATATAAATAAATAAATAAATAATAATAATAATAATAATAATTCATCAACCTTTTCCCTGGCCATTGCTAGATGAGGGTTTAGCCCGGGCTGATACCCGGGCTCACCCCTGTGCGTCCAGATGACGCACAGGGGATCCCGGGGTCAGCCTGAGCTAAACCCTCCCTTGACCCGGGATAACCTGCACTGGTTGTGGCCCGATATTGTGGCCTGGGGCTGCGGAAGGTCTAACCGGTTCCGCAGCTTTTCCTGGCTACGTGGCTTACTCGCAAGCGCGAGTATGGAGCGCTGTGCCCATCGGGCTGGAGGGGGGAATCACGGGGAGGGAGAGATGGGGGCCAGGGGGGAAGAGCGGACCCGGCAGGAGAGATGGGGGGAAGAGCGGAGCCAGGGTGGGGAAATCACGACCAGGTGGGGGCATTGGACATGGTGGGTGGGCAGGGGGGCATCAGACATTGTGGGGAGGAAATCGGGGGCAGGGGGAGCAGGGAACCCTTTAAAAAAAAAAAGACCCACCTAGCTGCAGCATGGGCTCGCCTCCCCGTGTCTCACTAGGCAAACTGATGTCAGTAATAAGTGAAATCATGGAAATGGAATTAACCCATTGTGGCTAACTGAATGGTTTATATTCATCCTCTTAGTGACATGTTGATTAAAGTGAATAAGGCAATAGGAATGTTTATTTGTAAGTCCCACTGAACGTAATGGAATTTACTCCCCAGTAGTTATGCTTAAGACTGTATCTTTAGTATTCAGTTAGTAGCTGTATGATACAGTATTGAAATTTAGATAGTATTCAGATTATTTAATTGCCTTGTAAAAAGAGCAGTAACAAACCGCTACAACTTTCATATCAATAATAATAATAATAATAATAATAATAATAATAATAATAATAGCATAATTGAGCACAACTACCATTGAGCACAAATTCTCCCTTTGGGAGAGAATACATAAGATGTGTGAGAAGAAAGATAGTTATGAATGCATAATGTGAGGTTGAAGATGGCATGATTTTAAATTTCTTCTGCTCTACCAGACATCTCACTGAACAAGAGCAGTGCAGTTTCCTTTCAGTTACTTATCATGAACTCCTCTCTCTGATCCAGCTAGTGGTCATACGTGTGCAGCAACAGGGTTTTGTTTTCATATCTCTAGCTGAACAGGGACCTTAGCAGACAAGCAGGTGCTGTGCAGTGCCACTTCCTGTGCCAGCTGCCAGAGCTGTTTGCATGGAGCCCTCTTCAACAAGCAGCAATTGCATATATCAAATGTTTGGCGCAGGAGTGGGGGGGCTGGAGCTATTCCACCTCTGCTTTCCCTCTCTGTCCAGCTTCTGACGAGTGCAATTGCTACTCAGAGGCAATTCCTGGCCTTTTCAGCAAATCTGCAAGTGCAAGACAAAGAGATCTAACTAATGAGATAAGCAGCTCTCTCAGGTTATCCTCCTTGACACTAGATTCAAATTCACTGGCCCCAGTCTTATAAAACCTCAGTTGCAATAACTTGTTCTCTTATTGTTGTACTGTGCAAGCACCCACTCCAACCTAATCTGGATGAACAATATTTTGTATTCTCTTGGCATCAAAACTATATGACCTATATTCCGTATTCCAACAAATCCCTATAGAATAAGTAGAGCCAGCAGAAACTGGCATGTTTTATCCAATGGAATTTTATTCATATCATTGTTCTGTGCTGGAGGAGAGAGGAGGAAGAGTAATTATCAAAGGAGCCGTAGATACTAGAAAACTACAGTGTCCTTTGGCCATGCAGGGCAGGGGTGGGCAACTTCAGAGAGACCAGGGGGCATTTTTGTCACACACACCCCGCCCTGATTCCGTCCACAGGGCACTTCACACTCTGCAGGGTGACCACAAATGAAATTGCAGTTTTGCCAGCAAAATCTGGTAGAAAACAGCTACGGTGTGTCACAAGGGCCAAATTTGAGCTGATGCTAAATTTTATAGTTTTGGCACTTTGTAGCACTAAAGCCACTTTTTTCTTTTTTCTTTATTTAAAAAAGCATTTTTGTTGTTGTTGCTACTTCTGAATTCAACAGCACAGCAGGAGCTACATGTTGCCCACCCGAGAATTTCTCTGTCATGAATTTCTTGTTACACACATTTAAAATTGTCTGTATATGCAACAGTTTTTTATATCTAAAATGAGAATTAAATATTACTAAATTAGATCTTTGGCGCATCCACGTTTGAAAACATCATTTTTGTTTCTGTTGTTTTTAATGTCCTTTGCATCTATCTTCGTTGACAGTTAATTCCTGTCCATTAGAGCTACAGTCCCTACAATTTGTAGCTATATGTCTTGCAGCTGCTCTCTTTTAGCTGTCCAGCTGTCTTTATGTCACTTTCCTACCTTTCACTCTGCTGGAGGGTCTGCTAGCTGATAGATGTCAAATTGTAATAACTAAAGCATGTAGCTAACAGACAAAATTGAGCTGGTAATAGGGTGCCAGCTCACAGATGGCTGAATGTTCAACCTTTTAAAGAAAAATCCTTGTATCCTTTAAATTAAGTTCAAGTCACCTTTTTTCAGGCTGTACAATAAAAGTAGGAGACATCCTAAGTTCTTGAAAAGAACTGCTGCCTCCTGCTTGTATGGGGACTGATTTGAATAGTTGTTCAGTATCAGTTCTAATGTATAGTTTCTGTTGGAGATCTTCAGAATTTCAGTCTCCGATTCAATATGAAATGATGCCTAGTCATCCTGCTGGTTTTACTAAAATGAGAATATATTTACAAGAATGTTTTTTGTAGTTTCCAGCTTGCAGGGTGGGCCTACTGCTATTGGGCTCTATGAGGTCCAGATTACAAGGTATTCACTATAGATCTGGTTCACATCAAGGACTTGGGGCAAGTCAAGTTCACTTGGAATCACTTGACCTCTGAGTGGTGATGCTGGGTCTGGAAGCAAATAAGCTTGCTTGTTATGTTGCTCCAATCAGCAGCAGATTGTGACTAATCTTTAAGTATGGTTTCGGCTTCCTTTAGACTGGTTAGCCTCACCTCCCTGTTGACTGAGGCCTTCTTCCTTAAATGAGCCTGCTCTGTGTCAGCAGCCCTGGGCTCCAATGATGGAAGTCGCTGTGGCAAAGTGGTGTCTTCATAGAGTCCTCAGAATCTGAGGATGGCAATGCAGCCTCTGCAGGAACAGGGGGCCTTGGGCCTCCCTCAGGAACAAGGTTGAACATTCAGCAAGCTCACCTTCAGCTATGCCCGTGGGTAGTGGCCAACTGTACAGCTGGCTCCTGCTCGCTTGCTGCAGGGGAGCTCCACGCCACAAAAATGGGGAACCCACCACCCGCAGGACTCCCTGTTGCTGCTTGCCCTGGTGCTGCCAGGGAACTCACGAGGCCTGGCTATGGCACACAGCACTTTGGTGCTGCCATCCAGCTCCATGCAGGCCAAGCCCTTGGCTTGGCTCAGCAGCCCCACACAGGCGAAGAGAGGCTGCAGTGCCGACAGCTCCTGACTCCCACATGCCACTTCCTGCTCATCATCCTTGAGCACAAAGAGCAGTGGCATCTGCGACTCCTCCGGGCCCGGCACTCGTCCACTCCAAACATTAGATGCCCAATGCGCCGTGAACAATTAACATCCCAGCTCAGCTATTCTGCAGGCTGAAAGTCTATCAGATATTTTATAAATGTCTTTCAACTTCTGGAAAGATGCTCAGGCACTGACTCTGTCAACTTTCTGAATTGTGTGGCAGCCACCAAGAATACCTCTCTTTGGTATACAAATTGAAATAGTCAGATGTTGCCAGCTGATGATAAGAGCTTATGGCTGCAGTCTTATATTCATTTATCTGGGAGTAAGCTTTATTGAAATCAGTGGTACTTATTTCTGAGTCGTCATAGGCATCTGCTGTATGATAGGACATAAGATGATGGTAGCTTCTGAGTTATCTTCTGCCCAGTTTTCTTTGGGTAGAGTGTTACACTCTCTGATTGGGATTTCTGTTCTCTGCACACTGAGGCAGTGCAAATTCAGGAGCTTTTTGATTCAAGAAAGATCCTTGTCTAGCCTCGTAATAATGGGCATCTGTTCTGCCCTTTCTTTGTATTACTACTGACCATGGTCTTATGGTGTAGTGGCTAGAACCTTGGTCTGGGAGTTGGGAGATCTGGGTTCTAGTTCCCACTCAGCCATGGAAGCTCACTGGGTGACTTTGGGCCAGACACAGACTGTCAGCCCAACCCACCTCACAGGGTTGTGGTGAGGATAAAATGGAGAGGAGGATTATATATGCTGCCTTGGGTTCCTTGGAGGAAAAAAGGCTGGAAATAAATGTTGTAGGAGACATGGTTTTTTGTATAATTATATCAATGTGTTAGTCAAAAAGTGTGTGTGTGTGCGTGCGTGCGTGCGTTCGTGTGTTTAAGGTGAGCTTCCTTCAAGCCCTGCTTGTGGGTCTGCTTCTTGGAGGTATCTCGTTGGTCATTATGGGAAGCAGAATACTGGACTGAGATGGATTTTTGTACTCATCCAGCCGGCTCCTCTTATGTTCAGACTTTATAGAATTTTTTGTCTATAGCAGTGGTTCCCAGGGGGTCCACATAACCCACCCACGGGGTCCTTGGCACCATTCACATATTCACCATTCATTCATATATTCACCATATCATTGTTCTGTGCTGGAGGAGAGAGGAGGAAGAGTAATTATCAAAGGGGCAGTAGATACTAGAAAATTAGTATTCCATTGACGATGAATTCCTACCAGAAGTAAAATATAACATCACTGAGCACATCTGTGATTTAGCGACTAGCTTCAGCGATTACTTCCCTGCACCTAATCCTGAAAACTCATGGATAAGGGATCCTTTTGAATGTGGTGATGTACAACTAACAACTCTATCTGCGGAAGAGCAAGATGCACTCGTTGACGTGACTTGTGATAGTTCTTTGAAATCATTTTTCAAAGAATATAGACTGGACCAATTCTTGGTGAAGGTTTTTCCTGATTATAAGAAATTAGATGAAAAAGCTTTGAAACATCTAGTTCCCTTTTGTTCCACATATCTTTGTGAACAAACATTTTCAACATTTTGTTATATGAAGAACAAGCATAGAAATCGGCTCGATGTTGATCCAGATTTGAGATTAAAAGTAGGAAATATTGAACCAGATATGAAAGGGATTGTTTGGGACAAAAAGAGGCATGATTTCTCCCATCACATTTAGGTTTAGTAGCTGCTAGAAAAGTTATAATTTGTTCAATTGTAAACTAGACGTTAGTAAAATTAAATTCGTCTTTATATTCCTAGATAAATCATTGTCATTTTTGCGTGATAATATCACAAATTTTATGGTCTGTTTTTTAGTATACCTGAAATCCTTTGCTTATTAGGGGCTACCCCTTATTTTCTCCAAAAATTTGCTTCGCACAGGTAACTACCATAGAGCTAACAAATTTTTCAAAAGTAGGGGGTCCATGGCTTGGCATTTGAAAAACAAGGGGTCCGCTGTACTTCACTAATTGGGAACCACTGGTCTTTAGTTTAGAACAATGGAGAGGAAAACTCTAGTCCACTCTGACACACACATTTTTGGGAGGAGCAGCTTTGGCAGGATGAGTTTTGAATGCGAACACTAACTTTTCATTGTAGTGTTTCTACCTAGGCCAATAAAAGATATAATCACCAACTCTATTTTTTTTATAAAGAATATAGTCAAATTCATTATGGCAAATTACTAGGGGCAAACAGGGATTTAAGAGGTACCCAAAGAACTGCCTTCTCCCACATGAACCTTACAGGACACTAAGAGGCCATGGATAGAGCGTGATATGAATAGCTGCAGTTCATTAATTAATTAATGTTAGGCCAGTCAGAGAATGGAAGTAATCCTGTTTATGTCATCCCACATTGGAATCCCTCTTCATCCCAGCCTGCTTGTAGTCCCTTTGTCCTTGGTGTGTTTGTAGTTTAGGAATCAACACACTGGATGTATGCATGTGTGGTTTTAATTAGAAAAGAAACTCCAATATCAATGAAGTTCTAGCAGACGGCTAATGATTGAGACGCATATGAACTTGCCTGGAAGCTCATGTGGCCCATCTGTCCAATCTTCAGCTTCAGGGTACTGTCTTGTTTTGTCTTTGTTAGACTAAACCATTTGTACAAGTAGAAAACTAAAAATATTGAAATCAACATCACAGTGTAACATCTTCAAGCGGTACAAGCTGAAAGATATCAGTGATAACATGGCTAGACAGCACTCTGGCCACATCCAATTCTAACTATTAAAACAGTGGCATCCAAATTGGCATGGATACAAGTGACTTTATATGCAAAATAAAATTGGTCATAGCAGCCAAATTGTTGTTTTCCAGGGCCTACTCCAAGAAGGCCCTTCATTGCCCAAAAAGCTCTGCTGGTAACATTGTATTTCTCCCCACCATTGCATCTATTCAATCTTTTTACTGCCATCACGACTACAGAATAGGATTTAAGATGGGTTAACTGTGCTTAGTTGCATTCATCATGAGTACAAGTGAGCACAGTTGTACTATTCTCCATATCTGGTCTAGTACTGGTTGGATAAATTCCTAGAAGAGAATGGCTACTAGTCCTGATGACCCTATGCTACCTCCAGTATGAGAAGCAGTGAGCCTATGTACACCAATTGCTGGGGGACGTGGGCAGGAGGATGCTTTTGCACTCATGTCCTGCTTGTAGATTTCCTGTCAACAGCTTGTCAGCCACTGTGTGAATAGAATACTGGACAAGATGAATCCTTGGTCTGATCCAGCAGGGCTCTTCTTACATTCTTATGTTGTGTTCTCCTGCATGTATTGGACCAGATTTTATTTATTTATTTATTTATTACATTTTTATACCACCCAATAGCTAAAGCTCTCTGGGCAGTTCACAAGATTTTAACTGAGGCAGGAACATAGTTCTCATGGAGCCATGAATTCCTGAGCTGGCCCTATCACTGAATATTAGTCCCCCAAGACCACCAATCTTGGGGTATTGTTGGGGCAAAAATCCACCTGGCCCATGAGGGCAGCAGACACCCCCATGTCTAGCCCTCATGGGCCCAGGCAAACATGCCCAATGGATTTTCACTCCAACGCTACAGTTCCACCCTCGTTTTCCTTTGCCCCTGCTGTGTTAATGGTGGCTGCCATTAATGCAGTGTGGGGAAATGTGCAATTTCCCCAAGGCCACCATTAGAGTGGAGGGGAAAAATATGGGGGAAATGTGTCTTGGGGAAAACGTATCTCCCCACCCCCCCAAAGCCAATTGTGGCCTTAAATGCCCTATTAAAACCATGCATTAAGAGTCCTTTAAGGCCCCGATGGGCATGACAGGGAAGCAACACACTTTCCAGGGCCTCCGGAAAGTGTGCAATTCCCCTGGCATGCTGTTAGTGTGGCTGGGGGAATTGCACACTTTAAGGCCCCAATTGGCATGGGGGTGGGGAGACAAAACATGTTTTCCAGGGCCTCTTGAAATTGTGCAATTCCCCCAGCCATGCTAAAGGCATGCCAGGGGAATTGCACACTTTCTGGATGCCCTGGTAAGTGTGCTTCACCAAGCACTTGTCTAGGTCAGCACCCCAGAACAAGGCTGGCCAAGCAGGGCTTGGCGAACTTGTGGGGTGAGCCACTGTAGGTTCTCCAGTCCCTACCTTGGGGTCCTCAACACCACACTGGTGACCACGTCCATCAGTTCAGACAGGGAGACTGTTATACAGCATGATCATCAGTGCACCAACAGAATCCCAAACCTGTCTCAAAATCCCAACATCAGGTACAGTACATGGGCTCTTCCACACGTCGTCCCCAGAGCGCATTTATGCGACCCCAGGGCACCCTGAAAACGATAGTCTAACTTGCCTGTAAAAGAAACGATGAAGAGACGCGAAAGAACCTCTTCCTCCCTCTGCTTTGCGAGGCACCTCCGAAAGCGAAGCCAAGTTGCGGGGGGGGGGGCTTCTCTTGCCCTCGGGCACACTCACAACATCAAAGTCCCTGTCAGTTGCGGGAGGGATGAATCATTTCCACGCAGCTCGAGGCGAGAGGGGGGAGGGTGGTGGCAGCGGCAGCAGCGCCTGCCTGAGCCTGTTTGCAAAGGCGATTAACACACACACACACAGGCCCCATGTGTCGTCTCTCCCTCGATGCTTGGGGAAGCGGGGGTGGAGAGAGAGAGGGGAGGGAGGCAGGAAGAGAGATTGCTACCGGCAGCCGCGGGATGCGAGCAGCGCTCGCCTCGCAAAGAGCCTTTCGCCCTGGGCTCACCTCGCCGTGCCCCCCCCACGGTTATCCCGCGTGGTCAACCCTACTGCGCTGCCCCGGGGCGCCGCTGCCAACTCACCCCCACCCTCGTCCAATGCTCCCCTTCTCGCCCTGCCTTCTCTCTCTCTTTCTCTCGTGGGAGAGAGAGGAAGAAGCTCTCTCCCCCGCCTTCTTCAAAAACAGCTCTCCGTCCCAGGTGGAGGAGCAGGAAGCTGGGCGGCGGCGGCGGCTCTTCGTCGTTTCTTTTACAGGCAAGTTACACGCTCGTTCTCGGGGTGCACTGGGGTCGAATACATGCGCTCCGAGAACGACGTGTGGAAGGGCCCCAGACCTCAGTCAACTCCAAGTCTCTGAACCATGAAAAGGCCTGTCACTGGCTGCTCGCCTCTGTCCGAAAACCCCAAGTTGAGAGCCCTTGTGCTCTCACCCTTCAGCTCACCTCCAGTGAACTGTGAGGCTTAAAGAAGTTACCTGGGTGAACAAACACATTGTCAAGCACCATGTGAAAACTCTCTCACACACACACCCAATCTGAGAGGTTCTTACTTAGGTCATCATAAATACTAGAATCAAAAACCAGGAATCATCTCAAGCGCTTGTATGTGCTTTGCAAAACATCCAGCTTTTATTTTCATGGATCCCCCCCCCCCACCTCACCTCATGTCTTATCCTAAATGGCTTTTGAAAATGCCCAGTGTTTCTTAAACAATCCACTTTGCTGGTCTGATATATGAGAAGCAGAATTTGATAATTCTGCTGAAACCTGGAGCTAATTGACTTGCACAAGTCAGGCTTTCATCATTTTCCTTCTGTACCCTTTGGTTTCAGTAGTCAAGCCAAAGTTCTCTTTGTGCAAATATTATCTAAAGAGGGCTGCAGCTTCTACTTTTCTATAGATGGTGGCAATCTGCACTCATCAATTATTATTATTCTTTCTTTCTTTTTAATTGCTTTAAAACTTTTGTTATTGTTGTTGCTTTATTGACATCTGAAGCAGCTACTGGGAGTTCAAAGATATTTTTGGACTGCATTCCTGAGAACTTTATTATTGCATACTTGGGTTATATCACATTATGCTGGATTTTCACAAGCAAATGGGATATTAAAGAACATGATGCAAAATGTAAAATTCATTGCTTCAACATAACTAGCTTCTTATTTGGGAGATTAGTTATTTAGTATTTGATAAAAGACTTCAGCTGTTCACTTGTTGTGCAGTCCCTCTACATGCTCCACTCGTCCGTGAACAATTTATGATGAAGAACTTAAATGCACTATTGTCATTTACTGACATCACATATCAGGAAACTAATGGCAGGCATACAATGATAGTTTGCCCTGCAAATTACTGCTGCTTTTATTTGCATTTACAACTTTTTCTAACACAGCCTGTGCTCTAAAATCATAATTTGATCATGCTAAATTTAGTGGATATTTAAAAAAAAACACTTCAGGCCAGAATTCCTGAAATGTCTACTGTCTATAGAGATGATGTTGCAGTTAGTGATAAGAATGCAACCAAACTGCCTCCATTTGCACCAGAATAGTAAAAATAGCATCTTCTGCTAACTCACTTACTGGCTTTGAAAAAGTTTTACATATTCCCTTACCACAACTTTTGGCATCATGAGATGGGCAAAGTCTTTCTCATAACCCTTAGGATACCATACTTAGGATCATGGCGCATTTACACTTCACTTTTCCACCTCAAAAATATAGGGGGACTAAAGGCAACTTTACAATAAATAAACCAATACAACAAATAATATTAAGCAAAAAATACATACAAACCATAGAGAACAACTTCCTTATGCGTAACGGTTTCAATATTCAGGTTTAGAACAGAGGTGAGTAGGGGGAACATGATAGAGGTGTATAAAATCAATCATGGTGTGGAGAAATCTAGGGTCAACCAATGAAGCTGAATGCTGGAGATTCCAATCAAATAAAAGGAACTTCTTCAAGTAGCACGCAGTTAAACTATGGAATTTGCTACCGCAAGATGTGGTGATGGCCACCGACTTCAGCAGCTTTAGCAGGAGAATAGGCAAATTCAAGTAGGCTATCAATGGCTACTAGTCATGGCAGCCATGTGCTACCTTCAGGATCAGAGGCTGAATGGCTCTGAATAGCAAGTGCTGGGGAACAATAGTGGGAGGCGATTGGTCTCACGTCCTGCATTGGGGCTTCCCAGAGGCATCTGGTTGGCCATTGTGGGAAACAAGATATTGGTCTAGTCAGCCCTTAGTCTGATCTAATAGGGCTCCTTTTAAGTTCTTAAACATATTATATCTTGTGAGCCTGCCCTCTGTGCCAGCAGATGGCAGATCTTTGCCCTCTTCTTTGTAACAGCTTTTCAGGTATTTAAAGAGCATAATCATATCCCCACCTCAGCCTTTGCTTCTCCAGATTAAACATACCTAGTTCCTTCAACAATTCCTCAAAGGACTTATCATATTTTTGTTTGCCATCATACATGAGAGGTAAAAAGTGGAGGTTAGGATGTCACACAAATGTGCACACCACTACCACCACCCCAATGTTCCTGGGCATGCAGGCACCTCTAAATAGCTTTATGTATTTACCACTAAGGTCTGCAGGGTGTGTGTAAATGTGTTCAACTGAATTCACTTACAAATCCCCCACAAACCTTCATGCTCAACACGTGAAGATCTACAAAGGAGGCAAGCATAGCAGGGAGGTTTGTGTGCACCCTAACCCTAACCCCACCCACCCCCATTCCTTTTACCTTTATGTGGGGAGGTTTAATACACAGATGTATAGTGAGACAGTAGTGCAAGTAAACAGTTGTGAGCAAAGCTCATTGAATCATAAGTTATTTGTGAAATTTACATCACTGGATTGTTGTGACAGTAAACTGGGCACTAAAATGCTGTAGAAGTGATAAATGATGCAGACACTGTATTATCTTATAAGTCAAAGGCTCATGGCTGCTTTTGCGGACCCTGCTGTGTTCTGCTGCTGCCACCACCCAAATCACACTGTTGGCAAAAATCAATGCAATTCGGCTTGGAAACAAGATGCATGCTCCCCGCACACTTTGTATCCCTTTGAAATTGCCCCAATTTTTGGTGGCGGCTGCAGCAAATTCACCAGGGATGGAGTGCAGGCCCCCGGTGGGTTCTGCGGGTGGTAATGCAGCTCTTCAGCCTCTGGAAGTTGCACACCCCTAGTTCAAGTGGTATAATTATATAATTGTTCCTATATTGCTGTGAGGAGTTGGACCAAACAAACAAACAACCCCATGCATTTTGCCTTTGGTATCAGGTCACCACCATTTTACTCGAGTAGCAAATTTTATTTTTTCTGTTTTGCTGAAGCACCAATAAAATCATAGCAAATGCCCTTACTAATAACTGACTCATTTGGCTGGTAGAATAAGGTAATTTCTTCTAAATAAAACCATTGCTCAGACACTTACTTCTGTGTGTTTCTGTTTCAGCTTCAGATATAGCAGCAGAACAGGGGCAGATTCTGGTCATTGCCACGGCTGCTGTTGGTGGATTTACTCTCCTAGTCATCCTCACCCTGTTCTTCCTCATCACTGGAAGGTAACATTCACATGGTTACTCATTTTTGTGAAGAGCACAATCCATGTTCAGTGGCTCAGTTAGTTAATTTTAGATTCCGGACTTTATGTACTTATTTATTTTATTACATTTCTATACTGCCCAGCAGCTGGAGAATCCTTCTGGGATCACACTGCTGCGTCGGGCTGGTGGTGGTGGTGTGGTTGGTGTGCAGTGCTACAGAGGGCAGGTCTACGTACACACAGCTCAGCATTCTCCCCCTCTCCTGCCAAAATGCTGTTTGGCATACTTGCAGGAGTACAATTGTGCTGGGGAGGGTGGTGTGTGTGGAGTGATTCCCACACACTTTTTTTTATCTGTACAATCAGACTCCTGCAAGCCCACCAAACAGATGTTCAGTGGGATGAGAGGAGCATGATTGTGCCAGGGAAGATCAGGCATAGGATTAACTCTCTCCATACATCATTGTCCATTTTTAAATCACATTTTTTAAGCCCACCAAACAGCTGAGTGGTGAATTTGGGTGTGTGCAGACTTGATGGGGTGGGAACCCAGTACCAGCGGTGTTTGGCATTTATACTGAGCCGCATGGAAGGCCACCAGGGGCTGCATGTGGCCTGTGGGCTGCCTGTGTGTACTATAGATGTATCCTGCCTTGCAGAGCTTTCATTGAGCAGACAGTTGAACTAGATGGCCTCTAAAATCCCTTGCAACTCTAAAATTATGTGATTCTGAAGCTTCTGTTTCAGTTTTATGAACTTCAGAATATGGATGATTTATATGAACTAGAAGAAGTTTCCCAACATTTTCTCATGTTACTTTGTTCCTTGGTTGCATATGTGTGTGTTTTTAACTTATTTCATGATGCAAAAATGGAGGAATAGGAGACAAGTGTGAAGCAAGGGACTGTGTTGTATAAAGGCTTTGCCACCATATTGCAGGAGTGATGTGTTTGGCATACTCCCTTTGGTCCTAAGAATGTTGTTGGTTTAATTATCTAGACAAATGTAGTAGCAATGGGTTGGATCAAACACAGAGGCAGCCCATGGCCACCGCTGGCACGTGCATGGGAAGCCTAGCCAGCAGCAACACATGCACAGACCCTTCCGCTGGTGGCCGCAATGTAGCATTTTCTGAAAGCAAGTTTTCAAATGAGTGGAAACACTTATTTCTGGAAGGTGCATGATCTACCCCTTCCAGAAACAGGCATTTCAGCTGGTTTTAGCACTTGCCAGCAGAAGCACTACATTGTGGCCTCCAGTGGTAGGGACCATGGGTGCACCGCTGCTAGCAAGGACACTTGTGTGCCGCTGCCGCCAGCCCTGGGCTGCCTGCATAAAGCCCACATTAGATCCAAGGCAAGGATTGCAGCTATTGCTGCTTAACATTACTACTTTGAACCTTGGATTTAGATTACAGCAATGTAGTTGGCTGTAATAATATTACTTTAAAAGCTGCTAATCATTCAGAAAGATTATTCAGAGTTTTTAATTCCCTCCTCCCAACTTTTCCACTAGAAAAGTAGGAAGAATCTTCAGGAAACAAAGAGCCTCATTTTTTTTTTATTTCCCCCCTGAACCTTCACATCTCTAGTTGGCTTTGGGAGACTAGCACCTAATCTTATGTTCCGCTTCTGCTGGAAGTTGTAACTAAATTTTATCTTTTATGAATATAGATATATCTGTCACTGAAAAATTTGCTGTACCACTTTGCTTTTGTAAACCCCACAAGTAAAGGTTCACTTTTCATTTAAAAAGATGGGTGTTGGTGTTAAAAAGTCTAACTGTGATAAACTAAATTCTAAGATTGTATGTCAGTACCTTTACTAATAGAATCATATGAGACAGGAAGGATAAATGCAATTTTCAGTCACAGAACTTTAAAGGAAATGATTTCGTCCAGTAACGAAGTACCTCTCACTTTGGGGAAAAGAAAGAGAAACAGCTTTGGATTCCTTTTTATTTTCTTTAAATGTATTAAGTAACATTATTGTAGCTTTTTCATGTATACACATTGAATGGACTCTTTCAATTACATTAGATATGATTTCATTTCCTGAAGTTACTTAAACAGCAGGATAAGGAGACAAGGCAAGACAATTCAGAACAAATACTCAATTTATTATAGGATTTGAAGCAAATCTCAATATGGGCTGGTATCCTACAGATGTGTTCTGCTTCACTATTTATAATTAGCAATTTGATGTACTGTTGAATCACAAGGCAGCTGATGAGGCTTTCATACTGAAGAGTCATGAGAAGATAAGCATCTGCGTTTGTACTTGACTGAATGATGGTGTGTTAACAGCAAATTCCTGGGCTCAGGATTTTTACATTTTAAGTGTATTGATTTTGCACCTGGCTCTGTTTAGTGGGTCTCAGGGTTCTGGTAAAGAAACAAAAATGAAGTGGATCCCACAAGCCTAAAGTCTGCCAGGAAGGAACAGTTGCAAACTGGCAGTGAACTAAGAGGCAAAGGTGTAGGGAAGGCGTCCGAGGAGATTCTATGAGTGAGGCATACTGGGTCTGCTTTGATACTCAAGCACCCTTCAGGTGCTCAATATTGAACGTGTGAAGGGGCTTGCAAAATCGTGCTAGCTATTCTCTCAACCAGTTGCCAAAATGCATGCACCCCCAGCAACATGTCATTGGCATCAGTCAAAAGGGAGCCCTATGTGCATACATCTATACCTGTGTAGATAGGCACCTTTCAGACTGATTCTAATCATGAGGATTTGATTCCGATCATTTTGGTCTGACTCCAATCACGTTGGGGTGTGGCCAAACTGCACATTGGTGTCTTAGCCATCTTATTCTTGGAAGCCAATAACTGAGGAGGATTTCGGTATAGCTCATTTTGTTATTGGTCAAATCAACTCCTTTTTAAAAAAATAAATTGCTTTCTGTTTTCTAGCTGTCCTCTTCAATCAAACATAGCTTTTGTAAGTTTAAATTTTGAAACAAAAACAATCAGCATATGTATTCAATATCATTCATTCTGTGGCATTAAAAAAGTGAAATGGTGTTCGTTTTCTTAAAGGTGCCAGTGGTATATAAAGGCAAAAATGAAGTCTGAAGAAAAACGAAGAGCTCATTTGCAAAATGGACATTGTAAGCAAAGCCATCTGTGATGTTTCATATTTAAATGAAGATTGACTGCTGTCTTTTTACTTCTTACATCTAGCTGATAAGCTCCCAGGGCTCATCTTTTAAATATATACACCTTGATCCTAATGAATGTGGTACTTTGATGGATGATTAGGGTTCCATATGAACAGGAGTAGTTGCATTCACTTCAAAGTTCAGGAAAGCTCCATGATCTCCATAAAACTTTCTTCAACACTGAAGAAATAAACATACTAAATAAACATACCAGAGCCTCCAATATGCCCCAAGACCAAAGTGTATCATAGAGCTAATAGCTTTCATTGGGGGGGGGGGTGTAGATTCTGTATTTATTCCAAGGCACTTTTATTAAGAAGAAAAAGTTCCTGTCACCTTTGCATACTTCAAAATAAATGCTTTTCATCAACACTGAAGATGTTTTTGTGAATTTCCACCTGCTCCTCATTATGTGATTTTCTCTGAATGTTCCAACTTCTGCCTGCTGGGAACCATATCACACTTGCTTGCTAAAAATTAATGTTTATGCTTTTACTTGTCATTTCTTTCTCATTTCCAGCATTTCAGTAGTGGAATTCTTTTCACAAGGAAAGAGCATTCAATGTCAATTCTTCCACACATTTAAAACATACAGTATTGATGCAGCCTGAGATGAGAGTTCAATATGTGCATACATTTATCATTCTCCCTAATAGCTAGCTTGATGGCCCCATACCAACCAGTAGGACAGTGAGATGGGGGCCTTTCAGAGACAAGGTAGGAGTTTCTCTATACCCTGGAGTTCAGCAGGGGTGGGGGAGGAACTCACTAGGTAAGAAGAACATTACTTTATAAAATAAACAAAAGAGAGACACAACACACCCCTGAAAAAGGAAAATCTCTCAGCAAGAACTGCATATGCACAAAAACTTCTTGCATAACATTGGAAACCATTAAAAGTCTTGACAAGCTACTAAAAACTAAGGCTACTGAAGACAGAAACAGCTTGGTGATCTCCACACCATCCAGCTCCTAGTGATTCAGTATCACCTCCCCCTCCCAAAGTGCCACTATAGGGCCTCTTAACAAACAGCTTGTCCACCTGCCAACAAAGGGCTACAGACTGAAGAAGTATTTTGCCCGAAAAGGTGGAGGGTGAAGACAGATAATCTGTTTAAAGAGAGCAGCATGAAAAGAGCAGGCAAGAGCCTATATTTAGCCATCACTTAGCCTGTGACCAGCATGGAAAGCAGCTACTGCAGATAAAGTTGTTGAAGCCCAGTGTTTTATGGTACATCACTTTAAGACACTTCGGGCCTGTTCAGACAACACACCAAGCCATGGTTAGGCTGCTAACCTTTTGCAGCCATTGTTTAGTGAGTATGTTTAAACTATGGTTATGTGGTTAGGAATGGTTCACATGACACACTAAGATGGTTCACATGACATACTAAATCAGCCTTTCTTAACCTGGGGCGCTCCAGATGTGTTGGACTACAACTCCCAGAATGCCCCAGCCAGCTCGCTGGGGCATTCTGGGAGATGCAGTCCAACACATCTGGAGTGCCCCAGGTTGAGAAAGGCTGTACTAAATGCTTAACCATCATGGTTTAGTATGTTGTCTGAACAGGGCCTTTAAAAGTGAATATACAATTTACAAGTAAATAGTGGTTCTACCCCTCCCTTCAACAAAGAAAAGAATATACTATCTCAGACAGCATGGGGAAGTAGTCTGATCTACTGCTTTAGCTCTGATAAATAGATTTCCCCACTCCAATGCTCAAGTTGGAGGCTGGTTGCACAGCCAGTTCTAAAATGTATCTCCATGATTTATAGCACTGTAGTTCACAACTTGCTTTCAACCTTCCCTCCTTGTGCTGTACTGCTCAGATGGAAGAAACTCATACAGTCCTCCTAATACCACCCAGAGAGCTTTGGCTATGGGGTGGTATATAAATTTAATAAATAAATAAACATTCCCCTCCCTTCAACAATTGCTTCAACAAAGAAAAGACGCTAACCTCCTATGAGGGCCCATTATATATGTTGTCACAATTTTTGGAGTAAATTCCTTTCTTGGAAGAGGGAATTAGTTGGACAGTCTAAGTATACTCGTTATATAGGGTGGCAGAATCTAGCAACATATTTTACATTATGAATATGCAGTAGTATTTCTTAATGATCCATTTGATTTTACAGGTATTTGTTGCTTGAATGATTTCTGCCTAATGCAGAAAATTATCATTCTGTTTTTCCAGTGCGATTTCCAGGAACCAAAACATACATTGATCCAGACACATATGAAGACCCATCACTGGCTGTTCATGAATTTGCTAAGGAAATAGATCCATCACGAATTCGTATTGAGAGAGTTATTGGGGCAGGTAAAAATTAATCACATTTTTCTTGCAAGTATGACTAATAAATACCCTTTAAATAAAAATTAATGGCTCAAAACCTGTATTGAGTATAGCTTTCTAATAGCCCCAAATACTCCAAAATATAGCTCTCTAAATGAGCAATTTATTGCATGTTCGTGATTGACCACTCACAGAAGTTTGTGGGTCCATTACACAATGTCGTCAATGTCTAGGACGTGTCTTGCACTATCCCCTGGAAATTTCACTTTTTAAAAAGGAGAGAGATACTGTTGCATCATCTAGGGTATTGCAGGATTTCCCAGTATGTAAACTCGGCATTGTGCTATAATTCCGCCACTAGATGGTGCTGTCCCATTAAACTCAATGGAGTCTTTCCAACAAGGGAAGTTTTCTATTCAAAATTACATGGTCGTGTGTAAATGACCCTGTCATCATGGTGGGAAGACTAAGGAGGACCAAAATCCAGGTAAAGCTGCGGGATTTTTCCTGTGTGTAGAGAAGCCCTCAGTCTTCATGCAGATATTGATAAGAACATGAATTGATAGATAAGTGGATGTCTAAGTGAACAAAGTAGATTCCTACCCTGATCCAGAACATGTCCATATCCAAATAGCTTCTGTTGCTAGTTATGGCTGATACTGATAGTGCTCTAAAGAAACACAGAGTATGGCTTCTTTTCCTTCATCAGAAAGAGTTGTCCTGTGTATTCCTTTCTGTCGTTCAGTACTGGGCAGGCGATGGAGAAATTTGAGCAGTTAATAAGTGAAACACATTTGTACCAGAAGAAGAAACAGAGCTTATCTCTTTGTCTTCTCAATGAAGTCTTTGCTGCACACACTTAGAATCATAGAATCATAGAATAGCAGAGTTGGAAGGGGCCTACAAGGCCATCGAGTCCAACCCCCTGCTCAATGCAGGAATCCACCCTAAAGCATCCCTGACAGATGGTTGTCCAGCTGCCTCTTGAATGCCTCTAGTGTGGGAGAGCCCACAACCTCCCTAGGTAGCTGATTCCACTGTCGCACTGCTCTAACAGTCAGGAAGTTTTTCCTGATGTCCAGCCGGAATCTGGCTTCCTTTAACTTGAGCCCGTTATTCCGTGTCCTGCACTCTGGGAGAATCGAGAAGAGATCCTGGCCCTCCTCTGTGTGACAACCTTTTAAGTATTTGAAGAGTGCTATCATGTCTCCCCTCAATCTTCTCTTCTCCAGGCTAAACATGCCCAGTTCTTTCAGTCTCTCTTCATAGGGCTTTGTTTCTAGACCTCTGATCATCCTCGTTGCCCTCTTCTGAACACGCTCCAGCTTGTCTGCGTCCTTCTTGAATTGTGGAGCCCAGAACTGGACGCAATACTCTAGATGAGGCCTAACCAGGGCCGAATAGAGAGGAACCAGTACCTCACGTGATTTGGAAGCTATACTTCTATTAATGCAGCCCAAAATAGCATTTGCCTTTCTTGCAGCCATATCGCACTGTTGGCTCATATTCAGCTTGTGATCTACAACAATTCCAAGATCTTTCTCATTTGTAGTATTGCTGAGCCAAGTGTCCCCCATCTTGTAACTGTGCATTTGGTTTCTATTCCCTAAATGTAGAACTTGGCATTTATCCCTATTAAATTTCATTCTGTTGTTTTCAGCCCAGCACTCCAGCCTATCAAGATCACTTTGAAGTTTGTTTCTGTCTTCCAGGGTATTAGCTATCCCACCCAATTTGGTGTCATCTGCAAATTTGATCAGCGTTCCCTGCACCTCCTCGTCCAAATCATTAATAAAAATGTTGAAGAGCACTGGGCCCAGGACTGAGCCCTGCGGCACCCCACTCGTTGCCTCTCCCCAGTTTGAGAAGGTTCCATTGATAAGTACTCTTTGAGTCCGATTCTGTAGCCAACTGTGGATCCACCTAATAGTTGTTCCATCTAGCCCACTTTTAGCTAGTTTGTTAATCAGAATGTCATGTGGTACTTTGTCAAAAGCTTTGCTGAAGTCAAGATATATGACATCCACAGCATTCCCACAGTCCACAAGGGAGGTTATCCTATCAAAAAATGAGATCAAATTAGTCTGACAGGATTTGTTCCTGACAAATCCATGTTGGCTTCTAGTAATCACTGCATTAATTTCAAGGTGTTTACAGATTGACTTCTTTATAATCTGCTCCAGAATTTTCCCAGGGATGGATGTCAGGCTGACTGGTCTGTAGTTCCCAGGTTCCTCCTTTTTGCCCTTTTTGAAGATAGGGACAACGTTAGCCCTCCTCCAGTCGTCCGGCACCTCACCCGTCTTCCATGATTTTGCAAAGATAATAGACAAAGGTTCTGAGAGTTCTTCCGCTAGCTCCTTCATTACTCTTGGATGCAGTTCATCGGGCCCTGGGGATTTGAACTCATTCAAGGAAATTAGGTGTTCTTTGACCGTTTGTTTATCAATCTCAAACTGCAATCCTGCCCCCTCAACTTCTGCTTCACTTTTTCCAGGAGGGTCATAGATCCGCTTTTGGGAGAAGACCGAGGCAAAGTAGGAATTGAGCACTTCAGCCTTTTGTTTGTCGTCTGTTATCAATTTGCCATCCTCATTAAGCAGTTGAACCACCATTTCTTTCCTCTGTCTTTTACTACTCACGTATCTGAAGAAAGCCTTTTTATTGCGTTTAGCATCCCTCGCTAATCTCAGCTCATTCACAGCTTTAGCCTTCCTGATGCCATTTCGGCACTTCTGCGCCACTTGTCTGTACTCTTCTTTTGTAGCCTGGCCTTCCTTCCACTTCCTATATGTATCCCTTTTTGTTTTCAGTTCATCAATAAGCTTTTTGTGGAGCCACATTGGTTTCCTCTGTTGTCTTCTATCTTTTCTCCTTGTTGGAATTGTTTGTAACTGTGCCTTTAAAATTTCATTTTTTAGATACTCCCACCCATCCTGCACTCCTTTTCTTTTTAGGCTCCCTTGCCATGGGACCTTACTTATTATAGTTCTGAGTTTATTAAAATCAGCTTTCCTAAAATCCAGAGTACGTGTATGGCTACGCTCGACTTTTGTCTCCTTCATAATCAAGAATTCAAGTATGACGTGGTCACTTTCCCCCAGAGTTCCCGTAACTGCCACTTTATCCACTAAGTCATCCCTGTTGGTCAATAACAAGTCAAGGATTGCTGACCCTCTAGTTCCTTCCACCACTTTCTGTAGGAGAAAGTTATCACCCATACATGTCAGGAATTTCTTGGAAGGGCCGCTTTTGGCAGTAATGGTCTCCCAACAGATATCAGGGTAATTGAAGTCCCCCATCACTACTACATCACACTTCCTTGAAACACTGGCAATTTGTTTCTCAAAAGTTTCGTCCTCGTCTTCTCCTTGATTGGGTGGTCGGTAGTAGACTCCGATTATCATATTCTTTTTATTCCTAGCCCCATTTATTTTAATCCAGACGCTCTCGACGGGGCTCCCAATCTCATCCGCCTGTATTTCTGTGCAGGGATAGGTATTTTTAACATATAGTGCAACTCCACCTCCCTTTCTATTTCTTCTGTTCTTTTTGAACAAGTTATATCCTTCAATTGCTATATTCCAGTCATGGGAGTCATCCCACCAAGTTTCAGTTATACCTATCAAGTCGTATTTGCCTTCATGTAATAAGAGTTCAAGTTCATTCTGTTTGTTTCCCATGCTCTGGGCATTAGTATATAGACATCGAAGACCATGTGTTTTATAGTCTGGCTTTGTTCCTACCTTGTTGCAGACACTATTTTGGGACTCTCTTGGAGCTGTTCTCTGTACTGTGGTGCATTGGCCTTCATCCATTGTTGCCTCAAAATTTACGTCTCCCACCCCCGCAAGATTCAGTTTAAAGCCCTCCTGATGAAGTTCTTCATGCTGTGGCCGAACTCATTCTTTCCAGCCCTTGTGAGGTGCAACCCATCCCTTGCCAGCAGTCCATGTTCCAAGTAGCGTAGCCCGTGGTCCCAGAATCCAAAACTCTCACGACGGCACCACTTTCGAAGCCAGTCGTTCATCAAGTCGTTCATCACTTGATCCTTTTTGAAACAAGGAACCTATTTTCTCTGTCTCTCCCTCCTTGCAGACTCCTCAGAACCTATCTCTGCCTCCCTTCTATTATAGCTCATCAAGTTCAAATAGGGTTGAACACTATGCATTCCATCAGAGAGCTATACTACAGAGGGTTAGACAGTAACGTAACATCCTCCTTGATTTTGCATTTGGTGCAAAATACTGGGCGTTAAACTGAGCCAAAAGAAATGGAGCAAGTAATTATATGGGCAAAAGTTAAAAAAAATAAGGCAAGGATTGGTGGTAACTATCTCCTCTTTTATATTACCATTATTTCTAAAAATAAATACAATTTCTATAGTACTAAGCAGTTACTTATTATTGCCTGCCTCTAGTAGATTCAAAGAGATTATTCTAAAAGAAGGAACTCTTGCTTAAGGGATCAACAAAGTATTTTATCTTCTGTACCCATTATGTGCCACAAGACACATTCCTATGGTGAAGCTTTTTTCATACGTGCGTTTCTAAAAACAACTTACTTTTAGCAAAGGGGATTAATAAGTACACTTTAGGACAAAATGTCTGCCATTGGAGATGTTATTTACCTCAGGAATTAATACAGTGTATTTTATAGCTGTATCAGCTAAATATGCTGCTGATAATGTGAAACCATTTGCTCCTTCTGGACAGGGAAGACTGATTAAAGCAGAGGTAGCGGCAGGGAGAAAGCTCACAATGAAAAATAAACCTTGATGAGTCACCCTTGAAAAATGTCAAGATTATCTTCTATATTCTTCCACAAGGCACAGCAAAATTAGTAGATGTTAAGAGGTACTTAAACATCAGCAATAGCTATGGGTGAAATCAGATATATAAGTTGTTGTTTAGATAGAGTTTCCTTGTGCCTGTGACACTTGTCCTACAGTTAATAATGATAATGATTCTGAGAGGTTAGATACAACACATTCTGGACTGATAGGTTTTTGAAAGCTGTCATTAGATCCATCATAGCACAAATATCCCTACTTCAGATATTCATTAATTCTTTACATAGATCAGGCATGCATGTCTTCCAATAATCTTACTGACTGTGCTCCTAACATTGGCCTTAGCTAGACCAAAGGATTATCCCAGGCAAATAGAGGAGTCATCCCTGACTGCTCCTGGTATCCCCTGTGTATCATTTGGATGTACAGGGATGATCCCGGGATATAGGCCTGGTCTAGCCATGGCCATTCTCTCTTCTTCCTAGCCTGTTTGTTGTGCAGAGTCAGAGTCCTGCACTGAATAGGGGAGAGCATTTGAGATATTATGATGATCTTTTCCACTGTACACAAGACGTGGGGAACAGGGGAGCAGCAACTCAGCACTGGAGCTTCTTACTTTGGTTTATTTCTTTTTACACACATTCGAAGTGTTAGTGAGATAAAGGATTCCTTTGGCCAGAAATTTGTACCTAGTCATTAAATAATGAAACAGCTACAATGACATCTGCGGTACATGCTTAAACGTATACATTATTAAAAGTCTTAACGAGCTGTTTTTTAACTTAAGGTGAATTTGGAGAAGTGTGCAGTGGTCGCCTAAAAACACCCGGGAAAAGGGAGATTCCTGTGGCAATAAAAACTTTGAAAGGTGGATATGTGGACAGACAGCGACGGGATTTCCTACGAGAAGCTAGTATCATGGGACAGTTTGATCACCCAAATATTATCCGCCTTGAAGGAGTTGTTACAAAAAGTAAGTTGCTTAAGACATTTTGATTCTCCGTTATATTGCTGTATTCTCACTGCACTTATCACAAACCATCAAGGGCCGTCCAAGTGCAGGTGCAAGTTTCCACACCTGGATGTGCTGTTTATAGGGAACAGAACATACAAAAGTGTGCTTTGTGTAGTTCTGTTTACTGCATTGGAACCACATGCACACTGCTAAACATCTGCTTGTCAGGTATGCATTCGCTAATCTCTCAGTCAGAGCCACTATCTTTCACTTGGTGGAACTATTTTTATTTTGGTTATGGTTTCACCTATTCAACATATATATTGTAGGTAAAAATAATGAATACCCAGTGTATTTTTTCCTTTTGCAATATTTCCCATAAGATCTTCAAGTAGGGAAGATAAATATTATATTACATAAATTAAATATAATTCATGCAACTTCATTTATAATATCTATTCTGCTTAATACAAAAGGCAAAAATTACTAGGGATTCAACAGATATCAGAGATTTTAATTTAGGTAGCAAAAATTTCATATTTGTAATCATAGATATGTGCAATGGATTTCTACAGAGTGAATGTATTTGGAAAACAAAAGAAGCTTGATTTACTCCAAATATTTTGTAATTAAGCTAATTGCACAGAATGAGTAAGGTTGCCCTAGAGCAGAGGTGGGCAACTTCAAGAGGTCGGGGGGCTATTTTCACCCCTCAGACCATCATCCATGTGGGCTGCATCTTCCCTCCTCCACCCTGCGCCACTAAAAATATTTTAAAACTTAAATTTTAAAAAAATTAAATGTCATCCAGAGTGGCTATGAAGTTCCATAAGAATAAAAATTATTTTCAAGCTAATGTTGACCCTTTTGATGCTCCATAGTAGCTACAGAGCACTGAAAGGCTTGAAATGGTAGCTCCAGACACCATTTTGTTTTCAAAATGTTTGTAGTTTTTACCATTTAGGGAGTAGTAGCAGAGCCTGCATGCGGTTTGCAGGCTGCATGTTGCCCACCCCTGCCCTAGAGCTTTGGTGAGGAACGTTTTTTCTATTAAGGGCCACATTCACTTGGAGCTAATTTATCTATGGACCACATGCCAGCAGTGGGCAGGGCTGAAGACAGCAGTGGGCAAGGTCTGAACCAAAAGTGGGCATTCTTATTCTGTGTCATTCCTTTTCTTTTTCTCTTTCTCTCTCTTTCTCTCTCTCTCTCTCTCTCTCTCTTTCTTTCTACCACTTCTTTTTCTCTCTTTTCCTCCCTACCCAGTGGGCTGCCAAGGCAGAAACAGTTCAGTCTTGCCAGAGGTTTGAACTGATCACTTCAGAATATTTTTGAAATTAGGCCCAGAGATACATGAAATTAAGCCAAAGGCTGCACCCTAGGGCTGCTGGTTGGCCGCACCTGCTGTTTAGCCTGGTGTTATGAACAATTGCAAACTGGTGTATTTAAAATTGGGACAGTATGACCAATAGCTTAGCACTATGGACAACAAGGAGTCAACTAGCCTGCTGTGCATTAGATGTGATCCAAACAAATAGGCAAAACAATGCAAGAAATCCTGTCCTAGTTAAAAGTACATGTTGTTTTCCACAGTGTTCTTTCAGTAATGTGAGAATATTCACTCAGATAATTGGGAAGTTCTATATATATCAAAGTCCATCTTTCTGCAATTTCTGTTCATTTTAAATACTGCCTCTTAGGAGACGAGACTTTCTTAGAATTGAAACAAAACAAAACCAGACAGCTGTTTAAGCCGTATGATAAATTATACATTTATTGGGTGGGGGAACTGTTAAACACTAGTTTATTAATGTAATTCTAAAGCTTATACAGTGGGCATAATGTTTTCCAGACAAAATTCTTGCTATCACTTCATCAGGTTTGATTATTTTTAATGCTTCCTTATGTTCATTACTGTTTTAGAAGTGCTGTTAAGACTTCTGAAAAGTGTTGACAGTATTGAAAAGGTGTGTCCTGATACCATTGCAGTATTAATAAACCATTCTTTTTAAACTTTGCTTTTTATTGCTGACTATAAAATACAAAGCAATACTCCTATATAACCCAACATAAGATGACAAAAACAGAAACATAGAACAACATAGCCTAATGAGAAATAATATCTAATAATATGAACAGTAGTGTGATGGTCCCAATGGAAATATGATGGTTTGTAATTACTAATCTCAATATGACCTACTGCTCATAATGCTTAATGGCATTACGAAGGGAGTGCTGTTTTCTCCAAAAGTTCTTCTCCAGCACAAATCATTATCTGAGCTGGTGAATCCTTTTCCCTCTTTCCATCATGCTTTGATTGCTGCAACAGCAGTGTTTCAGGTGTCAGGCCTTCTGGCATGCATAGTTTTCACATGGCACCTTGATTTCTTGGTATGGATGTTAGGCCCCTAGAAATGTCCAATAGCTCCTTGCATGTTCAGCAGAATTCCTGACTTAAAGAGGTTTGAGACACCTGATTTTGAGAACAGGTAACATCCACATTAAGGATGCAGGCAGTCTGGGAAAATTACAGTTTGTATTGTCCCTGGTGCCTGGGATACTGCCATTGTAGGCTTCAGTAGAGACCTCACAGAAAAGCCGCTGAGAACCTTTAAAGATACACATTTCAGAATCAATCTGGTTTCTGATTTTTTGGTAATAGCCAAGCCCAATTCCACATTGAGCCAAAGGGCATTCAAATTAAGACTTCAACTACTAAATAAAATGATTAAAATTGCAAGCCAGTGGCATTGCTCAAAAGGAGATACCTTTTAATAATGTTAAAATGACAAATATTGTTATGATGCTTGCATGCTAATAACCTAGTTGGTAAGCCATCTGAGAACAAGTGACTTAGAGCAGTGTTCTGTTGCCAGTGATACATACCTCTGCACACAGTTCTTGCAGCCTATAAGTAAGCGAGTCAGCCTTTCTCATCCTTGTACCAAAATCTTACAGTGGAAGTAACTGTGGACTGTTGTGTAATAGGAAAAACATGCACTCTAGAATCAATGCTTTCTTCTACTAGCAGTGAGAATGTGGTAGTCAAAATGTGGTGATGACTTTAAGTACTTTTCAGTTGGGCTTGTTCTGAACAAATAATATTGACCAGTGCTTGATCTAGCAGTAAGCAATTCGGATCAAATTTCCTACACTGTACTAAAATTAAGTGAAGACTTTTCCGTGCAGGCATCTTATCGTAGTATCTTGGGAAAATCTGCTTACACATTTACATATTATAAATAGAAAGCAGCCATCAGTATGAGCAAGGCTAGTCCCAAGGCAGAATCAGTGCAGAGTCCAGTAATCTCAAAGACCCCCTCAGGCTGCTTTTCCCCAGCTTCTGCTTCTATGTCTCAAGAGAGCCACATTTCATATCCTTCCTCAGGGCTCTCTCTCTCTGGAGCTCATGGCTTGTTTATTTCTTATTCCAATATGTCTAAACTGCCAAACTTGTTTAACAGTCCTCAACATTAATGAAATGTGCATTTAATACATTTAAATTGCTTGCATTCATGAGTGGAATGTCCAGAAAATAATGTCATTATTTTCTTTAGACCATTTGCCTGTGGGTAGAATAAGTGTTTTCTGTGTGCCTTTTACATGACCATATTTCAGGATTAAAGAAATAACATGTCTTTGAAAATATTGATAGAATGGACGTCTTCTCTCTTGTATCCTAGCTACCGCTTCTAGACATGAGAGTATATTACTGGATATCAAACTTTCAATCCTCATTTCCATATTTTCTAAATTTGTATACATGCCAGGACATTCAGATTTCGAATGTTCTTATTATAGAATATAGATATTAAGAATAATGATTAGAGTGTATTTTTACCTATGTATTCCCAGCTTTTCAGAATTGTATAGTTAATTTGGTGTCCTGATTTATTATATTTTTAAAATACTTTGTTTGCAACCATTGTATAGTATAGAACATGTTGCTTGTAGTAATGCTAATATTTTGCATCTACAAACCATTCTGTTGCTGCCACCAGTTTGGCTGCATTGTAATAGGCTATTACATTTTGTAAGGGTACATTCTAATCAGTGTGTGCGTGTGTGCGGCGCAATGCTATTTCATTTCTGGCATGTTACTGTAATAGGGAATGAAAAATAAAATATTACATGGCCTTTCCTAAGTGGTAGCTTTTGTTCGGTGTAAGTTATCTCACCCCACAATGGGCTTTGCTAGACCTACCAGGTGTTCCGTCGTTGAGGAGCGGTGAAAGCGGATTTTCCCGTTCAGCCGTGACGCCTCATCATCCACACCTGCCTTCGATTTGTGGCGGAAGTTTGCGCCGGTTGTGCTGCCGCCACCGCGAGCATGGTTGCGCAGCCACACCGGCCTGATTGCCGCGGCTTTTTTTTCCACTCGCTGCACGGTTTGCGCAAGTCCGAAAGACCGCAAACTTGCGCAGCCGTCAGCGATGCCGCCGCCGGCCCTGGCGGCGGCGGCGGCGGCAGTGGCAGTGCCAGCTGAAGTGCTGCTGGTGCTGTTGAGGGCATTGATGCGCTCACTTCCTGATGGGGGTCATGGCAGGTGTAATATGACCCGAGGTCAATCGTCTGCATGGGCACTCTGTGCCTACATCTCCCATCATGCCTCTGAGGTGTCGCCGCCGATGACCGCCTCTGTGCCCTGTGCCCCATCCCAAGGAGCCAACCCACATCTGGCCGTAGCCATGGCAGCAGCCCACAAACAGCTCTGCCCTCTGCCAGCCTGGTACCCACACTAACAGGCAGCGCACAGCACCGCCATTATGCGGCCACGGTAGCTGCCCACCGCAAGGAGTCACCAGCCACTTTTCCGGTCCTCCGTTCCTGCGCAAACTGTCACTGGGGGAATAAAAAAAAAAAGCCGCTCCGCCGCGCTGCCCCAGCTGGCGGACTGCGCGCAAATGGCGGAGGCGGCTTGACCGAAGCCGCTGACCACTCCCCCTTAGCACGCCTTTTCCTGCCCAGTGTGGACTGCAGTGACCTCACATCCTCCCACACGTACTCCGAATTACCGCGGGACAGCAGGAAAAGGCGCACTAGAACTCACTTTTTTAAAGTCGGGAGAAAGAGGCTTCACCGCAGGATAACGGCGGATCCTCGTGAACGTCATCTGGAAGCCTCGACGTGACTGCGGAAGGTAACGCGCGCTAGAGCCCCGTCTAGTAACGCCCATCATCTCAGAAAGGGACTGAGCAATTTGTTTTATGGAAATGTGTTTAACTTGAATAGATTAATAAAAAAGGCAGATAATGGATCAACAGAAAACTCTTTAATGGCCCTATAGTCCTAAAGTAAAAAGCTTCATTTTGAAAACTGCTTAAATTAAAGTAGTTCAATTTGGGTCTATGGGAATGGTGTAGATTGAGCAGTTTCTGAGTTACAACACAGCATCCTTAGCTATGGGATAATTATCAGATAGAATCTGACACTGAACTCACTAAGACATACACCACTATAAGTGGTTAATGAATCACTGTCTGACAATGAAAAACAGAGTTGATCTACAGTGCTTAGGCACACACTTTCCCCTCTGTTAGCCATTAGTTATTAAGCCGTAGCCATTGCCAGTATATATTGCTTCAGTTAGTAGGAAATGTGATCCATCACAATGTTTTTATCTATTGACCTACAAAATTCACCAAAATACTTGATTGCAATACCTTTAGAGTTCTATCCAATCAGTAATTATTGATGAATGAAACAATAAGAGCTTCCATGCAATACAAGATTAATTTTGCTTATTTTTGAGGACGTTTTTTATATATCCGAAAAGCAAGCATGTATAATTCAATTGCAATACTGAAGTTCCTGGGAACTCTGTGCACAGATACTCCCACTGGTGGAAGTGGGAAAAACTATTTTCACCAATATCCCTTTCCTCCTCTGCCCTCCAAGTATCAGCCCCAGAGGGTTGGGGAACACTCTGGAACATTACTGGAGTTGATACTGAGGACTACAGAGAAAATCAACAGAAAATTCCACCCCCACCCACCTCCACATTTGCACCAGCAGGAGCCTGATCTCTTGGATTGGAGTCACACAGCCTATGTGATCTTTTAAGTGAAGGATCCCACATTTCAATGGTCACTACCCTATACTTCCACTGTTTCTGTTGCACCAAGTGGATCCACCTTAAGCTCAACAGGAAAATAGTACTCCGAAAGCAGCCCTGGAAATGTGTGGAATGGCATGAGTCAATGGAGATCCCTTCAATGACCTCTGCTAACTTACCCCATTCCAAAATTGAGTATTTTGGCTCATTTCTGTTTACTTAAGAATCCGCTGTCTTCCTGTTGCAGTAGCGCTGGTCGTGCTGGTCCTGCTGGTAGCATTGGATAGTGCTAATCTCTCTGAATGATTGTTCCAGATTTCAGTATTTCTTCTTTGAAAAGAAATAGCATAGGATTGATCCAGAACAGCACTTTTGCTGAGATCCATCAGAGACCTCCACTCAAGCAAGGTGGGAAGCAATTTTTAATGAATTCTGTGCACTTCTATGACCCCCCAATCTTCCAGAGCAGCTTGTCAGGGGAACTGGCAGAAATGGTCTCTCCTACTTCCAGGGGCAGAAGTGCTCCATGAGAAGAATTTCCACAAAGAGATCTCTGGATCTAGCGCCGTGCAGTTTCTAATTTCCTACCTTAGGGCAACAGTGGGCAACTTCAGGTGGTCCACAGACCAATTCCCAGTGCCTTGACTCCCCCAGGGGATGCACTCCTGCCCCTGCAACACCCATAGTGCCAAAAAACCCAGCAGTTTGCCTCTGCAATTTGGCAACAGACTGCTACAGTGACTCAAAAGGGCCACATTTAGCTTGAAAACAAACTAAATTCGGCACTTTTGCATCTCCGTAGGCGTTTGCCACCAAATTTCAGTGGCAAACTCTTGATTTTTTTGCCACTGCATCACCAAATTTCAGCAGTGTGGGACCAGCAGTAAGGGTGACGGGAGATGCATTCAAGGCCGGAGGGGGCTGTAAATTGCCCAGTCTGTTTTAGAGTACATTCAGATATGGGGCTCATCTACACCAAGCAGGACATTCCACTATGAAAGCGGTATACAAAAGGCAGGAGCCAGACTACTGCTTTATAGCGGTATGGAAGTGTACTGACAACTGTTGGGGCCCAGGACACGTACTCTATACTGCTTTCATACCACTATATCCTGCTTGGTGTGCCTCCTGCCTTTTATATACCACTTTCATAGTGGAACATCCTGCTTGGTGTAGATGAGGCCAAGGAGCATTTCAACCATTCTGTCTCATTGCAGGATGCTTGGATTGGTTCTTCTCTCTAGCTCAGTTTGTTGTTCTAGAATGCTGCAGTTGCAGATTCAGAAGTATTTCTCTTTACTTTTGAGTGCAACATCTGTAGAATAATTGCTTCTTCAAATGCAGCTTTAAATTTAGACTTACTTAGATGCATGTTGTGGCTACCTTGTTTATGCCATTTACACGCCCTGCTATCCACACAACAGCTGTTCAATAAAAGAACAAAAACAAGACTTCATTCACACTGGTTTTGCTTTAGAAATTATATTGATTTTGTGCAGTTTAGTTAAAAGAAAAACACTCATTTGTTTTATTTAAAATTCATTGACTTCTATACTTGTTGAGAAGTATAGAGGTAGGAAAACTGTTTTTTGTTTGAGGTCAGTCTGCTTTAGAGATGGCTTTCTTCTTGCATTTGGAAGTGTATCTGCATGTGTCAATTTTGGATTTCATACTGAGCTTGGTTGGCTCAATTTAAAACAATCATGAATGGCAACCTTTCCAAAGTGGACGCGCACTGTGCAATTCGGTCAAGTGTTGACAAAACAGCATATGAATTCCTGGGCAACAGGCATTAATTTGACTTCTTAATAGCATGAAATGCTGAAGTTATAAGAACCCTGGAAAATCCTCATTCAGTACAATCTTTGCAACTGACTTTCTTTTTGTTCATAGTGGAATCTAACTAATGAAGAGGCATTTGCAAAGCAATAGGCTCTATTAAGAATTACAATTTTCAAAATTAAAAAAGGTTATTCAGATCTGGCTATATGAATTCTTTAAAAAACAAAACCCACCCGATATCCGTTATTACAAGAGGAAACATACCAGTCTCCATAAAGATTCATATTTATCAACCCAGACATAGCCTTTAGAAGGAAACTGAAGAGGAATATTACAGAAATACTTTTGTGTTTCTGACAGTATGTGATATGCTATTACAATAATTGGTACAAGTTTGTGTGGAACTATGAAGCTGAGAAAGTATTTTTCCTCAGTTTAATGTTGTGCTGTAGTAATTTTCAGCTCCTGGATGCAAGGGCTCATCTACACCAGGCAGGATATTCCACTATGAAAGCGGTATATAAAAGGCAGGAGCCACACTACTGCTTTATCTCGGTATTGAAGTGCACTGCAGGATCTACACTAGTGCTTTATAGTGGCACTGAAGTGCACTGACAACTGTTGGGGCCCATGACACATCTACACCAAGCAGGATATTCCACTATGAAAGCGGTATGTAGTATGTGTCAATGGGCCCCAACAGTTGTCAGTGCACTTCAATACCGCTATAAAGCAGTAGTGTGGCTCCTGCCTTTTATATACCGCTTTCATGCTGCTTTCATAGTGCAATATCCTGCTTGGTGTAGATCAGCCCCAAGAATCACTTTAGATGTTTACCTTGGCCATCTGTAGTACAATGGAATCTTCATTGTTTTGAGCACAGGTCCTTGTTAAAGTAAATTTTTATATTCCTCATACCTTTAGAAAGAAAATCCAGAGGCCAGCACATCTTGCTTTGCATAGGATGAAAGCAAAGCAACAGCATGATTCTGAGTAACTTTTAACTGCTGATTTCTTTCCTCACAAATGTTCCAGCTGCTGACATCATACTGTGTGTGTGTGTGTGTGTGTGTGTGTGTGTGTGTGTGTTTCTTACCTGAGACAGAACATTCTGCTTTAACATTTGAGCTCCCAGTATAATCCACATCTCCTTCAGGTTGTAAACCAGGTGTGGACAACTTGCGGCTCTCAGCCTAATTGCATATAGCCCTCGGCAGAATTTCAAAAGCCCACTGCAATCAATTAGTTCAGACCTCTGGTGTGAGGGATCTATCCCTCCCGTTGCAACCTGCTAGGCACAGAGAAAGATGTAAAGAGGGGGAAGTGAGGTGGCAGAAAAAGAGAGAGAAATCTTTGGCTCTTGTCCACCCATTGCTGGACTAGGCCCTGCCCACTGCCAGCATGCAGCCAATCCAGATGGCTTTAGAAAAAAAAAAGTTTCCCCTCCCCTGTTGTAAACAGACTGAGACCATTACAGTAATGTCAGAAAGAACTGCTGGCCATACTACATGTGACATGGGAGATATGTCTTTCCCCCCCTTTTGTGGGGCTTATAGCAGCTTGGGAGGGGGGCAATTTAGATTGGGGAAAAGATTCAGTGCCTTTTTCTCTTAGCACTGCTGCTCTGATCTACTTCAGAGCAGGAGCATAGCTACTTTTAGGCAAAAACAAAAACATTAGGCAATCCAGTCATGGAGCAAAACCAGGCAGAAGTCGCATACAGCATTGGTTGATAACAAAGGGCGGAAGATGAATGCCATGAGATGGGAAATGTATTCAGTGGCCATCCTGGCCATAGTGTGTGTGTATGTAACTATCAAGCTAGCATGGCTATCAATAATTCCTTGCAAAGAAAAAGCTGCTTCTTTTGATCAGTTACAAATGCAATATGGCCATGATCTTCCAGGCCAAGGCCCATTGCTTAGCTGGCCAGCAAATCAACTCTGTACACCATATGGCAGACCATAGATGTAAAGCTATTGTGGGTGCAGTATCCTTGTGTTGCCACATCTGGCTCTGCTCAGCTGATCTTGCACAAGAGGCAGGGTCCAGGATTGAAGACCTACCCTTTGGCAGAAAAGCATCTTTAGTTCTGCAACCCATGACACCCTCAACCATGTGCAGAAAATTTAAACCGTAGCATTAGTGCTCAGGCCCCTCATCATTCAATCACCAGTACTTCTTTTGGCCATGGTCCACCTCTGGCTGACAATCCTCAAGACTTGGAGCCCACTTGTCCTGGCCTATCACACCTCACTCCTGACCAAGAGGTCAGCAAAAGTACCATGCCTCATCGAGCCATAAACTGTCCAATCCTTCCAAGCTGTGCCTTTGACTCTCTGGTTCATTGCCACTATGCCCATATCCCCAGGAACCCTCCTTTTGGCAACAAGCTCCTGCCCCTCACCATCAATTAGGAATACATTATTTATTTATTTCAAACATTTGTATCCAACACTATATCATAAAGATCTCAGGGTGGCATACAGATAAGAGCATACAGTATAAAACAACATTTTTTCATAGTATAAAACAATAAAACATTATGACAGATACATGTATCCTCATGTATTGAGGAGATCCGTGGCCTCTCCCCTCTTGCCCCTACACACTGGGCCACCCCTTTTCCCCCTTCCTGTCTTCTTCCAAGGTCAGAGGAGCTTTCTGTGGCAGCTAAGGGAGTGAGGGGAAAAGATTTACAATCAGATCTCCTCCGCAGTTGGAGCGCTGGTAGAGAAGATTTGCAGCATCCTATAGTCTCGAGCTTCTGTTTAGCGGCCATGGGAGTGCTCTCCAATTTACATTAACACATTTACAATCAAGTCAATACTTATGGACTAGGTTGTAAAATACGTTGGCCTTGGAATTCCAGCCTGAGTTTTCACTTTCTGCAACATCCGTATCAGTGAACTGTACAAATATATTATCAGAATTTCCCCCCCTACCATTAGCATTTTTAGAGTGGTGGTAACAATTTATACATACTGCTTCTTCCTAACATTTGGCCAGCCAGGAATTGTATCTGGCTGCAACACTGGCATAACATAATGTCAGTACAAGGGATTCAAGATGCTTTGCTTGTGCAGGTGATGGTACAGCTAAGCATTTATTTACTCACTGAGTTTTTATGCTCTAGTCAGCATTCTGCAAATTTCAATGGGTTATATTACATTTTGTATTAACTAGGGCAGCCAGAAACTAAAATTCATTCACTTATATTGTGGGAAACTATTAATGCTTATTAAAAACTCAATTATATTTCAAGCATTTATGATAAACCAAGAAAACAACATTATAGAATTATAGGAGATTATAGTATGGACAATGCCAGTTTGGGGCACTGGAACATCTGGATGGGAGCTGCATAGTTCCCTGAAAGTCAGTTACATACTCTATGCATCTAAACATTGTAGTTTGGACGATTGGGAACAGCAGCAGCAAACCTCCCATTTATGTGCAGGGGAAGGAGGGCACAAGAGGAGATTAGAAGCTTCCAGTTCTGATTTGCTGCTAATCATGGTTTGCCATTTCAGCCGAATGTGGCAAGCTTTGGTTTGCACAAACCATAGTTTGCCCTCAAGCCAGGATCTCAAAGTGCTATTTTTCTGCAGCTTCTGTTCATACTTTTTAAAAAATATGAGACTTCCCATTGTTCAATTTCCCATGCCACATCTAGTTGGCCCTAAGTATTTTGTTATTCCTTCAGCTGTTCCTGATTTTCCTGCTATACAGAGATGTATTCATGATTGTAGATTACCAACTACACCCTTATCTGGACAGAGATAGCCTAACTACAGTTATCCATGCTCTGATAACCTCTCATTTGGATTACTGCAATGCGTTATACGTGGGGCTGCCTTTGAAAACGGTCCGGAAGCTTCAGCTGGTACAAAACAGGGCAGCCCGTTTACTAACAGGGACTGGCCAGTGAGATCACATTACGCCAGTCCTTTTACAACTTCATTGGCTGCCAGTCCAGGTCCAGGCCCAATTCAAAGTGCTGGTATTGACATTTAAAGCCCTAAACGGTTTGGGGCCAGGTTATTTGAAGGAATGCCTCCTCCCATATGTACCTCCCTGGACCTTAAGATCATCTACAGGGGCCCTTCTCTGTGAGCCCCTGCCAAAGGAAGTGAGGCAGGTGGCTACTAGGAGGAGGGCTTTCTCCGCTGTGGCACCCCGGTTGTGAAATGAGCTCCCCAGAGAGGTCAGCCTGGCGCCTACACTGTACTCCTTTCGTCGCCAACTGAAGACCTTTTTATTCTCTCAGTATTTTAACACTTAATTTTAACTTAAATTTAAATCTTACTGTTTTAACTCTGTATTTTAATCTTATATCAATTTTGCTGCGTGGTTTTATCCTGGTTGTGCTTTTTATACTGTATTTTGTATTTGTGCTTTTAACCTGTTGGTTGTTTTATTATGGTTTTAATTTTTGTGAACCGCCCAGAGAGCTTCGGCTATTGGGCGGTATAAAAACGTAATAAATAAATAAATAAATCCTCCTCCCTCCCTCACTAAGTGCACCATTGCTGCTGCCGCCCTGTTGCTGCCACCACCACTGCTGCCTGCCTGACCGGCCAGCCAGGCAACCAACCAGGCATCTTTTGTCTTGTATGTGCATCCAGCTTCTCCTAGAAGTCTCAAGTTTCGCGAGACTTCCAAGATGACTTATCTGAGACTTCAGTTAAGACAGCTCATCCCAGATGTCTCACAAGACATGAGAGGAGTTCTGTGACAGTGGCAGGGAAGACGACTGCTCCCCCTGCCCCCGCAAGCATTAAGAGACCCTTTCAGAGGTCTTGATTGGTGCAGGTGGGAGAACAGGGCATGTGGCCAATCTGCATACTTTACGGAGGTCCGAAAGACCTGGATCCTGCTCCCCCCACCCTTTCTCGGACATTTAAATAAACATTAAAAAATTCACTCCAGCCCTGGTTGAGGTCATAAGTATCCGGACCTGTCCGGGCACAACCAGAGAGTTGGTCTCCCCAGCATTACAGACTATACTTCATATTGGTTTGGACCCAGACATACTTAGATTAGACCCACTGAAATCAATGAGACTTAAGTCATGAAATGGGTCTGACTAACTTCATACCTAGTGATTTCAGTGAGTCTACTCTAAATATGACTAGATCTGGGTCCAACCAACTGTGCCTTATTGTGCTGGTATCCTAATAATATGGAGAACGTAAACTTCTTATACAGTAGTAAACTCCACAGTTTTACAAAGACTAAAAATTGATATACCACTCTACAGAAGCAGCCAGGTGCAATTGTACAGTAATTGTTTTTATACCAGAAAATCATACTTGTAATTTACTCTGAGGAATCCATTAATGAGGTCATTATCAACAATGCACACCACTGCCAAAAAAACTTGCTTAAATGAAAGTCATGAATCTTTTTAACGGCATTACTTGATCCTTAGAATTGAATGTGCCTGACTCCCACTTGCTCTTCTCATTATGGACTGGCAAGACTGAGCAAGATTTAACTGCACAACACTGCAATAACATTATCTAGGTTGCATCATTAGATACACCCAAGATAATACATAAACAGTTATTGAGGATGGTTCTACCTCCTTAGAGTAAATTTGTTATACATGATGCTGAAAAATTGTATTAAAATGCTTAATAATAGGAGTGAGCTAGTAGCTGCTTACATACACTGCAAAGCTGGTACGCTCAGGTGAATTGCAGTGTGCATACAAAGGTATTCACATTTAGAATGTACTATGAACTTAGGACAACTTCACACAACATTTCTGCTTGTGATCTTGTGAACCTCAATTGCTGAGTTTAGGCTAGTTACTCTATCTCTTATCCATCTGAAAGAAAAGAAAAGTAATACCAGCCTGCATATCTCATAGGAAAACCAAAGTGTAAAATGTTCATGCTGTGAATGGAGACAAATTCTTGGTTTTCAGTCTGATTGACTAGGTGTCTCAGGATTGGATCCCAACAGTTGTTCATTATCTGGAACTTTCCTGCAGACACAGGGTTGGATCTAGATCAACGTCATTGCACTTTGGTCCCATTGAAACAAATGTGGAAGTTAGTCATGACTGACTTAAATCCCATTGATTTCAATAGGACTTAAATGTTACTAGCTTGGTCTAGATTGACTCTACAATTTATAAATGGTGGCTGCATTTTATTTTTCATTTTGGCTATAATCCTATGTTTTACTCTCATAGATAGCATTTAGGTAGAGGAACTTGTTTCAAACATATATTCGTGATTCTGGAGATTTTCATTTGGTTTTCCTTTACACATGGATCTTACACATAGAATGACTGAACATTGGCCATTTTTACTGAAATGGCACCGTGCTTACTCTTAAAATGGCACAGTGCTTACTCTTAAGACCCCAAAATATCAATGAGATTTACATATAACATGTGGCAATATTGTACCCTTGAACAATGTAATTCCCTACTCTATACTCTATACAAGTTGCAATTCTTACCAATTTTCTAGCAGTGTATTATCCACTGAGTAGAATGAACATTCATGTTGAATCCTGCCATTATTTCTCAGTGTAACAGCTTTTCTGGATCATGTCTAAGGTTTCTGTTATGCATAAATGCTATTGCTGCTGTTGTTAATTCAGATATTCATACCTTGCCTTTCTGCTTCAGATTGAAGATCTGAAGGCTTTAAGTTAAAAGTTTAAAAAAACAAAATACAATCAATAGCAAAAAGGAGCACAGGGAAGCAAGTAAAAACAAAAACAACCTTTCCATAAAATAGAAAAATAAATATTTCAGACATTGAGCATATCAAAGACCTGCTAGAACCAGAAACATTTCAAAAGGCAACAAAATGAAATGAGGGCGGGTGCCTGATTGATCTCCTGGGCCAGAGAGTTCCACAGCATATGCACAGCAACAAAGAAGGTCCTTTCATATATTCTCAGATGCTGACAGGACCTGCAAGAGTACCTCACCAGTTGATCTAAGTGTGTCTATAGGCAGGGACATGTTGGAGTAGATAGTCATTTAAGTATCTTGGTTCTAAGCCATTTAGGCTTTAACGGAAATCACCAGCACATTAAATTGAGCCCAGAAACAGACCAGAAGCCTATGAAACTGACACAGAAAAGGAGTCACATGCTCCAGAAAAACAACCTTTGGGTAATGCGTCAGTAATAGCATTTTGAACCAAGTGACATTTCCAAACACTCATCAAAAGCAGCCCCATGTAAAGAGCATTGCAATAATCGAACACTGATATAAAGGAAGTATGTATGACCACAACCATTGGCGTACCAGCATAAATTGAGCAAAAGTACTCCTAGCCACAACCATCATCTGGGAATCCATGAACACTCCCAAACCATAAACCTGATCATTTAAGAGGAAAGCAAATCCATCCAAAACAGGCAGTATCTCTTTCCCTAATGTTTTATTTTTAAAAAGCAGCTACAAAAATAAAAGCAGGGCGCCCGTAGATAATGTTTGACTAGATCTCCTCTGATACTTCAGGGGCCTGTGGAGATTTAAAAGGTTATTCTAAGCTTCCATTATCTGCTCTAGCAACTTCATTGCTATCAGCTGTCATAACAGATGACATATATGTATTTCTTATGCCAATGTCAATTCCCAGGCACAAAACTTGGTTTGCAGTTGTTTTCTCTGCAGGCAATGAGATCAGAGGTAACTTTGGACCAGGGTTGAAATATACATCATTTCTAGAGGAAAGCCAGGACACTAAAAATAATTATAGGGAAGCAAAATTTAAGTGTTGATGCTTCCAAAGGCTGATGGTGTACTAATTTCAACCCACCTTGTTGCAAGTGAGGCCAGTCATGTGCAGCCCAGTAGTATGCACAGAGCTCAGCACATTTTTGCATGCTACCTTAAGAATGTAAGATGAGCCATGTTCAATCAGACCAAAGGCCTATCTAGGCCACCATTTTCTTCTCACAATGGCCAACCAGATACCGATGAGAAGCCCACAATAGGATAAATGCAATCATACAATCTAGGGTGACCATATGGAAAGGAGGACAGGGCTCCTGTATCTTTAACAGTTGCATAGAAAAGAGAATTTCAGCAGATGCCATTTGCACCTGGTGAAAATCCTTCTTCATCACAACAGTTAAAGCTGCAGGAGCCCTGCCTTCTTTTGTATCTAGTCTCTCTACAAAAGAGTGCAAGGCTCCTGCAGCTTTAACTGTTGTGATGAAGAGGGAATTTCAGCAGGTGCTGTATGCATTCAAAAGACACCTGCTGAAATTCCCTTTTCTAAAGAACTGTTAAAGATACAGGAACCCTATCCTCCTTTCCATATGGTCACCCTATACAATCCTACTTGTGTACCCCAGCAACTGGTATTCCGAGGCAAACTGCCTCTAATATTGGAGATAATGTATAGCAATAATGACTAGTAGCTACAGATAGCCTCATACTTCATGAATTTGTCTATCCCCCTTTTAAAGTCATTTTGTGGAAGTGAATTGCATAGTTTAACTATGCAATGTGTGAAGTGTTTCCTTTTATCTGTCCTGAATCTTCCACTATTCAGCTTCATGGGATGACCTCAGGTTCTAGTATTATTAGAGAGGTGGAGACATTTCCCTATTAATTTTCTCCACACCATGGATATTTTTATACATCACTGTCTTGTCCCCCCTTACCTTTTTTCTCAGCTAAATAATCCCAGATGTTGTATATCTTCCTCCTAAAGGAATTGATCCAACTACTTGATCATTTTGGTTGTCTTTTTCTGCACCTTTTCCAGCTCTACAATATCCTTTTTGAGATGGTGACCAGATTTGTAGAAAGCATTATATTGGAAATTTTATTTTTGATTCCTTTCCTAATGATCCCCACAGGAAATTTGCCTTTTTCACAGCAGCTGCCCATATTGCATACATTGTATTCAAACATACATTTTAAAATGTTTAATTGCAAGCATCTGACACTACTTTGTATAATATATTAGGGGACTGTTAGGTATTCAGGCTCTCATGAAAGGGAGCCCAATCACAGTGGGGCAGCTCAGGGCTGCTTCAACAGTGCTCAAGAAACTGATTTTTTATTGTCCTTTGGCTTGTTTATTTATTTATTTAAGGCATTTATACCCCACGTTTCAGCTGAAAAGGCTCACAGAGCACCTTACAGATAACTAAATCCCAAACAGTCCCTGCCCTCAAGTTTACCATCTAAAAAGGCATGGCACAAAAGGAATGGGAAAACAAGAAAATGCAATCACCAATTCCTAATGTTATCAGCTTCTTACAACGACAGCTGTAATGCAGTTGGATGTTGCTGGTATTGCTATCATGACCAGTTGGAATGAAAAGAGCTCAAGGAGAAGGGCGGTATAGAACCGCCCAGAGAGCTCCGGCTATTGGTATTTCTATCCAGTATAGAAATGTAATAAATAAATAAATAAAGGGCCCCTCAAAAATGCTGGTCTCGCAGCTGAGCCAATGGAGTGGCCCTTCTCTCTCTCTCTCTCTAACCTGGTGCAACGGCTGCTGGATGACAACTGGAGAGAGAGAGAGAAAGCGCAAAACTCAATCAATCTGGCTTCTCAGCAGACCTGCTTTCCTGTCTTTTCCTCTTCTACAGCCTAATGGCTGATGTGGGGAAAAGTTTCTACAATTGGGAGTGTAGATGCAGCACGAGGAACAGAGTATTAAACTCTTTCTCCAATATCTATTTTTTCCACTTGAAATCATCCCTTCAAGGATAACGTGCACTTAAAACCCTACTGATTAGGGTAGAGTAGGGGGCGGAAATTTGGAGTGATCATGCCTACACCATGTTTTTTCTCATCTAAATATGAACAGGCTATTGTTAAATCCATTTGTGGGTAATATGTAGTTTGGGCCTGACTTTCTTTGAGATATATAATAATAAAGGCCCCGTGTTTGCAAAATCAGATGTTTGTTTTCTTCAAAGTATTGATGTATTGTACTGAAAAGAGAACTGAAGCATATGTATTGTGCAAAAGACTGATGTGGTTTGGGCAAAAAAGATCAGTGATTCATTTTTCATTTATATTTTTCTATAAGTTTATATAGTCAGCCTTAGTTTTTGTCATGCCTAAGTAAACTTAGAAAGATATAAATGAACCATGTTTTATCTGAATTTTCTTCCTGGGATTTTTCTGCATTTCTGTTAATCACTACAAAATTACATCCCATGAAGATTAAGGAACCTGTTTATTTCCTGATTATAATGAGAGGCAGGTGTTTTCTGTCTCCCAGGAGCAAGCATGCAGTTCCTTCTGAAAATAATGGAAGTGTGAGGCAGAGTTAGCAAAACACATTATTAAGCTTCCTGGCAAGGCACTTCTTCATATTTATAGAGGTTCCCCCTTCCCCCATCCCAATAGGAGCTCAAGTATATGCCAGCTGAAAGTATACATCTGGAACTAGTGCTTCCTAAAGTAATTATATGCAGTAATTTTAGGTGAATTTCTTGATTTATTCGAAAAACATAAGGCTGATACAAAGGGCTTCTTCTGATATTTCTAATTACCGAAAGTGGCCACATAAACTTCAGCCAGAAGCACACTTCAGAATACTGCAACATTTGAAATGGATGGCATTCTCTTCATAGAAGTTTGTTTTATTTCTTCACTGATGTTTAAAATTAATTTCATCATAGTTCCTACTGAGGGTTCACTTGTGATATGTAAAATATCTCTTGCTAGTTATTAATGAAAGGAGAAACAACCCAGCTTTTTTATCTCTTAATATTTAATGTTTTTTTTTCATACACAGATCCATAAACTTTATAAATATGTATGCATCCATACTATTGTATGGTGTCTACCCTCCTTTCTCAATCCCTATTTGCTTTCTCAACAGAACACTAAATATGAAAATTAGCAGTATGATCCTGTGCATATTTATTCAAAACTATGCCCCACTGTGTTTAATGGGGCTTACTGTTTTGTATATATGTTTAGGATTGCAAACTAATAAGCTTGGCAGAAACTTATGCTGTATATGAATAACCTGGTCGAGCAATATAGGCATCATCTACACCAAGCAGGATATTGCACTATGAAAGTGGTATGAGAGCAGTATATAAGTCAGGAGCCACGCTACTGCTTTATAGTGGTATTGAAGGCACTGACAACTGTTGGGCCCCATTGACACATACCATACACCACTTTCATACCACTATATCCTGCTTGGTGTGGCTCCTGCCTTTTATATACCACTTTCATATTGCTTTCATAGTGCAATATCCTGCTTGGTGTAGAGGAGGCTGAAGTCTGAGGAAAAATGGGGATCAAATTTCATCATGTGTTTCATGCCCCTCCCATTTACTATAACCCATATTTCTTTTAGCAGCTTGTTGTACAAAGTCCCCCAAACATAAATGAATGTGAGGATTCCTATATCCCCATGCTTGTAAAATTAGTTGTTTAACAACTAAAAAAGTTCAAAAGATCTTTGTAGGAGGGAGTTCCCTGGAACACATGAAACTGCCTTATACTGAGTTAAATCTAATGTCATGCTAGGTTCGTACAGCACAGGAGTGATTATTTATTTATTTATTTTATTACATTTACATAACGCCCCACAGCCGAAGCTCTCTGGGCGGTTTACAACATTAATAATGTTGATTAATAAGCCACAGTGGCTTGTTAACCACTGTTTTAATCTTTTGTAAACCGATCAGAGAGCTTTGGCTATGGGGCGGTATAGAAATGTAATAAATAACAAGAACAACCCCTGTATGTGCTGGTCGCATGTTGGCTGATTTCCATGATTGCCCTTGTCAGGCATCAGTTGTCGTGACATCCAAACCTGGCAAGGCTGGATAGCTGGAGTGGCTAAGAAACCATACAGCAACCCTATGGTGGGTTCTTTGTGGATTGTTAACCACACCAGCCAGCCACCCTCACTGGGTTGGGACATCACAATCACTCATGCCTGGCAGGAGTAATTAGGGAAACCAGACGGCACGTGAGGGAGGGGAGTTGCATCAGTTCCATTAGCAGAACAACAGCATTGCATCCAAATCACAGAGTCAGACTAGCTAGTCTCATCTAGCTCAGTATTGTCTACACTGACTGGCAACAGTTCTCTAGGGTTACAGTCAGAGGTCTATATCATCCCTAGCTGGAGATATCAATCATTGAACCTGGGAACTTTTACATGGAAAGCATACGTTATAACAATGAGTGACAGCACAGTCACTGCATGGGTAAATGAAAAATCATACATACCAGGCTTACAATTTTATTGTATAGTAGAAAGTACTTAAAATATGGAGGGAAGTTGAAGGGTGTAATGAGTCTTCTAGAAATGGTAGCTAAGAGAGCATCACGAAGGGAGTATAACAGAGTCAGCCATCCATAGAATTTGAAGGACCATGTAGGATGGCAATAGACAAGGCAGGATCTACGCTACTGCTTTATAACAGTATTGAAAACTGTTGGCATCCAGGACACATTGAATATACCATTTTCAAACTTTTTCAAAGTGTTAAGTCCTACTTGGTGTAGATCTTGCCTAAGTTGCTTTTTGTGATGTGGTAGGGGCAATATGCATTTACACACACACACACACACACACACACACACTTTGTGGGGACTCTCTCAAATCTTCCTCCTACTCAACCCATGCCTCCCTGTGTTTACCAATCACCAACTCATCCCCCTCCTTTGCTAGGAAAACAGAACACTGTAAAAAGGGCTATATGTCTGTGGGGAAAGGGTGGACTGAGGAAAGAAACAGAGGCACAAAAAAGATACAAGTCTGAAGTGAGTAAGGTTCTCTCTTCACAAATTCAAATTTGTGAAATTTCACAGACTCACCTAATATTCAAAACCATAGATCCTCCAATTGTCAGGCTGGTAAATCTCTTCCTTCCAGAGTGTTGTAGTCCAACCAAGAGTGTTGCTAGGCTCAGGCCTGAATCAAATTTCCCAGAGCCCTGAGTGTCCACTGGTGCCAGTGGAAAGATTTTTCCAAGATTAGTTGCCATGTGGAAGGAGGGAAGATCACAGCTAAGAGGGAGGTTTTACCATCCCATCTTATATGCCACAAACCCACCTGTGTAGCAGTTTGGCTTAGGAAAAAAACTTCAACTCAGATCAATGGAAGTTATTTTCTAAAAGTTAATTGCTATACAGTGGTGGTGATTTTCAAGGAGCACAGCTGGGGGTGGAAGGGCCAGCCCTCCAATCCCCATATGCTGTAATTTCCCTTGAAAATTATATGGCAATTAAATTGTATCACAATTAAACCTTCCAGCTACCCTTTTTATGTGCATTTTTTCACAGCCATTGCAAATTAATTGTAATTGAAGATGAACTAATTATTTAGGATGAGGTAAAGGTGGAGTGCAAATTAATTGAAGAACTTCTTTTATTTGAGCTGATTTAGAAGCAAAATTAATTGGCTGGCTTTGCCTTCTGTGCAATTTAAATTTATCCTAGCAATTATTGCTAAATCTCTGAATATAGATATGAATTAGCATATTATTTATTATTTATTTATTTTATTATTTATTTATTACATTTCTATACCGCCCAATAGCCGGAGCTCTCTGGGCGGTTAACAAAAATTAAAACCATTCAAAGTATAAAACAACAGTATACAACAGTATAAAACCATAATATAAAATACAATATAAAAGCTCAACCAGATAAAACAGCAGCAATGCAAAATTACAAATTTAAAACCATGTTATTTAAAATTTATAGATTGTTAAAATGTTGGGAGAATAAAAAGGTCTTCACCTGGCGTCTAAAAGCATATAATGTAGGTGCCAAGCGAACCTCCTTAGGGAGCTCATTCCACAGCCGGGGTGCCACAGCAGAGAAGGCCCTCCTCCTGGTAGCCACCTGCCTCACTTCCTTTGGCAGGGGCTCACGGAGAAGGACCCCTGAAGATGACCTTAGGGTCCGGGCAGGTACATATGGGAGGAGGTGTTCCTTCAGATAACCTGGCCCCAAACCGTTTAGGGCTTTAAATGTTAATACCATCACTTTGAATCGGGCCCGGACCTGGACTGGCAGCCAATGAAGCTGGAAAAGGACTGGCGTAATGTGGTCTCGTCGGCCAGTCCCTGTTAGTAAGCGTGCTGCCCTGTTTTGCACCAGTTGAAGTTTCCGGACCGTTTTCAAAGGCAGCCCCACGTATAATGCATTGCAGTAATCCAAACGAGAGGTTATCAGAGCATGGATAACTGTAGCTAAGCTATCTCTGTCCAGATAAGGGCGCAGCTGGTATATCAACCTGAGCTGATAAAAGGTGCTCTTTGCCACTGAGTTCACCTGTGCCTCAAGTGACAGTTCTGGATCCAAGAGCACCCCAAACTATGGACCCGATCCTTTAGGGGTAGTGCAACCCCATCCAGGACAGGGCAAACATCACCTCGCCGGACAGAAGAACCACCCGCTAACAGTACCTCCGTCTTGTCTGGATTGAGTTTCAGTTTATTAGCCCTCATCCAGTCCATTACCGTGCCCAGGCACTAGTTCAGAACAGCCACTGCCTCACCTGGGTTTGATGAAAAGGAAATGTAGAGCTGGGTATCATCCGCATATTGATGACACCTCAGTCCACATCTCCGGATAACCTCCCCCAGCGGCTTCATGTATATGTTAAACAGCATAGGGGATAAGATAGAGCCCTGTGGAACCCCATGGCTTAAGTGCCACGGCACAGAGCAATAATCCCCCAGCACCACCTTCTGGAATCGGCCATCCAAGTAGGAGCGGAACCACTGCAATGCAGTACCTCCAACTCCCAGCTCAGACAACCTATCCAGAAGGATACCATGGTCGATGGTATCGAAGGCCGCTGAGAGGTCTAGGAGAACCTAGACAAAATTTTGCAAATTTTGTGCAAATTTTGTGGAGCTTTGTGTCCTATGAGCCTATGCCATGAACCTTTAGACTGACTAGCAAAAGCTTTGAGTCCAATATACACTAAACTGGATACTTGGTGCATAAGTTAAGAACGTAAGAAGAGCCGTGCTGGATCAGACCAAGGGTCCATCCAGTCCAGCGCTCTGTTCACACAGTGACCAAACAGCTGTTGACCAAGGACCTACAAGCAGGACATGGTACAACAGCACCCTCTCACCCATGTTCCCAAGCAACTGCTGTATACAGGCCTACTGCCTCTGATACTGGAAGTAGCACATAGCCATCAGGACTAGTAGCCATTGATCGCCTTCGCCTCCAGGAGTTTATCCAACCCCCTTTTAAAGCCATCCAAATTGGTGGCCATCACTACATCTTGTGGTAGTGAATTCCATAGTTTAACCATGCACTGTGTGAAGAAGTACTTCCTTTTATCTGTCCTGAATCTCCCATCAATTAGCTTCATGGGATGACCCCAGGTTCTATTATTGTGGGAGAAGGAGAAAAGAGACTAGTACTGGTATTTTAAAATGTGTTCAGGCATAAAATTCCTGCCTTTTGCTACTTTCAACATATTCCTTGTGCTGCAACAGTGGTGAGGTGTGGATCTTAGAGAAGCATGTAATCAATCATTATTTGTTTGTTAATAATATTGTCATCTTCATCATTGTGATCTCCACACTTTGGAAAGATTAAATCTGATACCCATAGGCTTACGATGTAAAAACTAGTGTCACCAATCAATAGTTAGACAGGATGCTTCATAATTCACACATTGGATATTTCATTCTGGTCATGAAAGGACCTGGAAGAATATAGTTTTAAACAGGAAAATTACTTCTTCCACAAATACTTGCAATCTCTCATGGATCTTAAGACCCTAAAAAACAAACAAATATATAATCAAATTTTTCAAAGTAATGGGATTACTTTGTTCAGACCATAAAAGTCATATATTAAGGAGGACATTCATATTAATAGTGTTTATTCTTTCCTTATAAATACCAAGTCCCTGCCATCTAACCAAATTTACCACTTCTTTAAGAAGGATCATGCCAATATTTATGTATTGTACCACATGACATTCCACATGACATTCTGTACCACATGACATTCTGATTAACAAACTAGCTAAAAGTGGGCTAGATGGAACAACTATTAGGTGGATTCACAGTTGGCTACAGAATCGGACTCAAAGAGTACTTATCAATGGAACCTTCTCAAACTGGGGAGAGGCAACGAGTGGGGTGCCGCAGGGATCAGTCCTGGGCCCAGTGCTCTTCAACATTTTTATTAATGATTTGGACGAGGAGGTGCAGGGAACGCTTATCAAATTTGCAGATGACACAAAATTGGGTGGGATAGCTAATACCCTGGAAGACAGAAACAAACTTCAAAGTGATCTTGATAGGCTAGAGTGCTGGGCTGAAAACAACAGAATGAAATTTAATAGGGATAAATGCCAAGTTCTACATTTAGGGAATAGAAACCAAAGGCACAGTTACAAGATGGGGGACACTTGGCTCAGCAATACCACAAACGAGAAAGATCTTGGAATTGTTGTAGATCGCAAGCTGAATATGAGCCAACAGTGTAATATGGCTGCAAGAAAGGCAAATGCTATTTTGGGCTGCATTAATAGAAGTATAGCTTCCAAATCACATGAGGTACTAGTTCCTCTCTATTCGGCCCTGGTTAGGCCTCATCTAGAGTATTGTGTCCAGTTCTGGGCTCCACAGTTCAAGAAGGATGCAGACAAGCTGGAGCGTGTTCAGAAGAGGGCAACCAGGATGATCAGGGGTCTAGAAACAAAGCCCTATGAAGAGAGACTGAAAGAACTGGGCATGTTTAGCCTGGAGAAGAGAAGATTGAGGGGAGACATGATAGCGCTCTTCAAATACTTAAAAGGTTGTCACACAGAGGAGGGCCAGGATCTCTTCTCGATCCTCCCAGAGTGCAGGACACGGAATAACAGGCTCAAGCTAAAGGAAGCCAGATTCCGGCTGGACATCAGGAAAAATTTCCTGACTGTTAGAGCAGTGCGACGGTGGAATCAGTTACCTAAGGAGGTTGTGGGCTCTCCCACACTAGAGGCATTCAAGAGGCAGCTGGACTACCATCTGTCAGGGATGCTTTAGGGTGCATTGAGCAGGGGGTTGGACTCGATGGCCTTGTAGGCCCCTTCCAACTCTGCTATTCTATGATTCTATTCTATGATTCTATTATTCTAATAATAAATGTAGAACTTAGTTTATTTTATAACCGAAGTATTATCCCCAAAAGTTATCAGTTGGATGCCCTTATATATTTTTTCCAAATATGTCATTGCCAAAATACTGTTAAGAGACTACTGTTTGCAAGTTTCATGTTTTGATGCCGTTACATCTGAACAGGCCTAATGTGTTGAGCTGATTAAAAATGTCCACAGATTTTTTTTCATCTGAAATGTTTGCCATTGTGTTATCATAAAACTTAATCCCTGGAATAACATTTGGAATTATGTTTGGCCTGCATGAGCCGACTTTTTAGCTGCATAAGTTTACCCAATTTTTATTTATTTATTTTGCCTGACTACAGTTGGTTACAAATTAACATTTAACAGTATTTTTGTGGGCTCTCTCTTTGAAATTAGCAGCTTCTATTCAGCAACTAAAATAACTGCATGTTTAATTAATGACAATTTTTATCTTTTATAAGGATCCTTCCCGACCATTGGGGTGCAGTCTCTTTGCCCAAGATTCCTGAGGGAAGGATTTTTAAATAACATTCCAGCCCCACATCCTCTGTCAAGGGGAGGATCTTTACCCCCCAGGATTTCCTCTGGTAGGTATTCCATGTAAAAATTCATAGAACCAGTTGTTAGGAAGTTTTGGTTCTTGGGACCAAAATAAGGAATATAGTGCATTTATGTTGCCTAATACACTCTTGATTACACAGATACTTGCCATGTCACTCTTGTTTCTGATCAGGACAAATAGAAATTGAGACATTTATACTAAGGTGAGCAAAAAATCTTCATTTATCAGAAATGCAAATAGGTTTAACAAAATTAAAGAGAACATTTTTTTTAGTTTTGTTAATCACTGATTCTGCATTCATCAAAAGGGATAGTACCTAGCAAATGATACAAACCTGAATATAATATAGCATTGTGCAGTCATAGGTGTATCTAGGATTTTTACTAGATTGTGCAAAACAGTCATGTAAAAATTTGTTTGGAATCCACAACATTTCATACAGCCAAAGGGTCTATTCCCAGGTTAAGAAAAATGGGCAGTGCTCTTCAGACAGTACATACTACTTTACATGAGAAACTATAGCACTACTTTCTAACAGAATGGTATTAAAAGGAAGTCAGATTTCCAAATGCACCTGAGAGCTCATTATTCTTCTGTAGTATAAATGGATTATTCTTATACAGTATAAATTGACAATTAAGGATAGATTGAATTAACAAATACTTGCTGGAAAACATATTCAGTGACTACCATAAGAAAACAATTATTCATTCTGAAATTCAAGAACAATATGCAGCATTCAATATAAAGAAATTTAGCCTTTATGAGATTATTTTTATCAAACCTGTTTATCCTCACTTTTAAAAAAAAAACTCTACTGTGCATTTTTAATTGAAACAGCATTAATTCTTTCCCATTGGTCATATTTACATAATAAAAATTCAAAATACAGCACTGTGTTTTAATAATAAATGCACATTTCCGAGAACATTCAGATGAAATGTTTCTTTTAGTTGCTTTATTTGTAAGAGTAAGCTAAACTGTAAGCCAATACACTATTTTAAAGTCGACACCTTCCTGCTTAATCATCAAGAGCAATCCATGCACTCAGCCTCAGGGCTGCATACATGTGTTGTCCAACTAAATCTGAGTCTGCATGTGCAAATAGCTGCTGTAAGGAAGAGGAGACTCCCTCACCTGATACCCCTGGCTCCATGGGGGCTCCTGAACTACAGCATGCTCCGGGGCAAAAAGTATAACCAGTACTGTCAGCTCTGATAGTGTTGACAACCTGTTCACCTGGCGCGGCACCTCCCACCTTTCTTACCCCTGAAAAGATTGATGATGACTCAGTAAAGAGTGTCAGTCTGCTAAGAGTGGCCATACTAGCAGAAAGTAACCCTTGCCTGCTTTCCATTTTCTGAGACCATTAGTATGAATAACTGAAGCTATATTTAGCCAGAATTAATTTGAGGCTGGAATTATGTTATTCTGCAATCTCTGGAATGTTATTCTAGTTAAAGAAATCTCCCTCTCCCCCCCCCCACTCCAATAGCATGGAAACAATTAAAAAAAGAGGTTCAAGTGTATTAGATTAAAGACTGGAGCATATATTGGCCTGGTTCAGACAACACGCTAAACCATGCTGCTTAACCACAAAATGATTAAGGGAACCTTAATGGTTAAGCAGCATGTTTTAGCGTGTTGTCTGAACCAGGCCATTAAGTTGTCGTACAACTTAGTTATACCTAGAGAAGACCCATTGAAATCCATGGGACTTGTTCATCATGAGTAATGTAAGGGCTACATCTAACATCAGGCCTCCACTTTCCTAATGAGACTTTACCCTTCCTCTCTCATTCCTGTACCCCACACACCCTACCATCTGCTCTAGAGGGTCCTCCAACCTTCCAGAGTAGATCTGGTAGGTGCACCCAGGTCTGCAAGGAAAGGGGGAATCCATTCTGCCAGCAGTGTCCATTCTACTGGTGGATGGATACCATTAGCTACAATCCTACATCCCTAAATGGATCAGGGTGAAGCAAGGTAAGAGAGCCTGTAGGAATGCTTGGATTCTGGAGGCACATAGTCTGGAAGGAAAAGGCCGAGGCCGAAGAAGCCACTTTCCTGCCCATCTCACAAAAGGATACTGTTTTTAGGCTCATTGCAACAGAGGCCTTAACTCCAAACAAGAAACCAAGAAATGATCCCCACCCAATTTTAAAATGATGAGCTTTTTATGATCAGTGGCTCATAAATCAGTTTGGCCTATTCTGAGCTGTCTTTCACTTTCTCAGAAACTTATCTTCCAGTAGCAGGAAGGAAAGGACCATGGGAAGGGCTGCTTCTTGGCCTTCATTGGATCTGAAAGCCTTTGAACAAGAAGTTCCCAGTGGGACCGTTAGGAACCATAATTTGTCAGGGTTTCTGGGTACTCAGTAAGGATCTTGAAGCCTGGCAAGTTACATTTGAAATAGACCTTCTTTTTTTTTAAGATTTCAAGGAACTCATGGGAAAAGTCTGAACTTTTCTGGAATATATTTGAACAAGCTTGGTAAGAATGAGTCATTCACAATCAAGATCAGAGGTGTTTGCCTATCTCTAAATGAGCACCCATACTGCTGAATGTTTGTGTAAACTGCAAACAACTGGAAGCTTATAGAAAATGGAATTATAATATTACCTAGCCTTTATATAGCACATTTAGTGTGTTGAAAGCCTATGACATGTATTTTCTTAGCAAAAAACAAAATGGGGGGGGATTTTGTTGATCCCCAGGGTGAAATTATTTGCCTGTTTCAGGAGAAGCTAATTAGGTAGCGACCTTTCTTCTTTTGCTGCCAAAACTGGAGTTCCTTTCATATGTCCTTGTGAGTTTGCACAGGGTAGGTAGGTGGGTGGGTGGAGATATGGCAGCCAAACCAAAATATACAAATAATTTGGGCTGCCCTCATGTTTGCTGCTACCAGTTCTTCCCCATGAATTTCTTGCCAGACACAATGTTAATAATCCTTATTCAATAATGCTTAATAATTAAATTAATCTACATCTCAATCAACCATACAATGACTCTATAGGTCAATATTATTGTTTCTGTATTATATCTTGTTCAACAGGGATTATTGGCTAAAGCAAGGTTTAAACTGGAGAACAGCTGGCTCACACTGAGTGGGTTCAGACAACACGATAACCAACAGTGGTTTAAATAGTTTACAGTTGGTTATTTAACCCACCATGGGTTAGTGTGATGTGTGCAGGGAGCTTTTTAACCAACGGTTGGTTATTTGGCTGAAATAACCAATGCAAATAACCAACACTGTGCAGAGTTGGCTATTTGAACCATTGTTGGTTATCAGGTTGTGTTGAGGGAACCATTGGTTATTTCCTTGGGCAGCATTGGCTATTTTGTCAGCCACACAGTCGCAAGGCAAACGTGGTCAAAATGGTGGCTGCTGCTCTAATCCAGCTGGCAGGATTGATTTTCAGCAATAATGGCTGATGGGATATTAGCAGGAGGACTGAGGGAGGAAGTGGGCAGGGATGAGTGAGTCAACTCAGCATGGACTAATAGTCAACAGAACGTTGATCCTAATCCACACTATGGTGGATTATTATGGTGTGGGGAGTACCCCCTAGATAAACTACCATCGAGTTGATTATCACCCCACCGTTGACTATCGTGTTGTCCGAACATAGCCACTGAGTGAATGCAGATGACCAGTTGACTTATTGTTTATTTATTTATTACACTTATATTCCACCCCCATAGTCAGGGCTCTCTGGGCGGTTTACAGAAATTCTAAAAAAAATAAAATGTGGCAAATGTGGGAAGTTTCCTTATGGTACAGATATCCATGGTTTGTTTTGTGTTCTTTTAGGGCTGCTGATGCTCCATCCCTAGTTATACATGTTAAACATAAATACTTGTTAAACATAACACTACAACACAATGATACAGGCATGTTTGTTCTATTGTTCTATTCACTCTATGGAGTGAATATGTTAGTTTTATGTATCCCTCCATTCACTGCTGGAATGTTTTTTTCAGTTTTTTCAATACCTCCTCATTTTTCCATTTATGGAATGAGATGATTTATTCTGCTCTTGCCATGTTGTTAGCTCATTGTTTGCATTGGTTTCCAAATACGTATATAATGCTTCAGTAAAACATTTCCTATTTAAAAGTTTAAAAAAGAACAATGGGCACTTAAAACCTCATGTAACTGTTGCCTGTAAAAAGGGGAGGTTAGATAGATACTGTATATAGATAAAAAATATTACAACCACAAAACAATGTTAAAACAAGACCCTCTTGTGAATAAGTGAAATTATCTATCTCTGTGCAAATAAGAAAAAGATTTTTCCTTCTTTGCCTCTTTTTAAACTTCAATACATTTCATAGTTGCATGTGCATAATATCTCTACAAAGCCCCCAAAAGGTAAAAGAAGAAGTAGCAACCACTGAAGTAGAAATATGTTTAATGACATATTGACACAACACAGATCCTCTCAAAACACACTCACCTTCAGAGGTAGTAGAGACAATAGTTGGAATCTGTTGCCCCTCGGCAAATGGACAGGCTTCTATGGTGGAAGGAATCAGGATTCAGCAAGGTTCTCTGCAGGAGTGAGGCAGTATTTTTTACTTATTTTGTCTTCCTCCCTCACACATGTTTCAGAGTAGTTTTTGAGGTGTTGCAGGGGGAGGGAAAATCTGGGAAACCTTTTCCACCTGCAGAAATCACCAGTCACACGACTCTGGATCCAATAGTATAATAACTTGGTGCCACTCCCGACCTAAGTTATCTGTACGCTGCCCTGAGATCTTGTTGATATAGGGCGGGATATAAATGTTTTAAATAAATAAATAAATAAATAATAAGTCAGGGCCAGGAAGTCTCCGATGAAGATTCCAAGGTTGAAGACCCCATGAAACACCTGCTGGGTTTGGACAACACGATAAGCAACACGTGTGTGTGTGTGTGTTTGTGTGTGTGTGTGTGTAAAGAGTCAACTGTCCATTGTGTTGCTTATTGTGTCATCTGGCGGGCAACACACAACGGACACGCAACAGGCAGTTGATTATTTTGCCAGAATAGTCAATGGAGAAAAACAATGGGCTGCTCCATTAACTATCCCGGCAACCATTAGTTAATGTGTCGTCTGGCGGGCTGAGTTGATTATTCTATCCTCTTCACAGAGTCACGGAGCAAGAGCAGCAGAAACCTGGCCACTAATACCAAAGAGCTCCAGGGGCAAGGGAGAATAATCCTGTGCTGGCGAGCACTTCAGGAGCCCCAATTGTCCTGTCCCTTGGTGGGGCGGAGCAAACGGGGCTTCTGAAGTGCTGGCCTGCACAAGAACATGCCTCGATGCAATCCTCAAATTGAAACTTCCAGCCACAGGAGGCAGCCTCCTATGCAGATTGAGCAATGAAGGAGGGCCCAGCAGCTCAGATTCCTCTGTGTCCCCACCCGTCACCTGATTGCACCAGCTGTAGGGTCATCCTGTGCGCAGACTGGAAGGACCTCCTTCCAGCCTGTGTACAGGATGACCCTTCTGCTTAGGAACAGGCAGGGGTCTGTTCCTATGCCGATCACTGTTGAGGACACATATTGTCCGTTGCAATGAGATCCTTCTCCCCAGCAACGCATCTTCTATGATCGCTGCTCTCTGGCTCCAGACTTGATAGGCATAGAAGATGCGATGCAGGGGAGAAAGATCTCCTTGCAATGGACAATATCCCCCTCCCCCCAGCAACGTGTCCTTCTAAGCGCTGAGCCATGTCATCCCTCAGATGACGTGGCCCGGCGCTGAGGTCCTTCACAAGAGCTGGGATCACAGCCTCTGTCACGCGAGGAGGCCAGTTCCATGCCTTCCCACCACAGAAGAAGGAGGCTTGGGACTGGCCTCCTTGTGTGTCAGGGGCTGTGATCCCAGCTCTCATAAAGGTTCTGCTGCCAGCCAATTCCGGGTGTCTCCTCTCCCCTGACAAGGGAGGTGTAGTGTTCCAGTTGCATGGTGACAGCAGTGGATGAATCCCTTCTGTCAACAGGAGACAGGGCTCAGTTGGGACTTCTTCCTGGAGTCCTGTTCCCATTGACACATTGGATTCATCCGCCGCTGGGAGCTCGTCTCTCCTCCACTCCTCCCCCTGTAATGGCACCACTAGTAAGGTAAGGCTTCACCAGCACCACCATTCAGTGGGGAGGGGCTATACATGGGGCAGGGAGATGACAACTCAACGAGAGGAGGCAGTCCTCTCCATGGAGCGGCACTTCCGTGTTTCCCAACAGTGGCCCATGGTTTTGCCCTTCATCAAGTGGACAAGTGTCATCCAAATGTGGCTACCCTTTCCCGACTCAGTACTTAAGACATCTTTCACACCTGCAAATTGTCTACACCAGGCCCTTTGGCAACAGTGGTCCTTGAAGCATCTGCAGACAGGATTCCTGATTAGCCTACCTCACCTGTGGAATCGGAGGAGGAGGATAAGCAACCACCCAACTCTATAGACCAGCAGCACCAAAAGGTGTAGGCCCAGTGAGCCTCTCATCCAGAAACCAGATTCATCAAGAGTAAGAAGGCTCCTCAGAAGTAGGTGGGTTCCTCAAGAGTAGGGGCTCTTCAGGCACAGGAAGCCTGGGCTAATAAGTCTGCAGATGGGTCTGGGCAGAGACCTGTAGACCAGGCTACATAAGCCTTCAGTTCTGGCTTATCCACTGCTAGAACAACATAGATCCTATTTTGTGTATACCCTAGCTGTTTGGTTAGTGGACCATGTTTCTGGCTCATAGCTACCAGCTTTACTTTGTTCCTGAGATTATGCTTGTTCCTAGGCTTTCTCCTTGTTTGCCTTTCACTTCTCTCAACAACCCTGCCACTGGTTCGTGCTCTCTGTGCAACTGCCCTTCTAGGTTTGATCTCAGCCTCAGTTTAGAATTCTGTATTTCAGCTGGCTTTGTCTTCTAGGGCCTGAGTAGTCTGTACTGTATTCTGGTTTGGCTTCCCTGCTGCATTTGGGTTGGGTGCCAAGCTTAGATCAAGTTCAAGCAGGACACTTGGTAAAAATAAAAATTGCACACGGTAAAAATAAAAATTGCACACACTAAAAATAAAAAGTTATCTCGCAGGAACTGCAAGTACATAAGTTCTCAAGAATATGAAGATCTGCTGGAATTATTAAAGGGGAAAGCCATTGACAAAAAAATATGGAAAAGAATTTTCCTAAAAAGACAATTTTAAGCATAAAACTTAGTAGCTAACAGAAATGACTTTCCCACTTAATATCACCAGTCATGGCTTACTGACACATATGGCTATCTGACCATGTGAAAAATATGGGAAAGCGAATCACTAAAGACCACCATATTTCACTGCACAAAACTGTTGAAGAAAAAGTTGACACTACATGTGTAGTAACTGGAGTGTTCAACCATATTGGAAGAAGGGGACCAGCATTTCCTCTGAAGATTGACTCTATCTATTGGATGGATGGCTGGACGGATAGATAATTCTTTAACTGGAAAGCTGGCCATCTGTGTTCATCTACTCTTAGTCCCTAGTTTACACCTGCAACAAAAGGCATGTACACAAGGACGTGCTCACCAGGATAAGGTCAGCTGGAAGCAAGTGTAGAAGTAGTTCTCACAGCTGAAGCGAAAATACTTCCAAATTGCTATCCCCATCCAGATATTTGCCATGAGCGCAGGCCCAAGGGCAGAGAAGCATCCCCATGTTGCCTGCGTTTTCCTATCAGCATGACTTCAGTCTTCCACATGTCACTATGGGATAGCTAGCTATATTATTTTTGTGAAACTTGAACAATATTATAGCCCTCAAATTTTATTTTCATTGATGTGGATTTTTATTTGTTATATTTTAAGCTGCCCTATAGCCAAAGTTATCTGGGTGCTGTACAAATTAAAAACATAACCAAAATAAGTCCAATAAAAACAAAATAAAACCACAGCATCACACACACACACACACACACAAAGTAAAACCTGCAGCAGGGATAAAGCAGTGTAAAGATATAAAGGCACTAAAAACACTAAAATGCCTGGGAATTTATCTTTAAAAGCCTTCACCTGGTAACAGAAAGACCATAATGTAGACCCCGGGTGAATCCCCCTGCAGAAAGAATTCCACAAACAGGGTACCACCACTGAAAATGCCCTCTCTTGTAGCCACCTGCCTCACCACATTTGTTGGAGGCATCTAGAGAAGGGCCTCAGATAGGGACCAGGTAGGTAATAGGTCCTGTATATTTAATCTTATGTTTATTTCCTTTGCAATTGAGTGTTTCATTTTAAATAAAACCTGTAGAGATGAGTGTGTACTGAATGCATTATTATTGTTATTATTAATCAAGTCATTAACATCAGTTTGATTCAGTATTTAAAAGGATGACAGGAGGCAACACTCTAAATATTTTGTCATTGAAATGGCACTTTATATTCTCATCCTTATTCATCATTCTGCCATTCAATTCAATTACACACTGTCAAAATTTTATGCTGTGATAAAAGAAATTACAAACAAAATTGCAAATAAATATTACATGAATTGTAAATAAAGGAGCTGTTTAAAATTACGTAATTCTGAATGGCATGTTACAATTTAATGTTCTAGCTTTTAAAATAACTAGAGGCTAAAGCAGACATTACATAAAGTCATAGAGTTGTATTCAAAGTTAGTCATGACTAACATAAGTCCTGTTCATTTCAATGAGTCTACTCTAAATAAGGCTAACGTTGGATATAGCCCGTAACAAGCACCTGTCATTGGTTATTTTACTCAAATGTAAATCCAGAGGGTTTATCTGGTTCAAAATCCTAGCATGGGGATGGGAGGCTGTAACCTCTTTCCCCCCCCACCCCCGCCGCATTATGGTTCTGATCCAGATTTGGGGCCCCGTGCCTGCAATTTATATTGCAAAAGAGCAGTCCATATTTTTCAATATAAATTGCAGGTGTACCCCCCCCCAAATCTGGATTGAGCCCATAGTGGGCGGAGGGTTAAAAGTCCCTATCCCCCCTGCACATACTCCAGGGGGGTAGGGGACTTTTAATTTCAGTGGGAGAGCAAAGCACATGTTTAACTCCCACTGAAATCCATTTCATTTCCAGATGCTGAATTTTGGGTATATTATGCTTATGCAGTGCAGTCCTATGCATGTTTGTTCAGAATACGTCCCACTCTACTTGTTCAATGGCATTCACTCCTTACTAATCCTATTGAAGATTCCAACCTAAATATCAAGTGCAAACAATCATTCACACCTAAACTAAAAACGATGTGAAGTTTATTTGTATTACATGTATAAAAGTTTCAACAACATACGGCTCTTATTCAGTTGTTCGCTCTCTAGTCAGAATCACACAATACAAGTAATTTAAACCAGTCCTCTGGTAAGAGAACCAATTGGTTATATTGTTAACAGTAGTATTGTTATGAGCAGCAATCCCATGCCAGGTATATTGCTTTTTGGATATTGGATGGTCTACAACAGGTTGTGCAATTCTATAAGGTCCTTGAGGGCAATCATTGGTCAGGGTTTATTACTGTCATCTTGCCCATTGTTCAAATGGTTTATTTGCACTAGCATTAGTCCTGAAGCTAACAGTTGTATCCCAGTTCATGTCTTGGGCCAAGTGCAGGTGGAAAGAAACATAAAAGACAACAGGAGTTCAAACAAGATAGTCAACAGAAGAACCTGTAACATGCTGAGCTGCAGAGGAAGCCCAGAAGTAAGACACCATTAAAGGCAGCCTGTTTGGCTTGATCTTCGTACTGTTAATCCACATTCCCAGTGGGAAAGTTTGCTACATGAGACCTAACTTATTAACTCCACGTTTGGTTGTGTGAGCTCCTAGCTCATGCAACTTCCTTTTGAATCCAATGGTCCCCACAGTCTGGGCTTCTTTCTTTGTTTGGGTGGATTTTGCAGATAAAATATGGACTTATAAAACAAGTTAAGATGCCTTCCGTCTATGTAAGGTTGGGGGGAAAACCTCCCCCCCCCACCTTGCCGCATAACCCCTTCAGGGAGTCTTCATTCATAAAGTTGAATATCATCTTCATTCACACTTGTGTATATCTACGCTAACCTCTTTCTGAATCCTTTTGCAATGCCTGGACCTTTCTGTTTTTGCTATTCTCTCCAAAACGGGCTCAAGTTAACGGGCTCAAGTTAAAGGAAGCCAGATTCCAGCTGGACATCAGGAAAAACTTCCTGACTGTTAGAGCAGTACGACAATGGAATCAGTTACCTAGGGAGGTTGTGGGCTCTCCCACACTAGAGGCATTCAAGATGCAGCTGGACAACCATCTTTCAGGGATGCTTTAGGGTGGATTCCTGCATTGAGCAGAGGGTTGGACTCAATGGCCTTCTAGGCCCCTTCCAACTCTGCTATTCTATGATTCTATGAAAATATTTTCATCCAGAAAGCTAGTGGATCTTAAGCTTCTTTTTTTAAAAAAAGAATCTAATACAAAACATCTTCCATCAATTTTTTATTATTTATTATTTATTTATTACATTTATATACCGCCCCATAGCCAAAGCTCTCTGGGAGGCTTACAGTTATTAAAAACAGTGAACATTGAAAACAAATATACAAAATCTAAAACCATAAAATGCATAAAAACAGACAATATCCATTTAAAACAACTATTCTGGGTTCAGTTAAGAAAAAACTCAGCATATGTTGTTAAATGCCTGGGAGAAGAGAAAAGTCTTGACCTGGCACTGAAAAGATGCCAGGTCAGCCTCGTTGGGGATATTGTTCCATAATTGGGGGGCTACCACTGAAAAGGCCCTCTCCCTTGTTGCCATCCTCTGAGTTTCCCTCAGAGTAGGCATCCGGAGGAGGGCTTTAGATGTTGAGCATAGTGTATGGGTACATTCATGTCGGGAGAGGTATTGTGGTCCCAAGCCGTGAAAGGTTTCTTAGGTTAAAACCAGCACCTTGAACCCTCCCATTACTACCTCCAAGCATTCATTCAGAGGAGACACACTATCCTTAGCTGATGCTGTTAACGAAGGCATAGAGAACTATATTTGAGTGTCATCAGCTTACTGATAGCACCCCACCCCATGCCCTCAGATGATCTCTCCCAGCAGTTTCATGTAGATGTTGAACAGCATTGGGGATAGGATGGGGCCTTGTGGTATGCCATACAACAGCTTCTTCTTTGAGGAGCAGCTATCCCCAAGCATCAGCATCTGGAACCTACCCGAGAGGTAGGACCAGAACCACTGGAGCACAGTGCCCCCAATTCCCAAACCCCTCAGGCGTTACGGAAGGATACCATTGCCGATGGTACCAAAAGCTGGTGAGAGATCGAGCAGGATTAACAGGGTTGTATTCCCCCTGTCCCTCTCTCGATAAAGGTCATTCATCAGGGCAACCAAGGCTGATTCAGTCCTGTAACAAGATCGGAACCCAGACTGGAATGGGTCCAGATAATCAGTATCCTTCAAGAGTGCCTACAGTTGCTCCGCCACAACCCTCTCAAGTACCTTCCCTAAAAAAGGGGTGTTTGTGACTGGGCAGTAGTTGTCTAATACCATCGGGTCCAGGGTGGGCTCCTTCAGGAGTGGTCGCACTACCACCTCCTTAAGGACAGCAGGGACCACCTCTTCCCGGAGGGAAGCATTTATCACCCCTTGGATCCACCCAGTCGAATCCCCTCGGCTTGCTTTTATAAGCCAGGAGGGACAGGGATCGAGAGGGCAAGTGGTTGGTTGCACCTTGTCATCAGGCCACAATAACTGGAACTGATCCCACAAAATCAGGCAGATGGTGGCATCTGATACCTTAACTGGAACTGCACTAACAACAACGTCAAGCTTGCTGCAGAGAGAAGCAATTTTGTCCTCAAAGTGCGATGCAAAAAGGTCACAGCGGGTCCTCCATGGGGCCAGGGCCCCATTTGCTGGGGAGGATGTTAGCAGCCTCCAGACCACCCGGAAGAGCTCTGCTGGATGGCTACTCAAAGACGCAATAGAGGCAGCAAAATAAATCTTCTTTGCTGTCCGCACTGCCATGCAGTAGGCACAATTATGCACTCTACAGCATGCTCGGTCATCTTCGCTTCGAGTCTTGCGCCATTTGTGCTCTAGCCGACATCCAGCCTGTTACATTGACTGCAAATCCCTAGTATACCAAGGAGCAGAGCAGGCTCTACAGGACTAGAGAGGGCACTCAGGTGCAATCATGTTGATCGCCCTCCACATCTCACCGTTCCACAGTGAGGCTAGAGCCTCAGCTGGATCACCAGCTCACTCCACTGGAAAATCCCCAATAGCATTCAGGAATCCATTGGATTCCATCAGTCTCCTAGGGTGGACCATCCAAATGGGTCCCCCACCCTTGCAGGAGGGTAGTAATGCCGTGAGTTCAAATCTCACCAGGAAATGGTCTGACCGTGAAAATGGGGTTACTTGGGGGGGGACCCAATTTTCAGACTACCCATATCACAGCTTGGAGCAAAAACCAAATCAAGGGTATGCCCTGCTTCATGTGTTGGGCCGATGACAAACTGAGACAGCCCCATGGTTGTCATGGAGGCCATAAAGTCCCGAGCGAGAGCCTCAGAGATGGCCTCAGAAAGAAAGTTGAAGTTGCTCAGAACCACTGTTCCTCCAACATCACACTTAAGACCGCCTCCACCAACTCAGTCAGGGAGGATGCTGGCCAACAGGGTGGATGGTACACCTTAATTATAAGGTCCAGAGGATCCAAGGAGGGCTTTTTTTTAGAAGTGGCCACACCACTGCTTCTTTTAAACATGGTGGGAAACTCCCCTCCCTGAGAGATGCATTAATAATATGCTGTAGTTGTAGTTTAACTGCATCTCTTCCCTGGGCGACCAGCCAAGAAGGGCAGGGATTGAGAGAGCAAGTTGTCTTCCTCACTCGTCTGAGCAGCTTGTCCACGACTTCGGTGCTCACCAACAGAAACTGATTCAGTCCAATCCCACTCGCAGAGCTGCTGGACACGCTATTGTCAGCTTCTGTTATAACGACAGCATCTAAATTAGCTCTTATCTGAGAGATTTTATCTGTGAAATTATCATTAAAGGCATCGCAGCGAACTACTGAAGGCTCTAGAATCGGGTTCAGGGGGGAAGGTTATCTGAGTTAGACCCCTCACCATCCTGAACAGTTCTGCTGGACTTGAATTCACAGATGCAATGTGTGCAAAGAAGAAAGCTTTCTTCACTGCATGTATTACCACCCCATAGGAATGAAGATGTTCTCTGTCATGTCTTGTGAGATGTAAGTTGAGTTTTCTGCCATCGGTGCTTTAGTTGTTGTCCTTCCCGCTTCAACTCCCTGAGATCTTCTGTGTACAGAACAGTTCCATGAGCTTGGCCAGGGAGTCTGATAGGTAGCGGGGTAGCTGGTACACTAAGAGAATTCCCAGTCTATCCCTGGTCTTCAAACTCAGGTACACACACTCGATGTGATTCAAATCCTGGACAGGAGGTCTGGTCAGGTTAAGATTGTCTTTATAGACCACAGTTATTCCACCACCATCCGCCCACTTTCCCTCACCTGCTCGCTACTCCAGTAAACTCATGCCTGGGCTGATCACCTGGATTTTTCTCACCCAATCTACACTCTCTTGGGAAGGAGGGTGCCAGTCATGTGATTGACCTGTGTGACTGCAGTATTCACACACAAAGCTCAGTCACGTGGGCTGTCACCATTAGGTCGCAACCCCCAATTGTCTGTGTAAGAGAGAGGGGATCTGAAGGGGGGCAGCAACCATCTTGGATTTGTAACCGCAATGTGGCGAGAGGCATTATGTCATAATGAATGAAATTGTCTGTTTGCAGTTCTGCTATTTGGTTACATTTAGCTACTTGAGTATCCGCGAGGACTTGATGAAGAATTAGGAAAGTTCACACATCTCAAATATACACACTGCAAAATAGACTTTATTTCATTACAATTAAACCCCACTCTTCTAAAGAGTGCAGAGCAATTTGTATATAATTCCTGAGCTGTAACCTATTCAAAATGCTTACAGAGGCAAACCTGCTTATCTTTAGCCCTAAAACTAGATAGTGTGCCTTCAGACCATTCCTCAGGCCATGTGTGAATACAATTTGTTACTCTATGCAAGTGTAGGGAACTCATCATGTGAGACGTGGCCATGAGAAGAAATATGGAAAAATATTCCTTTTTCCTTCAATAAATAATCTGGAGACAGAAGGATTAAGATAAATATATTGTTTTGTAACTGTAGCTCAGATAAAATCCCAAAATCTTGTTTTGTATACATTGTGAAGGAGATACAGGATTGGAGTCAGGGACACAGTGAATTACAGGAAACTTCATAGCAGTGGTTCCCAGCCTTGGATCCCCAGGTTTTATTGGAATACAGCTACCATACTTAGAAATTACCACAGTCAATGATCAGGGATGATGGGTATTGGGTCTGGAAACCCAAGGTTGGGAGCCAATGATGGGATGGATCCAGGATCTGTCTTCCATGGGTGGAAGGGCTCTGCTCATGGAAGGTGTCTCTGCCTGATTTTCAGGGATATCCCCTCCCCTCTGCACAACAGTTTACCTAATTCAGTCCCCCAGCCCTCTGTGTAGCATTTTCAGGGGGCTGGAGAGAATGGTGTGGGGAGGAGGCAGAGACGTATACTTCTGCCAGCCCAGTTTCATACAATTCAGTCTGGATCCAGTGAGCGACATTTTGGCCAGAAAGGCAGGATATGCATATAATTACTCAATTAAAGAAATTGATTTAATCCCAATAGGAACTAAGAATCCTTTTCATGCTCAGTGGGAAAGAGAATTTCAGAAGAGAACCAATATATTGTAATGTGTCTGACAAAGTCTGTGGAGACCTGAGCTTGAATTCCCACCCAACCATGAAGCTCACAGGACTGTTCTGAGGATAAAGTTGGTGTAGGCAATACGCCATTCTGAACTTCTTGAAGGAAAAGTGAGATAAAAAATACAAAAGATATCAACATCATTGATAGGCAAGTAGTAACAGGTATTGCGATTTACCTGGGGGTCCGCCCATAGATAAGTCTCTCAAGTAATCCACTGAGTCCAGACTTCCCCCAATACTCACTGAATTAATCTGCTGCTGATGTGCAGAGAACAGAATTCTCCTGTTTAAACATGGCTGTGTACTTCATGGTCAGCACATGGGGTGAGATATACCAATCTTAGAATCCACCTGGACCTGAACTCAGCTAAGGCAGTAAACGTATATTTATTTATGGGAACTAACATCCAGAACAAGTAGTCATCTGATAAATAATAATAAATAACAGTTAAAATATTTCTGACCCTCTAACCAACTCCCTGTCTCTGATCCTACTTGCTAACTGACTTTCTGTAATGTACCTAATTTCACCCATCATTCTGTTCTGACGCCTCCTGCCAGTCATTCCACCACTCTGCCATTGTTCCAGGCTTTACTATATTAGGTAAACAAAAACTGGCTTTTGGCTCTTGCTTGGTCAATCATACAAGAACTCTTGTCTGTTCCCAAACAAAATGGAAGAAAGTTTAGCAAAAGGAAATTGGTAAAAGCATAATACCATTTTGCAAGGCTCTGACCGAGTCACATTGTGAATATTGTGTGCTATTCCAGTAATGCTATCTAAATATATGTTGCCAGAAACAACGGAAAATAATAATAACAAGGGAAATGTAGACAAGGTTCTCTGAAAGTACTCATGTTCATTATTCCTTTTATCTTTAGCTCATTTGAAATAGAACTAATACAGCCATTCCACAAAATGTCTTTGTTGTTTTATTATATTCTTTCCAGTCTTGCATGCAAGATGATTCATTACACTAGTTCTGCATATATTATTCACTCCTTTGTATTATTAGCATTACCTAAATAACAACTGATGGGTTGCCCTGATTAGTATGCAAATAGGACAGTTTCTCCTAAGTAGTTTTGGACTGACAGTTTATTCCTGAACACAAACAGTAAAAAGCTTGTCAAGAAAATACAGGAAGTAAAATTAGTACCAGAATGACTTGGATGTTAATTGTTTGTTCATTTGTTTTACTTGTATCCTGCCTTTCTACCAAAAAATGGCACTCAGTTATATATCCTAGTCTAAAAAGACAGGGCCATTACTCAAGGGTACAGAACATACTTTGCACGCAGAAGTTCTCAGGTTCAATCCTTGACATCTACATATAGGGATAGAAAAGATTCCAATGTAAAATCCTACCTATTTATGTGGAGTCTACACTGTACACAATACTGAGCTAGATAGACCAGTGGTCTGATTCAAATATGGTAACTTCCTGTGTTCACAGAGAACCAAGAAACCTGAAATAGCCATACAGAATAATTCTTAAAATAGTACCATTTACTCAGTAGAAACATAAATACTATTTACGCCTGGTTGACATATGCATGTTCATTTTTTTTTATGTTTCATTCCTAAAGAGTTGACGCAGTATAATAGGAAAGCTTTCTCTGCCGCTATTAATTGGTGATGGCTGATTCTCCTATACAACAAATCACTTCATAGAGCAGTCAATGAGAGAGGCGTGTGTGTGTGTGTGTGTGTGTGTGTGTGTGTGTGTGTGTGAACTGGTCCTTAGCCCATAAAAAAATAAGGATATGCTGAATCTTAAATACAATGCCATTGGATTCAAACTGGACTGCTTTTCATGTTGAGCACATGCTGAGTCCAAATGGTTTGGGGCCATATTATTTGAATGAATGACTGTACCCATGCTTTAACATCAGTGTTGGAGGCCTACTCAATGTCCTGATTTTAAGATCAGTTAGATTGGTGGGAAAAGGCTTTCTCAGTAGGAATTGTACCCCGAAGTATGTAGTGTTGGCCTCCTCAGTTGCATCATTTTAAAAATACTTGGAAAATCCACATTTTTCTAATGCCTGTTAATTGATATATTTTATTGGTCATACTGCTGTTCCACTGCTTTTTTATTGTTGTGGCTCTGAGAATATATTCTATCCTTGCTAAATTATATTTTAATGTATTGTTGGCTTTTTGTATTTTATTTTTAAAAAATTTTTGAAGTTGTATTATAATACACTGTTGTGTTTTTATCCTCATAGTTTGTTCACAGCCTTGGATGAACTTGATCTAGAAAGGTGGCTTATAAATATTAAAATAAAATTAAGGAAGGGAAGGAGGAATAAATAAATAAATAATATTGTGCTTTGAATCCAGGCTGCATTTTTGTTCAATAACTGAAAGCACTAATTCATAGTAGGCATGAAGGTCAATAAATCCTATAAAAACTAGATTGTGGAATATACAGCATATTTATGACAAGAGAGGGCCTTGAGCACCACAATAGGAGGATCTTCCCACTAAAAAGATATTAGTTCTTGTTATTGTCACCTTTAGGAAAAGGAATAATCCCAAAATAAGCCCTTTCTGGACAAGATATCCGCACTAACAGAGCTGTTATGCCAACTGTTTGGTTTATAGTGGTGACACAGTGCACACTTATCATGCAACCCTGGGTACACATGCAACACCCTTCCTGCACACTTTTGAGTACACACACACTGTACTCAAAATGGTGTGAGCTGTAAATATTGATTTATGATGGCAGCCATTTAAATATGAGAGCCTTTTTTGGCTGAATGGCGGCATAAAAATACTTAAATAAATAAAAAAATAAAATAAATAAATAAAAAACCAAAATAAAATAATGCCTTCAGTTAAGCCACCGACGTGACTAAAAAAATACAGCTTAGAAATTATAGAACAATGAGATGTGTTTTTGCTACAGAGAGGAGGATTGGAAAATGACCAGCATGTTTTACTAATGCAAATAATCTTTCCCTAACAGCTGGAAATATAACAACCCCTTAATATACCTATAATCCTAACACATTCCTTTGCTGTCTTTGCAGGCAGACCAGTAATGATTGTGGTTGAATACATGGAGAATGGATCCCTTGACTCCTTTCTACGGGTGAGGTGTCATTTTCTCAGGATATTTGAATAAGAAAGCATTCTATGTAAAGATTTGAAATCATTTATCATAAATTAATTTTTACATAATGTTATTCATGGATTTTTAGTTGAAGAGAAGCATTTCCCCAGGGTGCATTTCTTAGGTACAGTGATACATTAGAGTGTAGTCAGGGGAAAAAGAAGATTTAAACTTAAGAATATAATTGATTTCTTCTACAAGTTCAGTTCCTTTATTTAGCAAAATGTATTTCAAATGGTGTTATTATGAACAAAAAGATAAATTGAAATGCAAATGCTTTGGCATATGGTAACTGCTCATTTTGCTCAGTCATACAGAAATATTTTCTTTGAGGTTTTTTGCTTAGGGAAGTAAGGCACAGGTTTAGTAATTGATTTATAATTATTTAAGATTACTTGCATTTAAACAAATTGAATTAGGGACTATTGAGGTGGGCTGATAATAATCTTATTCCACTTAAGGTCAGTTGTTCAGTGCATGGACAGCAGATGTTTATATTACTGTCAGATATGCCTCCTTACACCATCAATAATGAATCTACCAGTCTTTCAGATGTGCATAGCTAATGCAGAAAGCAGTTTACTGACATAACTATGGTACTGGAAAACAGCAGGCAAGTAAGACATTTGCCCTGCCATTGCTTCTTTTTAGTTATGATCTTCTCTGTAATTACAATATATGAAGTGTATAGGTTTGAGCCAATAAAACTATGTTCATGGAGGCAGACATCGTTTTAGGATGGTACGTGGGTTTGCCATGCTCTTCACCCACACATTCTGACAAACCCAGCCTGATGTAGTGGCTAGAACAGCCTTCCCCAGCCTGGTGCTCACCAGATGTGTTGGACCTCAACTCCCAGGGGAGTTGTGGTCCAGCACATCTCTAGAGCACTAGGTTTGGGAAGGTTGGGCTAGAATGTCAAAGTATGACCCAGATTTCCCAGGTTCAAATCTCCTCTCACCACATCGAGCTCACTTGCTGATGTCAAGCCGGTCATTCAGCCTAACCTGCCTCACAGGGTTGTTGGAAACAGGGCCCAGTGTTAGCACCTGGCATCCTCATGCAGCTGTCAGGGCCCCAACAGCTTCTCAAGGCTCTTCACTAAGACATGCCTTGGGCCCCACAAGGAGATTCCTGCCATTTTAATGTCTTACAGTACTCCTACGGTGGTATGGGTAATTAAAGTGGTGCGCCTGGTATAACTTTGCTATGGGACATTGTGGAAAATGAAAAGTGGTAGGTGGCCCCAGCCACCTGATGCAGATTTCAGCACTGCTCCCTCTGCTGCCACCGATACCACCACCAGGTAAGCCTACTGGAAAGAGACTGTATAGGAGTGGGCCCAACACAGACACTTTGCCAAAGGCCCCCTCGAATGTGGAGCCAGTCCTAACTGCGAGGTTAAAAAAGAGGGGGAGACCATGTGCATCATCCGGAGCTCACTGGAGAAAACATAATTGATAAAATGTAATAAATATAATAATAAATAATCAATTTCTGATTATATTGTCCATTAATGGTCAGTGCAATGTTGATCAGCAAAATGCCACAGGTTGTCATTGCAACAGTACAGTATTCCTTGTGCTAATTTCTACACTCATGTGGTGTTGCATTTGTTGGAGAAACTATAGTATAAGTATATAGGATGAACCACCCGGATTGGGGATATTTTCTCAAGAGAACCATTTACACATGGATCCTCCAAACCCTCCAGGGCCAGCCCTTCCATTAGGCAGAGTGAGGCGGTTGCCTCATGTAACAGATACTTGGTGGTGTAGAATGGGCCAACAATGGCAGCACCATGGTCATTCCCCTTCAATGGATGAGCTTTGTGTTCTAGGCAGTCTGTTCTGCACCCCCTAAGCTAGCCTGCTTCCCCTCAGATGAGATGGAGAATGCTGTCCCACCACCAGTGTTGAAGTAAAATTCAACTGTCAGTCCAGTCAGCTTCTGTAGGTGGAATGTTTCTTATGTTTCACTTCAGGCAGCAAAATGTCTTGGTCCAGCAATGGAGTCATCTTTTACTTTGAGATAAGCCTGAAGACAACATAGCCAGAATCCATTTGCTTCCTTGCTGTCACTGAAATCTTCCTAGCTCAGATTTGACAAAGTAATGGAGAGAGGTGTCTGGTGAAGTCCTCATGACTAGTTCAGCTAGAGTTTAGGCTATTGTGCTTCCAGATACTTAGTAAACCTTTGGCTAGCGAGCTCTTGCCAATATAATGATAGATGGAACCGTATGCCATCAGCTCATTGATGGTACCACACTCTACATCCTTGTATATTTCCCCTCAGTCTTAAATATATATTGAACAAGGATTAGGGAGCATAATGGAAACAATCAGGAACCATAAAGGAAATTCTGGCAAGCAGTCATTCATTACTAGCTTCTGGGACATTCTTGCCAAGAACAAATGGAATAATTTAAATATATATTTTCAAAATGTCTGCCAGATAATTTTTCCTTGCTGTAGGATTGGTAGAAGCTAGAATTAGGCAAGTTAGCACTGGCTCCAGGTTTTGAGGGGCATTAGGCAGGGCATCCCTAGTGGGCCCTCTCTCTCAACGGGTCTACCTTCTCACCACCATTGCCACCAGTAGGGTCATGAGAGTGGTACAATAATGCATAATATTTCAGTCATACTCATTATTTCCCTCAGTTAAATGCTAATATATACACTACCTTTTTCTTGCGTCAGTTATGGATAAAACATGGTTCAAATGTCTCTTGATTCAGTCTTTAAGATTATATTCACCATCTGAAAGTAATGTAGACATTTTCATCTCAATAGAATTAATAATTAGCAGTGCAAAAGCTGCAAGTGATACATTTAAAAAGAAATCAGTTTGTCTTTTTTAAAAAAACCTGATATTTCCTTCCAGTTATTTCAACAGTAAACTTTGAAATGCCTTTGTGAGAGCACAAAAAAGTACTTTGTGAGTTTATCTGTAAACCATAATAAAATGTTACATTTACAAAGGGTTTTTATCTAGTAATCTCAAAGGACTTCACCAAGTCAGTATTTTTTCATATGTAATAATGCCTTTTTATAGCTTCAAGCACTTTTATAGAAATATATAAAAGGTAAAGCCGAAAGATAAAAATCCAAAATGTAAAGAATATGCTTCAACATTTCATGCTTCCATGCTATCTTTCCAAAATTTCGAGAAATAAATCAATGGTTTGTTCATCAGAAAATTATGACCTCGATTGGATTACCTGAATGAAAGCATATTTGGAGGTGATAATCCAATAACTTTGTTCCACCTATTCCCATTTACATCAGAGAGATATCACATTTTGTTAACTGTTTTGCAGCAGCTATAGCTTGAGGCTTGAAATTTCAGTAAAGCTCAAATCCCCATTTCATTTAGAGGTGAAGAAATAATACTGTCATACATTGATCCTAAGATAGCCTAAGCAGTGGAAGTTCCAGGGAAAAAATATGGAGATGAGGTGGTGGGGGAAAGTACATTTTGAAGAGGCAACTTGTGTATCACATATTAAATCTTCCCGGATGTAAGTATCTCTAGCTTTCATATTTTTACTCTGCTCCTAAATATATTTACTCATAAATAACACTGATTTCAATAATATTTGCTTCCAACTATGTTTAAGACTATAACCTTACTTTAAATTCAAACTTAACGTTCTATTAAAAAAAGTTGTAATCTATAGGTACTCTTTAAAAAGCATTTTTTTTCTGAATTGAGAACAATAATGAGAAACCTGTCTTCCACAAGTGTGTCTTGTGCAGATGAAAAGGGTTGTGTTTAACTACTATATGACAAGAATTCAACCTGAGGAGCTTTTCCTGACATGATGGTGTAGTTGTGGAATAGTTCACATGTTGAATTTCTGACTATTATATATGCATTTTTATATCAGTTTGTTTTTAAATAAATCCATCACATGTTTACAGTGCTTCTAATTTATTTATGTATTTAGTTTTTAAAAATGCTACTCTTCCTTTCCACCAAATTAGGGTGACCATATGAAAAGGAGGACAGGGCTCCTGTATCTTTAATAGTTGCATAGAAAAGGGAATTTCAGTCGGTGTCATTTGTATATATGGAGAACCTGGTGAAATTCCCTCTTCATCACAACAGTTAAAGTGCAGGAGATATACTAGAGTGACCAGATTTAAAAGAGGGCAGGACACCTGCAGCTTTAACTGTTGTGATGAAGAGGAAATTTCACCAGGTTCTCCATATATACAAATGGCATCTGCTGAAATTCCCTTTTCAATACAACTGTTAAAGATACAAGAGCCCTGTCCTCCTTTTCATATGGTCACCCTAACCAAATGCTCTCCAAATCTTATCCAAATACAACTTATGTACAAGTGTGAAAACAATACTAGAATAACATGCCAAAGTCCCATTTTTATAAAGGCAAACAAGAATCAAAGAATCAAAGAGGGAAAAAGTATGTTAGACAAGAAAGCAGCAAGACAAGTAGTAGATAAATGTGGTAAAATCAGCTCTGTGTTGTCCCAAATCAAAGGCTTCTGTTTGCCACTAGCTGTTACAGCCTGTATCAGAGTCAGCCATGTCTCAACTAGGCTGCTTGAGAAAATCCATCATTGTGAATTATAATATTTTGTATTTGGTCTCTAGCTAAAGAGGGCAGGGCTCCTGCAGCTTTAACTGTTGTGATGAAGAGGGAATTTCACCTGGTGCTACATGCATATAAATGGCACCAGCTGAAACTGCCTTTTCAATACAACTGTTAAAGATACAGAAGCCCTGTCCTCTTTTTCATATGGTCACCCTAAACAAGAAGGATGTTCAGACTACTTTCTGAAAATAGGGACGTTAAATGCAGGATGGGTATGTTTGGTGCTAGATGGACGGTGACACAAGAAAGTAGAGATTCTGGGTATTGTCAGTTCATGGCCAGCTGTTGAGCACTTAGGGTTAGGGCACTCTGTTATCCGGATCAATTGAGGGTGGTGACTCATCCCAAAATCACAACCTGTCTTTAGCTGCTAAATCTTAGGCAGTAGATAAGGTGGAAAATGGAAGACAAAACAGAAGTGTAGGAACAAAATGGAGCTAAACAATATCATTTAGCAAGAGCTGTGTATTCATGTATTCTATTTTCTCATTCTTCTATGGCCGATACATTCTTTGATCTATGGAATTACATAAATGCAGGATGGGTATGTTCGGTGCTTGGTCGAAAATATGCAAAATATGCAGCCAGGTTGGTCACTGGTACATCTAGGGGTGACCATATTACAACGACTTTAAAATCACTACACTGGCTGCCAATTAGTTTCCGGGTGAAGTATAAAGTGATAGTTATTACCTCTAAAGTCCTACATGGTTTGGGTCCAAGTTACCTGCAGATCACCTTCTCCCGTACAATCCACCCCACACACTCAGGTCCTCTGGGAAGGATTTACTCCAGTCAGCAAAAACTAGGCTGACAACCATTACCCAGAGGACCTTCTATTCTGCTGCTCCCAGACTGCGGAATGGCCTGCCGGGAGAGATTCATCAACTTAACAGTCTTCTAGAATTTAAGAAAGCCACAAAGTCTGATCTCTTCCGGCAGGCCTACCCAGTCGAATTTTAAGATACCTTTTAATAATGTGCTGCCTTTTAATAATGTATTTGTTTTATATATTTTTAATCAATTATATGTATTTTATGGTGTTTTGCATTTGTGTTTTACCCTGCCTCGATCCAGAGGGAGAGGGAGGTATGAAATAAATATTTTATTATTATTATTATTATTATTATTATTATTATTATTATTATCTTGCTTTATGCTAAATACCATAGAAGAAACAATACAAGAAATCAATTTCTGATCATTTGTGATTAAGTATTTTGTAAGAATTCATGTTTAACCAATATTTCTGAACAAGGTGGACTGATTTTTAAATGGGCAATCATGTCCTATCTGACGTGATTATGTTAGCAGACATTTTATCTCAAGATATCAATCTGGAGAATCTATATTACTTGTTTAGGTAAAATAATAGATGGTTGTCAAAAGTACTCCTTTTATTGTGGAGATGTACTCCAAAGCTTCATATTTTAAGACACCCTTACATGTTTTGTTTCAGTTCTGTTGTATGTTAATAGCAGCAAAGTAAAAGACCAACGCTTATTACCAAACTTGAATTCCTAAAGGCAAGACTAAGACAAGAGGAGAAAGGGAAGTGAAAAACATTTTTCTTTGGTGAAGATATGTCTAGATATATTGCTCTTCAATGAAACCCCATTATATAATTCCCAGTACAGCCTTGCCATTAACCTCATCCTTCCTGTCAGCTAGAGGTTAGATGCTGCAGTACAAGCCCCTGTTAAATAATGTTGGGAAAGGAGAAGAGAGTACCATAAAATGAAGCTATAAAGTGTGTGCTATAAATCCGTCTACTATACCCTCTCTAGTCAGAGTTCATTTTGGGTGGAGGAGAGCCACATGACACTGCAAAGTTTAATCGCCCCATCTTTATTTGTCTGCTGCTAGAGATGCTAAAAATATGTGCTTTCTCTCTCTCTCTCCCCTCATGCAACACACACATATGCCACATTTCCTAATGCATTACGAGCAACCTTTGCAACAAAAATGTAGAATGCTCTTCCTCCCTATTTTTATTTATTTCTTTTATTTTGTTCTTAAGTGCTTTTGAAAGCATTCTCTTTTTAAATTTGAAGAGAGTCATAACGGTATTTTACTTTGATTTGCAATCTATCCTAATGATCAAAGTAACTGGTAACATTTTCCCATCTCAAATTAGTCACCGATGGCAGTATCAAATCGTGTCATTCTGCAAACGCAAATAGGATTAGCCAAGCTCTGCTAAGTTTTTATTTTGCACAACCAGTTGTACATTATGCTTACACAACCACCTGCACAGAATTCTACACAAGAATAATGGTTGCACAAGATGTTACACAAGTACAATGCACAACCAGTTGCACAATGGATTGCACAAATGCAATGTGCAACTGATTGCACTTGGGATGTTCAAGCATAATGCACAACCACTTGTGCAAAAATAACTTTAGTTGGATTCTCATCTTGTGCACAGTTCATAACCTAGTTTTCAGTAGTACAGTGTCATTTGTGCTAATGGAATGATATAGATGGATGCTACCAAGCCAATATACTTTTGAGAGAGATCAAAGAGATATAACAAAGGCATTGTTGTTCATGGTGTGCACATTTATTGCGTTGAATGATTTTGTAGAGCTTTAAAAACTTGCAAAATCCATTTGATCGCAGAAGAAAGGTTATAACATTTAGGTTTTTTAGCTTAGAAAAAAAGGTGAGTAAGAAAGAACATGATAGAGATATATAAAATTATCCATGGTATGGAGAAATTGAATAGGGATCTCTCTCTCTCTCTCTCTCATAATACCAGAACCCGGAATCATCCCATGAAACTGAATGATGAAAGATTTAGGACACATAAAAGAAAGTACTTCTTAATTATGGAATTTGCCGTCAAAAGTTGTAGTGTTAGCCACCAACCTGGATGGCTTTTATAGGGGATTATGGACTTTCCATAGGCATCTAGTTGGCGACTGTGGGAATAGAATGCTGGACTAAATAGGCTGGGCTCCACCTTGCCAGCCTACTGTGCCACCATTATTGTGACAGGAGGGGAAAGACTGCAGATGGTCAGCCATGAGGAATCAGGTGACTTGAATCAGGAACCAATAGGGGCCCTGCTTGCCTTTATATAATTACTGTCCTAAGTCTGCCCTAGTGCCTTGCTAGATGACGGAGTAGCCTGGTGCGAGCCCCGGGCTGGCCCCTGTGCATCCAGATGACGCACAGGGGATCCCGGGCTCAGGCAGGGGTAACCCTCCCTTGGCCCGGGATAACTGGCACTGGTTGTGGCCCGGTATTTCCCACGGTCTCGGACTGAGCCTGTTCCGCAGCTTTTCCCGGCTACCGCATTTACTCGTGAGTAGCTGGCAAAAGCGGCAGCCAACCAACAGGGCAGTGTGGGGACATGGGGGGGAAACCGGAGCCAGGGGGGATGGGGGGGAAACCAGAGCCAGGGGGATGGGGGGATCGCAGGGGATGGGGGGATCAGAGATTGTGGGCGGGTGGGGGGGATCGCAGCCAGGGAGGGAAATCAGGTAGGGGGAGAGCAGGGAACCCTTTATTTTTTTAAAAAAAATCCTACCTTTGCCGATGGTGTGCTCCTGTGCACCCGGCCCTTTAAGGAAGAAACAAAATGGAGGACGCAACGGGGCTTTCCTGCAGCCCATTGTGTCTGACTTCTGGACTGGAGTGACAGCCCATGCTACTTGTAGCGCGGGCTCGCCGCTCCTCTAGCACGGATTCCCAAGTAGGTCTAGCAAGGCCCCTAGTCTGTCAACTGCCAACCCTCCAGATGTCTTTGTAGACATACAAGGAAGACATTTTCTTAATAAATAGCTTTTACCATGCAAATCTCCTCCAGTTCAACAGTTCTTCAGGTTACAGACGTAATCAATGTCTGGCAACACAGAGATAAGTTCTCTGGTCTCCTTGCACAATATTAATTAGACTTCAAGAAGTTCCCTTTGTTAAATGCATTCTGCTAGAACACTGCAATGAAACTGGCACCCACCAGCAATACCAACCCTAAGTGGCTGTTCCAACCCACCTTCAGGGAGAATCTTCTCTTAGGGACCTCTTTTGAATGGCCAACCTTCTAGGGCACCTCACTTCCCAAAGTTGCTTGTTTCTCCTGAACTGATGTCTGATCATTCCCAACTCCCAACGCACTGCAGAATCTGTCCTTCCCATGGCCTTGGTTTGACCTAATGGATTAGCCAGCATCTGGAAAGACTCCCCTCTGCCATTGTGTCTCTGCTCTATCTCTAGTGGCCTTGCTAGGTCCCCCACCCCTTCACCCTCTTCCGACTGTTCCCATGCCTTCTCTGAGTGCTTCTGCAGAGATGTGGGATCCAATTCTTACATTGTCTGAACAACTCATTGCTTGCAAAGCCACACAGACTCTTGTGCCTCGCCTCTGCTTTCTTCTACACCTGACCATCAGCTTGTCTTGGACCATATTATTAGCCTCTGATCCTTCAGATACTTTATTACTGCTTTTGGAGCTGATCTGTGCCTACCTGGACACAGAGTTTGTCCCTGACTCTGCTGAACTCTGACAGAAGATCAGGAAATAAAAATCCAAGGAACGGTAGAGATTTCCTCCCTAAACATTTGTATGGTGACCATAGTCCCTAAACCATTCTCTGGCTTAGCCCCCTAGCCCCAACCAGAAATGTAAGCAGTTGGGTAGTGCTAGAATAGCTTGATGTACTCAACATCTGGACTGCAAGGACTGGGAGTGCTGAAACAGCTCCCTAACCTTGACATTACAGATGCATGGGTGAATTTTAAATATCTGTATCATGTGTAATCCTTTGCCAAAGTTCACAAGGTGATCAGGGTACTAGGCTCCATTTGACAAACTAGTACCTACACCTAATGGGCTGTATTCATTGGTGGGTTGTCTTAGCCGAAAGTGCTTCTGCTTGTTTAAATTAGTGCACCTGAATTTCACCAATGCATACTGCCTGCTGCAGCCCTTAGTGTCTCCATTCTATTCCAGAGGATCCACCCAAGGCAAAGCATTACACAAAAGCAAAGCCACCATTGGATACAACCTAGACCCTATCAGACATTCTTAATGTGGGTAGACTCTACACAAGGACAGCGAGAGTGGGAATGGGTATGCTAGTTCCATTTCCTTCCGTTGCCATCCTCATTGCCCTCCATATATTGAAGATGACTGTTAGCAGGGAACCTTCTCTATCTGTGGAGGCTCTCTTTGTGATGCAACACATAGAAGATTAAGATGATCGCTATGGAGGGGGTATGAGAGCAAAGCTAGCACACATATTCCCGCCCTTCTTGTTTAGAGTCTATCCACATTAAGAATGCCTGAATACAGCTCCAGTATGTGCTGCATTATCAATAAAAGAGGACTTTAGAAACCTTATTGTGAACTGTCTCTGGCATGAACCAATCTCTTGTAACAATTCAGCTCTCTATATTTACAGTATTGGAAGACACAGCTGAAGACACAACTATCTCTACTTGCGTGAATGGTATTTGATAGTACAACTAATTACACTCTAGGGATCACACCAACTCTAAAATCACTTCACTGGCTGCCAATTAGTTTCCTGGCGAAGTATAAAGTATTTGTTATTACCTTTCAAGACCTACATAGTTTGGGTCCAGGTTACTTCTCCTGTACAATCTGCCCCACACACTCAGGTCCTCTGGGAAGAATTTACTACAGTCAGCCAAAACTAAGCTGACAACTGTTACCCAAAGGACCTTCTCTTCTGCCGCTCTCAGACTGTGAAATGGCCTGCCAGGAGAGATTCATCAACTTAATAATCTTTTTGAATTCAAGAAGGCTATAAAGACTGATCTCTTCCGGCAGGCCAACCCAGTCAAATTTTAAGATATTTGACTGTTATTTTAATATTGTATTAGTTTTATATGTTTTAATCAGTTTTATGTATTTTATAGTATTCCTATCTAATGTTGTTCCCTGCCTCAATCCAGAGGGAGAGGGGGGTAAGAAATAATTTATTATTATTTTATTATTATTATTATTATTATTATTATTATTACTAATTTGAATTTTATTCCAAAATTCCTCAAAAAAATTTAAAAAGAAAAAGGCTTTTATTTTCATATAAAATATAATATGCAAAGCAATAAAACTATTCCACAATATAAGATGACAAAAAATAGAAAATAGAACCTAATCAAATATCATACTAGTAATATCAAAAGGAGTTGATTATAATTATTAATAAACTAACATACACAGACCACAGAACTCATTGAGCAGTTTTCAGTCGGAACCCACTCAGCTCCTTTGGTTCAAGAGAGAGAGCAACCTATAATTAGAAAATTATCTTAAAAATGGAAATAAAAGGCATTGCTCAAAAAACCTTTTAATCATTTCAAGATCACAAATATTTAATTCTGAAATGTTTAGAACACAACACCAAAAATCTGTGACTGGGGTTAATGATGAACAATAAATTTCTGTAGATTATCACACTGTAAATTTGTTAGAACTTTTATTTTTAAACGTTCTGGGAGTTTTTTGCTTCTAGACTGTGGGTGGGGAGGAAGCACATATGACTCATAAGAGTAATAGAGTGTCACAGACTGTGGAAATATAGGAAGGGAACACTGGAATTGGTGCTGAGTTATATCACTCGCTAACTACAGGGACCCCTATCCAAACTCCTCGGATTTTAAAATGTTTGGTAGAAATAATCCTTATATATTTTCCCTGAAACTATGACAGTTAAAATATAGCTCCCTTTAAAATACTGAAAGCTAAAGATTGTCACATAGCAACATGCTGTATGTGGGTAGTCCACACAGATGCTTCCATTTTGATTTAATACCTTGTGATGTACAAAGCAGTACATGGTGAGTTGTGCTGCATGATGCTATCAGGTATTAACTGTAATTATGGCAAGTTCAAGAACTGGTTCACATGATCAAACAGCCCATCATGGTTTATTTAAGCCATGGTGGACTATGGTGTGTGCCGGTGCATGTAAGGCAGGATTTATATATTCAACCCTGGCTGCGGCTTGTCATATCATGCCATGGGTTAAGTGAGGGTCAAATAACCCCCAGATAAACCAACAACAGATCATGGGTTATGGAAGGGTTGTTTAAACCTTGCATAATCCACAGTCTCCAGGTTCACACATGACAAGGCGTGGCCAGGTGTTGAATATTCAAAATGGCCACCAGCATGCACCAGCATGTGCCACAGCCCATCATGGCTTAAACAAACCATTGTGGACTGTTTGATTGTGCGAACTGACCCCTCATCTCCATTTTTGCAGCCATACACAGGAAGTTTAACCTGAAGGTTTTAGGGACTACCATACATGTCTAGCTTTGTGGATCACAAACTATACAGGCATGCCTAATTTAGATGCTCTGTATAGGAGATCTGAATGTTCTGGAAAGAGAACAATCTCTACTGCAGTTGTACTGAGCAAAGTATTGATTTATTTTTCCTTTAATGGCCAGTCTAGGCTGGAGTCCTGATTGAATCAGTGGAGTCCAGAAATCACACTATTAAGGAAAGGTTATTTGTTTTTTTCATTTTAAAAACTTCATCCAGTACAACATTTCACCTAGTTAGGGACTCCTTTTCATCTATTTCAGCGTAGGGAGTTGTTCCATCAGTTTTTCTTTCTTTCTAATCTAACACTTTCCTTATGATTCTGGGAGTCAAGGTGCTGTTGTGAGAGTCAACAACACTTTTTGTTCTTTCTACATAAATAGCTCCTATTACCATGCTATATTCTATGCCAAGGATGGGGAAACTGTAGCCTGTGGGCCAAAAAGTTTGCTCTGTGTGTTCTTTGCCCAGCTGGGGAAATACCACGCACAGCAAAGCCGGCTCCCTGACTGACTTATCAGCTAGAGGAGATCAGCCGGTGTTTCGGCAAGGGACAAAAAGTCCCATCCTTGATGCTATCCTGCCCATATCCCGCTCAGTGAAAGGAGCATATCCAGACCCTCATTATAGTCCTACAACTCCCAGCATTCTCCAGCTAGCTGTGCTGGCTAAGGAATGCTGGGAGTTATAGGACATTTTTCTGTTTAAACATGCATAGGATTGCACCTTAAAGAAAGAAATTTGTCTTTTGGCCACTAATTTTCAACATAACTTGCAGCTCTCACATGGTACAGGTCTTGTCAAGAAGTTCTCATACCACTGTTGTCCTTTGAAAACCCAGTCTTTCAGCTGTTGTGTGCATTATGCAGAATGAGATGATAGACTTATGGGCTATGTTGATGACTATTTTGTTTTGTACTGTTTTCCTGTGCCCATTTCATGTATTCCTTTTCCTTCCCTTTAGTTTTATTTTGAAATTTTATTAGACTATATGCCTTGAGGCAGGGACTTGCTGATTTATTCTTGTTTTGTTCAGTGCCAGGTACATTGATGGTAATAAATAAATAAAAAATGTTTGAATGCTCACTCACACAAAAAGCTTTGTCCCTACATGTAATAAACTAGCACTTCAAGTTTGTCCCTACATGTAATAAACTAGCACTTCAAGCAAATATGACACTAAGGCCAGATCTACACTACTGCTTTAAAGTGCTTTATAACAGTTTTATAGCGCTTTAAAGCAGTTAAAGCGCTTTATAACTGTTATAAAGTGCTTTAAAGCAGTAGTGTAGATCCGGCCTAAACCTTTCTCCTTAAAGTGTATGTTTCTGCTTGCAAGGAGCATTTAAAAAAAAATCCCACCTGCTTCCTGAAGTGATACAGACCTTAATTCTACCATGCATAATGTATAGAATGGCTCTTAGAATAAATAATGCAGTTGTGAAAACATGTTAATTTACGATTCTAAATGAATCCATAAACTCAGGGCTCATCTACACCAAGCAGGATATAACACTATGAAAGCAGTATGCAACCAGTATATAAAAGGCAGGAGCCACACTTCTGCCTTATAGAGGCATTGAAGTGCACTGACAACTGTTGGGGCCCAGGACACATCTACACTAAGCAGGATATAACACGATGAAAGTGGCATGAAAGCGTGTCCATGGGCCCCAACAGTTGTCATTGCACTTCAATACTGCTATAAAGCAGTAGTGTGGCTCCTGCCTTTTTTATATATCGGTTTCATGCCACTTTTATAGTGGAATATCCTGCTTGGTGTAGATGAGCCCTCAGCTACATATTTTTTTGTGTTGAAAAAGAACCTGGTGCAGGTACAGAATAATCTGAAGAATAAGAATTCATACATTTATATTATGGTATAAATTGTTCTGCAAATGGCTCTATCCCCAATTTGCTTTGTTCTGTCCTCACAATTACAGACAATGTATACATAAAGCAGTGTATAAAGCAGTGCAAAAATGTGAATGTTATTGACTTGTGCTTTTCCATAATTAAAATTTGAAGTGGAACTTGCAGATTGTATTCAGATTCTGTTTCTCTGTATAAATTGGTTGCTTCACTGGAACACTTTTAGAACAAATCTCTGATGTGGAAGGAAAAGCTTCGACTAGAGAGGCTTGATTTGTTGCCCAAAATACTTTATGCAGTGTTCTGTAACTGGACTGGAATATTTTTTGAGTCAGGCTTTGCAAACGGTATCAGATGTTGAATATAAAACAATTTCTTTCATGTGCACTAGATGGGCAGCATAAATGTGCAACCAGCCAGGCATTAGATATACCTTTGGCTGTCAAGGATAGTTTATTTGGCAAAGCTATTAAAGGCTGTTTAGAATTTGATGGAACAGTGCTCTGGATAAATTCACTGTGGTATGAATTGTTGCCAAGGCTGATAAACACCCTCAGCAGCCAACCGGGAATTCTATCAAAAGTACTTCTTGTGTTAACCCCTGAGAGTCAAAAATGAAGCCCTAGATAACAACTTCATGTCACTGGAATGCTTGATAAAAGCATTTTTAAAAGTCTTTTCTCTTGGGACAAATAAATAACACAAGAAAGGAGAGAAAACGCCAGAGGGTGTCTGTGTATCAAAATGTGTATCAATTTTGACTTTATTTGCATAGAGATTCAAGGGTCTTAACAAAGGCAGTAAACCTACCACAAAATAGGTTTGGCCACATTGAGGCCCAGTATTGGGCAAAAGGCGGGATACAAATAATAATAATAATAATAATAATAATAATAATAATAATAATAATAATAATAATAATAATAATTGTTGTAGGGATCACAGCTTAAATGAATTGATAAATGAGGAGCATCCTAATACAGGGCCATTGGGGAATCAAGGCCTATAGTGGAGGCCTGAAGTGGTTTTTATGGTCCAATCCAATGTATGTCTGCTCAGAAGTAAGTCTAAATTCAAAGGGATTTACTCCCAGGTAGGTGTGTATAAAACTGCAGCTTAAACTGCAGAAATTATGGCTGCATGTAAGCTATATGCCCAGAAGTGCACATGGTATGTGAATACAGAAAGGGTCTTGAATTTAGCTTTCTGAAAATGTCATCATTCTTTTCTTGCCCACACAGCTATCTTTTGGTGCCAGGCTACATCTTTCCTGTTCTCACAAGCCTTTTAAATGTTTTAAAAACTTTTGAAATATTTTAGTGTATTTGTGATTTATTATGCTAGTCACTGCAATAAGGGTTTTTATCTCTTATACCTTATATTGTATTTATTTAGTTTAGTGATTTTTTATTTTTTATTTTGGTAATATCGTTGTTGTTGTTAAATGCCTAGAGAAATTTATTTAAGAGACATTTAATAAATTCAATAATGAATCACTATTTTTAATAAGTTTCTAACCCTTATGGCTCCAAAGATATGCTTGAAAGTATGAGGGTAATGCCTGCTTAAATTTTGGAACCCACAAGCTGAATAAGTTTTCCAGACGTTGGGGCATCATGGCTTTGTTCCTTGTGTATCTCTTCGTATGATTAGCAAAAGGCAGAATGGAAAGTAGAAATATGGAAGATGACTTATGCCAAATAAGAATAATTTTGAAAATTTATATTTTTGGGGGGGGGGGCTAAATTCTCTCTCTCTCTCTCTCTCTCTCTCTCTCTCTCTCTCTCTCTCATGCATGCACATGCACACAGAGGTTATATAATATAGTAAAGAGTACACACCATTATGGTTGCAGTGCAGGCCCCAAATTGCCATGTAGATTATTATTGGGAAAGGTATTAAAACAATACCAGAATGGAGCCCTGCTTAAGAACATTGCTTTGAAACCTTCTGAAATTCATTGAATCGTATTTGTAGCTGATACATTCACAACCAAGACAGTTGGCAGTTGTCTTCTTTGCCAATTTGTCTAACAATTCAGAACCCTTTCTTTACCTTTTCTGGGTCATCTCTTGATTGCAGTTACTGGAGCTTATTTGTATGTTAATACTAGTTGCTTTTTGTTTTTTAACTGGGAGGTTCTTTGTAGGTTCAGCTTTGTAGGTTCAAGCTACATATTACATGCAAATGCATTGCAACTGTAGCCAATGGCCCTTACCTGAACAAAAGGTCATTTTTGTTTAAGTGAGAGGTGAAACAACCCATTTTATTCCTGCTCCAAATCCCCCCTTCAAGTGGCTCTTCCTTCTCCCAATTGGTTTCAAAGGCAGAAATTGGCAGTATCTCAGATTTCAGCAAAATTGCTACTATATTCAATGATAAAAAAAACCCAAGAGACCACATTCATACCTGGTAGGGTTGGGGTGTTGCACCTCAGGCCTATGGGTTTAATCCAACATGACTGGGGGTTCCCGTCTGGCACTTTAAGATACCAGAAGGCCACGCCCCTTTCCCCACCACCACCAATCATTTGGTGATTTCCTAGCATTTCTACAGCTTTTTCATTCTAAAAGGTTGAAATGACTCTTTTATGGCTTTAATACTGGTAGTAACAGCTTTAAGCTAAAATATGCTGGTATTTTTTTTAATATTTTGGCCCTGCCCCTTTTTTCCTTTGGCTCACTCCCACTAGAATGCAACCCACCCACCCCAAGAGCATCTTCAAAATCGAATTCAGCCCTCAGGCTGAAAGAGGTTTGACATCCCTGTGGTAGGAACTCAATAACTGATACTAATTTGATGTATCACAAAAACAAAGCAATAGAATGCTTGGGAAACAGCTCCTTTTAAAGATAATGAGGGAATAAAGGTAGCACAGAAGTCAGCGTTGAGCCTTTGAGGATAAGTAATGAAGAAGAAATTTGGATGATGAAGGACAAGAAAATGGCAATCGGTTATGACTTTGGGTATAACACAACATGATGTTGAAAGCCAAGTGTGGGAGGAACAAATGCAGCACTTTGAAAATGAACATATGGAGTAAGGACGGTAGGATAAAATATATACTATATAAATAGCCAAGTGTGAAATGCTGAAGCACTTGAAGATGTAGGATTTTTTTTTTCATTTAATCCAATAGTAATAGCAATTATGATAGATGTTTACCACACGAAGACTACCTGAAGTAACAAAAGATCGTTTCTAAAAACCTAAAAGGATACATTACTAAATTCTGAATAATTATGAAAACACTGAGAAACGGTTTATTTTTTATTTTATTTTATTGCATTTATATACCACCCCATAGCCGAAGCTCTCTGGGTGGTTCACATAAGATAAAAACACTTAAAAACAATATACAAAAATTAAAAACCACAAAAACATGCAAAATGCACAAACATTTAAAACCACAGTTTCTCAAGTAGTACTGGGACACAGATACCTAAAATTCCTCCCTTTTACCTCTAGAAAGCTACTCTATCCTAAAAGTCCTGACCCCTGGATGCAGAAATAACTGGAAAGAAGGGAGGAATGTAACACTTTAACACTCAAGGCTTTTCATACCATCATCCAAGCTGTTTGTCTGAGACGGGAATTGGGAGGACCACTTTGTAGTGGCTTTTGCCCTGTCTGATGAACAGGTGCTAGAAGTCCTAGGAGGTGGTCCTGGAGGGACTTTTGTCCGTCATGCTACCTAAAACCATTGAGAGAGGTTGTCCAGGGATTTGTAGTGGGTGTCATCAGTATGAGGAGAAAGCAGATGTGGCCACTATTTTACATGCCCCGGTAACATTCAGATTTGATTACCACTATGTGATGTACATGGGGCTGCCTTTAAAAAGTTCTGGAAACATTAGTTGATGCAAACTGTGATCGCCATAGTGATCTTGGGAGCCTATTTTTACAACACATTATTCTGATATTGTTTCATCTGCCGTGGCTCCCAGTTTGTTTCCAAGATCTTTTTAAAATGCTGATTCTTACATATTAAAGACAAAATGGTTTTGTACCAGGATATCTGAAGGATCACCTCCTCCAATATAACCCACTCAGCTCAAATCGGAGAGCGTGTGAAGAAATGCCATTAACCTAACCATTTATATTGTGTAATGTTATATAATGTAGCAGCATAGTCAAGTGACCTAGAGTTGTTGCTGTGATGGAGGTTTGCTTTGGTGGTAACTGCTTGGTGATGTTCTGAACAGGGGAAGAGAGAGAGAGAGAATCACTTGCAATAATTTTAATGGGACATGGATCAGGTAAATTAAATTTTGATTGGCTGGAGGTCCTAGCTAGATGGAAAAGAGCAGCTGGGAAATGACAATTGACAGGTAAGGACATTCAGGGAGTTAGTTGTAGAATCAGGGAGAAGGTCTGATGGTTGGTGGGTTGTGTTATAGAGGGACTAAGAGAAAGTGAATAACTAAGGCCTGACTAATAAGCTCTTTCTTCACTGTGGGATAACCAAATGAGGTTGGTGGAGATCAGGAGTGGGGAGCAGGTGGCTGTGTTACGCCAGAACGCTGCCCTAAGATCTTGGCAGAAGAAGGTTACACAAGCAGGCATTAAAACCCAGATAAACCGTCCAAGCATCCAGGAATACAAAAAGAGGTGCTCTGGGAGTCAGAGGAAGCCTGTAACCAAGAGGTTACAGGGAGTCAGAGGAAGCCTGTTTGCATTCTCTTCCCCTCCTTATTGTTCTACTATGATTTTATTAGATTGTAAGCCTATGCGGCAGGGTCTTGCTATTTACTGTTTTACTCTGTACAGCACCATGTACACTGATGGTGCTATATAAATAATAATAATAATAATAATAATAATAATAATAATAATAATAATAATAATAATAATAATAATAGCTGGCCCTGGGTGTGGGTGTTTTTGGCTCAGGTGGAGATTTAGGGAACTGGCCTGAGGTAAAAGAAGTAATTAAGGACACAATTCTATGCATATTTAGACAGAAAAAAGTGCTACAACTCCCAGCATTCTGTCTGGGGAATACTGAGAATTAGGACTTTTTTCTACCTAACCATGCACAGCATTGCACCCTAAGAGGCTTGCATTAGCAACAGTATTTCCTGAGGGCCTTAAGAAGTGTCAGCAAGGATTCTTTTGAAAACTTCAAAATAAATGTTAGTATTCCCTTATGTACAAAATATCCCTTTAATAAATTAAGACAACAATCCTAAGGCTACTTCAGATTTCTGGATCCGAGGTTAGAGACAGCACCTGTCCCCTCCCCCTCACAGCCAACGCAGAGAGAGCCGCGCCGACTGCCTCTCCGTCTCCGAGGTTGCAAAGGCAACCTCGGAGTGAAGGGAAAGAAGGCTTGCTGGTGGGTGGGAAGGGGACGGCTTACATCATATCTCTAGGCCTGCCCAGCACCTTTCCCTCCCCCTCGCTGATGCCTCAGCTAGACAGGCAAAAAATCCCGTCTAGTTAAATTGCAGAGCAGGAAGCATGGTGAAGATCGACTCCTCTGCGCCTCCTGCTCTACACTGGATCCAATAGGATTCCACCCTAACTTTTTTAGTAGTTCATCTTGGCTCTAGTGTTCGTGCCCATCTTATGCCTAAGCTTCCTATACAAGGCTACTAGGAGGTTATCACGCAGAGTGTTTCTTAGGCCCTGAGATAAAAGCATTTGCTGAAAATTAAGAAATCCCATAGGTGGCATTGTCCAATGAAGGAGCAGTTTCTCCATAGATGGCAACAGCGCTGAAAAGAAAATCTCTCTTACAGCATGTTCTGCATCCCACCATCCTCACATACTTAGTTAATGGATGAGTTGAGAAACAGAGCCTTTTCTGTATCACTGTCAAACGTCCTGGTATACAGCTTTGGTGGGGCCCCTACCTCTCAAACTTTTGGCAAGCTGTAAAGTCCTTGCTCCTTTTTTTTTCACTTTGGTTTGATTTTTTTTTTTTTGTCTCATGTAATAATCAAGTTGTGAATGTTTTATTCTTCTCTTGGTTTTATTTTATTTAAATGAGTATTATTGTAAGCTGCTTTGAGGGTTCTACTTAGGGCCAAAAGGCAGCATATCATATATCAATAATCTTACTTATGAATGATATTTTTTCCTGAATATTTGCTGGATGGAAGCATGTCACTCAGTCCCTTGACCGTTTTTTCATACATTATTATTATTATTATTATTTATTTATATAGCACCATCAATGTACATGGTGCTGTACAGATAACACAGTAAATAGCAAGACCCTGCCGCATAGGCTTACAACCTAATAAGTTGTAGTAAACAATAAAGAGGGAAGGAGAATGCAAACAGGCACAGGGAAGTGTAAACAGGCACCGGGTAGGGTGAAGCTAACAGTATAGAGTCAGAACAAACTCAATATTTGAAGGCTATAGGGAAAAGAAAAGTTTTTAGCTGAGTTTTAAAAGCAGTGATTGAGTTTGTAGTTCTCAAGTGTTCTGGAAGAGCGTTCCAGGCGTAAGGGGCAGCAGAAGAAAAAGGACGAAGCCGAGTAAGGGAAGTGGAGGTCCTTGGGCAGGCGAGAAGCATGGCATCAGAGGAGCGGAGAGCACGAGCGGGGCGATAGTGTGAGATGAGAGAGGAGAGATAGGCAGGAGCTAGACCGTGAAGAGCTTTGAAGGTCAGCAGGAGAAGTTTATATTGGATTCTGGAGTGAATTGGAAGCCAATGAAGAGATTTCAGAAGTGGAGTGACATGGTCAGAGCGGCGGGCCAAGAAGATGATCTTAGCGGCAGAGTGGTGGACAGAGACCAGCGGACTGAAGTGAGACGAAGGAAGGCCAGAGAGAAGAAGGTTGCAGTAGTCCAACCGAGAGATAACCAGTGCGTGAACGAGAGTCAGTACTACCGACCTAATAAATACTGCAAAAGAAAAAAGATGTATGCTCCACTTGTATTGTTCCTATCCACAAAATGGTGTTGATTGGTTTCCTTTACGATTGCTTTTATTTATTTATTTATTTATTTATTTATTTTTTTATTTATTACATTTTTATCCCACCCAATTGCTGAAGCTCTCTGAGCAGTTCACAAAAAATAAAACCACGAAGAGCATAAAAACAATCAACAATCTAAAAACACAAATACAAAATAAAATACAATATAAAAAACTTGCTGATAAAGATTTCCAGTAACTCTACAGACAACAGTAAGTTTCCTGAATTAGGTATCTTTTCAAATGCAATCATATCCATGTAGTATTTTTTTTCAAGTAACCATGTAAAATTCTAGTACTTGGATGTCTTGGAGTTAAGCTCTGCTACCTTGTCAGTTTTCTATCCCCCTCAAAAAAAGAAAAAGAAGCTAGAAATCCATTGATTTCTGAATACATCTTGGTCATGAAACCAGGGTAGGGGGGAATTAGGAGAGAAGGGCCACAAAATACAAATTTACTTGAGTGCTGTATGAAAGCAGCCCTGTTAAGTGCTAAATGAAAACATAATGCTATTTTAAACCATTCTAAGTAATTAATTTGAACTGCTTGATATTGGCATGTTTGAAATTGTAGTTAGGAAGCCAACAGTAAGATCTGAGATTTTATTACTTGTTCCAGCAGAAGAAAAGTACCTACTGTGTTGAAATTGCTATTTAAACTGTCTGTGCTCCTGAGCTTTCGTACTGTGCACCACTTTAGCTTCACTTGCCAATTGATCTTAAGTGGGAAGGGGAAGTGTTCCAGCGGCTGTGTATGTTACATAAACTTCAGAAAGTGTATTTCTCTTTTCTGATCTAAGAATTTATGAATCAACCCTATTTTCATTAACGACATTGTTTTCAAAATGTGTGCTTTAACTTGGACTGCAAGCCTAGGGATGTTTACTCAGAAGTAAGAGTCACTGTGACCCATTTACTCCCTAGTAGTTATGCTTTGGACTGTACTATATGGACCACTTTTCAAAGGTAACAGGTTGTCACCAGTGAAGAGTCACCAGTTGGTGACTCTTCACTGATGGAAGGCTCTAACCCAGCAGAGGCTTCCGTTATGCAACAGGGAGAACGGAGGCTTTTGTCTGTCTTCCCTGAAGTGCAGTCCTCTGTGCTACCTCCCACACTGTTCAGAAGAGTCTCCCAACCCTCTGGAGCATGGAGGGCTGCAGGGAGGAGGGTGAATTGCTGAAGATTGCATCCCTCCCTGCTCCTTGGATGGTAGCCTCAACTGAGTCAAACAGCTTTCTGTCAGCGGAGAGATACTAACTGGATACAACCAATTGTATCACATTGGATACAACCCAACATTTTTAGCTTGCTTAAATATTTCTAAAGTCTGGATTTAATTTCAAATACTGTTGAAGGCAGTTCAAAAATGGATTAATGATATAAAGAGCTAATAACACCAAAGTTTTTCCTCTTTGGGTTATCTTTCCAACATTATTTCCATGGAGACATCCTAGATACGTAACCTTGGAGAAGAGTGTATCTATTCTTTAGGATTCCTCCCCCCTCTAATTTCTTCAGTATTCATCTTTAATTAAAAGATTGTTGTCACAGGTTTGGAGAAGAGATAACTTCTAATTTAGAACACATCATTTTCATTCATCTGTTACCATAGTCTTATTTGACAGACTTAGTAGCATTATTCATAAGAACTTGTTTGTATAACAGAGTTTAAATAGCTATAATATTATTGCTTCAGAGCTGGTTGCTAGAAATTGAGCAGCAAATATTGTGGACTGATCAGTGTCTGGCTCAAAAAGGAGGAGTACATAACTCCGGAGTGGGATTGGGGTGGTTTCAGGGCTGTGGTAGTCTACGCCCTTCACAGTTTGGGACATGTGTACTTGAAGGCCCACATGTCTCCATATGTATCTACCTGTACATTAAGATCTTCAGTGGAGGGCTTCCTGCAGGTGCACCCACCATCTGAGGTGAGATGGGTGATTAACAGAGAGAGGGCCTTTTCTGTGGTGGCATCTTAGTTGTGGGACATTTTCACCAGGGAGGTTTAGCTGTCACCTACTGCATTGTCGTTTTGATGCCAGGCAAAGTCCTTTTTTAAAAAAAAATCCTGAACTTTTTAGATGCAATTTTAATCCTGCTGGCAGTTTTACACTATGTTTAAGATTTTGTAGATTTAAGTGTTTTATTTATTTATTTATTTATTTATTACATTTCTATACCGCCCAATAGCCGGAGCTCTCTGGGCGGTTCACAATTTTTTTAAATTTCCTTTTAATTGTTCTAGTCAGTTTGTAAACTATTCTGGGGATATGACCGAAGCGAGAGGCTGTAGCTCAGTGGTAGAGCACATACTTTGCATGCAGAAGTTCCCAAGATCAATCTCCTGTTTCTCCAGGTCGGGCTAGGAAAGAATCCTGCCTGAAACGCTGAAGAGTTGCTGCCGGTCAGTGTCATCCATAGTGGACTAGATGAACCAAGACTAGATTAATATTTTGCTTCTAAGGGTGTTCTAAATATATTCCAGATGTTACCACCTACCACTGGGTTGTAGAAATCTTGAACAGGCTAATTTGCTTTTGAGGTTACATTTTTTTCAATGTAAATTAAAGAAATCTGAGTTAGGTGAGCAAATATGAAAAAGATAATGTTTTGAAGTTGACACTCTTCCTTCCTTGCAGAAGCATGATGGCCACTTCACAGTCATCCAGCTGGTTGGCATGCTACGTGGAATTGCTTCTGGCATGAAATACCTCTCAGATATGGGCTATGTACATCGAGACTTGGCAGCTCGGAATATTTTGGTCAACAGTAATCTCATGTGTAAAGTCTCTGATTTTGGATTATCACGGGTATTAGAGGATGACCCTGAAGCAGCTTATACAACAAGTGTAAGTTTCTCTTTTTTTCCTAATACAAAAAGTTTATTGATGTAGGACAAATATTTCCCCAAATTTTCCTTTTTACACTAATTTTTGCCTCATTTTCTGCTGTTCGGACTGTATACTTCTTGTATTAGCCATCTTTGTGACCTGCATATCTTGACTGTTTCAAATGCCATCCCTCTTTATTAGGAAGCTTCATTCAAAGAAGCCTTTGTTTTGTTTTGTTTTGTTTTGTTTTCAGCTCTTTTCATTTTCTAGGGCCACAGTTCCAAAATAAGCAGATTTTATTTGTACACATATAAGAATGTTATTTTTGAATAAAAATACAGTCCTGATATTATTGCTTCATGTCCCACAGCCAGTATAATAGCAAAATAGTATTGTATTTCCATTCTTTAGGCATGATTAGTTTTGTTTCAGAGGGTTTTTAAGTCTGGAAGTAGGGAATTACCTGAGCATGATGTTGCTCATGCATATGTTTTCTAACTCAGACTTTTCCTTCAACTCACCTTGATTCTGTTTGAATAACTTAAGTGATAGCATTTTATTCATCTTTATTAGAAGGCACACAGCACTGTAGAAAACCAGTCTTGGCCACAGATGCACAAAAATGGAAACTCACTTCCACAGTGTGGTGTAGTGGCTAAAGTGTTGGACTGGGAGTTGGGAGATCTGGGTTCTAGACCCCTCTCAGCCATGGAAACCCACTGGGTGACTTTGGGCCAGTCACAGATAAAAGCCCAACCTACCTCTCAGAGTTGTTGTTGTGAGGAGAGGAGGAGGAGGATTAGGTATGCCACCTTGAGTTCCTTGGAGAAAAAAGGCTGGATATAAATGCAATAATAAATAAATAAATAAATAACCTAAAGCCCTGCAACTTGGTTTATAATAAATTTATTTTATTTATATTTATTTTATTTATTTATTTATTACATTTATATACCGCCCCATAGCCAAAGCTCTTTGGGCGGTTTACAAAAACTGAATTACCTAAAGCCCTGCAACTAGGTTCATAACAAAGATCTAATTTCATAACTGCTCTGAATATTGAAATTCCATTTGTATCATTAGAACTATTGCATGGAGAATAACAAAGTCCCATAACATCTTTAAAAGTATTTCCGTATCTTTGGGCTCATCTATACCAAGCAGTGGCATGAAAGCGGTATATAAAAGGCAGGAGCCACACTACTGCTTTATAGCAGTATTGAAGCGCACTTCAGGATCTACACTACTGCTTTATAGTGGTACTGAAGTAGACTGACAACTGTTGGGGCCCATGACACATCTACACCAAGCAGGATATAACACTATGAAAGTGGTATGAAAGCAGTATATGGTATGTGTCATGGGCCCCAAAAGTTGTCAGTGCACTTCAATACCACTATAAAGCAGTAGTGTGGCTCCTGCCTTTTACATACTGCTTTCATAGTGGAATATCCTGCTTGGTGTAGATGAGCCCTGTGTTTTACAGAAGCCTTACTAATTTCATTGAGATAAAAATGGTTCAGAAGTGTAGATAATTGCTTTAATTCAGTGATTTATGTATATCTGGTCTGTGGGCTTCCTCACAACTCTTCCACCTGCAAGAGCTTTGCTATATATTTCAATGGAGGAGGCAAATCTACATGTCTATTTCCTTTTGTGCTCAGATCTGTTTCCTTAGGGCTAAGCTACACACTACTTTAAATACATAGCATGCAGCTGACACTCACTTTTTCTGTTCCCCTGATGTAAGCATGTGGTCCCCGAATCCAGATTGGGACCACTGTGTATTGTTAGGGAAGGATTAAACTTTTCCACCCAGCCATTTCCCCCCACCCTAAATTCACCCTGTATGAGGTGAAAAGACTCAATTGAAAAGAAAAAAGACTGGACTGGCATCAACAGAAGTGTTGTTTTTAACCTGTGTGTGTATGTGTTAGAAGGGAGAATGGCTGGGTAGGAATGTTTAAACTTCCCTTACCCACATGCAGTAATTCCAGTCCAGATTGGGGGCCCATGTACTTACATTTGGGGGAGGAGTGAGCATGCTAAATATTTACCATAGCCTATAGTTTAACCCTCCACTGAAATGATTGTGAGAAGCTATTGCCCAAGAATTCTATGTCACACTGGAGCACTCATTAGGATGAAAATGTTTAGTATTTTAACCATTAAATCATGGCTTTGCCTAAATGTCCAAATACTCATCTTAAAAGTTAATTTGATTCATTATAGGCCTTCAGTACAAAATTAAAAGGAACTTTCTTTTCTGAATTAGCTGTTTTGCCTTTGTTATCAGTTTGCCTACAAATGTGATGGCAGACATACCTGAGGCCTAAATTCAGACTATTTTTGTTTTCAGATTTCACAAAGGTCTGCAGACATATTTAAAGTACACTTTCTATTCAAAGAAGAGGGATATCTAAACTGCTTTCACAGCATCTGCAGGTTCTGCATGCTTCATAGAGCCTGTTTATATATTATAATAAATACTAATAGCTGCTCACACAAACTGTCTAATCACACAAGAGCAGCGTAACATTCAAAGCAAACTGTGGCTCCTCCTGTATTAAGAAAGGTCACAACATATAAATTATAATATATTCTTATTGTCTGTGAATTTAATGCAGTTCCAACTTCCTTTTCACTGCACTGAACAATTATATCTTCTACACTGAGAGCCAAACAAGACATAGGGGGGATCTACACTACTGTTTTTAAAGCGCTTTAAAGCGCTTTAAAGCGCTTTGAAAACCTGTATATGCAGTGTGTCCTGGGCCCCAACAGTTGTCAAAACTGTTTTAAAGCACTTTAAAGCAGTAGTGTAGATCCCCCCTATGTCTTGTAGTCTACATATGTCTACATATGTCTATGTAGTTTGCCCTTTTGAGGTTGATTTTTTCAACAAATAACTCTAGGGGGAGCTGGATTGGGACCATGGTGTGTAGGGAGTGGGCTTTAGCCATTTGTTATGTCGTGATCCCTATCAGAATCACTCCCTGCCATGCTTGTTATACACAATGAAAGGAAAGTTTCCATTGGCATTTATAAACGCTGTTAATAAATAAATAAATTATTAATAAATAAATAGTAATCAAAGTATTTAAAATATTTCATTATATAAATACACTAAATAATGGAATATTTTAAATACTTTTATATTACTGTTGTGCTGTTTTTTGCTGCTGGTTTTGTGTTTTATGTTATGTTGTAAACTAGAATGCTATTTTAATATTTATTTATTTATTTATTTATTACATTTCTATTCCGCCCAATAGCCGAAGCTCTCTGGGCGGTTCACAAAAATTAAAACCATAGTAAGACAACCAACAGGTTAAAAGCACAAATACAAAAAAGCACAACCAGAATAAAAACCACGCAGCAAAATTGATATAAAATTAAAATACAGAGTTAAAACAGTAAAATTTAAATTTAAGTTAAAATTAAGTGTTAAAATACTGAGAGACTAAAAAGGTCTTCAGCTGGCGACGAAAGGAGTACAGTGTAGGCGCCAGGCGGACCTCTCTTTATTGTAAGCCACCTTGATTAGGTAGGGTATAATTGTTTAAAAATAAATAATTAAACTTTTCCTTCTACCTATTTGTCCTGTTTCTTGAAAGCCAGAAAATATTCCTGTGTTTGATAACTGGGTTTTGTGGAAATAAGAGATAATTCTCTGCCTGATGTCACTGAAGGCAAGATGTGTAGCAACCTATAATTTTAAAACAAAAAAAGAAAGAATTACAAGCTAATAACATTTTACCTGTGGCATTTGTGTGTCAGAAATGGATAAGGAAACATCCAAGATAACAGGAGGGACTGGGCTTTTTTGTCATCAAAACACTATTTTAGTGTACACTGAAAGTTGCCAGACAACACAATGACATGTCTATTTTATGAGCAGGAAGAAACTCTTATCAATACAAAGAGAGAGTAAGTTCTTGAACTCTTCATAGTTTATCAAAATTCCTGTATTCTAAGAAGCAGATTAATTTCCTCTGTCGTAGTTTTTGATCCAATCACAATAAGCTGAATAAGAGCTGATTCACATAGTCACCAAATATGGTGTTCCTTGTGTGTAATGGGATATCAAACATTTGTTTGTTTTATTTTTATTTAATTAATTTATATACCTCTTCTTATACAAAGCATCTATGTGTGCCTCCTACTGAACATAATGACATATCATATGTTCAGTAGGTTGTGGTACATAAATAGTTTGATTCACATTATCTTTCCTCCTAAAAAAAGCCAGCAGCATGAACACGCTGCAACTTGTTATGTTGCATGCACTACCCCAACATAAGTTGATGATTCCCATCTCAGTGAGTGTTAAACCTGGCATTTGGCGGAGGGGAAGTCCTGAGCAAACCTATCAGTAGCAGTGGGTGAATATATCAAGCTCAATTTTGCTTAGATCCTGTTTTTCCATTGCTATATTTGTTCTGTCCTGGATTTCCATTAGATTACAATTTGTTTTTTAGTCTGCATGAAAAAAATCACTCACTTTTTTTTAAAAAAAAGTCACATATTTGTACACATTTTTAATGTGTACTCTTTTTCAAGTATTTTTTCCATTGAATAATGCAAATTTGTGCACATTTCTTTTTGAAATCTACAGTTTTGTATGCAGTGGTGGTGGACTGCATTGCAAACTTTAGAAATCTACATATTCCAATGGCAAATTGCATTCTGGTTCATGTTTATGTTCAGGAAGCGCAAACTTGGTAAATTTGCAATGAAATGCAAACCAAATGAATTTTTCACCCATCTCTACCTACAACTCTCAGCATTCCCCAGTCAGCTATGCTATGCTATGCTGGATGGGTAATACTGGAAGTTATTTGACTTTTTTCTGTCTAAATATGTATAGGATTGCATCCTAAATAACTGAAGTACCTCCACATGGATGTTTACCCAAGTACATTGATGTGGGGTAAAAATCACTGCTTGTGTGAATAAATCAGCCCACATTCAACAGTATTTTAAACCAGTACAGAAACCAGTATGGAAACATTTTAGTTTCTGTAGAGATGGACACGATCAGGTATGTATAGCTTTGTATGACTAATTGTACCAGAATATTCATGGCAATGCATACCAGAGTGCATATTCAGTTGATACAGGTGGGCTCTACATTTGGATGCACTTCCAGATTCAGTCTATGGTTCCTGATCCAGTAAATGATACCTGAAATCATGATTTGGGGAATAAATGCATATGTCCACAAAATTAAAAATAGACTAAGCATGCTGGTAACAATGAAATGAAAATAAACTGGCCATTGGAGGAATTTTAACCTCTTTTAGACAGAAACAGTAGCAGAGCAATTACTAGATGTTGGTAGTTTTAATGTGTTAACATATTTTGTATAGAGTGTTTGTTAAATGTACTGTTGGTATTGGTCAATGACCGTAATAAAATATATTCACTTCTGCTATTCAGATTTTAAAAGGAAAACTAGGATCTATATTTTTATATGGAGCTTTATTATGAGATATGGATATACTACTGCTTAATGTAAAAAAAAATCAATATTGTAGTTGTTATTGTTGAAAAATTCTGTTCCAAGAGCCATGATACAGATGCTGGCTTACTGAATATTGTACCTAGAGCCCAATTGGGAATATTAAGAATTTAAACAAAAATTACAACTAACTTAGCAAGCAGATGGGCAAATATATGTTTGCTGGATATCACTTAATTTGCCAAAATCCGAATCACTGAATAAAACTGAGTTAAACATGATCTTGTGGATTATTGAGGGTGACATTATTCCCACATATAGAAATAAATCAAAGGTTTATTGATATTAGTATGCAAAATGGTTTATCAGTTATAAATGTGCCATTACATACTTTGCATTAAAACAAAATACTTCATTTTTTTCACTGTTGGATATTATCTCATAACTGGCTTCAGTTATAAATTAACAGAAAGTATTATTGCATATTTCTGTTTTACCCAGACAATCATATTAGTTTGGATCTAGAATTTTCTGAGCAGATCAGAATGTTCTCAGGTCTTCTCTCCCTCTCCCCCATAGCCCACTATGCCCTCCAAAACTTTTCTCCGGAGGATGTAGGAACCATTCAGAACAACAAGAGAGGTCGTACTGGATATTGCAGGGTGAAGGAGCAATCCTTGACACTCTTCTCCTAGATCCAGGCCCAATCGCAGTAATGATTATTGCCATACAAGATAAGGCCCTTAGAAACAATGGCTTGCACCAATTAAAATGAGTTCAGAACTTGGGTTTCATTTTTTATTATGGATTGATTGAATGATAATATCTGTCTATCTCTGAGGTTGAGTTCCTGACCTTGGAGAGCAGCCAGCATGCTTCTTTCCATGCCAGCTGGGAGGGGGAGGGGGAGGGGGATCGGAGCTCCGATTCTCCCTTCTAAGTCTGGAGTGCTGTCTCTAACCTCAGATTGGAGGATCTGAAATATCCTATGACCCCTCAGACACTGTCTAGGAACCATAGGAATTTTCCCTCTGTCACTCCGGGTAGATTCCTTGGAAACAATGGGACTTCTGTTAGTCATGACTTAATTAACTCTAATATAGACATGACTGTGTCTGGATCCAGTCCATTGTGTTTTATCTGTGCATGTTCTGGAATTGCTATTTGGACAAACCTGTAAAAAGGAAATAAATAAAGGCCATTTACTTCTAATTTAAATGAGAATTGTCTGAAGTTAGATGAACTCAGTGTATTTTCTATTGTTTAATTTTTGAAATGAGATCACAAAAAACTAAATTGCCTATTAGCCTTTGCTAAGTTTTTTAGGCATTCCTTAGCCTCTACCCTTTGAAAGAATGAACTGATTTCATACCTCTAATCATCAAATATTTTTTGACTAAATACTAGATAAAGTACCCTCATGACAAATATTAGCACATATCCATAGGAGTACAGGATACATTAATCTGTTCGTGAAAATGTGTTTAGGTAATTCTAGCACTAGGATTTGCATACTTTGACTTCCTTATGGCTTTATTCATACATGGAATTAGTAAATGCATTTTTAGATGCTAAATATACCTAGGGGTAGTATCTGACAGTGTCATTCCGCAAACTCAAATAGTGTTACAGAGCTCTACCAAAACTTTGCGTCACACAATGCAGATTGCACAACCAGTTGTCTTTATGGGCTAATTTGCATTATCCTACCTGGTAGTGAGAAAATCTGATATCTAGGGAAGCAGGGAAAATGGCAAGGGCTTCCTCACCACTTGGAAGGACAATACAGTTCACCAGCTTACCCATCCAGTAAGTTACATGCAGACCATAGTAGGTTACTACATGATAAATGTTGGGCTATTTGAGGAGGCAAAATTATTCCAATGCTTTTAAAGCAAAAGAGTTAGAGCCTAGGACTCACTTTTCCCCCCCTGTGATTGCAGATGAAAATATTAACTATCTTGGGCTTTCAGATTTTTCACTAGGGTAATTTAGGATGAAGGCAGATGCCAATATTATTGTTCCAGCCATTATGGTAATTAGAAGAAAGCAGGTGTATATTCTACATGTGACAGACATGGCTTGAACACACATCCCCTGACCTGAACACAAATACGTCTGAATGCATGAAGTGTGTATTGAAACTACTTCCACAATCCTTTAGAATGAATGTCTTCACACTTCTTAAGGATTAACTCAGGGTATCTCTACAGTAAGCAAAAAACCCACATCATTACTGATGCTTTCCATTTCTTTGTGGGATTAGGAGGGGCTTCTTTACATATTTTTTTATTTTTTATTTATTTAAGGATTTTTATGCCGCCATTCAGCCAAAAAAGGCTCTCACGGCGGCTTACAAAAGTATTTCTTGACAGTCCCTGCCCACAGGCTTACAATCTAAAAGACATGACACAAAAGGAAAGGGGATTGGGAGGGAGGAGGAGGAGGGGGAAAAGGAAAGCAAACTCAGGCACTACAATCTTAGTTGGAAAGTTCAGCAGTTGCAGTTGACAGCAGGAGGGAGGGGGCTCTCAGCTGGAGCTGGACCCAGGCACGGTGGAGAGGTGCCTGGCTGCTGCTTCCTCCCTCACTGGTGGCCTCTGCAGAGACAGTTGGTAGCAGGAGGGAGGGGGCTCTCAGCTGGAACTGGACCCAGGCACGGTGGAGAGGTGCCTGGCTGCTGCTTCCTCCCTCACTGGTGGCCTCTGCAGAGACAGTTGGTAGCAGGAGGGAGGGGGCTCTCAGCTGGAACTGGACCCAGGCACGGTGGAGAGGTGCCTGGCTGCTGCTTCCTCCCTCACTGGTGGCCTCTCCAGAGACAGCTAGTAGCAGGAGGGAGGGGGCTCTCAGCTGGAACTGGACCCAGGCACGGTGGAGAGGTGCCTGGCTGCTGCTTCCTCCCTCACTGGTGGCCTCTCCAGAGACAGTTAGTAGCAGGAGGGAGGGGGCTCTCAGCTGGAACTGGACCCAGGCAAATATGTGGTTTGAATCAACAAACTTACTTGAGAAGAAGCCCAATTGAACTTAATGGGGTGCTCTGAATCAACAGTGGATGTTGATTCTGAGCTTGGTAAGGTGGGGGATCAGATCTCCCTCCCTTCATTGCAGGGAGGCATTTTACCTTCTCCCTCCAATCAGCCTGCGATTGAAAAATGTGCTTAAGCATTTACATGGTAGACACATGGTTTGAATTGAGGAAAGTCCTTTGGCAAGTTCATAGCACTCTGCATGCATTACACGCTGTTGATATGGTGCCATTGTTTTATTACTAACTTATCTCCAATTTTTTTGAAAGTGGGATAAAGGGGAAATGTGTGGGAGACGTCCTGTAGGTTGACAACGTCATGGAAATTGATTAATTTCAATCATTGTAAGTGAACTCTGACTATAACATTAAGTTCTTGAGATGAAATCATTATTATTATTCATAAATGAGTAAGGTTATGCATGATGCTAAAAGGTGCTTATTCTTGTCTCTATGTTGAATTGTGGCTTTCAAGGTTAGTTTAATTTGATTCAGTTAAATCTGTCCCAAATACCACAGATCTGACTTTGTAGATATTGAAATAAAATTTGCCCCGGTTTCAGCAGGAATCTAAATATTTTAAACTAAATATATTTGCCACTGAATGTTGTGTCTTTGTATTTTCAATGCATTTAGGAATGGATATCATTCATTGCCTTTGACTGCCCCTCTGTGGTTGTACTGAAATTGTATTTTTTTATTTTTATTTATTTATTTATTACATTTTTATACTGCCCAATAGCCGAAGCTCTCTGGGCGGTTCACAAAAATTAAAACATATAGCATTTGTTTGACTTCTGACATTGTAGAAAAGTACAGTTATCCCTAGTCCTTTTTGGAAAATATGGAACAGATACATACAGCTACAGATATATATCAGGAAATACAATACAGTATAACAATCAAGCTTAATTGTCTGTTACTGTGCTATGGTGCATTTTAACTTTCAAAGAAAAATTGAGACAAACTTGCACTTTTCAAAATCATCAGTTTCTTCTTTTTTGTTATGTTTTGTTAAACTTGTTCCTCATATATTTGATGAGCTGATTGGCTATTGTATTGGGTGTAATCTTTTTTCATACAATTTCCTTCTCATTTCCTGGGACACAATTATTATTGAAATCAGCCTAAATTAAAGGCAGAATCAGTGGGCTAGTGTGCCAGTAACTACTATTTGTCCAAATAGCTTTCCTTGCCAGATTGCATTAAATGAGTGTCTTCTTTTCTTTCTTTCTTTTTTGTAATTCAACAATTTTATTATTTTCTACAAAGAACAGAGCACAGAAAAAAGGAGGAGAAAGAAAGAAAGAAAGAAAGAAAGAAAGGGAAACCAACATTACAAAACATCACATACTTAACTAATAATATGATACACTACATCTAATATAAACACATATACAAAACATATAAAGCCGTATTCCATTTGAGGCAATCTTCATGTCAGACATAGGCTGTCAATTACTACCCTTTAGCCAGCCCAGTGTTATGTAAAAAAACCTCACAGATTATATATAGAATCCACAAACAAATAGATCATTCTTTTGCAACTCTTGTATATACTCTATCAGAGGTTTCCAGTCCAGTACAAATGAGGTAGTTGATTTTTCTCTTACTAATGCCGTAAGTTTCGCCATCTCTGCCAACTCCAAAACCTTGAGCAGCCATTCCTCCGTTGATGGTACTTGTGTCTTTTTCCAGTATTATGCATATAGTAGTCTGGCAGCTGTTGTCATATACAAAAACAGCAGTCCTCCTTTTTCTTTAAGTTGATCATCCATAAGTCCCAGCAGAAATACTTCTGGTTTCATTTGTATATTTTTCTTTTAAAAAAATTGCATTAATAAGTAAATCTGAGTCCAGAAGGATTTTGCTTTTTTACATGACCACCACGTGTGGTAAAAGGTTCCTTCTTGTTCTTCACATTTTAAACCTTTTACCCACATATTTTTCCATAGTTCCATTGGTACCTTATATCCAAAGTTTTGATCCCACTTTACCATACATTCCTTTGTTTGTTCATTCTCTGTCTCAAGCTTCAACAATAGCTTATATACCTTAGAGATAACATGTTCGTCATTAGTACATAGTGCTTCCTCAAGCAAAGGGCAACTGAATGAGTGTCTTGATTTCAAATCAGACTTCAAATGCCCTGTACTGGCCCAGCCTTTAAATTCTTCTGTTATTAGAAGTCTCTTTGAAATGCACTTGGAAAATAGGGTGGGAAGAAAGCTAATTAGAGCATATTAATACTTCCTGAAGGTCTTGTCTAGGGCTTGTTTTCTTAATCTTATTTTCAGAGATTTATCATATTCTATGTATCTGCTAACAATCTTCCACTTTGCACTTCCGAGTTAACATAAGTTCATTTGAAGAATGGGCACCACAATGGTAAATACAGTTCAATGTAAGCAAAAGTAAAGTGAAAAGTGAAAAAAATCCCAACTACATATATATGCTGATGGGATCTGAGGAAGTGGTGACTGACCAAGAAAGAGATTTTGGGGTTGTGATGGACAGCAGGATGAAAATGTCAACCAAGTGTGCAGCTGCTGTGAAAATCCCATTTTAGATATATTAGAAAAGGAATTGAAAATAAAACTGCCAAGATCATACTCCCCTTGTACAAATCTGTGGTGCTACCACACTTGGGCCTAATCTACACCAAGCAGGATATTTCACTATTAAAGCAGTATGAAAGCGGTATATAAAAGGCAGGAGCCACACCAAGCAGTATATGGTATGTGTCCATGGGCTCCAACAGTTGTCAGTGCACTTCAATACCGCTATAAAGCAATAGTGTGGCTCCTGCCTTTTATATACCACTTTCATGCTGCTTTCATAGTGAAATATCCTGCTTGGTGTAGATTATGCCATGGAATACTGTGTACAGTTCTGGTCACCATACCTAAAAAGGATACAGGCCACTAAATTAGAGTCCACTAAATTCTATGATGGTGAGCCACTTGTAACATTTCTAATCTGTTTACCATGTGGGTTTTTCCTCTCATCAGTGTTTCTATGAAAAAAATAACATTTGTTGCCAGAGAGGGAAATAAGGGCCCTTTCTACACTTAAGGATTATCCCTGGAAAATGGACGGATCATCCCTGCCTGTTCCCGGGATTTCCTGTATGTCATTTGGATGCACAGGGACGATCCCAGGGGAAAAGGCAGGTGTAGACATGCCCAAGGATACCAGGGGCACTCTACAACTGTATTTGATCTTCTCTCTGGAATACCTCCACACACACACTTCTTCTCTCCTTATCCCTCATTGTTTCTGAATTCTTCAGATCTTCTCCTCAAAGCCACTTCACAGTTTTAAGTTGCAGCCACACTACAATTTTCTCCACTAAGGGCACAATCTTACGCACATTTAGACAGAAAAAGTCCTGTGGCTGTGGATCTGATGCTGTGTTTTGAAAAAGTCAGAGATTTACCCTGACTTTTTCAAAAGGAAGGACATCAACACACTCCGTGGCCAATCTAGGGTCAACCTGGGGGCGGAGCCTGGTAGAAAGTGACCAGTGATTAGTTGCCTTCCACCAAGAAGGGGGGGGGATGGCTCCAGGACCCAGATGGACACCCAGAACTTCCCTACCCAGCCACGCCCCGGGTGAGGGAAAACGTGGAATTGAAGAGGGAATCAGCACCAACCCGGCACTGTGATGACAGCCCCCTTGTCTTCACAAAGGTATCTCCCTCTGGTAGCTACCTCTGGTGTTACATAGGCCACACACCAGCTTTCTGATATAATCTATATGTGCATAAGGGAGAGAGAGTGGCTGGTTTAGATGATACTTGACATCCCTGATCCAGCCCATTGTGGAGCCACACTGCAGCCATCCATGCAGGAACAATCGGTTCAAATATGGCCATATGTGCATAGACCAAATCTTTGTGGTTGCGCAGTTGATTCCCAGATAAAATCCATGTCAGTTTGGTCTATAGTTGCCTCTTCTTCCAACTTTTTTTCCTTCTTTGTTCTTTTCTGTTCATTTTCTTTTTATGTTGCCTTAAGGCCTGGTTTTGTCTTTTGATTGCTGCCTATTTTTATGTGCTTTACATGTGTTGTTGTTAAGTCAAATTCTTTCCTTCACTGCCTTATCGGATATGCAGGACTCTCCATAAATGTAAAATTAAATTAGATCAGGAAAAATGTTTGGATTTTTCATTATTCCTGAAGTTGTTACAGTTATTAGTGTTGATTTTTGTGTAACTCCAGTATAAGTGATTACCAGAAGTAGTTCTAATAGCTTGATTATTTTGTAGTGTGGAGTGGCAATACCTGAATATAAATTAGCTTTTATTTAAGAAAACATAAACATTCAGGAACTGCTGAAAGGAGCTGGAAAATAATGCATTGGCAACATGGGTTCAAAGAGAAAGCCTGCAATCTTGCATACAGACTGCTTAAATCCCATGGAAATCTATGGGATATAAGCGGCCACACCAACCAAAGACATTAAAATAATGAAGGGTATGAAAATGAATTACATTTAAAATCTGCCTGCAGATATGCACATTGAATTCTTGCTCACTTCTAAGGGAACAAGTTCCTTCCTACATACACTGATTTAAGGTATATATCTATGCAGTCATGTTTGCTTCATTTTTATTAGCATTCAGATGTATGGTAGATATCTGTTGCACACAGATTCTCAAGGTAGTGATTTAGCAACCAGTTTTATCTAGGGTTGCCAATCCTTGAATTGGAAATTCTGACACCTGGGGCAAAGGGCAAAGCCCAGCATTTTTTTTATGCAGAAGGGAACCCAAAAAAGCTAGCCATTCACAAAGGACATACAGCTTAAAAGATGAACAAATAGGGGATGGAACAAATGGCTTTGTCCATTGCTTTTCTGGAAACTGAAATAAAACATCATCATCATAGCCAGCTGTACTTTTTACTGGTTGATTGACAACCCCGGTGGTTTCAACAAGCTTGATTTTTTGCAGTTTTCTTTTACACATGGAGGTTACAGAATCCATCCCATGCTGGTTATCTTCAGGCAATTTGGTTCACAAGGGAACTCCTATGGTGACTAGTTTATTTATTTATTTATTTATTTATTTAAAACATTTCTTAGCCACCTTTCAGGCAGAAGCCCTCCCAAGGCAACTTACAGCCATACATAAAACAGTATAAACATTGAAAGCAATAAAAACAGAGAGAATAAAATATCAGTTAATAACAAAAATTAACAACAAAAACAACAAGGGCAATAGCAGCAAAACAGTATTCATTTATGAGAAGGCCATGGTAAAATAAAACATTTAAAAGCCTGTAAAGATGGTGCATGGTGGATTTTCGGAAGTAGCTTGGTCACAAACCATTTAGACCTTTAAAGGTCAAAACCAGCACTTTGAATTGGGCTTGGAAACACAGAAGTAGCCAGTGCAGCTGGCACAGTATAGGTGTTATATGCTCAGATCGCCTCACCCCCACCAAAACTCAGGCAGCCGCGAAGCGGTGTATGAATCCATCTCATATATTACAGAAGAAGACTTCACTGATTATTTTGCTGAACTTTAACCCTTTTTCAAATGTAAATAGAATAAAGACTTTTCCCAGTTTAAAATGTCACATTAGATTATAATAACCTACTCCAATTTTCTAATAAAAAGGATAAAGAATTCCTCATGATCAATTTAATGTAATATCTTTCAGACTACCAGGTGGTTTGTGAATAAACTTCTGAAACCATAATATAAGATACTGCCATCTCATTTTAATTTGAATCTGTGTTCTCTCCTCCCCCACACCCACCTATCGTGTGTGTGTGTGTGTGTGTGTGTGTGTGTGTGTAACTTTGGCTTCAGCTCATGGAGCAAACTGTGTCTTGCATTCACAAAATTGTGTTCTATCAAAATACATTACTCTTTCTAAGGAAAAATACTTTTCTCTGGGAAATGCTCCCCCACCCCACCAATTTAGTGGGAAAAGCATTACAAATATGGGCTATAATTATCTGTATATCGTACATACATTGATTTTGTGACTTTTAATTTAGGTTATAATTTATATTGTTTTATTATGTTTATGTGTTTTGTGTTTTCAAGCTTTGTTTTGTGAACCTTTCAGGGAGCTCCAGCTATTGGGTGGTGTAAATATGCACTAGCAAAATAAATATTTTATTTACCTGTTACTTCTGCTTAATAAGGTGAACTCAGTCTTTAATATCTTCAGATTAAGAATAATGTGCCACCACCTTAGTGAATGGGAATAGGAAAGAAAATTAAATTATGACCATAATAGCAGTGGCTAAAACATAGAAAATGCCTAACTGTGTAATACTGTTACCAAAAATAGCAAGCACAATAGAAAAGGAGAGTGAAATCTTATCCTTGTGTTCATCGTAAATTATTCAATAAAAGTAATGGATGCTGTGCATACAAAGCTCCTTTTTAAAGCCTTCTCTAGATGGGTGCTACCAAAACTATGACTCAAGGAAGAATCCTTCTCATAAAGTATTTAAAAGGCTTGTTGATTGCTCCTCGAAATAAATATTTGGAATCCATTAAGTTAATACATGGGCTTTGTCTTAAAAAAAGAAAAAAGAAAAGCAGATTACATTCCTGCTGATTGTACATTTCAGCCATCATTAGAGAGAGAGAGAAATTAACATATTTCTCATGCACTAAAAGGAAAAAAGGTTGTTTTGCTTGTATTTTGATAAGTAGAATAATTTACTATATATATTTATAATGGTACGATTACATATTTGCATGTACATCATGGGAAAATAAATCCAGTTTAATATGCATGTCTAAACTTTCAGTAATTTCAGTGAGACCATTAGTGACTATAATAATAGGATATTATCCCAACCTTGCTTGAATTGGGGGTGGGGAGGAACGTTGTTGGTCGTATTAGCAATTACTCTGTTGTCAGCATGTGGGGGATTGCGATCTTAAGATCTAAATAGCAAGTAGTGATTTTTATTGCCTAATTTTTTAGAACATAGGGCATATGTCTAAAGCTGAACCCCAATCGCACAACGACCTCAACCCACGGTAGCCACAGTTTTTAGTTAGCTCATGCTGACCTTAGTCTTTGTGCCATGGGATAAGGCAGTTGTGTTGTGCAACAAATTCTTCCGTTTATTCAGACCTAAGTTATACAAGCTTATATAAGTTTCCCGCTCGTTAACCATGCCAGAGTCCTGTTAGAATTGGTGCTACCTTTCCTAAACTGTGGTGTACATTTTAGCTGAGCCTCTATTATTGTGGTTTGAGTAATCTCCAAGCATTTTTGAAGGATTTAATCCTTTTGACTCCTTCTCTCAACTTCCTTTTTACCATTTCTCTCATTTTGGAGACGTTTCCTCTTTTGAAGTCAAATGTGTTGGATTTCCTGGGCGGTTTTACACTATGTATTAAATCTGATAGCACTGTGATCACTGTTTCCAATTGGCTCAACACATTTATATCTCATGCTAGGTCTTGGGAGATGCCATTAAGATTAAATCCAGGGTCGGCTCCACTCTGTTCTGTTCCATCACCAACTCTTCTAGGGCACAGTTATTAGGACATCAAGACATTTAACTTGGCTGATGAAAAGAAGTTCAGAAGAAGTTACAGTTACTTTAAATAACTTAGAAAAGTTCAAAAAATGTAACTGTATAAGAGTTTTGTACATCTGAGGGAAAATTAGTATAGAGTTTGCAGGCCAAAGGTATGACTATACCTGTGATTATCATATTTAAAACGATTTTCAACTAATAACTGGTTTACCTTAGGCCACATAGGAAAATAGGAGGCTGCCATTATACTGAGTAAGGCCATGTGTTCATCTAGCTTTTGAAATGAAACTTGAAAATGCATTAAATAAGTAAATAAAATATTAAAAATTATTGCTGTCTGTTTAAAACACACAAAGTTTCCTGCCATTCTATTCCCTGGAAAAAAAATAACATAGGACAAGAGGTTCTTTAGCACAATGCAGCCATTCTTTGACATTTTGCCTGATGTAATAACAGTGCAGTACCCAACTGTGTAATTCCACTAGCGCAAACTAGGTTCCAAACTGTGTGCAAGAGGTGAAACTAGCTAAAGTTAAGTTTGTGCAAGCATGGTTGCACAAGCAGTTGCACATTACATTTGTGTAAACCATTGTGCAACTGGTTTCACATTATGCTTGCAGTACTTGTTTTGCTACTGGTTGTGTATTACACTTGAACAACCAGTTGTGCAAGCAGTTCCGTAACTGATTGTATAACAAGTTGGGTAAGTGGAATGTCCAACCACTTGTGCAACGAAAACATTTGGTGGAGCTCTGATAATGCTATTTGAGTTTGCAAAATGACACCGTTAGATACTGCTTATAATTTTTAACAAAAATTGATACAAAATATACAGATAAGATATATTCCCACAGAGAAAAAGAGCTGGGGGAAGGGATGGTTTTGCATAGAGAAATTGATGTGTGTGTATTGGTGAGGGGGATTATTTAGCAGCCCTGAACCCCTCCATCCCCATTCTTCTACTCAGACAGCTCTTGTATATTAAAAAGATATTGGGGGCAAAGATGCATGCAACTGGATGTCATCCCTAGTTTTGGCCTTAGAACCTGTAATCGGAGGTACAGAGCTATTTTCAGGTGACATTTTAATAGCAATTGCTTTACTCAGTCCCATTTTCCTATGTCCTTTTGAAATAATTATTGCCTATAATTGTCAGGATACCACTTCATTGATCAAAGCAGAAAGGATTGTCTTTTACCTGCACAGTACAATTGGCTATGTGTTGTAGCTCTGTTCCTTGTATGAAAAGAAACCAGGCTACAGATCAATGACTTGTATGATGAACTTAAGAACCGCCTAAAGGCATTGTGATGATAATGGTGATTATAATGATTATACATCATGCACCAGAAAGGTTTCTTAATTGTGAGAGCGAGTTGGCTGGGGACAGTGTTTCAAGCATACTGTTTCCAGCTCTGACATTGTTTCACTTGTTTAGCTCCTGTAATTTAAGAGGGGAAGTTGTCATACAGAACCGCTGAAAGTCATCTGAATGTCAAACACAAACCTTTCACTGGTTTGTCATTATCTGTTTTGTTATTATTTTCTCCAAGTATGTGATATTATTATTATTATTATTATCATCATCATCAAATATTTATATAATCACAACACTGTGCTAGGTACATAAAGCAGAACTGAAATTATTCCTATGCAATGGGTTTACAATATAAGTACTGTCAGAAAATAACACTCAACAGAACAGAATCTGATGGAGCAGAAAGAATGGCTGCTATGGGAGAGTTAACTATAGCAGACAGCTCCAAACATGTGAATCTGCAGTGATCCAGAAAAGGCTTTGTAGGCTTAGAGCATCATCACACAGGGGGAAATTGTGTTTGTTTACCGTTGCTTCTCCAGACGTACGTTTGTCCCTCATTACTTCTTCTTTTGAAAGAGGAAGTAAACAACTTCCACTTGGCTCATTCAGTGGCCGTTTTGATCCAGCTGCTTCTCCTGCACACAGGAGATAGCAGCAACTTCCATCTTTAAAAATAAGTTCGACATACCGGGGTGTTTTTTTGTCGCACAAAGATGACATCATGAGAGGGACCCGTGAAAATCCATGAGTGTCCAGTAACAAGTGTGCAATAAAACACTTGTCTGATGGAGCTCTTAAGTGCAGGGTTTAAAGGAGGGAAAAATATTTCAGGTATATGTGCTGCATAGAAGAAGGCATAGTGGACTTCTATGAGCTGTCATAGAAGAAAGTTGGAGGGCAGGGAACAAAGAAAGTGAGTACCAGGTCAGCTCCTTTAGAAGGGTAAGAAAGAAAAAGGGGGGATACTGCGAACATGTCCTCACCACCACCACACACACACAAAGTCTGCTACAGATGTTCACACACTTCACAATTCATCTCAGCATCAGTCTTCATTTGTGCTGCACTTTTTTTTCATGCAAGAATTTCTGTCTCATTAAGGAAGTACAAAGCCCTTTGCAAACATTTACATGAGCTTCTACATCTATACTGTGTGTAGGCCCAAACTATATGATCTGTGCATCTTATTTTTGTGGATTATAGCCGTTGAGTTGAGCTTTACACATATAGGTTGTTGTTTATTCGTTCAGTCGTTTCCGACTCTTTGTGACTTCATGGACCAGCCCACGCCAGAGCTTTCTGTTGGCTGTCGCTCCCCCTAGCTCCCCCAAGGTCAAGTCTGTCACCTCCAGAATATCATTTTCCTCAGGACATGTACTGTACCTCTAAACATGCATGCATGTAGACTGCTTCTCTGTATTCAGGAAATAAGCCGTTCTGAAGCAACAATTCTTGAGGGAATTTAGCTTAAATGTGGTCCTAGTGAAACTGCTTCCCAAAGTGACCCTGGCTTTATGTCAGTCTGCTGTTGATCCCATAGAATATGTCCAAACTACTATTCTAACCAAAATACCCAGGACTCAAGTATGGGTAATTATTTTGATCATTTTGGCTGGGTAGTGGAGTGCTCTCATAAGGTACTCGGAGAGCCATGGAATCAAAATTAGAGCTTTTAAGAAAATGAAGTTTTATTGAGAAAATATAATAACATTGTAATTATATGGTTAACTATTAAAGGCTTCCCAGAAAGAGGGGGGTTATGAGATGCATGGCTATGCAATGATGCTATCAACGTCTGAAGAGACGGGAGAATGAAGGAGGAATTTGCAATAAGATTCAGAAAGGATAGGAAAAGCGAGAGAGAGAAAGAATATTACCAGTCCTTCGTTATTATTCTGTCACCCTGAAAAAGAGGTAATGATTGAGGGGATACAAAGTGAACACCAGCCCAAACCTGAAACTTTGCCAATAAAATTAAATACACACTTGGGATTTTAAGTAACGGGATTGACAAAAATCGCTTCTCGATACCCTGGAGAGTCTGATTTGACATAAAGGCAGCTCATGCCCTAATTATGTCTGCTAATTTGTTTAAACAGAAATTTAACCTCAATGCATCATAATCCACATCCCACTTACTTCATAATCCTGTTGCAAGATTACCCCATTCCTTCCCCTTTCTGAAAACAGAAGCAAATGATGGATCTAAATTATCAGGGTTGTATGACTATATAGATGCCATTGTTCAAATTCATTTTTTTAAAAAAGACAAACCCAGTTGTACACCTCTGAGCAGACGAAGTCTTTGTGTATAGAAAACAGAAATATTCATTCCCTGGTAGTGAGGAAGAAATGAAATGAAAAGTGACGAGAGTGCAGGTTTGGGTACACTCTAATGACAAATAAAGATATGTAGAATTTGTAAAGAATAATGAGTTAATTAAAGCTTTATAAAGCACACTGAAGATTAAAAGTGCCAAGGGCTTTGATTGGAAAAAAATAATTCTCCTCTTTAAGAAGGTTCAACATACTGTTTTTGTAAATAGGGATAGTTATGAAAAATATTGTGTAATCTAGCAATATCACAAATGTTTCGTTAAGAAAGAAATCTTTCTTTCAGTGTTCCTGTAAGATTTTTTTTAATTGCAAAGACATTTTGAGAATAATATAAAAACAGGCTTGGTTTTTTTTCTGACTCAGGGTTTCTCATTGTACATTTTGTATAAAAACAATGAATCTCAAGAAGGCAACTTCAGTCTACAGCTCTTTAACAGAATGTTGAGCAAAAATCCAATGTCCACATTTCCTTTGATTATAGTCAGCCAGAGCTGCCTCCTGTTTCAGAAATGTGCCCAGAAATATCACATACTGTTAAAAGCCTTGAATGATTTATGATATAAGAGGTCTTCAGAAGTGCAAGCTTCCAATTGATTTTTCTTTGCAAGGCTGTGTTTGTTTACATTGACCCTCATTTAAGATTTGGTAGAATAACTCGGATACTGGCCAAGATGTGCTTTTCAATCATTTCTATGGGTGATTTGGCACATCACACTAAGCCACCCTGAGAGCAAGCCACTGCAGGTTGATTGTTGTTGGCTAACCTGATGGATGATTGGGTAATCTGTGGCTTGCCCTGGCTTGTTTCTCCCCTCAGTCCGCCCACCAACTCCTGGCATGTATCCAAGACACCTTTGTGGCAGAACTCCTCATTTCCTTGGTCCCTACATCAGCACCCTTTCTGCAATTGGTCCACTGGGGTTCCCAAGGGAAATCCCACCCACCACCCACCTCGGTGTAAGATCACCAAATGGAATTAATTTTCTGAGCCCTTGTAAATGCAGGAATGCATTGTTGTTGTTGTTGTTGTTGTTGTTGTCATTGTCGTCGTCATCATCATCATCATCATCTCTCTTTCGTGGTGGTTCTTTTCCCAGCATCTTGCAAGAGTGCTCAGCTATTTAGCAAGCATACCAAAATCTCCATCTTGTCAGTATTCTTGTCAATTTCATCCTTCCCTTCAGCACTTCACTTCCTGGTAAACCCCTTTAAAAACATCAACTGCTACTTAGCCAAACAAAGCAAGGCAGAGGCCTATCAAATAAGTGCATGGTTTCTGGCCATGCCCAACAGGCTTTTACTGGTCTCCTCCTTCTGCCTGTCTGGCAAACCACCCCCTCTCAACTCTACCTGCTTAACCCTATGGTGCTTCCTCCCCCTCCAACAAAGGCTGAGTTCCTAAGCGGGGAGAGGGAGGAGATGGTCTCTGAATCTAGGCCTCCTGTTCAATAAGCTCCCTTACTCCTAGAGAGTCTTGGGGAATTTCCTCCCCTGCTCTCTGTCTTGACTGAGTTTCTTCTTTCTCTGCCTCCAAGTCTGATTCAGAATTTGAAATCAAACCAGGGAGCCTGGACCAATCTTGACATCCCATCCCAAAAGATCCTTCTCCTGCAGCTGCAGGCTGCTTTTAGCTCCCCCTCCCTTTCACATTTGTTGCTTCCCTCCATTGGTGTCCATCGTTAGCTGTCAGATGTACATGTGGGTTAAAGAGCAGTGAGGTGGATAGGTAAACATATGCCAGTTTCAAGGTAAGCATATGCAAATGTCAAGACAGAGCAGTAAAGCTGAGGGGGAGATTACACAAGATGCATGGCAGAGTTGTGAAAGGGATTGGTAAGTATACACAAATTTCATGGTGGAGCAATAAAGCTGAGGTGAAATTATGCAAATAGCATGGCAGAGCAGTGATAGGCAGATCACTAAAAATACACAAATTTCATAGTGGAGCAGTAAAGATAAGGGGGAAATCACACATATTTAATAGCGGCGGATATTCACATCTGTGCACTTGCACAAGACCAAAATTAAAAATAAAAATGTTGCAAACACATTTAGGACACTGTCTGGTGTCCTTACTTCTTGATTTTTATGAGCAAGGGGAGGAGGGCACTGAGGAAGGATGAGGGAGGTTAGTGGCAGCACTAGCGAGCCCACAGAAGCAGCAAGGCTCTTGTTCGGTTGATGAAATTGCCCTGGTGGGTTCAGATGTCATGTCAAGCAACCCTGAAACAAACCACACTGAACAACCCAACAACAAGCCAAAGGTTCAGGGTGGCTCGCTCGTGGAACTTCACCAGGTTCAGACATCACAACTGCTCACCATGGGAGATAACCCATGGCGGGTTGGAGTGCTATGTGAACCAGGTCAGTATCTGAATACCCAAAGACAGAGGGATGGTTCAGATACTTTCACATGAGCCAGCCTGTCTGCTACAATGATTGTGAGGTTCAGAGGTGGAAATATGAGATAAGGCTTTTTTTGTCACTTTCAACCAGATTGAATCATGTGATTTTAATTTTGCTTCACAAGAACATAAATTCAGGTGGTGAAATTATCCATGTATGCCAACCCTCTCCTTCCTCAAATCGATTTTGAGGGGAGGCATAGAGTCTCCAAGCCCACAACCCTAAAAAACATGGCTAAAGAAGGAACTGACCTACTACAAAAGAGCTTAAGGGCACAATCGTAAGGGTTGTGCCGTGACTACTCATAAGCACCTGAACTCGGGGACTTACGAGTATCCTATGCAGGGCCAGGCAAAGCTGGTAATAGGCCCAGGCCAGATAGGAAATGTAGGCCCCATTTCAAACTGCTCATTAAGTATTTTTAATCAGTTCTAAATACATATGAACTAGAACGATTTATAAAAAAAGGTAACTCCAAGCACTTTTATTCAAGATGTATATAAGACATCACTTCTTCACATTCAGAAATGCTTTACGTGCTTTTCTTTGGGCAAATTCATCAACAACAACAGAAAATCAAACAACTTTGCCCAGGGGGACTCGGAGTAGGCCCCCTCAAAATCATAGTTGAGAACTTCATCAGCCTCAGTGTAAGAGAATTATACAGTCCTTGAACTGACCCCCAAAAGCCAGTCAAGTAGAATCTCAATGCCTAAATAAGCAAGACCATACGTAAGGGATCCCTGGCCTGTGTAATAATGGATGGGAATAGAAGTGGGACTGCTGACAGGACACAGCTTTCTCTTCAGCTATTTTCTTATATAGCTAGGGGAAGTGGACAGCTCCTAATGTTTATTTTATTTATTTAGAAGATTTATATCTTGTTTTTTGGGTACAAGAGCCTCCAAGGCGGCTTATACCATAGATTTTTAAAACTTACAAATTACAAAGAAATTCAACTAATAATAATAATAATAATAATAATAATAATAATAATAAATTATTTCTTACCCGTCTCTCTATTCTGATCAAGGCGGAATTAAAACTGAATTTAACTGAATTAAAACATAATGTACATTGTTAAAAACATCTTAAAATTCCACTGGATAGGCCTGCCGGAAGAGATCAGTCTTTATAGCTTTCTTGAATGCTAATAGACTGTTAAGTTGATAAGCGTCCTCCGGCAGGCCATTCCACAGTCTGGGAGCAGCAGAAGAGAAGGTCCTCTGGGTAACTGTTGTCAGCCTAACTTTGACTGACTGAACTAGATTCTTCCCAGAGGACTTGACTGTGTGGGGCAGATTGTACGGGAGAAGGCGATCCCGCAGGTAACCTGGACCCAAACCATGTAGGGCTTTAAAGCCATAACATTATGCCTGTTACATATCAGTCTCTCTGGCTCTGTATTTTTCTGCCTTAATTTATTATAATTATTGATATCCCTGGACTATCACATGTAAGGGGGTGGGATAAAAAGAAGAAACAAATTACGAAGAAATCACAATCATGTCACCATTAAATATGAAGGAACCGTTTTGTAATCCCAGGGTGCAAACATAAAACAATCCAAAAGCCTGGCAAAATGACCCTCTGCCAATAGAGTTTCAAAGAGAAGGGCATTCCACAGCCTTGTTCCTGGCCCCCAGCCAATTGTCCCTCTGAAGCAAAGTGACATGACAAGGAGCAAGGACTCCGATTATGATCGTAAAGGGTAGGCAAACTCATGTGGGAGAAGATAGTCCTTCAGGTAACCTGGTCCCAAACCATTTTGGACTGTCATGGAGACTTTGGCCAGATCTACACCAAGCAGGATATAACACTATGAAAGCAGTTTGAAAACAGTATATGGAATATGTCATGGGCTCCAATAGTTGTCACTGCACTTCAATACCGTTATAAAGCAGTAGTGTAGATCCTGCCTTTATAATTCCAAGTACCTGGAAACAGTCCACATGGAAGAGCCTCAGAGGTTTCAGGGTACTGTTTACATAAGTTGGCTGTTTCATTAAGAGGGCAACTTTCAATAAGAAAATCAGTATGCACAAACATTCAGCTCAGATGTAGTCAAAACCAGAGTCACTATCAATATCTCCCATGTAGATGCACAGATGTGGAAACTATATATGATGTACATTTCCTAATGTAGTACATGCTGTGCTGTTCAGTTAAAGAGAAGCAGAGGTGCTGACAAAAGACATGCAAGGAGAGCCAAGTAGCTCCGTGACTATTGTTCCCTTGATGCATGAAATCATCAAGCAGAGTTTATTTATTTATTTATTTATTTATTTATCATACTTATACCCCGCTCCTCAGCCAAAAAAGGCTCTCGGAGCGGCTTACACTTAGCAAAAAAGACAGTCCCTGCCCTCAGGCTTACAATCTAATAAAGACATGACACACAAGGAAAAGGAGTCAAGGAGGGAAGAGGGAGAGAGAGAGAGAGAGAGAGAGAGAGAGAGAGAGAGAGAGAGAGAGAGTCCAGCAGGAGCAGGCCCCGATGTTACTTCTGCCTGCTCCTGTCCCCTCGGTCCTTCTTCTTCCCCACAGGGCCAAGATGGCAGTTTGCCCTGTGGGGGGGGGGAAGAGTCCAGCAGGAGCAGGCCCCGATGTTACTTCTGCCTGCTCCTGTCCCCTCGGTCCTTCTTCTTCCCCACAGGGCCAAGATGGCAGTTTGCCCTGTGGGGGGGGGGAAGAGTCCAGCAGGAGCAGGCCCCGATGTTACTTCTGCCTGCTCCTGTCCCCTCGGTCCTTCTTCTTCCCCACAGGGCCAAGATGGCAGTTTGCCCTGTGGGGGGGGGGGAAGAGTCCAACAGGAGCAGGCCCCGATGTTACTTCTGCCTGCTCCTGTCCCCTCGGTCCTTCTTCTACCCCACAGGGCCAAGATGGCAGTTTGCCCTGTGGGGGGGGGAAGAGTCCAGCAGGAGCAGGCCCCGATGTTACTTCTGCCTGCTCCTGTCCCCTCGGTCCTTCTTCTTCCCCACAGGGCCAAGATGGCAGTTTGCCCTGTGGGGGGGGGGGGAAGAGTCCAGCAGGAGCAGGCCCCGATGTTACTTCTGCCTGCTCCTGTCCCCTCGGTCCTTCTTCTTCCCCACAGGGCCAAGATGGCAGTTTGCCCTGTGGGGGGGGGGAAGAGTCCAGCAGGAGCAGGCCCCGATGTTACTTCTGCCTGCTCCTGTCCCCTCGGTCCTTCTTCTTTCCCACAGGGCCAAGATGGCAGTTTGCCCTGTGGGGGGGGGGAAGAGTCCAGCAGGAGCAGGCCCCGATGTTACTTCTGCCTGCTCCTGTCCCCTCGGTCCTTCTTCTTCCACACAGGGCCAAGATGGCAGTTTGCCCTGTGGGGGGGGAAGAGTCCAGCAGGAGCAGGCCCCGATGTACTTCTGCCTGCTCCTGTCCCCTCGGTCCTTCTTCTTCCCCACAGGGCCAAGATGGCAGTTTGCCCTGTGGGGGGGGAAGAGTCCAGCAGGAGCAGGCCCCGATGTTACTTCTGCCTGCTCCTGTCCCCTCGGTCCTTCTTCTTCCCCACAGGGCCAAGATGGCAGTTTGCCCTGTGGGGGGGGGAAGAGTCCAGCAGGAGCAGCCCCCGATGTTACTTCTGCCTGTCCTGTCCCCTCAGTCTTTCTTCTTCCCCACAGGGCCAAGATGGCAGTTTGCCCTGTGGGGGGGGGGAGAGTCCAGCAGGAGCAGGCCCCGATGTTACTTCTTCCTGCTCCTGTCCCCTCGGTCCTTCTTCTTCCCCACAGGGCCAAGATGGCAGTTTGCCCTGTGGGGGGGGGAAGAGTCCAGCAGGAGCAGGCCCCGATGTTACTTCTTCCTGCTCCTGTCCCCTCGGTCCTTCTTCTTCCCCACAGGGCCAAGATGGCAGTTTGCCCTGTGGGGGGGGGGGAAGAGTCCAGCAGGAGCAGGCCCCGATGTTACTTCTGCCTGCTCCTGTCCCCTCGGTCCTTCATCTAGGAGTTGTGGTTTTAGAGACGTTTACACCTTGAATATGAAGAAGGATATGGTTCTCACACAAAAATGCATACTGTTCACTCTCTAATTCTAGCAAGTAATCCTCACCCTCACAGAGGACCTATATATAATTGATTCCAAGAATAGGAAATATATTACAAAAATTGACAGGCCGAACAATTGATTTGATGACAAGCTTTAACATATGGTCTGCCTCCTAAACCGCTAAGGCAATATGTGGAAATCCTTTGCTGATGGATGGGAATAGATGTGTTCATACTTATGAAGAGAACTGGGATAGTACTGTAAAATACGTGTTGAACTTGAATCTGGAAGAGTTTGGTTTTCCTAGTGGGGTCCCACAGGGATCTGTATTGGGACCGATGCTTTTCAATTTGTTTGTAAATGATCTGGAATTAGGAGTGAGCAGTGAAGTGGCCAAGTTTGCTGACACCAAATTATTTAAGGTGCTTAAAACAAGCAGGGATTGTGAGAAGCTCCAAAAGGATCTCTCCAAATAGGGAGAATGGGCATCCAAATGGCAAATGCAGTTCAATGTAAGTAAGTGTAAAATGTTGTGTATTCAAGGGTTTCAGCTTGATGAAAATGTCAGCCTAGGCCCTTTCCACACCTAAGGATTATCCCAGGAAAATGGAGGGATCATCCCTGCCTGCTCCTGGGATCCCCTGAGTAGCATTTGGATGCACAGGGATGATCTCGGGATACAGGGCTGGTGTAGACATGCCCCTAGTGTGCGGCAGCTGTAAAGAAAACAAACTCCATGTTAGGCATAATGTGAAAAGGAATTGAGAATAAAACTGCCAGTATCATACTGCCATTATACAAATCTATGGTGCAGCTGTACTTAGAATACTGTGTACAGTTCTAGTCACATCTAAAAAAAAGGGTATTGTAGAGCTGGAAAAAGTGCAGAAAAGGGCAGCTAAAATGATCAAGTGGCTGAAGCATCTCTCCTATGAGGGAAATTACAACAGTTGGGATTGTTTAGCTTGGAAAAAAGGAGGGTAAGGAAAGACATCATAGAGGTGTACAAAATTATGTGTGGTGTGGAGAATGTGGATTAAGTGACCGTTTTCTCCTGCTCTCATAATACTCTAATCCGGGGTCATCCCATGAAGCTGTTTGGTGGGAGACTCAGGACATAAAAAAAGAACTTCTTCACACAGCAGATAGTTAAACTATGGAATTCACTACCACAAGATGTAGTGATGGCCACCAATTTGGATGGCTTTAAAAGGGGGTTGGATAAATTCTTGGAGGAGAAGTCTATCAATGGCTATTAGTCCTGATGGCTATGTGCTACCTCCAGTATCAGAGGCATTAAGCCTATATACAGCAGTTGCTGTGGAGCACCACAGGAGAGTGCTGTTGCAGCTGTTTTGTGCTTGTGAGTTCCTGATCGACAGCTGATTGCCCACTGTGTGAACAGGGTGCTGGAACTAGATGGACCCTTGATCTGATCCAGCATGGACACATAGTGTCAAACTAGTTTCTTTCCCCCCTTCAGATTTCCATTTACCCTGGCTAACTTGTTTGTTGTACCTTCACTGATATTTTAAACCCCCTGGCAAGAACTCCCTTTAAACCCTGAATAACCTGATGTCCACGCAGGAACCAACCATTTTACAACAAAGAACAAGCACAAAATGGCTGAACATTCCTTCCTTCACAGCACCTTCCTTCACAGCACCTAAAATACTCTTTGGATCTTGGACTAAAAATGTTGTAAAAATGATAAGGAAGAACAAGTTTCATATTCCCATGTATCTCTTTCAATATTAATCAATCTTTTCATACTTCATTCTACAATTTCCTTTACTAGGCAATAATACTTCATTTTAATTTACTTGAGGGTGACACTTCAGCCTACAAATCTCCAAGTTTTCTTCTTTGACAGCCAAATCCAAAGTGTATGACAAAGCGAGCATTCCTAGTGTGTGATGAATGTCTATAGCTTCTCTTTGGCTTACATTCTCTCTATTGTCTACACATGTTTGTACACCATATGCAGGTATTATAGAAAAGGGCCTATTGATCTAGAAAATCATGTGCTGGCATCCCTAAAAGTCTTTATTTAATGCTATTTTAATATAGCCAATGCTTTAGCAGAGATTACTGAAGTAAGGAGAAATTGAGAACATATGCTTATTTTATAGTACACAGAAGGGGCTCCACACAGAAATTGCTCTTGGACTATTAGGCAGAATGTCCATATAATGCCATCATTGACAATTGCCAGTACCCCAGGACAACAGTCAAACCAATTTGGATGTAATTTAGCCAGATGGATGCATTTTATTTATATGAGGCCTGAATGCTTGGAGCAGTGTTCCTTACTAAAATCCATTAGGATAAGGTTCTCCCTGTGAACCTGTACCTAAAATGAAGTGCTTATGTTAATCTGGCCCAGTGCTCAATTAACATACAGAAATAAGGAAAATAACCATTCTGGACAAGTTTTGGGCTGTTCTGAATTAAAAGGGAAAACATCTACAAGGAAAATATTTTCCCCCCCCCTAAATGTTTGGAAAGTGTATTTCAGTTCCCACCACTTCTCTGCATTTTTATATGAATATGTTCAAGGAAAATAGTTCTGTTCATAACTGATATGTATTGTTTACTATGAAGTAACATTACTTCAAAATAAATTTTAAAAAACGGGTACAATACAGCCCAAATTAAACACTTTTAACTCCCATCACTTTGCTTTGATTTTTTGTATTGCAACTACTTTTTGTTTTTATTTTAGTTCATCGCTTCAACTCTTCTTGCTAGTACCTTGTAAATCTTGTATACATTGATCGCTTTAAGTCTTGTTGGTGGCCTATTTTTAAAAAATAGAATTTAAAAATGTGGGTACGGCACATTGGCAAGATTATTATTATTATTATTATTATTATTTATTTATTTATTTATTTATATAGCACCATCAGTGTACATGGTGCTGTACAGAGTAAAACAGTAAATAGCAAGATGTTTTTCCGTATATTTCCAGCATTTGGAGAGCTGCCATACGCTAATAATCATGATCCCTTAGATCACTTCTGCAAGTATAAATCTTCCACCCTCACTGTTATTGCCATTTGTTGCATCCCTACCATAGCTGCTGTGTCGACCTCATCTGCCAGCTCCCATAGTCACCATTTGTTGACATGTAATGGCCATTTGATGTATTACCCACTGATATTGCACCCCCAAAAAATTCAAATATGCAATCAACAATTGACACATTCATTGTTAAAAGTAAAAGACCTAGGACACCCAAAAAATTAAGATACAGGAGAATAGAGGAAGGAGGATGGGGAATACCCCCATTTAAAACTATATTATGCTGCCTATCAGCTTAGACACTTAATGTCTATAATTAATTATTCACAAGACAAATCTTAAATTTGTATAGAAAAGTCTTTGTTTCAAGATACAGATCTCATATTGCTACCTTTCATTAAAAAAGAAATTTAAAATGGTATGCAGTAACAACACGCAAGCATTATTTCCGTATTAAAGGTCTGGAAATATAGAAAGGAATCATTTATGCCTGGGAAATCTCCATTGATACCAATTTGTGGACACACGGATTTTCACCTAAAAGAGAGAAAGATAAATAAAAAGGCTTTAAAAGGCAAGCAACTGGATAGATTAATGCATTATTATATGGACTTATTACCCATATCTAGGACTCTCTGGAGGACATCATGGAGAAATATAAATATTACATGGTTAGTGTAGTATCAACTATCCACATTTATTAGAAAGCAGTACATCATACATCAAGGCACCAGAAATTTGACAGTTTTTGAAAGAATGGTAGTTAACACAGCAGAAAAAGATAAAGGGTACTCTATATAGATTACTACTTAAACAGGATTTAGGATCATGACAAGGAACTTGCTGGGAATCTGACTGGGCTATTAAAATAGATCAAGAATACTGGACAAAAATGTGAGAAAGATTGCCTTTTAAAGCCACATCAGCTAAATGTACAGAAATATTGCTTAAAATATTACAAAAATTGTACTTAATGCCATTCAAAATAGCAAAGATAGACATTGTGCTGGAGAGGATGTGGAGTCCAGGGATCCTATGTTCACAAGTGGTGGGACTGTGAACATATTCAAAGATTTTGGACAGAGATTTTTGAAGAAATATCCATCATAATGGAAACAACAGTAATAAAAACACCAGAATTGGCATTACTTAATAAATCTGATGGCCAAAACCAAACTATATTACATAAAAAGTAAATCGAGTATTTCTTAATAGCATCATGTATGCTGACAGGTAAATGTTGGAAGGAGGTAAAAGGTTTAAATATAAGGAAGTGGTACAGTATAGTATGGGAAACAGCGCTCTCAGAGAAACTTACGCAACTTTTGTGAGTATTAAGAGAACAAAAGAAAAAAGACAGTTTTGCTACAGAATGGTCGTGTTTTATTACACACACAAATAAAATTATAGCACCAACACAGGTTCCAACAACCTTTAACAGCTTATGGTTACAATAGTTTCTCTGGAGAGAAAAAATAAATAATAATTCAAAAAACAAACAAACACCCAACCTTGATATGGGATCTATCCCATTTATTAATTAATTATCCTTTAAAACTGCCTAATAACCAATGTTAAATATTGAACAGTGTGTTTATAGTGTTGGACTGCATAGCATTTTTTTCTTTCTTTTAAAAAAGCATATGTAATTTATTATTCCTTGCATGTATGGTTTCTATATTATGTTAATATTTAAGTTTTAAATTTGCAAATAAAAAAGTAATGGCTATTTGAATCACTGATCTTGTTCAGTAATATTATGAGATATGCTGGTTGTTGTATTTAGAGAGGTAGCAAAATATCTGGAATCAGCTACGGATATGCGCACATGGGCAATAGTCGAACAGGATCAGTGTAGCCCAAATCTTTCTCTTTCAAATGTTACAATGTTCGCAGGTGTGCATCTGTAAAAATTAAAACTAAAAATTAAAATGTCACAAAGAGTAATTAAATTGCTGACTTTATTCATTAAAAATAATTAAAATGTAAAATAATTATTTTATTTTTAAAATTTATAAACCGCACATTCTGCCTATCAAGTGTCAGAATGCTGTACAATTTTTAAAAAACGAATAAACCCTCTCATAAGCCAAGACACAGGAGCAAAGAAATAAAAAAAGGTTTTTAAAAAAACCATGCAATAAAATTTGAGAGTGACATTAGAATTAAAATTAAAGAGTGGCATGGTTATTAAAAGCCAAACAGAACAGAACTGCCTTTCTAAAGCAAAATAAGGAAGGAGCCAATATCACTTTCCTCCAGAGGAAGTTCTAATTTGGCACCTTGTTTCAAGGCCTGTAAGGAAGATCACATTATTTGTTAAATTCCTGCTCAAAATAATTCTATGATAAAAAAATTCTACATCTGGGTATACATTGAAGCCTCGTATAAAATAACTTTGTAAATTCTAGATGAAGCTATTGAATCATAACATTTGCATTTTCAAGCATTCTTTACATACAAGAAAATAAAGACAAATGAATGAAAATCAATATTTGAATACTGGACATCAGGAGTATACTGTAGTCTTCTGTTGTGATTACAGAAGATCCATAAGTTAAGCATGATGTTCAAACCATACACTGAATCCACGTCTCTGTATTCATATTAACACTGGTTAATAGGATAAAATGCACAAGAAGAGTAACATCAAGGGTGAGGACCTCTTACAAGTTCATTTTCATTCAGCTGCTTACTAAAGTGTAAACTTTGCTAAAAGAGCTGATAGACAATTTGAAGTGATGCTAGAGTCATTCAACTTTGCAGCACCACATTAGTGTCATGTAACATAGGCCTTAGCTAGACCTGCCTACTATCCCGGGACAGAGGAGGGAAGATCTCACGTTGTGTTTAGCGCGAGATCCCTCCTCTGTCTTCACGTGACATGCGACAACCTCAGCAGGAGAGGCATCGCATCCGCCATTATTTTATTTTTTAAAGGAACAGCAGTGCACAAATGCGTGTGCGCTTAAGGTAAGTTTTTTTAAAAAATTAACTCTCTTTTCCCGCTCCCCTCACCCTACCCCCGATGGGCGCAGCACTCCTGAGGTGTGCTGTGCGCTGTGCGTGGCTCCCAGCTTTGCGCGGAGCCAGGTCAACCCGCGGCACCAGGCCACATGTTCTATGGTCTTGGGCTTAGACCGAGACCACTGAAAAACCAGGGCCAAAGGGGAGGGCTATATCCTGGGGCAAGGGAGAGATGATCTCTCCCTGAGCCCGGGATTCCCTGTGTGTCATCTGGATGCACAGGGATGATCCCAGGGTTCGCCCCGGGATAAAGCCCCGTCTAGCTAAGGCCATAGTTTCTAAGCTATTACTAGTAAAAGAAAAAAGAAAAGAAAAGCATGCTTCCGAAATGTAATTTTCAGGTGATTTCAGATTTGCCACAACTTCAATTAAATCATCAACAGGAGGATATTAGATATTGTTATATTTAATTCTTTAACAGTGCAATCCTATACATGTCTACTCTGAAAAAAGTTCCATTGAATTCAATTAGATTTATATCCAGGCGGGTAGCTATAGGATTGCAACTTCAATGTTTGTATTATCCAGGCTTACAGTCAGGTGAGAGCCCCATTACTAGCAGAGCACATATACATAAGGACTGCGATAGGTAGAGCCAGAGCAAGGATGTATTGAAGTTGCTTCAGACTGCAAGCAAACATCTATAAGAAAGCAGATTGTTGTTATTATTATTATTATTATTATTATTATTATTATTTATTTATATAGCACCATCAGTGTACATGGTGCTGTACAGAGTAAAACAGTAAATAGCAAGACCCTGCCGCATAGGCTTACAATCTAATAAAATCATAGTAAAACAATAAGGAGGGGAAGAGAATGAATTCATTGTACACAATGAAGGCTGCTTCACACATCACAACAAAGAGGTCACTGAAGATGTGTGAATGATTATGGCATCATTTTTCCATACTTCCAGGTATAAAGATTAGCAATTTTTGGGCTGTACTCACATTGCAAGTAGAGGTACTTTCCCACTTCACTATCATTATGCTTGTTAACAAAAATAACAGCAAACACTAGAAGTATTTGCTTTAGTTATACTGGTACAGTACTGTTTGGGTAGAAAGAGTTAGATAACTGTACTGTATTATTATAAAGAGCTGGACTCTTAGACGGGTTTAAACAACATGTTTACCCACAATGGTTTATTTAACCAATGATGACATAGCATGTTGTCTGTGATCCATATTCCCACCTATGGTGGTTTATTTCCCCAAAATAAGCCACCCTGATAACCCACGGTCTGCAGTAAGGATTATCTAACCCATCATGGGTTAGCATGTCATCTGTCGTGCAGAGTGGGTTAAGTTGCTCGCCTACAGAGTCGCTCAGCAAAAGTGTTGCTCAAAAGTGTTGCCACCTCTCTGTTCCTCCTGGGCAATCTCTGTTTCCGAGATCTGCCTAGCAATAGATTGCACTGCATAGCTGTACAGGGTTTTTTGCTGTGCATTGGGTACCTCCCCATGAGGGGAACCTGTGCATGAAATTTCCTCCCAGCTTTCCTGCAAACTTTCAAGGCCTTAGAGCCACCCCCCCTTTTTTTTTTGTATGAAGTATGTTTCACTTATGCAGGGTTTTAGTTGTGCCTCTGGTGCCTCCCCATGAGAGGAACCTGTGCATGAAATTTCTTCTCATTCCTGCAAACTTTCAAGGGTTAGCACCTTCTCCCTTTTTGGTGCAAATGGCCAGAGATGAGGGAAGGGTTCATGGAATCATAGAATAGTAGAGTTGGGAGGGGCTATAAGGCCATTGAATCCAACCCCCTTGCTCAATGCAGGAATCCACCTCAGTGCAGGAATCCAACCTGAAAATCAGGCTGGCAAATGGGGCAGCATTAGGAGTGGGTGCTGGAGCAGGGTGGCGGCGGAAGGCTTTGAGAATTGGGATGATGCACGCAGGGTGGCTGTTGTGGTGGGGGTGCAGGGACTTGGCTGAAGAACGACACTGCATAGAGAGCACTGAGGGACTGGCAGGAGGCAGAAGAAGACGCCCCCAGTGCAAAGCGGGCCAATCGGAGGCAGACAGATGATGTAGTGGTGGTGCATGGGGTGGTAGGATATTTATTCCATGGCAAAGGAAGCTGGGCTACCTGTCTGCCCAGATGATAGGATTACAGAAGACAAGGGGTGATAGGAAATAAAGTATGCACATTATCATTTCCCCCCGATGATGGACTATTTAAAAATAAGTTACTTCATGTAGCTTATCAGACCACCATGGCTTAAAGTGAACCCACCCACAGTGAATCAGAAAAATGTTGCTTTATTTCCATCCCTTTTTATGACAATGTGCCCTCTTCTCAACCTGCAAGACCTGTTGGGTTTTGTCTTAAAAAGTTTCATTTCAAGACATGGTCCTGCTGAAACAATATGTCACTCTGCTTGAGTGATCTGGCACACACTTACTCATTAGATAAAGGGTTTGTGGCAGCACACAGTAGCATCTTGTCTCTGAGCTGCAATCAAGAATAATTCAGAAGGCAGCAGATGAAAACAGGCTACATCATAAGCATTTGAATAGTTCCATTACTGCTGTGTTATAACAGGAAAGCAAAATTAGCATTTCCCCAAGCTCATTATAAATTTAAGAAATGAGGTAAAAATGCAGCATGGTTTCAAATGAGGAAGAAATGCTTGCTCATGTAGAATCTTACTTGATGAGGACACTGACAGTTTTGATCGATCTGCTATAGAAATTACATATTGATAACCATGGATATTTATTTTAATTTGGTGATGGAGCACGTTGTATAAAAGAGAGTTTAATAAATATTTTTCATTATAACAACATTATCAGAAAGAGAAGCCCAGCAGGGCTAGAGTTTTTTATTGCTTTCATCAAGCACTAGAAATATTATTTTAGCTGTTCAGAAGCAAATGTGTCCTTCTATTATTCATGAACAGATATTGCTTAGTCTCAGCCTTTCACTTAGCTGTATAGAAAGTGTAAAAATATTTTTTGCATAAAAATATACTTTACAAAAGTAATTAAGTAATGAAATTTCCCATTCCTGTGCATATAATGGCTTACACAAGAAAACTGTTGTCTATATGAATATTAACAATGTAATTTCCCTTGGCCATTAGGAGTAGCATAAAAGATTGTTTTGTGTCACAGTGACTGTGCCTGTCATCTGCAAAAGAGATGTACCTCTATGAATATTGTTGACTCTGTTTTGCCTTTCCTGTTTTGAGGGAAATTATTCAGGAATATTATACTCAATAAGGAGGATTACAATTTAGGCACACATACCTCAAAAAAATATCAAGTAGTTTGCTTATTAGGGTTCTGAAAAGGAGTTTAAATATACCCTTAAACAGGGGGCTCATCTACACCAAGCAGGATATTCCACTATGAAAGTGGTATAAAAGCGGTATATAAAAGGCAGGAGCCACACTACTGCTTTATAGTAATATTGAAGTGCACTGACAACTGTTGGGACCTATGACACATGCCATATACTGCTTTCATAGTGTTATATCCTGCTTGGTGTAGATGTGTCATGGGCCTCAACAGTTGTCAGTGCACTTTAGTACCACTATAAAGCAGTAGTGTAAATCCTGCAGTGCACTTCAATACTGCTATAAAGCAGTAGTGTGGCTCCTGCCTTTTATATACCGCTTTCATTCCACTTTCATAGTGGAATATCTTGCTTGGTATAGATGACCCCAGGGTGAGCAACCCATATGTAAAGCAGCAACATTGTGTGGGTAGGTGGGGAAGAATCGTACGTATAGGAAAGAAAGAGGACTCTTGAACAATAGTTGTACATTATGTCTTCACTGCCCCGATTACTTGGTTATTATTTTGTTGGTGACAATGTGCAGTCTTTAAAATGTCAAAAACCATTGTTTCACCATTTAAAAATTGGTTTAAACTATCTGTATTCCAATTTAAGAATTACTTAGACATCAGGAAAAACTTCCTGACTGTTAGAGCAGTACAACAATGGAACCAGTTACCTAGGGAGGTTGTGGGCTCTCCCACACTAGAGGCATTCAAGAGGCAGCTGGACAACCATCTGTCAAGTATGCTGTAGGGTGGATTCCTGCATTAAGCAGGGGGTTGGACTCAATGGCCTTATAGGCCCCTTCCAATTCTACTATTCTATGATTCTATGATTCTGTGATACCTCACTTCAGTTTTTTTAAACTGATCAATGGGGATATTACAGACAAAACTGATCTAAAAACAAAGATACAAGAATCCCTGAATAATTTAAGAGATCATCACACACACACACACACACACACACACAATTTTTGGATGTGACTCCATAAACATATAAACATTTGAACTTTATACAGAAATGTCACAGACCGAACCTCTTGTATTTCATGGTCCTTGGGGCTTACTGTCTACAGCAGCCTTCTTGAACCTGATGCCCTCCAGATCTGTTGGACTACAACTCCTAGCTAGCCACACCGTCTGGGGGATGCTGAGGATTGTAGTCCAACACATTTGGAGGGCACTAGGTTGGAGAAAGCTGGTCGACAGTGACTTTTTATCTATGGCCTTAGCTAGACCTAAGGTTTATCCCAGGATCGTCCCGGGGTCATCCCTGTTCATGTAAATGACACAAAGGATATCCCGGGAGCAGGCAGGGACGATCCTGGGATAAACCTTAGGTCTAGCTAAGGCCTATGTGTGTGTTCGAGAGAAAGTGGGAGAGAGGATAACTTTTTATTCATCTGAAGTCCTTAACAAATCTCATAGTCTTTAAAATGCCACAAGGTTGTTGTTGTTGCTGCTGTATACACAAAAGTATAAATTGTAGCTTGGGTATTCAAAGCCAGTAGGTATTTAGGATGATAAAAACATGCTGTAACACAAGACAAAAAAACAATAAAGTGTGGCTAAAATATTCTTAGATCCAGCCTGCTATGCTAGTACTAGGTACCTTAATGTATGTCAAGGCCCACCTTGGCATGGGCTGCAGATCTTCTGAACTGTGCCCTGGATCTTTAGAGCTGCTCCAATAGCCATCATCTGCCTTAATACAAACCTGCTTCTTCTGTCTGAACTCAGTAGCCTCAAAATTTCTAGGAGACCTTAGACTCACTCCCTTAGCAGACTAATAGGGAGTGTAACATGAAGGTAGCGGCTCTTTAAACTAGAGGGGAGACTACTACAGTCTGCTCGTTATTTTCATTAAGTCCAGAGTCAAAAATTGCCTAAGCACCCCTGTCACCTGGCTTTCTTGGAGTGCGCCTGACTCTGCAGAGACATGTCCAGCCAATAACTACTGGGCAAATGCACTTGTGCCCTGGGCCAGAGCAGGCACATTGGCTGCTAACATATCAAATGTTGCTTCCTCCTACGGCGCCTTATCTAGGAGGAGGATAGGGGCTTCTTGCTCTTTTGTGTTCAAAAGTCACCATGCCTTGTGGCACCTTAGGGTGCAATCGACCTTGATGCTTGTAAGCTTCTGAACACAAGGACTTACAAGCATCTAATGCAGAGCAGGAGGAACTGTGGAGGCATTCTTCACTTCCACAGCAACTCCTGCTGTGCATTTTAGCTAGAAAGGCTATTTTGCGTGTCTAACTGGGGCATGCTGGAGGGGGAGGAAAGGAGGCTGGAGAGGCCTTGGGATAGTTCATATCCCAGCCTCTCCAATCCCCTCCCCTCCCTGCCCACAGGAATGCTCCCTTTACCACCTCTGAAGGTCAGGTTCCTGACCTTGGAGAGGCAGGTGGTGCAGTTCTTTCCACACTAGCTGCAAGGGGGAGGGGAACACAGCACAGATTCCCAGATCCGAGGGTGGAGTGCTGTCTCCAAACTTGGATCCAGAACCCAAAATAACCTCGCCCTGACACTCTCTAGTAGCCACGGGTTTACTCCCTTAAAGACTCACAAATTTACTGTGGCATAATAAGCTTTCATGAATTACAGTCTACTGAACAGAAAATTATTTTGAAGGACATTGCTTTTAAGGTAACTGGAGTAAGATGTCACTTGCTGAAATAAAGGTAGAAGAGTCCTAATCTCTGTAGCATCTGATCCCTCTGGAGTTTGAATCTTTCTGCCTGAGGGTTTTTTTTCTAAAAACAAATGCCATCATCTCTGCTGTCCATACATCCCCTTTTACAAATAGGGGTGTCATTAGGAGACAGAATCCTTCAAAGACACACACACACACACATTTTAGAGCCTGAAGCAGCTGCCTCAAGCAGATGATTGGAGATGTCATGAAAAGCAGCAAATTGTTCATTATTTAATTTATTAATTATTATTTTCATTACTGGGAAAGGGGAGATGTGCTTGTAAGATTTTCTGCCTTGGGCCCAGCCCTGTGTTTGACTATAGAGACCTGTGAGGTGGGAAATGTTAGCTGAGATGGTACAAGAAATAATTGGGGTGGGTATGTGTAGGGAAACAACAGGAGGTACAGAGAGATCTGTGGATCGGAAGCATGCAGGATTACATTAAAGTTTACTGGGTAATCCTAAACATGTTTACTCAGAGTTCAATAGGATTTACTCCCGGGTAAGTGTATGAAGAATTGAAGTCTTACTCCTTAGTAAATGTGTTCAGAGCTGCAACCTGCCTAATCCACCCTGTGTAGTATCTTTCAGGCATAGGGACCATACAGGTGAGCTTACCTGCTCAGCCTGCCACTTGCCCCTAGACTACCAGGCAATAACTTCAGAGTCTTTTCTTTGCTGGATTCTTTTATTACTAAAACATCTTAGAACAGTGACACACCAAAACCTTGCTGCAAGGCCCGCACCACCAAGTGGCTGAAACAGAGGCCTCGCCCTGGCCTTCGATGAGGACTTGGAGACTAGCAGCTACAGGCCTTTTAAAGGTATATACATCTACATATCACATCCCCCCTTCTCCATAAGCTACAGGCCTCTTAAAAGTATATACATCTACATATCACAGCCTGAAGATAGTTCCAGTATCTGGATCTAGAGAGAAACCTGGGGATTGATAACTTTGGTATTTTTTTAAAAAAATGTAGCCATGCTGGTCCATGAGAGATAAAAACAACAACAACCAAACCCACAATTGGGCAATACCCCAAAATAGGAATTTTGTTTGGTCCTAATAATAGTATCCAATGATGCATTTTGGTACTTTAAGAGTTGCATAATGATGAGGTTGCAACATTTGATGTGGTTTTTAGGATTTCAAGAACTTAAAAACCAAGAACTGTTTAAAACAAATTCTAGAATCCCAAAAACTACCAAAATAAAGTATTTGAAATAAAATGAGGAGCCACCTTTGGCAATGGCCCTCTCTGCTCCTCAGCAGACCCAGGGTGTCATCAGACGAGCGTTTTATTGCACGCTCGTTACTGGACACTCACAGATTTTCTCAGGTCCTATTCATGACATTGTCTGTGTCATGTGCACGTCCCACCCCTTCTAGCCTTCTTCGCATGACAAAAAAAAGACCCCAATAAATCCGAATTATTTTTGAGACAGAACTTGCCGCAATCTCCTGCTGTGTGCAGAAGAAGAAGCCCGATCAAAACAGCCAACTGAATGGGCCATGTGCACGTTGTTTACTTCCTCTTTCAAAAGAGGAAGTAATGAGGGACAAAAGCGCAGGTGGAGAAGCAATGGTAAGGAAACGTGATTTTCCCCCATGTGATGATGCTCCCAGAGACCTGGAAATGCTTTGTGAAGGGATTTGGGCAAAATCCACATTTTCACAAAAATGTATTAGCTCCTTCCACAGCAGGTGCAACCCAGTAAAGCGCTGTATTCCTCTGCTTTTGAAGGGCAAACGGGGGCTGAAGCCACATTGTGTCAGTGTAGGGCAGCCAATGAGTGCAGGCTTGCTCCCCATCCCCTCCTCCCTCACGTGTTCAAGGAAGTACAAAAAACGACTTGCTTAGGAGTAGCTGTTCATGACAAACCCCATACTGGCACTGAATGACTGAGAGCAGCAGCAGCGATGATGATGATGATGATGATGATGATGATGATGATGATAATGATGATGGTAGACACTGCTCTGGTCCTGGCAGCAGCAGTTCTAATAATAATAATAATAATAATAATAATAATAATAATAATAATAATAATAGCTGCTTCTGCTTCTCTTGTATCTTCTTTCCTCTCCTTGCCCCCTGTAGATGTGGCAGTCTGGGGGCGGGAGGGCTGGGAAGGAAAAGAGAAGGAAAGAAAGAAAGAAAGAAAGAAAGAAAGAAAGAAAGAAAGAAAGAAAGATGTTTACAAAGCACTGATCGTTTGCACATTGGGCGGCTCAGTTCGCCCATCCCTACTTCCAAGTAATTATGTCTACCAGCACAACAGAGCGGTTTCAAGGCAACAGGGTTGCCTGACTGCCCCCTCACCACTCCCATACTCAATAAATATTCCAAGCATGAGGCAGCGAATGAGCCCAAGGGCAAAAGTGCAGTTTCAAAACATCAAAGCTGGCTCCCTTTCATTTTCCTAATCCCTCTGCTCCACGCCTGTGCAGTTTCAGAGCATCAGGACTGGCTCCCCTCTATTCTCCTGATCCCTCTGCTCCACAGCTGCACAGTTTCAAAGCATCTAGGATGACTCTCTTCCATTCTCCTGAGCTCTGTGCTCCACAACTGTGCAGTTTCAAAACCCCTGTGTAGATTCCCCCCAGGAGCAGCAAAGTAATATTCTCCAGTCCCGAGGTTTCTGCCAAGTACTGTTGTGCTTGTTGGTGATGGGGTGAGCACGTGAGAATTTACTCAGAAGTAAATCCCACTATGTGTAATGGGAGCTAGTCAATAATTGTGAAATTTTCCCTCCTAAGAAGATGGGTTATTATAGCCTATAATACCATAGTCTACAATACTTTCCCTTGCCAGTGTGCCATGTTCAATTTGCAATTAATCAGTAAATGTTTAAAGTGCCATACAGCTCTTTGCTGGTCTCAGGCATTCCATCCACCCCATCTAGATTTGGGCCTAAAAGACCAAGGAAAAGTGTAGATGCATGGAGGGTAAGTTTTAACCAGCACAGTTTGGAACATAGCAGAAGTCTGTCCTAAAATCAAGCAAGAGGTTAATTAGTTTGCCTTCTATAAAATTTAAATTATGGTATTTATCTAATTATGCACATATATTTGCATATGTGAATTAGCATATGCTAATTTGTGCAAAAATTTCTCCTATGAGCCTGAGCCCCAATTCTTTTAGGTACCTAGCACCATCTCTGATCTTCGTCTTCTCCTACACTGTGCTCGCAACAATCCTATTCCTGTACTCAATAACAACTGTTTTGTCTTACTGAACTTGGAGGGCTTAAACTGCCACACTCTAGCAAAGGTTTTAATAGCACTCTTGTGAGACCATTTGGCCAGCCAGATTTTCCTTCTAGTTTTACTAGTGTTGGCAGAATGGTGAAGGATCATATAGTAAAATGTAAATGTTTATAAACATGAGAGTAATACACAAGATTATTTAAATTAACTTGCAAAATCCCAGATCATTAAATATATAGTGTCTACATTTAACAAAGAGTTCTGGGGCAACTTGACAAGCTAGTAAATTTATGGTGGCACAAGCTTTCGTATGCACTTCGTAAATTGTATGGATTCTGGCCCAAGAAATCTTATGCCTCAATTAATCTGTTATTAATCTTGACAATGTCACAAAATTCTCTTTTTTGGTCGCAACAAAGCAATGTAGCCAAAGTGACCAAACTGCCCTTCTGTGATCAAAGAATTTATTTAAATTAATATTTCATTTATTTAAATTAATATTTTGGATAGATGTATACCATACAATACATAGTAACTTCAGTGGAATTTCCTCTTGTGTGTGCAGAACCACAGCTTGGTTATAACTTATCAAGGAAATATTAAAAATGAAAGCTTAATAATGATAGATGTTGAAGGTAATAATTTCCACCCCATTCAATCTGTTTTGTGTGCTTTGTTTAGCAGCCTTCTCATTATGTTTGATAAGCTTTTAGATGTGGCTTGAAAGTTATTAAAGATGTCACAAGAACTGTGTGATTAATTGTATGGATGTTAAAGAACAGAAAATGTCTCAAATGACTAAAATGCTTTGGGTTCTCTGTTAGGATGCTATTCTCGCAGTATCATATTAGTAAATACAATTACTGGGGAAAGTTGGTATTTTTGTCAGTGGCTAAATATATTATCCTTTTGTGATATATACTCCATTTATTTTTACACACATATTTAGAATATTCAGTAGACAGAAGAATGCTAGATTTCAGATCTATATATTGAGGATTTTTCAACATGTTTTACAGGGTGGAAAAATTCCCATAAGATGGACAGCTCCTGAAGCTATAGCCTACAGGAAGTTCTCTTCAGCAAGTGACGCATGGAGTTATGGGATTGTCATGTGGGAAGTGATGTCATATGGAGAAAGACCATACTGGGAGATGTCCAACCAAGATGTAAGTATTTGCAGGTTACTATTTCCAGCTTGTAATAAATGTAATAAATGAAATAAATAAATAAATAAAATTGTGCTTACTACATTGCTTATTAAACTGAACACATTCTAGGCAAGGCTTTTAGTGTGCCTAGCTTGAAATAACCCTATTATTGTAAATGCGACTGTCAACTTTAGTGACAGTTATTGAGGTCTATGTTAACTCTATGTTGAACCGTGGCCATTATATATGATTGTGCAAGCAAGCATTCACAGAACACTCAGAATGGAAAGTTCGCTCCTTTGTGAGAAAAAAATGGAAAGGCATGTAGCAAAAAGTAAAGTATATTGGAGGCAAATCCCACATTATCCTATGTTTTGATCTGGTTCACACAATGAAACAACCCACGGTTTGTTAACCATGGGTTGTTTGGAACTGCAAGTTTGCTGGTTACTGCCTGCTTGCCTGCTTCTGGTGTGCTAAACAACCCAGAGATGCTCCATCCATAGGTTGTTCTCCAAGTTGTGCCAACCCAGAACTTTGGGTTGTTGAGGGAGAAATGACTTCATAGCCCAAGAACAAACCAGGCTTAGGCTCTTTTATTAAGGATGAACACTTGGAAATAAGCTCCACTGGAACTTATTTTAGGACTGGGGCATGATTCTTGTTTTTAATGTTGTATTAGTAATTTGTTTTAGTATTATTTAGCATTCAGGACAGCTTGCAGTCATATCATCACCTGTAAGGTAGCTTATTTATTGCTTCAACTTTATACATGGAAAACTGTGCCCTCAGGACCTATCACGGGCCATTTAGTAAGACTGTCTTGTGCTTCTATTCCATTTCAAGTCTGAGCCGGGGATACAAGCCACTGGCTCTGCCTTCTTGGCTTTAGTTTTCATGTAGAAATATAAAGCAACATCACCTTGCCTCGTTTCTTCTTCTCTCTCTTCTGTTTAGGTCATTCTGTCTATAGAAGAAGGCTATAGGCTTCCAGCTCCCATGGGCTGCCCAGCTTCTCTCCATCAGCTAATGCTTCATTGCTGGCAAAAGGAGAGAAACCACCGCCCAAAGTTCACTGACATCGTCAGCTTCCTGGACAAATTGATACGCAACCCCAGCTCTCTTCATACACTAGTGGAAGATGTACTTGTGTAAGATCCATCTCAGTGTGCTTTTCTCCCCTGCTGCATGAGAGCCACCAGGCAGCACCATGTTAACTACTAAATTGTTCAAAATGAGGTTTTTCTTATCAAAGTGGACAATTTTCCTAGATTTTTTCCTCTTCATACCTGACATTCTAACTTTCCTTTTTCCATTTTACCTTGTACCTGATACATGAAAGCCAGTTCAGATGAATATATATATATATATATATATATATATATATATATATGTATGTGACAGGCTTTGATTGTTTCTGGAGACTCATTCATGTGGAGAACAGTAATGTAGAATGCACTGTCACCATGGATACAGCTGCAACTCCCTGAAAGCAATTCCTTCAATTAAAGCAACTGAAGAATATGCTAGTGTGATTATGGAAATTGCCACCAGAAATTTCCTTAAGTTAATATAGAGAATTTGTCTAAAACAGATGCAGCAATGGTTACCTTTCAGTTATGTATTTGTTCATTGCCGAAGCATATCCCTCATGTGACATCTAGAATTTAGTATTCCGTCTAGATTCTAGATAGTCACTATATATATTGCAATACTTGGAGGGGGTGGGAGACAAAACAGTGAGCCAAAAGTATTCAGTGAATCTTCTTTTATAGTTACCCCCTATGAGGGATGGACAAATCAGTCAATTTCTAGTCCATATCACTTTTGCTTATTTCTCCTCCAAGTCTATTATGTCCCTTTCCCACATTAATCTGATTTTTTTTTAAATAAAAAATCTGCATGAAAGTATGTATTCAAATAAACATTGTTTAAAAATTCTCGCATAGTACACATTTTAAAAATATATTATTTTACATTTTGGAGCTGAAAACTATGTTAGAACATTTGGAAAGTGCAAACATTGGTGGATAACTAGGTTCTGACCCACACATTAGTCTGGGCTCTGCAGATCAGGTCAGTTAATATTAAGATTCACAAATAAGAAATTACTCAAGTATCCTTATGCCCTAATTGCTATTGAAACTGTGTTTATTCTTTTTATCCTAAGAAAACTGTAGTGGAATGTTCTAAAATAGTGGCAAGCATTTGGCCTGTAATAAAGCGCTCTAATGGTGTTACATGCACATAGTTTTATGAAGATTTACAAATTGGGAGTGGTCCAGTTCTGAATTAATTACGTAGAGAAAGCTTTTGCTTTATTCTATTAGGTTTTAAAAAATTAAACTGGGATTAAAAACTTTAGTTAGAATAGGACTGTGCTCTTAGATTAGAAACTGAACTTCACTGTTTGAAACATCTGATTAGTATAACTTCCAAATAAGGTGCCAGAAAACAAAACAATTAATATGTTAGAGTAAGTTCCTCTTCGTCCTATGTTCATGTGTTTTGTATTTGCATTTGTTTCTGTAGAATGCCAGATTCACCTGGTGAACTTCCAGAATACCCTTTCTTTGTATCAGTCAGTGATTGGCTGGACTCAATAAAAATGGGCCAATACAAAACAAACTTCATGGCAGCAGGGTATACAACTATGGATCTTGTTTCAAGAATGAGTATCGAGTAAGTAGAGTATTTACAATAGGAACCCCAACCTTGTGGGTCCAATGGGCACATTTGGAATTCTGAGAAAGTATCTAGAGTACCATCACAAAATGGCTGCCCTGCATGGGGTGCCCATTTACCAAATGGCTGCTGTGGTGGGCATGGCCGGCATAAAATGCCCGTTTTACAGAAAGACAAACAGATGAGACTAGAAGACAAGTAACTGAATAGACAGCAGGGTTGAGGTCTGTTCCCCAGAACACCAAACCACTCCTTTGAACCTACAGATCTCTCTTTCACAATCACTCCACACTCCTAGCATTCAAGATCCACTCATCCCAGTCATTCATTTCTCTCTCTCTCTCTCCCCACCCCAACACCCTCCCTCCCTCCGTCTCTGAGCTTCTTTAAACAAGCAGTTTATAGCATGATTGTGACTGGCCACTCACGGATGTTCGTGGGACATTTTGATGACAATGTCAGTCTCCTGTGCATCTCCCGCTCCATTCCCCGGTTTTAACAGGAAAAAATAACCCTCAGAAAACCTGACCTTTATGAGATATATCAGTATTTGTCGGGTTTTCCTGCCTTGTACTGCTGAAGTTGTTCTATAAAATGCCCACTAGAGGGCACTGCCCCATTTAACTGTATAGTCCAAGTGGTCCCTGCTCTCTTCCTTGTGTAATTACAGCTTGTTGTAAATTCAGAAGAGAAGCAGGATGCAGAGTAATGGTAAGGGAATGCGATTCCCCACCCACCCCGTCTAAAGGAGCTCTCTCTCTCTCTCTCTCTCTCTCTATTTATTTATTTATTTAATACATTTACATCCTGCCTTTTAATATATATTTTCTTTCAAGACAGCTTACAATAACATATAAATTAAATAATTTATAACAATATTATGAAAACATAAGTCAAACTAAAAACATACTACTATCACAGGGAAATAAAATAGCAGCAGCCAGCTGTAACATTAAAATAGTACACACCCCAATAACCAGAGATCAGAAAATACAGCAACACATAATAACAACAGCCCAAATAAAATCCTCAGAATTATGGGAATTTTCATTGCCTGCTTACAGGCCTATAATGACAGAATCTGTCAAATCTTAAATGGAACCGATTTCCACAAATGTGGGACCATTGCTGAAAATGCCCGATCCCTTGTGCCTGCTAGCATTATTGCTTACACAGGTGAGCACACAAACCAGGCCTCAGAAGTAAATCTCAATATATAGGGAGACTATGTGCACTGAGATATGGGTGAAGCTGTTCTGATCCCAAACTATTTAGAGTTTTAAAACACAGTATCTGCTTCAAATTGGGCTTGCAATGCAACTGGTGTAATTAAAATTGCAATCTCTCTCTCTCACACACACACACACACACACACACACACGCAGTCTAGCCTCATTCTTTCTCCCCTCCACCCCACCGGTTGTGTTACCCCACAACTCCTCTCATTCTTCCTTGCTGCCCTTCAGCAACTCCCCTGGTCACTCTCAGCTGCCATCCAATTTGTCAGATCATTCCTGACTGACTGCCTCTTAGTCCTTCAGGTTGCTCCCTGCTATCTTCCCCAATCCCCTAAACTTACTGGAAGCACCCTTTTCCTTTGTTTTCTTTCATTCTTTTAAAGTGAGTTTTGGCCAGTATCTGGAAAGCAATATAACTGCCCCCAGCTGCCCCACCTTCTGCCTTTCAGAAGAATGGGACCATGTGTGACCCAGAGGCATTATGGGGGAGATAAAGAAGGAGTGTGGGGTGAGTGGAGGGTGGTGCTCTGCCCATGGTAATTTTAAAAAATGATACACAGAGAGAGAGCTTCTCTACATTGAAAAGCACATGCTGCTTTCTGCTTCCATTTTCATTCTGAGATTGCAATCGGATGAATTACACAGGAGGCCATGTGGTTTGAATGGAGTACTTCCTATCTCTGCCTTGAGTTTGAACTTCTATTCAAATCAATAAAACAACACCATCTAGTGTCGGAATTATAGCACAATGGCACTAATACATGGTCATACATGGTCCAATTTGGCGGATTTCCTTTCTGATGCTGATTATCTCTATGTATTGTGACAGTGGGATAAAGGGGTGGGAAGCGCAGGAGACATCCCGCCTGTCAATGATGCCATGAAATCTACCCCCACAAACTTCCGTGAGTGGCCAGTCACAAGCGTGCTATAAATTGCTTATTTAGAGCAGCCCTCCACACACAGGAGGGACAGGGGGTCACAGTAGGCGCCAAGGGAGGTGTCTTGGGGTGCAGTGGTTCCTGTGAGCTCCACATGTCTTACTCTTCATTTATTGAAAAGTAGTAGATTGTTTATATTGTTGGAAAATACTGGTTGGGTGAGGTTTGCCTCTTCTCCTTTGAAATCAGAAATATTTCTTAAGACTTCACTTCTAAGAAAGCTTCAAGCTCTTGTGGCCCAAAGCAGCAGGCATAAATGATCGTTTGTCAGCCAGCAAAGCAGAGGTGTAGCTGCAGCAGCCACACTGCTCAAATACAGCTGTTTGTATGTCTGAGCAATATACTCATCCCAAGCTGTGAGGCAAGTGTTTAATTAGATGTCTGGTCAGTGGTCTCTCCAAGCTTTTATGCAGCTTGGAATTGCAGACACGGTTGATAAATATACGCTTTGCAGATCTTAATCGAATCATGTGGCTATTCAGCTGGATTCTCTGTTGTTTTCCTGACGCTTTTTGGTTTCTCATTTGGGGCTGGATGCAACACTGGATATCCACTAACGAAATGAAAACCACTAGTGGAAGAGATTTCCCTTCCCCTCCACAGCCCCTGTGCCCCCCTCCCAAAATCTGGAGCAAATTTGGGGGGTGAGGAGGAGAGGACTTCTTTTTATGCCAGCAGAAGTCAAAACCGTTGGATCCAACCAATGGATCCAATGGAATTTTAAGATGGTTTTAGGATGTTATTTAGGATGTTTTTAACAATGTATATTATGTTTTAATTCAGTTTTATGTATTTTATCATTTATTGTGGTTCCCCGCCTCGATCAAAATGGAGAGGCGGGTAAGAAATAAATGTATTATTATTATTATTATTATTATTATTATTATTATTTTCAGGCATCAGACAAAACATTTGCTAGATTTTAAGGCTAAGGCTAGCAAACATTGTGAAACAATTTGAATGCTTTTTTCTCTCTCTACCTGCTTCTGCCACTGCAATTCCTAAACTTATCTTTGTCTTACAGTGACATTAGAAGAATTGGTGTTGTACTTATTGGACACCAGAGACGAATAGTGAGCAGTTTACAGACTTTGCGATTACACATGATGCACATACAGGAGAAAGGATTTCATGTATGAAAGTTCTAGAAGCAACTGTGTTTTGTGCCTCAGCATTTCTAAAATGGAAGATACTCTCATTCCTTCTTTCTGCTCTTTCCAGCTTCAAGAACTGCAACTTCCTATTCATACGATAAACACATAATGTTTATGTTAATACTTCCAACGTGGAATTTTTAATCACTCTGCATAGTTCCTTCCTCTATTAACTGCCAATAACAACCTGGCCCACTGCAAGACTGTTGCTACACAATGGTGAATAGCTCGGCATGGATGTTTGACTTTGTATAACAGTAAGAGTATCTGGAAAACTTTCATGGACTTCTTTGAAAGTTAAAGCCTTCATGGCTAGAAGTGGCTACCTTCTTGATGTATTAGAGTTTGATGGTAGATTACAAAAAAAGAAAAGAAAAAGTAATTGACATTACTTTTGATGTTTTGTGACCATTTAGCTTCCAATATAAAATGTGCAATCAAGAAAAAGAGTTTGACATAAATATTTATTTTATTGTTAACTAAATCCCAAATGTATGGGTTGTATTGTTATGTTTCCTTTGTAATGGTTGATTTGCTGGTATGCTGGTATGGAAGTTGTAAGAATTCTTGGTCAAAATGAGCAATGAAAACTTATAGTGAATACTTGTGCTTGTGGACAGGTGGAAGTAGATAACTGGAAAGGGTGATAGGTTATCAAGTTTTCGTGATGCCAAATGTTTTTGTTTGGCTGTCAGATTTCTCCCTATAAAGTTTAGAGTAGGTTTCAAAATTAATTTAAACATTGGCTAGTTTTACTGTTACTAATTTTTTAATCTTCTCTGTATGCCTCAGAAATATCCCCAAAAATATAGTTTGAATCAACATACAATATATGATAGTTGTCAGCTATTCTGCACAATGCACTTGTGCAGGCTTTATAATGATAATTTTATACTTATACTGGAAAATGATAATCATTTGCTATATGTACATAAGGACATTCTTCTTTAATTATAGCAGTTTTATTGTGGCATGCTTACCTTCTGTAGGCCAGCCAATTTGTTTTATTTGGGGGGAAAAGACATTTTTCCAAATATAATTTCACGGAAAATATCAATTTTAGTACAATATTTTTCTCTCGGGGATATTTTCAGTTTTCTCTGCGTTGTTTGTCAAGATTTCCAATCAGTACAAGTGGGAGAGCAATCTAGTGATTGCATTACTTTCAAGTAGGATCGTGTTGTTATTAATTAATAACCAATGGCCAAAAATTAATCAGTACAACTAAAAAAAAATGTGAATCAAGTTAGCGAGAGATTAAATAGTAAGGCCAAGAAATGTCCATTTGAAAGGTAAACCAGGTCGACATACAGGAATTGGAGTAATTGTTCAGGTGGTGCTCATTAACAGCCATTTTAACTGATACTTAGATAAGTTCGTCTTTCCAGTTATAAACTTTAATAGCCATATAATATACCTGAAAGAAAATGCTCTAAAATATATGTACCTCTACAAAACTGTTGGGCTACATCATCCAAACTCTGCATGGGATATATGCTGTGGTGTACCAGAAATGAGCACATCTGCATGCTCTGAAAGCCATGCACAATTACACATATGTCACATGTAGAGACAGCACAACACATTTATGCAGTTATTTAAAACAACCCTATACGCAAGCATTTCTGATTTACACTTAAGGAATGGATATGGGCAGCACCTAAGCAAAGGAGATTTAGGATGTATGAATCATGCCAGAGTCTCACAATTACGGTTTACAGTTAAAGAAGCTGAAAAGGATATATTGTGTGTATGTTTGTGTGTCACACAGACAGACAGGAAGATGATCCCAGAAGGCTGGTCCTTTTGTTGAGTTTCAGTAAACAGTTCTACTTGGCTTGCCATGCAATTGCTATTTTTTTCTTTGTATAACTGAATATCGGTGTAACATGGCTGTAAATCAGACTCCTTTTTTCCTCTCTCTTTAACTCCTTAAGCTCCTTTAAGGGGGAAAAACAGGTTTTCTAAAGATATGGAATGGAATAGATGAGAAGGTTTTTTTACTGCCCATGCATTGAATAGATGCTAATGTTTTGAGTATCCTTTTGAAAATTTAGAATTCAAGCCAACAGGTTTAAGCTAACTTCATGCATGCAAGCACTCCCAGACAGCGTGTCAGTCTTGTTTGTGGGATTAGAGGAAACATTCTTTGCTTCATGTATTTTAAAATTGTTTATGAAACATTCCCTATTATGGAAAAGCAGCCATACAAACTGTAATTTTTTGTAGTTCAGCCTCATGTATAAAAGAAGTCTTTCCTTTTCTGTTTGGCTTTTCCACTTGCCTGCCATTTTGGTGCCCATTCTTATGCCTGTCTAATAGGTTTGCCCACAATCTTTTGAAGATCTGTTGAATATTGTGACTGTGGATTAGTTCACACAAACAAGACGTCATGTGCTGGCCACTTTTAAAATCAACTGTGGAGAGGTATCTCTTTGCAATACAATACTAGCGTGCAGCTGTTCACCAAACAGATCACCCAGGACACAGCAACCCTTTTAATAGCATCCATGGAGGAAGCAGCTGCACACGAGTCACTGGCTAGGTGGAGTGGTCTCCACATGGCTGGTTTTAAAATGACCAGCAAATGACTGTTTGGTTGGGGAAATCTCCTTGGACATTAGTGATGTACCAAAACCAACTGCCAGGAGAATCATTTACAAAGACACAAAACCCTTTGCTTAACAAACAAACAAATGATTTTGACATGACTTGATAACATAATAAAAAGTAGATGCCTCTTAACATGACAGATGCTCCTAAAATAGTTGTTTTTTGTAATTTAGTAGCACCTCTAGAAATACATAGCTACTTCTGAGTTTAGTGGGTCATGCTTGGCATTTAACAGGAATTTTTGCAGGTGGGCCATGCAACAAGAGCTTCCCCATTTCCCCTGCGCATCAGAAGCAGCGCCAGATGAGTGCAGATGTGGTTGTACATTTAGCTGGGCAGCACATCTTTGGCAACATCTGAAGCTGCTCAGCAGAGTGTCCTTACTTTCAAGCAAATACGTTTAAGACTGAGGTGCATATATATTAATGAGGGACTAGAAACTCATTATTTATCAAATGAGTATCTGCAAATCACTCAGCTTTTATTAAAACTGTATGGCCAAGCCCTTCCTCAAATGGACACATCTGTACCTTTCCATTCATATTGAAAAGATGCATGTTGTGTATTCATTAATCTAGTTACAGTATATGAATAATTTGTTTCCAGATTTATCACTCTATGAAAATATATATATTTTCAATAGAAAAGGATAGAAAAAAATCACAGTATAAACATTTATTAAATATATTTTTATAATAATAGGCATATGAAGAAAGGATTGAATTCTTTTAGTGACTTATCTTGGTTAAAAATCTTCTCCTGGATTTTGTTGCTATCTATGAATGGATTTTGGATTTGTTTGTTTGTTTTCCCTTTTGTTTTATGGTATAGATTTCTTAGCAGTCTTAAAATATTATTTCCAAGTTTTAGAAGCTGCATTTTGGATGGGCATTTTCTATATTTGTTTTGTGATGGGAACTAAAACTACAAAGTATAAATGCAAATTAATGTGCACATTTCCACAAAATTATATATGTGGATCTTAAATATATGTAAAACTGTTTCCCTCTTCCACGCAAACAGGTTCACTGTTCATTCAGCTGAAAACTAAGATTTTGCACTTATTTAGAATTAAATTGAATAGATATACCAATGTTTCATGGAATATATAGACTCAAAAGACTAGTCAATAATTCTTGTCAAAATACACTGAAAATGGGGATATGACAGGGGTCAATTTAAAAAATTGGAATAAATTGTGAGTATAGTGCATTGTATGTTATGCATCATGATGGACTTAAACATGGCTTAAAGTCATGATACATCAGTTCACGGAGCCAGATTTTTTACCCTAATCAAATCCCTGTATATATTCTAATGTGTATATGGAGCTCCTGCAGGAGCAGATTTCTATATTACATTCATTTTATTTATTTTATTGCTTCCATCTCTGTTGAAGGGAATAGAGAATCCTTTGGGGGAGCTGAAGCTAGATGTCTACACCAATAAGAAATCATTGGGTTAGGGAGATCGTCTCCACAAAGGACAAAGTTGGTGTCATGGAAATTATTGTATGCTTTATTCTCCTTTAACTTGGAGATGCATAGTTAATCCTGATTTAAAACCCTTTAGTACTATTCGAGGGAGTCTTTATCTGAAGCAAAAATTGTCTTTGAAGACCTTTTAGAAACAACAACAACAACAACAACTATGGAGTGACATTTTCTCCACTCTTTCTTAGAAGATTACCAAAATATTTTAAAACATGGGATAAAATCTTTTTCAGTATGGAGTCCCAATAGGGCTTAACAGAGTTCTGGTGCATCCCCACCAAATACAGATGCAAGCAGCATGATAGATATGTATGCATCTTCAGTTTCACCCTCTCCACATTATCAAACTTGGGTAACTTCATTTAATGAAGTTGGTGGCTAATGGGGTTAAGAGAGACATGCAGTTAATTTCCTTTCCTTGACTGCCCTGATGTACTGTCTGCATGTGAACCTATGCATGCACCATGATAGCAGATGGAAATCGGGTCCCTCTAGAGCCCTATAGGGATCTTTTCGTGCATGCGTACTGCACCTCCACTGGGAAAGTTTGTGCCCATTTTTCCTTAGTGTTCTAATATAAAGGCCATAGTTAAGTGTCCTTCAGCCCATCGGTATCACTGGGTTTAAGTAGGCTTAGATTTGTCTTAAACCTGTTTTAGAGGAGGAGCTATAGTTCAGTGGTAATCTATGTGCATTGCATGGAGAGGGTCCCAGGTTTAATCTCTGGCATCTCCAGTAAAAAGGATAAGATTGTAGATGAGGTGAAAGACTCTTCCTAAGACCCTGAAGCACCACTGCCAGTTATTGTAAACAATACTGGGCTGGAAGATTCCAATATTATGGAGAAAGTGGATAGGGAAACATTTTTTTCTCTCTGTCTCATAATACTAGAACCTGGGGGTCATGCCATGAAACTGAGTGGTGGACACATAAAAGTAAGTATTTCTTCCTTTTATCAGTCCTGAATTCAATAGTTAAACTGTGGGATTTGTTATCACAAGATGTAGTGATGGCCACCAACTTAGGGCTGGCTTTAATGGGGGCATCAGACAGATAATGCTATCAATGCTAATATAATGTTAATAGCATTAATATAATAGCATTAATAGCATTAATATAATGCTATTAATGCTTTCAATAGCTACTAGTCATGATATATATTATCTCCAGTGTCAGAGGAAGTGTATCTCTATATGCCTGTTTCTGGGGAACGTAAGTGAGAGGATGCATAGTTAAACAGTGCATAGTTAAACTATGGAATTCATGTACCACAAGTAGTGATGTCCACAAATTTGGATGGCTTTAAAGGGGGATTAGATAAATTCATGGAGGATGGGCTATCAATGGCTACTAGTCAAGGTGCCTGTATATTACTTCCAGTGTCAGAAGAAGTAGGACTCTGTGTGCCTGTTTCTGAGGAACACAAGTGGGAAGGTGCTATTGCACTTGAGTCTTACTTGTGGGCATCCCACTGGCATCTGCTTGGCCACTGTGGGAACAGAATGCTGGACCAGATGGACCTTTGGTTTGATTCAGCATGGCTTTTCCAAACAGCGATAATATGGAGATGTGGTGAACGTTTTTTTTTATCATGACTAAAGATCTTCCCAGTTCTACTTTTTATAGTCCCATTTGAGGGCCACTTGCCATGTTACGTTTAGCATAAGTACTAAAAGTTGTGCCTCATAACCATTTGCAATAGAAGATGTGTGGAGAATTCTATAAGAGAAGCTAAACCTTGCATCTATAGATGTATGTACACCTTGTAGCCTTTAAAAGTTTCTCACTGATATACAAATGATAAAGTGCCCTACATTTTGTACACACGTACATAGATCAGATTTAGCTGTGGTAACTTAAGTATTAACTCAGCATCTCATTTCTGCAAAGTGTAGCAGAATTGGCCAGCTCTGACTCCCATGAGAGAATTCCACATTCACTTCACTCCAACCCCAACTACAAGGAAAAACTGGTTCAAAGTGAATGCAGGCTTCTCTTTTATCTTAATGGGGCTGACTTTCACTCCTATTCCCAGATGTATACCATCTTCCATTGTACCCTTTTTTGCACATGGAATCAGATCAAAATGAATGATCAAATGTGAAAACCTTGCTGGATCAGGGTGAATGGATTTAGGAGAATGTTCGTGTATTGAATAATTCAAACAATTCTCAAAAGGGGGTGACTGTGTTTTTAAGGCCACACACACACTCCCATTGTTGAACTCGCCACTGCAGCACTGGTGAATTGCCACCAAATTTTGGTGGTGCAGTGGCAAAAAAAAACCCAACACCCACATTTCTGCTTTAAATCAAAGTGCTCTATGAATATGTACCTTGTTTTAAAGGTAAATTACCATTAAAACAAGACACGTGCTCACTGCTTGCCTTGTTTTAAAGGGGAAATGTGGCTTTTTGCTGCTGAAAAAAATGCACTGCTGCATTTTGGGGGATGTCGGGGACCACAAAATAGGCCATGGGGGCTGCATGCAGCCCACAGGCCGTATATTGCCCACCCCAGGCTTAAGGCAATGATCCAAAATGCTTATTCCACAGAAGTTATGGAAAATTAGTATATATTTCAATATATATACTGACATGTATATCTTCAAAATCACTTCGTATATTTTGATTAACAGCAATGATCTGCCTTGTTACCTTAAAATGCAACCTCAAGATTTTTTTTATTATTCTTTTTTAAGAAAAGAAAATAACTAAACTCATCTACTGGCCTGCCACCCAATAATGGCTCTCTTTCTTGTTTTCAGGTGCTGAATCATACTAACTATATTAAAAGAGCATTAAAACTGGTTTCCTTTCACTATAATTTCATTTATATACAAGTGCTACCAAAATGTTATTGAATCACGAATAGGTGAGACCCACACGAGAAACTATATAATGAGAGAAACAGGCAATAACAGCAGCAAAATATAGCAGTTTATTTTAAAGTATTCTCAGTTGATGTCTGATAGGTACCTTGCCTTTTACCCTTCACAAAGGATACTGTTAAAATACAGAAAAACAAGATACATTAAACATTAGAATTGCATTACCAGGTAAAAGCCAATAATGTAGGCATGTCTTTAAATAAATTATACTAAATACTAGGGAACTTACAAAGCTTCCTTTAATATTAAAGTACTAATCTATTTGAACAATAGTAGATATCTTTATTTTAATAGGTTCTGCATCACCTTCTCTGAGCCTTCTTATTTGGGCTTCTGTTATTCAAACAGGCATATACCATCCAACTTTTCATAAATGTATGGAGAGACTTTTTTAATGAAGCAAAACTCAGGATGTTGGAAGATTTATAATAAAAAAAATCAATCCACAATCATAATAAGATTCTTATGCTACCTTTTTTGTTGTTGTGTCCCAGATTTTTATCTTTTGTTATATTTACCCAAACGGAAAGTCACCTCTGAATCCTTTGTTCCTATTTCCTGTACAACTCCAAAATCTGAATTGTAACGAGATCCTTGCCGTGAACAGAAGTTGCGAAGTCACTCCTGCTTTTACTCTTACCACTACTTATTTGTAGTGTGTGAAACTACCCATTGTGGCGGTTGCTTTCAGTCTTAGAAGTGGATACAGTGCAAACAGGTCTATGTAAGAGTTGATCAGGAATGTTGGATTGGAGGAAAGGCATCAGGACCACGGGTAGAGCACGGGGAGCTTCCTCCAAGGCAGTGTCAGAAAACCAGTAGCCACAAGGGTTGCCCCAGAATTCATCAGGAGCCTACTCAGCTTTGAAATACTTCTCAAAGAGTATGTGTTGCTCAAGCCCCACTTCCCTAGGAAAGGATAGCTCTAGCAGTGCTAGTAAGCGTCCTGGTATGCTCATTGCTGCTTGGTATGATGTGGCAATGAAAGCAGGATGCTGTTGACTACAATGTATTTTGCTGACATGCTGAAAGGGAAGCAATCCAAGGGACTGAAGATGGGTGGGATGAAGCCTCCAAGAATGATTCTGAACTGTCTTCAGTAGAAGCTCATAGAACTGTGTTCTTTAATGAGTGTTTCCCAGGATGGTACAGGGATGATGTTCTCAGGCTCTCACTTCAAAGAGGAACTTCTGTAGCCCGGGTCCGGGTCCTGGGCCATGGGCTCCAAAAGCTAATGTCTAAATGTAAATGTCATTGCAGAACTATATTAGATGTGCCTAGCTCTAAGAGAAGGGAAAATAAGTATGACCCTGTTCAGAAGACATACTATACTACGGTGGTTAAGCATTTTGAGCTAACTATTATGGCTTAGTGTGTCATGTGAGCCATTCCTGACTATGGGCAACTACATAACCACAGTTTAAACACACCAACCATTCGCTGCAATAGGGTTAGTGCCCTAACTATAGCTTAGCATGTTGTCTGAATAGGCCCAAAGTCAGCTCCAAGGCTGGCATCCCTTTTTCCTCATCGGGGGTGATGTGTGGATCCAAGGGATGTGTTGATCAACTCCAAGACACCCCTTCCCCCCTCCTCCAATGGCGGAGGAGCAAATGCAGTAGAGTTTTCTGACACTGCCTCTGAAATCAAAGTTTTGCAAGCCATCAGTGGCCTCAGCACCTACCTATGCTTCCATATCATTTTTGAAAACATTTTTCTGTTGCTTCCTTTACCTTAAAGGCAGGATGGAGATATAGATAGATAGATATATAAATATCTGCAGCAATTAACAAAGACAAAAGGGAACAATTTCACCTTGATCTAGCAATTTGCTCTGGGCTCAAGAACTCTAATGCGGAAGCTCCCCATTTGGAAGAGCTTTACACTCATTACAAAGGAGGAAACCCACACATGCAGAGCTTCTCATGTCCAATATCCATCAATTGGAATGTGGCTATTTCCCCCCACCCCTTTACATGTCCCTGAGAACATATAAGGATCTCTAAACTTAAAGCTATGCCCATCACCAATTATCAGTATGTATACGTGTGGGTCTTACTACCAAATGCAAATTAGAACTATGATATTTGAAAACAAGGGCTTGTTGTCCATTTTTGTATCTAGGGACTACCCCATTGCTTACAGTTATTTTTCCCCATTTACATTTCATTTTCACTTCCTTTCTTCTTCTTCTTTTGGTTAACTTGTAATAATAAGGCAGGAGTAATTGCTTAAAATATAGCTTAAGTATTGATCTGCAATCCCAAGGGAAAATACTGTCATTTTCCAACATTAAATTAGAAATGAAGTAATCCACATTTACTTGAGAGGTGTTCTTATTTTCCTCATTTGCAATCTACTACTATGATAATATGATGTTCCATGTAAATTTTCATGTGCTGGCATGCCTATAAGTTAGTAGTGTAATAAAATGCTCAGCTCTCATAACTAGGGCGTTTTAAGGTGAATTGCATTCATATGCCATCTATTTGCGGAAAGAATATGGGGTTTGGCAAAGCTACATGCTGAGCAACATAATAAGATATTTGTACAAAGTACAAGTTACTGATGATTATTGTATTTTATTTTTCTATGATTTCCTAAGAGGCATTATCAGGTCTTACAGATGGAGTAAGCCTGTTTACTAAGATATTTATTAGCAAATAAAAGTACAGTACTGGTGGTTATTTCTGAGTTGAAGCTTTTTTTTCCTGTTTCACCTAAATCTTGCAATGGATGGTATAAATATGATAAGAAGAAACTAGTTATTTTTATTAAACCAAGCATACATTTAAGGATTGCAGGAACCAAAATAATCCCCAAATACAACATTTTAGGACCAGATGCCAAAGTACATTCTCATGGAACAGCAAATATATTCTCTTTAAAAGCAGCCATGTTGGATCAAAGGAGACCCATTTCTCCGTTGGTTTATGATCTCATCTGTCTCACTTAACAGATGAGAGAATGTGAACAAAAAAGTCAGGAGTGCTCACTGCCTGTTGTCCTTGTACTGCTGGCTTAAAGGAGAATAAGCAGTGCTTGGGGGCGGGGTGTGGAGTCTGTTTCCCCCTTTGACTTTTATCTTGTGAAATAAAGGTGAGAACCTTCCCTTTTCTCTAGCTACTTTTAAGAAAGGGAAGAGAAGTTGTAAATGTGGCAGAGACCGAGGCTGCAGTCCTAGGTATTCTCATTAGGAAATGTTACAACGAAGCTTTATGGGGTTTCTTCCTTCCAAGCAAAACTGTTCCAAATGTAACTTTAAAATTCACATACTGGCTAGTTATGATCTTCCTGAATTGACAGAACATCTGCCACAAGGAAATTAAAGAGCAAATATTTTCAAGTCAGAATCTTAACAGACTCAGTTTGCATTATGAATCTTGTGTCTAGGGGCTCATCTACACCAAGCAGGATATTCCACTATGAAAGTGGTATGAAATTGGTATATAAAAGCCAGGAGCCACACTACTGCTTTATAGCAGTATTGAAGTGCACTGACAACTGTTGGGGCCCATTGACATATACCATATACCGCTTTCATGCCACTTTCATAGTGCTATATCCTGCTTGGTGTAGATGTGACATGGGCCCCAACAGTTGTCAGTGCACTTCAATGCCACTATAAAGCAGTAGTATAGATCCTGCAGTGCACTTCAATTCCTCTATAAGGCAGTAGTGTGACTCCTGCCTTTTATATACCACTTTCATGGTGGTATATCCTGCTTGGTGTAGATGAGCCCAAGCAGTAATTATATGAGATTGCACCTGTTTGCTAGTATGTTTAATTCTGCGCTTCTTCTGCCTCTATAAAAAGGAAACTCCCATTTCCAGGCATGAAGATCATTCAAGCATGTACCAGAAGACAATGTTTGATAGGCTTTTTGGCATTTCCTAATATATTTACATTCCAATATATTTACAGTGCTCTATAGGTTTAATGTGGGTTCCCTAGAATCAGAGCAGATTGCCCATAATTGTTTTGGTGGAAATACAAAGCCCACCACACATGGCAGTGTGCTTCGGACCATAGTTGTTGTTTTCAAACTGCCTATATACAAATGCAGAAATACCACAACAGTCTGGTGAGACCCCCCCTAGGTTTCCTTACAGACAGCAAAGGCCCCTGGATTCTTGTAGGTGAGAACTAGGAGCAGTATAAAATGTCAAGGGGGAAAAGAGAACAGGGAGGGAGCCAGCCACTGTTGAACTGGTGGAATTTCTATTAATTGTTGAAAGACTACTGAGAGAAATTATTCTATAGCAGTGAAGTCACAAACATGCTAGTAGTATTCCTGATTAGCAGATAGCAAAAGGATGCAAAATCACGCATACGTTCATACACAAGTATACACATCATTCATATATTACCTCTGAAGAGTAACTCTTTGTTGTATTTGCCACAAGTGACTAATGTGGCTACCCCTTTGGAAACTGGGTTAACGTTAAATGCCATTTCTAATCTCCTCAGGGCTGAAGTGAGAGCTACTCCATAGAAATCCGTAGTGAAATTCAGAATTTTAGCATAGTTGTGATAGGACAGTGTCTTTCCCCCACATCCCCTGCCCCCATACAAAAGGTAGCAGGAAAAACAGGAGTCCTGCTGTTTTTAAATCAGTCTCATTTAATGTGGATCTTTAAAAAAAAAATTGCCCATTATTCCAATGCTGCATACTCGGGGCCACATAGCCCGCTGTTAAATGCGGCTGCAATTGACTTGGACCCCGTCTCCTTACAAATGACCCCTCAGATTACAGCAAAGGTTAATCGTTTTATATCCTCCCCCCACCCCGTCGCAGCCCAAATCAACTGATTGCGGAAGGCTCGTCGTTCCTTGACTTGCATTCAGAGGCGCTGTGCTTTTAAATGATTAAAACTCATTTTAAAAACAAATCCCATGAACTAAGCCTCAAGACAGAAAACGCTTCGTACCTTTGCTCCTGCCTTTGGTTGGCAGCAGCAAAGGACACGACGCCACTCAGCGCTATACTAAACTCCTGGATTTCTCCATTGTTCAGTATTGGCAGCTCCCACTTCCGCCTTGGTGGAAGTAGAGAAAAAAAGTCCAATGTAAGGAATTTGTGAGTCTGTCTACAGTCATTCACCACTCTTTACCCCCGCCATGCTCGCGGCAATAGCGACCCCTTGCAGTGGAGGACTGTCGGAAAAACAACGACAATAAGAAGAAAAAGCCACTTTCTCCACGGAGGGCGTGGCTTAGAGGGCGATTCCGTCTCCTAGGTAACAACGCAGGCGCGGGAGGGGGGGAAATAGAGGGGTGGTTGTTGCTCTTTCAAGGCCTGTCTGGCGGCTGCAGCTACGTTTACCTACGCGAAGAAGCCTGGCGGCGCTTTCTCCCACACAAAAGGTGATGGGAAATAAAGGGAGCCTGCGCGCGTTTCGAAAGCAATTCCCTCAGGGGCGAGCCTGGGCAGTTGGTGGGGGTGGGTGGTTCTCTGCCGGCCCGTAGTTATGATTCGTTTTTGTCTTGCTTTGCCTCCTCCGAGCTCAGAGCAGTGTGCGTGGCGCTCCCTTCCCTTCCTCCCCCCCGTTCCATTTTATCTTCATAACAACCCTGTGAGGTAGGTTAGGCCAAGAGAGAGAACCCCAAAAGCTTCAGGGCGGAGGAGAGATTTTTGAACCCGGGTGTTTACACCCAGTTTTTGTGCTACGCCTGCATAGCTCTTTGCTTTTGGGGGGGGGGGATAAAAATCTGGTACCCAGGAAGAGCTGGGAGGGCGAGAAGCCCAGAAAGCCTCTTTGTGAGTCAGGATGGAGGAAGCCTACAAGGAAGCAGCTGCTAGGTTGTTACCCCCATATCTCTTCTTCATTTGGGTCTCTTTTGCTTCCCTCGGTGTAGGCAGTGTCTGAGGGATAGGTGGGAGGGGTCGTGCACGTATGTTGCAGTCTGACTTGAAGCACCAGCAGGTGCACTGATAGAAGATCAAAACCTGGCGCTTTACCATCTAATTCTATTCATATCGACTTGGAAGTCGCTACCACTGAGATAAATGGAGCCTACCCTCAACCACGTTTGTGTACGATTGCAGCCTAAGGCTGAACTCTTATTCTCACTGACATGAGAATAATCCCAAAGGATTGCGGGTTTAGGACGATACAGAAACCGCTCAAGCGTTTTCACTACGTGAAAATGCTGCTGCTGGCTTATACACAGATAATTTTGGCAAGAGGATCAAACAGCTGTAATGTTTATCAAGAAAATTTTATTTGTACTTGTACTCCTTAGTAAAAACTACTCAGAAAAACTTTGATCAATCTGCAGCATGAATGTTTTTTCTGCGTGTTATTTGCTAAGGAAATAAAACTCTCTTGATAAACTTTGGTATTTTAATGTTGGGGGCACCTGTCTGTTTTTGCAGTTTTCCTGGATGGTTCCCAATTATTATTATTTATTTATATAGCACCATCAGTGTACATGGTGCTGTACAGAGTAAAACAATAAAATAGCAAAACCCTGCCGCATAGGCTTACATTCTAATAAAATCATAATAAAACAATAAAACCCAATTTATATACATTATATGTCTCTTTGCCTCCTCTCTCCCCTAGCTTCCTCTAATGTGTATTGATGCTTTCATACTCCTAAGGTACAATTAACATATTGCTGCTTTGTTGCTACTTCTCTTGCAGTAATACATAGTATAACTTTCCATTTTTGCAGAGGAAAACGTACATTTTTTAAAGTAAGGGTTTGAAGAAGGGTTTCTCAGAATGCTAGTGAGGAAGGCAGATTAGAATCCGCTCCTATTTTTTATTTTTTTTCAGGGAGCTGTGTCTTTAAAAATGGTGTTATAGGCAAAAAATCAACTAGTGAAACTTTGCACACCATTGCATTTCTATGCTGGTGAAAGTTACCTAGGGTAACTGCTGTAGAATATATGTACATAATATGCATGCCCAGTAGCATTGTAGATGTGTCTCCCACTTTAAAAAGATTGTCTCAGAAAATATCTGAGCAAAATCTGCCCTTAATTGTGCCCAGATTGTCATATGAGGCAACTACCTCATCTTTCCTTTTGGTAAAACTATCTCTATAAAAATATGGTGAAATGATTAACTTCAAAATAGGATTCCCTGTACTTTTACATTTAGATGTCACCAATTATTAGAACATTTGGGCTAAATCCCTCCCACACACAGCCTCCAATCTACTCTGGAGGGTCCCCAACACTCCAGAGCAGGTTTGGGGTTCACCATGAGGGGCTACAGGGGAGAGGGGAAATTCAATCTGTTAACAGTGTCTATTCTGGTAGTGGAAGGACAGCATTGAATATAACCCTATGTTTTCAATTGAAACACCCTTCCACCTATGAATTCAGTACATACATGCCTACAAAGTTGTAGGACCCAGTTCCTAAATCAGGTGGATTGTACCATGCACCAAAATAGATACAGTTCACAGGTAGTGACCATATTTAGGGAGGGGTTGAAGCTCAGAGGTAGAGCAAATGCTTTTCATACAGAAAGTCTCACTTTCAGTCCCTGGCATTACCAGGTGAGGCTGGAAAAGAATCCTGCCTGAAACCCTGGAGAACCACTTCCAGTCAGTGTTGACAATATTAGCCAGATGGACCATTGGTCTGATTCAGTATTAGGCAGCTTCCTATGTACCTGTACCATGGCTGCTCAGCTGTAGCCCACCACATTTGGAGAAGCAGTTTTTATATGGCTGCATCATAAAATATTGATATTAGCATGTATGATGCAAGATCATTTATAGCTCAGACATCTTTTAGTAGTGAGTGCTAGTTTCTGAGTGTTATGTAGTGAGTGCTATGTAACTCAGCTCACTTGCTTAGGATAGCTGTTTTTTTTAAAAAAAATCACAATATGCAGGGATTTCTGGTGTTGTTCTCTGCTTGTATATGAAGTGTCTTAAACTGTAAGTTGCTAAAAGTGGTTCTGTTCCTCCACCCTAGGATTTGAGCAGACGTTCTTAGATAAAGTTTTTCAACAAATAGCTGGGAAAGCAGATATTTTTAGAATTCTCATTCTATGTTTTGAGTAGGTTTTCTCATTCTATTGTCTCAGTAAGTAGTTACAACCTGTTACTGCATTAAAAATAATTTATTTTCCTGCAGATAACTTCACTAACCTGGTTGCACCACATGTTATGAACTGCGATATCAAAGTTATCTATTGACCTATGGATATTGTGCTTTAAGCAGGGTAATACGTAGCCAGACTGCGTTGACAAGAACACTCTTCCCAAATAATCAGCTTACCTTCTAGTTACTTATATTAACTGACCTGCTGTGACACTGTTAGTAACTGTTTTCTCTCAAGATGTTTTTATCTTTAACATATGAGGACCTTTGCCTTCATGTTTATCTACTATAATTGCAACTATTTTAAATAGGCATATTCTTCACAAACACAGGTATTGACTGTGCCATTCAATCAAAATTATGGGATTATTTGACAAACTAGCAGGCTGGCTTGGCCTGAAGAAAAAAGAAGTTCATGTTTTGTGTCTTGGGTTGGACAATAGTGGCAAAACAACAATTATCAACAAGCTGAAACCATCTAATGTAAGTCGTATTCTCGTTAGTATGTCAAATTTGACAAATCTGATTGAAAAAACTGATACTTATCATTGGATATATTTGTGGAAAGATGGAATGAATTGATTACACATTGGAGTACTAATGTTTAGGGCAATGTTCATCTATGTACAGTAGTTTATGTGTCATTTTGATACAAAATAGAATAGCACACCTCAAAAAAAGGTATTCAATAAAATACAGAACACTATTATACTAGTTTTTTCTAGGTGATAAATTAAAGACATAGCAGAGATTAAAAGCAAACTTAAGATTTAATATGAGATTTGCATAGTTTAGTCTGAAACAAAGGTTTATTGCTGCTCACTTTTGGTTTTGCTAAGGCCTGTTAATGATTTTAGCTTGATTAAACCATTGAGAGCAAGTAAATGCTGTTTATACATACTCTCTCATTCTATGCAAACTTTTCTTAAAGTAATATCTGCAGTGTTGTTAACGTTAAACACAGGGGAAGAATGAAGATACTGCTAGGTCTTTTTAGTTAATATCCTTCTTTGACATTGTTTCACAGAATGGACATTGCATTAATAATGAAACAGCAATCTTAAATCAAAGCATTGATTTCTGTTACTTTGAACTAGTACTGAAAGATCATATTTATTGTTTGCTAACCTTGAAACACAAAGTACTTAATTGTATAGTCATATGATGAGCTCTGCATGGAGTGAAGGGCTTTTGAGCTCTTCTTTCAAAACAGTGACTATCCCCTATATTTCCAACAAACATGAAATTTGGAAGAATTTTAGGACTGGCATCTAGTGGAGCATGAGGAGCTGCAATATTTGGGAGTAGTAAAAAAAACCCAAAGAAATTCTAGTTGATGGAAATGTTTGGATGTTTAAAAAGATTTGTGATTGCATCTTTTGTTAAAGAGCTTCTGAAGACATAAAATATTCAGCCATTGTCAACTCATGATGCATCAACTCTGCTGATTTACCAGTAGGTGATCAAGATAATCCCCATTTCTAAATATAGGTTGACTTATATACTTGATTTCTTTCTTTTTTTAAATTATTTTTATTAAACTTAAACATACATCAATACAGTAACAAACAAAAGAAAAAAAATTACAAATTAAAATCATAATACATAAAATTGAATAACCTTATAACATTTCTAATTTAATATTTTGACATCATCCCATAACATAAAGTGCACCCCCTCACACCGGGATCTATTCCTGTTTCCAAAATCTCATTGTTTCTTCTGGAGGTGGTTTTCCACTCTCCTTAGATAATGCATATTCTAGGAACTGATTCCAAATTCCCTCAAAATCATTCATTTTTATTATCCCTCTTCTTACTTTTATATTACATGTCAATTTATCATTTCTGGCAATATCCCAAATCTCTTTATACCAATCTTCGACATGATAATCTCCTTGTACCTTCCAGTTCCTAGATATGATCAACCTTGCTGCTGTCAGCAAATTCGTTATCAGTTCTTTTGTTTCTTTATTACACTTTAATTCTCCATATAATGATAGCAATGCCACCATAGGTGTCTCTTCAATCTCCATTCCAACAATGTATTTTATCTCTTTAAACACCATTTTCCACAATTTTTGAAGAAATTCACATTCCCACCACAAATGTAAATACGTTCCTTTTTTTTTTTTTTTTTTTGACATCCTCTCCAACAATTTGCTGAGTTCAGCTTGTTCATTTTATTTAATCTTACCGGGGTTAGATGCCACCTCCATATAATCTTATAGTAATTCTCTTTTATTCTCACTGACATGCTTCTCAACACTCTTTGTCTCTGTATTCCCTCCCAACTCTGTTGCCACTTGATTTCTTTCTAATTGGTATATATTCCATACTTCGCATTTATCAAACTTTGTGAGCTCAAATAACGTCCATAGATTACCTTAATATTTAGGAGGAGGTGATTCTTCAGATAAACAGGCCCCAAGCTGCTTAGGCTTAGAAGTTGGACGCCGACCGCTCGGGGGTCGCATAACTAGTTAGCATGCCAGAGTCCCTGCAGTTTTATTTGCTGTGGCCAACAGAGATCAAGAGTGTACTGAAGTAAGTATTTAGGCCTGAATCCAGATTTATTGCCGATGGAAGCGGACTTACCCACCCCTTCTCCCAACGTCAGCCCCGAGTTACACAGAAAGTTAGATACCCTGCTAAATGGGATGAGCTGTAGTTTGAGATAGATTCTGAAAAAAGGGGCAGAGGCATCATGGAAATCAAATCCCATATCATGTCTTAATGCATAGCATTTATATTGTATTTTATATGCTATATATGCTTCACATAATTTATCTCAGTAATCCTGTGCTTGACTCTGGTGCTGTCCAGAAGTGCTTGTGACAGCTCCATAATCACATGAAGAACAACAGTGACATTAGTAATGATTCCACTTGCTGCAAGAGGAATCGAGTTTGCCCAGCAATCTCTTTGAAGTTAGGATGCTGAAGAAATGTAATTTCCCTGTAATACAATCTTCTCCAATGTAGTACCCCTTAGATTTTTGGGACTAAAACTCCCACCATACCTTACCACTAGCTTGGACTGATCTGAGTTGTAGTTCAAAACATGACCAGGATGATCAGGGGTCTGGAAACAAAGCCCTATGAAGAGAGACTGAAAGAACTGGGCATGTTTAGCCTGGAGAAGAGAAGATTGAGGGGAGACATGATAGCGCTCTTCAAATACTTAAAAGGTTGTCACACAGAGGAGGGCCAGGATCTCTTCTCGATCCTCCCAGAGTGCAGGACACGGAATAACGGGCTCAAGTTAAAGGAAGCCAGATTCCAGCTGGACATCAGGAAAAACTTCCTGACTGTTAGAGCAGTATGACAATGGAACCAGTTACCTAGGGAGGTTGTGGGCTCTCCCACACTAGAGGCATTCAAGAGGCAGCTGGACAACCATCTGTCAGGGATGCTTTAGGATGGATTCCTGCATTGAGCAGGGGGTTGGACTTGATGGCCTTTAGGCCCCTTCCAACTCTTCTATTCTATGATTCTATGATCTGAAAGGCACTGTATTGGTGAAGGCTGCTGTGGTAGAAGAAAGCGTAGAGGGAAAATGTCTGAATCTTGTCCACCACCGAAGTGGCAATAATTGCATGCTTATTACTCAAAATGTTGATCATCTGTGCAAGCCTTAATACCAATAAATGAAGTAAGCCTGGAGGTGCAAGCCTATGCATGTTTAGAGAGTAAAAAAAAAAAGTCCTAAACTCCCAGCATTCCCCAGCCAGACATAAATGCATAGGATTGCACCCTAAATGTGATTTAGGATACAGACTGTTGAAAATGACAATGCAGAGCTGCCATTCTGCCATTATTGCTATTGGAGTATCGTTGTGTAATATTTGAAGCTTATAATATGACTTGTATCAGAAGAGAATGTCAGAGTTCCTGGTTTGAAGTATTGCAACTGCACAAGAATTTATTTTTAATACATTTTTTCTCTTATAAAGGCTCAAACTCAAGATATTGTTCCTACAATAGGATTCAGTATAGAAAAATTCAAGACATCAAGGTAAGACTCTTTTATTTGGATATTCTTTCTAATATATATAACTAGCAAAAAAGCCTGTCATGCAACAGGTGTAGAGGAGCAGTCTGGTGCCGGAAGCTCCTGACAGTTAATTTCTTCAGAACTTGGAACTTCCATAGAAGGCCGCAGTTCCGAGAAATGTTGCTAGATGGCGCCAGAGGGCAAAACCTAGAAGTGGCTTGGAGGAGCCCTCTGGCCTTCTATCTTGGAACTTCTCTAGATGGCAGTTATTTTTCTTGGAACTTCCATAGAAAGCCCTGTGAACTCAGAATTTTTAAACATGCAAATAGAAGAGAATGCAGAGGCAGTGGATTGGCCTATAAGTGCAAATAGGAGAGAACATGCAAATGGCCTATAAGTGCAAATAGGAGAGAACATGCAAATAGGAGAGAAGGCAGAGGCAGTGGATTGGCCTACTGGTGGTCGATGCCATTGCCTCTGCCTTCTCTCCTATTTGCATAAGTGGCTTGGAGGACTCTGGGCATTTATATATATAAATTATGTATTAGTGGGCAGTATTTGTACTGTTTGACTTGTCATATCTCCATCCTTCGCTGCATGTAGTTGTTTCTTCATTATGAGAAGCCTGTTGTGAAGGGGTCCCAAGTTGCAAAGTCTTAAAACTTTTATTATAGAAGAAGTGTGCTAAGTAACTTGAAAAGGAAATCTTGTTTTAATGCTTTTACTGTGGTATCATTGCCATTTCATTTCTTCTCAGTTGTTATCAAATTAAGTGGTAGATGGTCTTTCTAAATCCATTTAAAAGTAGATATTGTCCAGGAGCCAAGCTGCATTGTGGCGATCAAGCATGCCTAGTAGAACTTTTTTCCTTTGAATGACACTCCCCATGTCATACCAAAAATGCTTTTGAAAGTAAAGGGGTACTCTTCAAGAAGTACAAGCTCAATGCTTCATTGTACAGTTCTTTGGATCTGGACCATTGTTACGGCTATGTAAATTTCAAAGTGACCTCAACCTGGAAATTCGTAGTTCATGAAAAGCTGGGTAAAATTAATCTTGAATTCTGTATTGGAACAAATTATGGGAAAGGGAAGATAGCATATTTTACAATGTCTATTGAAAAACTTGGGTTATAGAATTTAGATCTCTGGCTAGTGATAAATCATTGGTGTTCAAAGAAGATAAAAGCACATGTGTACAAACAAGTATGTATAGGATTGCAGCCTAAGAGGATAATGGCGTTAGAGGAATTGCCAGGAGGAACAGAAGCAGAGCCAGTGGAATCCTTGGGAAAGTACCATGATTACTGTATACTGATGGCAGTGTCTTGATACCGTTACCCAAGTAAACATGTTTACTTGGAGATAAGTCTCATGGACCATGTATGGATTTTATGGTAAGCCATACTTTTTATGAATTCTGGGTTACTGAAAACGAGCATCGACAGGGGCAGCCAAACAAGTCAGGGACTCTTGGTCTGTGGTTTGTTTAGCACAGCCTTCCCCAGCTTGGTGACCACCAGAAGTTTTGGACTTCAACTCCTATAAACCCTCAGCAGCATGGCCAATGCTCACAAATGCTTGGAATTGTCTAAAACATCTAGAGAGCACAACATCTGGGTTGAGGAAGGCTGGAACATGATGTCTAAACTAGCCAAAAGCAAGTCTGGCATATAACTCTAGTTTATTAGAACAGCAACAAGCCAGAGTTTTCATGTTTGGACATCATGCTAAACAAACCATGGATGGAAAGGTCCTGGCTTGTTGAACTGTTCCTGCTGGCAGGAGGAGCCAAGCAGAAGCACTGAAACAGAAGCACACTTGTTCATTCAAGGTAAGCAAAACAAAAATTTTACGCATGGCTCACCATGATGTCCAAACTGAACCGTTAAGTTCTGTGGGACTTACTTCCTAGTCAATACGCTTACAGAAAATTAAGACAAAAATCAGTTTTGTTATAAATGCCCATTATTTGACTTGTAGCCATTTTTTATTTTTATAGTGCTGTCCTTTACATGTTTACTCAAAAGTCCCACTATTCAATCAGGTGTATCCACTATTAAGCAGTGGTAGGATTGCAGCCTTACTTTAATTTAAAATAAAACTCAAATTAACTGGTATGCTATCAAATATTTTATGAGATACACATTTCACTACACAGCTGCAAATGCTATTGTGTTCAGCAGACATGGTAATTGTATATAGGATTGCATCCTTAAATATGTTTTAATTTTATAATCTATTTCTTATAGTTTGTCATTCACTGTGTTTGATATGTCGGGTCAAGGTAGATACAGAAATCTCTGGGAACACTACTACAAGTAAGTAGTATTTTATTGTAAGACTGATGTTTGCAATATTTGAATAAATCAGAAACTAAAAGCATCTGATACTTTTTGTATGAAATTTATCAAGATGACTTAATTAGAGTAGTTGCAAAGTAATATGATTATGATGATGCTATTTGATTAATATAACTTTCCCAGGCCTCAAACAAGAATAAGGAATATTTCTAAGTAATTATTTTTGGAATTATCAGTATTTACAATGTGAAAGTAACTGATCCTATATGGAGACATCAAATCTGTGTAATAGCCTTGTGGGTTTCAGGGACAGGGGAGAGTTGATAATATAAATATTGCATAATAAAATATCTCACAATGAAAAGCTAAACTGTGTGAATATCAGGGTGCAGGTATAAGAAAGGGTTGATGACAGGTTCCTTGGAAGATTATTAACGTATCAGTCAAAGGCACCATTTTAGATCTTGTAGTTTCAAAATTTAATAAAAAGTTGGCAAACACTGCTATCTTAAAATTCGTTGCATTTGGAAATGGTCTGGAACATGGAGGACTGTTTCCTTCTTGTTATATAGAATGTTGTAAGGTAAAATTTCAAAGGATAGTTGCGCCTCCAACAGAACTATTAGACAATTACCATTTTTAAATATTTTTTGCAGTTAATGAGTCTTGTATTTTGGTTCCTTTCCCATAAATTAAAGCTGATTTAAAATGACATTGTTTGAATTTCTGTATTAGTTTTTATTACTTACTTGGCTGGGCTGGGGCAAATGTATTGTGTGCCTGACAATGCAGATACATGAGCTGCTTTACTGCCCCTTTCATCTGAGCAACACTTTTGTTCAAGAGACTTTGTATTTGGACAGAGGGCGCCTACCCATTGTAAGATCACTGACATTAGAAGTCTCTGTACACATGCATGTTTTCTTACATAATTTTTTATTAAGTAAAATACAAAACTAAATTAGAAGTTGAATATATCATGGATAGTCAACATATATAAAAAATTACAATTCAGAACTACAGTTCAGTATTTCCTTTACAAATAAGGAAACATACAGTATAACGAATGAAATCACTAAAAAATATTTTTATTTGATTCTATCAAGTTTTTCACTTAGTTTCCCTCCACCACTCAGAAAAACCATAAACTAGTTGAACTCAGATTTTAATCTACTACTCCTCAATTGCATATTATGCTTTTTTAAATGAAGTAATCCTCCATTGTTAGGAGAGAATTTTGTACTTTGAGCAAATTGTGTTAGCATATATTTATTTATTTATTTATTTATTTAAGGATTTTTATGCCGCCATTCAGCCAAAAAAGGCTCTCACGGCGGCTTACAAAAGTATTTCTTGACAGTCCCTGCCCACAGGCTTACAATCTAAAAGACATGACACAAAAGGAAAGGGGATTGGGAGGGAGGAGGAGGAGGGGGAAAAGGAAAGCAAATTCAGGCACTACAATCTTAGTTGCAAAGTTCAGCAGTTACAGGTGACAGCAGGAGGGAGGGGGCTCTCAGCTGGAGCTGGACCCAGGCACGGTGGAGAGGTGCCTGGCTGCTGCTTCCTCCCTCACTGGTGGCCTCTGCAGAGACAGTTGGTAGCAGGAGGGAGGGGGCTCTCAGCTGGAGCTGGACCCAGGCACGGTGGAGAGGTGCCTGGCTGCTGCTTCCTCCCTCACTGGTGGCCTCTGCAGAGACAGTTGGTAGCAGGAGGGAGGGGGCTCTCAGCTGGAGCTGGACCCAGGCACGGTGGAGAGGTGCCTGGCTGCTGCTTCCTCCCTCACTGGTGGACTCTGCAGAGACAGTTGGTAGCAGGAGGGAGGGGGCTCTCAGCTGGAGCTGGACCCAGGCACGGTGGAGAGGTGCCTGGCTGCTGCTTCCTCCCCCACTGGTGGACTCTGCAGAGACAGTTGGTAGCAGGAGGGAGGGGGCTCTCAGCTGGAGCTGGACCCAGGCACGGTGGAGAGGTGCCTGGCTGCTGCTTCCTCCCTCACTGGTGGCCTCTGCAGAGACAGTTGGTAGCAGGAGGGAGGGGGCTCTCAGCTGGAGCTGGACCCAGGCACAGTGGGGAGGTGCCTGGCTGCTGCTTCCTCCCCCACTGGTGGACTCTGCAGAGACAGTTGGTAGCAGGAGGGAGGGGGCTCTCAGCTGGAGCTGGACCCAGGCACGGTGGAGAGGTGCCTGGCTGCTGCTTCCTCCCTCACTGGTGGCCTCTGCAGAGACAGTTGGTAGCAGGAGGGAGGGGGCTCTCAGCTGGAGCTGGACCCAGGCACGGTGGGGCGGTGCCTGGCTGCTGCTTCCTCCCCCACTGGTGGCCTCTGCAGAGACAGTTGGTAGCAGGAGGGAGGGGGCTCTCAGCTGGAGCTGGACCCAGGCACGGTGGGGAGGTGCCTGGCTGCTGCTTCCTCCCCCACTGGTGGACTCTATATATATATATATATATATATATGTGTGTGTGTGTGTGTGTGTGTGTGTGTGTGTGTGTGTGTGTGTGTTTCGCCTCTCCCTCTGGATCGAGGCGGGGTACAATACTGACATCATTAATTAACATTCAAGTTGGCCATTACCTAATCCTACCAAGTAAGACAACAATCCATCAGTGATAAGAGCAATCTTCCCAAAATAATTTTTGACATAGGACAAATTCATCAAATATAAAAATGATATTATAAATTGACACCAATATTCTGCTTCCTGTCGTTTAATTCAGTTGTTTCATTTTCCAAGAAGTAGGATGCTGGCATTATATAATTCTTGAAGTAGTTTCTAGCTAAATCAGTACATGGAAATTATTGGAACTGACAGTTGCTGGTGGACCTCAACTGACCATTCAGAAGCTGGGATGATGCTCTGTTCCATTAGGTTCAGCAATTCTGCTATAAACTACAGGCCTTCCAGGATACAAGTAGCTTTGTGGGCTCTTTGCCTTGTTCCACTACTTCCCCTGAGTCTGGACACTGCGACGATATAACTTGTGCTTCCTCTGCAACAAAGTGGAGCTAGAAAGTGCTTCACATGATATTACAGTCCACTGTGGATGAGGCTCTGGCACATGCAGGGCATGTGTGGATGCCATTTTGGATATACAACCCTTGCTCAGGAGTTGTCATGTCATGTGAACCTGGCAAGCGTGGGTTTTGCAACGGTTAAATAACCCTTGCATAACCTATGGACTGCTTTTAGGGTTATGTGGGTGTTGTTCAACTGTTGCATAACCCATACTCGCCAGGTTCACATGACACAACAACCCTGAGTGGGGGTTGCATAAGCAAAATGGCGCCCACAGATATGTCACAGTATGTTGGCTGAACTCAATCAATATCTGCTGTATGCAGTTCACAGATTCCAATCCTTACTTTGCTACTTGTTCCTGCTTTGCTTTCTTTCCTTGGTTCCTTAGCCCTGCTACCTGCTGCTCTCTCTGCCCCTAGTTTAATCAGCCAATACTGTCTTTTGAATTGGCTTCAGCTTGACTATGGGCTTACAGCCTTTTCTTGATCTTTGGTCAGATACTGTGGTCTAATCTTTTCTATGGAGATGCAATTGTGTAAAGATCTGGATAAACCTTCCACCTGAGAGGCTCTGAGCCTTCATAGGAGTATGGGTCTTCTCCAAGACATAGCAGTCGAATACCTTTGCTCCATAATGGTTTCTAATATAGCTTTGTTTCAGACTCACTTTGTAATTAAAGCAGTTGTTCAAATTAAATAATAACTCACTGGTTAAGTGGATTTGCATTTGTAGACCAGGTTTAAGATCTCCTGATTTGGGGAGATTTGTTTTTGTTTTTAAATGCTTGTCTTTCCTAGAATTTTTGTTTTGTTTTTTCCTCACTTTTTTGTTTTATTTCCTCCTTAAATATGTTTGATTGTTTTATGTAAGTGGGAAAAATAATTCTATAATTTTGGAGCAAGAAACAAGAAATTGACAAGAAGAAGTGATGTTGGGGTAGTAGTTACAGATTTATTTTTTTGCTACTGTTCTGCTCATTTGGTAGGATTGTCTGATTTAAATATGGGAAAAAAAGCTGTTAATTCAAATTGCAAGAGCAATGATCAAACCCTTAAAAATATATTCTTGCTGTTTAATGAAATTGTGGTATAGGGCAAAAGGCGGGATACAAATAAATATAATAACACTTGCATAATGCATATATAGAATAAATTAAAGTCCAAATTAAACTGTGGGACATTAGGTTCTCATGTCAAGAGATATGTTATGTATGAGTACCCGTTGGCTCTGTGGAATAATTTTGATCTGACATTGAAGACTTCTTCTTGAATGATTATATGAAATACTATTATCAGATTTGTGGGAGTGAGCTTTGCCCCCTTTCTTTGAATATAAATTAGAGATTGGATTTTACATCAAATTTAAATCATTATCCCAGTTTGAACAATGATTGGGTAAAGTGATAAGAGGTTAATACTATCTAATTTACACCAAGCAGGATATTGCACTATGAAAGCTGTATATAAAAGGCAGGAGCTACACCAAGCAGGATATAACACTATGAAAGCAGGATATAGTATGTGTCAATGGGCCCCAACAGTTGTCAATGCACTTCATTACTGCTATAAAGCAGTAGTGTGACTCCTGCTCCTTACATACCACTTCATAGTGCAATATCTTGCTTAGTGTAGATTAGGCCCCTGTGTCTGATATTTTGTTCCATATTATTTCTTTTGAAGAGATCCCTTATATTACAGCTTGGAAGAAAGATAATTACTTTCCTAACAATATACATAGGCCAGTCTTGCCGTGATTGAAGACCCTTTGTTATGGAGGATGCATGAATAAAGTCTGCCTACTTTGACATACACAAGCATCCTTAAATCTTATATTTAACTGAGGACAAAATGACAGCCACTTTTGAAGTGTTTCAAATGTGATAACTGTGTTTCTTATGTGCCATTCAACTACATCTTTTAAATTTGTTTTCTTTAAAAAAAATTACAGTAAACATCTGATTAATTGGTTGATGAATACAATACAAGAAACTCACTGACTCTATAAGAAGTGAGTGCCTGTTCTGTTATTGTTGGAAGGTAGTTCAGAGCCACTGGAAAAAACTGATTGTACATAAGAAACTGCAGTGGGAGGGTGGGAATTATTGTTTCAGGGCTTGAATATTTGGTTGGCCAGATCTCCTGGAGAGCACTGTTTAGCAACAATATAGATTATTGACTATTAGGTTAGAAGGAATATGTTCCTATATTTGGGGAGAAATGATGCCTATTTTGAAAATAGCCAGAGTTCTATGATAAGTAAATAAGAACTATTTCTAAGAGTCTAGCTTCTTGTTAGAATAGTAACACACAACGCATTGAAGTAGGATTCGGTTACTCAAGGTTTTAGAGAGTCTGTAATTTGCTTCTTTGCTTTCTATATTGTACAGAGATTGCCAGGCCATTATTTTTGTCATTGATAGCAGTGACAAACTAAGAATGGTTGTGGCCAAAGAAGAGCTTGATACACTCATGAATCATCCAGGTGAGGAGACACTTTATCATTCATTCAGTCCTATTTCTGCTGCCTGCCTTCAGCATAAAACAAATGTCTTTTTGGTAATTCTGTGTTTATATATACATTTTCATTTGCTTCCTGCACTCCCATTAAGTAGGAACTAGAATAAAGATTTCATATATCAGTACCAAGATATTTTTTTTTCTGTTCCACTATAAAACTGATGTAATTCAGGAGCCAATTTACTTTAGGCATACATTTCAAAACTAAGAAATTAATTGGAATTGTCTTGAAATCACTGAAAATTGGGGGAAACTTTGATTTAATGCCTTTGAATAATCAGAAGGCTCAGATATAGCTAGGAAATTGAGATCATTCCTGTTTCATTTGCTACTTGATCATTCTTGTTTCAATTGCTACTTCAATTGTTACTTTTGGCCCTTACCAGCAAGAATCACAAATCCCCCCACCCCCACCAGTATTGATTGAAAAGCATTTTTTTATTTTTTTGGTAGCAAAGAAAAAGGTAATGGTTTTGCCTTTGAAATTTTGAGATAGTTTCTGACCAGAAAAGGGCATCTGTTAGAAGTCTTCTAAATAACCTTTAGAGTAGTTTGTGGGCAGTTCAGGAAAAGATTTTGCCACACTAACATGGCAAACACTGTAATTCTTTTCACACAAAGGAAGGAAAGGCAGGGCTATATCATTCCCAAAATCGCATGGCTCCTTGGGCATGCATTAGTGCAGGGGAAAAGCCTGCTCAGGTAGACCTTTTCCTGCAAAGTCACTGCATGCATTCTGGAACTCAGGTCATGCTGATATGGCTATATCCCTTCCCATAAACCGCCCAGAGAGCTTCGGCTGTGGGGCGGTATATAAATGTAATTAAATAAATAAATAAATAAATAAGTGGGGCAATGCTGGCATGGGAAGTTATCATGTTGGTGGCACGTTCCTTTATTTTCAGGTCATTATGTGATTGAAATAGAACGGGGAAAAGCCACACTGCAGAGTTAGGATAGGAATCGGCCCTTAGTTGTACTTGAATCTTTTAACCGTTGACTTAATTTATGCCAAAGTTCAGACTCAGAATCAATTTTTGGTACCAGGACCAAGTGTTGCATTATACAATGTAATAGCCATAATAACAATTGTCTCTGTTCATGCACTTTTCCCTCACCACTGAGCAACAGAAGCTACCCACACACTGAAAGCTCAGGAAAACTGGCAACCCGGATAGGTGGCATGGTTCCCAGGCAGGCTTAGCATTTCTCACTTTCTCTTCTTTTAAACCCTGCTTTTAACAATCGCCAAATCTCCTCTGTAACTAGTTTATTTTTATTTATTTTCCATATATGTTATACTCGTATTGCATACAGATGTTTCAATAGACTTTGAGTCCCTGCATTATGTCCTATAGCTGCTGTGGTCAACTCTGAAAGAAGTGCTACTTAACAAAACTTTTGAACACAGTGGGTATGATGGTGCATAGGTGATTTTGTTTTCGTTATAACAGTTTGCATCTGCAGCCTTAGACATATGTGTGAAATTGGGGGAAGGGGGTTACTTTGATAACTACTGAAACATGCACCTGAGGTTCCATGGCCCAAGAGTGTGCATCTTAGTAGGATATAACAGATGACAATGACAGGTGAGCAATGTCTATATCCCCTTTCCTTCTCAAAATTTGTTTTCTATACAATGTGGCAGGGTTAACAAAATATCATGTTACTCCTAGATCTTAAGCATCGAAGAATGCCAATTTTGTTTTTTGCAAATAAGATGGACCTCAGGGATGCTGTGTCATCTGTAAAAGTCTCTCACTTACTGACCTTGGAGAACATCAAAGATAAGCCATGGCATATCTGGTAAAGTTGTATTACTTTCATCTTGTACTTACATTTATTTTGATTTTTTAAAATTACTAATTTCTATAGCAACTATTTTGTTTTTCAAATAGAAAGTAAGCCTGTGTGCACCAGTTGCTGGGGAACATGGCTGGGAGGGTGTTGTTGTACTATGTCCTGCTTTGTTGGTCCCTGGTCGACAGTGTGAACAGAGTGCTGGACTAGATGGACCCTTGGTCTGATCCAGCCCGACATTTCTTATGTTCTTATGAAATTGTTGGATAACTAGTGATATCACGTAATCATACCTGTAATCATAAGAATGAAATTATTATTATTATTATTATTATTATTATTATTTATTTATTTATTTATATAGCACCATCAATGTACATGGTGCTGTACAGAGTAAAACAGTAAATAGCAAGACCCTGCCGCATAGGCTTACATTCTAATAAAATCATAATAAAACAATAAGGAGGGGAAGAGAATGCAAACAGGCACAGGGTAGGTTAAACAGGCACTGGGAAGGGTAAAACTAACAGTATAAAGTCAGAACAAAATCAAGTTTTAAAAGACTTAGAAAAAAGAAAAGTTTTTAGCTGAGCTTTAAAAGCTGCGGTTGAACTTGTAGTTCTCAAATGTTCTGGAAGAGCGTTCCAGGCATAAGGGGCAGCAGAAGAAAATGGACGAAGCCGAGCAAGGGAAGTAGAGACCCTTGGGCAGACGAGAAACATGGCATCAGAGGAGCGAAGAGCACGAGCGGGGCAATAGTGTGAGATGAGAGAGGAGAGATAGGAAGGAGCTAGACAGTGAAAAGCTTTGTAGGTCAACAGGAGAAGTTTATATTGGATTCTGAAGTGAATTGGAAGCCAATGAGTTGAGGAAACGTTGTGGTAACCAGTGTGCAAAACTAATGCAAAAAGCTTTATTTATTTTTTTCATTTCTTTAATGCCCAATAGCCAAATTTCTCTGGACAGTTCACAAACTAAAGTGTATTTGCAAGTCAGTGGATTGATGGTAACTTTTTGTATGACATTTCAAAAACCATAGGTGTATTTTAAAAAAAGCCCAGCTAAATTTTTCTGTATATGAAAAATCATAATCCTCTATCTCATGGTTCCTAGAGAGCGCCCCAGGGATGATAGGATTTCTTGGATTCCCTCTCCCAAAGCTGTATAGACATTGCTATGTCTTTGGGAGGGGAACTACACAATCCAATCCCTCTTTATGCCCTTGCAGTCTCTTGGAAAGAACCATAGTGTCTGCTTTCCGAGGTTGCAAAAATAGCCTTGGAGGACCTTGTAGAGTTCAAAAAGAGGGCATTCTGGTGGGCAGGGAGGGGAGGGGTGAAGAGAGGCCTGGATATGAGAAATGCTGCACCCACCAGTGTGGCTCCTCTGGATGTCCCATCTAAGAAAATTTAAAAAACGAGGACGAAGAGATGAAAATAGATGTTCAGCAGCCTTAGAGGCTTCTGTCTAGTGGGTGTTGATCTGATAAAGTTGCATTCTAATATATTGGTCTGCAGCTTGAAAGCTGTAGGTTTTGAAATCTGGTGTTTTTTCTTCAAAATATCTAGATGGCAAAATAGGGGAAATGTCAAACACTATTTCTTAGTTAAAATCAGCTTAAGTTTTCGAATCACTTTAAACAAGCACAATTTTGTACAATGCACAGTTTAAACATGATTTTAAGTTTCTGAAATGACTAACTTAGTAGTCTGACTTGGCAGACTATGCTTTTTAGACTATGCATGTTTACACAGAAAAAGTCCTACAATTCCCAACTTTTTTCTGTCTAAACCATGCATAGTATTGTGCCTGTACTCACTTAGAAATGACTAATTTTAAGAGGGTATGCAGCAGTGATGTCGCTTCCCCCCACACACACACATATTTTTTTAATGACATTGATGGTGCTATATAAATAAATAAATAAATAAATAATAATAATAATAATAATGGACTGGAAATGTTTCCAGTGCAAATTAAGTTAATTTCCTTAGGGTCATTAACACAGGAAAAAAATCATTTCAATCGGAATATATTCTGATGTCCTAGAGTAGGGATGGGCAACTTGTGGTCCTCCAGATGTTTTGGCCTACAACTTCCATGAAACCTTACTATTGGCTATGCTGGCTAGAGCTGATGGGGGCCATAGGCAAAAATATCTGGAGGGCTCCAAGTTGCCCATTCTTGCCCTAGAGAAATCTAATTTACCATGTTTATTTTGCTTATATTTAGTAAATAACACAGCTTTTTTTAAAAAAGGACTCTGTGTTAAATTTTGTCCCAATACACCACATGTATTTGACTGGAAATATTTGAGGGGGGTGAGAAATTAAAGCACACTTATTTTTTTATTGGAATTCTTGAAAAAAGTTAGACAATAGCATATGCTTCCATTACATTGCTTAAATGTAAGGAGAAAAAACTAAAGCTACTGAAAATTGGTGACACACTAATAAATTTTGGCAACTGCAATAACTGTGCATGGTATGCTATTATTATTATTATTATTATTATTATTATTTATTTATTTATATAGCACCATCAATGTACATGGTGCTGTACAGAGTAAAACAGTAAATAGCAAGACCCTGCCGCATAGGCTTACAATCTAATAAAATCATAGTAAAACAATAAAGAGGGGAAGAGAATGCCAACAGGTACAGGGAAGGGTAAGCAGGCACAGGGTAGGGAAAAACTAACAGTAGAAAGTAACAGTAGAAGTCTGCACAACATCAAGTTTTAAAAGCTTTAGGAAAAAGAAAAGTTTTTAGTTGAGCTTTAAAAGCTGTGGTTGAACTTGTAGTTCTCAAATGTTCTGGAAGAGCGTTCCAGGCGTAAGGGGCAGCAGACGAAAATGGACGAAGCCGAGCAAGGGAAGTAGAGGCCCTTGGGCAGGCGAGAAACATGGCATCAGAGGAGCGAAGAGCACGAGCGGGGCAATAGTGTGAGATGAGAGAGGAGAGATAGGAAGGAGCTAGACCGTGAAAAGCTTTGAAGGTTAACAGGAGAAGTTTATATTGGATTCTGAAGTGAATTGGAAGCCATTGAAGAGATTTCAGAAGCGGAGTAACATGGTCGGAGCGGCGTGCTAAGAAGATGATCTTTGCGGCAGAGTGGTGAACAGAAACCAACGGGCTGATGTGAGAAGAAGGAAGGCCAGAGAGAAGAAGGTTGCAGTAGTCCAACCGTGAAATAACCAGTGCATGAACAAGCGTCTTGGCAGAAGAGACAGACAAAAATGATCGAATCCTGGCAATATTATACAGGAAAAATCGACAAGATTTAGCTACTGCCTCAATATGAGGAATAAAGGAGAGCGAGGAGTCGAAGATAAAGCCAAGGCTACGAGCTTCCTTGACCGGAGTAAGCGTAACATCATTGACAGTAAGAGAGAATGAGAGATGAGGAGAAGGTTTAGGAGGAAAAACAAGCAATTCAGTCTTTGCCATGTTAAGCTTCAAGCGACGATGAAGCAGCCAAACTGAGATATCTGAAAGACATGCCGAGATACGATCGTGAACATCAGGAGAAAGTTCCGGAGATGACAGATATAGTTGAGTATCATCGGCGTACAGATGATATTGGAGACCATGAGATTGAATAAGCTTGCCCAAGGGCAACATGTATAAGGAAAACAACAACGGGCCAAGCACCGAGCCTTGCGGAACCCCTACTGAAAGGGGAAAGGAGGAAGATGAGCTGCCATTAGTCAACACGCTGAAAGAGCGACCCGCTAGATAGGAGGCAAACCAGTTATAGACAGAACCACAAAATCCAAGGTCATGAAGGGAATCTAAGAGAAGATCATGATCAACCGTGTCAAAGGCTGCAGTTAGATCAAGGAGAATAAGAACGGAATAATGGCCTTTAGACTTGGCAGTAAGGAGATCATTGGTGATCTTAGTAAGGGCTGTTTCGGTGGAATGCAGAGGACGGAATCCAGATTGAAATGGATCCAAAGCAGAGTTACTAGAAAGAAAGTCAAGACAGCGAGAGTAGACCGCACGCTCCAGGATCTTTGAAACAAACGGCAACAAAGAGACAGGTCGGTAGTTAGACAGAGATAGCCTATCAAGAGTAGGTTTCTTGAGAATGGGAGAGACTGTAGCATGTTTAAAAGCAGAAGGAAATGAACCAGAGGACAGAGAAAGATTAATAATATGTAGCAAGGAAGGGAGGATAGCAGGAATAAGATTAATAAAGACGCGAGAAGGAATCGGATCACGAGAACAAGTGGAAGGCTTCGAAGAGCGCAGTATTGTAGACAGTTCATCCGCAGAGACCGAAGGAAACGCAGAGAAATTTGCAGGAGGAGCTGACAGATGAGGAACAGGAACTGGAAGAGGAGTAGAGCTGGCCAGATCAGAGCGGATAGTTTGGATTTTAGCATTGAAAAAAGAGGCAAAGTTATTAGCAGACAGAGAGGCGGGGAGAGATGGCGGATTAGGCTTCAGAAGAGAATTGAAGGACGCAAAGAGCCGCTGAGGATGCCTAGCATTTGACTGGATCAGCGTTGAGTAGTACTGCTGTTTGGCCAGTGAGATGGCAGAAGAGAAAGAGGAGAGTACAAATTTGTAATGGACAAAGTCTGCCCGGTCCCTGGTCTTACGCCAAAGGCGTTCAGCTGCCCGGGAACAAGAGCGAAGGTAGCGGAGGGAAGAGGTGAGCCACGGTTGGGGTTGAGAAGGGCGAACTATCCGAGTTGTAGATGGAGCAAGATTATCAAGAGTTGAAGATAAGGAGGAATTAAAGAAGGAGACAGCTGAGTCCAAGGAGACAGCCGAACAGACAGAAGGAAGGGAGGAGGCTAGAGACTGGGAAAAAGCCTCGTAATTGATAGATTGCAAGTCACGACAAGAGCGAGAAGCGGGACGTGAAGGAGGAGGATTATGAGTAATATTGAAAGAAACTAGGTGATGATCTGACAGCGGAAAGTGAGCAGTAGAAAAGTCCAACACAGAGCAATTCCGAGTGAGAACAAGATCCAGACAGTGTCCAAGGGAATGTGTGGGTGCATCAGACCAAAGCTTAAGATCATAAGAGGAAGATAATGAGCGAAATCGTAGAGCTGCAGCATCTTGAGGGTCATCCACATGAATGTTGAAATCACCCAGGATAAGAGTAGGACAGTTGTCAGAGAGGAAAAAGGACAGCCACGAATCAAAATCAGAGATAAATTTTGCTAACAACGTCATAATTTGTGGGTAGTTGGGGACCTGGCACACACCGCCAATTAAACAAGCCACCATAGCTTAAGTGACAGTGATTGTGCAAACCAGGTCATAGAGTGGCATCTAATAAATCTGATTACTGTTGATCATCATTATTATTTAGAAAAGCTATCTCTTCACCAAGTTGGTGAGTGGGCAACATTTCAAGACCTGTGAGGCTTGTCCAAGTTAGCAATAGATGTTGATTTCTCCACCAACATTCATCGTACACACATCAGATATCTAATAATTGACCCTTTGCCTTCTTTATGGCTGCTGAACCTGTTCCTGATGCTTAGCATGCTTACGTCTCATTAACTAAAGGTATTAGAAGTTCTCATTTAATTAGAAGGAAGAGGTAGATATGGTAACAATCTCATTCTTGTTGTCAATCTCATTCTCATTCTATGGCACCAGCCATAGAAGGGAGCCTATATGATGTTCCACATGTCTGAGCATATGCACATATGTTGAGGCACCTCCTCTTGAACTACTTTGTTAGTGCAGTTGTTCAAGGTTCTGTCAGAAAGCCCAAATGGAGGTGTGGGGAGCAATAGGCTTGGGTTGCTCACTCTGTGACCCACCGCCTCTAATAAATCCATCCAAATGCCTGTTCTCCCTAGGAATTACAGGAGAGAACATCACAAGAAAATTAGTTGAGTATCGAAGTTTCAATGCCTTTTGTACACAATATGTATCCTCCATCGCATACCTCTCATACCGATCAACAGCATAATTTTGACTCAAAGCAATAACAAACAAGTCAACTGAATCAACAGGTTACCAACTATACTGTTGACATCTGCTGGGGTCTAAGATCGGTTCTGTTCCACATGTTCAGCCATACTGATAACCAAAAGCAGAATTTAAAAGCAACTTCACAAATAAGAGTATTATGCCTACAAGGCAAACAGGAAACATTGGGCAAAAGTTGTGGCCTAGAAAAGGAGTTGTAGGTGAAGCAAAGAAAATTGGACCAAGATCAGTTTAATCTAAAACCAGAGCAGGAAAAAAGACTAGCAAAAGGGCAGATGGGTCCGAGACAGAGGCAGGGGAGCTAAAGGAAAGAGGGATGGCGGTCGCATGGGCCAAAGGGGAAAAAAGCTGGAAAAAGAGGAAGAGAAATTGGATCTGGTATACCTACTTCTTTACAGGTATGACCTTTCTTTATAGCCCAATTTTGTTGTATGTTCCCACCATTTACTGGGCATCTTCCTAGTAGTTTTATAACTCTTTGTTGAGACTCTTCTGACATCTGAACTGGACATTCCCAAGTTCCCCTGCTGCACTTCATTAGCTGTCCCTTATGAGGTAGGGAGAAACTGAGCATGTTGATGGTACGACTCATTTTGTTTTACTATAGTTACTGGTGAAAACAATAAAGGAGACAAAGGGTTGCTGTTTGGTGGAGCAGCTCCAAGTATCTCCTTTCATCTAGTTCTGGTCCTAGTATACTAACAAGATACTTTGAATACTGTGATTGTCCATATGTATGATTTAAACTTGACTAACTATAGAAAATATAATCACTTTTGTCAATGGTTTTTATGTGCTGTTAAAGTAAGTTCTCTATTCATTGTAGTGCTAGTGATGCTCTTAAAGGAGAAGGATTGCAAGAAGGTGTAGACTGGCTTCAAGGTATGTTTCTCATATTTTACCATAGTTGCTTCCATTTTCTATTATCCGTTTGTTTTTATTTTAGAATCTTTTCCACCAGTTCATTTTCCTTTTTTCCCCCCTAACTATTTCTGCTATCAGATCAAATTACACAGTGAGTATCCTTATTGAACTCAGTTATTTGGACCCTTGCTCCTTATGCTTTATCTCCCAGCAAAACACTCATTTTAAATTAAGTGAATATATAGGAAATACATCACCTCTTAAAATATATATATATGATTAAGAACTAAAGGCACTTTTAGTAATAGTGCTCATGGTCTGAGAACAATGCGTGTGGTATGGAATATCTGATTTACTTATTCATGCTTTCGTTATTAACTACATTACAAGTATGCTTCGGTCTTCCCTATGAATTCTTTCATATAATATCACAAAAAGATTTTTTTAAAAAAACAAGCTGAACTATAAGTGAACATATTTAGTAAATATTTAAACTTCTATGCAGAATAGGCCAGAAATTTTTTGAAATGATTTGATGATTTCTACATTTTCTGTACAATCATTGAATAGCATTTTAACTTAGAATTCTGGGGGCCTGATCTTATTAGCTGAATGAACCTTGACTGGTTTTACCCTTAAGAATAGATTACAGCATATAAGTGCCTCATATTGTTATCTACATTGAACCTTTGGTGCAGGGTTTGCTGCAAGCTTCATAAATAACATATGACATCTACCATTGTTTGGGCCTTGATAGGGATGCAGGCTCTTGTCATTTAAGTTATACGATTAGAACTTATCATTTGGGTAATAAATTAATTTTAATAATTGACCTTTATTTTCATCCCAACCACCAGTTTTGGAATAGAATAATATAATAGCAAATGTTTTACATACCTACAAGTGACCAGCATTTTAGCATGACTTTCATAAATGTTAATTTTTGTGAACCGCCCAGAGAGCTTCGGCTATTGGGCGGTATAAAAATGTAATAAATAAATAAATATAAATTCTAAATCCTTTGCCTCACTTGATTATTTAAAAGACACCACTAGATGTCAGCAAAGACTGAAAGTTTAACACCACAGAAAGCCTTTGCAATGTGCTGTTTATGATATGGGTTACACAATGATCCAAGGTTAAACTTTCATAAGAATTTTGAAATAGAATCCTCAGAGTGCAACAATAAACTCTAGGATTCAGGCAGACTTTGAAGTTAACAGTGGTTGAAACTTCAATTGACAAAAGCTCTCAAATTTCTACAGGAAAATCCGTAGCTTTGATTTGGAAACACACATACCACAAACATGTGCATCTGTGGTGTATGTTTTTTAAAGTTTTACTTTTGGCAACTCCACCTTTGCCTCCAAACTACTTTTTATATTGCCAATTTTTTTAAAAAAATAGTATGGGAATTTATTGCAGGTAATGAAGACGGGAAACACAAAACAAAGTGGTGTACATGTACTGAAGACTGTTGCCTCTTTACACATACCTTGAATTGTAAATTGCTAAACTGTTTTTTAAATTTAGTTCCTTAAATATTTTCAGCAGAGGGGAGAGTCATCTTCAGTGGCGTAACTGCAAAAGAACAGAGTTGGGTTACAAAGCATTTCAAAGCTGGGGGAGAGGAGTTAACAATAAATACCTAGGGCAGTATCCTATCTTGCCCATGCACCAGTGGGACTCGCCACTAGTGCTACAGGGAATAAGTGCTTGTTAAAGGAATCAGAGACAGGCAGAAACACTCATTTTCTCAAAGGGGCAGGTCAGCGGAGTTTGCAGAAGGGAGATCCACTGACCTGTCCCAAACTGGAAACAAGCATTTCTGCTCATTTCAGGGCTTGATTTACAAAGCACTAATTCCCTGTTGCACTATCTGTGGATCCTGCCAGCACAACAGAAAGAACAGGAACACAGTAGCAGTATAGGACACTGCCCATAATAATGTATTTTTATTTGGGTTCAAGTAATTTCTCCACCTCTGAAAACTAAAATGGAAAAACAAGAAATCACAATTCAGTCATAACGTTCAGCAACTGAGAACACCCCTACAGGCTCTTGTGCACATGTCCCTCCTCCACTTCCTAGATTTCGTCCACTATAATTTGCTGCAGCTTCCAATTTGAGCACCGCAACAAACTGTGGGTAGCAAAAACCAGGCAGTGAAAGAGGGGAGTGCACCAGCCTGCAAAGATATTCCTGATCACCAAACCATGGTTGGTATTATGTCTAAATTGAGCCATTATGGCAACATTTTTGTGAAGGAACTAGTTTCTGTACAATGTAAACACACATTACCACTTAGCTCTAAACAAATAATAATAATAATAATAATAATAATAATAATAATAATAATAATAATAATATAGAATTCTATAGATAATATAATCTATTAAACAGAATTTTAATGTGCTTTTTGTTTGTTTTATCTAGATCAGATCCAAGTAATGAAGACATGAAAAACCAATGAGCAAGGAAAATGTCGATATACATGAGAAGCCTTGAAGATAAGAACTGTTTTAGGTCTATTTGTTTCCTTCTGCAGGCTTTTATAAAAGCCCATAAAAGGTAAAATGTTTTTTGTAAGAATAGCTCATGTGCACATTCATGGTACTGAACAAAACTTAAGATGTGATCATCTATACAATCTAACAATTCGGGGTGGATGGGTTGAGTTACAGGCCCAAGAAGAGACAACTTATAGCAACAATATGGCTTCCTAAGAGCTTCTCATTGTGTCTCCTACTGAAAAAATGTACATTTCGCTAAACCATGATTTTGTGAGATATGCACAAGGAGGAAGCTGCAATGAACCTTGATCTCACATGCTCTCTCTTCCCCTCTCCAACTTTGGAAGTTTTTTCTGAATCTGGTCGTTTTCAGAACTTGCCAGTTTCAAACCATGGTTTCTAACCAGAATTTGTTGTAAGCCATGATCCCTGCTCTGCAGAAGGAAGCAAAAACAAAACTAAAAGCTGCCAGTCATCAGGGGAGAGAAGTTCATACTGCCTCCTTTATGAGGCTACATGTCTTGCTAAACCATGATTTAGCATGATATATGAACTTGCCCATTGAATGGATCTTTATCAGAATAGTTTTATCTTGTACTCAAAAAATAGCAATACCATTTTATTTTTCCATACCATCTTTTAGTTACATGTGAACTGTGTTTTTATAAGCAATTGTGGATATTTATGAATAATTTGCTGTTGATATGTGCTGAATTATATTATGTTCTGGAACAGCTGAAACAATATTTTGATAAATAAAATAAATTATATCATTAATTTACTGGTTTGTATTTGCTTTACGCATCTAAGAAAGTAGTCTGAAATGTTGTACTTGGTTGAGCTTTAAACTGCCTTTTTGTTGTATAAAACTTTGCATAGTATCCATTTTATGCTTATTATGTATTAATATTCTATTATTTCATATTAGTACAGAATCTGTACTTCTCAACTTTTATAATCTAGGCTTAACCAAGACAACCTATTGTTAACCATAGGTGAAGTGAAATTGTCCATGCTGCCTGTGTTAATGTATGAACTGCATCCCCTTCTTGTAGCTTATATAGTGCTATGATTAGCTACTGGATTACTCACAATCCTGTTTGACCAATTTTCGTCAATGAGCTGTTTTCTAGACCAACATTGTACCAATGCAAAAGGTTCATAAGGCATAGGACTCTGACTAAGCTAATCACACCATCCTATTCCACTGCTGTTCTCTGCCCACTTTGAAGCCTTGCACTGTGTAAGTGTGTCAGCACAACAGTATGGTGTAAAAGCCTTCTCTGATGCAACACAGCTTCTCTTAGCTGGAGATCACCACACGGAAACATGGTTGCCATCTTATTCTACTTGAATGGATCTCATGATAAGTTTGTGTTTGCACTTACAATAACCAGTACACTGATTCTTTCCTTGTAGAGCAGTGGTTCTCAACCTTCCTAATGCCGTGACCCTTTAATACAGTTCCTCATGTTGTGGTGACCCCCAACCATAAAATTATTTTCGTTCTTCTCTACACGATCCATTGTCATGGGATGGTTTGCTAATGAAAATAATACATAACAATAGCTTTAATAATACAAAAGATGATACATGACATAGTTCAGTCAATACAGTTTCCTAAGACCATCGGAAATATGTGTTTCACAGGCGACCCCTGTGAAAGGGTCATTCGACCCCCAAAGGGGTCCCGACCCACAGGTTGAGAACCGCTGTTGTAGAGAATAGGATTAATCCTATTAAAAGTAGTCATGTTTTTCACTTCACGGGAGGACCATTCTTCAAAAAGCAACTTCCTTCTGTCTTCTACAGACACTAAGAGCTTCTCACCAGGGGAGCAGGCTTCAGACATTGCAAAAATACTGTGGAATCTATATAACAGTGGCTGAGGGGAGGCAAGGAAGTTGAAATGAAAAAGTTCATGCTGAAAGGGGTAAGGAGTTAACCCAGAGGGGGTGGACAGTGCAATGCTGCTGACATCTGAAAACATCCTGCCAGAGTCCAGCCACCAATGTAAAAATGGCAGGTAGATTTATGCTATTAAAGAAAAAAACAGTTTTGTAAAAAGCCCATTTAAATCCCACAAACAATCCAGAAGAAGGAGGGGCAGGGGGTCAAAGGAAGCGCAGGAGACACTCCCATCTGATCCTTGTCAATAGTGACGTCAACACTGTACCGACCAACACCCACCTACACAAAGCGGGATATAGTGCGATGGCAAGAATACACAGGGAGATGATGGTGGTTTTATTGTGGGACACAAAAAATACCACATTTTCCACGTTCCAAATAACATGGGGGAAAGGGAGGGAAGACGGAAGACAGCAGCTTTATGGCAATAATATTGTGTAAAGCAAGCGGAGAAAAACATGGTGAAAGAAGGATCGCATGAAAAAAAAGCACCAAGTGAAGGAGCCCGTAAGGAATTTGGAGAAATTGTAGGCGATATATGCCTCCTTCAGACTCTTCTAATCTGAGGAAACGCAACACTGATGGTTAGGGGACACAAGAGAATTATTGGGAAGGTGAGGAATGCAACACACAAATCCATTATAATAGACTCTGTTTAGAGCTTTTCTAAATATGCATCAAGTATGGAATTATTCATAGATGAGCACCAAACAAAGTGTGCAACACACAAATACAAATGTACCCTTTGAGGTAATTATTGGGTTTCAGTAACCCAGGTAACCAATATGTAGGGACCACAAAAAGGAATGGAAATTCTGGTTCTTTTTCTAAATGTGTGTTGCTCTGAAAGGCCAGTTACAACACACATTCCCCACCACCACCATCACCAAAGAACTGGGTGAACTGGTCACAGAGGCCATTTTGAAGCATCATAAAACCTTAACTTCACAAACTGTCTGCTCTTTAGCTGAATGTTCCCCTCATCTTTTCCAGTGCTAGAGTTAGGTTCAAGGTATCCTTATGTAGTTTGTATTGCACTGAAAGCCTAACCCTATGTTTTACTGTTGCTGCAGAACAAGGTGTGGGATCAAGCAAAAATCGGGCTACTGTAAAATTATATTTTCCTCTCAATCCATGTCTCTGGGTTAAAAGACTAAAATAACATATACAAATAGTTAAAAATATAAAATAAACAAATGGAAAAATACAATACAATTCAGCAAACAAAACAGGAATGAGAAAAACAGCCATCAAAATCTAGAACTAGGAGTCTAAAACACCTGAGCGAAAAGGAAAGTCTTTGCCTGGTGCTGAACTGCCAACAACACAGTTGGCAAAGGAACCTCTTTGGGGAGGTCATTCCACAAGTGGGGTGCCACAACTGTGTAGGCCCTCCTGTAGCCACCCACCTAGCTTTCTTCAGCAGGTGCAGCTGGAGGAGGGGCTCTAAAGACAATCTACGGATCTGAGCACATACAGGAGAAAAATGTTCCTTTAGATACTCTGGTCTCAACCCATTTAGGAATTTAAAGGTCAACATCAATTCTTTGAGTTGACCTCAGAAATGGGCTGGAAACCTGTGCAGTTGATGAAGCCCTGGCACTGCACAACCATATTAGCCAGCGCCAGTAGGAACCTGGCAGCTCTGTTTTGAACTAAATGAAGTTTCTGAACCGTCTCCAAAGACAGCCTCACCAACAATGCATTGCAGTAATCGAACTGGGAGATTACCAGAGCATGGATAACGGTTGCCACTCTATTTTGGTCCAAATAGGGTCGCAACTGGTATAGCAACTTAGGTTGATAAAAGGCACTCCTGGCCATCTGGGCCTTATGGGACAATGATGGATCCAGGAGCACCCCCAAAGTGCACACCTGATTTTTCAGGGGAAATGCAACACCCTCCAGGACAGACTAAACAACACTCAAGTAGGTACATGAACCAGCTGCTAACAGTACCTCCATCTTGTCTGGATTCTGCTTCAGTTTGTTGGTCTTTATCCAATCAATTACCCTGTTCAGGCACTGATTCAGGACATCCACTGCCTCACCTGGGTTTGAAGGGAAGGAGAGGCAGACTTGGGTGGCACATAAGTCCACTTACACAAATAACGTCCCCTGGCAGTTTCATGTAGATATCAAATACCGTGGGGGATAAATTTAAGCCCTGTGGCACCTTGTGATGTTACTATGGGACAGAGCACTAATCCCCAGCACCAGCTTCTGGAAGCAATCATACAAGCAGAAATGGAACCACTATAAAACAGTGCCCCTAACTCCCAACCTAGACAACCACTCCAGAAGGCTACCATGGTATCAAAAGCCATTGAGAGGTCCAAGAGAACTAACAGGGTTGCACTCGCCTTGTCTCTCTCTTGGCAAAGGTCATCCCATAGGGTGACCAAGGCAATTTCTACCCCAAAGTCAGGCCTAAAGCCAGATTGGAATGGATCTAGAAAATCAACTTCATCCAAGAGTGCCTGGACTTGATCAGCAACCACACGCTTGAGCACCTTGCACAGGAAGGGGATGTTAGAAACCGGCCTATACTTGTTCTCCACTTCTGGCTCCAGGTTAGGTTTCTTCAAGAGTAGCCTGGTTACTGCTTCTTTTAAGGAGGCTGGCACTGCCCCCTCTCTCAAAGAGGAATTTACAACCTCCCCAACCTAACTGGCCATTCCTTCCTTACTAAATGTAAGAAACCAAGATGGGCAAGGGTCAAGTATACAAGAGGTCAGTTGAACTCATCCAAGCACCGAAACTATCCCTGTTTGCAGTTCAATCCTATGCATGTTTATTTAACAGTAAAGCCCTCTTGTCCTGATCCAATAGTGCTGCTTGCATAAAACCCGTTCACCTTTTTGGTGAGGAAGAGGGAGTCCAGAGACTGCATCTAGTTCGCTTCCCAAACAATTGCTGGGATTTAGCAATTCTACACATCTACTCAAAGTAAGTTAGACTATGTTAAATGGGGCTTACTCCCAGGTAAATGAGTATGGGATTACAGCCTAAGGACGCTTGCTCCACATGCTAGAGTCTCTGGATTGGGGGATCTGAGTTTAGTGGGACTTACTCTCAATTACATATGTAAGTGTAGTTTCTAAGTAGTATTTTCTGGTTTCAAACTCTTAGTGGATTAAAAGGGATTTTTGATATTAGAATTCTAGCTCTCTTATTCTCTGTATTTTAATTCAAAATTAGGCGAAGGGAAAATGAAAATATGTTTTGTCAGAAAACTGTTTTAAAAATGCAATGTGTTCTTATTCAGCTTTGGGCAAAAAAATTAATAAAACATTTCAAAGGGCTCATGTGAGATTAAAATTAAAACAAAAGCAAAAAAATCACAATTACTTAATTCCACCATCTGTTCACACTGAAAGAGCAATCAGCCAGGAGGTTCCCCATGTGTGCAAACCAATCTAGTCTGAATGGCAGCAGAAAATAACAGCTTGTCATGTAAGTTCAATGTTCTTTGTTATTTGAGAGACTGACTCTAGTGAAAACTTTAGCAAAATGAGCTGAGCTGCTTTAAAGTATAAGATACTTCCCTGCGCTTTGTGTTTAGCACTGCTTTTACAGACATGCCGGCTGCCTTGGGCCATATGTTACATCATATTCTCTACACGTGGCAACACGGTCTCATTACCATCTGCTTGATTTTGCATGCATTTCCACGGTCCTTAATGTTGACAGCTGTGTTCAGAGGCCATTGCCACCTGCCAAATGATAAATACCCTCTTATGTGGAAAATATGAATTGTTAGTTATCACCATGTGACAAATATTTGCCCCAGAAGGCTTTGCATATTGCAAGACTCCTGCACCAACCTTGCAAATAATTATTCAAAATAAGAGTTATTTGGTCTACCATATTTCTCTCATAAGCTTATATCTCTTATAAGTTTATAACTTTTATTATCTCTCTTAAAAGTTTATAACTTTTATAAAGGAAGAAGTGATATATTAAGATACATTCCTGTATTACATTTGAATCAGTTTGATTCTAACAGAAGACATGCAGGTTCTATTCATACGTGCACAGGTGGGTAGGTGGGTAGAGGAACTGTGGAGAGGGGAGGGGTAATGGAAACACGCCAAGCGGGCCCATCACACGATCGCAGAACCATGTGGTTCTATTACTGACCCAAGTCCGCAGTTAGAATCCATACCTGTGCGAATCCTGCAGAGTGCTCTGCTTTGAAATTCCATATTTTGTGTTCTTTGTAAAACATAGCAAAGAGAACAAAGAGAAATGATGTAAATATGAGAAGCAAAATACAGGGAATTCAGACCCAAACATTGGTCCTCCTAGGATGCAAAATCTATCCTCAGGAAGCCAATGGCAGTGGTCCTCATTAGCTTTATCTGCTCCATTTTTACTACAAGTTTAGAAATGTCATTGGGTAAGGAACTTATTTTTTACAAGAAAAGGCAATGTTCCCAGAACCAAAGTTAGAATGTTTTTTAAATGTGTTTTGTTTGTAACAACAAATTTGTATTTTTTAGTTTATGTTCTCTGCTCTTATATCAAATGTAAAGAAACTGCTTAAGATTTTAAAGTAAAGGCAAAATTCTATTGATTGCGCCCTTGTTGTTCAGAAGCCTCTGAACTTGGAGGCTTCTGATATTCCTATGTTCTGAGATTTCTATGGACTGAATCCAGCAGGGCGGAAGGAGCGTTGGCAGTGATCTTTGCCTCTCCATTCTCAGTCTTCAGCAATTTTCTCTAGATGGGCTTTTCAGCCTGTTTAGCAAAGGCACTTTGGAGGGGGAGGAAAGGTGGCTGGAGGAGGCTCAGGATATTGTGTATCATGGACTCTCCCGTCTCCTCCCCTCCCTGCCTATTAGGATGCCTCCTTCCACCTCTGCCAAGATCACTTTTCCTACCTCGAAGGGCAGACAGTGTGTGTGTTTTCTGTGTTGGTTGTGACGAGGCAGGGGAGAGGGTTCAGATCTCCAACTCTCCCTTCCAAGTTCAGAACACTGTCTCCAACCTCAGAAGGGTTTTTCTGAGCATTCCCAGGGACCATAGAATTGCTCTCTAAAAGATGGGGGTGGGGGGACACCCCTGATGTTAAAGTCATCTATTTATAAACTCATGTTTGTATTAATACCAGGAATTGTGTAGACTTAGTTTTCTTTGTTTCACTTTGTTGTGGAATATAGTGTGAGATACATTACCTGCTGATCCATGATCTAGCCAAATACAGAAATCCTATATCATAAAATCCCTAAGGAAAAGACAAATCTGTCACAACCAAAATATATATATTGCCGCATCTGCCTTTGTCATGGTCTTTTGATGACTATTTAATTATCCCCAAATTGCTCCTATTTAGCTTAGAATGTTTTCATGCTCCCTTATCTTTTGCATACAGTCGTGTGAAAAAGAAAGTACACCCTCTTGGAATTGTATGATTTTACATATCAGGACATAATAACAATCATCTGTTCCTTAGCAGGTCTAAAAATTAGGTAAATACAACCTCAGATGAACAACAACACATCACATATTACACCATGTCATGATTTATTTAACAGAAATAAAGCCAAAATGGAGAAGCCATGTGTGAAAAAGTAAGTACACCTTATGATTCAATGGCTTGTAGAACCACCTTTAGCAGCAATAACTTGAAGTAATTGTTTTCTGTATGACTTTATCAGTCTCTCACATCGTTGTGGAGGAATTTTGGCCCACTCTTCTTTACAACGTTGCTTCAGTTCATTGAGGTTTGAGGGCATTTGCTTATGCACAGCTCTCTTAAGGTCCCGCCACAGCATTTCAACTGGGTTGAGGTCTGGACTTTGACTGGGCCATTGCAACACCTTGATTCTTTTCTTTTTCAGCCATTCTGATGTAGATTTGCTGGTGTAATATGTCATGTGTTGTAGTTCATCTGAGGTTGTATTTACCTAATTTTTAGACCTGCTAAGGAACAGAGGATTGTGATTATGTCCTGATATGTAGGGTGACCATATGAAAAGGAGGACAGAGCTCCTGTATCTTTAACAGTTGTTGAGAAAAGGGATTTTCAGCAGGTGTCATTTGTATGCATACAGCATCTGATGAAATTCCCTCTTCATCGCAATAGTTAAAGCTGCAGGTGCCCTCCTCTCTTTCGTATCTGTTCAATAGGGCAGGACTCCTGCAGCTTTAACTGTTTATGATGAAGACAAAGTTTCACCAAGTGCTACATGCATTCAAATGAGACTTGCTGAAATTCCCTTATTTGTTTGTTTTTAACAATGGTAAGAAGAGGAAAACCACTGTCTAGTCCCAAAGTGGGTTTTGCGTGCAAAATGTTTCTGCATGGGAAATTGGAATCAAATTACTTTGTTACTTTGTTCTTGGGCTAACAGCAAGATTTACTGGCTCATGTTGTCCTAAAATGACCTTTCTAAGTAATGTAGAAGAAGACTTAGCAGAATTTGGACTCAGCAACATCCTCTGTCTTACTGCACTAATGTTTACTGCACAGGGTTTAAGTTTGTTCATACTGATATAAATACTTAGTTGCATCTTAAAATTTTGGAAGCAAATGATCAGTTGGACAATTGCAGATATAAAAGGATATAAAAAAGCAGGACCTCAATTTGTAAAGATAGTGAGTTAGAAAATGGCAATTAATGCATTTCAAAGCCGTTTATCACCAAGGATAAATCTTGATGCCAGCCCCATTCATAGGCAGTTTGGATCCTGCCCAATATGATGGTTCACCACCTTGGGCATGATCAAGCCAAAATTAAGTTCCATTGATAGGAGGGGAAAAACCAAATTCTCCTGGTTGATAGAATGGGGATCATATCGTTTGTTTTCAGTAACAACACTTTTCAGGAACACAACACTTTGGAATTTGTCAAGAGCACACTCCTCTGGAGTGCTTTATGTCGCTGTTGGCAAAACAAAAAGAAACAGACTGTAATTGTATGTCTATTCAGAAGAAAATCCCATTGAATTCAACAGGGTTTAATCTCACATTAAGTGTGCATAGGATTGGCTTACTCCCAAGTAAATGAGTTTAGGTTTACATAACCTAAAGATGCAGGTCTATCCACCCCTAATTTGGGAGTAAGCACCACTGAATTTACAAGCAAACCTGCATATTAGGCTGCCTCAAAGGTCTAGTGGGATATGTTTTTGTGGACACCAGAGTGCTCAAGTTCCGGAAAGCTTATACCAACATAAATCTATTAGGGCACAATCCTCTGCACGTTTAGACAGAAAAAAGTCTACAACTCCCAGTATGCCCCAGGCAGTCATGCTGACTGGGGAAGTTAAAGAGTTGTAGGGTTTGTTTTGTCTAAACATGGTTAGGATTGTGCCTTTCGTCTTTAGAATCTATGCATGTCTACTCAAAAACAAGTGTCATTGAGTTTAATGGGGTTTACTTCCTGGTATGTGTAGCCTAAGGTGCCACAAGATTCTTTGTTATTGTAAAGATTAACAGGTTTGTTTCTGTTATTGTTTTCCTACGACAAATTACAGGACTATCCGTCTGGGAGGGGGTGGGGGAAAGGGAGACGGGAAATGCTTTTTGAACTCGTTAGCTTGGCGGGTTAAACAGGAGGCGACGGGTAGTCGCCCACGTTGTCCCGGAGCAAAGACGAGTTGCTGCCCCTTTCACACTGCAGTCGAGACAGTCACACGCCCATTGGTGGCGATGGTTGATCTTCTGAGGGAAGGCAAAAACTCGACCGACCTGAAGTTCTTGGCTGAACCGAGGGAGGGAGGGAGGGAGAGGCGAGGCAGTCGTGCCCAACCCCTGGACGAGGCGCGGGAACCCAGCATGCTCCTTGTGCCTTGGGAGAAGGCGGGCTGCAGAGGAAGGGGGCGGGCTGGTCGCGGCCACGGCTCCTCCTCGTGGGCCGGGCGGCTGAGGAAGCCGCGCACCGTCCTGCCTCCACAGCGGGGAGGAGGAATAAGCAGCGGCTGGCTACTCAGGCACTTCCCTTTGCCAGAGTCCCGCTGGAGCAATGGACTAGAAACTTAGGAAGGGGCTTCTTCTGCCACCCCCGCGCGGCGCAGGAAGGGGCCGCGGGGGAGTCGCTTCTCGCCGTGACCGCCTGCCTCTCAGCCCAAGCCGTAAGGGAGGGAGGCAGCCCCGGTCTTCTCCCACTGCCGGAGATGTCCGGCGGGAGTAGCCGGAGGAGAACCGGCTCCTCATGGCACAGCAGCTTCTCCCGACTTTTCAGCAGGAGCCCCTCCAAGGAACAGGAGGAAGGGGCCAAAGCAGCCTCTCAGCGAGAGTGCGGACACAGGTAGGGAAAGGGCGCGAGCAAGGCCGGCGACTCACTTGTGCCCTCTCAGCTGAAGGGGCTTCCCTTCGCCCCTGCTCGCGTGCCTCGGTCCCTTCTTTGAGGCTCCCTCACCCCCGCCTTTCCTGCTCTCCCGGCCTTGTCCTGTTGTTTCAGTACTTTCTCTGTCACCGTACTTTCTCTGCCTCGCTTCCCATCACTTTACGATGTATCATGGGAAGCAGTTGCCCCGTTTTGAGACTGGCTGGAGAGCCCCCTCAGCTGCTAAGGGCAGCCGCAGCAGAACTACTTCCACACTGTGTGTGGCGGGCGCTTTTCAGTAGGTGAGAGATACTGACGGGATTCTACCTGGGTCAGCCAAATCCAGTGGATTGTTAACCTTATAGCTCTTCCTCCTCCTTCCATTTTCCACTCCCCGACCCCCACACAAGGAAACAAAAGCGCACCAGACTAATTTTAATATCAAGCACTTCCATATATTCGGAGAAGAGCATTTGCCAAAGTCCTTCTAGAGTAGTCTGGAGGCTACATGTAAAACTACATGTTAAAATGCTACTTGCAAGATGTCACTTGTAAAAAGTAAGAGAGTGGGTGACAATTCTGATAACAAAAGACTCATCTGGGGAGCATAGCATAGCAGCTCAGATTATGTCTTCTGTATGTTGTTGTGAACTGGCCTGGCATATATTTTTGATGGCCAGTAAACAAATGTTCTAAATAAATATAATGCTGCAGCAGTTGATAATAACATATACATCTCCGGCATTAAGAATTCTACAGAGGTTGATATTCCATATGGACATTCTTTAAAATTTATGTTCTTATAAATGTGCCGTCTTCTCTGTACCCCTTACTCCATCAATTTGGAGAGAAGTACAGTTAAGAACATCACTTTCAGCAATGTAACATAACTGCATTCTGTTAGGCTATGACTCTCCTTGAAACTTATAGAGCAATTCTGCCCATTGTCCATGTCTACTCAGAGGTAAGTCCCACTAAGTTCAGTGGGACTTAGGTTAGTAAGTATAGGATTGCAGCCGTACTCATGGACATACAGAGGTTATCTTAATAACTCATTAGTTAATTTGTGTGCCACTTTATATTCATAATTCAGTGTCTGTGTTAACCTAACCCTATTACAGACCTGGAGAAACTCACAGAATACTTTACAATGAAATTAATACCACACATTAAATACTTTTTTCAGTGCTCTGTATTAGTGGTGAGAGCTTCTCCATGTGCTTTATCTGGTCAATAGGAAACTCCAGATCTCAAAGTGGGTTCTTTAATATACTATTCTGGATCTTAGCTAAAATATAATTAGAATTTAGTGTTGGTTAAAACAGAGAAATAATACTTTCACAAAAGTATATTTTAATTTCTGGCTCTGGCCATTACTGTTCAGGAAGCTGTAAGGAAGTCTGGTTTTTGTTGAGCAATGAGTATCATTAAGGTATGACAAATAATAGTACAGAAGATTTCCTAGATTATAAAATAATGTAGATCAAATAGCTGTCTATGTAGGAAACAAGTCACAGATTGGCCTGTAGAATTGATGCATCATGCTTGCAGTACACAGAAATTACTTCGCGTATGAAAAACTCTGCTGGATCAGACCAAAGGCCTGTATAGTTCAGCATTCTGTTCCCATGGTGGCCAAACAGAAGCCCATACTGCCTTTGATACTGGAAGTAGAATATAATTATCATGATTAGTAACCACTGATGGCCTTATCCTCGATGAATTTGTTTTATCTCCCTTTAAAGCCATCGAGGTTGGCCGCAATGATGTGCAGCAGCAAATTTTCTGCTGCTTTATTTTTCCATGGATTTTTTTTAAAAAATTATAAATTCATTAATAGCAATTAATGGATGCCAATTGCCAATATAATATTAGGCAAACTTTGTAGTTTCAAAGTTATAATTATTTTTTTCATGTGATTATCCCTAGGAAGTATGTGAGAGTTACTATCATTGAAATATATATGCCACAGTGTGAAATGGAAGTAATAAATGAGATTGAAGGTGTTCCAACAACCTCAATGGAAGAAAGTTGAACATGCAGTTCTTTGGATAACCCTGGGTTGTAGTATTATGAGAGAGGCTATCCGCTTTCTCCACACCTCTATCCTATCCCCTCTTACCTTTTTTTCTAAGATAAAACCCCCCAAGCATTGTAACCTTTCATCACAGAAAAATTGCTCTAGCTCCTTGATCACTTGGTGGTGGTCGTTTTCTGCACTAAGACATAGAATTTTCTACAATAATGCATAAAACAAAGCCTGCTTGCTTAGATTTCGTCAGTTTACTATAAATTGGAAATTGCCTTTTAAATGGAAATTGCTGGATATTTTTACCAGGAAGCTCATTATGAATTGTACTGAGCATAGGTCAAATTGAAATGAATACTAAAACCAAGTATTCTGCAAACACAGGCCATTGGTTGCACTTCATTTCATGTGACTAGTCCACACATAGGGATATTCAGACACATCTATCAAGTTCATTGTGGACTGGATGCCCATCATAATGGGCATGTATCTTGGATATGTGTGTCATCCCCCTCCCCCGTTGGGGTGAATTTTTTATATTGGTATGAGGGACAAGTAATCAAAACCTTGTTGCGTATGATTATCAAGTAATGGAGAGAGTTAGATGGTTTGAGTGTTTTTAACTTTGATCTTCATTGAGAAAATGCAGCCTAGTATGTATGTATGGAATGACACAGTGAAAACTAATGACTGCTGAATTCCCCCCACCCCCAAATCTGTGGATTACTGAAGAAAGTGGTAAAACAATATGTGCACTGTTAATGAGCCCTTTGTGATCTTGTGAGTGTCATTTGATTCAGATTATGGTAATAGATTTCACTGTGTGGCAACTTTGGAAGTGGCAAACAGATGTCACATATTCGAGCTATGCTGTTATGTTTGTAGAGTATGCCTGATGTAGATTGATTAACTGGTTGTGATCAAATGTTCATACAAAAATGCTATTTTTAAAACGGAATGTGATAAACTATATATGCATTTAACAACAGGTGCATTAGGATATTTTTTGAAAGACCATGTATAATCTCTGTTAGTTTTGGCTTAACCGTTATGCTCTAATCAGCTTTTTTCATTAATGGGCTGATTTTATTTAAAGCTTTTATCCGCAGTTAAATGGCCTCATTCATCTTTTGTTAATGAATGTGTTATTTTCCCCTTCATCTATTTTTTATTGTAAACAGGTTCCATCCCAAAAGAGATTTTTTCCTATTAAACTCTATAATTTGCACTGTACATTGATGTGCTGTATAAAACAATTATGGTTCAGCCACATCCACAGAGTAGAATAGATCTCATTTTATTGTGTATCATTTGAAATGTGTTTTTATTTAAAAGCATGTTTCTTTAGTCCAGACATCCCCAACCTGGTGACTGCCTGATATGTTGAATTACAACTCCCATCACACCCAGCCAGCATGCTGGATGGATATTACAGGAGCTATAATCCAACACATTTTTGAAGGCACCAGAGTGGGGAAGGATGCTTTAGCTAGCCCATAGCTGCAAATACAGGAATATACAAGTTGGTCTACATGTGGTTGAAGATGAACTATATAGGTTAGGCAACGGTTAATCCAGTAGTGAGAAGTCCAGTGGTGTCAGCAAGAAAAACAGCCCTGTGCTGCTACTGTATTCTGGGAGATTTTGCAGCATAGCAGCAGAAGTTCTGCAATTGAGAGTATTACTTTTGCTGATTTTCTGAAGGCAAGCTGCCAGAGGGACCTAGACTCAGCCTCCAAAGATCCAAAAGCCCAGCAGGCAAAGCCTCTATGCCTGCCATTTCCAGGATAAGGCAAGTGAAGTTATAAAGAGTGCTTATTACTGTTAAGAGGACGTGGGAGAAAGGTTCCTGACTTCCTCCACCCAAACACATCTGACCCCCTTTCTTTGAAGCTGGCTAGTGACTACCATGCTTATACTGGCTTCAGCTGCTGGATGGCTCTTCTAATATTCGAAGACTAGTACAGATGCCCTAACCATTGGACATTTCAAGGACTTTGGTGGCAGGTAGTGGGAACCTGATTTGGCTTCTATTAATTTGATCAAGGTTTGGAGGGTTTCACTGATGTAGACCCTCTCCTTCCTCACCTCTACCCCCAAATTGTGATCCTGGTTGTCCATATACAGATGGACCAAAGTTGCAAAAGCTCACTTTCCATAAATCACCTTGTGCTTTTTAGGAAAGGCAACAGATGAAAGCTATGAATAAATACATTGCATGGCTTATCTCCTTGAAATTACAAGGTTGAATCTTGTACAAGACAGAGCACAACTGTAGAACTTCCTGTGACCATTAGGAACAAGAAGTTATAGATTCTTGCAGTACTAAGAGCTAAGGAGTGCATTTCTATGGATATTTAGACACACACAAAAAAGCTCTACAACTTGCAGCATTCCCCAGCCAGTGTGGCTGATGGGGTATGCTGTGAGTTGTAGGACTTTTTTGTCTAAATATGCATAGGATTGATTTTCTTTTAAATTTGTTCTAGGATTTACTTTTGCCTTTTGTCTTACAGCAGAGATTAAATTATTTGTTCATGTTTAAAATTGCTATTGCATACATGTTTCTATAAACTTCACTTTAATAAATTAGCATCATAAATATCTCAGATATTTTAAACAATTACATTATCTTGTTTTAAGATACTGGATCTATAGACATTTGCAAACATGGGCCAATATTTGCTGGGTATTAAGGTCAGTATTTTGCTTTCAAATACTTAACAAGTTATTGCTGCTACTTTCTTTATGATGTAGTTGCTTAAACCTCATCAAGGCTGAATACTTCAAATATGTGTTTTTACGAAGTGCCACACTAGCAACGTGCTTTTAAAACTAGAAGTAATGTTGTAAATTTTATCTGACCTATTTGTCTAATGCATAGTCTGTATTAATATTAGTTGCTATGCTTGGCAGATGCCAGAAGAAAAATCTCAGTGTAATCTGCTATAATCCTGGTGCTCAATATTGAACAACAGATTTATGCAAAAATAAAAGCATTCCGTTGTTCATATATACTTCAGATTAAGTTGTTTGTTTTGAATAATGTTGGTCAAATATATTGATTTTTAGTGTTCGAACTGAAATTTAGAGAGATTGTTGAGCAGTTCAGACAAGAGTCCCTGTATTATAAGAAGATTCTTTTATTGTGTTTATGGCTGTGTGTTCTTCCCTATTTCAGTAATCCTAGCAATGGTTAACTTTAATCAAACCTTGTTATAATGTAATTGTAAAAGTACAGATAGTTTTGTATGGATTTATGTAATCTTTTACAGAAGTGTAACTTCTGTTGTTTTTTCTCTGAGCCATTCAATTTTGGTTTTCTGTTCAGGCAGATGCAAAAGTTAAACATAAACAGCACAGATTAATCAAGAATATGGCATTTAATATATATTTTTCTAGATTGATGCTCTAAACCAAGGAATGCCAATTTCTGAAGCTGCTGAAAGAGCATATGCTTTGGTTCGCAAGTGCTTGTGGGAAGGTATACGAAGCAGAAAGAACCTGCTGATGTTGGTTTTGGATTTATTCTTTTTTCCTGCAGACTAGGAAGTGCTATAGCCAGACTTAGCATATCATAGACATTGCTATTATCTGCCAGTGATAGGACACATTACATAGCAAATATGTATGCTATAGATACACCAGTGTTAATCATTCTTGATAAACTACCATAGTCTGCAAGATTTTGGTGTGATAAGGCTGTCAATGGCTACTGATCCTGATGGCTATGTACTACCTCCAGTATCAGAGATAGAGCCTGTTCAGACAACGCACTAAACCATAGTTAGGCTGCTAACCCTTTTGCAGCAAATGGTTAGTGAGTTTGTTTAAACCATGGTTATGTAGCCACTATGGTTAGGAATGCTTCACATGACACAGTAAGTCATGGTTCACATGGTTAAACTCACTGGCACATTGTTTTAACTGCATCTATTGCTTTTAAATTATATATTGTTTTAACTTGGATTATGGTTTAATTTGTTTTTAACTGTGTATATTTATTGTTTTATACTGTATGTTTTTATCTGTACGCCGCCCTGAGATCTTAGTGATATAGGGCGGGATATAAATATTTTAAATAAATAAATAAACAAATAAATAAATGACATGAGCCACAATGTTTAGCTCAAAATGCTTACCCACTGTGGCGTAGTGTGTTGTCTAAACAGGGTCACAGTATGCTTATGTACATCAGTTACTGGGGAACATGGGTGGGAGGCTGCTGTTGCACTCATGCCCTGTTTGTATGTTCCTGTGGCAGCTGGTTGGCTGCTGTGTGAAAAGAATGCTGGACTAGATGAACCATTGGTCTGCTCCAACATGGCTCTCCTTATAGTATGTGCCTGAGAGAGTCCATGCATGCATGTCTTTTTTCCCTGTTGTTGAACATTTTGAATTCGCTGCACAGCAACCAAAACATACCCAAAAGTTTTAGTTCTCCAATGCAGTAGGTTAGTTATTATTTACTGGAACCTATTGAAGCATTATACACTGGAGTTTTTATTGCAATACAAAAACACTGCTTTCTTCAAATACATTTCCACTTTTCTAATGTAGAACTGCCATTGCTGTCCCAGTATGTAGTGGTTTTTCTTTTCCATAAGTTAACATAGAGCCTTCCTGGCCCATTTTCTACACTATTCTGAACGCGTCCCTATTTAATTTTTGTGAACCGCCCAGAGAGCTTCGGCTATTGGGCAGTATAAAAAAGTAATAAATAAATAAATATTTTCAGGGGGCTGCAGGGGGATTTAAGAAAATCATCTCCCCCACTTCCATTTGCAAGAGCCTCTGCTGGATTGATGGCCCATCTGTGAATAGGACAGAAAAACAGCAGCAATGCAATTGATCGCTATAATTAAACTCAGCGGCTCACCTGCACAAGTTGCTTGTCACTTGGCCTGTTACTCTCAATATTTATCCATCTTTATCCGTTGAATACTCTTAGAGCCACCTTTTTGATTATTTGAACTTTTGAAACATTCCCGAAGTTAGAGAATTTCAAAATGCTCTGGGAGTTTACTACAATAGTAATATATGTTTAAAACATTCTAATGTGTGAATGTACCTGAATTAGAGGCATCTATCTATATCTGTTTTGAACTAACTTCTTTCATTCGAACCTCTATCATCCCCTTTTTTTTCACTATGGTACTAATAATGTTACTTAACTTAGGACACAGACACCTCTATCCTGAACAGTTCCTACCAGGGCTAAAACTGTATTTCTGTCCTGCATCAATCTTGGATTGACAATGTCCTGCACAGTCTTTGTAATGTCCAAGCCTTGTCTCTAAAATCCTTATCTTTCTACCTTCTCCTTTATCCACCCAGTAGTGTTGCCAAAACCAATACATTCTGTTTTCCTGCTGGTGCTCTATTTCCTTCTAAGTTCTAAGCATTGGTGTCTAACTCTGCAAACAACCTTTTGTGTACATAATGTGGGTGGGGTGGTTCAGTAAAGGAAGAGAGGGGATGGGCTTTTTCTTTACACATCCAAAGGATTGTTTAAAAGAACAAAGATAGGGAAATGTACTTGGTCAAATGCATTTTGGACAGCCTTTGAAGATTTAATTGTGTACTTGTGTGTATGTTTCCAAGAAAAAGTAGGAAAAGATTTTCTGATTATGCGATTGACCTGAGGTGTTTCAGCAGGTTGCTATCAGGTCTGTGATAATAGTTTGTGTGTCCTTAATTTAGTCTTATTTTTTCTAAATCTAAACCCTTGCATTAAGAATTTTAAGAAAACTATTTCAGAGTATTTCTGGTTAACTAATTTGGCTCCTGCCATCTTCATGAAAATTATATGAAAAGTATATGAATAAGCATGATATTGTGACCTGCATCCTTTAGTTCTGAAAAAGTTGCTGATGTAGAAAATGAACATTCACAATAGTAGTAATATCTTTATCTTTCTATTCTGGTATCTTGGTGAATGGTTAATGGAGTGCAGGGGTAGTTGGCCGTTTGCAAAGAAGAATTAGTAGCTGAGAAGTGGTGCTCAACCTTTTCCTTACCTGCCAATGACACACACACACACCACACACACACACAACCTCTCCCTACCCACAAGCTTTTTGTCCCCAAGTGGAGCTTATTTCTGATCTTGGAGCTGGCTGGAGGAAAACTACCCAAACAACATCAGCTGAAGAAAGAGATGGCGAGAGAGATTCAGCAGGTGAAGGATAGGTTAAGCACTCCTAGGAAGACCATGTGTCCTATGAGGAGTGCTCTCTATTTGAAGCGTTGACAAAGGACAATCATTTATTTAAAAATATCTTCTATTGGAAGGGGCTGGCCAGTCCAAATCCAGTTTAAAGGCAGAAAACCATAAGGAGAGCAAGGGCTTGAGTTGTCCGTCAAGAGTTAGCACATGTTGAGTTGTCCATCAAGAGACAGCAGATTGAGCAGGCAGATGTGTCTCCTAGTTTCACTGTTCCCCAGTATGGTGACATGTATTGTATTTCTACATTTGCATCTACATGAGCTGATGTAAATTTTATGAAAATCTCTGTCCTCCTTTGTTCACGTGTTTCCTCTTTTTTTGTGATGTGTAAGTGGCCACAGCCTAAGCACTCCTCTCCCACCTTTGAGTCTTCTCTGCAGATGCCTCTCTCTCTCTCTCTCTCCCCTTTGCATTAGTATTATCTGCAGTAACTTGTAGTTTTTCCCCATAAAGCTTATCTGAGCCTATCTAGTTAGATTTGTTGGGCCAGTGTTTCTCAAACATTGTGAAATCCTGTCTCACTCCAAATTCAGCCTTCCTTTTATACATGCTACATTTGGCATATTCACTTCTTATGCCCACTGCAGCATGGCATTTTTCCCCTTGAGCCTCATCTCTGTACATATAGAGCTCAATGCTCCAGCTCTGAAGCGGCTACAAAACCCCCTCTTTTTATGCCACTTCATTTCCCCTGAGACAACTAGGCTTGTAGCAGTAGTTTCAGGTGCTCCTTTTCAGGTGCCCCCAATGGAAATGTAATCCTTATTCTGAAAGACCAGGGGCCTTGACTGTTTATAGGCCTATTATCAATAAGGAATTGTTCATAACCTACCTCCCCATTCCAACCAAGTCCCAGATTTTAAAAACTAAATTAAGAAGTGTGGTGTTTCCATAGAGAAATGTCTTTTTACTTTCTTTTTTAATTCAGTTTTATAGGCTGCCATCAACTTTGTCAGGTGCATGATGTGAGATTTATTTCATTACAATAGATGAAGCTTACTTCTTCCCTAACAACCTCACAATCTTCCAAAGGAGACTCCTCACATTTGAAAACAAAAATAAAAAACAACCTTTGTCTTAGAGAATGGCCCCGTTCTGACAACACACTAAACCATGCTGCTTAACCACAAAATGGTTAATGGAATGCATGCATTCCGTTAACCATTTTGGGATTAAGCTGCATGGTTTAGCGTGTTGTTGGAACGGGGCCAATGAAATGCACTAGAAAACATGAACTCTTATCCTGGCTCCTCCATGACTCTGAATATTTGAGGAAGGCATTTAAAGCTTTGTGCTTTAGTGTATTAACATCTGGAAAAATCAAAAATTCATCTGCTGGACGAGAAAAATTAGGAGATTTGATGAGTGGACTCTGTAACTCTAATGGACCCAGAAATTCATATTAATTTCTTAAAGATATCTGGTGACTCGTCACTTGAGGGACAGCACAAGTGGCTCTCTTAAACCTTTGTCAACATTGGGTTGGGGGCTAATTTAGACTGCAGAGAGTTCTAATAGTACTTTTGCAATTATTATGAGCAGTATTTGGCCACATTCATTTTGATTCCTAAAGATGCCATGCTGTACCAGATTGAAAGAGTGATTGTACTTATTTTGATTATGGCTTTAATAAAATGATTGATAAATTAATTTACAAAATTATGGGTATATGTGTCTACCATGAAATATGTGGAAAACTTTTCTAGGCATCTATGTTTAGGTCAGCCAAGAATATGTGATGCTCGTGCATTACAATGGTCATGCATATATCAATCTGTCATCATTGTAGTGAGGGAAAACTAAAGACTGGCATACTAAAATTTAAAGCTAATAATGTTGGAATAGGCATGGAAATGATTTATACATGACTTTACAGAAGAGTTGTTAATGCCAATATTTTCAGTAAGAATTTGAGGCTGAATTGCAAGTTCCTGTATTTGTATTACCTTGCAGTAATGCTAATTTTTGTTCCTGGCAGTACGTTTTATTTTTTGGATAGTTGCTTATGACTGAGTTTATGAAAGTAGGCTACAATTAGAGTGCATCACATTAGCTGTCCTCTGGTTTAAACATTGTAGACTAAGGCTTTATGGTTAAGAACAGAATTAATCCTTAATATCCTGATCCTTTTCTCCTTCAAAAATACTAAAATGCATTCCAGTATTTGCAGCTGTTGTGCATGTGAAACATTCTGTGATAGAAGCACTTGACTGATTTTTTTTCCTATACTGAAAGTGATAATCTAGGTCACCCAGGGTCTGTGTGGCAATATCTTGCCAGTTCTCCAGTCCTAAATATAATTTTGGTGTCGACAATTATAGGCTTACTGTTTTCTCCTCTGGATAGTAGCTTCACCTAACTGGAAAAGCACAATTTGGGAATAAGCAATATGATAGCTATTTTTCCTCTTACAGAGAGAGATGCTGGATTTAAAACAATTTATGTACTTACTGTGTAAGTTATCTAATAACACACTCAGGAACTCGAAAACATAATGGCCAGAATCCAGCACACTGTTTTGTGCACTTAAATCACAATTTATTTCAGCAGGATTGAAGTGCACTTGACAGCTCTTGATTGCATCTAGTATAGATTACAGTCAGCTCAGTTCTCAAAAGTGCTTGTCTAGTGCAAGTCCCATTGATGAAAATAGGAACTGTTTGGGCATAGGTGTTAGATATGAGTTACAAACAAGGGGGGAATGCAGAACTCCACATTCAGCAACATTTCCAGGTAGTATGCTGATTTGCTGTTAATCCATCATGTGTGGTAATTTATGTACTAATTTTTAGGACTCAATCCTGTTGGATCCTTATGAGTATCTATATACAGAACATTTTAGCTAGATGGGCATTTTGGCCCATCTAGCAGCAGCTTCAGGAAAGGGGAGGGAAGGATGTTGGGGGCAGCTGGGGACAGTTCAAATCCTCACGTCCCCAGTCTCCTGCCCTCCTCGCCAACCAACATACACCCTTTCACCCCCTACAAGATTACGTTTGCAAGCTCGTAGAAGCATCCAGTGTGATTCTCTCCACATCAGCTGGATGGGGAGCTTGGTTCCCTAACTCCGAGCTCAGAATGCTGTCTCCAGCCTCAGATCCATGAATCCAATATTCCTGTGTCTTCCAGACACTGTCTATGGGTGAAAGGATGGCTCTCCCCCAAACCTAGCAGAGTTTATACCAGGCAGGAAATGCTAGACATTGGGGCATGAAAACTTCTTGTATATCTATAAAAGACATATAGATAGACCCATATGCCGATGTAAGTAGACTAACCAGTATTTGAATATTATCTTTAAATTTAATACATATTAAAACAATTTCCTTATGGTGTCCAAATGTTTTAAGTATCTCTGTTCCATTTTAGCATTCATTTTAATGTGAAACCCATGATTAAATTGTAATGTGATGATTCTACGGATGGCGTTCTCATGTGTAAGCAAATATATATCCACTGAAAAGCCAAGTGCCCCATTTACATATATGTATATGCAGAAACATTTTTTGTAGATAACGTTGTTAACATGTGAAGTGCCCCAATGTTGAAAAGACAGAGTGAAGATGACGTTAGAGACAGGAATTGGCAAAGCAGTTCTGAGTATATATTAATTAAGGGCTCAAGAAGGTTCAGAGAGGAGAACCACTGGTAATTCAAGAAAGGCTTTACTAAGGAAATTGATTTGTAGGAAGGTTCTGAAGATGAAGAAAGTGCTTTGACTAAGAGGGGGAACCCGTCTTTGCGGAAGGAATAGCATAACAACAGAAACTAGAAAATAAAGAGATCTCATTGCTCTGCCCGCTGTTGGAAATGCTTCAGACAAGCTTATACTTTTAAAGTAGCTAAATTTCTCTCTTTCTCTCTCTCTCAGCTCTGAAACTAAGAAAAATGAAACTTCAAGTGTTGTATATCAGAGAAAGGAAAGCAACCCTCTTCCGGAGTTATTAAAGGTCAGATTTTCATTATTATTTTTTTCATTTTAAAGGAGACAGGTGCAATCCTATGTATGTTTAGACATGTTCTACAACTCCCAGCATTTCCCAGACAGCCATGCTGGCCACATTTCAACAACAACTGACATTCAACACATATTCAACCTTGATTACGGGTTGTTGTGTTGTGTGAACCCAGCCATTCTAACAAATGTTTATAGTTTTGCCTTCATCCACAGATGTGAACATACATTGAAATTAGTGACCTAAAATAAGTAAATCATATCTTGTCACAGATCTTATTGGATCAGCTAGTTCTGTGGTGATGGAAGTATTCAAACATGCATTGTTTTTCAGGCATAAATGTTCATAGGTAAGATAAGGGAGCAATCCTATGTGGATTGCCGGCAGCCTCTGAATCAGAGGCTTCCGAGTAAGGAGATTTTCACCTCCATGCTCCAATCCGCCCTTTGTTTCTGCTAGATAGATGATTTTGCCTGACTTGCAGTGGCATTTCAGAAGGGGAGGGAAGGAGGCAACCATAGGATATGTTGTATTGCAGCTGCCCCAGTCTTCTCCCCTCCCTGACCTCGGGAATACCCCGCCTTTTTTCCATCTCTGTGCTTTGCTTTCCAAGCGCAGAGAGGCTGCCAGCATGGAAACCAAACTATCCTATGCCCTCCTAGTTCCTGTCTGAGGGGGAAGGGCATAGGATCTCTTCCTAAATCTTCACACATATTGAGTCAGATGTATCAAGCTTAAATCCACTGCTTGTAAAAGTAAATGTGTAAATGACTGGATTTAAGTCAAGTATATTCCAAGTACAAAAGTGATTAGGATTTGATGTGCCAGAAGCTGTGCCAGTGCAGTGTGTGTGTGTGAATGAATTAAAGTAACAGTAAATTTGGAAAGAAAGAGTAATTGACATGCTGATATGCATAGCTGCATTACTGCAGAGTGGTATGTATCAATATTACCATAGTTGCATCCTGTGTGAGGCATGGGGTAGCTCTGTCCTGCTATTCTACCTGTCAGTTTGGATATCTTTGTATAACAGGTTACTCATTCCTGTGAAGTGTGTCTGTGCTGATAGATATGGTTCATTAGTAGTTGAATTGCAATTAGGATTATGTGTCAACTACAGTCCAACATGTCCTATCTCTATCCATTTCTATGTCAAGTTACAATTTTATATGACATATGTTGTGGTGGGAAGGCTTGTATACATATTTAGGGCCTTGCTAGATGAGGCCTTAGCACACTTTGAGACCCGGTTTCCCTGCTGTGCGTCCAGATGACGCACAGGAGAATCCGGGCCCAGGCCACACTGAAGCCTGCCTTAACGCGCCATAAGCAAAGTCGCTTATGGCACGCCTTTTCCGCAGCCCCGGCCTGAGGCTGGGGCTATGGAACGTCTAGCAAGGTCCGTGGCTTTTTGTGGCTACTCGCTTACTTGCGAGTAGCTGGGAAAAGCCACGGACTGGGCACAGCGCTCAGTGCTGTGCCCATCAGGCCAGGGGCATCCCGGGGGGGAGAGATGGGGGGGAAGGCCGGACCGGCAGGAGAGGGCGATGACGGAGGGCACCACACGGGATGGGGACGGGGAGGGCGGGCGGATGGGGGGGCTTAAGTAAAAAAAACAACCTTACCTTGTCCGGAGTCTTTGGGGCGCACGTGGCCCCTTTAACAAAAAAAAAATGGCCGACACTGCAGGGCTTCCGTAGTCCCCGCGCGTCGGCCGTCTAGGAGGCTGGGCGGCGCGCGCTAAACTTAGCGCGCCGTCGCCCCACCTCCCTGCCGACTTATCCGGCTGGGTCTAGCAAGGCCCTTAGTAAACCAACTATAACAATAACAGCAATATACTAGCGATCATAGTGGTGTGTGTTTTAAATCGCTACAGGAAATCACCTCTTAATTTAAGTGAGCGCAGAAATACAAGTTTACCTACTAGGAAATCAGGAACTAATTCAAGATAATCTAAAACCTCAAGGCAGAAATTACTGAATAGTGGAGTGATTAATCTTTGTTCAGCAATTTTACATAGCAGTCACTTCTTTCAGCTTTACTGAAAATAAAACAAAGCAAAACTCATGTTTATTGATAGATATATGGAATGACCATCCAATAAATCTTAATTCTTTAAAGATATTTTCAAATTGATTACTTTCACAGAGATTAAAGATGTCCATTTTGATCTGCAGTTGAAGCACCTCTCATGTAATACATGGGCTGCCACTCAAGTGTGAACATTTTACTTGCTAAAGCCAAAGTCTTCTTAGTTCAGTTGTCTTTCAGCTTGACACTCCCCACTCAGCTATTTTAAAATAGCATTCTGTATGCCTGTTTATTTCTTCAACTAGAAACAGGTCTGAGGAGTTACTGAAATACACCCACCGTACCTACGTAGTAGTAAGCTGCTGAACAATAGAAGTTCATGCAATAGTGCAAATATACTACTAATACATTCAGTCCAGAATGTTTTGACTTCCTAAAACCTTTGTTTCTGTAGAGTTCTAAAATACACGGCTTGGAAGATTCTAAACATTAGCATAATACAACATGTCCATCTTAAAGTCAGCAAATAAAGAATTTTAATAACATAGAATCATAGAATGTAAAGGTCGGCTCTAAAGAATCATGGAGCCGGAAGAAAAAAGAAAAGAAAAACGTGCTAGTGCTCTCTTATTTATTTATTTATTTATTTATTTAATTACATTTATATACCGCCCCACAGCCGAAGCTCTCTGGGCGGTTTACAACATTTAAAAATAGTAAACATTAAAAATATACAATTTAAACACACACACACACACACACACACACACACATAAAAACAGTATAAAAACAACAGTATCCATTTTAAAAACAACAATTGTGGGGTCCATTAAAAACAATCTTAACGTTGTTAAATGCTGTTAAAATGCTGTTAAAAATGCCTGGGAGAAGATGCCTTGTGCAGCTTACTGGCAAAGCTGCACAAGAGCTTCCAGAAAGGTTTATGCAGTGCTGTCTTCTCTTCTCCTTTCTGCAAAAGCAGCCCTCAAGGCATCTTTTCCTATAAGCCTTCTGTAAAGGAGCTAATTTCCACCACTGATAGAAGCAGTAAGAAGTCTAGCCAGTATGACTCATGTTACAGTTTGTCGGCCAAAACACTAGCATTAAAAACAGTGTGTACTGTATATGAATGCATTCCAGCGTACTTCTAAGACAAGCCAGTGTGTTTAAGTAGATAGAGTGTTGGACTTGGATTGGAGAGACCCAGGTTCAAAACCAGCAATGAAATTCACTGGGTAACCTTGGGTCAGTCACCATCATCTCAGCCTAATCTAACTCATAGGGCTGTTGGAAGGATAAAATGAGGAAAATACAATGTGTGCTGTTCCTGAGCTTCTTGGAGGAAAGTCAGGGTATGAATTCCTTATAGTATGAAAAAAAATACTTTCCCTCTCATCATCATTAAAAAAATTCTATGTTCCTTTTCTTACAGATTTCAGTCTGTGAAAATAAAAACCTCTCTACTGAAGAGCTGAACAGGTCCACCACTCAAGAGGAATTAAAGAAAGCTAGTAGCCTTCCTAGTTTGGCTCATGAAAGCAAAACTGTTAATACTGACAGGCAGTCCAAAGAAGGGTTTTTCCAGTATCTTGGGAATTTATTTGGTATTGCTTCAAAATCGTCCTACACGGAAACTGAGCGATCCACCCTTGGAGATAAACAGAACAAAACTGGAAAAGACTTTTCATGTCTAGCTAACCATCAGGAAAGTGGACATACGGAGCACCGCCAACCAGAAATATTTGTCATTTCAACTTCTGGAACTGAGCAGAGAGTGTCAAACAAAAATGAAGACATTAACTTTGTTAAAAATACCAGTTCTGGCTCACAGGATTTACAGAAAGCACAGGAGCAATCTGATGAAGCATCCAAGTAAGTTCCAACACAGTATCTCAAAATAAGTTTTCATTTGTGTCCACAGGCTCTCAAGAAGCTTGCTGACAAGTGGTTACAGTTTTGAAGGGCTATAGTAATTGTGATCCTTAATTATTTGTTGGTAGCCATCACAAGAATTTAAGGCAGCTCTTAGGGCGTAATCCTATCCGGATGCCCATCAGCCTTCAGACTTGGAGGCTGACGGGCATCCTATGCAAAGTGATCTTTGCCTCCATGTTTCTCTTGCTTTGCATTTTTTATTAGACAGGCGTTTTTGCCTGTCTAGCTAGGGCTCTGTGGAGGGGGAGGGAAGGAGGTTGGGAAGGGCTGGGGATAGCTCATATCCTGCTTCCCCAGCCCTCTCCTCACCCCACCCATAGAACTACCCCCTTTCCTTTCTCTCCAAGGTCACCTTTGCGACCTTGGAGAGACAGCCAGCGTGATTATCTACACAGGCTGCAAGAGAGGCAGGGTGAGGGGGAGCTCAGACTCCTGGGTCCAAGGTTGGAGTGCTGTCTCTGGCTTCAGATCCAAGAATACGAACTATCCAATTCCCCCCCACCTTCCCAGATGCTGTCTAGGGGCAATAGGATTGCTCTCTGAGGCCTTAGCTAGACCTAAGGTTTATCCCAGGGTCATCCCTGCCTGCTCCTGGGATATTCTGTGTGTCATTTACATGATCAGGGATGACCCCGGGATAAACCTTAGGTCTAGCTAAGGCCTTAGTTTCTGTCTTAAAGGCAACAAGGAAAACCAGCCATGATAATTGAATTCAAATAAAGTGGCATTGCTCAAGAAACCGTCAATGATTAAAAAATAACATATATTTTCATTGTGCTTGTCGAGTTGAATCCCTTCTAATGTTTTAAAATTGTTTTTATGACTGTCTTTGAAATGAGTCAGAATCCCAAACTCTTCAAGGGGCACTTTTTCAAATACCAATGCTGTATGAAAAAAGTGCAAGGAACTGGGGTGGGGGGAGCAGGGGGACAAAAACAAAACAATGTATTTCCTCTTGGTTTTAATGTGCCAATAATGTTCATTACTTGTTAGTTTCATATTTTCCCAGTTATTCTTTAAATAGTGTTCCAGAACTTTCAAAATTTTCCTTCTGCTTTTGACTTGATTACTAATATTTTCCATATTTTGCCACTCCCTAGACGCAGAAATTGTTCTGTAAAGTCTAAAGAAAGGTGTTAAAGTATAACTGTGAGGGGTAAGAGGAATAAAAAGCCCAGAATGTTATACAGAAAATATTCAGTTGTCCCGTAATATTAAGGAACACCAAAACAGTACAACAAAAGAAATGGACTTTGGAGGTTGTGAGGGTGTGACATTGCTTTTTAGGCAACTGTAACAATACATACATGTAGAGTGAATAGGTATAAATATGGGGGTGTCTGTATAAAATATAACTTTAAATATTGCTTGTTAACGTATGTGCTTCTGTAGCTAGAAATCTTTTGTGGTGATAGTTCTATTTCATGTCACCATGAATTCTAATGTCCTATGCAATGCTTTTAGATCTCTCACTGCTGCCAGATTTTATTCCAGTTTTATTCTGTTTTAAGCTTTTAAAGGTTTATATCACGTTACATCATGTTGTGTTTTAGGGATTTAATTTTTGTGAACCACTCAAGACAGCTTTTGCTATTGGCCGTTGTAGAAGTGTACAAAATTATGCATGGTATGGAGAAGGTGGATCGGCAGACATTTTTCTCCCTCTCTCAAAATACTAGAACCTGGAGTCATCTCATGAAGCTGGTTGGTGGAAGATTCAGGACAAATAAAAGGAAGTACTCCTTCACACAGAGCGTAGTTAAATTATGGGACTCACTGCTGCAGGATGTAGTGATGGCCACAAATTTGGACGGCTTTAAAAGGGGGTTGGATAAATTATTGGAGGCGAAGGCTATCAATGGCTACTAGCCCGGATGGTTGTGTGCTATCTCCAGAATTCGAGTCAGTAAGCCTGTGTGCACCAGTTGCTGGGGAACATGGGTGGGAGGGTGCTGTTGCACCATGGCCCTGCTTTGTTGTTTCCTGGCCGATGGCTGGTTGTCGACTGTGTGAACAGAATGCTGGACTAGATGGACCCTTGGTCTGATCCAGCATCAGGGCACTTCTTATGTTCTTATAGATAAACAAGAAATGCTACTAGTAAAGGACAAGTAGCAAATATACAAATACATATGCAGTTCTGATTCACAATTGTTAGTTTTAAAAATCCAGACTAAATACTTTTCAAACCAAGCTAAACTTGTCCACCTATGTAACCTGAAATCTGCCATGTTCATAAACTTTTTTTATACAGAGCTGCTTTCTTTTTCTAAACAATTTTGATGTGTTGGATTTTGCTACCACTTTTTCCAAGCGAACTCTATAACTATGCAAGCTAGATATCTTTAATTGTAGATGAAAGCTTGGAATCTCCAGATTGTAACAGTGACATCTAAACCACTTCTGACATCATACATGTAATCTATATTTTTAGATAATGAACAAAGTTGATTTAATACTAGAGTGCTAGGTTTGGGGTAAGAAACCCAATTTCAAATCCCCACCCAGCTGTGAAGCCCATAAATTGACCTTGGGCAAATCCCTATCTGTAAGACTAACCGATTTCACAGGTTTGGGCTGTCACATCCTCGTTTTTTCTTCATGCTGGAAGGAGGCCAACAACTGTGGCCCTCCCAAGATGGAGAAAGAGAAGCAAGCCATCCCACATCCCCATTGCTCTCTCCAACCTATGATCATAGAAAGCAGTGTAGAAGAGGGGTGGTAGGACTCTCCCATGCAGGGAAGAGTGGCTGCTCTCCTCAGTGTAGGTGAGTCATGCAGCCCCCCTCCACACACACACCCCATAGCTGCTCTCTCCAGTCTCAAATTGGAGATAGTATCAGGGATGAGGGATGGCAGGTATTGGGACTTGCCTACACCAGAGAGTGCAGCCACTCTTCTCCGTGTGGGCAAGTCCCACTGCCCAGGCTGCCCTGCATCCCCACTGCTAACTCCATTCTGAGATTGGAGAGAACAGCATTGGCTGTTATTTCCAGTCTTAAATTGGAGTTAGTGGTGTGGGGGACACCTTCTGAGGGTATTCCTCCAGGAGACTGGGCGTGGAGGCCAAGCCCTGATCCTGGAGGAACTCCACATGTCTCCATGAGCCAGGCCAGAGGTTCTGCAGTCGTGTTGTACCTGTTGTGTATTTTTGAGGATATTGACCCCAATTATTTCTTTGCAACTATATTGCTTTTCCCCAGTAAAGTTAAGAGGAACGTTCTAAATTGGGGCATATATTTACATTCAAATGATATCATGCTTTAAGACCATGCTGCAGGCACTTATTTTTATTGCTTCCTTGAGGTAGACTTGACCCCAAAACTGAATCGATGCAATAATTCTATTGACGGAAGTTTAAAAGATTGGAAACATAAAGAAGACATCAGTGTAAGTGCTAGGCAAGCCTCAGTGGGAAGATAATTTCTTAAAGGGGCACCAATGAGATCCTCTATCCAGTCACTACCCGCTTCACCTCAAAAGCCAGGGCACTGTGGGATGGGACTCTGAAGGTGGTGTCAGTACCGGGTAGGTTGATGTGAGAGTAGAAGTTCCTTTGGATATCCCAAGCCATGTGGTGCTTAAAGGTAAGCACCACCAAGTACTTTGAATTGTACTTGGAAACAGATGCTGTGGGTAGATGCAGCTCAATGGTAGAGTATATGCTTTGCATACAGAAGGTCCCAGGTTTGATCCCTGGCTTCTCCAGGTAGGGCAAGGAAAGAATCCCTCCTAAAACCCTGGAGAGCTGCCGCCAGTCAGTTTTGACAATACTGGGCTAGAAGGACCAACAGTCTGATTAAGGCAGCTTCTAATGTTTCTATATTCCTAAGTTCTGATAAGATGTGTTTCCTGCACCATGTCTCAGTGAATACCATAGCAGCTGCATTCTGAATTAACTTCTCCACATATAACATATTTTTATATTCTAACCTGGAGTTTATCAGAGCATTTATTTATTTATTGCATTTTCTTACTGCCCAATAGCCGAAGTTCTCTGGGCGGTTCACTCAGCATGGAAAATGTGGTCAAGCAATCTCTGTCCAGCTAGTGAAAGGCAATCAATGCCACTGACCTCACTCGGGTCTACAGTGACAAAGCTGGATCTGTAAGCACTCTCTGAGCTTTGAACTTTATCCTTTAGGACAAATGCGGCCTCTTTGGGGACATAACAAAGTAATACCTATTGGTATTACTTTCTGTACCCGACATCATTTACCAGGACTGAGCCATGGCAGTCAAGACAGAGCTCTTTTAGTCATGGGTTGCTGTGTTTTCTGTTTGTGTACCTCATAAATAAATTCAATTAAATGTACCTGGACTCTCATTCATCAACAAAAACAACAGACAAAAAACAAACAAAAAGATTGTTATAAGACTAGTTTTAGAGTCAGCGTTTTAGACTGTGAGACCCCTGAGGTATTAGATTTTATTTTCTACAATCCAAAAGGTTATAGTTTTTTATTGGTCTATAGACCTTCACAAGAACAAGATTTGTTTAGCTCAGGGAATTGAAAAAGCTGTATCTCAATTTCACAGAGCAGCATACCTGTAGCACTGTAATTACTAGGTTACAGCGGCATCTCTTGTACTTTAAGATTTGTTGGGGAAGACTGTAGAGTTTGTTGATGTTGTAGCAACAGTTAGAATGCAAGTGTTTAATGTAGTGCACTTTATGGCAGTTCATAGAACTGGACTGTTAAAATTTTCTGTCTGTATGTTGATTTATTCATCTCCAGGACAAGAACATGGAGTGTGTGCCCTACAGTATGCTTCAAAAATATCTGCAGTATGCAGGGGTTCTTTGGTAAATAATATAGAAAGAATTCCTAAAATGTAGATGGTTCTTGAAAACGAATGTTGTAGCAGATAGATTGTGGCATAGAAATTTTGAGTTCTCTGTTATGAATTCTCTAATGCCTTTCTTTAGATTAAAGTGTTTTGCTCCTATAAGCAAAACTTTGTTTAGAGAGTTTTGCCTAAGGAGAGAAATTGGATCATTTGTGTGCCCCCCCCCCCGCATTTAGCCCATCTCTTGAAAATATAATATTTCTGTTTGCTATACCCTATATAGCTAAATATAGTTAAAACTACAAATCTGATCTTTTGAATAAATTGCTTGTAACACAAGCACTGATTGTATATAACCGCCAAGAATGAAAACTAGTTTGGCAACCTCAAATGCCACATTAGTGTGGATTTTATGACTGATTTTCATGCCACGTTGATGACTGTATCGCCCAAGTTAGTTTTTATTTATTCTGAAAGTTCATGTAGCACTCCTGTCGTGTCATGATATAAGGAAATGTTCTGCAAATGTAAATTAAACCCTTTCACTGCATTCTAGCAAACTGAGAAAGTAGAGATTATTAACTAAAAAGATATCTAATAATACAAATTAATAATAATACAAATATATATTTGGTTCTATACCAGAGTGTATTCCAATTAACCAAAATATACAAAACACAACAATATAAACAAAATTCAATAAATACACACTAGATAAACTACTATCCAGAAATTAAACTAATTCACAACCAATCAAAACAACCATACAATTTAAAACTCAAAACAAACTGATTGGAGCTATAGTTGTTGGTGCATGGAGTGAGGAACAAATAGGTTTTTAGGACTCATCTAACTCTGGTACCATTCAAAGGTGTAGAGGGAGACACCATTGTGGGGGCAAGATGAGAAAATGCTTGGAGCCTAGAATTTGCCACCTTAGTCCAAGGAACCACCAAAAGTCCAGAATCTGTGGACTGCGTTCTCCTAAGAAAAGGTGGCCGTACAATCAACTCTGCCAAATAACTTGGAAGGGAAGAGCACAGGGCATTAAAAATCAAGGAGTTTAAAGTGTGTCCTGCACTGACAGGCAACCAATGCAATGCCCTGCAATAATAGGACACGTGGGAATAATGGGGCAAATCTAATAGAGCACGTACAGCACTATTCTGTACTAGAGTAAGAGGATGGAGTGAAGAAGGAAGACCCGCCAGGAAGCTATTACAGTAATCCAGACAGGAAACAACCAGGGCATGAGCAACAAGCCCCACAGTCTTGGGGGGTCAAGAAACATCGGATAAGGCGGATGTTAGCAAGGTGAAAATAACATACCTTGGCTGTCGCATTCAGAAATGAGCAAAGCGGCAGCCAATCATCTACCAGAGCCCCAAGATCCATGACCTCCAAGATGGGGGTCACTTGGCAGCCCTGGAGGAGAAGGGGAAGAACACCCAAGGGATGATCAGAATGAAAGACCAAGATTCCATCTTGTCCTTATTCAAGTTTAAGCGTTGAGAGAATATTCATGACAAGATGTCTTAAAGGCAACTCGTCAAGGAGGTCCAGACCTCAGTATTCAGCTCTTGATAAGATTGGTACACCTGAGTATCATCAGCAAAGATATGATAACAAAACCCAAACTAGAAATAAGGGCAGCGTGTAAAGAGAAAAAATGAACAGGGCACAATACTGAGCCCTGCAGGATACCGACACTGAGGGGAAAGGAATGAGAAGTTCCAGTACCCATGGAAACTGAAAAATAAAGATTTGACAAATTAGAAGAAAACCAAAAAATAGCGTTGGCAGAAACACCCAAAGATATTAGCCATAACAATAGAATCTGGTGGTCAGGGGTATCAGATGCCAGTAAATTAAGCAGTACTAGCACAGTAGAATGATACTGAGGCTTGGCCACCAGAATATCATTCAGAACGCAAGAACGATAGATAAAATAGCCCAGACATTCTTACATGAGAAAGAGAGATGGGGAAGATGGGTAACACAAGGTGGGGTGGGGGCACTGGAGGAGGGGAAGAAAGATATTGACATACCAGTGCTCTTTTTGTGTGGAAGAGCACTAAAGTTAAGAGGTACAATTCCAATAGAGCTGAAACACTATTGTAGGTTATAAATCTCAAAATTTAGAAAACCACCTTATAGCGAGTCAGACTACTGGTCCCTCTAGCTCAGTGCTCTGGGGGTGGTTCTTCAGAGTTTTCGGCAGAAGTCTTTCCCAGTAATACATGGAGAATCCAGGAATTGAACCTGGGACCTTCTGCATGCAAAGCATGTGCTCTATCACTGAGCCACAGCCCTCCCTCCTGTTTTACTTATTGTGTTGCATGGCGACTACAGCTTTTCAGCAAGATTTGAGTCTCAGAATCTTTCTGTAAGATTTGGTGGCCCTCCCAATGGGTAGTTCCTAGGGAGGGTAAGAACTTGTTGGCATCCTGACTTACATTCCAGTTTGGGGGCAAGTACGTTAGGAGAGGGCAGGCACAGTGATGTTTGGGTCACATAGTACAGCACTGTGTTTTTTGTTCGCTTTTCAATCTCCATGATCTTTACTTTTGGGAATCTTAAAGAATAGAACAAAGCCATGCTTTTATGCAGGCATAACTTTAGGCTTCGGTGAAGGGTGAAAGATGCATGAACTAGTGACAAAGTTTTTCGTATTAGTTAATCTTTGAGCAGGTGGCTCCAGCCTTATTTATTTGTATTGAATTCCTGTCCTGTTTTTCTGTTCTCTAGGCATCCTTAATGCAGCTATGTTTCTGTAGTTAGGAAGAATCACTGTGGAAAATGTCTGAAAACTTGTGATCAGTGGTTCCCAATTAGCTAAGTACTGCGGACCCCTTGTTTTTCAAATGCCAAGCCATGGACCCCCTACTTTTGAAAAATTTGTTATCTCTATGGTAGTTACCTGTGCAAAGCAATTTTTTGGAGAAAATAAGGGGCATCCCCTAATAAGCAAAGGATTTTAGGTATACTAAAAAACAAACCATAAAATTTGTGATATTATCACACAAAAATGACAATGATTTAGTTAGGAATATAAAGACAAATTTAATTTTACTAATGTCTAGTTTACAATTGAACAAATTATGACCTGTCTAGCAGGTACTAAACCTAAATGTGATGGGAGAAATCATGCCTCTTTTTGTCCCAAACAATCCCTTCCCTTTTAATCTCAAATCTGGATCAACATCGAGCCGATTTCTATGCTTGTTCTTCATATAACAAAATGTCAAAAATGTTTGTTCACAAAGATATGTGGAACAAAAGGGAACTAGATGTTTCAAAGCTTTTTCACTTAACTTCTTATAATCAGGAAAAACTGTTCAGTCTATATTCTTTGAAAAATGACTTCAGTGAACCACATCAACAAGAGCATCTTGCTCTTCTGCAGATAGAGTTGTTAGTTGTACGTCACCACATTCAAAAGGATTCCTTATCCATGAGTTTTCAGGATTAGGTGTAGGGAAGTAATCTCTGAAGCTAGTCGCAGGTGCTCAATGATGCTATATTTTACTTCTGGTAGGAATTCGTGGTCAGCAGACTCCAGAAATTAATGGTGAATGTGTGAATGGTGCCACGGACCCCCTGGGTGGTTACGCGGACCCCCTGGGGTCCACGGACCCCCAATTGGGAACCACTGATCTATAACCAGTGAAAGCAAAGCTATTATGAAAATAGGTATTCATAACAGGAAGTTTCAAATATTTTTTTCTACTAGCCTTCCTTTATTTCTTGGCATGATGTGTATCATTAAAGTGAATGCTAAAATATTAAGGCGCAATTTAGACTATATATCCGGAGGATTGCACTACAAAAGCAAATCATAAAAGCATAAATCTACACAAAAAATCATTGTGCACGTGTGTTTTTACAATTAAGAAAATATTCTCAAGCCAATAGCACTTCTATTTAACACTTACACCTTTGTAACAATATTATTTCAACCAGCCTAGGAAATCAAACTACTGTGTGACCTATGCAATCTGAGGTTAATTTTGCAGTGTGTAGGAGAATGTGCTATTAGAAAGCCTTAATTTTCCAGGCCTTGAGCCAAGGAAGGTGGATTCCATGAGTTCGGCCTGCAGCATGTTTACAGGGGACAAAGGATGTAGGCCGCAATATCCCTCGAGCAAATCCAGCTGGCTGCTTCACAAAAGCAGTTATCCCTGGCAAATGCCTGACACTTTTGTTAGGCATTGTGAGTACAATGGCTTATCGCTTGAAAGGTTGGGTGGTAGTGGTAGCATTTCAGGGAACACTTCTCGTATCATAATTCTTAGAAGGTGAGTACATACAATGGGTCACCACCAAGCCAAGTTTATTGGTATTTAATTTTCTGAATGTTCAAATAATTGGGTGTATTTCATCACAGTCTTCATATACAAAAAGCCGGTTTCTGGTCAAACATTTTTGTTAAGTATTTATGATAAATGGGAGATATAAATTAACAGTTCTAAAATATAACGTGTCTTGTGATACTTCAATTCTAGCAACCTAAGAGGAGTTTTGGGTGTTGCTATATGTTGTAGGGATGATGAAATATGAATGAATTGTGCATTGCTTTGCACTGTATGTATTTGGTTGAAGATTTTATTTATCTCTCCTCCTCTAGCCCTGTGGTACAATATACATGCTCCCAACTCAAGGACTACTTTGTGCATGTTGCCAGAGGAGGAGATACATAAGTTCCACTTAAACATTACCAAAAAAGTAAAGGGAAAGAAAGTGTGATTGAGTTGTACTTCCTGTAATTGCAAAATATGAGGAACAGCTGCAAATCAATCACACTTCCTGTGTCCTGAGCATATAGTAATATTTGAAGTTACACTCAGAGAATACTGGTTAATAAACCAAAATGAGAAATTTGAAATAGTTTGTACATCCTTGCTCAATAATAAAAGCCGGGAATAAAAAAAAAGTGTAAGATTAAAAAAAATCAAGTCTGGTATTTATGTCTTCTTTAAATTGAGAAGTCCAGTTACCATGCTATTTGCCAATAAATAATACCAATTTTATTTATTTAGTTATTTGTTTGGTTTTAGTCTGCCCAGTAACCAAAGTTCTCTGGGTTCTCTCTATTGACTCAGCTGAGAGACCAGCTCCCTGAACTCTTGCCATTCAAACTGTCAATTTTAAAAACTGGTGCCTGAGTTTGCTTGTTTTCCTTGACCCTACCCATCCATTTTTTCCTTTTGGATCATGTCTTTTAGATTGTAAGTCTGTTGGCAGAGACTGTCTTTTTAATCAGTGCTTAATAAATTCATCATCATCACAAATTAAGACAGTAATTCACTGTCCAAAAAAGACCAAAAAAGACCAACCGTCTTTGGTTCCATTGTAGGGAGATCCAGCCCACTGACTGAGGCTTGGATTGAGGGCTGTCTGTCTGCAAGAGGAATGGAAACCACTGGTGAAACCTGCCCCCTATAGCTCCCAAATCTCTTCTGGCGGCTTGGGGGCGCCCCCAGGAGCAGATGGGGGGCATGCAGGGGGCTGGAGGGAGAAGGAGAGCAAGGGGAAGTCTTGTTGCATGAGCTGAAATCTGCTCGCACAATGTTAGATTTAACCCTGAATTTCTCAAAGTTATACAGAATATATACTTCTACAAAATGCATTTATCTGTGTCCATGGTTCTGTTCACATACACACACACAGAGAGAGAGAGAGAGAGAGAGAGAGATCTAGATAGGGGTTATATGTGTGTGAAAGCAGGTCTTCTGAGTATGTGTCTTTAAGCTGCGTGAAGAAGTACATGCACAAACAGTTGGTGTGTGCCCATTCTCCTCCCTGATCCAACAGCTGAAGATGTGCACGTGGAGTCCTTCTGAAAAAGATGAAACCCAACAATCAGATGTTCTTGAGTACAAGTGTAAGATAGGATTCCCCCAAACAGCTAATTTACAGGATATGGGTTCACGCAACAAGCTAAACCACCATGGGTTATCATGTTGTCTGAATACAGGATGGGTTAATGTGTTGTCTGAACGCAGTGCATTTTCTGCAGGGTGGATTGTTAATCATGCAGTATGGTTTATTTTTCTCAAACAAGACACCTTGAGAACCCTTAGCTTGTTGTTGGGTTGTTCAGGGTGGTTAACAAGCCACACTGCAATAACCCATCCTGCAGAAAATGTGCTGTGTTCAGACAACATGATAACCCACAGTTCAACAACAACCCAACCCATCCTGGGTGGATTAGTGTGTTGTGGGAACCCAGTCATTATGTGTTCTGATTGTGGAAACAGGTTTTTGTGGTAGTCCCCTGGATCATCAGCTATATTGTAGTTATGAGAATTTAGTATATTGAGAGTATTAGAAGGTTCTCAAGGCATGTCAACTATGCCTTTGTATGTTTTCTGCAGGCACAGCATCTTATATTTGTTTCAAACTTGAAAATTGTGCCTTCTGTTTTGAGTAATAAAGAATAATATTTGGACAGTATATATTCAATAAACTGCATGTTTATATTATGAGTCAGAGGCTTTATTATTGCCATTTTGGCTACACCTATTCTTTATTACATGTTTGTAAGGTTAATTAACAATAACTGGATGTAGGTTGTCATAAAAATACTCAACAATGGTACTTGTACTACGTTATGAGATATTTGAGTCACACTACGTGGGCAGAAAGTTCTTCATGATCACAATTGTCTTTGTGATGTTGACTTCATCATCTAGGGCTGAAATGGTGTGGTTTATGTTCTTGACTCCCTTGCCACAGCTCCCAAACACCCTGCTACTCAAGTCAAACAGAATTAGTCAGTCTGGATTTTAATTGTGTAATTCCTTTCTTGGTCAGAGTTGAGTAAGATTATGGAATACCCAGGAAGGCAACATTGCCAATATAAAATTTAATATGTTTTTTTCCTTCTCTGTGTACACATATGATGTACGCCTACATACCTAAGCATGCATATACTTCCTTATCCAAATTCCACACCTCCCCCTTCCTTCCACTTTTAGCAGCTTCAGGAGCTGTTACTAGGAAAAGAAAGGAGGCCATCCTGTCTTACTAGGGATCTTTCATCTTCTCCATTCCCTTCCATTCCCTTTATTCAGAAAGACCAGTCTCATGTTTCTACAGACTCCCCCCATCCCGCCCCTGCCTGATTGATGCATGGATATGTGTTTACGCCAGACTAAAAGCAATATGAAGCTAAATTGAGAGCATAGGGCCAGGTAGAGAAAGAGGGATCCTTTTGGCCCATAGCTATGAGCCTCCCTTCTTTTACTATAAAGACTTCTGCATTCAGGGAAATTTTTAGTAGAGACCATAAACTAACAACTGTAGCCTATGATTACAAAGCTGTATCCTCAAGAGAAGGCTGTCTTTTCCTCTTTGGTGTATCTGCCAGTAGTATCAGTGAGTAAACAAATAAGTAAATGAGCATGGATACTTATCTGTACTTCACAGTAAAAAGGTGCTGAGAAATAAAAACAGTATAGACATATTGGGCTTGCCATAGTTTTGCTCTTGAATTAATGTAGTAAAAAATTGTTGTTGTTGTTTTACTAGTTTCAATTTAACTACATTAGCCTGGTTCAGGCAACACGCTAAACCAGTGGTTCTCAACCTTCCTAATGCCGCAACCCTTTAATACAGTTCCTCATGTTGTGGTGACCCCCAACCATAAAATTATTTTCGTTCTTCTCTACACGATCCATTGTCATGGGATGGTTTGCTAATGAAAATAATACATAACAATAGCTTTAATAATACAAAAGATGATACATGACATAGTTCAGTCAATACAGTTTCCTAAGACCATCGGAAATATGTGTTTTCCAATGGTCTTAGGCGACCCCTGTGAAAGGGTCGTTCGACCTCCAAAGAGGTCCCGACCCACAGGTTGAGAACCGCTGCGCTAAACCATGCTGCTTAACCACAAAATGGTTAACAGAATGCATTGTCCTTAATGCATTCCATTAACCATTTTGTGGTTAAGCAACATGGTTCAGTGTGTTGTCTGAACCAGGCCATTGAGTACTACTGATTTAAGAGAGACACCCATAATTTGGTAAGTTACTGTAAAAAAAAAAAAAAGGTGAAATTAGAATGAGCTGAACTTTTTCTGGTCATGGTGTTTCATATATTTTTCATCCAGTTTAAAATAATAAATTATTGGGTATGAATTGAATCATTAATATAAAAGTATCCGGAAACATAACAGCCAAAAACTCAATATTTCGTTTCCACACATACCATTTTATGGGCTTTAATCACCCTCAAATGTTAGTTTTTGGGTATCTGTGTTACAGCTCTCAAAGTGATTACAAAATATTGACCATAAAATTCTTAATGTCCAAGTAGCTCTTAAGTGAGTAGACAGATGGAGCTATTGGAATATTTAATTTGCTTTCTTTTTCTGCAGAGAATAAGAATGACACCTGAATAATATAAAGATAATCTGTCCCTGATGCATCTGTAAAACTCTACTTAGCATTAACTAGGCTGTTAGATTGTGTGTGCAAGGAGAATTTATCACATTTATTTCACATACTTTTGGTCTAGAACATGTTTAGTCTTATACAATATTTTTTATCTTGGGAGTGAGAGATTGAGAGGTTTTTACTGATGTATAAAATGACATTCAGCCCTATAGGTAAAGTGTGTATGTTTCCTTTTTAACACACTTTTCAATGGAGACAGCTTTTGCATTCAAATGAAGTCATAGAATGATATGTTAGAGTGAGGAGATTCTGAGTGGTATACATGCATGTATAAATCAATCCTCAGTGAAATGGGCAAAATAACATTCTGAAGCAACGGTACAGTAAAGGATCCTTATTTGCAGATAAACTGCCTTCTAATTAAAAATGTATGTGGATCATAAACATATGTATAAACAACACATTGTATCTTGCATTGGGCCAGATCCTAGTATTCGAAGGATGGACTGTTCAAACTGCACCTGAGATCTAATAACAGCCTGTTATTTTAAACTACTACAGATTAATTGTGGTAACATAGAAGCTCTGCATTTTCTGGCATCAATTGTTAACAAATGGTGATTTGGAGGGTTGTTTTTGAGTCTAAAGCAGTAAAACATATAAAGTGAATTGCCTTTTTTTGCATGGATATCCATCATGGAATGTAGGGTGCATGTGTATTCTATAAAGATAGGTTTACATAGGATTCCTGCTTCTGGCAGGTGCTTGTATTTGATGAACCGCAAAGTCTCCTCAATTGTACTATGATTAGTAAGTAGGTAACTACCAAAGAAAACTCCCATTAAATTCATCTGTAATGGCATACCCATATGATGTATGTTGAGTATTTTGAGTGGTGGGTGGTGTGGTAAATGAGTGAGTTACACTACTTTTGACTTATTTTAATAATAAAAGGAGACCAGTGCTGTTGTATTAATTTCTTTGTGCCTGTTTTAACATTGCTAGTTTAAAATTGTAAGTTATATAGCTGAGTGTGCCTAGGAATATTTTCTAATGTGCTAATGATATTTCTATTGTTCCAGAAAATCACAATGTGAGCTGGGTGCACCCGCAGTTACTTATGCAACCTATCGAGGCTCTGCTAGAATTAAGCAGTTGCTTAAGAAACAAGCAGAATTGGAGCAAGAAGAAACCCCCACCAGCATTAATAGTTCTACTGAAAAAACCAAAGAAAATCCGACCATAAATCTTTCAAACTTAGAAACTACCACAACAAAAACAAAATCCTCATTAAAGAATTCAAATCATGACACTAAAGATGATAAAAAGGATTCACAAGCAAACATATTTTTGGAAGAAATGGACTTGGGGAAAAATACCCAGGCTGCCTTGGATAGTAGTGAACCCAAAGACCTGACATTGTTGACAGAAATGGAAACTATCAAAAATTGCATTGAAGAACTAGTTTCTGTGAAATGTGCATCAGTTTCCAGCACACCAGAACTTAGTAGGAACCTTTTGTTGGAGCCAGTATTGTTGCCAAAGGAAGCCAGTCCTAGTTGCCAGAATATAGATCCTGTTAAAATGTGTTCAGAAAATAGCAGTTTGGTTGAAAAGAGAGAGGAGGTGTTAGGAGAAACACAAATCCAGCTTCAGTCAAACAATGCTACTATTGTTGGTGTTCAGAAAGGAATTCATTCTTGTACTTTTTCTTACACAGAAACAAAAGATACAATTGAACATGACTTTTCATCTCATTCCAAAGTGGACTCAACTGACAGTGAGAAACAATTGCTAGATGATAAATGTTCATGTAATAGTTGGACTGAGGATCAGCTCAAATTAAAATCGGCTAACCAAACCTTGTACTTGACTAGGACAATTAGTACTGGGGAGGCAGTTAACAGGGTACTAAATAGAAATAAAGACTCACACACAAATGTGGCAACTGAACAGAAGGAACAAAGCCTGCAAATTGTTTCACCAAATGCACACTTGCCTCTCCGTGAACAAAGAGATAGAGAAGAATTAGTGTTAATTTTGCAGGATGTAGACTGCAACAAGACTGATAAAGTGACTGCAGTAATTGATCTACCTACTGCAGTCCAACCCTCGGAAACTGTTAAAGAGGTAGACATACTTAGCAAGAATGGTCCAGAGAGTGAAGAAGCCACAGAGTCAGTGATACTTAAAGGTATACAAAACAGTCCTAATGTCTCCATGACTTCTGAGACTGAAACTAGTACTTTTGCCACACATATGCCTGCTGTGCAATTTGACCATAATGCTATTGAAGTAAGCAATACCAACACTACTCTGTTAGCTGTTGAATATGAAAATGTGGAGTCCCATGTGCCATGTACTTCCTTAGAAATGGAAGATGTCAGCATTGCCAAAGCTGTGGCACCTGTGGATGATGCCCCGCAAAGCCTTGAGGCTAAACATGACAGCTGCCATCATTTTGCCAAGGAAGGTGAGAATGAAACTCTGATCAAAACATCAAACAATTTAGATGTTTCCCTTCCTCCCCTTGAAGGCAAAATCAAGCCCCTTGAAATGGAAAAAACAAGGCTTATAAACAACACAGGATCTGCTACCATGGTCAAACCTATTCCCCCACCTCTTACACCGACAGAAGTTGTTACAATTAAGAACCTAGTTTTATCTGCAAGACAAAATGATCCATTGGTTTATGAAATGAAAAATCATTCTGAAGCTAAGATAGCTGCGCCTGCTAGTGAAACTAAAGATGTCTTCACAGTGTCTCCTTCTAAAGATGTGTGCTTGCCAAAGGGCTCTCCAATTGTTGTAGAATCAGAAAAGAAAAGTTCTTCACCACTTCTTTTTTCTCCTTCACTACCTGCCTTGATAAGTAATTCTTTCATCATTGAAGATAGTCCCCAAATGGAAGATGCTATGTCTAAACCTGTGCCTAATTCTGAAGATCAGTGTTTGTTGGAAGCTTCATGTTCTTCGACTGATAAACAGGAAAGTTCTAACCAATCTGTGAGAACTCCAGCTGTAGTTAGTTCTGCAGAGGCTACCTATGACAACATGTGTTGTGATAACATCCAAGTTATCACAAAGTCAGGGGGACCTTGGAGCCCTCATTTTGCTGCTGAAACTGAGGATTCAGATAAAATTTCTGATGCCTTTCTGGAATCCAGAAACATGCTTAAAACTAAGATTAGCTCTGATGCTACTGAAATAGCTGATACTAGAAGAAAGTTTTTGCCATGTTCTGAAGAAATGAAAGATAGGACTGGATCTTGTTCATTAGACCCAAGATCCATGCTGGCAAAAGAGAACCTTCCTGTTCCTGAAAATTTGTACACTTGCAAGCCTGCTTCTCCTCCTTTCTTGAAAGACATCTCAAAACTTTGTTCTCCAGACTATGAAACAATAGATGTTAATCTTGTTGAAGAAAACAATTCCATTCCTATTAATTCTGAAGATGATGTGGGCAAAGTGTCATCTAATCATAAATTAAATTGTCTACCATCTAAGTCAACATCTGAAGCCGCTTACTCAGACCCATTAGTGGCCTCAATTGCCTATGATGTGGAAGCTATAGAACCTGTGAAGATGATGTTAGGAATGCCTTTCACTACACAGCAGAGCGAAGAGGTGCACAGAACTCCTTCACAGCAATTAAATCTTCACTATCTTGCTGCTGCTACTGTAAAAAACCCTGCTGAAGAGGATGATCAAGCAATTACTGCCTTGTTTACAACATCTAGCAGCCCATTTTTTGAGGAACCATTGAAAGATGTTGAAACAGGAAAACAAGTACAAATTAAATCCCAAGACTTAACTGTTTTGTTTAAAAAGGCTGATGAAATAGTTGATGCAATTCTGCATTTAGCCATAGAAGAAATAAGATCAAAGCAAGCATCTGGTGTCTGCCAGACTAATGACATTAAGGACAATTTATTAGGGACCAGCCTTCAAAAAGATCAGAAAACTAGAAAAATGCTGTCAGAATCAAAAGAAATCCAGTCATGGAACTCATCATTAAAACATTTTAATGAGAGCTGTATCAGAAAGATTTCTGGAGGTAAAGGGAAAGACACACTTGGCACAGATATTCAAGATGAAAAGATACCATTTGACATTACTGATAAAATTGACCTACATAGTTCAATAGCATTAAAAGCAAAAGAAATAATTGATGATGTTATTAATGCAGCCAAACAAAAACTGACGTATAATCAGCACGAGGACCATCTGAGCAAGGTTACTTCCCAGAATATAAACCTTGGTTCTAAAGCTGAAGCATTAGAGAGACCTACCACTGAAACTGAATTCAGAGCTAAGCTTCCCAAAATAATTGAAAAACCCTTGAATTTAGGTCCAGCTGCAATACAGAAGATAATCAGTGAAGGTGAAGTAGCAAACTCCTCAGCACCTTTGTATATTAATTCTAAAGAAGTCATCAAGGAGGATATGGCTGGAGAAATTGTAGCAAATAATGCATTTTCATGCCAAAAAAATGGAGATGAATGGTCTGATCCCACAGCTAACCTAGAATCCAGTCCAGCAGAAATAACTAATGGCAAAAACAATAAAGGTGTTAATAGCACTACAAATGTGACAAGTGCTGGTGACAACACTAGTAACTTGTCACCTGATAATAAGTCTGAGAGTGCCTTAAATGCAACAAATGAAGAGACTGAAGAGCAGTCCTCATCATGTCCATTTGTGCCACTAAATGTACTAACCTTTAACTCAGATGATGATACATATACCTGCATTTCTAGCAGATTCAAAGGTGAATGTGGATTCTTGGGTTCACTTGAAAGTAATCTAGGGAAAGATTTGTCTAAATATATTTTTAAAGAAGATGAGGCTGCTGCAGTTGTAGGAGAGGAGCCACTTAAACAATATTATGAAATAGACAGTAACACGGGCTACGGAAATATGAAGAAAGCTTGCACAGTGCCAGAAGATAAAAACAGATCTGGAACCCAGTTCAGTTCTGAATCGTCTGTCATGGGTAGCTCAGCAAAGATTAGTTTGAATTTGGATTTTGCCTATGAGGAAAAAGCAAGGATTGAGCCTGGTTTTACTACGCCCAAAGAATATGTGGATGCTGCTGCCGATGGAGATGGAGCTTTTTCTCCATCAGAGGAGTGGGAAGGCAATTCTTCCTTCACTATTTTGTATGAAGGTTCTCTTCAAGATGAAAGCTATTATTTTTCAACAGAAGAACCAGAGCATCCCTTAACCCTTTCTGACTTCTCCCTGGATAATAACCGGCATCTTTTGATGTCTGCAACAGCACAAGGCAAATGTGAGTCTGCACACCTGTATGAAGAAGGTGACCAATTCAATAAGATGCTAGACAACACTTGTTCAGAATCATTCTTGACAGTAGAGGCAAAGCGATACAGGGTTTATCCTTTCTCTTTGTCTCCTATATATGAAGATGACAGTTCTCAAGAGGACTTGCTATCCACTGATATCTCACCCAGAAATCCTAGGGAAAAATCAAGAGACAGCCAATCCTTATCTGTCTTATCGCTTCTGCAGTCAGTGTCTGAACGGCTACAATCTAGTAACCAGTACAATGAAGATGAAGAAGAGGAGCTTTGTGAAGAAAACGAACAGGATGAAAAAGAAGCCGATGTATTCAGCCACTGGCCAAGCAACTCAAAAACTGCCAAGCCAGAGAACATTTATGAGAGGAATTTGTCTTCTAGACACTCAAATTTTCTTTCTAAGGAAGCGCTTAGCACAGATGAGGCCTTATCTTTTAGTTCAGCATATTCAGCTCAGCTTTTACAAAAATCTGATCCAATCATGAAGTCTTTTTCCAAGAGTGTATATCATGAATCTTTGCAGAGTTCAAGAAGTTATTCAGGTGAGAAGGGAACCAGATTTGGAAGCATCTTGTTGCCAAAGGATCAGCAGCCAGAAAGTAATGATATGCAAAAACTGGCAACATTTCAAGTGGTAAGGTGCTTTTCATTCATTATATTTGTGTAATGAACCTGTTGAGAATATACTAGCTGTGAAATTTGACCGAGGTAATAGGAATGTACACATATGTTTGGGCTGAATACATTGTAGAGACAGGGCATTTCCTTCTACCAGCAGAATATTATCTCTGGTAAGACAGAGAAATGTGAGTAGGCTATGTTCATTCACAAATTAGAATGTGAGCATTTATATTCTTCCAATTCACCCAGTGTGCAGGCAGTCTTAGAATGCTAGACAGGGGAAATGAAAGAATACATATTTCATTTTGCAGAAATGCAACGTGAAGAACACTAATCTTTTTCTTCCCTTTTTTCTCCGGACACATATGTATAGGGGAATGAAATTTAATGTATCACTCTTAGAAAGAGGGTAACAATACCCTTGGTAGCTAAAGAACCACCATCATCTTGCTAAAAGGGGCAGGGGATTTGTACCAGACTATCTGAGTATTGCAGTATTTCTTGCAATGCTGTTCGGCATATGGAAATGTGGCAATGAGAGCTCCTATCCCCTTCCATTGAATAAAATATGAAGCGCATTACCACAAACAGTTGTAGGTCCTATTGACAGGAATCATAAACCTTATATTGTTTCATCACTTTCATCTTGACTGTTGGCGGAAGACACGTTTATGGCCATTTTTTATGAGGTCTCAAAGTCTGTTCTTTCATAGGGGCACTTCACACGATCACAATAAGCCACTACGGCTTATTTAAATCATGGCATGGCTGGGCTGCAATTTCCATAATCATTGCCCAAGCTCAGCTTCTTGTATCATCCTTACCCGACCAGCATGGCTTGTTGTGGGGGAAGCATGACAACCCTGTACAGCCTTTGTCTTTGATTAAAGCTTTCCAATCAGGTTTTTATTGAAAGAATAAACAATTTTCTATTTAAAAGCACGTTTAATATGATCCAAGCTTAGTTTATCAGTAATGGTTTTCACCATTAAAGATAATTATTCATGTTTAATTATGATATTAAAAGAAAATCTCAATCATAAAATATACCTGCCTGAATATTAACATGATAATAAAAGGTGTAGTTTCTGGAGCTGATACTCACTCGCAGGGCCAGTGTCAAGGGTAAGCATAGTGCGGCATCTGCCTAGGCATCACCAGCCCCCTGGAGTCACTCCTCCTCTTCATCATTGCAACCTGCTTGTTGATCCTCCTCTTGCTTTGGCCCAGACGGTGGTGGAGGAGCAGTAGATGCCACTGGCCCTGTTCAGAAGACACTTTAAACCATGGCTTTAACCACAGTGGTTAAGCTAGAAAGCCAGGCTGTGTTCAAGAGTCACCTTAAACCATGGCTTTAACCACAGTGGTTAAGCTAGAAAGCCGGGCTGTGTTCAAGAGTCACCTTAAACCATGGCTTTAACCACAGTGGTTAAGCTAGAAAGCCGGGCTGTGTTCAAGAGTCACCTTAAACCATGGCTTTAACCACGGTTAAAGCCATGGTTTAAGGTGTCTTCTGACCACAGCCCGGCTTTCTGGCTTAACCAACATGATTAAAGCTGTGGTTTAAGGTGTCTTCTGAATAGGATCCGGCTTTCTGGCTTAACCACAGTGGTTAAAGCCGTGGTTTAAGGTGTCTTCTGACCACAGCCCAGCTTTCTGGCTTAACCACTGTGGTTAAAGCCGTGGTTTAAGGTGTCTTCTGAATGGGGACACTGTCTACTTGCTCACTGCCCCCCACCCCCAATAAAGCAAGGAAGTGATAGAAATGATCAGAGAGAGGATGAGGAGCATGACCAGCTGGTGACAATAGCCACAAGAAAGTAGACTTACTGAGAGACAGACCCTCAAAAAACTGGAGACAGCATTGCTCACTTATATATACTTGAACCCCTTCTTCCAAAGTACTGTACACATTTACTGTACCTTCATAAAGTAGTCGGGGGATTTGGTTTGCACACCACCCTGTCAGTGATCCCACCGTAGACATGACCCATGAAATGAAAAAATAATTGTCCCACTGGCATACCACTTCTCCTGAGAGGCCTGTTCCATAAACCTTGAGCGTTTCCCTAAAGGCATACTGCTTTTAATATCTCCTGCTGGTCTATTGTAGCATTGAAATAACTATTTCCTCTTCATTATAATTACAGTGTCCTGTTGACAGGGAAACACTCAAATGCAATCCAAGACCGGGAAAAGTGAGTGCAAACTTTTTATTGTATGAAGTGAATACAAAGTATTGACTATTTTGTCATAAACATTTGCAGGAAGTGAAAAACTTTTGAGTGAAGCCACTGAATATGAAAAAATAATTTTCTAGATTTGTTTGGGGGTGTAATTATAATTAACACAGCTGCCTGCTAGACCAAGCAACTAATTGAGATACTTATTACTTTAGAGACAAAGTGTGGTTCAACTTATATTGTCCTATTTAAATCATTGATATTACACCTGTGTAAGTGGTCTGTGGGTGTGCCTTTTGAATATGCTTTGGTTTAGGCTGCAATCCTATGTACACTTACTTGGGAGCAAGATCAATGAAGTAAACATTTACATTTATTTGTATAAATATTTATACCGTTCCCTTCCCCTGATTACTGATTGAGTAAACATGACAAGGATCTTAAAGCCTTTACTTAACTAAAGACAGAGAGCAGTATCTAATAGGGAGAACTGAGCATGCTCTCTAGCACCAGTGCACCTGCATTAGCCCCACTGGCCTGGTGCGCGTGGCCGTGAAGTCACGCTTACAGGGACAAGCCCCAGAAACAGCGAAAACACTCGCAGCCCTTTTGGGAATAGGTGCTTTGCCTCCCAGAAGCACAATTTGGCTGCTGTGGGCAATGGGGCCTGTGCGGGCACAAAGTTGCCAGGGAGTGCCCTCAGTGCCCCATTGGATACTGCCCAATGAGCAGAATATATGTAAAAAGGATTGTATACGTCACATAAGAAACATAGAACCTGAATGTGCTAGCCTTGACTTAACATCATTGCATGTCGTTTCAGATGGTTATTTGTGATGTTCAAGGTAACACAAATAAACATGAAATTTATCATGATGTGGTGGATGCTTCAGCCTGGGTGTTTTCAAAAGAAGCATTGATCAGAGTTGTAAGAGGATGGTAAGAAACATGTACTTTATGGGTGAAGTCCTCTATAAATGGCTGTTATTTTTGACCCGGACTTTAATAAAGATAATTATGTTATAAGTATTTGGCAAGCAGAAAAGTAACAATATATATAAAGTTCTACTTAATTCGAATCAATTTTGATCATATGATGAGATGAGTGAAAAAACACTTGCTGTTTTCATGTTTTGAATATTTGAACTTTTGTGAAAGTTTTAGAAAAGCTAAAACACAAGATTAAGGGAATACACACTTTTTTAAAATCACATTTATTTAGAATTTTAAAAATATGTCTTAACTAAACTGTAAAAATAATATTACATTTCCATAGTGCAGCAGAGAAAGGGGGGGGGGAAAGTCACTTGAGAGAACCAAACAACATTTGATGTACAACGTATTTAGGAATTAGACATCTTGTTTGGGCTAATATGCAGAAAAAGGGGTTTAAGCTAATGTCCAGATTATATATTGATTGTTTGATATAGCCAGATCATATATAACACCTATGAGGTATCATAAAACAAATGCATAAAATAAGTACATTGAATAGAAAGTATTGTCAATGTCAGAATTCTGATTTTCATGTTTAGTATTAGTAAATTTCCTAAGCAACATTGGTTGCAGATGAGAGAAGCAATAGTGAGAGGCCCCATGTTTTTGTTAACGTTTACTAAAAAAAACCAACTTACATGTCAGAGGGAAACGATTTCTTACACGATTATAGTTGCAAGGCTTTATTATCCTAAACTTGAAAAACAAAGGGGGTGTTCACACAATCACAGGGGTAAAAGAAGCCATCAAGGCTTTTCGCCCACCCCTGCGTGTGCTCCATGCACTCATCGTTTGCATAATTAGCCATGCTGGAGCACAGGTTGCTGTGTCGTCCGAACCCAGAGCATGACGGGTGGATTCCTGCATTGAGCAAGGGGTTGGACACGATGGCCTTATAGGACCATTCCAACTCTACTATTCTGTGATTGTTTGATTCTATGATTCCACTCATCCTACAACAACACCAACTGCAAGTCATGGGTTGTAGGGTGGGTATGAAGCCACCCCTGCCGCACCATGTGCGAGGTTCTGACGGCACGCCCACCTGCACTGCGGTGTGGGTAATTATGCAAATGACAGTCATGCACATGCCACGCGCAGGGGCGGGAGGAAAAGTCACTATGGCTTCTTTTACCCCCATGATCATTTGAACCCAGACACTGTCTATTTCTGCTAATGCTGAATGGAAATCGAAACTGCATCAATGTGCTGTAATAATAAATCTAATCGCCTATGTTAGACTAAAAGAAGGAAGACAAACTGACAACAGACTTCTTCAAAACTGGGTATTTTTTATAAACGTTTGGCAAAGTAACGTGTGTTCTTCAAAAGTTATAAAGCGTTTTTATTAAATGAAGAAGGGCTGCAGCTCAGTGGTGCAGAGCACAAGCTCTGCAGGCAGAAGGTCCCAGGTACCTTCAGGTAGGACTGGGAAAGAGCCCTATCTGAAAACCTGAAAAGCTGCTGCCAGGTCATTGTAGGCAATACTGAGCTAGATGGACCAATGGTTTGATTTGGTATAATGCAAACTCCTTTGCTCCTGATGTTTTGTAATTGTGATATTGTCTGGTAATTGGATTCAAAATTATTTTATATAAAATGAAAATTGAAATGTTCTTGTCTTATCAGCATAACCTGCTGATCTTTACTGAACACAATTGCATTGAAATCTCCAAGTGGAGGAGTTAAAAATAGGGCATGACGCACACACAAAAAGAGAATGTGTTACTCTGCTTAATACTGCAAGTGTTAAATGAGAAGGAAGTTTGGAAATATAGAGAAAGTCCTTGATTATATTTCTGGAACCTGATGTATGACCCTTCTTAATATCAGTATTATACAAATTAGGACTGAATGTGAATATACCAAGACAATAAAATGTGTAGGTTAGGACTTTTCCAGGTTCTCATTTTGTTTTGCAATAAAAGTGCAGTAATTGTTCAGGTGTTGTGGAGGGTTCACGTGTTCCCCTTAAAAGCTTTTCTTTTTGCATTTCAGAGCACAATTAATTGCTGAAAGCACAAGTTGTTTTTTTCTTCCTAGAATCAATTGTGATTTAGAGTGTTGTGTGAAATGTTTTACAAGGGTACTATAGATACCTTTTGGATACTGCCTATGAACATGAATGGTGACAAGTAACCTCGCCAAGAGATCATGTACCACTTTATAAACTGTAATGCTGCTTTTAGTGCCATTTTCTTAGTAGAAAGGAAGGCTATAAATCAAATAAATAAAGTTTAAACTTTGTTTACTCATTTAGTAATGGAGGCTATTAAAGACTGTGCTCACTACTGTATCTATTCAGACACATACTTCTCATAATGACAAGTATTTTGCATATAATATGCAGTTGTTCATGTAGTTTGTACTATCTCCAGAAATTAAATTTGGAGGATCACATCTCTTTCCCATGAAAAAACTTAACTTATAAAGATTAGCCTATGTGCGCACAAACCCATTCTGCACTCTAACGTTTGTGTGTGTGTGTGTGTGTGTGTGTGTGTGAGAGAGAGAGAGAGAGAGGGGGGGAGAGGGAGAGAGAGAGAGAGAGAGAGAGAGCACAAATTGTTATAATGTGAACAGTGGCTTTCTACTAATATTGGTGCTATCTTAGCTATTTCTTGGGCAGCATATTTATAGTGATGTGTTTCTATTATTAAAATAGCTGGCTTCTATATGAGAAACCAGGATTCCAAGGTCAGACATATGTTGTAGAAGAAGGAGAGAAGATGCTGAATGATATCTTGAACCCTCACAGTGAGAAACATCAAGGAAACCTCACAGTTGGTTCAATAAGGCAAATAGTGAAGGTGAGTACTTTGCTTTTAATTGTGAAAAAGAGACACTACAAGGAATGGCCATAGAGGCATCTATGTGCCCCCCTCTTTTTCCCCTTCCTCACCTTTCTTTGATGCCTAATTTCTAGCATATCTGTATAATATGGAAACAGGAATATGGAACAGAAGGTACCAATCCTACAATTTCACTGTAGGCAAAATGGATTGACAACTATAACCAATACTCAGTGCTTTAGCAGTAGATAAATGAGAGGTAGATTAAGTGATTCAGCAGTCTTCTATTACTTTAGCAGCTTTGGTCAGTTTTTAAGGGCACGTAAGCAAAGTTTCACTAGTTTTGAAGATAAAAATAAAGATACCTTAGATTGGATTTCAGAACATTTCTTTATGTTTATATGTTCAGAATACAAGAAAGTTTTGGGATGACAATCACAGTAGGACTGAGATCATACCAAGAATTGCTTATTATAGATGGGTGGGAATTCCCCTTTTTTAAGGGTCTTATTTTTAACTTCTAGAGAGTCAGCCCATGTGAATTTGCAGCAGAAACAGTGGCGAGTCTTGTAGCACCTTGAAGAATGACATATTTATTATGGCATAAGCTTTCAGTTGATAAAGTGGATTCTAGTCTACAAAAGCTTGTGCCATAATATATTTGTTTGCCTTAAAGGTGCTACTAGGTGTTATTTTTAATTATACGATATGGGATACTGAATTCTTAGATTTAGTCCTATTAGATGTATGGATATCTCCTGTATTTGCAGGAGCAAATGTATTTTAAAAAGAAAAACAAGCTATTATATTTCTATTATATTTGCTTGCTTCTGGTGTGTGAAGGGCAGCTTTGTGATAATGTTTATGCTCTCCTACTGCCGCTTTATGGGGTTTGTGTTAGAATGAGCGATTTTAAAAGCCATTTTTTAGTGCTCTTTTTATTTGTGTTTATTGTTTTATATGATGATGTTAGCTGTCCAGAAACCTCTATTGATTCTATGTTTTATGAGTATATATTTTAAAAAATCCAAATATGCACAGCTCTTACAATCTGGTTTGTTTTTACTTATGTGATTTGATTTCCAGCATTGCAGCATTCCTGAAATTGAACTTTACCCACAAGGTGGCCCAGATAATTTTCCTATCTGCATTCAGAGCGCAATTGCTGATGTGGAAGAACTAGAAGTCAAAAATCTTACCCTTTCTGTGAAAGCAGGAGTGTAAGTACAACGTCTATTTTATTTGTATCAATTTGTGAGCTGGTAAAAAAATGTGGCAAGTAAAATGTCAGCAGTCAATGGTTGCTGATTATATAATGCTAAAAGTAGAAGCAATATAAGAGCATGTACATTTTTAACAGATAGAATAGGTAATAAGGGTGCTAATACTTTTGGCAGGGGACGTGCATTTATATTATATTTCAGTTTAACAGGAGCTGTAAAATAGCTTAATCATATTCAGAATCATGGGATGAATATCTTTTTAAAGGGTCAACATTACAATGCCTTTTTTTAATGCTGGTAGTTGAACTGGGGCTGGGGCTATTATCTATGGTAGCCAATTGAAATATCCATACTCAGGGGCAATATACCTCCTGAATACCTAATGCTATGGTTGAACAATCAGAGGTGGTTGTTTTCCTTCTTGCTTCCTTGTGATTGTCTCAGTTGTCAGTATAGTGGTATAGACAGCCCTGCTAGATCAGATCAAAAAACCATTTTTATGAATGAAATCAGACATGAATTAGCACTACTAATAAGCCACTTTATCTTCACTCTAATAGATGGCTTGCCTATTCGGATGTTAATTATAAAGGAGAAGTAATAATTCTGGAAGAAAATCACAACCCATGTGAAATTTCAGCAGCTGATGTAAAATCTCTTTATCCATTGAAAATGGTGAGGAAGTAAGGATAGTCTGTCAGTCAATTTTGCCCCAATTTATCCTCTATCTACGTTCTTAGATCGAGTTCTGAATCTGTTCCATGCCTGAACATGCAGATTGAAATTATCCAGAGCATCGATCTGCATCAGTACACCATATTCGGAGTCCTAAAATAAGCACTGGAATTAAACGTTTGGTCCTCCTGCATTGCATAGGGCTTATGATCATCGAGGGTGCAGCCCATAGGATTACGCCCTTAAAGAATTTCTATACCGCCCTTCAGCAAGCTCCCATAATGGTTTACTATTGCACATTAACATTTGCATAGAATTAATGGAAATGGAAACATACATTCATGTTTCACTTACTTCATAATCTGTTGTTTTGTTTTATACTTTAGGGTAGCCTAAAGGTGCAGATGCCTATGAATATTAAGGTAGGTATGGAGCATGTTAACAATAAATTAATTTATTAGGGAGAGTAGTCCAGCATCTTGAAGACTTGGTTTCAAAACTTTGCAAACAAAGCGCTCGCTCGTTCACTCCCCCCGTCTCTTTACCCTTTATATTTATCTTAGAAATGGCTAACTATGAGGACACACAGTAGGGAGTGTTGTGCCTGACGCAGTCTTCTCTTCCTATCCCCATCTCTTCCTTTAAATATTTCCCCAGATCTTTAGCAACATATTTCCTGAAGTACACATTAGGAGAAAACCAGAAAACTTGAGTCTGTCACTTATCCTAACTCTAACTGCTGTTCCTTTCATAAAATCATAGGTTTGGATCCTGAAGTGCTCTTTGATAAACAGAAGGGCTTCTTGCATTCACAAAAGGGACTGCAGTCTACTAGAGGTTCCCATTGGAGAAAGTGGGGCAGTGATTTTCATCATTTCCCTCTTTCCCCTACATTATGTCTGACGCTATTCTGAAGGGCTGTCCCAACTCTCCTGAACAAATCTTCTGAGAGCACAAGGGGGCTACAGAGGGAAGGAGGAATTGCCTTTGCCTCTCCATCCAGTGGGAGTGTCCCATGAATGGAGTCCCACTTGCGGGAACTCTGGATTCAAATTACAGAGCTAGAATAGATCACTTAGTATTCAGCTGGATCCTTTATGCAAAGATGGGCCCACCACCCATAAGCCCCCATCTTATTGATACTTTGGATTGCTGTGTTCCAGTAACAATAGGAAGCAAGTATATCGCAGTATATTCACTTCTAAAAAATCATTGATTGAAATTGAGGAAGCAAAACATGTACTGCAGGGGGATTTTTTAAAAAAAAACAACTTGCAGAATATCCAGTCTGTAGACATAGGATTTAGAAATGTATTTTAAAGGACCAACTATACCACACTGTGCAGGTACTGATATATGAGAGACCACACTTTGGAGGATGGTGTAAAGAGCTTTCTGAAAATAATGATTGCATTCCAATGCTCTTTGAAAATGCTGGTGATTTCCAGGGAATTCGATCGATACGTGTCATTGGTGGAATGTAAGTATAATTTAGCTTCTCTCTTAAATTTCATTTCAAACATTTCAGTAATCTAATTGATAACAATTTCAAGACTATCCCTGCAGCCAGGAGTTGCAACCTAGTGCTACAGATGCCACTTGGGTATCCCAAGTTAAGGCCAGGTCTAAAAGTCACCATCCAACTGCAGATCTGAGCTTGAGGGGGGCAATGCAGCCCCATCTATAGCAGGTTGAACAACATCTTCCAGGTCAGATGAACCACTCACTGCTTTACTTTTTAAACTTGTATTTTGTCTTTCCATGGTCAGTGCCCAAAGCAGTTTCCAACAATATAAAAAATATACCATAAAACTAGTAATATTAAATTAAAAACATTTTTTTAAAAAAATAAAATCACAGAATAGGTAAACCAGTCCAGTAACAGCATAAGAACATAAGTGCCATGCTGGATCAAACCAGGGGTCCATCTAGTCCAGCACACTGTTCACACAGTGGCCAACCAGCCATCGGCCAGGGATGAACAAGCAGGACATGGTGCAATAGCACCCTCCTGCAATAAAACAGAGTATCAAATGCCTATGGCAGATAAAAAGCACCACAACGCAACAGAACAAATATCCAACACACAGGCCAGCAGCTTGTCTAAATAAAAAGGTCTTTGCCTCAAAGAGGCTAGATGGGGGAGGGAATTCCAGAGCCTGTGTGCAGCCACTGAAAGGGCTGTCTCTTGTGCCCCCATCTTGTGCCCCCCATCATGCCTCCGATGCTGGCGTGACCAAGAGAAAGCCCACTCTCCATCACAAAGGGGAGCTCCATCACAAAGGGGGTGGGGAATCACTGTTTCCTACTGTCTCTTCTCCACCCCTGCTCCTGTCTCACAATTCTTCCTATTTCTTCCCAGAAAAGATAAAGGAAGTAAACAAAGACCACGTGGCCCATTAATGGGCCATTTTTATTGCGCTTCTTTTCCTGCACACAGCAGGAAATGGCGGCACATTCTGTTTTTTTTAAAAGGTCAGATTTTGGGGGTCTATTTTGTCATGGCAAGAAGGTAAGGAGGAGCAGAAGGCAGGTCTAAACAATGCGTGAAAAAACGTGAGTGGGCAGTAGTGAGCATGCGATAAAACGTTCATCTGATGAACCGCTAGATCATAAAACCTGTACAGGTTTATACTAACTGTACCTTAATCTTGTCTGGATTGAGCTTTTGAAGAAAGTATATAGGCTGGTGGCCCAAGGTAGCCTGATGACAAGTTATCAGCAGTTTGTGGTTAAAGACTGTGACTAAAATTCCTTTCACAACTTTTACATTTTACATGTAATAAAATGGGTCGGATCAGGCATTGGTTGCTGTTAAATATTTCTGGTCTTTCTACCGGCCTCCACAAAAATTAAGCCCACAGGAAAACGGCATCAATTCGGAACAATTTATTTCTTTATTACATTTTTATACTGCCCAACAGCCAAAGCTCTCTGGGCAGCGCACAACCAAAAAATGTAAAATATAACAAGTACAACTTTAAAACATTAAAAAGTCAAAAAGGCAATGCAAAACCAATATAAAACAATAGTATGAACTGTATGTTGTGGCCAAAGCCAAATAGTAATTCCCTAATTTGTGCTGGGTTTTGTTTTCATATTTCAATAACTTCCACTACTGAGTTAATTTAAAACAAATGTTACTGACGATAAAATCCATTTCCCCATCAAATTATATCCCGAATAGAATGTGTGCACTAATAATGAACACCAGAAATATTCCTTTTAACCAACAGGATACTTCCATAACTTTTAGCCACAATTATATTAGCTGGATTAACTTTGTTTATGGTTGAAGTTAACAGGGATACATTTTTGCACATCTTTCCACTGGCTGTTCATACATGGGGAAGCCCAGCAGGTTCTTGCTTGGTGTCTACAAATCTTGTCTTTGCCCAGGGCAGGGAGTGCTAGAACCTCCACAAGGTTAGCAAAGAGGCAGGACAGTTTCCAACATGGCATTCTTATACCAAATTTAAAAACAGCCCCCCAACAAATTTGGGCTGTACCACGAGGGAAAATTGGGGCTGGCATGACCACCTGAATTTGTAGCGTGCCTTACAGCTCAAAAAGAAAGACACAGAAACGGAGAGAGATGATCTGGTAGGGAGAAGAAGCCATGGTGTGTTGCACGCACCATTTGCATAATTCCCTGCAGTGCAGCAATGTCCAAACCTGGTGCACAGTGAGGGTGCCTTCGTACCCATCCTAGAATTCACGACTTGCAGTAGGGGTTGCTGGGTACTACGAGGTCATTGCCACTGCACTGTATTCTGGGTTTGGATGCCATGCCAACCCACACCACATTGCAGAGAATTATGCAAATGGTGGTCGCTCATATGGTACGTGGGGGGCAGGGCTGGGGGGAAGCTACAATGGCTTCTTCTTCCTACACAGTCATCCAAGTGTGATCAGAGAGACATGAAACTCAATTATGTTAGAAAGTGTTTGTTGCTGGCTAACAATCCTGGCTTGTTTGAGAGGGACAAGCCAGGATCCCATGTTCAGATGTCACAATAAGCTATCGCTCCTTGGTTTGTTTTACCTGCTCACATAAAGGGAGGAGAAAAGTCAGTGTTAATAGGCTGCATTCACCAGTATGCTGCTCATTCACAGTAAGTCAGGATGAGCCAGGAATCCTGGCTACTAAATATATTGTAATATTTATATGGATGAACACCAAAGTATGATATTTAATGACTGTTCATATATGTTACATTCATTTATGAACACTGCAAGGGATATTCATAATTTTTTCTTGTGTGTTATGACTACTTCAGATGGGTTGGTTACGAAAAGGAACGCTATATAGGTCAGCAGTATCTGCTTGAGGAAGGAGAATATGAAGACTGGCAGTCGTGGGGTGGGGTGAGCAGCGTCCTGCTGTCTCTTCGGTTTTTGCAAGCTGTAAGTACTTCTTTTGCTCTGCAAGAGTATTCCTTCCTTCAACTTTGTTTATTTTCCTATTTCATTAGAACTAAACATTGAGGAATAAATAAGTTGAGATATTATTGTTCGCCAGTCAGTTCAATTCTGGGGTAGAAAGTGTTGCTCATTCTGAATTCCACTCTTAACCCTTCGCAAAATTCATCCTTATTTACTTTACATTTCTCATTAATTCTTGATCTTGTCTACCACACTGAGATTCTGCACATACATCTGATCAAAGTGTTCATGACGAGCAGAATGAATCATAGAATCATAGAATAGCAGAGTTGGAAGGGGCCTACAAGGCCATCGAGTCCAACCCCCTGCTCAATGCAGGAATCCACCCTAAAGCATCCCTGACAGATGCTTGTCCAGCTGCCTCTTGAATGCCTCTAGTGTGGGAGAGCCCACAACCTCCCTAGGTAACTGATTCCATTGTCGTACTGCTCTAACAGTCAGGAAGTTTTTTCTGATGTCCAGCTGGAATCTGGATTCCTTTAACTTGAGCCCGTTATTCCGTGTCCTGCACTCTGGGAGGATCGAGAAGAGATCCTGGCCCTCCTCTGTGTGACAACCTTTGAAGTATTTGAAGAGTGCTATCATGTCTCCCCTCAATCTTCTCTTCTCCAGGCTAAACATGCCCAGTTCTTTCAGTCTCTCTTCATAGGGCTTTGTTTCCAGACCCCTGATCATCCTGGTTGCCCTCCTCTGAACACGCTCCAGCCTGTCTGCGTCCTTCTTGAATTGTGGAGCCCAGAACTGGACGCAATACTCTAGATGAGGCCTAACCAGGGCCGAATAGAGAGGAACCAGTACCTCACGTGATTTGGAAGCTATACTTCTATTAATGCAGCCCAAAATAGCATTTTCCTTTCTTGCAGCCATATCGCACTGTTGGCTCATATTCAACTTGCAATCTACAACAATTCCAAGATCCTTCTCGTTTGTAGTATTGCTGAGCCAAGTATCCCCCATCTTGTAACTGTGCCTTTGGTTTCTATTCCCTAAATGTAGAACTTGGCATTTATCCCTATTAAATTTCATCCTGTTGTTTTCAGCCCAGCACTCCAGCCTATCAAGATCACTTTGAAGTTTGTTTCTGTCTTCCAGGGTATTAGCTATCCCACCCAATTTTGTGTCATCTGCAAATTTGATCAGCGTTCCCTGCACCTCCTCGTCCAAATCATTAATAAAAATGTTGAAGAGCACTGGGCCCAGGACTGAGCCCTGCGGTACCCCACTCGTTGCCTCTCCCCAGTTTGAGAAGGTAGAAGCTTGCATTCATTTCTACGGAGCTTTCATATGAGAAGTTGAAAATAATGTAAAATAAAAATAAAAATCTGTAAATATGTTTGTTGATATTTTCTAAAGAAGATTTCTTTAATACATGCTTGGTGCATTAGTAGCAAGGACATGCATGGACATCTGATTCAGAGATGGAGGCAGCTGCATATGTATTAGTAATGCCAAGCGTACATCTGAATGTGAGGCCCAGCTCATTTATGAATGAACTCTTCTTTCAATAGGGCACGCGTTCAGATGCGCATTTGAATGCCCATTCCCATCCATACTTGGACGTGCATTCAGATGCACATCTTACTTAAACTCACTGTTTCTGATAGATGTGTAGGAGTCTGCTTCTGAACATGGCTCTACTCCTTTGGATCAGGGTGTAGGACTTCTTTATCATCTTCCTATGCATTGGAAAACTGACATAAAATTTAAAGTGGAAAGGTGTGAGCATGTTGTCAGCAGAAATGGAAGTTCTTACTCTAGAAATGAGTTTCTGAAAGTCCTGGCTGCAGTGTCAGCAGCCACCCCAGGAAAAACCAGAGTCTAATGCATGGCATATTCTCAAGAGAAAATAGTTATTTGTGCTGCGTATGGCTCTTTTATGAGACAGTTTGACATACCAATTTTCTTGCCAAGCATGAAAAGATATGAGTTCATAGGCTAAACCTGACCTACTAAGGATTTCTTAGATGTCTGAATTAAGCACCTGTGTTGCAAGGCTGTTCAAGCAGTTCTTTTTCTATAATGATAAAATAAGGCTGCAGTACCATCATCACTCATTTGTGCATAGATCCATAAGATTAAGTAGAAATTTAGGAACTGTGCCCTAACTTTTAATATTTATTTTCTAACAAAAGTCTTATTGTGACTGCTAGATTCATACAAGCAAAAGGAATAACACTTGAGGGTAAAGTTGGTGTCTCTCTAGCACTGACAAGAGTTTTGTAGATGGTGAAACTCATCTTTCACATAATTAAACATTTTAGGAATGCTGCAAACTTTCAGTCGGTTTCAAAGCTTTTGTATAAAGGCTATGACAAAAAAATGTCAGTGATGTCAAAAAGAATCGAGGAGATGTGCTGTATACAGAGAAACAACATTGTTAAGGCTTTGTTACTCAACAACATAACTCGGCCCTTGCATGGTCCTTGCAACAGTCTTATAAACCTTTGTCTATTATCTTTGCAAAATCATGGAAGACGGGTGAGGTGCCGGACGACTGGAGGAGGGCTAACGTTGTCCCTATCTTCAAAGAGGGCAAAAAGGAGGAACCTGGGAACTACAGACCAGTCAGTCTGACATCCATCCCTGGGAAAATTCTAGAGCAGATTATAAAGAAGTCAATGCAGTGATTACTAGAAGCCAACATGGATTTGTCAGGAACAAATCCTGTCAGACTACTTTGATCTCATTTTTTGATCTGGTAACCTCCCATGTGGACTGTGGGAATGCTGTGGACGTCATATATCTTGACTTCAGCAAAGCTTTTGACAAAGTGCCCCATGATATTCTGATATTCTGATTAGTATGGAACAACTATTACGTGGATTCACAGTTGGTTACAGAATCGGACTCAACCAGGGCAACCAGGATGATCAGGGGTCTGGAAACAAAGCCCTATAAAGAGAGACTGAAAGAACTGGGCATGTTTAGCCTGGAGAAGAGAAGATTGAGGGGAGACATGATAGCACTCTTCAAATACTTAAAAGGTTGTCACACAGAGGAGGGCCAGGATCTCTTCTCGATCCTCCCAGAGTGCAGGACACGGAATAACGGGCTCAAGTTAAAGGAAACCAGATTCCAGCTGGAGATCAGAAAAAACTTCCTGACTGTTAGAGCAGTGCGACAGTGGAATCAGCTACCTAGGGAGGTTGTGGGCTCTCCCACACTAGAGGCCTTCAAGAGGCAGCTGGACAACGATCTGTCAAGGATGCTTTAGGGTAGATTCCTGTATTGAGCAAGGGGTTGGACTCGATGGCCTTGTAGGCCCCTTCCAACTCTGCTATTTTATGATTCTATGTTCCCTTTGGATATGTGTGGGGGTTGTTAACATCCACATAGGTCCATTCTTTGTTTTTGAGCGAGTTTAAGGAAATTCTGTAGGTGAAGAGCTGAGTCAAAATATCCAGATAACCTAATGAAAAAATCCACTTTAATTCAAAACCAAGTCATCTCTACATGTGTATGTAATATTTTGGGAATATTTGCTAGCATATGAGTAAGTAACAGTGTTATATTGTATGTAAAGACAGGTGGGAGTGAGAGAAACTTGTATCAAATGCTCCCTAATTTTCAGTTTTAAATTCCAGGATTTTATGGAATCTGAAATAACACTTTTTGAAACTGATGAGGAAAACGGAAAGTTGTTGAACATTGTCAATCAAGAAATTCCTGATTTGGAACAGGCTGGGTTTGGCCTAGTAACACGATCAATTAACGTGAAGAGTGGAGCGTAAGTTATATTTTAGATCTTTCTGCAGCATGAAATTATTAACTTCCCTGTGTTAGATATCTTTATTTTACTTTTCAGCCATACTTTGCTCGCCTTAGGCAAATATGAGGTGGTACTGGGTCAGCCCAAGGTGAAGCACATCCACTCAGAAGCACCACAGGGTGCCTCGAGCAAATTTGGGATGGTGTGGGCCAGTCCACCCGCCCACCCACCCATGCAGGGAAGCTAGTGCGAGGCCAGCCATGAGTCCTTTGGACTCCCCTCCTTTCTCCCCTCCCCACCCACCCCCCAAACACAGACTCACCACTGCCTCCATTAGAGATGAGATTTAAAAGTAAGATCTGTCGTTTTCATTGATCTACAGCTGCAAACTATGGTGGCCGTAAAGGGCCGTTCCGTACTTCATGACTATAGATATATGAAAACAAAAGAGCCACCATCTTACTTTTAAATCGCTGCTCAAATGGTGGAGGACAGACAGCAAATATAAGGTGGCAACTCTGGGTTCGGGGGTGAGCGAGGAAGGGAGGAACAGGGGTGAGCGAGCGGAAAGTCCAATGGACTCCTGGTTGGCCTTGTGCCCAGCTTTGTTGGGTGCCTGCTATGTGGCTGACCCATTTATGGGGGGCTGTACCTCGCTTTGGATTTGGTTCTGAAGCGAGGTGGCCCAACCCTGAAGCCCCCAGAGACAAAATGGCCTCCAACATGAATCGGTAGGATTGTACATAGCCCTATTAGCAACATATTATTTGCTGTATTGGGCTACAAACCCCAAGTCTATGAGTAAGGGCTTTACTTTGTCTCTGCAGAAGAATTCAATATCGGAAAGTTGGGGTCAGATAAATTGTGTTCTCAGAGGTTACACTGATTTTTTTGTAAAATAGTTTTCCCTCCATGATTTTTAGACAGAATATAATTTCATGCCTGGAAACTAAAAGACCAATCCTATGCTCTGATATGAGTTCTTACTTTTCTGGTGCTGTGAATTTCCATGCCTGCTACTTCAGCATGTGAAGAAACCCTTTACACCACACAGAAGCGCCTCACTTAGGATTTACTTTGGGTGTGGAGCCAAAAGTTGCACTGGGTTATTATTATTTATAACATTTATATACCGGCCCATAGCTGACGCTCTCTGGGCGGTTTACAAAAGTTAGTCTCCCCTTCCCCCTTAAAGACTTACCAAGGCCCATGTAACAGGCTAGATGTGAATGCAGTATTGCAGCACCTTGGAGTTATAAGCAAAGGGATGTAATTTCCTTTGGCCTTTATAGGCAGATTGGGATAACCCTTAATATTTAATCACAAGAGGTAATTTCCGGTGCCTGTTTTAAATCCATACTGGATGAATAGACGAAGAGTTGAACATACTTCTAGACCAGCAGTGGCCAACTTGTGCCCTCCAGATGTTTGGGTCTTCGACTCCCATCTGCCCTCACCATTGGCAATGCTGGCTAGGGCTGATAGAAGTTGTAGGCCAGAACATTTGAAGGGGCATAAGTTGCCCACCCCTGTTCTAGAGCATTCTGTGCATTACTTGAATATATTTGACTTAGCTGTCTTCAGAATTTGTGCCTCAGGATTTCTCTTGTGTGTCACATCTAGGTGGGTTGTCTATCAGCAGAAGTACTTCTGTGGAGAGCAATATATATTGGAGAAAGGAAAATATAAATGTTTTTTTGACTGGGGAGGACCTAATGAAATTATCATGTCAATCCGTCCTATTAAGTTGGTGAGTTCTAACTGGTGGGAAGTGGTATACTGCCAGCTAAGAAATAATTTTTTCATGATAATGTACATTATCCAGTACAATGGACACTTTTAAAAAAACTTTCATATCATAATCCAAACCAGCATCATTAAAGCTATCCCATGCAAGCAGTGACTGGGTTCAGATGACACATTAACACATGAGTGGTTAAATAAACCGTGATGATTTATGTGAGCTTTTTTCTCACCCATGATGGGTTATTTACCTATAATAAGCCACCATGAGAACCCACGGTCTGTAGTATTGGGTTATTTTACTCAGCATAGGTTAGTGTGTTAGCTGATGCTCCAGGATGGGTTAAGGAAATCGTCTACAGAGTCACTTGGCAAAAGCAGGCAAAAGCACTGCCATCACTCTGCTGCTCCTCACCAATGTACACTTTCAAAAATTTGCATTTTCCCCTGATTGAAAAATTCACATTTTTCCCAATCAGGAAAAAAAACCCCGCTCACTTTCAGGAATGTGAACTGAGCTTCAAGGAGGAATTCAGAGAACCTCAACAAACTCAAACATTGCATGTTCACCCACCCTTACAAGAAGCTTTGGAGATCCATAGCCTCCCCCGACATGCCCCCGGAACACCCTGTTCCTGGCCTCTCCATGTATGGAGAACCTCCAACGGGTTACCAGCCTTGGCATAGCTTTCCTCTGTTGCGTCAAGGAGTGCTCCAACTGCAGATCTCTCTCTTTGACTGTGGAGAAGGAGATCTGTAGGATCTTATGCCCTTCAGTTGCCCTTTCCCGGAATTTAGGATTACTCTTTAATAACGTACTCATATTTGTGTAATGTATATAACTTCTCCTTTTTGCAGGAGCCACTAGGAAATCATGAACCCATACACTGGGTAAGTCCTTGAAAGAACATAATTCCTAACATTGAATTGTCCCCAAAAAGCTTATATTGTTTTGATTTGTTTAAATTGTTAAATGACATTTTCTAAGTTTAACACTGTGGCCCACCCAAATTAGGTGTGCCTTCAATAGGACTTGATTAGTCATGACTAACTATAGCTGAACAGAGGCTTAGGCATTTATAAACAGATTGGTCATTGTTCTTCTTGTGGGATGTTGCCTGTACATTGTCATTTTTGGCTTTGATGTCTTAATCTATGTTAAAAATCACATTGGATGGGTTTTGATTCCTAAATATCTTTCTTTTAAATGTTGCATCATACATTTATTTGCTGCATGATTATATGTTAAACATGTGTTAATCATTCATATTTATACAAGTGAATCATAAGGATAGGGTGGAGCATAAGCATGAATGAAGAGAAAAATAAGAGTAATAAAGTTAATCATACGCTTCAGAAATCTTACTCAACAGAGCTTTGCTTCATTAATATAAGGTTTCACTGTTGTATTGTTTTTACAGAGGTGTCCTTTGGGATCCACCTTAAGAATGAATTATTTCTCTAGTATACCTGTATTTAATCTTCTATAAGTTAACAAGCACTCCTCATTTTCGCATATTCTTTCAGAATATCTCAGTTCATTTACTTGTAGTTTTAACTTGTCTTGTTCCGTAATTTATTTATCATTTCCTGTAACTATCTAAGAAGATATTTTAGCTTTCTTTTAAAGAAACACAAATTAAGTGCTATTATGCATATTTTTGTATTTCTTTTTACTAACTGAGCTCTTAAGCTAAATAGACTCTTTTGAAGAAGAAAAACTCAAATGATGTCTTGTCATCTGGATAAGATTATCATTGCTTCTAGGCATTTGTTATATAAACTGACACACTGCACAACATACATATTGTATTGTTTAGGACAGCTTAGATTCCGCTCTTCACTTCTAAGCAAAACCTTCAGGAAATATTTTCTTTCTAAAGACATAACTGTTGTATTATTCTAGTCTTAACTATATTGAATATATTCCTATATTCATTTGTCATTTTAGACAGACATAAAAGCTTGTTAAATGTCATACAAATTTTGATATGGAATCATTGACGTGAGTCTCAACTTTTACTGGTGCTAACTTTAAATAGAGCAGTTTCCAAACAGCTGCAATAAGCTCTTTTATACCCAAAACACCTCATTATGAAGTGACCCTTAATAATGTCACATTTATATAGCCCAGTAGTATTATAATTTAGACTGTGTCACTATTTCAAACTACGCAAGCAAACTTGTTAGTCAGGAAACCAAGTTAAATCAAACCACTCAAGCAAGCATGTCAGTCAGGAAACACAAGTTAGATGGAAATATCTTGGGTGCTACTAGGTGAGTTAGAAATGTTTTAAAACTAAATAAAACACACTATTTAAAAAAAAAAAAGAATACAGAATTCAGCACTGAATTAAATCAAAACGTCGTAGGCAGAGCAATCCTGCATAGTTTTGGAGAAGTTTGTGGGAGAGGAGCCACCACTTCCAAGCCCTCCTGTGAGAGGAAAATTCACTAGAAATGACTGGCTTAGTTTTTGTCCTGATTTTCATAGAATCATAGAATAGTAGAGTTGGAAGGGGCCTATAAGGCCATCGAGTCCAACCCCCTGCCAGTGCAGGAATCCACCTTAAAGCATACCTGACAGATGGTTGTCCAGCTGCCTCTTGAATGCCTCTAGTGTGGGAGAGCCCACAACCTCCCTAGGTAACTGGTTCCATTGTTGTACTGCTCTAACAGTCAGGAAGTTTTTCCTGATGTCTAGCCAGAATCTGGCTTCCTGTAACTTGAGCCCATTATTCCGTGTCCTGGGATATGCCAGGGAATGAGGAGGCTTTAAATCCTGCGGATCACCTCAGTTTTGCCCTCGATTTCCTCCCCTTTTTTCCTCCTTACCATCATTACAACACCAACAGCAGTGGAGTGAGGGCAGCAGAGGTTTCTGCCTCCAGGCTTCCTCTTCCAAATGTTGATTTCATTTTCCACTATGGAGAGAGAGGTCCACAATAACTTATGACCCCTAGGATGCCCTCCCAGAGCCCATAGGATTGCATCCAAACCCTAATATGAAACTCATCTTGGCTTTCTGATCAGATTTCATTAATTATAATTTATTGCCTTCTGTTCAATGGAATCCAATAAATGCAAACAAAAGAATTTGACACACTGGCAACTAACATGTTAACAATTTTATTCTTGTTATCAGCACTCTTAGCAGAATTATAAGATCAGTTACAAATGATAAACAGTAAATATTAAGTTTTAAATAACTTTTTCTCTTTAAACTTTGGAATGATAGAGCAGTGTTTCCCTATTACAAAAATACTTATAATATATACATGTGGTTTCTGTGGATTGATTTTTTAAATTTATTTTATTTTTTAGATTAAAGCTTTTAGTAACACACATTTCCAGGGATCATGTGTAGAATTTACAACAGAAATTGCTGACTTTGCATCATTCACACCTTGTTCTTTTAAAGTTCTACGGGGATGGTGAGTTGCTTTATTCATCATCATTTTAAAAGCAGCTTGGAAAACCATTTTAATCTATTTTATTTACTGCCATCAGAGTTTTACATTATATTTGTTTTAAAATTGCCTTGAAAATGGTCTCTGTTTTAAGATGGAATTGGCTGTTAACTTCCTTGTGGAAAGCTTACACGATTGCTATAGCCTGCAGACTGTTTTGTGCCATGTCTTAGAAATGAAGTTTCTATAAGCCTGCAATTCATGACCCATGCTACAAAGGTAATGTGATTTGCATCATAATCAGGCCTGGGGCCATTACAAAACATGGTTGGGCAAATGCCAGGGCCTGGGGGCTTAAGCAGGGAGCATTGCCATTGCAGCTTGCCTGTGCACTGGGCTGGGCGGACTCTTCTTTTATATATATTAAAGTATTTTCCTGTGTCATTGCTCTCAACACTGACATGTACAATGAGCAGCTGCAGCAAGGAAGTGACAGAGGCTGGTGACAGAGTCACTTCCTTTCACCAACACAATGGCCTTAGTGAATTGCTCCTGCTTGCCCAAGGAGCAGAACTTGATGGCCTTTCAATCTCAGGGCCAGATCTATGAGAGTTGCAAAGATATTAAAACCAGCTAAGAACTGCTTGTCTGGTGTGGCAGTTCCTACTTGCAGTTCCTGGGCATATCCATCAGCCTGAAGGGAACTGTGCAAGGGAATTAAACCCAATAGCCCAGTTTAGGTCAGTTTGGAAGTGGACGGCTCCAGGGGAAAGCAGGCACCTGCAGAACGTGCAGGACCCCTCCAGGATCACTGGAGTACCCTGGATCGCCACAGTAGTGGCCGATCATGCTGAGCAGCAGCTGATCACACTGAGGACACATGTGCCCACCGTTCCTGGGCTTCAGTAAGTGCTGCCCTCCCAGACACTGCACAAGGCTATAACTTGTTTATGGAGGCCTAGAACTGTGCAAGAAAATGGTGGATCCGTCATAAAACGGCCTCTGTGATTTGGATTTCCGAATCCGGGCCCAAGGTTTGCACAGCCCTAGTTTTAAGGGCTCAACCGCAAGATACATTAAATAAGGAGTGTGCCACCTGTGTGTGTGTGTGTTTTACTTACAAGTAAGCCTATGGGCCCCCAGTCTGGATTGGGATCAACTCATGCAGGTAGGGGAGGCTTTAAACTTTTCCTTCTCAGATGCTTCTTTTCCTAAATCCCCCCCCCCTTTCAGAAGGGATTTAAAAAAGGGGGGGAAGTTTCTTTGAGTACCAATCTCATCTGCCAAATCTTAATGCATTTAAAGCACAGGTGAGGGTTGCCTGTGACAAGTAAATCTGCCTAAGATCTTGCAGACAACAATGCAATCCTGTGAATAAGCGCCACTGCTGATAGTAAGGCTTACTTCTGAGTGAACATACATAGGATTGAGCTGCTAGTTTCTAGAGCGACACTACATGCAGAGGCATTGAGGGGACTAAAATAGTATCTCCCCCACTTGAAGCTGCAAGGTGCCCCTCTCTGTGCCACCTGTGCTGCAGCTGATTGCTCTGCCCCTGTCTCCTGGTCAGTCAACCAGGGGCAGGGCAATCTGAGGGGGGCCATCCAGGGCACTTTGTCCAAGGGGCCCTCAGGCCGGGAGCTAGCCCTGACCATCATGTCTGTATTTTCTGTATTTACACCACCTGTTTGTGTTCACTTGTAATTCCTCAAAATGAAACCAATATTTATCAATGGATTTATCTTCTATAAAGATTTTATCTTGGAGGGGGGAACTAATAACATATTTCAATAATTATTTTTTTTCTTGGGTTTATTCTTTTAGCTGGTTGCTACATTACAAGGAGAAAACTGATGACGATCATTGTGTACTGGAAGAAGATCTCTACCCTGACCTTGCTTCCTGTGGCTGTCCAGCAGAAGCAGTCAAGTCCCTTAAGCCTGTTGAATATGTAAGAAATTTATTAAAAGGTCTTTTTCTGTAGCAAAGCACACATGGGGAAAGCTTATTAAATTCCAGAAAGTTATATTTAGAGAAGATGGCATCAAGCAGAGAAATTTTCATTTTGGCTGACAAATTTTGGCTCAGAAATTGTGCACAGATATTGGAAAGAACCTAGGTTTGTATGTCTAAAGAGTCTTTCTCATCATTGACTAAAAAGTAATTCAAAGTATCAACAGAGCTTGGCACAACAGAAACCTTGGGCATGAAATAGCATCACTACATAGCCACCCTGATCAGGTGAAGCTCGTAAAGCAACTACCTGCATTATTAAGAGCCTGATTCATGGCATTTGTACTTAGTGTGCTTATAACATGATGAAATGCTGAACAGAGGAGAGACGGGTGGATTCCAATTCTAACGTGAACTGGAAGGCCTAATTATATAAATACTTTGTAAGAATTACCTGTATTTTCAGTAGCTAAAAATCAAGGATATTAAAAAATTGTATGGAGCGGTATATGACCTAATTCACACTGCTAGGACAGAGACAATGTGTTAGTCAATGCAGTGTGAAAACTCCTCTCTACAATTAAGTTTTTAAGGAGTACTCCCCACACAACATGTTGTAACTCCACCGTGACTGTGGGCTACCATGAAGTTGAGTAAAATCCATCTCAACGTTTGATTGACAGTTCCTCTGCCCTCTCTCCTCCCCTGGTCCTCCCGATGGTATCCCATCAGCCATTGCTGCAAAAAACCAATCCCGGCGGCTCTCCTAAAACAGCACTCACTCATTTCACCACTCATGCCAGGGAACTCTGTAACCAGTGGGAAAAGTCAACACAACGCAACGGAAAACTACACAGAGCCTGCCACACAACACGCAACACAATGGTTGTGCAGGAACTCTCCTCTACACAGTGTGGACATTCTGCATGGAGTGTTTTCCAAAAAAAACACCTTCACCGTTGCCTAGTTTTCCCACCAGACAACACGTTTCTCAACGGTGGTGTAAAAACTCCACTGTGGCGTTCTAAAACCACCATTGAGAAACACGTTACCTGAACTGAACACGTTACCCTAACCATACCAATGTCCCTGCTTCCATTTCATACCTCTGTCAGAAGGAAGTGCTAATGAGGGTGATGTCCAAATGAACTTTTATTGCATCCCTTCTCTAATTGTATCTGTGGCTGGCCAGTCACATTTTCAGGTTACATATTTGTCATGCTTCATACAGAGCAGGTGCTAGTGGAAGTAGGAAGCCAGTGTTTAGCGCAGGAGTGGGCGACCTCCGGCCCTCCACATGTTTTGTCCTACATCTCTCATGATCCCTCACTATTGGCTATGCTGGCAAGAGCTGTGGCCCTCCAGATATTTTTGGCTTACAAGTTGCCCACCCCGAACTAGTGCAACATTTCTCTGGTTTTAAACAAATTATCCTGAACCTGCCATTTGTTTTGATGCAATTTGTGTCTTAAGGGCTTCTTTATATGGAAAGATCACCAGGTTTTTCTGACTGTCGGATAGAAAAAATACTGCAGGTTACCAAATGACTCATCACAAGAGCAACTATATGTTGAGATTCAGTAGTAGATACCTTTGTGTGGTATTGCAAAATTAAAGGTCAAGTTCTCATGACATGCTAGTCAAATTGAATGTTGTAACTGAGTGGTAGCTGTAGTAGTAAACATATTTCAGGCCTTCTGCTTCCCTGAATGATATGTGATAACTGACTGGAATAGTCTAAAACCCTCCAGTTAAGGGATAACTGAAGTGTTGATGCATGCTGCAGTGGGCATAGTTGATAGCTCTTCATTAACAGTTTGTGTTAAGAACAAACTGAGAAACTGGTTTCCTTTTCTGCTCAGCATTGTACTAGATTAGCATTACTGTCTCCTGAATTCTTCAAAACCTTTTGAAACAATTTTAAAGCTTTCACAGATGAATGGGCTTGTTTTTTCTCATCTTGTCACCTGCCTATTCATAGTTGCCTGTTTGCTTTGGGAGCACATGAGAGAAAGATTACTTTTAAAGGATCGGTCCCTCACCCACTCCATTCCTCCTGGGCCCTGGAGTCCACAAATGCCTGTTTCCTCTAAAGGGCCCCATGTTTACTTTGCTATGTCATTTGGCTCTTGTTTAATTCACACTGCAAGAATCTGGCTCATTTGAAATTTAATGGAATATCTAATAACTGCCAGGGAGACTGGCAATGCTCAGGAAATAAAGGCCTCTCCATGAGGATGGGCTTCTCCAGATTTTACTTCTAAATAACATTCATTTTAATAGTATGAAACATTTACTGTTCTAGTTTTTAGTAACACTGTTAGATGTTGATCAAAACACTCAAAAACACAGTAATGTATTTATCTTTGATATCTCTCTGTGCCTTAGAAGTTTTTACAAACATCTGTAATGCTCATTTTTAAAGGTAATTGCCAGGATGGCTCTTTTGCATGTGTGTCTAAATCAAACTTGGTTTTGAGCAAGTACAACAGCCCAGTCTGTAATCAGTTCTGCTGAAATATTTAAAATAGGGATGGGTACCACCACCCACCCATTCCTCCCTGATATGTTTTAATGAAAAAATGGTGCCTGGAGTGATTAGAATGCATCAAAAGCTAAACAAGGCCCTTTGGACATGCCTTAGCTCTGTAACGTTGCCACTGAATTTAAACAGCAAACAAGAATTAGTTTTACTTTTTTAAAAAATGGGAGAGGCACCCTTCAAACAACGAAGTTTTTAAAACTTCTACATACCATTAAGTGTAAAGGAAATGAAAGTGCTTTCAATCTTTATAGCATTGTTGATCTGGAAGCATTTAAAAAGTAATGTTGCAAATCTCTTGCAAATAAGCCAGGCTTTAATTGTACTAAATCCATTCTTGGTGTCTGTTGATTAAACAATTATCAGGATACCTTTGACCTGGTGCTTAGTTAGTTAATTAGTGTCAGTACAAACAACCTTTATTTGGTTTACATTGTCTACTGCAATGATAGGCAACCTGTAGTCCTCCAGATGTTGTTGGGTTCTAAAGCTCTTCAGCCATGGCCTATTTTCAGGAATGACAGGATTCTGGGGGGGTCATTGCATTTTTATAAAGACTACATCTGCTTAGAGTTTTCATAAAATGAAGGTGTGCACAAAATAATATAACAAAACATGCAAAATTATGCTTAAATATTCATATCAAAGTTCTAGAAATACTGACATCATAAAAGATTTTCTTGGGATTTTTTTATGTGATACAGGAGTTCACATTTAAGGAATTCATCACTGCTTCATTATTCTTGAGATTAGAAATATTTTTTACAGAAGGTGATGTGATCATCCTTGTGCCCTTCCAAAATTCCTTTTGGATAGGAAACTGAGTATCATCAGTAGGATAAAGGAATGTCACCTGAAGTTGCCAAATTCCTAAGGAAATTATAGGTGGATTTGATGATGGATGCTTCCAAGCTCTCCATTGATCTGAAGATTTTTTTTTAGCAGTCAGAACCCGTGGTGTCTTTGTCCTCAAATATCTCATTTTTTGAGTATGTACTCCCCCTCTGTAATAGTCCTCTAAATAGAATCAAGGTCCTCTACATCTGTGACCTTCAACAGGTGGGTCGTGAGATAAGTCCAGATGGTTCATGGCAAAGCTGTTCATGCCATGTTAGGCAATTGTGAAACCAGGTCCCATGTTGCAAGTTGAGTCCAAGGTGGGTGTCGGGTCTGGACCAGTTGACAATCACTGCTCTAGACGTTTGCCTATGTGTCTTGCAGTACCATTCTATGCATACCTACTCAGGACAAGAGTAAATCCCACTCTATCCAATGGTCCTTACTCCCAGATAAGTGTGCATAGGATTGTCGCCACAATCTCCTTTGTACTTGGCTTGGTGTATTTTTCAAACTTTATGATACGAAATCGTGTGTACTGAGCTAAGGCGTTGAGAGATGTTCTGAAAAGAGAACATCCCTGGGTTCTCTAGACAAACTGGTCTTTCATTTGCCTATTTTGAACTTTCAGTTTTTTAAAATCCTATTTCATGCTTAAACATGGTTAGCACTAATTTGGCCTATTAGTTAAGATTCCAGATGTGATATGAAGCATATCTCTGAAGGGACTTGTCTCCTGTGCAACTGCAGTGAGTCATGGTTGTCACCTTGCAAGCAGAGAGGCTGGAGACAAGGGGAAACTACTTTAATAATGTCTTGCTCAGTGCAGATGTTACCAACCTTATCTTTCTTGTAGGTTTTTGCGGAGCCTTTCATCAGCCTTTTTGCTTTGGAGAATTGTGAAGGCAGAGAGCTGCACTTCCAAGAAGCTGTCAGTTCAGTTCTGAATAAGGATCTTCACTTTCTTACGCAGTCTGTGTGGGTGAGGAGTGGACTGTAAGTATGATATCTACTTTACAGAATAAAGTAACATGTTGAGAATGGTGTTACTTTGTTATCTTGCAACAAGCAAATGTTGGGAGCTTTCTCCTTTGTTCTACATTCTTCCTCCTCATTATTAGTATTACTACTCTTTATTCAATTTTTTAGACTCCTTTCTCAGAAAAAAGACAAGGCATCTATAACAAAAATGAAAATATGCAAAAATGTAAAACTAAAAACAATTAAGAATGAGATACTGCGATCCAATAAAAGTTAAATTAAGAAGCTTGTTATATGCTGTCAGATGCCTGGGCATAGGTCCTTGACCAATGATGACATTGGTTTCACATATTTTACCAGGGGGGATGTGCTTGAAGGTGGGCAAGGATGGGACTGTGAAGTGGCTATTCTTCCAATGCCACCAAGCTTCATTATGAAGGCCTTAAAATGGTTTTCAATCATAACTCCCTAGCTCCTAACCGTTCTGAAACTTTGCTGATTTCTTACCTGGAAACATCTTTATGATGTGTCCTGTTGTCATACGAAAAACATAAGGGAATAGAAGGGGAAACAAAGCACTCACTCCAATTTGAAGATTTCTCTTCCACCTAAATAGCTTCAGGTATCCTTCTGAAACTTGGCAGTTGTCTTATTTAGGACCACCTATATGCTATCTTGTCGTTTTCAGGGGAATCAGCATGTCCTTTTTTTTGGATACCTTCAAAATGTCAATCTGCACAGAAATCCCTGCACCTATTCATCTTAAATTTGGCAAAGGCTCCATCCCCTCAAAGGGGGCAACTCTCTCTCTGCAAATGTAATCCAATACTGCATCTATTTTTCTGCAATTTGGCAGGTATAATCCCCTCCTAAGGGTCTACTATGCCTCCAAATTTCATCCACTTCTGATGAACAAAACCTGTAGTTGCTGTTTGATTTCCCATGGGAGTCATGAAGCCTTGGATTTTATTTATTTATCTATTTATTACATTTTGATACCGCCCAATAGCCAAAGCCCTCTGGGTGGTTCACAAATCTCAACACAAATCACAAATTTCTGAATCTCAACTTGGGTTCCATACCTGAGTTGAAGTGGACGGCCTCTGAATCTGTCTGAGCAGAATCAGGTCATATTCCGACACACAGGATTGGGACCCTAGTCAAATCTTGTGGTTGGTGCACAACTCTAGTACTTCCCAGTACACATACTAAGCATAAAGCTTGTAACATACTGAGTACTAGAAGGCTATGGAGACATTGCCCTAGGCGACCTGATCTGATACAAAATATCAGACCAGGCAGATCAGTTGCAACAGGTTTTCTTCTGTTTAGTTTGCACTAGAAGAAAAATAATGTTGTTACAAAATACATTTAAATCAAAGTTTTGTACTATAAACCTGAACTGATCTTGTACTGTTATGTTTTAGAAAAAGGTAATGTGACCAATACAATTTAAAAAATATTAATCTGATATGCTTTTGAATAGTTTTTTTATGGTGTCCATTTTAAAGCCTTTGATTACAGTCATAACAATATTTCTTTGAGAAGGAACTCCATAGCAATATATTCACCCAAAGGCGATTTGAGACAGACAAATAATAATATATATGCTTGCATATATGTGTGCACTGTAAGTATATGAAATGTGTTAGTCCTACAAAACCACATTATGAAATAACAGAAGTTCAAATGGAAGTGTTTGTTAGCTTGTTGCAAGCAAGATAGAACAAGCAAAAATTGCATGAATAAACTGCAGTCTTAGATCAAAGTATCTGACTTGCAAAACAGGATGCGCACAATCGTATTTTAGGACATGTTTGGAAGAAAAACACTGAGAACCTACAATACAATGAAGTTCAAGCTTGCAAGGGATGTAGATTCTAAACGTAGCGTCTTTGATCCCCACCCCCCACCCAAAACGGCTGTAGAAAGCAATAAAATAGACCAGAACTAATGCATTCTTACTGTGCCTTGAAGGTGTTTTTCTAAGTTAACAGATATAGGCTGCAATACAGAAAACTGCATGCCTACTTTCATGGCCCAAACAAGGTGTGCATTCTGACTCTCACAAGAGTTTTTGCTTTTTTAAAGTAAATTGGTGATTGATGGGAAGTGGGAACTTCGTGTTACAAAAACAAATCAGAAGTTTTGCTGGACATATGCAAGGCCTTAATTATATCTAAGGCGCTTATCACATAGAATTCTCAGTGGAAGTTTCTATGGAGTTAGGTTAGAACTGAGTTGTTCAAATAAACAAAACCCTGTCTGAATGGGAGGATGATATTTCTATGTTTGATTGAATATTTGACATAGTATCTGCTTGTTTCATTATAATTGAGATTGGCATAGGTTGTTTTCCCGTAAATAGGCTAATCTGGTAGAAATGTCTGCACCCAATTCTGTGCATGTTTGTTGTAACGTAAGTCCCACAACACTGCACAGTATTGCAGCCATAGTGATCAGTATAATGTGATCACAGAAAGTGTAAAAGATTTACCTATATCTTATTTTGTTAATATTCAATGGTATTCATATATCCACCCCACACACACTCAGGTCCTCTGGGAAGAATCTACTTCAGCTAGTACAAACTAGATTAACAACTGTTACCCAGAGGACCTTCTCTTCTGCTGCTCCCCAACTGTGGAATGGCCTGCCAGAGGAAATTCGTCAACTTGACTGTCTTTTAGAATTTAAAAAAGCAATAAAGACTGATCTATTCCGGCAGGCCTATCCAGTGAAATTTTAGAATGTTTTAATGTTTTAATCATGTATGGTATGTTTTTAATTAGGTTTTAATGTGTATTTTATATCATGTTTTTATACTGTTTGTTTTATACTCTGAATGGTTGTAGTTTTTGTGAACTGCCCAGGGAGCTTTGGCTGTTGGGCGGTATAAAAATGCAATAAATAAATAAATAAATAAATAATAATTTGCATTCCATTTTGAACCAGATGGATTGCATATGAAGGATGTAATTTCTTAGGGAAGCAAGTTCTCCTCGAACCCAGCAAGATTTCAAACTGGACTCAGTTTAGAGGCTGGAAAGCAATTGGCTCCCTTCGTCCTGTAAAGCAGGTATTGTAGCAAAAGTCTCCTTAAAACAGTTTCTATTTTTTCTACCAACCTTCAGCTTCCTGTCAGCTGTGAAAGTGCCTTTTCAGTTGTGCCTCAATCATACAAGTGTTGTTTTGTGTGCTATCAGAGGGGGAAAGTTATATTTATTTGTGATTTATCATAAGGGTTTATACTTATTCATGAAGTATGAGTTGATTGCTGTTTTCTCTTTTAGCCAGCAGTATACTTCAGAATAAAAAACAGATCCCAAGATAAATACCTGACAGTTGCTGGGAATCTAATGGACGCAAGAGCTGCATCAGTATGCCTTTCCCCATCAAATGGCAAGAATACTCAGATTTGGAGCTACAAGTCTGGTCTCATCAAGTCCAAGGTACCCTGCTAGCTCTTGAAACTGCAACGCTGTTTTCCACCTCTGCCTTGTCAGATTAAAACTTGACCACTGTTTCTGGTGTGCCAAATAGAGATTAAGATGATATAATTTGCAGCAGATAGATTTTGGGTCGGAGGAGGGCACTTAACCCTTCCGCTCCCTGGCTTTTTCTTCCAGCTTGCTTCTTACCCGACCCAGATTCTAAGCCCAGGTTTCCAATGCATCCACAAATCCCTTTTTCCAGTTCCTACAAATAAACTGCAAACTCCTTAGAATGAAAACAGGTCATGTATTTTAACAGAAAATTAAACACACTTTGTGTCACTTAAATATATTGTTTTTATAACAGCCTTCACAGAAGAACAAATTATTTGACTTCTGTATCTTTTTCATGTTCAGATGCATTCGTTTTGAATGTGATAGATTCACTTGCATGAATGTCAACCTCAAGTTAAAAATCTCTCTAAAATGTTACTTTAGTGTGTTTGCATCACAGGAGTGTGCTAATTTGTATCAGTCTTCTCAGGCAATCTCTATCATACATCAGCAATAAAGAAAACAAAGCTAATTTAATTACTCTGCAGCTCTTGGCACTTCTATGCTTCTTTAAGGCATCATTTATGCTGCTCCTTGGACGCATGTGTAGATAGACAAACTGCAAGAAGTGATAAGCTGTAACATAGAAAATGCTGTCACCTTCCCTGTATTCAGGGAATACCAATGAATTGGTCCCACTGTGCATATTCTCTGAGAGGGCAACAGTTCTATTGGCATCCAAGCTTAACCTACTAAATTATAGAGTGTGTTCTTTTGAACACTGAGGATCTCAAAGATGCATTTAGCAGCTTAGTCAGTGATCTTCTAAGACATTTTTTGTATCTGATGTGAACATTCAAAAGGTGGTATCCAACAACACTGTTACTCTGTGGATCAAAGCCACTTCTGTTGACAGAGCAACAACCTTGAATATCACCCGAGATAATTCCCTGACTAGAGTTCAGTTGGACGCTGGAATCCAGAAAACGGTGCCTTCAGGGAATAAGCTACTAGAAGCAAGGGCTTCATTTTGCTTTATACTAAGACCAGAACTGCCTTGATACAACTGGTCAGGCATAGGCCTGTGTCTACAGAGCCTAATCACGCTCGACAATGGATTTGGAGCCTGTAGTACAGAGTTGATTATTTTTATTCTTCAGGTGAAGTACTGTTTTTTAAAAACTGAGTAGTAACAAGAGTGCTATCATGTTCTCAGTAAATCACTCGTTTATTTATTTATTTATTGCATTTATATACCGCCCCATAGCCAAAGCTCTCTGGGCGGTTTACATATATCTCGGTGGTACAATGAATGCAAACTTCTCATAGTTTTGTTGGGGGCTATATACTGTACCTTTCTGTAGGCAAAAAGCATTTTGAAGAGCACATCGCTAATAATATCAAGGCCAACAATAAATAATTCTTTAAATATATCAGAAGCAGGAAACCAGCTAGGGAAGCAGTTGGACTGTTGGACGACAATGGAGTTAAGGGAGTACTAAAGGAGGACAGGGAAATTGCAGAGAAGCTGAAAAAAAATTGTTGCATCAGTATTCACTGCAGAGGATACAGGACAGATGCCTTTGCCTGAACTGATGTTTTAAGGAAGGGAGTCTGAGGAACTGAGACAAATAGTGGTGACTAAAGATGAAGTTCTCAACCTTATTGACAAATTCAAAGCAATAAATCACCAGGTCCAGATGACCAAATTCTATTTTCCTCTCTATACATCTAGGTTAATGATGCTTGCCTTGATGTTATTGGAGGCAGAGATGTACCTGGAGCCAAAGTAGCATTGTGGGTAGAGCATGGGAAGGCAAGACAGAAATGGACCCGCAACAAAGATGGGACTATCAGCTCATACCTCCGTGATCAGCTTGTTCTTGATGTCAAAGGTACTAATCCACATCCAGTTGGTTTTGACTATTTTAAATTCCCTGCTATATTGGTACAAAAATGTGAATTTTCACATAGTTGTGTCACTTCCTTTTTAAAGCTCTTAAGCTAGCCAGGTCAGGCTTGCCTAGAATAGTCTAGGAATAGGAAATATACATGTATATGAAGAGAACACAAAGAGCAATACTAAAGGCCATTAGGTCTACTTGCTGATTAAGCACTGGAATATTGGCTTTTTGATGCTTTCCATTTTGGAAAAGAGGGTCCAAGATTGTTCCTGGAGAGTGCTTTTAGCTACAGTGAAAATTCCCTGAAATGCTGTGTTTTAGAGAAAACCAGCCCTGTCTGAATCAGTGTTTTTATATCTGTCAATATTTAGTTTCCAAATTGCCATGAGCACAATAGGATCTTGAGTTTAGGAATGCAATTACTGTTGCTTAATAATAGGGAGTCCTGAGACATCCAGGGGAGGATCTACACAGAGTCGTGAAGGCGTTTGCGTGTGCCTCCAGTGCGCCCCGAAACTCACTGTGTAGATCCTGGCCAGAAGAGGCGGAGGAGGAGGAGGCGAAAAGTTCCAGGGCTCCTGTCAGATGCGAGGAGGAACGGCTCCGAGTGAGTGACACCGTTGGTGCCGAGAGCGTCCTTGCCGCCGCCGCCCACCTCCCCGCCGGCCTCCTGCTGCCGGCGAAAGAGCCACCCGGGTCAGAGAGCTCGGCGGAAGAAGCTCCGCCTCCTCCTCCGCCTCTTCTGGCCATGATCTACACAGTGAGTTTCGGAGCGCACTGGAGGCGCACGCAAGCGCCTTCACGACACTGTGTAGATCCCCTCCAGGTGTATCTGCAGCTGCAAGACAACCATTGATTTCCTAAACTTGTCCATTAAAGAAAGCTGTAGAGTAAGATAGCAGCTATTTGCATACTGTAAGTTATCCTATATTACTTAGACAAGCAAAGGAAAAAATATATAGCAAAGACAAAGAGGGACATTTAGGATGCAATCATTTGCATGTTTAGACAGAAAATGTTCTACAATTCCCAGCATGCCTGGCTGGAGGGATGCTGGGAGTTGTAGGACTTTTTCCCCATCTAAACATACACAGAATTTTGCCCTGAAGCAATGACATTTTTCCTTAGCTGGTTGACCCTTACTGTGGGACATCCAGATTACCTTCCTGTTCCTGAAATACATTGTGTGGGAGCCATTAGTTCTGGATTTCATATATGTCACCTGCTTGCTTTCAGTGTAACTAAAAAAAGGTTCTTACAAAATAAAGTTTTAAAAACATTTTAAGGTGTGGCATTTCCAAAGTATAGCACAAATAAAAGAGAATAATTACTTAAAAGGAGTCTATGTTAATCTCTCTCAAACTTCTATTTTAGGAGGATATTATTATGATAGGAACCACATCATTGTAAACCAACTTGATACCAGTGAATGCACTCAGAAATGGGACTTTGAAATATTGTGATAGTGTCTCACCACTACAAAGACATTTAGAAACGTGGACCAACATGGCTAAAACACTGTTGAACGAACTACTGAAGTCACAGAACACTGGTGCATGTTATAGAATCCACCTAACTATGCCAGCAGGAGATTTAAAAAATGTAAAATGTTTTGAATCTTTAAGCACACAATCCTATGCATGTTTAGACATGGCTGGCTGAGGAATGCCTGAAATTGTAGCACTTTTTCTGTCTAAACATCCATAGGATTGTGTCCTAAATAGGCTATGGAAAGCTAGCTCTGCTGTCTAGTTTATGCCTGTGAACAAATGTATGAAGGTAGGGAATGGAGTATACAGCACGAAGTTCTTTTAAGCAATAACCAACACCAGATGTTACAATGGTGACTATACAGACTTTCTCTACGTATTAATTTTGTGTTCCTGTTAAAAAAAAAACAACTAGTTCTTTAACCTTTTACCTCATGACGTAAGAGCTAGTGAGGACAACTTGCAAAAGGTTGACCTGAAATGTGTCTCCTATTATCTGCCATTTTTAAGCTGAAGTATTTTGACTATTGCACTATTTTGTCTTATCCAAATATCTTCCTCTTTTAGAAAACTTAAAGTGTTTTTTGCCTCAGGTAATTTTCGTAATTGTACATTGCGGTCACTATACTTCTTGGGGTCTATATCTAAAGAAACTCGAAATGGAGATAAAACTAAATGCTATGAGAATTTTATGTTACAAAGGCAAATCATTTCATGTTAAGCTTACAGTGAATTCTCTACTCTCAAGAATATTCTACTCTTAAAAAACTGCAGGAGAATTTATGTAAAACTTGCAGTGACAGGTTTCAACTATTTGCTAAAATTAGAAATGCTAGAGAACATACCTCCACAGAGGTCTGACATGGTGAAATGTTTCTAATTAACTTTTGTCTAGCAACTCTTTCTATTGGTTAAAAGAATGGATTGAATTAGTTATCTCCACGAGAAATGAACAAATCTATCTGAATATTTCACAAACCCATACCGTATTTACTTAAGATGCAATGAATGACACACACACCCAATTTAAATTGCAAATGTATTGCAAGTTATGTGTTGCTTTAGTGGTCTAAACACAATGAGAAAGGGCCCAACAAGTTAGCGAGGGAATTACTGACTGGATCACCCACCCTTTAATTTTTATTTAAAAGTAGCCCGAATGGGATAGGAGCAGCAGTAGTGATATGTATGTGTTTAATTAATTATTCCTCTAGTGCTGTTTTTCCAATGTAAGTGACATTCATGTAGGCAACACCACTATTTGCTTCACAGCATATCTGGGGGGGGGGGGGGGGTGAGGGGGGGAGAGATACAGTAAATCAAGAAAACTGCATGAGGGGAAAGGATTAAAAACGCAGCCCCTGCAGGACTGCTGCTCCTATCCAGTTCAGGGGGCCTCAACAGGTGTTTGTCAATGAAAAATAAGTTGGGAGAGATCACAGATTTCCCATTTAATATGTAGTTTGGCCCTGAGTGATCATGGAGTGATTCTCATATGATAACTGGAGCTGTCATTTGAGGGTATAAAACTGTGATTTATATTTAATGATGGATCACTATGAAAAATCATGAGGTGAAAGGTCTACTCGCTGTGGCCACGATCCAGCCAAAGATAGATTTAAATATTGTTTAGCTCCCTAAGGCTCCTGGGAATAATCCCTATTAAATTCGAGATTTCTGAGCAGAGAAAGATAGGATTGCACTGCTGGTGATTAGCTTTGAGTGGATTGTGCCATGTATTTAACAAATGCTCCTCCCTAAGGAAGTTATTAAAGTCAGAACACTAAAACAGTCAGATAAACTTACCATATCTTATCATGTAGTTCAGCCACAAGCAAATCAACATGAGACATACATACATGTTGAATTGCTCTCTAATTTCCTTGAGTTGTATCAGCAGTATCTGTACAGTTTTATCCTATGCAGTTTTTTAAAAAAAAATAAATAAAAAATACAACCTTTATATATGAGTTTTTAGAGGACTATCGAAAAATTGTTCATACCTCCTAATGTAAAGGCCTAAGAAAACACCAGTAGAAATGAAATTCAGACTTGGCTCTCCACCTTTAAAAGAACTTTTCCTCATTCCAGCAATAAGCATTGTTTTAGACAAGTAAGTTGTGGTTTAAAGCACTAGTTCACAGTGTAACACTAAAGGTGTGGAACTTACAGCTCTTCACACTAGTCACACAGTGAACAGCCAGGTCTGCTTGTGTGGAGTTTGGTTTTGGTTTTAAAAGCAAAATTTTGTTGATTGGTTTCCTTGGCAGGGAATGGGCAATGGGGACTGAATTTTGTGTAATTCATAGTTTGCAAAGGGCTTCATTTATGCCACATCAGCTGTTTCATTGGAAAGGAGAACCGCATGCTGAGTATCTGTACGTGTGGTTCTCTAGCCAGGTGGGAATATGCACATAAAAATTAAATTGCGCATTTCCTCAAGCTGGATCAGCGTTCTTGTGTTCAGTATTATTAAAAGTATGGGGTTTCAGTGTATCTTAAATGTGTTTTTGGAAATAAATGGAATCAAAAAATTAGCTAAAACCAAAAGTGCACAATTAATTATGCTTCTCGGCTTTTTTTCAACTGCAGATTACCACCAGGAAGAAGCAAATACTTTTTTAAAAAATCTCTATTTTTTTTATGCAGATACAGCTTTATTAATATATTAAGACAAACTTACTTAAGGGCTTAAACCACAACTCAGCTGCATTGTGCCAGCAACCACAAAGCAGAAAGCCCCAGACACAGACACACAGGTTCTGGAGGTATAGAGCTCCACAAGCCATAAAACTACTGTCACTGGCTGGTTGGAAGAGCTGCAACAGCTGCTAATTTGAAACAGGCCACCTTGAGTCACAAGCTGTTGCAATAGCTCCTCCTCCCCCAATAAAAGCAGCTCTGCAGTCTTCAGATCCTAAAGTAGGAATGGGGAATGTATTGGACTGCAGCTCACATCATCCTTCACCACTGGCTAGGGCTGATGGGAATTGCAGTCCAACATCAGGAAGACAATACCTTCCCCACCCCATCCTAAAGTAAGCCTAGTTTTTCTAGAGCTACAGGGGCCATGTCAGGTGCAGTGTTGCACAGGTAGTGGATTTCACCCTAATAGCACTTTAGATTGTAAAATAAATCATGTATTTAGTTTTTACACTTGTATTGTATTATTTTTATGTATCTAGGAACTTTAAATGTATTTTCATCTGAAGCACTTATTTAATTTTCTGTACATTACTATATCAAGCAAGCAACTTTTAAATACATTTAATAATATGCCTTTTTTAAACTTTACGCTTTCGAGCTTATGTAAAATCCAGTCAAGATGATTTCATCTGGTGTATCAGTGTTAAGTAAACAATGGTGCAATTCTATGCATGTTTGGACTGGAAAAAAGCTCTGCACCTCCCAGCATTACCCAGCCAGCAATGCTGGGAGATGTAGGACTTTTTTTGGTCTGAAGAGGCATAGGGTTTACAACCTAAGATAGAAATCTCATACCTACTTATCTGAGAGAAAAGACTATTGAAATCAACGGGACTTGCATCTCACTAGACATGCTTTGGATTGCAGTGCACGGCTATAATCCTAAACACACCCAATTGAATAAACACAATTCCTAGAAAACAGGCATAAGCACAGCAGTCTTTTAGGACATGATTTAGTCTTACCACAGACATGACTCCCATATGTGACAAATTCTCATAGACTTAATAGAGCCCCGTTTGCCTTTTTCTCTACTGGATGAGGCAATGGCCTATTATGGGGTGGAGGCGGGACAACATCAAGCCTTTTCATGAACTCACTGCAAGTTACTGACAGTTTGAAACACCAGTAACTTACCTGCAGCAGAGGGAGGGTCAGTGGCTGAAACAGGGCTTTAGTGAAGCCATGGGGGTATTTCCATGCACAAGCCTTGCATCCAAGTTTAATGAAACATGGCAATTGGAATCTGTATGTCTATTATATTAGTGTTGTAGGGAAAATAGGAAGATATTTTTTTTTAGCTGCTTCATTTTGTATGATCTCAAAATGCAATATTCTTTTAAAAATAATGCAACAAAGGGGTTAAGAAAAAACCTGAAGATTAGAATACCAGTTGCCACATTTTTGACTAAAAGTGACCTTATATATAGTGTATATAGATGACGTTGCTCTGTGCCACAGAATTAAAAATAAAATACTATCAGCATTTTTTTTTATTTATATAATGTCTTGTATTGTTTTGTTTGCAAAACAGCCACTTAGTCTCATTGTGTTACAAAACATGATCTACAAAAGGAAGAAAAAGGAACTGGGTCAGGTGTCCTGGGACAGTAGTCCAAAACACAAAGAGAGTTGCAGGACTAGGCAGCATTGGGTAAACAAGCCTTTTTAAAATGAAGGTGTGGTCAAGCTCACACTTCCACCTGCCTGACATTCTGAGGTGGGAGCTCTTCCCATGAAGCTAGGAATGCATTCATGAAGTAACTGGGTGGAGCTAGTTATGTGAGTTGTTGCCTGGCTGGAAAAGAGAAAAAATTATAAGGTGGGAAAGAACGACAGTTTTCATTCTCTCCCCTATGGTGTGAACTCAAAATGACAAGGGAAAACGTACATACTGCTGCTGGTGTACATGAAGGGGATGTTACACATTTAACAGAAATATTTGCTTCATAGAGGAAGAGCCTCATTTAGTGTGACACAAGACCTTTATCATATACTTGATGTTTTAAGCTTGATTTACCTCTCTATGTACCTTGAATAGTAACTCCAAATTCTTCAGCATCACTTGGCATGGACTGCTGAAAGTTATACGATCACCAAACACACACACCCAATTAATGTTCAGCTTATGCAGCGGACCATGGTAATATCATCTGAGATCTGGTAATGTTTTACATTGGTGAGATTACCAAAGTGGCAGAAAGAAAAACACTTTAGATTGGATCCAGGATCTGCCTTCTGTAAGAGAAAGGACACTGCTTGCAGAAAATCCCTCCATCTGATATTTCAGGGTGCCCTTTCCCCCCTAACTTGCCCCATTCAGCAGCATTTCCTGAGTGTGTAGCATTTTCAGGGGGCTGGAGGGACTGGGGAAATCAACTTCTGTCAGCACTCTTGATCTAGCGTAATCCAATCCTTCATTCCTAGAATCTTACATAAAATACTTTCTAAAGTAATTAAATGAAAAGCAAATTTGCCTAAAACTACAGGAAAAGCTGGAGTCTGCTTTGCGCTTCTAGTGATGCTTCACACATCCCCATTTGCTTCTTTGATGATATACCAACAGTGATGGTTAGTTATTATTTCTGTCCCATGAAGTGGCACTTACTTGATAATTAAAATCAATTCTAAAAATTATACTTCATAGGCAACTGCAATTTAGGATATCACTTTTTGGATAACAAGAGCAAGCCTCCTTAAGTATACAGGAGTTGTCATCACTGATACCAAGAAAAACATATCACACTCACCTGCAGAGTCTTTTTGTTCTCCTATGTGTTCTCATTTTGCATTTCAAGAAATCAAGCAATACACTTCTCATTTTTCAGATGCATGTGGTTTTATAGGGCAGTCAAGAAAATAGGTCCTGAGAATACGTTGAATGTTAGAACACAATCAAATATCTTACTACAAGTACATGAACTATGTAAGAAAAGTCTTCCTATACATGAGACAACTTTTTGCTTTTCCTGCATAGAAGCAACACTTTTAACTTTGACTGGTGTATGCCTTAAGTTCCTTCTATCGTATTGCAGAGATTTCCTTACATGCTTGACTCATCCTCTAAAATCCAGGGCATGTGCAAGACTGCTTAATTTTGGCTGGATGGTGCCTTTAGATTACTTCAATGAGGTATTCACTCCACAACGATATCACCAAGTTCTCTTTTTCTGCTTCTGAAGTAAGATTCAGTGCCTCAACACAGACAGTATCAGAGCTCCAAATTTGTTTCAGTGCATCCATATGGGAGAGAGGAAATCGTAACCCATGAGTCTTTATGAAAGAAAGGGGGGGGGGGGGAAGAAACATGTCAGAGACCACATTGAACTAAACTACACACCACTTACAAAGCACTTTATGCATGCCAATATGTACCATGACCCACTAACAACTGTTCTTACACAGATGAACCTGATTCTTCACAAAAATCTTGTTACAAGTGTTTATACACAACTGGTTTGTTAGCATAAGCTGTTTTCCAGTCAAGCCAAAAGCCCCTAAGGCAGCACAATTGTCACAGTGATGGCTTGTGAAGGACAGGATAACTGTTTTGTCATCCCAGAAGAGCCATGTGCCACCCTGATGTGGGAAACCACATACTATCAGCAATCTGGCAGAGGAGAACAAAATGACCACACGTGCTATCCCCACAGTGACCCTGTTCAAACGACATCCTACGACACAGTGGTTAAGCATTTTGAGCTAAACATGGCTTAGCCCATGTTGTGTGAACCACTCCTAACCATGGAGGCCACATAACCATGGTTTAAACTTGGATGACAGGGATCCTTGGGTCTGATTCAGGAGGGTGTCCTTGTTTCTCAAGAATGCAAGCAGCTTCTAAAAGGACGAAGGAAGGTGTATGACCAGCACAGGGACAAAAAAGCTCAGTGTGATAGAGCACATGATTTGCACACAGAAGGTTCCAGGTTCAATCCCAAGCCTCTCCAAGTAAGGCTAGGAAAGAATCCTGCCACTGGCAGTCAACATCAACAATACTGGGCTAGATGGACCAATGGTCTTGACCTCTACAAGGCAGCTTCCTATGTAAACTAAATGTGAAAATAAGGAGCAACATCAGCACTAACTGCACCACTAATAGATCTAATTAACAGAATGGAAGACTAACCTCTGCCATTTCTTCTTCATTCATATTCTCATCCCCCATCATATGGGTTTGCCTCTTGTTCTTTAAAGAGTGATACACAAAAACCATTTCTTTGAGCGAAGCATCCTGGAAAGGAAGAGAAACTCACCGTTGTGCATTACCAAGCCAGCAACATGGAAGCACTTTAGCACAAAAATCTTCCCCCTCCTTCATAGTTAGAAGCCTCACTGTTTTTATTCCTTTCAAGGGTAGTTAATTATGTTTAGCGTTTTTCCTACCAAAATTCCTTAGCTCAGGAATTTCACTAAGGCCCTGGTAGGTGAAGGGATTTGGCACCAGTAAGGAGGTGGAAGAAAGAGAGACAAGCTCTGGAGTTGTGTGTAAATAAACAATGAACGTTTTATTTTTGTAATGATGTAAAAACACTCAACGTTTTGGATTCAGAAGAATCCTTCCTCAGGAGCTAAAACAAATAGATTACAAAACTTTTTCTTTTATATGAAATAATGGTTTTGTAATCTATTTGTTTTAGCTCCTGAGAAAGGATTCTTCTGAATCTGAAACGTCAAGCATTTTACATCGTTACAGAAATAAAATGTTCATTGTTCATTTACACACAGCTCGTCTCTCTTTCTTCCATCTCACTAAGGCCACCATATGGTTATACGTAGACATGCACATATAGTGCAATCAAGTATAAGTTTTAGACGCCTGCAAATCGTTAAGACCTTCCCTTTACGGAACAGAGCAACAGTATCACTATAATGACAAATCCCAATCATGTGCTGTGGGATACAACTAAGCAGTCTAAAAATAGCATACAGCCAATGTAACGACACAGAAAGCTTCAACGAAAAGCAAGTATTTGCAGACACTTCCGCTGTACTCACCAAATGGCCTTGTTCTGGTTCGACTGTAATTACGGTGTAGTCTTTAAACCGTAACCTGATTGTGCTGCCTACTTTTGGTAGTGCTCCAACTAAACAAAGAAGAACAGCCACATTACTTTGGTGCTTATCACTCTGAACTCAGACCTGATGCAGCTATTATTGCAGCCAGCTAATGCCTATAAATTCCTTATTCAAATGGTCTCCTTGTATGAGGAATATTAATGTCTGAAGTAGAGACTCACAGAAGCTCACAGGGAGTTTGTTTTTTTAACCATGGAGGTCGCTGCTGCAATCATCCACGGGTTCCCCTTCAGTTATTAATTGAAATATAAAAAGAAGGAAACAGGAGAATCTGCAGAAACTCAATACCTGCCCTGGTCCTTTGAACCAGTTGACACATTGACTCAACTACGGCTGGCTGCTTCTGTGTGACTGATAAATAATTCTGTTGCTTCATCTGTGGTACAAGCTGTCTCCCCACTCTTTATCACAAGCACATACAGTATGTTTAAAATGTCACCTGGTGCCAGAGAATCAAAGCTGGAGCCCAAGAAAGGAGGTAATCTGTTCATAATAAAATCTTTTTTCAGGTCGGAGGACCTCAGTTCTCTGCCATTATCCAGACGGTCAGCGAGGCATCTCAGGAAGCCACTTAATTGCCTGGATGAATCAGACAAATCTACCTTCTAAACAAAGAGAACAAGGAGAATTTGGAAAGAAGCCCTTAGAGAAGGTGGTCCAAAAATTTCCAGATACTGGCTCCCAAGCTATCGTGCTGGGAGAGAATTGTAAGAGGGTTTATTTTTAACTCTTTCTGTTCCCATAGTTTTGGGAAGGCACAAGTGACCCAAGTTAAATGAATCCAAGTGCTGCATTGTGAAATAGTAAAATCTGGAACACATTAACCTGGTTTTGGTTTTCACATGCTTCCTTATTTATAAGCCTTTAATATTTTTCACCCTCATAGTAATACATACTGTATCTATGTGTAACCTGAAGTCTAGGAAATTAGTTCTCTTTACTACAAAAACAAAACTCTGTAGGGACTTCCACAAGTCTTACTTTGCCTACCCTTAAAGCAAGGCATCAGAATTCACATAACTTTCCATTCATTATTTCAAAACAAAAAAACATTGTACTTTCTCTGAGGACTGGGTTTGGCTTCTTTTTAAAATAGCTCTTGTTGTTTTCTGATCTTGTCATGAAGAGATCAAGCAAGAAAACAACATTGTTACATAACTGAAATGTGAGAGAGCATCAAGATTTGGCAGTATATTGGTTTCACTCGTAGGGCAGGCAGTTACAAAGAACCAAACAGACCGATAAGTTGACATTTACCTTGGATCAACTAGTGGGTGCTGATGAATTCTTGTCATTCTTTGAGGGCCAAATACAAACTGGCTGCTACAGCTGAATGGCAATACTTGCAATTTCAACATTCGCTGGAATTTGGATTTGAGCCCTGTTGCTTTTACAGCTTCAGAGTCTCCTTCATTATTGGATGCACTTATGGAGGCCAATCATTCATATCAACCCATGATCAAGGTTAATAAATTCATATTATTGGCAAATAAATACAATATATGAATGGAATAGGGAACTGGATTGTCCCATTTTGCCTAATCAATGGATAGCCACTTTAGAGTCTGTAAAAATGCTTCATTCAGCAAAAACTCGTTCTATGTCTATTAGGAAAGGGTGTCTATGTGTAACCTGAAGTCTAGGAAATTAGCTTTGGCTGCTCATTCCCTCAAACTCCCACAGCATCAAAACTGCAGGGTGGGATCGTTAAATCTTCATGGCCGGAGAGAGCGCAGGCTTTCCCATGGCCATTCGGCTCATTGAGCTCATCCTCTGCCCGGACTTCCCACAGCCTATCAGTGGCCTCGGAACACCCCCAGCCTCAATCCAAAGTGACATCACCACAGACAGGCAGAGGAAATACAGTGGTGACCTCAGAGTAAAAGAAAAAGTTGGGGTAAGGCAGTGACTTTTTAAAAGCGCAGTTTCAGGAAAAAGGCCCGTGGCAGCTGTGGGTTGGTGGCTGCGTCACAGAAATGATGCAGCGCCACTGTGCAGCCACCACAGGGTATGCAGAGCATATAGACAGCTCCAAAGACATCACAATGTCTCTTTAATAAGGGTTCGTCTAAGGGCCTTGCTAGACCTACCTCAGAATCCGTGTGGGAGGAGCAGCCAGCCCACGCTAGAAGTAGCGCGGGCTGTCGCTCCTTTCCACACATCAGACGTGATGGGGAAAGGAAAGCCCCGTTGCATCCTCCATTTTTTAAAAAAAAGTTAAAGGGGCCATGTCCGCAAGAGCGCACCAACGAAAAGGTAAGTCGTTTTTTTAAAAAATAAAGGGTTCCCCGCTCCCCCCGATTTCCCACACACAATGTCTGATGCCCCCCCGCTCACTCGCCCCCCTCGCTCGCCCACCCGTCCGCTCACTCGCTCCCCCCACTCACCCACTCGCCATGTCCGATGCCCCCTCCACCACCACCCCGGCCACGATCTCCCCACCCTGGCTCTGCTCTCCCCCCCCATCTCTCCAGCCAGATCCACTCTTCCCCTCCTGACCTCCATCTCTTCTCCCCTGTGATTCCCTCGCCCCTGGCCCGTTAGGCATAGCGCAGCTACTCGCGAGTAAGCCGCATAGCCAGGATAAGCCACGGAACCAGCTAGACTTTCCTCAGCCCCGGGCTGTGGAAAAACCAGGCCACAAGTGGATCCGGTTATCCCGGGTCAAGGGAGGGTTTAGCCCGGCCTGACCCCAGGATCCCCTGTGTTTCATCTGCACGCATAGGAGTGAGCCCGGGTTTCAGCCTGGGCTAAACCCTCGTCTAGCAACGGCCTAAGTTGGCTAATTGCTTGAAGTAGAACACAGATACTGCCTCTTTTGAATCATATGTTTTGGCAATGCCCAGTAGTTGCCTCTTTTAGGGGGACGTTATTATACGGATAATCGTAGTGGAGTACTCTTTAATACTTACTAATGTACATGTCCTCTTAAATTATCTACCTGCTTCCTGGAAGTTAATGCATGGTTAGCACAAATAGATTCTCCATGCCCTTTTGACACCTAAAACATTGTTACTACAACACTGGAAGGCTAAATGCTCACGTCCTAGAATGCAATGAACTGAAGACCTAACAATGCTTTCAACATTTGTACGCAGACACCAATTGCAAATCGATACTTATATGGATCTTTGGTCTGCTTTTGTTGAAGCTTATGTATAATGATTAGATAGCCATAATTTCTTTCATACATAGATATAGATATATTTAGACACATTTCAAATGCATACACTGAAATTGATATATTCAAATTTATGTAGCTACATTTTATTTTATTTTCCTCTTTATTTTGTTTAAATTTCACAATTATTTTTTTAAAAAAAGAACCACACAGTGGGACTGTTTACGTAACATGCTAACCCACACTGTGGGTTGTTTTCTGAACCATGGGTTATTGTGTTGTCTGAATGCAGCCAGAGTGGTTTCTTAACCATGCAGTATGCCTTATTTTTCTGGAACACCTTGAGAACCCATGGTTTGTAATTAGGTTGTTCAAGGTGGTTAACAAGCCACCATGACTGCGTTCTGACAACACAATAACCTACCCTGTGGAAAACGTGCTACATTCAGACAACACGGTTCAGCAAAAAAACACGGCTCAAAACAACTCACACTCAGCCACTGAGGGGTGGGGTAGCGTTACTCTATGCTTAAAATGGAAACTATCAACTTCTCCTCTGAGAGTACTGTTTGTTTTCTTTAGCTTTGCAACTTTACCATCAACAATTGCCGTGGAATGCTCTTCCGAAACGCAACATCTTCTTTTGCTGCATCCAAAACAAGTTCAGGAACCACATCCAACAAGAAATCTCTCCAAGAGCTGACATACAGAAGGGAAAACAAAACCATTAATGTCAAGCAAGTCAGTACAGAGCAACATTTCTTGTTGAGGAGAAAGAACACATAAAAACTGCCTTTGGGAGTCAAGCCAAGGGCCCATAGAATCATAGAATAGCAGAGTTGGAAGGGGCCTACAAGGCCATCGAGTCCAACCCCCTGCTCAACGCAGGAATCCACCCTAAAGCATCCCTGACAGATGGTTGTCCAGCTGCCTCTTGAATGCCTCTAGTGTGGGAGAGCCCACAACTTCCCTAGGTAACTGATTCCATTGTCGTACTGCTCTAACAGTCAGGAAGCAACATCCCGTCTATCAATGTCAAATCCATCAATGTCAAATCCATCAAGAGCAACATCCCGTCTATCAGTGTCAAATCCAGAAATCCAGATTGATTTAAACCAAGATAGCTTTTAAGCAGGCCAAGCATTCATGTATGTGGTGGTCGTGGGTACCAGCCTGCCCATGGAGTCCTGCCACGGTGTCCTGCCCTTCCCACCTCTGCCTTGTACTCAGTATTTTGTCTGTTGGCACTAGCCATACCTCCCATGATAGCCATTTCATGGTGGTGCCCGGGGGTTTCTCAAACTGCCAAATGTGCCAACAAGTGCCAAAACGTTGCCTGCCCTGATGTAGGTATGCATGGCCTAAATGATCACTCTACATAGCATACTGTTTTACGGGATCCTCAGATAGCATATGTATGCCCAGAACTTCACTAACAGATGGCCCAAAAAATCCCCATATTCAAATAAAAAAGAAAAGAAGAACAGAACATCTTAAAAGTACAAAACAAATAAACAGTAGGTTAAAGAGAAATCCAAGAAGAGAACCCAAAGGTCAGACATAAAAGGAAGTCTTTACAAACATTCTTAAACAAAAGCACAGTGAAACAATTCCCCAAGTCTCAAGGGAGGTCATCCAATAGCTTCAGAGCTATGCCTGGAAAAGTCTCTTCTAGCAGCAAATATTCATATTGCAAACATCAGTACAGCTGACAAAGTAAAAGCTACACGTTTCCACCTCCTGACATTTAACAAGGATCAGCTGCAGCATTTTGTAATAAATGCAGCTTCAAAGACATTTTCAAGGCCAGACCCGTGTAGAACACAACGCATTACTCATGTCTGGAAGTTACAAAACTATGGATCCATATGACAAGATTCTGATTCTCCAAGATGGGGAGCAGCCTACAGAACAGATATTTGCTAAAAAGAACTTCTACAGACCAAAGCAACCCTTTCATGAAAAAGCAATGCAAAGCCAAAAACAACACCAAATCTGCATGAATGGTCTAACAGTTGCTGCAGTGATCATCAGAATACTTCACCCTTCTAAAGCTTGAGGCAGCTGCTCTCTGCTTATTCATTTAAGCCACAGCTGGTCTACTCGTGGCCCTCCAAACATTTTGCCCTACAACTCCTACCAACTCCCTAGCCAGCACAGTTGATGGTGAAGGAGGTTGGGAATTGTAGGGCAAAACATCTGGAGAGCGAAGAGTTCCCAAGTCCTGATCTAAGCTCATACTTACAGTGGGCCTGTTCAGATGACACTTCAGGCTCTGTGGTTAGCGAAGCTGTGGTTCTCTGGGTTTAGTGCTAACCACAGGCCGCGCTGTTGCACACAACACTTTAAGGCTTGGTTAAAGCTGCTAACCCTGCTGCAGATGGTCCAACAGTGGTCAGTGAGTGAGCAGGGTTTAGCAAAACGCATCACACAAGACACCTTAAATCCTGCTGCTTAACAAAAAGCCTTAACCAGCAGGGCTTAAGGTGTCTTCTGAACAGCCCCACTGTTTCACGCAAAGTAAACCATTGTAGCTTGCAGATTCATTCAGCTCAAAATCACTGGCAATGCAATTATACTAAACTAAACACAAGGTGCTTACTTGTTCTGATAAGTACTGATGGTCACATGGGTAGAATGAGATACTCCAGGAGGTGTGTCGGCTTGATGAATGGTACCTCTTGGAAAATATAGCAAGTCTCCTGGCTGAAAAGAAGCGTAAGCAAGAATGTTAACAATAATTGAGACTGCTCAAGTCCTTGCAAAATAAAGAAAATTACTCAGAATGCTCCCAATTTCATGCAGAGCTGTACTGTAATAAAAGCACTGAAATCCAAAATCCTACACCTAATCTATTTTATATAAAATATTTTATGCCACCTTTCTACTTCTACTACCCCCAAAAAAGTAATTCAAAATGGCTTATAACGTCGTTAAAGGTTCAATCCTACGCATATTTAAACAGAAAAGTCCCACAATTCCCAGGAATTGATAAAAAAGCCAAATCAATAAAAAGCCAAAGAGAAAATATAAACTACATAGTAGCATAGCATTAAAAAGCAGATGTAGACATTTCAAGCACCCCCTCTCATTCTCCTAATGTAGAAATGGCCTGTAGGAAGTTGGTAAAAGTGACTGGAAGTAGATGTACAGTGAGATAAGCCCTGCCAAGCAAGGTGGTCAAGCTCTCTTTTTAACATCTAGAGGGGACAGCAAGCTTCGCCACCAGCACTGAGCTAACTCTGTCAAATTCTATCCTCCCCTATATGGCTTAGACACCCTGGACTGCAGAGAAGTATATCTGGCAGCAGTACCTTTAATAAGAAGTCATGCGTTGGCATCCCAATTTTCTCCTCAGGTTCAGCATTGTATTCCTGAGCTAGATATATGGTCGGCTGGTACAGTCGCCAGTGCTTCTCTCCTTCAAGCTGTAAGATAAACACCTGCAAGGACCACAAGTCAATGAGCATCAAAATGCCCCACAGTTCCTCAGACCTTTCCCTAATGCCACCAAGGAACAGACGTTTGGCGCAAGCTAGTCTTCATTTATCCTTTTAACATATAGAGCCTTGTAACCATAAAAGTAGTGGACTGTATTTCAAAGAAAAAAATCACCTATAAATGCACACATCATCCATTTCATGGACACATAAGACTTTCGCAAAGACACTTTATCCTATCCTTGAAAATACCTGCGATCAGCAAACTTACAGGAGATTGTGGTTGTCTTACCTCAACATCATCATAGTGTGGAGGCAGGCCTTGGGACCCTGGAGGGGTAATGTAAATATTTGATCCAACCAATGAGCCGAAGTAGCATTCCAATTTCTCCTGGATCCTCCAAAGCTCATCCTTAAAAAAATAAAAGAAAGAAAAGAAAGAAAAGAAACAGAGAAAAAGTTAACAACGCCAAGCCCCTTTCTCCTCCCAGCCCCTTTCATGCATACATTCTATTGAGAGGTTTTATATGTGTGTGTATATATATATTATATTATATTATATTATATTATATTATATTATATTATATACATACACACACACACACACACACACACACACACTGCCCAGAGAGCTTTGGCTATTGGGCAGTATGGAAATGTAATAAATAAATAAATAAGGCAAAGAGCAAAAAGTAGGAAAATTCAAGCCGCAAAAACAGCAAGGGTGCCTGCTGCCATATTAAGATAAACAGTGGCTGCATTTTCTGAAAAGCTGTCTGCAACCCAAACCAAAAGAAGGCAGAGAACAGAAATGCAAGGGATGCCAAATTTTGTCCCCTTCTTCCTACCACCAGAGATCCAGCTTAAGTGGTTACAAGATGACTGCCAATCCAAATCTCCCTTTTGCCACTTCAAACAGGCAACAATATAAAGCCAGATTCTATACTGCAGGGGTGGGCGACTTGTGGCCCTCCACCTAAATTCCTGCAGGTGGAGGGAATCCAGAGGGAAAGGAGGAGGACGGGATGGGGAAAAATGCAAGGTGGGGGGAGGGATCTGGAATAGACAGAGCAATGGAAGGGGGAAGCCCTCTGCAAGTGATCAGTTCAGACCTCTGGCAAGAGTGAACTGTACTTCCCCCAGCAGCTTGCTGGGCAGGGAGAAAGAGAGACAAACAGGGCAGAGGTAGGCAGGTGGGGAAGGATTGGCAGAAAGAGAAAGCGGGGCTTGGTAGAGAAAAGGAGAGACAAGGGCTGGCCCCACCCACTATCAGCATACTGTCCTCATCAGCAAAAAAGAAGGTCTTCCTACCCTGCTATACTTCATGGTGTTCCTGAGCACTGCATCCAACCAATCATGAGTCAATTTTGTTTTCTCTTCAAATCAATTTCTTTTTATTGAGCTGAATTCAAAGTATGCTCACTCAATAGGGTTTTTCCACCCCTACCTCCCCACAGCAGCCCCCGCCCCTATGCCCACCCAAAGCCTCCCTTGAGGTCAAGAATATACCGCTCGGGAGTATTTGTTGGCGTACTTTGGTCGAGAATCAAGAGTGAATACCTACTACGGATGATAATAGCTTTTGTTCAATTTGAGGAAAGAACCCTTTAATTTCTCCCCATGCCAAACACACCATAACGGTGTCTGAAGAAGCTTAAAGCGAAACCGGGTTAATTAAGCCAGCAGCCTGTTAAACAAGTTTCTTACTAAGCATCTCACAACTAAAAACAACTTTTGTTTGTTCAAGTTTCTTATCAAGCGTCTCATAACTATAAACTAAACAAGTTTCCTACTAAGCATTTCGCAACTATAAATAACTTTTGTTTAATCAAGTAAAACCGGTTTTCTGTCAAGCGTCTTGCAATTATAAACTATTTTTGTTTAACTGTGGACAACTTTGTTTCATTGTTCATCAAGCGTCTTGCACTTATAAACTTATAAAAGCACTAAATATTATGTGCCTGATAATGTTAACAATCTGCTGTTATATTGTAAATATACTGTGGTACTATAATGACATATAAAACGTTTCTTTAAATCATTTACCCCATGTCTGTCATCATTCAGTATTGCAGTTTATATGCTGGTTAGCACCACTTTATGCTGTATCCTGAAAAAAGGCACAGCTGGAGGGAAGACAGACAGGGACCCTCCATGCTACAACATTATGTTGCCAGTGCCACTTGTTCAGCATCATCATAGATATGTGAACTCCTCTGGAAATAACTTGTGGATTCATACAGAAGAGGATCAATACTAATTTTGCAAGTTCATTATAGTAACAAGGAATGGGTATCAATTGCAAATACAGTATTAGACAGGTTAGGCAGTTTCACAGTTGTAGATGAGTGGTTGTCAACATATCATACACTGCCTTCTTATATTTAAGCAACGTAAGGGAACTACATGCCTTAACATTTTACAAGTGTTTTAATAAAATTTTCTACATAACAAAACATTTAAATCACGTCAAGGAGAAAAACTGAAGCACACTTAATTATATCAGGCCAGTGCTTGTGGCATATTGGGACAAAAAAGTAACATGGGATACATTTTTTAGCTTTGTTGTACAAATAAAATAAACATGCTAAAGTAATCACTCTCTAGGGCAAGAACAGGCAATGTGGTGGCCATGGGCACCAATTCACCCCTGGAGACCTTTCTTAATGCCGCCAAGATGCCCTACCCGTTTCACTTTTTGCCTACCATTGCTCTAGGGCAGCCTTTCTCAACCTGGGGCACTCCAGATGTGTTGGACTGCATCTCCCAGAATGCCCCAGCCAGCTGGCTGGGGCATTCTGGGAGTTGTAGTCCAACACATCTGGAGCGCCCCAGGTTGAGAAAGGCTGCTCTAGGGCATCAAAAAAAATCGAATGCAAACTGAAAATTCTCTGATGCATAAGAAAAAATTCCAATTCCCCCCTCCCCCAGAAAACCCACATCACTACCCCAATTAAATGAGTTAGTCAATGTCCTAATTCCTGTGATATCAATGCAGAAGTAGCTGTGTACCAGGTAGGATTGATATACAACATTATAATTGTGGCTTTCCACTCTGTTTTGAAGCACCCCTGCGCAATTTTCATTTCAGGTTGGCAACAGCTGTATGCAGCACTAAGCCCAGGCAGCGGACGGGTACATGCTCAGTTCTATGGTCTGCTCCCTAAATCCTTAATTATATGTCTGGGTCAATCTAAGATTATACAACAGCAAAAGCAACCACAAACTACAGGCAACTGCTGACTCTTACCTTATATCTCTGGGGCTGGTGAAACTGTATTGTAGCTTTTTTCTGGTCAAAATCTTTCTTCAGTTGTGCGTAGTTGACTTTACCATCCTGGTTAAAAACCCTTTTTTTCCCATTCACGCATCTGCAGACATTAACGTCCCTTCCATAATATAAACCCTGTTTGACTATGTCTTCCAAGTCGGTTAACTGAAAGAGAGACTGATGGTACAATGCCACAGAGGGGTCATCTCTCTGAAGCAGCAGTGGCTTCTGCTCCCAATATTCCCTGAAAAATTCATCTTGTTTGATAGGAGAGATCAAACACTCAAATAAGCTCTCTGGTTTATCACAGTTCCAAAGCAAAGGGCAGGCTGCTTCCACTTTTGCTTGTTTGCTTGGTAAATGTTGTGCCTTCTTTGTTCCAGCCGATCTTCCTCCTTTCTTGGGCATGATCCTACGTAAGTAACAAGAAATTAACAGCATGATCCTATGCATGTTTACCCAAAGCAAGGCCCACTAAATTCAATCCAGACATACTTCAGGCATAGGATTGCAGCCCATTTTAAGAGTGTCCCACTGGATTCAGTGCGGCTTACTTCTGTGTAAACCTGCATATGATCAAGCTGCATGACATAATAGCCATGCTGGATCAGACAAGGGTCTATCTAGTCCAGCATTCTGTTCACAGAATGGCTGCCCAGCTGCCCAATGGAAACCTGCAAGCAGGACATGAGTACAACAGCACCATCCCACCCATGTTCCCCAGCAACTGCCATACATAGGCTTACTGTCTTGGATACTGTAGCAATACAGCCATCCTGACTAGTAGCCACTGATAGCCTTCTCCTCCAGGAATTTATCTAACCCCCTTTAAAAACTGTCCATATTGGTTGCCAACACCATATCTTGTGGTAGTAAATTCCATAGTTTAACTATATGCTGTATGAAGAAGGGCTTCTTTTTATCTGTCTGAAATCTCCCACCAACCAGCTTCATGGGTAGTATTATGAGAGAGGGAGAAAAATATCTCCCTGTTCATTTCCTCATCACTGGGGCTCCTCACGCTACACAACAAAAAGAATAAACTAAGGCTGCATTCCTGTGCACAATTTCAAGACAGTCAATTCCCACTGAACTCGGTGCAACTTACTCACAAAGTAAATATACACCGGATAAGACAGCACAGCTGCAACCCTGAGCACAAGGCTTCTAAAACTGGACCTGTTAGTACTATGGTTTAAGCAAAGACAAAATGACCTCTTCTGAGGTAACTAAATATGTGAAGGAGGAAAAGTAACAGGAAACTCCATGAAGAATATACTCCCTTTCCTATCCTTCTCCAGAGGAAAAAGGTTTGCAGAATGATAACTAAAACACTGATGTACATGCAGGTTTGAATTAGCCTTAAGAAGTTTACTGCTGCATGAGCTATTGCCTTTTCAGAACCTTTCCCTGCTACCAACTCAAAGCTCCTTTATTAGGCTTGAGAGAAAAACAGGATTCTAAAAAACACACATGAAATCTCATCTCAGCAGGGTCACCTCTGCTTTTCAAGCCTCCATTATCAGATTGCATGCATGTTAGTTTTAAGATAAAGCTTTTAAAATGCTGCTCTGACTGGCTCCCTGAGATCCCATGACATTTTACGTGACAATGGTAATTGCTTGGTGTCCTCAATCCACCTTCCCATTCTCTCTGCTGGGAGTAGAGTAGAGTACCTGTCGGGTAGCAGCTGGTTTCAACTTTCAGACAGCCAGAGAAACACATCATGTAAAACATTTTGTGATTTAATTTAAAAAATACACACACACACACACACACACACACACAAACACGCACAGTGCAAGAAGAAGCTCAAAGATATGATGTGCATTTTGCCATCATGCCACTTAACAACCTGTGCGCCCCCCTGGGCAAAGAAGATAATTCATAAAACATGAGTTCCCTTTCCTTTCTGCTACATCTTAAAACTAAATATTTAAATGGATACCACTCCCCTGCATTTAAACCTACTTAAGAGCTGCAGGAAAACAGTGTTAACCGGAACAGGCAGCTGCAAATGTGAAATGATGGTGAAGAGGAAAAGAGAGAGAGCAAGAATGTATTCCTCACGTACATTTGAGAGCTGCCAGCTCAAAGCACTGAAAAAGTAACAATAAGTATCACAGATTTGCAGTCTTTCAAAATTGGGTGTTTTGAAAAAAGCAATACTTGTTGTCGAAGGAAAATTGGTGTTTTGGAACAGCCCTTTCCAAAAGCACATAATTCTTAGCATTTGTGTGGCACTTTGGAGTGTTCAAACACATCAGGCCACAATACTATGCATATTTAGACAGAAAAAAGTCCTACAGTTCCCAGCATTCCCCAGCCAGCATATGGGAGTTGTTGGACTTGTTTCTGTCTAAATATTCATTGGATTGAACCCTTATTTATTTAATACATTTATATCCTGCCTTTCTTCCATCATGGAACTCAAAGTGGCATACGTAGAGGTTCCCAGACAGTCTCCCATCCAGGCAGTGACCAGACTTGAACTTACTTTGCTACAGCAAGGTGCTCAGCCTTCATTTGTGTAGTTGATCTCAACAATCTTTACAACAACCCTGCAAGGCATGTTACTGGTCCGTATTGCACATGGGACAGCATGCTTGTCAAAGGCCAGATAGCAAGCTCCGAGTTGAGATTTGAACCTGGGTATCAGGATACCCCAAACCTGCCCCTTATTTCTGTAACAATGTTGCATTCTGCATGGAAATCGAAATCATTTCTCACAATTAAGTGAATAGACTGCAGTCATATTGAATGGGAAAAGAGACGTGAAAAACCCTTGGGAAGACGAGCTTAAATCTACTTGGCTACAGCAAGGTGCTCACGCTTCGGAATATGCCCTTTGTGTACATGATCCCAACTGTCTTTACAACAACCCTGCAAGGCAGGGTTCCTTCCCACACTGCAGACCTTCTTGCCCACAGGGCTTGCAGGAAGAGGCGAGACTTTCTCGCAAAAATAAAAGGGTTTTCCTGACTGCCTTCCTCTCTCTCTTTACCCCACACAAGCGATTGTAGCGGACCCCACAGGGGCCAGCAAAAAGTAGCCCCCGCTCTGCAGCGCGTTTGGAACGTAACGCGTGTTGTCCGCACTCCTGGCTTGCATAAGGGGCGCCCACCCCTTAAAATATAGAGCATTCTGGGAAGCCCAACCACACCCACTTCCAGACACCGAAAAAGAGGAGGCGCCACACAAACGGGATTCTTCCAGCGAAACGGAGAGGGTGGCGGGTGAGGGAAACACGCCCGGGGGGAGCCGACAAAGAACCAGCGCTGGAGCTCCCACTGTTATTTTTTCTGAACAGGGACGAGGCTCGGAGGGAACGGCCTAGAATTGCAGCACGTCGGTAGACGGACGAAGGAGAACGCCCTACGGGGAAGGGGCTGAAGCTGCACGAGCCCCGGCAAATCTTTCTCCGGGCTGGCTGAAGAGGCCACGTTGCTCTGGGCTTGTGCCGTCTTAGAGTGCGCCGCTCGGGTAGCCGCCCAGCCCCGAAGGCGCGAGCACGGCTGGCAGCGCTTCTCTGAAGGGGCAGGGCCATTTCTAAGGGAAGGCTGGGACGGGTGGGGGGAGCCGCAGGGGGACATATAGCAGCTTTCCTCAAGCTGGTGCCCTCCAGATGTGTTGGACTGCAACTCCCATCTTTCCCAGCCAGCAATCCTGGGAGTTGCAGTCCTACAGCTTGGGGAAGGCTGATATACGTGCGAGGGTTGCTACGCCATTATTCCCAGAAGGAGAGGCCCGGGTGTTTGGGAGCGGCGGGGAGCCGGATAGACAACTGCAGCTGCTCGTCTTCGTTGTTCGTCCGCACGCGCTTTATACCGACCTGCCTCGGCTTCAGCGCGCTCTCGGCGCTGGAATGACACGTGGGCTCCAGCGGGAGTAAAGACGGCCCCTCCGCGCGTTTCCTGTGGGGCGGGATAAGGGAGGGCTGGCGCGTCCCTTCCTCCTCCTCCTCCTATTGAGCGAGACTTGTTGCTTTTGCCCGCCTACCAAATAGGCTCAGCGGAGGCGGTAGCTTTCGCGGCAACCGGGCCAAGGGCTTGTGGCACGGCCGGCGCCGCATAGGCCTCGCGTGTGCCTGCGGCAACTGCGTGACGCGTCGAGTAGCAACAGGTGTATCCTAACCCTGCCTCCCCTTCAGTCTGGGAGATGCTGCACCTGTTGAATTTCTGCCTGACGCGCAAAAGAAAAGAAAAGAGATTTGCAGGAGTGGGAGTAGGTAACCCTTACCCAAGGAAATGGGAATGTTATCCACATTTAGGTGAGGGGAGAGCATTTACAGAGCACTTCAAACGAGGCCTTGTCTTGCAGCTCAACTGGCCAGTTTCCACCCTGTTTTCTCCCCTCATCCTACTCCAAAACACTAGGACGATTACAGGATTTGCAGGAAACAAACCGTCTGGATCAAATTTGTGTTCATACCATTTTTTTTAAAGAGGGTAGGGGAGATGAAGGGCAACTTGGCTATGTCGTATTCTGCTCCAGACCTATACTAATTTAAATAGATGGGACAGTGCACCATTCATTTCAGTGGGTCCCATTTATTTCAATGGCTCTACTCTAAATAGGAGAGTGGAGGTGGGAGGGGGGTGAAGAGAGAGACTTTCAGGAGCCTCACACAAAAGCGCAAGCATTTTGTGACCCTAGTCTAGACATTTTTGGCTTGCAATACATCTTTCACCATTGGCTAGCGCTAATGGGAGTTGTAGGCGAAAACATCTGGAAGGGCTGAAATTGCCCACCCCAGGGCTAAAAAGTGCAGGTGGCATGTGCTATGATTGCACAGAGTGACCTATGTTGCTATCAAAATTATATTGTTATGAGCTGATGCGCTTGTTCAAGGAGTCAGTTTAACTTGTGGCAGAACTATGGGCTCTGAAATCCTCATACAACATGGAAATGTTTCAAAATAAATGGTTAAGGACAATTCTGGGTGTAACACGCTGCACTCCTGCTTCATTCTTATGCTCAGAAACCGGTGTAATAGCAGTCAAATCTATCACTGCCATTAGGGCCTTTAATTACTGGCTCAAGACTTATTTTTCCCTTCCAACTAGGTTACCTAAATTGTGTCTTTTAGAGCAAATGAGAGCCAATTCATCAAATACATCATCCTGGTTTCAGAAATTGCTTCTTCAAATTCATTATGGTTTTTCTTCTCAACACTTTACTACTCTGAATTTAGCTCAGAACAAAGAGGTCTTTAAGGAGAGGGTCTATAGCGTTTCTAAGGATGGCATACCACCTCCAAACTAAGAACAATGTAGTCAAGATCTGTGTGACAGAAATAATACATAATGTAGTAATTGAGTGGGACAGAGAAGGGAATAGAGAGTACCTTTGCCCTATGGAAAGCATCTTTTGGGGGCTATCTTTCTGGAGATCTGGTGTAGGACAATGGATTTTGCTGTTGCAGTGTTTAAACTCTGTTTCCACCTATGCTTGGTCTGTATAAATAAACTCAAATATTAAAGTGCCATAAGTAGTAATCTCTTTGTTCAAAGATAATCAAACCCAAGTAAGCATTCATTCCTGGAACTTCTCGCCACTTGTGTAAGTGAGGTGTGTGTAACAATATATTTTCAACCTGTAAGACTTTAGGCAAAAGAAAATATACATACCATATTAATCTTTATGTAATTTTTTTAATTTTAACCCAATACTGGCATGTAATTTCGATATTTTTATCAACAGGTATTTCCATATTGCATAGCAAATTGCAAAATTAAACAATCTTAAACAGCAAACTACAAACCATTTTCTTTAGAGTAGTTCCGTTACAATGAATGATGAATGGGCATGCTCTAGTGTTTGTGATATGGTGATTACAACCAAGAATAAGTAGACTAGTCTCAATCAGTTTGGGGCAATGTTACAATTTTTTTTAAATGATTAACAATTTAAATGGGATTCTTGATTTGCCTCCAAAGCAAACTCAAACAAAATTCTGGCATGGCATTTAAAAACATATAGAAAGGCAGAGACCCACAATTGCTTAAATGAACAAAAGGAAAGGTCTTTCTTCAGTGCTTTATATTTGAGGTTCATGTGTTCTGGATCATACTTTCCATCCCATTATTGACTGATGCCCTTTCCCTCCAAGACTGTTCCCCACTTAAAAGTGAGTGAGTGCAGCCTCTATATTACCTTTTCATAGGTAACTACTTATTCTTAGAGGCCATCCGTTCATCTTGTGGAATGTAGAAAACATGGGAGTGTATCTAAGTTTGATGACTGGACATGCATGTGCATGTAATTACCTGAAAGATTTTTTTCCCTGGTGAAACAGCTGGGTGTGATCTGAAATGAAAAAATACTAGAGGAAAAAAGCAGCCCCCATATCTCACTCCTTGTGTTCCTCCACTCGAAGTCAAAAATTTTCCAGGCTGTTTTAGTCCACTTAAGATATATGTGCAACATGCATATAATTTGGGTGCAGTCCTAAACAGACATATCAGAGTATGTCCCACAAAACTCACAAGGTTCTTTTTTGTGTTTTTAAAGCAAATATTCACAGGATTGGGCTATAAAGCTATTTGTTCTGGCTGCTAGCAATTTTTTTTATAGATACAGCATTAATTGAAATTGGTTTGCATTAATTAAATGCATTGCCCATTAGCAGATTAGCATTCATTTACATCAGTTACCATTAAGAGATTATTTCTAACAGAGCTTCTTTCCTGTTGTAACCTTTAGCAGACAGGAGCCTACATTTAAAACTACTGCTCTACGTTCATTTCAGATATGTTGATAGAACACCAGAATCTGATCTAAATTGTGTGTCTTTGCTGATGTATGATAAGCCAAGACCAAACCAAATACGATGCAGGAGAAATTTGCTCAGAGGAATGTGCCATGGTTTTAAAAACTATTAATAGCAGTAGTGTGTGTGTGATTTGGACTGGCGTCATGGCTCTGGGGTGGGAGGGGTTAATCCTTTCCTGGTGCCATTTTCCTGAGCTGAACTGCCCCATTCAGGTACCTGTGAATCTTCCCCTATGGGTCAAATAGCAATCCTGGGAAGGCAATCCAGATCAGGAAAACATGGGGAGAACGGGTTAACCCTCTTCAGTACTGTGACCCTGATCTGAATTATGATAATTAAAACTACATAAGAGGTTCATGATTAGGATATCCAGCATCATGTTTGATTTGGCTCCTAGTCAGTTTCCTTCCTAATTATAGTCAGTCTTTAACCCACTTGACAAGCAAAATTCCCTTTTTGGCAATAATCCAAAGACAAAGGCTTCTCATAAATATAAATAAATGAAATACTCCAGGAGTGCAATGAGGTAAGTGAATAATCATTTGAAGGAGATGGGGAACTGGTACTGATCACACTAGTCTGGATCATCGATAGGCTGTGGAAGGTATAAGCTACTACATGCTTTAGGCTAATGAGGTTTGTTCAGTCAATCAGCAGGCAAAACAATGCCAGGTGAATTCCCCCTGCCCCTGTGTCTGCCCATGGCAAGTTCAGGATTACCCTAATTACCAGCACTGAATCACAGGTTGCTGTGTTGTCAACCCAAAATGTGATGCAGCCTTGGTGACTTTTCACCCAGTCTACAACCCCTACTGCAAGCTATAGGTTGTAGGGTATCTAAAAGTTACCACAGCTGTGCCGTGCACCGTATTTAAACAACATGGCAACCCGCATCGCAGGTAATTTGGGTAAATCCTGGTTGTGTGACCAGCAAGCATGGGGGAAACAACCGAAGTTGCATTGTTTCCCCCACGGAACCTCATCTGAACCCTGTCAATATGTGGTCACTCCTGGCAACTTCAAATTTGTTCTGTAAACTATTTAGAAGGGAAGGGAAGGAACCTCTCGTGCAAGCACTGAGTCATTACTGACTCTTGGAGGGACGCCAGCTTTCGCTGATGTTTTCTTGGCAGGCCTTATAGCGGGGTGGTTTGCCGTTGCCTTCCCCGGCCGTGATTACCTTTCCCCCAGCTAACTGGGTACTCATTTTACCAACCTCGGGAGGATGGAAGGCTGAGTCGACCCAAGCCGGCTGCCTGAAACCAGCTTCCACTGGGATCGAACTCAGGCCGTGGGGAGAGTTTCAGCTGCAGAAACTGCTGCCACCTCTATGTATTACGCAACAAAGTAAATATGTTATAGCGTTCCCATGCAAACCAGTTAAAAACATATATCATCACTTGGAAATAAAAGCATAGCTAACATAAGAAAACCCAGAACTACTGCCTTGAGGAGGGGCTGCCTTGAGGAGGGGAAAGCCCCGGAGTGGCTCCGCAGTGGCGCTAGGGCATTTATATGATGCAGCAGCCATTGCGGAGCCATCCCAGGGCTTTCCCCTGAAGCTCCGAATTTAAAAAGTTGGGGACTTATCCCAACTTTTTCCTGTTGCAGTGAGGTGACGAAAGCATCTGCCATCCGTCACCTTGCTCCAGTGTTGCGTTGGAGGCATGTCCCCGCAAATAGCAACCCCTGATTAGTCACCATTGCTGGACAGGGAGGAGGGCATTGACCAGTGAGCTGGAACACCTCCGTGGGTCCTCCATTATCGGTAAGAAACGGTGGGTGACAAGCTTCAGTGGGGGGGGGGAATGGGGGGATGCACAGTGCAGCGATGAGGCGGGGGCAGCTCCTCAATTTCAAAACCCGTGCTCGCTCCTTGCCATGGGGACAACCCAGCAGGAGCACAAGTGCGGGTTAGTGGGTGCTCGAGGCACCAATGCGACCTCATATAGACACCCCCTGAGTCTCTATTTTCAGTTAACTGGTTTAACAGTCATGGAGAAAAAAATATCCATTTGTTTGCTTCCAGAATCTCTTCTTCAAACTGTCAGTCATCTGTTATATTGATTGTGGCTTATGTGTAATGTTGCTTTGCATAGCTTTCTGGTGTGCTCAAATTAAAACCATATCAATTATAGTTCATCAATTATACAAACCCCAGTAAAAAAAGTTGAATACAATATATACAGTAGGAAATATAATCCTGGAATATGTGTCAATGACATGATTGTTCTGCAAAATAATCCTGCCCACGTTCCCTCTTAGGGATCTCTTCCTCTTTATGCGACTTGCATCTAGATTGGTGATGCTGGGCGCTCGACCTCGCATTGAACTCTCTTCGGAATGGACTGAAAAGGTGGTCATGTCAATATCTGTGTCAGTATCATGGTAACAGCCATCAAAGGCCATTGCTTGCACTGCATCAATGTTGTACAATCCAGCAGCCTAGAAGCAAAAGAGAGTATTGCTTGTTGAAGAAGAAGAAGAAGAAAAGCCCATATAATGGAAGATCAAGTGCCATTTTAACTGTAGTCTAAGTATAAAGAGTTTTTGTTTTTGTTTTAATATTCCTCTGTTGGGAACAGTCTAACAGGAGCAAAGGCATTTTCTCTGAGCGCTTCCTTGTCTAAAATGCATCACTTATGAATGTTGTTGTTGACGTGGAAATGAAAGTAGAAGCGTAATTTTAAAAATGAATTTACATTCTAATATTAAGCTTTTAATTCCAATTACAAACACAGGAAATACTGAAAACAACTCTTTGTGTCTCTTACAAAAGCAACCTAAGATTCATAGAGTTAACATTTTCACAAGTATTAGAGAACAGTTGTCAGGGAAAACATTAGGTCTTTGTCAGAATAAATACTTTAGGCTGCAATCCTATACACACTTACATAGGAGTAAATCCCATTGAATTAAAAAGGATTACTTCAATGGGAGTAAGTACCATTGAACTCAACAGGACACATTATTTATTTATTTATTTATTTAATTACATTTATATACCGCCCCACAGCCGAAGCTCTCTGGGCGGTTTACAACATTTAAAAATAGTAAACATTAAAAGTATACAATTTAAAACCACACACACACACACACACACACACACACATAAAAACAGTATAAAAACAACAGTATCCATTTAAAAACAACAATTGTGGGGTCCATTAAAAACAAACTTAACGTTAAATGCTGTTAAAATGCTGTTAAAAATGCCTGGGAGAAGAGAAAAGTCTTGACCTGCATAGGAATCACAGAAAAAAACCTACATAAATTGTTTACAACTTTGGTCTTTGTTTGTGATGTCTGTGCTGTGAATATGTTGACTATCAGGCAGTCCTTAGACATTTTGGTGCTCTGGTCACACTGTTAAAATAGGATCTTTCCTCATACTGTGTCCTGAGTAGCCATCTCAGCTTACCATGTGGCATCTTGAGTCTTGACAGGGCTGCCTATTTTATGAACCCATTTTTACAGCTATACCAACCACCCATTCTCAGCTGTGGCCCCTTAACTTCCTCATGTTTTGGTGCCTCTTAGCAAACCCAGGTTCCAATAGGCTGCCAGCAACAAACCATGGGACATTGTTGGGTCAACTCTGGGTTGTTTAACCCCTAAACAACCCATAGTTTCAGGTTTAGACATCACAATAAACTGTAGAAGTTCCTGGATTGTTGATTGAAAATGGAAGTGATGAGCATGGGAGGCAGCACACTCACTTGCTATCCCTGAGCCTTGCCCATTCTGGGGGAATTGTCATGATGTGCAAACCAGGTAATATGAGGGGTTTATATTTTAAATTAGAATTTATTTGTCAATTTTTGCAGTGAACATTATTAATAGAATATAGCTACTGATATTTAATTTTTGAGCTAAAACAGTAAAGGGTTGTGTTTATTTTTTATTATTGTGTTATTATCATTGTTGCCACTCCCCCTGTCTTTCCTTGTAACAGAAAAAAAACTTTTGTAATGTTAAAAAAAGAGGGGGGGAGAGAACACAGACAAATGCATACCTTCCCCCTCCTTTTCAGCTGTTTCCGTTCTTCCACTGTGGTGAGATAATTTACAGCTGCATATTCAATGACAGACAGGAAGACAAAGAGAAAACTGATCCATAAGTATACATCCACAGCTTTTATGTAAGACACCTGAGGCATTGAGGCACTTACTCCTGTGATTATGGTTGACATTGTCAGCACAGTAGTTATACCTGCAAAGAGGAAGGGGAAAGGTAAAAGGGAAATATCAGTTTGCCCTTGCATTTTGCTAAAATAATGCTGGGTTTGTGTCCTCTGTCCCTTCCTAGTCAGAAAATATGGAATATATTATGCCAAATAACTGAATTGAACATACTGGAATTGTAATATTGCTGCCTGATTTCACCCAATGTCCAAGCTTCAGCAGCACAATAAGTGTGTAGGACCACTGACTTCCCCTAAGCATTTGGGCTGTGCTAGCAATGTTGGAACTGCACCTGAGTTGGTCAGAGGATTTAGCTCCATCTTTCTCCTTGGAAAGTATTCCCTAGTGATATTTTTTATCTGTGGATCAGCATGAACAGTCAAGGAGTTCTTATCATTCCAGTGGAGGACCATGTTTACAGCTGAGCTTAGAGAGAAATGAGATGTGACAATCATACTAAGAGGGCTAGGCCAAGACATTTTACTGCATAAGGCAAAGGATAATACACACACACACACACACCATCATCCACCATTCCACCTACAGTAGGTGACTGGACTGGAAGCTAAATCTTACTTCAACTCTGGTGATGGGACAGTATCCTCCATCTTACCTGAGGGCAAGTAGGCCAGCTTAGGAATGCACACCTCTGTCCTCCAATGGAGGGAAATTGACATGAGCTGCTATTACTGTACACCACCGAGCATCTGCCATTTGAGACAACTGTTTAGCTCTGTCCAATGGAAGAACCAACCCTCCATAATAGCTTACGTTTTTCAAGTTTCTTATCAGTCTTCTTGTTACCACCTTTTGGAATGCAATATCTCTACCATTTCATTGGGATCTTCCAAGTATCTCATACGAAGCTTAACTGTTTTTTTCTTAAAGTCCTATTTAAGATAATGAATGTTACTTTTCCACTTCAAAAGCATGGTTCTTTAATGGATATTTGAACAAACTCCATAGGTTGGTTTTTTTTAACCTATGACTCTCAAGGGTATCCCTTAAGTAAGATGCAAGATACCACATATTCAACTTCTGGGAACATTGCTCTGTTAGGATGAGTAATGGGAAATCAACCATTCACTTTTAAATCTCTCTAGCAATTAAACATGGCTTGATCCTGGGAGTAACTATGTTGAAACAGTGGTTCACAGGATAATATATTAATATCCATTAGATACCATGCTTTTTAACATTATTAATCATTGAGGTGTGGGGGAGGGGAAAGGGGTTAATCAGCATGGTTTCTCTGTACTGGTACAATGAATAATTTAAGAAAAAGCATGTATGATTTGTTGGCTTTGTAAAATGTATCCTTGTATCTTAAACCCAAAAAAACTGTTGAGTTTCATATGTACGAGTGAAAGGGAAAGGAAAGGAACCTCTCATGCAAGCACTGAGTCATTACTGACTCTTGGAGGGATGCCAGCTTTCACTGACGTTTTCTTGGCAGGCCTTATAGCGGGGTGGTTTGCCGTTGCCTTCCCCGGCCATTATTACCTTTCCCCCAGCTAGCTGGGTACTCATTTTACTGACTTCGGAAGGGTGGAAGGCTGAGTCGACCCGAGTCGGCTGCCTGAAACCAGCTTCCGCTGGGATCGAACTCAGGCCGTGGGGAGAGTTTCAGCTGCAGAAACTGTTGCTTTCCACCAAATAATGGAGGACGAGGCACTTTACACACACACACATTTTGGAGACCTAGTTCTAGGTTTTTATTACTGTTCTTTTACCTTTATCTATTCCTGTGCTGTTTGTTGTTTTGTATTATATTGTATTCTTTTAAATATTTGCATTATATTTATATTTTTAACTGTTTATGTGGCATTTTATTCTTGGAACTGTAATCTGCCTAGAGAACATTTGTTGTTAGGTGGATTAAACATATAATAAATAAATGAATAAACTTTCACCAATGAAAATCCCTGTCCCCTACCTCGATGCTCCTATTTGCTCCAGAAAGGAGGCTGCTCAATAGCAGCTTCTGTCCCAGGGCAAACAGCAGCTTCAGAGAGATTATTTTTGTGTGGAAATGGTACAGGGGGAAAAAGGGGAAACCTCCTGCCCTATCATCCCTGACCAGTGGCCGTGTTGCCTGGGGCTGGTAGGCAGATGGAAGAAGAGAGAAACAACGCGTTTCGGCTTGTGTCCTATTAAAGGCCTTCTTCAGGCGATTGCTAGAAGATGTCTGCAGATCTTCCTCTAGCAATAAGCTGCCTCCTCTAATAAGCAGACCTCTTCCAACAGCCCCCTGAAGAAGGCCTTTAATAAGACACAGGCCGAAACACGCAGGCTTCCTACAAATAAACCTTTCTGCATCCTGAGGACTCATTTCTCTCTTCTTTTGATTCGACTTGGATGCTTTCCTCCTTTTGGTTTTATATGGAGTAATACAACATCTCAAGGGCCAAAGGTTCCCTACCCCTGCTCCAACTATCCCAAAGACTAAATAGTTGCTCATTTTTAAAGTGGTAGGAAACCAACCTCCAAAACTGTACATTGGTTGCTGACATTTGCCCTTAACTCCATAATCCTACATGGGATTGTATAGGTAGTGTACACTTGCAACACACGTACAGCTAAAATAAGGACCACATGTGGGCAAGCACATGACTCACACCCTAAACATCTCCATGCCCCTGGCATTACAGATCTTCGTAAATTTGAGTGCTATGAACTGAAAAGGGGCTTGGAATCACATTCAGGTGAATGCACTTAGAAACTCCTAGTACTCAGATCTTTAAGTTCAGCATGTGAAGATCTTTAACACAGCATGGAGCATGTGGATATTTGAGGGTGGGGCTTGTTCACATTCCGTTCCCATTTTACCTGTATTCATGTTGCAGAGAACACCTGCATATAGCTTTAAAGAATGTTGTATAGCATGTGTCACTCTGGATGGGGGCTGGGTTTGAAACCCTCCTATCCAACTATAGCAACACCAAGGTCAGGCGATGTCAATTCTTCCTACCACCTCTGATCCTTCTCTTCTCCAGTCACATTATTGAATGCTCCAGATCAAATTCTGTACTTGCCTAGCAATTCCAAACATGCTTTTCTTTATTCCAGGGGCCATGGTACCTGCGGGCACCTCCAATGGCACCCCCCAACAAACATTTTAATTTCCCCCCATTTAAAAAAATATTTGTACATGGATTTGTATATACACATAGCAATGAATACATATGAAATGCAAATAACCATGTAGCAATTATACAAAGGCTTCAACAAAAGCATAACAAATATCCAAATATGAATCCATTTGAAGGTAGCGCCTATATGCCATCCATTCAAATATTGAAAGTATTGTAACGTCCTCAATCCACTGCATTATAGGAAGTGAATATTTATCCTTCTAATCTTGTAATATCAGTCTTTTAGCTGTCAAAAGGTCATAGAAAGTCGATTTATGCTGACCATTTATTAGTTCCCATGAAGCAGGTAAATAATTTAAAACAGCTTGTACATCAGTGAATATTAGACTGTTCCAGTACAAAATTTGTCTGAGTTAATAACCTCCTCCCCAAAAGAAGCAACTACTGGATGTTACTAAAACATATGTTTAAAAGAAGCATTAGCTGTATTGCACTGCCAGCAATTAGCCAAATTAGACAATCCCTTATTAAATAGACGTTGCAGTTCCAATAGGCACAAAACAAATGTTTTTGCTGAATAAGATACCAGTGATTACTAAGCATCCTCTCAGGGACAAAGTCTGGGACAAATGTTATCTGTCCATTGAGTAGCGCTTCACTGTTTGTAGCCTTAAGAAACATCCATTTTTCTTTTGCCTGCCCCGAGGGTGTTGCTGCGGCTTAAGCTGAATGAATGCCTCTGTTGGTTTGAAAACAGAGGTATAGGAATGCAAAACAAATAGGTAAATATCAAAACATATGAATTGCGATGGTACGTCTTAGCAAACGTTGGTCCAAACTACACATAACGTTAATCAGGTGGTTTATCTTGAGTGCAGGATTTTCCTATCAGAAATAGCCACCATACAACTCTAACTTGGGTGTGTGTGTAGGGGGTTTAGCCCTTTGCCCTCCACAGCAGTCCTGATACAGATCCCCCATACATGCCTGCAATTCTCATATGGGGGAAAAGTTCCCATTGAAGCAAATGGAAACTCCCCCCCCCCCACATGAAAATTACAGACATGGGGCCCTTGGTTTGGATTAGTACCAGGGCTAAAGTACCCTCTGCTGCCCTCAAGAGTAGGGTCTGATCTGGATCTGGATCTCTCTCTCTCTCTCTCTCTCTCTCTCTCTCTCTCTCTCTCTCTCTCTCTCTCTCTCTCTCTCTCTCTCTCTCTCTCACACACACACACACACACACACACACACACACACACACAGGCTTATTTCTGAAATAAATCCTGCACTCAAGAATAAATCACATTATTAATGTCACATGTTATTTAGCCTTCAGTCTAGAATGGCATCACTGACTTTTGCAGGGCCATTCCAGGACAGATTCAAAACAAAACAAAACAAAAAACCCTATAGTGTCTGCAAGGGTTTCTGCCAGAATAAATGAGGGGAATGTCCAATTGTTAGCACAAATGATGTTCCATTAGCAGAAACTAGGTTCTGAACTATGAAGAAGAGATGAAGCCATCTAAAGTTATGTTTGCGCAAGCAGTCGTGCATTATGCTTCCACAACTCATTGTGCAACCTAAAGGGCAACCGTTGCACATCCTCTTCAACTGTTTGTGCAACAGAAAGATTTAGTGGAGCTCCACTAGAGCTATTTCAGTTTGCAGAATGACATTGTTGGAGAATGCCCTTAGTCTTTAATGTACTCTTTCTTGGTTTTGCTGCAACAGACTAACATGGCTACTCCTCTGGAAATTCTTATAATATTTGAGTGGATTTAGGTTTTCACTGACTGTGTATATAAGCCTTTTTTTTTGCCTAAGTCAATACTCTTCAGAGAAATACATATCTCCACAGATCATTCGGTGCCCATAAAACACCACTTTAGAAAAATAGAGGATTTTTTTTTAATTGTGGGTAGCTATACTTGCACTTGGCCTGGAGAGACTGGAAGAACAGGAGGCAGAAGGAGTTGGAAGCAGCCAGATATGGAAGGAAACTAGAAAGAACAGGAAGCTGGAGGCTGACATGCAGCAGGTACTAGAGGCACTGTAGTAGGGGCATTGAACCTCTTTCAAGTCCGAGGGCAGAATTCAATTTTGGAGAAGCTCTCTGGGGCCACATTCCAGTGATAGGTGGGACCAAACGCAAAAGGCGTGGGGGCGAAAATACCAGAAATACTAAAAAAAACCAGCATTTTTTAGCTAGAAGTTCTTACTGCCAGTAACTAAACCAAAGAAGAGGCATTTCACCCTTTTAGAATGGGGAAAAAGCTGTGCAAAAGCCAAGAAACCCCCAAGCGAGTGGCCGTTGGGGAAAAGGGGGCTTGGCCATCTGGAGGAACCCAGGTGACTGGATTGAAACTCCAAGGGGCTGCCTATACGTGCTCAAAGCCCCATGGTAGCAGTGAATTTGTGCTGCATCAGTTATATGACACAGCTGCAGCTTCACAGCCACCACAGGGCCTTTCTGCAAAGCTGTGTGATAAAAAAAAGTCAAGGACTTCCCCACCACCACTTTTTCGGTGGGAGTGAGATCACTCCAGCTCTTCCACCATCTGACTTTGCTCCATGGCTGAATTGGGAGGGGGGGTTTCCTGGTGGCAGGTGACCAGCGATTGGTCGCCGAAAGCCAGGAAGAGGGCAGGGGGCGGCTCCAGTACCTAGAGGACTGCCGGAAACTCCACACTCCCTCCTTGGCCTGGAGATTACCCGATGCCACCCAAGTTGAGCAAAACACAGTGCCAACTCAGCACTGTGAAAACAGTCCCTAGGTGGTCCAGATTTGGCTCACAGGATTGAGGTTCAACAGCCCTGTACTATACCTGTGGATTGCAGGTGCTAGGGATAAACAATGGGGGAGCAAAACTATTGCCTCCATGCTCTGATTGGGGCTTCCGAGAGGGATCTTGCTGACCACTGTTGTAAATGGGATTCTTGACTAGACAGATTCTAGGGAGGGATCTACACTACTGCTTTTAAAGCGCTTTAAAGCACTTTGAAAACGTTTTGAAAACTGTATATGCAGTGTGTCCTGGGCCCAAACAGTTGTCAAAACTTATAAAGTGCTTTAAAGCAGTAGTGTAGATCCCCCCCTTGGTCTGGTACAGCAGGGTTCTTATTATGTCGTATGGTCTGTTGCCCAAGCAAGGGAAGAATTCCAGGCTTCTAGCACTTATACCATGTCTAGCCACTCCAGAGCTCTTTTCTACCTGCCCATTTCAGGGGCCATTCAAGAATACTACAAGGCTTCAGCACACACTAATGCATTTAACTGACCAAGCTGGATCTCAGATGCCAACCACGAGGTTCCCAGTTCCTGGCACCTGACAATACATACTAATGCATATATTACTGACACACATATCAATGCATGATACCAGCTCACGCACAGATAAATAATTTGTGGTTTATATGTGGTAAATGCATATTTGACACTATCTGTAGTAAAGGACTATTTTCTACTGCTCTGGTGTCACTTGCGACTAAGCTAATAAAATCAGGTTTATTGGCCAGATCAGCCACTTTTTCCATGCAGGGCAAAGGTGACTTCACAAGAAATAATTTCTTGTGACAGATGATTTTACAAGAAATGCTAAGTTAATTAACCCTACAGACTGTTTCCTCACCTTCCTTCCTCTCGTTCTACTGGGCCTCTCGTTCTACAGGGCCTCTCATGGCCCTGAACCACAACAAAAAAATTGTGGTTCAGCATAAATTCCTTTTACTAGTAATGAAAAAGTGTTAAACAACTTAGGAAAAGCTGAAATATGATGATATGCTTATCTACACACATGCATCTTCTGTAAGCTAGGTATAATGCAATACAATGAAGTTACAACCATGCTTTTCTAGCTGTAGCAAAATATCCACCCTCCAAGCCAAGGGAGGCTTTGTAGGTGGCAACAAGGGAGAGGGTCTCTTTAGTGGTGGCCCCCTGACAGTCGAATGAACTCCCTAATCAGGCCTACCTGGCACCAACATTGTCATCTTTTCAGTGCCAGGTTAAGGCTGTGCTCTACTCCCAGGCATTTAACGACATATGACTGGGCACTTATGCTAGCCATCTAAACAGATCCAGTATTCTACTGAAACTGTTTTAATTGTCTAAATTGTTTTAAATTTTGTATATTGATATTTTTAAGCTGTATTTTATGCTGTGTTTTATCATGTTATGAACTGTTGTAAATCGCCCAGAGAGCTTTGGCTATTGGACACTATAGAAAGTATAATAATAATAATAATAATAATAATAATAATAATAATAATAATAACAACAACAACAACAACAACCTTCAGTTGAAGTCTTACCAAGTGATACTCTCGCAGGAACAGCTCTTCGGTCAATCCAAAATGAAACCCAGGACAGCATCACCATCAGCATAGATGGGAAATAGGATTGTAGAACAAAAAAGAAAATATGCCTCCTCAGGGCAAAGTTTATGAAAAGTCGATTGTACCAACCTGTTGAAAAATGCAAACATGTTCATTAACATCCACATTATGTTCTTCTTACTCTTAACTTTGCCCTACTAATAGGCACACTCTTTTATTATTATTTTATTTTTATTTATTACACCTATATACCGCTCCCATAGCCAGGGCTCTCTGGGCGGTTTACAGAAATTCTAAAATTAAGATAAAAACGAGTATACAAAATTTAAAATTCTAAAACACAGAACATACACACGTAAAGCATTAAAAACCGTTAAAAAACTAAACATGTGGGTGATTAAGATGTGCCGCCATATCCCTGGGCAAAGAGGAAAGTCTTAACCTGGCACCGGAAAGATAGCGTTGGTGCCAGGCGAGCCTCGTCAGGGAGATCATTCCATAGTCTGGGGGCCACCACCAAAAAGGCCCTATCCCTTGTTGCCACACTCCGAGCCTCTCTCGGCATAGGCACCCAGAGGAGGATCTTAGATGTTGAACATAGTGACCAGGTATATTCACATTGGGAGAGGCGTTCTGTCAAGTATTGTGGTCCCAAGCTGTGTAAGGCTTTATAGGTCAAAACCAGCACCTTGAATTGGGCTGGGAAACATACAGGCAGCCAGAGCAAGCGGACCAGAGCAGGAGCAAATCTACACGTAGTACTGAAGGCGCTTGCGTGCGCCTCCAGTGCACCATCAAAACGATGATGTCGACGGTGAAAGAAGAGACGGAGGAAGAGACGGAGGAGGAGGAGGCTCCGTCTCTTCTTTCGCCATCTACACCATCGTTTTGACGGCGCACTGGAGGCGCACGCAAGACTTGCTCACATCCAGTGGGATTTTTTACTCTAGAATTTTTTATTCTAGCAGATCACATGTCATACTACAAGCTGCTTCTGAAACTGCCTTCAATTTGTTGTGGAACTTGGGGTGCAGGTGCTGTTGGAGAAATCCATGACCAAAGTTCTCCTGGACTTACTGAGTTAGGTGTATGGTTCTTTGGACCACAACCTGTGTAACAATATTGCTGCGCATAGAAGGGAAAACCATAGAAGAATAATGCCATATTTGCAAAGCATTACAGGCATGGCCATGCGTGACTTGTCATACATGCATGGCCTCTTTCAACTTATCAGCAGCCCTTGAATTGTCCGAAAAGAGTTGAGGGGAATGACTGACATTAGTGAAAGTATGACAAGACAGAAACCAGCCAACATAAGAGGGTATATGAATCCTTTATACCATGTGCCCAGTAACAAAAAACCCCCATCTCTAAAATGCAGCATTTCAGCAATGTAGAAAAGTAAGTGCTTTGCTAAATGATTGGAAGTAAAGAAAAACTATTCAAATACGGGCTAACAAAATTACACAGAATTACAATTAACCCACAATAAATTTGACCATGACATGCACAATGAACATTTGTTTTCTTATAGGCTTCAGGGATATTTCATCATCATACATTCTCAGGTTATATTTGCTGTCATTTCTTCATTAGCTACACTGTTTTGCTGTTAAACTAAGCGTTTGATTACTGAATTAGCCAGCACCACACAGGGGGGACAGTGCCACCTAGTGAATATTCTGCCCTACCTGAATATAGGAAAGCATTATAGCCAAACTCTTTGACATGCATATTATAAATACATCAGATTAATATGTGGTCAGTTAAAGACATGTATATGCACTGCATCATAAATGCAGATTTAGAGTATTTGGCCCTGTTTGAAACAACCTCAAAACGAGTTCTGTTCTGTACCCCCAAAGGAGATCTGGCTGGTCCACATTTACCTGGCAATAAATCCCATTAGATATAGTGGAACTTTCCTTCTGACAAAACATGCATAGGATTGTGCTGTTGGATTTGTATTTCTCCATCTGCTGTATGATAAATCTCTTCGGAAACTGAGGGGAGTTTCACAAACAGTTTGTGATATGGAACCGGGTGGGATGTCTGTCATTGAAAGTGAAAAAGTGAAAAAGAAAAAAACCCACTAGAAATTCTAGTGAAGACACATATCTATTGTTTTATCTTATATGTAGCTGAGCTTAATCACCATTTGGGGAACTGGCCTAAAATAACTAAGGAGGAATTACATGTTACACTCAAATATGTCCTACAGTGCAGGATGTTTGCTTCTATTGGGGAAAACGGTTTTGGAAGAGGGTGACCTGGAAAGCACTTGACCCTTCCCCAGCAATTGTCTTTTCTAGTGCAACTCCTGCCACTATCGAGCTGCTTTTGCCCCTGGGGGTGCCAAACACATCTGAAGAAGCTGTTTAGGGGTGCTGGGGAAACAATTTGCTTTAAAAAATAGCACAGGCAGAGGAAGGGTTAAACTAACAACTGTGATCACCAGATTAATGCAATAGGAATATAGGCAGCTGCCTTACAATGAGACAGACCGTTCATCCATCTAGCCCAGTATTGTTGACATTGGCCCCGTTCAGACAACACACTAAAACATGCTGCTTAATCACAAAATGGTTAGCGGAATGCATTGACCTTACTGCATTCCCTTAACCATTTTGTGGTTAAGCAGCATAGTTTAGCGTGTTGTCTGAACGGGGCCAATGACTGCCAGTAGCTTTCCAAGGTTTCTGGCCAGAGTTTTTGCAGCCTTATCTGGAGATATCTGTTCATCCAGCAAGCACTTAGGACAGTTAAATCCACCACCCCAAAAAAGGAACATACAACTTTAAATTGCACTATATTTATAAAATACAAGCATTTCATATAAAAACTAATTCAATCAACAAAAAACCTACAGTTTACAAAACAACGTTAAGGCTGTACAGTTTTCAACCAAGCACCAAAAAGCAGCCCTTCCCCAACCTCGTGCCCTCCAAAGGTGTTGGACTACAACTCCCATCATTGCAAGTCAGTATGTCCCATGGTCAGGCATGCTGCAACTTATACGCTCCACAAACATCTGGTTTGTGGAAAACTGATTGGGGAATGCTGTTCTAGAGCAAGGGCAGGCAGAATGTAGATCACAAGATGTTTTGAAGTTCAACTCATAAAAGTTCCTGTCAGCATGGACAATGATCAGGAATGCCGCAGAGGATTTTTCTTACGTGTTCAGCATTGTGAGAGCAAAGACAGAGCTAACACCTAATAGATTCATGTGTAAGGGTTATTTTAAAACTATTGAAGAAAATGTTTTTTGTTCTAACCATAACGTGGGAGTTGCAGCGCAGCACATCTGAAGAGCACTAGGCTGGAGAAGGATGGTTTATGCTTGGATCCTATACATGTCTTCTCAGAAGCCAGTGCCACTGAGTTTACTAGGGCTTCCCCCCAAGTGGTATAGGATTGCAAACTAATCTCATCTGAAAGGAGTTCAAGACACCCAAACTAATCCTTTTCTGTTCCTCTGTCACTCTGATGAGATGATGTATTGTGGAGGGATTGTGGGGAGTGAACAGTATATTTTGTATGAACACATTTTAAGGGGGGGAGGAAAAAACATTGCTTCTTTGAAGGGCAGGGTATTGACCAAAAGTTGAAAATGCCAGCCCTTGCTCTGGTTCTACATCTCCAACAAATAGTGCCCCTTCTGTTATCAATCGTGCTGCGCCATGCGAGACGTGTGCGAGAAAAATATATATTGTGCAGCACCTGTATTTGATAAGGATTTAGAATAGCATTCCCCATCCTGCTGTCCCAGCATTCCTGACCATGGGGCATACTGACTTGCAATGATGGGAGTTGTAGTCCAACACCTTTGGAGGGCACAATGTTGGGGAAGGGCTGCTCTAAACAAAAAAGAGAAGTAGGTGGCTCTAAGTTGTTCGTCATCAGTTTTCCACAACCCCACAGTCACCTCTGCATATCCTATTCTCCATCCTGTCCTCATGGTTTATCTGCTTTGGGAGAATGAGAATTTCACTGGTACTTTCTGCCTCCTTAGGGAGGATGTGGCGTAATAGGCCTGTGAGCCTTAACTCCCAATTTCCCTGCTTTTTTGGTGCTTGGTTGAAAACTGTACATCCTTAACGTTGTTTTGTAAACCGTAGGTTTTTTGTTTATTGAATTTCATGGCTCTGTGTAACGGATGACCACACAGGAAAGAAGCCATATAAATGTATGGAATATGGGGAAAGTTTCAGCCATAGTAGGACCTTGAGTAGACATCAAAGAACCCACACAGGGGAGAAACTATACAAATGTGTAGAGTGCGGAAAAGCTTTAAAAGTACGTTCACCCTTACTTTACATCAAAGAATTCACCGAGGTGAAAAACCATTTCTGTGTACTGAGTGTGGAAAACGCTACAATCCCCTACACACTTACCAGGGAATAAGACCATTACATTCAATGGGACGTACTTCTGAGAAGACACTGACAGTATTTGCTAGAGGAGGCAGGCATATTACATATGACTTGGGTGTGCTTTGGGATAGCCTGCTGGAAAGAAGGTAACCTTTTTGCAGGCAGTTAGAGTAGAAAACATATAATAGTGGATTAGGTGATGAAATCATCTGACCTGGCATAAGGCATCTATGGTATTTCTGTTCCTTCCCAGGAGCTCAGGGCAGAAATAACATCTCCCCTTCCTACCCACCCCCCCAAACAACCCTGTGAGGTAGGCTAAGCCAAAATTGGGTGGGATAGCTAATACCCTGGAAGACAGAATCAAAGTTAAAAGTGATCTTGATAGGCTGGAGTGCTGGGCTGAAAACAACAGAATGAAATTTAATAAGGATAAATGCCAAGTTCTACATTTAGGAAATAGAAACCAAATGAACAGTTGCAAGATGGGGGATACTTGGCTCAGCAATACTAAAAACGAGAAGGATCTTGGAATTGTTATAGATCACAAGCTGAATATGAGCCAACCGTGCGACATGGCTGCAAAAATGGCAAATGCTATTCTGGGCTGCATTAATAGAAGTATAGCTTCCAAATCACCTTATGAAGAGAGACTGAAAGAACAAGGCATGTTTAGCCTTGAGAAGATAAGATTGAGGGGTAGACATGATAGCACTCTTCCAATACTTAAAAGGTTGTCACACAGAGGAGGGCCAGGATCTCTTCTCAATGCTCCCAGAGTGCAGGACACGGAATAATGGGCTCAAGTTACAGGAACCCAGATTCCAGCTGGACATCAGGAAAAACTTCCTGACTGTTAGAGCAGTATGACAATGGAACCAGTTACCTAGGGAGGTTGTGGGCTCTCCCACTCTAGGGGCATTCAAGATGCAGCTGGACAACGATCTTACAGGGATGCTTTAGGGTGGATTCCTGCATTGAGCGGGGGGGGGGGGGGGTTGGACTCGATGGTCTTATAGGCCCCTTCCAGCGCTACTATTCTATGGTTCTATGATCAAAAATGCATTGCTGTGATTCAGGGGGCTATGACAGTTTTGTGCATTTATTTTTAAGGGTGGAAACGGTACAGTAACTTTCAGAATTGCATCAAACTTATTATCAGCAGCTATTCAGTGCCCCAATGTATAGATAAACACCTAGAAACTGATTCCATTGACAGTGTGATCCAGACATCCCATGATAAAAAGTCTGCATGAAATATTTTTTTCAAATACTAGCAAATAAATCATTTATTTATTATTTATTACATTTATATACCTCCCCATAGCCAAAGCTCTCTGGGTGGTTTACAATACATTTACATGTATCATACGTCATTACTTGAATATAAGGTTTAAACAATATCTGAAGCTGGCCCAATGGTGCAATCCTATGCATTTTAAGATGAAAAGTAAAAATCCTACAACTCCCAGCATTCCTCAATGCTGGGAGTTGTAGGCCTACCCCCTGCCCTCAACATGCATAAGATTACACCCTTATGGACTTAAGAGTATTTCTTCATCTACCCCAGTGATTCTTCCAGTGACAGGATGCAAAAAGAGAAAATATTTTCAATGTATTATTTTTATTATTATTATGCCCAACATGTTTCAGAATGAAGAGCTCATTAACTTTTGTAAACTGCCCAGACAGCTTTGGCCATGGGGCAGTATATAAATGCAATTAATTAATTAATCAGGGGGTAATCTTTACAATCCCAAATTCTAGGAAGCAGAGAAGCCAGCTTCTAGAGATGTGATCCAAACCTCTTCAGAAGGGAGAATAGTGTTATGCGGTTGGGGTCAGTCTAAATTATCTCTAGGGTTCCCTTACTCAGTTCCTCAGATCACAAAGAGCGCTTTGCCATGGATCCCTATGGGCAAGTATGGTTCCTCTGTGGAGCTCAAACATGTCTAAAGTGTCCCATTTTTAAAGAAAGGCTGTATTTTATAGAAAGCCTTCTCAAACCTTAGAGAAACAGCCTTTTTATTGTAATCTTTAAAATAAAAAAGGCTGAAAAGAGAGTCTGAGAAGGATCACGGTGGTTTATGAAGTAAGGTTTCCTGAAGGAAGAATATTGCCACAATTAAAATTGAACTGCTTAAATAAATAAATAAATGAACAAACCCTAATGCCTGCTTTTGTTTGTTTCAAAAAGAGAGTTTGAATAATTTTACTTATAATAGAAAAGGATGAAACTGCAAATAGTCTAAAACTGTTTAAAATTAATATCTAGACAAATTTGACAAACCATGCCTTAAGAGAAATATTTTTACAGAGATTTACCCATACACACACCCAAACTCCCCCAGTAAGACTTCGAGATTAACACTGCAAAGGCTGGAATCTGTACAATTTTCAAGCGTGCAAGCTAAATACAGCTCTGTAGCCTTGCTCCCCAATCCGCTGCCTGTTTCCCTACAGACTTTGATGAGACTTACTCCAAAGTAAGTGCCAAATGATTACACCCCTGCAGCCCATTCCTATCTAGCAGTAAATTCAAAGATTTTGTTCCATGTCAATGTGCACAGCATTACAGTCCTAAATATCTTCGCAGGAGCACCCCCCCTCCCTTCAAGATCCTTGCAGTATACGAGCCCCATATACATCTGCACACACATACATATACACCACTCGTATTCCCCTCCTGGATACCCCTCCCCTCCCCTCCGTCCACACACCCTCCCCTGCACCCACGAAGGGGGGGTGTCTGTCTATTAGAGCTTTATCACACCAGCACCCACATACCTGCTTTCGCAGTTGTCTTGCTATTGCTGCTGCGGCACAGAGCTACCAGCTCTAGCCGCTGTTGTTTTGCAGCGATCCTTTGAAAACCAGGAAGTGAGTTTAAGGGGGGAAATGGCAAATCTTTTGCAAATTAAGCACAATTAAAGCAGGATGCATGGGAGTACTTCACAATAAAAGCTGATTTTAAGGCGGAAAACTTCTGAGTCCTTTGCATGCAATTCGCAGTGATTGCACAGTATGGCGCTGGTGCAATAAAGCTGTTAAGCAGCCAGCCCCCTCCATTCACCCAGCTGCCATCCCATGGTTGCAAAGATTTCTCTAATAAGCAGCAAGAGACGAGCTCAGCCAGTACCTCCCATCCCCCCCGCTACACTGTGTGTGTGTCCCGACTGTCACCGCCCCCCCAGCCCCCTTCTCTTTCTCGGGCTAATTACATACATGCCAGATCTCTCTCTCTCTCTCTCTCTCTCTCTCTCACACACACACACACACACACACACACACACACACACACACACACAGAGAGAGAGAGAGAGAGAGAGAGAGAGAGAGAGAGAGAGAGAGAGAGAGAGAGATCAGTGGATGCCGGTTCCTGGATGGCTTGGCAACAACAGGCAAAGCTGCGGGAGATCGGATGCTCTTCCTTTCGTGCACCGCCCCCCCCCGTCCTTTCAGCCCATGCTTCACGTACTGACAATGTATGTACAGGGTTGCACTGTAAAAGGCTCCAGTCCTTCTTTCCTGGAGAGTTGCCCCTCAGCGCCATTGCTCTGGTAGGCCTTTGTTTTCCCTAAGGGGTGTTGACTTTTCGGGTGGCAGTTTCTCTCCTTCTCCCCACTCCCTCCTGGGAAGCTTATGCGCATGCGTTAGCTTATCAGCTTCCCATAGACTAACATTGGACGCAAAAAATGATAATTAAAAATAAACAGAAATGATTTTTTAAAAAAGAAAGGCCATTCCACCAACTAGAAGGACAGGGGAACACAATCCTACTATTGGATTGCATGCTAAGGGTCCCAATTTGGAGCTTTTTGTGTGCAAAAAAACGGTCGCCACCCAGAAGTATATAAGAGTCAGTTTGAAACAGAGAGGCTTTCACCCCTTTTGTTGTTTGAAGTGCCATCCTGCCCTCAATATTTCACCAATCTTCTTGAAATGCGCAGGGTATGTAAAACCAGCATTTCTTTCCTCTGTTTCAGAAAGATTGGTGAAACATTCTCTATTTTAGAATGCTAGAATGACCCACCCCCCAATAACGGCTTTTAACATGGTGGATTGCTGTTTGTACTCTTTCATCCTTAACACAGGGAAACACTCCCGTGTTTCCCTGTAATAAGAGAATGTGAAAACCAAACACCTAAATACATTCCCCCGTGGAAAGGGGGGAAATTTTCTCTAGAACTGGTTTCTTTCATATTCCTGCCGGCTATTATTTGCCAAGTTCAAAATAAATTTAGAGAGGATAAAAATATCTGCTTGCCAATAAAGTTCCATACCTGTACTGCTGTAAAACGCCAGTCCACTAGAAGCACTGAATTCTTCGATGAAGAACTGGGAAAGGGAAATGTGCTCATCCGTGCTCAGTGATTTGTTGCCATGCTTCCAATACAGCATCAAATCTTCTTCATTGTAGGCATCTGTGGGAGGAGTTTTTTAAAAATTAACAGACTATCACCCGCCTGTGACAGTTATTCATGGTAAAGACATGCACTTCAACTCACATTGCATTAGATATCATTTGAAGGGACCAGATACCAGACCTGGAGATGGCTCGGTTGTTGGACCAGTCACTAGAAACTAAGCCTACAGTGATGGACCTGTACTCTGACAAGGAAATATGGGATTACCCTCACCATTTTTTAAACTTTAAAAGTTTTCTAGGCTGGCTTTGGGGACAGAAGTCTTCTCAAGACAGTGTACAACAATACAATCCCATATAATAAGTAAATCTTGAGGTCCTTCCTAAAAACCTAGGGTTTGCATATAAGATTTTAGAAATGGATCAGTAATGCTAAAGTTAAATCCAAAGAGGATCTAAGAGAACGTATGATTTTGGATCAGTTCTTATATCAAATACTTCAAGGTATAAAACTTTTGGTTCAGGATAGAAATCCCAAAACTGTCCAAGATGCTAGAGAGTTACCTGATGATTTTACTTTAAATAGAGGGTTTAATCTGACTGGTAGAACAGATAAAGATTAGCAGAATAGAAATATGAATAAAGCTGGAGGTTTTAAGAGGGAGGTTGATAAGGGGGGAAATCAGCAGATCTCTGAAAATCCTGAGAACAAATTTTAGATAAAATCTTTATTTGGAAACACAGACAAAGTTTGTTATAATTGTGCTTTAATTGGTCATATTAAACCAAATTGCGCAAGACTGGGTAAGGAAAAATCCAGAGGAACCCAGAACTTGGGCAGTCACTTCACAAGAACATCTTCAAATAGAGGACTGACAGCTCTTCAAAGAGAGGGTGGTCCTCTATAAAATAGAACAGGGTGGGCAGAAAGTAGATCTCCAGTTGTTCGAGATCACATTGCTGATCACTGGCCATGATGGCAGGGGCTTCTGTGAGCTGAAGTACAAAACATCTGGAGATCTACCTTTTCCTGAAGGAGGACACTTGACCATCCAAGCCCTAAATATGCCTCCAGAGCTCCAGCTAAGCTCTCTGACTCTGTAGCTGATCTTGTCTCAGTTTCTCCCAGGTGAAACTACCAAAATTACAGGGTGAGTTCCTTCACACCTGCCAGGAGAAAGACAAGAGGATGTTCCTTTTCCATTCAGTTAGAGGCATTTCTGACAAGATCTAATTAATCATATTCCATAGGTAGGAGGAGATAGAGGTTTCCCATCAAGATATCTACTTAACAATAGTAGTGTCCAGGGCTAGCCCTGTCCAGCAGCAGGAAGTTTGACCAAATTTAATCAGTTACCCTTTCCTTGTTGCAATCACAGAATTATAGGGCTGAAAGGGACTTCCAAAGGATCATCCAGACCAATCCCAAATCTCACTAAAAGTTTAATAAATGTCAGCAATCCAGTTCTCAGGGAAGACCAGTGTAACTATGACATCTATTGCATTTGTTATCATACAAATTATGCAAGATTATACCAATGGAAAATCAGACATATGACATTACAGAGCTTTTCAACATAAGAAGGGGGAGATACTAAAGTTCCTTTTATAAATATCCATAGCTTTTAGGTGGCCAATTCCCAAGAGTTTTTAAAGATCCCAATGTTCTCAAGAGGCTAAATGCTGGTTCACAGAACCTCATTCCTACTTTAAAACATGCATATGGAGAATAATATAATACCATAGCACAGCCAGACTTACAGCTTTCCAACTCTAGGGAGCAGTTCTGAGTGTCAAGTGGGAACCTACTGAAGTCCATGAAGCACATGGCAGAAACTGTTATCCTGTCAGAAGGCAATGGGGTGGGGGAGAATAATCTTTAATTATCACAATAAAACATTTTGCTGTGCATGAGTCTTAATATCAGTGAATGAGAGATTGCAATATGGCTCCCATATTTATTCTTTTCTTGTGGATCAGTCTAATAATGGCCTCTCTCTCTCTCTCTCTCTCTCTCTCTCTCTCTCTCTCTCTCTCTCTCTCTTTTAATCCAGAGAAGAAGAATATATCAAAAATAAATTCATGGGAGAGTCCATGACTTTAATAAAGGTGGGGGAAAGGATCCCTGCTAAAAACCTGCTGTGGGGAGGGGATGAAAGCCACCCACTCCCAAAGATACTGTTGCTCCAAGGGTCCTTGGTGGGGTGCGGGGCTTCCCCCAAATGTTTTTTGACAGGACACCAGTTCCCCCACCGTTATTAAAACCAATGGAGCAATATTACTCTGACATAAATAAAGGTGAGGGAAAGGGTGCCTCGCAGGCACACGGGGTGGGGGTGGGGGGTCTTGGGAGGCGCTGCATTGCCGACCCCAGCACTAGACTTTAACAGCTCATACCACACATATTGGTATAAACTCATTATGTCAGGAATAAAAAATAGAATCAACAAATAATAACTCAATAGGGTACAACAAACATATTAACTCTCAACAGCTTTGAAAGATTAAACAACCTAGATAATTTTTTAAAGTATTTTATCTGGTACTGAAATTCCATCAAAGTAGGCACTAGGCAAGCCTCTCGTGAGAGGACATCTCATTGAAAAGAATCTCTCCCGGGCTGCCACTCACCTTAGCTCACAGGGTGGGAGCATCCAAAGAGACAATGATTTCAATGCAGACCTGATGCAAGTTATTTTGCTGCTTTAGGAGAATAAGAAGGCAGCCAACCCTATTACAAACATAGAATCTGACTGAACTAGCAGTTGAATCTTACTCCATCTCTGGCATTGGGACAGCCCCTTCTGTTGCATCTGAGGGAAGCAGGCTAGTTTGGGGGGCTCATGGGGGTTGCTGCCATCCCCACCCAGTAGTATCTGCGGCCTGAGGCAGCCCCCTCATACTGCCTAATGGTAGGGCTGGCCCTGTCTCAGTGACAGGATGGACTGAAGCAGAAGACAGAAGTAGTTGACATAGTGCAATCAAAGTTCATATATCATAGAATTATAGAATAAGACCATCAAGTCCAACCCCCAGCTCCATGCAGGAATCCACTTTAAAGCATACCGGACAGATAGCTGTCCAGCTGCATCTTGAATGCCTCTGGTGTGGTAGAGCCCACTACCTTCTTAGGTAATTGGCTCCATTGTCATACTGCTCTAACAGTCAGGAAGTTTTTCCTGATGTCCAGCTGGAATTTTGCTTACTGTAACTTGAGCCTGTTATTCCATGTCCTGACACTGGGATGACCAAGGAGAGATCCTGGCCCTCCTCTGTGTGACAACCTTTCAAGTCCTTGAAGAGTTCAGAACGTGACATTAGCAGCTACACAATTTTTGAGACTGTGACCACAAGGTTGTAGCTGCTACAGGCTCTACAGGTCATGTGAAGAGATCCCCAGTGCCTGTAATTTTTGTGAAGCTCATACTGCATAGCTACATCACAATGAGCTACTGTATCCCACAGGCATTCCTCCCACTTTCGTGTTTACTCTCCTGTGAGTGGACACTGTGCTTACCGTAAGCTGAAGAGCACATTGCCATCTGGGTAGACACGTAACATAACATTCTCCATAGTCGTGTCATGGATGAAAGATCTTTTAGAGTGAACAAAAAATATATCAGGTACCCAGATCTTTTTTATTAGTCTTCCATCAAAGGTCATGCTTCTGTTTCTGGTACTAGGAAATGAGAGTCTCTCATCTTTCCAGTAATGTCTGAGGTATAAAGTCATTGTGAAGTCCTTTGTATAAAGGAAATATAAAGGAAATTAAGAGAAATATTTTTTAAAAAAAATACCACCAGGCATTAATTCTTCAGTTTAATAATGCCATCTATAGAAGAATTACTACAGCTAAAGATATTTTTGAGCAGATTGTGCTCTCAGGGGGCTGTCTACATATGGGGAAAGCGCCGTGATGGCTGTGGATCTGTGCCCTGTTGGTTAGACAACACAGGTGCAAGTTTGCAGCCACCACGTGGCTTCCCTGCGATGCTGCAACTTGTCGCCTTCCACCAAGAAGAGGGCGAGGGTGGCTCCAGGACCCAGATGGTCGCCCAGAAATCCCACGCTCCCTCCTTGCCATCGGGATATTGTATTCAAAGAAGTGCTAACAAAATAAATACACCTGTCGTATGACGGGCTTTTTTGCTAGTATATAATAAAAGCACATAATCATTCAATAGCAAACTCAGATGGTTGTGTGATTTCAGCATTGGAGCCAAAATGGAACCACTAAGAAACAAGAGCAAACTTGAATGAACCCTGAAGTATACAGGAGTAAATATTTTTTTAAAAATCCCACATGCAGCAAAAACAAAGGCTCAGAACAATCCATTTAGGACCAAGCATGCTCAGGGGGCTTCAAGATGAATGGAATGTTGAATGTCAATTGAAAAAGAAAAACAGAACAGTGGGTAAAGGGGGAGTGAATCAGCCTGTTTCACGTCCTAACAGCTCGTATTATTCTGGAGGACAGCAGCATGGCTGGCTGGAAGGCTGTAGAGGAATTCCTCTTAAGGGGCGGGGGAGATAAACTGCAACATTTTCCTTCTAAAAGCCAACTTAAGTGGTCTGTGCTGATCACTATAGATGGAAAACAGGGCCACCCATACAGAGTAGGGAGGAATCCCAAAGTAGATAAAATTCAAATTTAAGCCCATATAAGTAATCTAAAACCCAAAAGAAAATTGAAGAGGACTCCACAGGCATGCTGCTCTCATGCATGCACAGTTAGGAACCTTCCAATGCTTGCCATTTTTCTAGTTTCACAATGCTCCATGTACCAGAGTAAACCCATCGTGGTGACTAGCATCTCCCACACTGACTCGTGCAACAGCACAGTGCTCCTTAATGGTAAGGGCATAGTGAATTTGATGAACAAAGGGAATAGCAGAAGTTTTTTCTGTCTAAACATGCCTAGGATTGCACCCTTCAACTATTGTAATTATACACCAATATTCAAAGAGAAGAGTATTATTTTTTCTAAAATGTCTCCACCCCTGACACCTAATTCCTAATTATTTCAGTGGCACTTCTGGATACTACTGTAGTGAAATGAAAGCTTACCATGTCAACTTCTGAAATGCTGTCAATACTTTCTACTTGCACATCAATGCCCACAGGTATTGGTGATCCTTTAAAAAATAAAAATAGAAAAAGCAAATGTGATGATCAGACAGGTTAATAATAGCTTTTTTAAAAATTAAGCCAAAACAAATAACATCCATGGAACTGCAGTATGTGGGTTTCTTGAAACTGTCTTAAATTATTTAAAACATATGTGTATCTTATAAAATCCCCTCACAGCAGGATTCAGTTACTATATGGTATGTGCAAACTTGGGTGACCATATGGCCTATTTTACAGAGGCCAGCCCTCTATTCGAAGTCCTGACCAGTCGAGCTCCAGTTTAACGCCAAAGAACCAGAAGAAGGGTGAACAGCAGGGACCTTGCAGATGCCCTTCCTCAGTTAGCACTTGGAAATTAGCCTGTGTAGATACACAGGTCACCCTGTCAGTTTTCTCCACTACAGTTTGATGGATTGTATTTCTATTTAAATTATAGTCATAATTTCTGATTTTGCACCTATATATGCAAATCTGTGTCCTCTTTGTGGTAATGCATTTCTTCTTTTGGAGTAATGCATTAAGTGGCCACCCTAGTGCAAATTCATATCATAGCAGCCCAACATACACATGTACACCTTTTTGTTTGTTTGTCCGTTTGTTAATTAATGAAAAGTCACTTCAGAAAATAGCAATAGTGAGCTGGGGAGGGGGAAGTTGTTCATGAAGAACTTAAGCATTTGAAATTGACTTCAAGTTTTAGCAGCATCTTTGAAATCCAGAGTTCTCCATTGCTTTGCAGCACACATGGAACTGTTCCTGTGTACAAATGCTTACACACATCAGTGAGCCTGCTGATCAGCCCTGCATCCTCAGGCAGCTCGCAAGGGGTCATTGATGCCGACACCTGTGTTGGATTGGGCCTATCCATCCAGCTGTTCCTCTGACTCAGCTTTACCTTGTGCAATAGGTAGGCTACCAGCTATTTTAAATTCCCCCAATGTCAGGGCATTGTGCGAAATCTAAAATAGTAGATGCCAGTCAGCTTCTTACTGTGGTGCTGCTACTGCTACCTACTGCCACCGGTAAGCCCTCTGGGGTGCTACTGATGTAAGGTGGCCCAATGTGAATTGGGAAGCTCAGAAGACGTTGTGAAGCACTCTCCTCCCCCCCCCCCACTTTGGATCTAAAGCTGAACCTGCTGCTGATAATTGTGCACAAATGTTTAGCTGGGCTTCCATGTATGCAATGCTTGGGGGGGGAGTATTCTCCAAATTTAAATATATAAAGGAAAACAAATACACTAGCTAGCATATAATGCTATGCCCAATGAGAAAAAGAGATAAGTACACTGAGAGAAAGAAGTGGGGAGGCCTGTAGGGAGATGCTTTTCACATTTGGCTGAATGGGGTAAATTCCTTCCCACGATTGGGAACCCTGCACCATCATCATCATCATCGAACAACAATAAAAATCACAGTTGTTGTTCCCAAACTTCACCATCCAGTTTTACTACAGTTTTGATCTTATTTATCATCTGATTAAATAGATACCAATCAGAGATATGATCAGGATCTTTTCACAAATGACCCTAAGAATATGACAGTGAAAACTGAAATGGATGGTTTTAAAGTCAAATGTCTTTTTCAATCAAGTTGCAAAATTGGGAAATGTAAAAAATGATTAAAACATCATTTGTAAAAACATCTTCAGTCACTTGGGTCAAAAGTCTTGTGCCAATACTTTTAAACCGTCAAGACAAATTTCATCATTTCTTGAATCTAGTGGAACAAAAACTAGAGGATAGAAAAGCAAATTTTGTTATAGAGTAATTTTAATAGCTGCTGGCATATTTTCATATCATTTCAGGGTGATTTGTAAATAATCTTTTTGCAGAGTACAAACAAACATGGAACTTGTTTCCTTGTTTCCTATATTTAAAATTTCTTCAGAGAATTCTGTTGGTTTTTCTAGATAGCCTAGAAGGAAGGCAATAGCTGAATATGGGTGTTACATAACTTTTTAAACTAGGTCATACACAGATGGTAACATTTTTCAATCTCAGCCATTTGGGGGCTGTTTAAAGTTGGAAAACAATTAATTATTGACACATCACCTCTTTAGTAACTGAGGGAAACTAATACAAAGACACACACACATGGTGTGCTATGCTATTCATGGTCCATTGATTTTTGAAAACAAAATTATTCAGCTATGGCTTTGTACAAAAATATGTGTGTGTCTTTTTCTTTTAAATAAGGGTGGAGAATCTGTGCCCTTTCAGATGTTATTGGACTCTATTTCCCATCAGTCCCAGCCTGCTGACTGAGTTGTTGCAGTCCAACAACATCTGGAGGGATGCAGGCTCTCCTGTTCATTTAAAATTATATTTTGCCTGCCTGGGTATTTTGATACTAGGGTGTAAGGATCTGTGTATCAATTTCAACAGATGGTCTGATTTATCAGTGGCAGTACCTTATATACTGGTAGATTGAATTGAATTATTGGGGCTGATTTGGAGCATTGTGAAAGCTTAATATAGCAGCTAGATCTAACCACCAGACACTGCTCAGAGTGTTGCCTTTTACTGCCAGGTAAGCCCATGAAAGTCCATTGATGGAGGAGAAGGCTCACCAGAGGGATCTTTGCTGAAGCCCCATTCAAATCTGAGCTTACCTGGCAGTGAATGGCAACAATGCTCTGAGCAGCATTGGGTGGTTGTGCTATATTGGGGGCATTGTCAGAAATTTAAATTGTCACTAGACTTAAGGGGGTGCCAGGGCAGGCATCAGTAATGGACCCTGCGAGGTCACTGAGGCCCATGGATGCCTGGGTGTGGGTATGGCCCCGACGTAAACAACTCAAGATAGTCACATACAAAAGGCTGAGCATTTCTATCAAGTAACAATCATTTTGGGTAAAACTGCTGCATACAATAGCAGATTTAACATAACTAGCTACTGACCGAAATATTTTTAGGTTCATATAAACACGTTCAAATATATAATAACATCGCCACAGGGCACTGCTATTTGCATGGCAATAGAATTTAGGGGAAATTAGGGGAGGATTATTTTGTTTTCCTCTCACATTTTAATTAAAATTTCAGCCACTCCATGGTTTAGACATAGAGCTGAATATACTGTATACCTAATGAATAGACAACCTGGTGCCCTCCAGATGACTGATTACAGCTCCCATAATTCTTGAACATTGGCTATGCTGCATGGAATTGATGAGAAGTATAGCTCCAAACACCTAGAGAGGACCAGGTTGCCTATTTATTAATTTATTACACTTATATACCCCGCTCCCATAGCCAGGGCTCTCTGGGCGGTTTACAGAAATTCTAAAATTGAGATAAAAACACGTATACAAAATTTAAAATTCTAAAACACAGAACATACACACATAAAGCCTTAAAAACCGTTAAAAAATTAAACATGTGGGTGATTAAGATGTGCCGCCATATGCCTGGGCAAAGAGGAAAGTCTTAACTTGGCACCAGAAAGATAGCAGCGTTGGCCTACTCCAAACCATAATGTGTACCTTCAATTGGGGAGTGGCCACAATTCATGCATGTAAAGCATGTGCTTTACAATTAATAGTGTAACTTCACACTTTTAAGTGGCTAACTTCTTTGCTGCAGATACATCAAGACAACTTATGTGTGTGCATGACATGCCCAGATCTTTAAATACCTGTGTGTGTGTGTGTGTGTGTGTGTGTGTGTGTGTGTGTGTGTGAAGAAATGCTATTGTATATAAATAACTGTTGATGTTATGTAGATACTCTGTGTAACCTCTGTGTCACTATAATATATCTGAATAGGCATGAGGCCTAGCTTTGCTACTGTGTATGGAGCCTTAACAGTTGTGGTTGCCTTGGTTACAGTGCCTTAAGAAGCCAGGCTTTAGGAATTTACAAATGTTTAAAGGGAGAAATTACCTTTGTTTTGATTGGTCTAGGAAATATCAGATTCTGATTAACTGGGGGTTCTAGCTAGGTGGAAAAAAACAGTTGGGAAATGGAGCTGACAGTTAGTATGAACAGTTAGTCCTAATCTACACCAAGCAGGATACTGCACTATGAAAGTGGTATGAAAGCAGTGTATAAGAGACAGGAAACACACTATTATTATCATTTATTTATTTATTTATTTATTTATTTATTTATTTATTTATATAGCACCATCAATGTACATGGTGCTGTACAGAGTAAAACAGTAAATAGCAAGACCCTGCCGCATAGGCTTACTTATAGCCGCATTGAAGTGCACTGACAACTGTTTGGGCCCATTGACACATACCATATACCGCTTTCATAGTGCAATATCTTGCTTGGTGTAGATTAGGCCCTTGTTGGTGGAAGGAGTGAGTGTCTGTTGGTGTGTGATAGACGGACTAGAGAAAAGCTCAGGAGAAAGTCAACAGCTGAGGCCTGGATATTAAGCTATTTATTTTCCGTATGATAACCGTGCATTGCTGGTGAAGATCCGGGGTAGAGGGCAGGTATCTGTGTTACATCAGGAGGCTACTCTAAGAAGGTTACAAGAAGGTTACACAGACATGCATTAAAAACCAAATAAACTGTACAAGCAGCCAATAGTACAACAGGAGGCGCTTTGGTGTAAAAGGAATACTGTACCCAAGAGCTGGACCTAGTTGTGAGTAAATTTGGCTGGGAGGGAGGTTTAGGGATTTATTTATTTATTTATTTATTTATTTATTTATTTATTTATTGCACTTACATACCGCTCCCATAGCCAGGGCTCTCTGGGCGGTTTACAGAAATTTGGCCTGAGGTTAAAAAAAAAAGTTATTAAGAGTCTTGTATTAGTAACAGTGTCTCTTAAGTCCTTAAGAAATGTCAATAAAGAGTCTTTTGAAACCCCAAAGTAAATATTCCATTATGCATAAAATAACTTTTTAATAAACCAGCGTTTTATAGATCAATTGTCTAGTTTTGGAGCCCATCTTGCGCCTAAGCGTCTCATACCAAGCTACTAGGATGGTTTAGTATTCTAAGACAATTGATTGCAGCAGAAAAGAGTCAGCTTGTGGAACTCTGATAGGCCCTGAAATGTAAGCATTTGCTAAAAAAAATAAGAATCCCCATGAGAGCTGGCATCGCTGTAAGCAAATAATTCTGCATAATGTACCTGGCGACTGTGATAACTCTTGGATTATCTGACACTTGTTTAAAGTTGTGGGTACATCATCTACAGTTTACATGTTTGTTACAGGAAACACTAGTGTAGCCACAACATTTGTGTCTGCCATGAAAACTGTAGAGCAACTCTCAATAATAATAACAATAATAACAACAATAATAAAACCAACCAAATAGCACCAATAGATAAAATTCAAAGATATATTTTAGAATCATTCCCTCATGCCAATTTGATATAATCAAGAATCGATAACTATCTTATAGTGCAATCCAATGCATGTTTAGACAGAAACTTGACTGAGGCACTATGGGAGCTGTATAACTTCTTTTCTGTCTAAACATTTATTTATTTACAAAAATTGTATACCGCTCCATATCTGAAACAGAATCCAGAGTGGTGAACATAAGAAAACAGTAAAAGATACAAAAATTAAAACACCATTATTATACTAATAAAAACACAGAATGCCAATAAAAACCTTGGCTGTCAGTCAAGTAATGCTAAACTGTTTTCAGGATGCACTGGAAACAATGCAATGTTGGTACCTGCCTGACCTCTAGGGGCAGGGAGTTCCATAGAAAGGGGGCCACCATGCTGAAGGCTCTTCTGCTGGTGGATTCCAGTAGGGCCATAGGTGCAAGGTTGCACTACGAGCATGCCCTCTGACGACCTCAGTGACATGCATAGGATTGCACCCTTAAAGACCTCTGAACAAATCTGCTCAATTCCAATAATTTGCTAATTGCTACTTTCAGTAGATAAGTTAATTTAGACTTCAAAGAGAGAATTCTCTCTGTAACAGTAAAAAATGTTGCTAAACATAAATAATTCAGAGCATTCTTTTGGAATATTTTCTTAAATACCAAATGTGTGTTTTGACCCATGTTGTTTAGTTTTTAATCCTCAGAGGAAGGGAAGACATAATTAAGTATATTATTCCATTTTTAAATGATCTATTTGACCCAAGCCCGAGAAATTTACTTCCTAAAATGAAATAATTAAATTCAGTAGTATGAAAAAGCAAAGCAGCTGCTCTTACCTCCAAAGCCAGGTCTCATTGCAAAATCATGATCCTCTATGCGGAGAAGTTGTTCAGATTTAACAGGCCGTACTTTAGTGCTGTCTAGTTTTCTCATCTTAATTTCTCGTTTGCTGCATTAAAAAGAAATAATTACATTTTACCCCAATGTAGACCCCATCACACATTGCTAGAGGTAGCACGTGCACACACACACGCGCACACACATATCAACTATTAAAATTATTGAACAATTAATATTGCACTTCATAGGTAAAAGATTCTCACCCCCTGGAGTACAGGTAATTCCTTACAACAGAAGTGATCCCTTTCAGGAAGGCCAGAGCGAGCACATGGTTTCCTGCTGTCCTAGGCCAGGGTTGAGGCAGGAGGTTTATCATAATCTACTAGCACAACTGGAAAAAGTACAGAAAAGGGCAACTAAAATGATCAAGGAAATGGAGCATCTCCTTTATTTGTATTTTTAACTTGTTGGTTGTTTTATGATGGTTTTAATTTTTGTGAACCGCCCGGAGAGCTTCGGCTATTGGGCGGTATAAAAATGTAATAAATAAATAAATATATAAATAAATTTATGAGGGAAGGTTACAACAGCTGGGATTGTTTAGCTGGGGGAAAAGGAGGCTAGGGGGAGGTATACAAAATTATGCATGGTGTGGAGAACGTGGATAGGGAAACATTTTTCTCCCTCTCCAATAATAATAATAATAATAATTTATTTCTTATCCACCTCTCCCTTTGGATCGACGCGGGGAACAACATTAGTACAAGAATCAACACATCTTAAAAATTCTTGATTTAACATTCATCTGGGTAGGCCTGTCGGAAAAGGCTAGTCTTCAAAGCTGTCTTAAAAACACAGAGAGAGTTAATTTTAAGAATCTCCTCCGGCAGGCTGAATAGATAAAATAATAGTAGAACCCAGTGGTATCATCACATGATGCTGATTGGTGGGAGATTCAAGACAGATAAAGGGAAGTTCTTTCTTTACACAACTATGGAATTCACTACCACAAGATGTAGTGATGGCCACCAATTTGGATGGCTTAAGGGGGTTGGATAAATTCCTGGAGGAGAAAGCTCTCAGTGACTACTATCCCTGATGGTTGTGTGCTAGTTCCAGTAGCAGAAGTAGTAAGCCTATATACCTCAGATGCTGGGGAACATGGGTGGGAGGGTGCTGCTGCACCATGTCCTACTTGTGGGTCCCTGATCAACAGCTGGTTGGCAACAGTTTGAACAGGGTGCTGGACTAGATGCCCCCCTTGGTCTGATCCAGTGTGGCTCTTCTTATGTTCTTATGAACTAGATTGGCAAGGATTTCTTACTCCCAGTTGTTTAACAATGGTAACAACACAATGCCACACACACACACACACCATGAAAATTATATTGAAATGAAAAAGCTGAAAGTGGTGATAATCAGGAGTGGATTTTTGTATGGATTTTTGTACAGAAGGAATATGAGCTCAGTTCAATTCTGCTACTCAAACACCTCCTAGATTTGAGATGTATGTCTTTTGCACCAGGCTCAGTGGATCTTAGGTTCTACTAAAATACCAAAGTAGATCCTGCAAGCCTGAAGTCTGCCCCCTCTGACGTTTGGGAAAGCTGATGTAACCAATAGGGTACTAAGAAGCCTGTGTGTGACTTCTCCAAAGGTGCTGCCTGGTGCTCTTTCCAAAGACGCTTAGCATAGTTGAGGCAGATGTCCTGGAATGTTGGAAGCCCAGGCAGTTTTCTAGTTTACCTCAATGGTCAGGCCAATTCTGGGGGAGAACTCTGGATCTCCCATATGAAATAAATAAGAACTGGATATCAATGTAAGTCTGGAAAAGCCCTTGCTATGTACAGTCTGATTTCATTGTCCAGGCACTCATCGCATATATATTCTATTCATTTAATTAGAGCTCAGTTGGAAGTGGTACCTAGAAATCTGTGCCTTTAGCATATATCAATCCAATCACTTGGATTCTATATCCAAAATCTCCAATGCTGGCTCTGCGCATGAGAGCCTTTTAGAATTAGATGCTCGACTATAAAAGGTCACATGTAACTGAATGTTAATATAATGAGTACTTAGAAATTGTTTTCTTTATTATGGCTCCAACTTACTCTGCAAATCCAGAGTTAAGCTGAGTGTTTGGTTTATGTAATCAGAACTGCTGTGGCTCTTTTACAGCAAATTATGAATGGTTTGAGCATTTGTGTTTACCACTAAAAGTCCAAGCAAGTGGTGAGTGACCCAGGACAGACAATGAGCTCCACGGACCCCACCATGATGCCTTCAGCCTTACTAGAGATTAACATTTTGGTTTTAAACTCACTACTGTATCTGGAATTACAATGATTAATTAAGATCTTGTTAATAAGCCAACTTCACTCATCATGAATTATGTGTAAAATTCAGACAATATTAGCCATTTTTGCATTTAACTGCAAATCAATTTAACTTGAACAGTTGATTTTGTATTTAAATCCTACTGATTTCACTTAACTTTCTATCCATTGAACCATTTATTTTTAAGGATTGGTAGGTGGAGGAGGATAGAAGATGTGACAGCATTTGTCAACCCAGAAATATCCATATAAGAAAAGACATTATGGACATGACTATCAAGTTCATTCTCATCCTAAAGCCACTGCAGCTATGTTCGCTCATAAAGAAAATATGAAAATGCATTCTCATATTAGTTTTCAGTCCCTGTTATTCTTGAGGAAGGTACTCCATGTAATTTTAAATAGGCATAAAAGAATAAGGGGGAAAGAATTAGCCCCAGACTCTGATTGTTTAGGGTGATAGTGGTCTATCCCTGCTCTAAAGCAAATTCCCCTCACATTTTCCTAACCAGTCGAAATAAACAATGATGACAACTTTATACAAACGGTACTAGTTTGTATATTTGTAGATATGTACTATTTTATTTTATTTAAAGCATTTTTATAGCGCCACCTCACCATTTCTGGTATCGTGGCGCTTTACAATCACATATTGTATGTGAGAATCTTGTCCAACTGGGTGCCCTCCAGCTGCCCCCTGCTCCCCACTCCATGACTCTTTCTCCCTGAGGGGAAATTATGTCTGTACTGACAGCTGCCACTCCCCCCACCAAAAGTCCCCAGTAGCATTGTTCCAAGGGTCAGTGTGTGTGTGTGTGTGTGTATGCATATGACTCGCACACACGATGGCAGCGAATTATAGGTGGCTCCCAAAAGTAGTTCCACTGCCACTATCAAGTTAAAGAAAGAAAAAAACACATTTTTAAAATAAGAGAAAAGGGGGAAAACCCTGATGCTGCCACCACGAATCGGTAAGCTCCCTGTTGTTGATTTTACAAGCTTTTGCCCCCACCCTTGCAAGAAAATCACTGAAATGCTCCTCACTAAAATTCTCAACATGCAAATGTGGCAACAAATTGTATGTGTGTGTGTTGGCGGACAGGGAGATCTGTGCATATCTGTATGCCGAAAACCAGGGTTTTATAAGTACATAGACGGTTTTTGGAGGGACTTTCAAAATGTACCATGCAAATGATTTCAGCATTCATATTTTAATGGCCAAACAAGAAGCTTTAGAAGCAACACAAATATATTGAAACATGAAAGGAACAAACAAATGTTCAGATTGTTACGGAGCGTCGTGCGGTGTGAATTCTACGATGTGTATTAGTACTAGGGTGGCCATGGTTCCTCCTTTACCGGCGGACAGTCCTCTCTTGGAAGGTCTGTGCAATCCAAGCCCAGTTTAAAGCTTAAGAACCGTAAGAAGGGAGAGCAGGGCCTTGACCATCGCCCACTGACAGCACCTGGACAGCATTTTGAGCAAGGCACATAGATCACCTGGTCATTCTGCCCCACTGTGGTAAGGTGTATTTCTATTTACATTACAGGAATTATTTCTAAATTTGCACCCATACATATAAATTAGCATATGCACTTTTTGTTGAAGCATTTCTTCTTTTTTGGTAATGTGCAACTGGTCACCCTATATTATACGGAAGATGGAATCCTGTAAAAAAAAAATGCAGATGGAAGTATCATGCTTGAATCAATTGGACAGATCAGACAATCAAATGAGTTCTCCAAAAGCACAGATTGGACAAAACTCAAGGCAAAAATGTTTTTAAAAATGGAAACCCATTTTCTTCATTGACAGTGCTCCTTACATCACTGTCAGGGAGATAAGCTGCAAACTGGCACAATATTGATAAAAATGCTACAATACTGCAGAAGCGAAAATTCAAATATCACTCCTTATCAGAGGCATTATTGATTTGACCTTAAAGTTTTAAGACTGCTTCATGTTTTTCATTGACATTGCAATGTCCTTGATTTTTATCACGTTTATATTGCTCAGGATTTGTCTGTAATTGTTTAATGCAATATAACGTGTTAAACAATTTTTTTTAATGGTGGCTCAAGATCATGGTGCTGCCCATCAAGGGAATAATCTGGACTCGACAGGAGTGCTCTGGTGTGCTAATTCAGGAGCAATACTTGCAACCCACGTGGGACCCTTCTGATGACCCTCCAGCATGAGAAAAAGTAAAGTCAGCCAGGTTGATGCAGTCCATATGGTGCAACACTGCACAAAACACCAATGATAGGAAGCTCCAGTTCAGAAACAGTGGTGAACATTTTTCTCAGCTGCTTTTATCAGTCACATGTGACAGGAGGAATGGCATGATATAGTTATGTGGGTTTTTTACTGTCTACCGTAAAATTATGGCGGGAAAGACTTCCCTAACACACACACACACACGGTTGTATCGAACTGTGTCCAATAATTATCCCATCCACTGTCTATTTACTTTTTGCCTGATAAATGCAAGTGTTTAATAGCATGTCTAACTTGGCCCTTATTTAATGGAGATAAATAATAATAAAAAAGGCTTAATCCAAGTGAGGGCTGCAATACATTTGAGTATGCACTTATAAACACACACACACACACACACACACACAGAGAGAGAGAGAGAGAGAGAGAGAGAGAGAGAGAGAGAGGCTTATCAATTTCTCATTCCTGGCTTCTTTAATCTGTTATAACTGCAAGAAGAAGGCTACCAATGGCTACTAGCCCTGATGGTTATGTGCTGCCTCCAGTATCCAAAGCAGTAAGCCTGTGTGCACCAGTTGCTGGCGAACATGGGTGGGAGGATGCTGTTTCACCATGTCCTGCTTTGTTGGTCCCTGGTCAACAGCTGGTTGGCCACTGTGTGAGCAGAGTGCTGGACTAGATGGGCCCTCAGTCTGATCCAGCCTGGCTCTTCTTATGTTCTTTAAGTCCTCACACTTGGGAACATGGTTTATATTTTCTGTCCTATAATGTTGTTTGCCTCCTTTGTACTGGCCATAATTCAGCTTTTGCGGTGGGGGTGAGGGTGGGGAAACAGATCCTTAAATGTTCATCAGTACTCATGAACAATTGCTGTGTGCATAAGGGAATTATATGTATACACTACACATACCTTTAAATAGCTATATACATGAATCTGAGAAATCTGAAACTGTGTGTACACAGATGTTTCTTTGCAAACTTTACACATTTGGTATGGAAAGTACTTGTGTTTCCCACAGCAATTGTAACATATAGTGCTACCCTAAAACAGTTCAACTTGAGAAACCCATAATCATACTTACGCCAAAAAAAATCAGAAAGCAAATTGTCTAAAAATAACCACTATGATGGGGCCACTGAACTCCTTCAAAAATAGTAAGGAAGAATTAAAGCTTGGTTCATTTATTTATTAAGATATAAATAGACTGACTGGCACAGCTTCATACTGCTGGATACTTATTATATCATAGAATCTTATATTTACTCAAGTGTTCAATGTAGCTTACTCAATAGTAATGAAAGTGTGCTTAGATTGCAGCCATAAATGGTATTATGCACATATTTACTCAGAAGTAAGCCCCACTGAGTTCCATGAGCTTATTCCCAGGTAAGTAGATATAGGACTGAAGCCTTAGAGAGTCAACTACAAGCACTACACATGGGTTTTGCTAATATCCAAAAGCACAACATCATGGATGAGGAGAATAATTTCCACCCCCACCCACACCCCCACCCACCCTCTCTCTCTCACACACACACATTTTGGTTAATACTTTAAAATCTTCTTTGCAAAAGAATGTAGACAAACAGCTTTGGAAAAGGAAACTGGGCCATACTATTAATCCAAAGGAAGTTTCAGGATAGAAATAAAATTTCCACACGATGTTCTTTTTTAAAAAAAAAATATATACATCATTTAACTTTCTGGTTCTAGAGAGTATAACAATCCTAGTGACAGTTAAAATGGATTCCCAATGCCCACTATAATTAAAAAGAAGACTGAAGAAAGGTTAGCTTTTTAAATGCTCCCTTTTGACAGTCTCCATTAAAAAGGAATCATAGGTAAACATATTTGGCTTTCTTAACTATTACACTGCTTAGTACCTTCTTGTCTATGCAGTGGAGTAATGAGGTTCTACTTTGATAGTATCTAGTTTTGAGTTAAAATTGTACTCCCCCATTCTTTTTATGGGAGGCTAAAGTCTACTATGGCTTGGATCCAGACTTCTTCTTCTTCTTCTTCTTCTTCTTCTTCTTCTTCTTCTTCTTCTTCTTCTTATTATTATTATTATTATTATTATTATTATTATTATTATTATCCCACCTTTTGCCCAATGCTGGGCCTCAAGGCAGCCTTACAAAGTTTAAAATATACATGGGGGGGGGAGGGAAACAAATCCATAAACAATTAAAAAATACACAACAAAATTATAAGACATTAACATAGATGGAGGGCTAGATTATTCTCCAAAGGCCTGCTTGAACAAAAAAGTTTTAGCCTGCTTCCGAAAGCCCATCAAGGAGGGAGCCAGCCTAGCTTCCCCGGGAAGAGAGTTCCAGAGCACTGGAGCAGCCACCGAGAAGGCCCTCTCCCATGTTCCCACCAAGCGTGCCTGTGAAGAAGGTGGGACTGAAAGAAGGGCTTCTCCAGAAGATCTCAAAGCACGGGCAGGCTCATAAGGGAGAATACGTTCTTTCAAATAACCTGGACCTGAACCATATAGAGCTTTATAGGTCATAACCAGATTCAGTTCACAGAACACAGCAGCAAATAATGGGCTATTTAACTCATGATTTGTGGTGGCACATATCACCTGCAAGCGGCTTCTGTGTACCATAAAGAACCTCCAACTGGTGTGATAGAAGGTTGTCAGTGTGTGACCTGGGGACCAATGGGTTGTTTAGGGGCTAAACAACCCAGTGGTTAATCTATGATTTATAGTAGCATATATCCTGGCAAATCACGAGTTAATTAACTCACAATTTGCTGCTCTATACCCTGCTTAAAATAGACCCATTGAAACCAATGGGACAAGTTGGCCATGTTTAACTTACATCTAATTTATTTCAATAAGTCTACGCTTAGCATGACTAGGTCTGGAGTCAATGCTATGTACCTGTCATTCTCAACAAGAATTTTGCAGATTATTTATTTATTAAGCTTCATCGAGAGCAGGGTGGGCAGAAAGTAAATTGGGATGTACTGGTAGAACTCTGGGTGATCTGCAGCAGATTGGCAAGCATTTCTGACTTCCAATTGTCTAACAATAGCAAGAACTAAAAGACTCTTCCTGCCCTTAAATAAAGGGCTTCATCACACCAGCAATTTACCACACTCTTGTCATGCCTGTTTTGCTGTTTTGCAATGCTGTAGTCACATCATGTCATGCCTGTCCTGCAGTCACCCCGCGTCTTCCCCTCCATTTTTCATGTTTTCCTAGAACGGGGAAAGTCCAGCTTATTTACTCCATGAGGGATTAAAGCGCTCTTTCACCCCGTGTATTGCTGTCCTCGTGCTTTGTCCTTTGTTGGGTGTATGAGCTTTGAAGGGAGGTCTTGCTGACAAAAGAGGAGGGCAGGGCAGTTCTCTTCCTCCAGCACGCCATGTCAAACAAATGGGCTTGTGTTGCTCCAACTCCAACCCCACTTTCAATGGAATAGAACAACTTGGGGAAAACCAGGAGTGGATTTTTGTGTGAAATGACTTGTAAACTTGGATCTGGTAATGATCACAAATTCCTGGGCTAAACATATGCTTCAGAGGTACCCTGTTCCTTAATTCTTAGCATATGTCCAGCTCCTAGCTGATGCACTATTTCATTGCCTGACTGTGGGTTTTGGATTTTTTTTCTTACGGACTAGCATAGCTTCCTTTGTTTCATATTTTGCATTTGATTCCAGTGGCGGATGTCACAGTTGTAGTAAGAAAAAGTAGATCTGCAAGCCTGACAATGCTGTCAAATAGTAGCCCTGTCTTAAGGCAGCAGCACAGAACACATCAAAGCCATGCAAGCAATTGTTTGAGGCCTAAGACGTCAGATAAACTGGAAACCACAAAATTAGAATTCCAATTTATTTGCAGCAACAAATTGTTAGGATTTCTTTAAAGTTAGGAGATGAAGCACATCACTTTGAAAAGACATTCTGGTTCTTTTTCTTGGAGGTTATCAATAATGTTACTTCCTCCATAGAAAGTTTGCAAGTATCAGATGTGCTGAATCGGTATGCAGGAGCGATGTGCTGCTGATTCCTCCACTGATAGCTGTTCCTTCATATAGATGGCAGGATCAGCACAGAAGGTACAGCTACTTCATGCTTTGGTGTTGTCATCCCTGCGGAAACTGCCCTCAGTGTATAATTTTATTGAATATATATATATATATATCTCCATATCTAAAACACATTCCAGAAGAATGAACATAAGAGATACAATAGTAAAAGCACCATATTAAAATTATTTTAAAAAAAGAATGTCAATAAAAACAATGGCTGGTCATTTAAGGAACGCTTCCTGGAACAGAACTGTTTTCAGAGGTGCAGGAAGCAACACAGTGTTGGCGCCTGTCTGACCTCCAGGGGCAGGGAGTTCCAAAGACAGCTACTCGACACAGAGGCAGCAAAATAAGCCTTCTTTACTGCCCACAATAGACACAATTATGTGCTCTAGAGTGTGCTTGGCTGTCTTTGCTTTGAGTCTTTCACCATTTGCGGTCTAACCGATGTCTAGTCTGTTTCACTGACTGCAGCTTCCCAGTATACTA